>NC_137772.1:170610767-172055767 GCF_963455305.1 Plecotus auritus
CCCATGGGTCCTCATAATGCAGTGCTGTAATGAACAGTGGCACACATCTTTACAATAACTCAGTTGTGAATTCATAAGCCACATGAGTTTAAGGATCTTTGTTTTATTCATCTCTATTTCTAATGCCAATACAGTGCCTGACCAAAAGTAGATACTCGGTGGATATTTGAATGACTAGTAGATGAATGGATTAATTTTAAAATTTTAGTGTTACTGAAATTGTTGATAGAAATTGATGTCAGGTAATTCAGTGAAAGTAATTCCTCAGAGGCCTTTAGAGCAGCAGTCAACAACCGGTGTTCTGGGGACCACTGGTGGTCCGTGAGGTCCGAAAGGTTAGCGGCCGCTGCTTTAGAGTACCTGGGACTGGGTCCACAAAATTAGATATTGGATCCTTGCTCAGTTCCCTCAGATATTTCCTTATATAGATATCTATTTTTGTAGTCATTAATTATTAGGGATGATGAAATCAGTGAAGCTTGGCAGCATAGATTTTTTTTTTTAGGTTTCCAGAAAGAGAAGATGCTTAATAGCACTTAGTAGAGAAAACTCTGGTTTTGTTTGGTTACTGTTCTGCCACACTTTTTTTTATATATATATTTTTTTATTGATTTCAGAGAGAGAGAGAAAATCTCAATGATGAGAGAGAATCGTTGATCGGCTGCCCCTTGCATGTCCCATAACCTGGGCATGTGCCCTGACTGGGAATTGAACCATGACCTCCTGGTTCATAGGTCAACACTCAACCACTGAGCCATGCCCACCAGGCTGTTCTGACACACTTTAACCCTAAATTTAGTCATTTGCCCAATACTCATTTGCCTTGCAGCTAAAATAAATTTCCTTGTTGCCTTGGTAATGAGTCTGATTCTTACGAACTTTTGGTGACTTCACTTCTAATGAGGAAGAGGAATCTATGGCATTGTTAGCTTCAAATTGTTAGTAGTCTCACACTTTGTTTCAAGGACCTGGAGGAATGTTTCAATAAAACTAATATCTAATATTTATTGAGTTAACCTATATGTTAGTTCCTAGGTGCTGAGCACATTCACACATGTAACTTGTATTTGTATCGTGAATTTCTCAGTCTTTTCCCTCAGCAAGTATTCTTTTCTGTATATTGCCTGAGGATTTTGCAAATATAAAGGAAACAAGGACAAAAGTGATTTTTGGAAAGTTGAAGATGTCTTCTGAAGGGTTCAGTTTGGAACTGTCTTATGATGGAAAATACCGTGATAGTGATTCATGGGGATATTGGCTTTATTAAATATTAATCATGCTTTCTGTCCAGTTCTGCATATATATGTGTGTGTGTGTGTGTATGTGTGTGTGTGTGTGTGTGTGTGTGTGTGTGTGTGTGTATAATGTACTAGAGGCCCAGCGCACGAAATCGTACACGGGTAGGATCCCTAGGCCTAGCCTGCAATCAGAGCCATCTTCAGCCTGCTTGCCAGTCCCCAGTCCCGACCTGCCGCTGCCCACCCCGGTTCCCTGTGGTTCCCCATTGGCCATGCAGCAATCGGAGCCGTGGGTCAGGGGGAGGGACCAAGATGTCTGCCTTCCACCAGCTTGCCAGTCCCCAGTCCTGCCCCACCGCCACCCACCGCCACCCACCCCCGTTCCTGGTTCCCTGTGGTTCCCCATTTTCCATGATCGGAGCCTGCAGGCCAGGGGGAGGGACCAAGAGGTCGGCCATTTCCCCTATTCGCCAGTCCCCAGTCCCGCCCTGCCGCCACCCCACCCCCACCCCCGGTTCCCCTTGGTTCCCTATTTGCCATCAAGTGATTGGAGCCTGCGGGCTGTGGGGAGGGACCTAGAGATGATCAATGCACCTCATAGCTACTGGTGGATCGGTCGTTCTGATCGTTATGCCGTTATGGTCACTGGCCTTTTATTATATAGGATGGACTCTCCTTTTACACAATTCCCTTTTTCATATTTATGAATGAGCTTTTAAAAAGAAAAGACAGTTTTGGGGAAATAGGATTATTATGGCATCAGTCATTTGGCTTGCTATTTAAATCTTGAGTGACAGGCCCTTGCCAGATTGGCTCAGTGGATAGAGCATCAGCCTGTGGACTCAAGGGTCCCGGGTTTGATTCCGGTCAAGGGCATGTACCTTGGTTGCGGGCACATCCCCAGTAGGGGTGCACAGGAGGCAACTGAATCGATGTTTCTCTCTCATCAATGTTTCTAACTCTCTATCCCTCTCCCTTCCTCTCTGTAAAAAATCAATAAAAAATATATTTAAAAAAAAAATCTTGAGTGACAGGATGGAGGAAATACTATATTGATCCATATATTGATCAATCTGAACATCCAATTCCTGTGTTTAGTGAGGTTTCTTTTCTGATTCTGGATGCAAATTGTATGTTTTTAGGAGTTTTCACTTAATAGGAAATAAGGGCATTTCAGATTCCAGCACTATTCTTCTGACACAGGAGCATGCATGGGAAGAATAAAGAGTTAGTGGTTGAGGGTTTGCAGGAGAGGGTTGGGAGTAGGGGGGTGAAGAACGGAAGGGTTTGTCAATGCATATGACACTGAGCTAGAGGAGTCATTGCTGCCTGCAGATGCATAACCCATTTGTGCACTTGAGCATGACCTGGGGGGCATTGGCCTGATGAATGCAGAGAGAGATGCGTTTTGATCAAGGTAATTTCCCTCAGATGGGTCTCACCATCCCATGAATCAAAACCTGTCAGGAAGGAGCTAAAGATGGAGTGAAGTTTATTGTACGATTGTCTCCATGCGACACCGTCACGCTAGAAGGGTTAAGTGAGAGAGATCATTAGAACTGTGTTGATTTACTGGGCCTGTTGTGCACTTTCCCTGCAGGGCAAGAAGGAAAGAGGCTTTAGGAGGGGAGCTGAGGGCCTCTGGGTGGTGAGGAAAGAGCAGGCATGCACAAAATAAACCCTCACTGCTTTCTGCGGGTGAGGGCTAGGCAGGCTGTTTGTAGGGTGTGGGAAGTGGGGGGAATCTATTGTTGTTTTTTCACCTAGAGCCCCTGGTAGATTTAGAGCAGATGTTCTGCCTGGATCTCCAGGAAAAGCACCAAAGATGTGATTAAAAAACGAAGCTTGTGGGGAAAACTCTGATTCTACCCTCAGTGGCTAGAGAAGTATATCCTTCTCTCCCCTGCGCCGCCCCCCCCCCATTCTTTTACCTCCCTTGTTCTTGCCTCACCTTTGAGCTCAATAAGAAACATGAAATTTAATTTAGAAGTCAAAATTCCCATTTCGGGATATAGCAAAATAGGGAACGAGAAGAAAGGTTTTCTCACACGTTCCAGATAGACTTTGTGATGAGATTTATGAAGGGAGTGGTCCTAGGGTTTGTGCTGAGAGAATGGCTGGGCTTCAAGAGTGGCATCTCCCTCTCTGTAATTTGAACTTGCTCAAGTACCACTAGCATTGAATTGAATCGGAATAAGTGCTTAGTGTGGTAAGTTTACCAAAATATGGTCTAGTCCTGCCTCTCTTCAAGAAAAGGATGGAATGTTCCTTTTATTTTCTGCTTGGCCTGGAGACTTAGTGAAATGGAGATTTTAAAAAATTGTTTTAAATATATTTTTATTGACTTCAGAGAGGAAGCGTGAAGGAGAGATAGAAACATAAATGATGAGAGAGAATCATTAATTGGCTGCCTCCTGCACACCCCCAACTGGGTCTCTAGCCCGCCACCTGGGCATGTGCCCTGACTGGGAATCGAACCTGACCAACTGGTTCATAGGTTGGCACTCAACCACTGAGCCACACCGACTGGGCTAGAGTCTCTCATTTTGAAATTGCCATTTATATCCCTTACTCACTTTTAAAAATATATTTTAAAGTTGATTTTAGAGAGGAAGGGAAAGGGAAAGAGAAACAATGGATCTGCTGCCTCTTGCACACCCCTTACTGGGGATCGAGCCCACAACGCAGGTATGTGCCCTGACCCGGAATTGAACACTTGGTGCACAGGACAACGCTCAACCAACTGAGCCATACCAGTTATTCAGTTTTATTTTAGTGATGGTAGGCAAAACTTTTTCTAGTTACTTAGGTAAGGAAAAATGTAGAGAGGCCTATGTTCATAATTCTTTAATTACAGTTCAACAGATGAAATAGCCAGTTAGCCAGAATTAGAAACAAATTTGACTGAGAGAATCTTTAATATAAGATTACTAACTGGAGCCCTGGTCGGTGTGGCTGAGTTGGTTGAAGTGTTGTCCCATACACTGAAGGGTCATGGGTTCAATTCCTGGTCAGGGCACATACCCAGGTTGCGGGTTTGCTCCCCAGTGGATCCCTCAGTCGGGGTATGTATGGGAAGCATCAATCAGATCGATGATTCTATCTCCCCCTCTTCCTCTCTCTTTCAAATCAATTTTTTAAAAAAGATTAGTAACTGGAGTCCATTCCTTAGATCCCCTGTTAGTTATAAAGTGGAGGCATTTGGTATGGTAAAAGGGAATAGGATCCTAGCATTGACCGAAGTTATTTGAGTGATATGGAAGTTGTTAAAGTAGTTCACAACTTAGCTAAGGGTCCTTATCTTTATCCTTTGGGAATTAAGCACTTCTTCCATTGTTTTTTTCCACCTGTTCACATAAAGATTTTTATTTGCTTCTATTATTCCAAAGAAATGCTTATATCAGATACCTGAGGATATAGTAAAGGTGGGTTCTTGAGTAAAAATATTCTGGGATTCATTCCTGGCTCTGCCATTTACTATGTAAGACTATTTGTGAGACTTTGGGCAAGTTACTTAATCTCTCTAAGCCTCAGTTTTCTTTTTTTAAATATATTTTATTGATTTTTTACAGAGAGGAAGGGAGAGGATAGAGAGTTAGAAACATCGATGAGAGAGAAACATCAATCAGCTGCCTCCTGCACACCCCCTACTGGGGATGTGCCTGCAACCAAGGTACATGCCCTTGACCAGAATCGAACCCGGGACCCTTCAGACTGCAGGCCGGCGCTCTATCCACTGAGCTAAACCAGTTAGAGCTAAGCCTCAGTTTTCTTATCTATGAAACAAATTTAGTTAAAGTACATACTATATATGGCATAGTACCTACTATTTTTTTAATTGCTATAGAAAGAAAATACAGTCACTCAAATCTTAGTGACTATATTATTATTTTAATTTATGATTATTAAAGTTAAGGACAAGGTACATCTTTTACTATTTTGTTGTTGTTAATCCTCCCGAGTGTATTTTTTTCTTTGATTTTTAGAGAGAGTGGAAGGGAAGTAGGGAGAGGAGAGAGGGAGAGAGCACGAAACCTCGAGGAGTGAGACAACAAATCAATTGGTTACCTCCCGCACAAACCCCAACTGGGGCCAGGGATCAAACCTGCAACCGAGGTACTTGCATGGGTCAGCGCTCTAACCACTGATCCATATCGACTAGGGCAAGACAAGATACTTCTTTTTTTCTTGAAATTTGACTCAGTCTTTTTTTTTTTAAGGCATATGCTGGGCATCTGTGTTGTTGTTGTTGTTTTATTATTGACTAGAGGCCCGGTGCATGAAATTTGTGTACTGGGAGGGGGGGGTGTCCCTCAGCCCAGCCTCTGCGGGAGGCAACCGGGCTGATCAGGGGAAGGTGCCACCCCCATCACCCCGTTGCTGCTGCCACTGCCGGCCGCCACAGCCACAGCTGCCAAGGTGTTTTCATCAACATGGACTCCAGTCCTTCACAACGAAAAAATGACAAATTTCTTTAGGCATTTTCAAGATGTCTCTTTCATAGGATATGACATTTTATTTTTTATCCTCACATGAGGATATTTTCCCATTGATTTTTAGAGTGTGAGGAGAGAGGGAAAGACAGAGAGAAACATCAGTGTGAGAGGCACACTTCGATTGGTTGCCTCCTGCATGAGCCCTGACCTGGGCGCCGGTCAGGGAGGAGCCTGCAACCTAGGTACATGCCCTTGATCAGAATCAAACTCGGCCCTCAGCCGCAGGGCTGGGGCTGGGGCTGGGGCTGGGGGCCGGCCTCCCTGCAGGTTTATGTCTCTGCTGCTCCAGCCCCAGCAGCCCAGCGCCGTGGCCGTGGGGCAGGGGCCACCCCCCCTGCGTGTTCTCTCCGGCTCCGAAGCCAGGTGCGGGCCACCCTGTCGGTTGTTCTCTCAGGCTCTGTGCCTGCGCCAGGCCCCGCCTCCTGAGCTGGTCGTGACTGTTACAGCTTCCTGGCCTAATTTGCATATTAGCTCTTTTTATATAGAGAGAGAGATTTCAGAGAGGAAGGGAGAGGGAACAAAAGATAGAAGGATCAGTGATCATAGAGAATCATTGATCTGCTGCCTCCTGCACGTCCTCCACTAGGGACTGAGTCTGCAAACCGGTCATGTACCTGACTGGGAATCTAACCGTGATCTCTGGTTCACTAGCCGGACCTGGCTCAGTCTTTTATAATAGCTTAGATTACAAGAGTTATGCACACACTATGGATTTTGCTGGTGGTTATAATGAAAAAGGCAGAAAAACTAATATGCAAGCCATAGCCAGTTGCTCGGTGGTTAGAGCCTTGGCCTGAGGAATAAAGGATCATGGGTCCGATTCCATTCAAGGGCACAAACCTCAGTTGCAAGCTCAATCCCTGGGAGGCAATCAATCGATGTGTCTCTCTTACATCGATGTTTCTCTCTCTCTCTGTCTCTCCCCCCTCCCTTCCATTCTCTCTAAAAAAAATCAATGAGGAAAAAACGGTGAAGGATTAGCAACAACAACAAAACACTATGTAGGCAATATTCTGTTCTAGCCCTGGCCGGGTAGGTCAGCTGATTAGAGCATTGTCCTGATACTCTAAGGTTGTGGGTTCAACCACCGGTCAGGCAGGGCACATATAATAATCAACCAATGATAACTCATATGTTGGATTTTTCAGTCCTTCATAGCCACCAACCTTTTTCTTAGCTTCTTTCTTACCAGAAAGCAGGTGCAGCAAAAAGGAGAATGTGAACATGTTTCTCAAGCTGAAAGAGCTCTGAATAGTTAGAAAGGATTTTGAAGTAAGGTGAGTCAAGGAACCAGTCATCTCTCTAAGAGAGAGAGATGCTCTGGACATTTTCCAAGCATCCAAGAGACTGATGATGCCTGCCCTGTAACTAGAGAGAATGTTTCAACTTAGTAAATTAGAATTGAAGCTGGCCATTCTCCTAGAACTGTTTAAAGACTGAGCTGCTGTTAATATCCAGTACTGTTCAGTGTAATAGTCTCATACATATTCCCATCAGGACCCAGACCTGCCACTTTATTTATCCCATTTTAACAGGTATTTTCTCATTTTCCACCTTCTCTGCGAACCCAAGTCACCAGTATTTTAAAGCTCAGCCTTAGGATTACTAAACATCTAAACTCAGGTGTGCTCTCTGGATGTCTCATTCCCCTCTCCCCCAAACTTGGCACATCTAGACATAGAATCCATCCTCTTATACACCTCAAGAGACCCTCACATACCCACCCTCACCATAGGCCAGGATAGTTTCTTTGGTAACCAACATAAGGTCAAGTTAAAAAAGTTCAAACAAACTTTTGAACAAAGCTTCTGTTTGGTGCTCCTGAGCTGGATTTTTTTAAACCCCAAGGATTCATATTCCTGCTTTCTGTAGGCACTGTGTCTCTGGGTGTCTCAAAACCCAAAGAGTCAAAAGGAAAGGCAATCCAGAGACCTACAGAAACAGGCATTTTTTAATACCTCTACTGTCCACCCCAGCCAAGGAGTTGCCTTTGTTCGTATGATCACAGGAGCTATCTCTTCAGTCAAAAGCAGGGCAGCTATCCAGCTTTGCTTGTTCAGTTTGTTTAACTAACCCTAGCTCTGTAAACGACAAATATTTTTTCAGCAGAAATTTACTAGTTTGTTTTTACTCGTCTTATGCATATTGAGGCCCTACTTACTTTATTTTTTAACAATCTCATTTCTGTTAACTTTTGAAGGTTTGCAGTACTTTTGTTCTGTGTATGAAGGTTTAAAAAATAATTCTTTTTTATCAATTACAAGAACAACAAATTTCACTATTGAGTAAAAGTGAAAACTGGGGCCCTAACTGGTTTGGCTCAATGGATAGAGCATCGGCCTGCGGACTGAAAGGTCCCAGGTTCAATTCCGGTCAAGGGCATGTACCTTGGTTGCGGGCACATCCCCAGTGGGAAGTGTGCAGGAGGCAGCTGATCGATGTTTCTCTCTCATTGATGTTTCTAACTCTCTATCCCTCTCCCTTCCTCTCTGTAAAAAATCAATAAAATATATATATTTTTTAAAAAGTAAAAACTGGGATTCTCATTGTTGCTTTTTTCACCTAATCACAAAGATTTTTATTTGCTCATCATAAAACCTAGTTGTGTAATTAGGATTTTTGTTTAAATTAGTCCAAAGTGGCATTTACAAACGTAGTTGTAGGCTGCTGCGCTGATAAACCAAAGTGTAGGGCTGGGCCTGGTTTTATTTAATTTTTTATCCAATATCTAATGCTCAGGGATTAAGTTCTGGAAATGTTCCAACTATAAGGAAGGAATCTGTTGGATTCCACTACATGTATGCTCCTTGGGTTGGATGCAGAAGGGGTGAAACACATTTTGCTGGACCCATGTCGACAGGCACCACAAGATACCTCCAATTCCACCAGAACCTTTCACAAGTTGGGATCCTTCTTGTGACTTAGCTGTAACACTTTTCAATGTAACTCTAAATTTTTTTGTTATCCTCACCCGAGGATATGTTTTTTTGTTTGTTTGGTTTTTTTAGAGACAGGGTGAGAGAGAGAAACATCAATGTAAGAGAGAAACATTGATTGGCTGTCTCCTGCATTCACCCCAACCGGAGATTGAACCTGCAACCTGGATATGTGCCCTGACTAGGAATTGAACCCATGACCCTTCGGTGCACAGGACAGTGCTCAACCAACTGAGCCACACCAGCCAGGCTCCAAGTTTTGTAGTTGTTAGCAAACCATTCCAGCAAGGGCATATTCTAAATTAGTTCATGTTTTTATCCTATCTCTTTGTGAAATGAGATTTATCCTTCTCTAATTCTCATTTGAGGATTTAAAAAAAGTTATAAAGTCAGCTGATTCAGCTAAAATGAGACCAGCTACATTCACTTTGTCCCCAGAAATAAACAGCTGCACAGCTCTCTTAGCTAGTTTCTGAACACAGTTAGGTCTAACTGACCTCCTCTACCATGTTTCTTAGGGAGATCCACAGTGAATATGTGCAGGACTTCTCTTGTGTTTCCTTGGAGTGTGCCAAAAAGTACACCACTATAATCTATTACAATGAAGCCATACTTGCTATCATCTGAAAGTAGTGCTTTAAGAGCCTCTGTATAGAATTTGTCATACAAATACAATAATATATTAATTGGTTTGAAAGGTTCATAGTCAGTGTTGACTTTCTTTTCCTTTACTTCTGTTATAATTATACCACAGTAAACCACTAGGCCATTTGGAGGTACTTTGTTTTAAAGTTTGAATCTTTGTTATACAGATGTAATGGCTCCCAGGACTGAAAGATGGTTTTTCAATTGAGGGAGGGAGGGGGGAGAGAAAGAGACACAGACATCAATTACCTCCCATATGCACCAAGACTAAGGGTCCAACTCAAAACTTGGGTAAGTGCTCTGACCTAGAATCGAAATCCCCTACCTCTTGGTGCACAGGGACGTTCTAACCAATTGAGCCACACTGGTTAGAACCAACAGACTGCTAACATTTTTGCCATTCCTGAAATCTCGTCTTTAGTAGTCAGGATCAATGATATCATGCTTGTGCCATTGCCATGAGTAGCCCCCAAGTTGTTTTTGTTTTTATTTTTTTAATGAGTTTTATTGATTTTTAGAGAGAGGAAAGGAGACGGGGGAGAGAGAGAGAGAAACATCAGTGTGAGAGAAAAACATCGATCAGTTGCTTCCCACATGCATCCCGACTGGGGATCATAACCACAACCTGGGTATATGTGCTGACCAGGAATGGAACTGGACACTTAGCCAACTGAGCCACACTGGCCAGGGCTGCCTTGAAGTTCATAATCTGTTTCATGATCTTCCAATCTCCCTGTTCCTGTCAGCTGGGAGGCCTTAAATTTTTAGTCATTTTAGAGACAAAATGCTGTATACTAGTTTATTCATTTTCTTATCTATTTTTTTCTGTTTGTGTGATCGTTAGTTCTTACCATAAGGTTGGCTGGCATATTGTGATCCACAAGTTACAGTTTTATTCCCATTTACCTTGTGAATGGAGGCTAGCTTGTTTCAACCATTTTCTTTGTCCCCGAACAGTCTGAAGATGATGAGAAGCTGAAAAAGAGGAAGGAGCGATTTGGAATTGTCACAAGTTCAGCTGGAACAGGAACCACAGAGGATACAGAGGTAAAATATACATAAATGTTTCGTAGAGCCCTTGAAGGGAAATGAGGATGAACAAACTGAGTGGAGAAACACTATTATTTCCCTGGCCTACTTCTTTTTTTTTTTTTTTTTTTTTTTAATATATTTTATTGATTTTTTACAGAGAGAAAGGGAGAGGGAGAGAGAGTTAGAAACATTGATGAGAGAGAGAAACATCGATCAGCTGCCTCCTGCACACCCCCTACTGGGGATGTGCCCGCAACCAAGGCACATGCCCTTGACCGGAATCGAACCCGGGACCCTTCAGTCTGCAGGCCGACGCTCTATCCACTGAGCCAAACCTGTTAGGGCTCCCTGGCCTACTTCTTAAGTGCTCAGATGAGAAGATCTTTTGTCCTTTACTTGATAACTGTTACAAAATATGGTACTTTCCTCCCCGGCACCCCGTCAGTTTATTTTACTCATTAGATTCTACATATAAGTGAGATCATGTGATATTGTCTTTCTCTGTTTTATTTTACTTACCATAATAATCTCCAGGTTATGGTACTTTTCTTAACCTCCGTTTCATCATCTGGGATGTAGAGATAGTAATACCTACCTTGAAGTGGTATTTTAAGCATGAAATGTTTCTTTGTAAAAATAGATGATTCTATGTAGAATGCTTGACATAACACCTATATATTAAGCATATTCAGTAAGCAATGTCTCTGATAGTCAGCCAAGCATATTTCTTTGATCATTTAATGATACCCATATCCAACCCAGACACAAGTATACGTGTGCCTAAGTCTCCTCTGGAATAGGACAATAGACTCAAATGAGATTTATTTTTTTTATCACTTTGTTTACAAATAGTTTCTCAAAATGAAAGAGTGGCTTTTTTATTTTATTTTTTTCAATTTAATAAATCTTTATTGTTCAGATTATTACAATTGTTCCTCTTTTTCCCCCCCATAGCTCCCCTCCACCCGGTTCCCACCCCACCCTCTGCCCTTACCTCCCCCTCACTGTCCTTATCCATAGGTGTATGATTTTTGTCCAGTCTCTTTCTGCACCCCCCCCCCACACCTCTTTCCCCGAGAATTGTCAGTCCACTCCCTTTCTATGCCCCTGATTCTATTATATTCACCAGTTTATTCTGTTCATCAGATTTTTTATTCACTTGATTTTTAGATTCACTTGTTGATAGGTATGTATTTGTTGTTCATAATTTTTATCTTTACCTTTTTCTTCTTCCTCTTCTTAAAGAATACCTTTCAGCATTTCATGTAATACTGGTTTGGTGGTGATGAACTCCTTTAGCTTTTTCTTATCTGTGAAGCTCTTTATCTGCCCTTCAATTCTGAATGATAGCTTTGCTGGGTAGAGTAATCTTGGTTGTAGGTTCTTGCTATTCATCACTTTGAATATTTCTTGCCACTCCCGTCTGGCCTGCATAGTTTCTGTTGAGAAATGAGCTAACAGTTGTATGGGTGCTCCCTTGTAGGTAATTAACTGTTTTTCTCTTGCTGCTTTTAATATTCTCTCTTTGTCTTTTGCTCTTGGCATTTTAATTATGATGTGTCTTGGTGTGGTCCTCTTTGGATTCCTTTTGTTTGGGCTTCTGTGCGCTTCCTGGACTTGTAAGTCTATTTCTTTCACCAGGTGGGGGAAGTTTTCAGTCATTATTTCTTCAAATAGGTTTTCCGTATCTTGCTCTCTGTCTTCTTCTGACACCCCCATAATTCTGATGTTGGTACACTTGAAGTTGTCCCAGAGTCTCCTTACACTATCTTCAAATTTTTGGATTCTTTTTTCTTTTCCTGTTGAGTGTTTTTTGCTTCTTTGTATTTCAAATCTTTGACTTGATTCTTGCGGTCCTCTAGTCTGCTGTTAGGTCTCTGTATAATATTTTTTATTTCAGTCAGTGTGTGTTTAATTTCTAGTTGGTCCTTTTTCATATCCTCGAGAGTCTCACTAAATTTATCGGCCTTTTCTAGGAAATTCTTGAAAAACCTTATAACCGTGGTTTTGAACTCTATATCCAGTTGTTTGCTTTCTGCCCTTTCTTTCGTTTGTGATCTGTTTCTTTGTCTCTGCATTTTCGTTGCTTCCCTGAGTTGGTAGAGTAGCTTTGTGTGCTAGGTGTCCTATATGGTCCAGTGGCTCAGCCTCCCCAGTTACCTGAGGTGGACTCTTTTGGTGCACCCCTTTGTGGACTGTGTGTACAGCCTTGTTGTAGTTAAGTCTTAATTGTTGTTGGTGTCACTGGGAGGAATTGACCTCCAGGCCAATTGGCTGTGAGGATCAGCTGTGTCTACACTGGGAGAACTTCTGTGCTGGAGACAGCCTTATGAGACAAGACTTGCAAAATTGCAAAAGCCTCTGTGCTCAGTTTGGATGGGGCGGAGTCTCAGGGCTGAGCAGACAGCCTTGGCTTCCCATAAGCCCTGCCCTATGAGGCCCCTGGGTCTCAGTGTCCCTCAGTAATCGCTGCAAGCACCTCTGAGAGAAAGCCGCCCTCGAGTTTCGCCTGCTGCCAGACAGTCCAGTTTCTCCCCCAATGAATCTGGATTCCCAGATTCTCACCCAGAACTGGAGTTCAGCGCAGTCGGGAGCTTCCGCCTTCCTCCCACTAGAGAAAGCCAGCGGCACACTCAGCAGTCAGTCCTCTCTGCGTGCACTCGTGCATGCCTCCAGACCTCACCTTTTGTGGCTCCCCTTAGTTTCCGTGCGCTCCTCTCTTTTCCTGACAGTCCAGACTCCCCCCGTATGAGTCTGGGTCCCCAGGGTCTCGCCCAAAACGGGTTCAGTGCAGTCGGAACTGGAGTTCAACGCAGTCGGGACTTCTGCCTTCCTCCCGCTAGAAAAAGCTAGCTAGGCACTCAACTGCCTGTCCTCTCCGTGCGCGTGACTCCGTACCTCAGCCTTTTGCAACTCCTCTGAGTCTCTGTGTGCACCTCTCTTTCCTTCTAGTTGTAGAATTTCCACTCAGCCAGCTTTCCTGTGGTTCTGGATGATGTCTGTTCTGTCTTTTAGCTGTAGTTTTGAAATTGTTGTGCAAGGCAGCAATTTAGGTGTTCACCTATGCCGCCATCTTGGTTTCTCCAAGAGTGGCTTTTTAATTTAAGACTTATGTTCAAGCCCTAACCGATTTGGCTCAGTGGATAGAGCGTTGGCCTGGGGACTCAAGGGTCCCAGGTTCGATTCCGGTCAAGGGCGTGTACCTTGGTTGCGGGCACATCCCCAGTAGTGGGTGTGCAAGAGGCAGCTGATTAATGTTTATCTCTCATTGATGTTTCTAACTCTCTATCCCTCTCCCCTCCTCTCCATAAAAAAAAAATTGGCCCTAACTGGTTTGGCTCAGTGGATAGAGCGTCGGCCTGCGGACTGAAGGGTCCCGGGTTCGATTCCAGTCAAGGCCATGTACCTTGGTTGCGGGCACATCCCCAGTGGGAGGTGTGCAGGAGGCAGCTGATCGATGTTTCTCTCTCATCGATGTTTCTAACTCTCTATCCCTCTCCCTTCCTCTCTGTAAAATATCAATAAAATATATTTTTTTAAAAAAATCAATAAAATACATTTTAAAAAAATACTTATGTTAAAAAAAAAAAAGACTTAAGTTCATCCACATTCCAGCTTCCCCTAGAATAACAACTCCCATTCACTGACCCTTAAGCTTTGGAAGACTGCTCAGAACATGGACAGACAATACTGATTTGCTGATTGAAAGGTTCATAGTCAATTTTCTTAATAATGTTTTAATTATTATTTTGCTTGTTGCAGATACATGAGAATATCTGTAATGGAGACCAAGTATCACCTGAGGTGTACATAAGGAACAGTTGAAATAATAAATATGTTTTGAACTATAGAAATTATTTGGGTGGAAAGGATTTTAGAAGGTTCTTTCTCCCATTTAATCCAAATTTACTTCTTTCTTTCCATCTACCTCTGGAGATATCCTCTGAATATTTATTAACTTATACACCGAAAATCTTACGAAGTTTGTTTTTTTTTTTTGTTTTTTTTTTTTATGAATAATAAAAGTAAACTGCCTAGCTGGTGTTGCTCAGTATTTGAGCATCAACTCATGCATGAACCAAGAAGTCACAGTTCAATTCTTGGTCGGGAACATGCCCAGGTTGCCAGCTCAATCCAGTAGGGGATGTGCAGGAGGCAGCCAATCAATGATTCTCTCTCATCCATGTTTCTGTCTGTCTGTCTCTCTCTAAAAAATCAATTAAGAAACATTTAAAATAATAATAATAAACCCTGAAAATTTTGGAATCTGATCAGTTTACATCTTCACTAGGAAAAAACTAGAGGGATTTGTGTTTTTTATGCTAATTCAGAATAAATCATTACCTATTGTAAGTATCTGCTTACTTATTGATTTGCCAGGATGAACTAGAAATAAACCATAAACTTAGGCTTATTTTAAATCTAGTTTAAATTACTCCCTTTTTCCCAAGGAAACTGCGTTATGCTCACTAAGCTGGTTCATTTGGCCTCTCCAAGATAAAGCGGATGAGGATTTTGTTGGGTGGCAAGGAATGTTGGCATTTATTGGGAGAATCAGTGTATGTAAGGAAGAAGTAACTTCTGAGGCTCATGGACCAGATGGCTTTTTTTTTTTTTTTTTTTTTTTTTAATTCCAAAGAATTGTGTCAATCCAGGTGGAGTGGTCTGGGCCTGTATACACTTAGCTTTTCTTTTTTTTTTTTTTCTTTTTTTTTTTTTAATATATTTTATTGATATTTCACAGAGAGGAAGGGAGAGGGATAGAGAGCCAGAAACATCGATGAGAGAGAAACATCGATCAGCTGCCTCCTGCACATCCCCTACTGGGGATGTGCCCGCAACCAAGGTACATGCCCTTGACCGGAATCGAACCCGGGACCTTTCAGTCCGCAGGCCGACGCTCTGTCCACTGAGCCAAACCGGTTTCGGCCTTAGCTTTTCTTTTTAATCTAAATTAAACCTCCTGTGTGAATGGAATGAAAAAGACGTCTCCCCTTTGCTGGGGGCAGTGGTTGGAATGAGGATGGGTTCGGTGCTATTTTGTGTCACTCTTAGAACAAAAAGGTGTTTCTTTCCTCCGCCCCTTCCCCATTTTGTGCCCTCTCTCCAGTGTGTCCTCCCTTAAGAGATCTATGTTGGGGACTCACCTTCTTTCCCCATTTATTACATTGGTATTGAAGATTTTATGCTCTTTGTATTTGGAGGCCTAGGAATAGCTGCTGTGGGGGCCTGACTGTCCAAAAGGGCATTCCCCTCACCTCCACCAAATAGCATTGGTCAACCCTTTGTCCTCTGAAATCTCCCATCTCCCCAATGACTAGAAGACTTTCCCCAGCCTGTTAAGAGTCCACTATTAAGCCCTAGCTGGTTTTGCTCAGTGGATAGAGCACCAGCCTGCGGACTGAGGAGTCCCAGGTTCGATTCCAGTTAAGGGCACATTCCGGGTTGCGGGCTCAATCCCTAGTGTGGGCGTGCAGGAGGCAGCCAATCAATGATTATCTCTCATCATTGATGTTCCTATCTCTCTCTCCTCCCTTCCTCTCAGAAATCAATAAAGATGTATTTTTTTTTTTTTTAAGAGCCCACTATTTCGAAGCTAACTTGCTACAAGGCTGAATGGTCCTCTCTCCTTAAGGCATCTTTCCATTTTCTACTACTATTTTTCTCCTTTTTTCTTCCTGACCTGTCTCCTTATAATCTTCTCCCCTCTCACCCTGCTTTTCCACTGAACCTCCCCAGCTCTTACTGGATAACAAGAGAAATTCAGAAATGAAATCTTTGGCTGCCAAGCTCAAGCCTGGGCCTTCCCTCCTTCTTCAACCATGTGACAGTCCATGTGAATTTGGATTAAAGCAGCCAGGAACCCAGGCCACTGTTGTCTTGCAATCTAATTTTTCTCTTCTTGCTTTTTCCTTATAGGCAAAGAAGAGGAAAAGAGCAGAGCGCTTTGGGATTGCCTGATGAGAAACTCTTAATGCTTTCTGTTCTTCAGTGGTTTCCATCTCTGACTCTTCTTGGTCACATACATACCTAAATACACAGTCATGTGCCTAGGTGCTGCCTCACAATGAGAGAGCATGTACCCCAGGTACATTCGTGAACTAAGTAGCAGTTTGACTTACTGCTGTTCCAACTTTAAGATTGTTGTTGTTGTGTTTTGTTTTTTTAATTATTATTTTGCTTGTTAATAAAAATCATTAGAAAAGAGAACAGTGTGTTTTATTAGGTACTGCTTTGAGTTCCTAGAGCCAGAGTCAATCAGATATGGGGATCTTCAGGGACAGATATAGGGAATTAGCCATAATGCTTTTACCCATTAGAAAAGAGGTTAAGGAGAAGGATTGAGTCCATCAATATATTTTTTTATTGATTTCAGAGTGGAAGGGAGAGGCGAGAGAGATAGGAACATCAATGATGAGAGAGAATCATTGATTGGCTGCCCCCTTGCACGTCCCTACTGGGGACGAAGCCTGCAACCGGGGCATATGTCCTGACTGGGAGTTGAACCATGATCTCCTGGTTCATAGGTCAACACTTAACCACTGAGCCATACGGCTGGGTTGAGTCCATCCCTTTAAGCCTATTTATATTCTCTCATGTTCACAGGCATCTTTTTACCTCTTTATCCTCCATGGAGAGGCCAAGTTTTACCCTGAGTCTTTGCTTCTCCAGGTTCATGTGACCCATTGGGATGAAATAGGGAGAATACCATGGGTTTTAGGAGGTGCAGAGGATGTAAAATACAAGGGCTAATGATTGGTAGTCTCTCATAGAATGGAGTCCAGAAGGGTCTTATTTTCAAAAGTGATCTGGTGTGATACTGTCTGATTTCAACCAAAGCCAATATATGGGATCCTGTTGGTAGGCAGTTCAGGAAAGGAAATGGGCTGGATACCGCTCAGAGCTAGAAGAAAGTGTAGGGAATCAAAGCATGACAGGATGTCAGAGGTGTTAAGCATTATTGCCTAAATGAGTGGTCAGCAAACCGCGGCTCGCGAACCGCTGTTTGCCGACTGCTGGCCTAGATCATTGGGCACATAAGCAGTGGACAGGAGGCTTCTTTCTAATCAAGCCCTGTGTTAGTTTGTCTTCTGTTGCAGAAGTATACTATTGCCGCTTTGGCAGTAACATTTCTTAAATATTATTAAAATCCATTTTACTTACTGGTCCTCCTACTTAGAAAGGTTTGGCTCTCCCTAAGCAGGCTGCTTGTTTGCATTTGGTTTCACATAGATTGAGATCTCCTATTTAATCTTTTTTGATGTGTTGGTATAAGGTTTCTCCTCTTAATCTTTATTTCTGGACCTACATAAGGTTGGTTTTTGTTTGTTTGGTAATAAAACTTAAGAGCTTGACACCTTACCTGAAGACTTTGGTACCATAATGCTGTGTTGCTGTGGTATAATTTCTTGTTTCTATTTCTACTGAAACCCTCTGCCTTATTTTGTGATGAATAGGTAATAATTTGATCCTCTCTTCCCAAGAATCTCTTCCCACAAAGTGTTTTTGGTTGCTGAGGAGGGTAGAGACCTAAGTTTAGACACTTTAGGAAAACTGCCTTGGAGAGCAGATCCAAAGATTAACCATTTGTTGTACATTCTGCCCCATTCTGAGACTTTGGGAAAGTGAACAAAAGGGAATTCTGTAAATGTTTTCTTCCCTCTGGCCTCTTCTGTCTGCCTCCCTTTTCTTTTCTCCAGGCCCTGATTTGAGACTAATTTTTCCTCTCTCTACTCTGAAAACAGAACCAGAGAGAATTAGTTCTGTTTTGCAGTTTGAGAGAGGTTATAGATTTAGTAAGGGTTTTCTACCCAAGGATGATAAAAATTAGTAATAGGTAAAGGGGTGGAGCATATGGTGATAATGGAGTGGAACAATGGATCCTTCAATGTTTATCTCCTTATTCTCTACCGCAATCTCCTTATCTCTTTACCTCCTGGTTCATAGGTCAACGCTCAACCACTGAGCCACACCAGCCTGGCTCAGTCCATCCCTTTAAGCCTATTTACATTCTCTCATATTCACAGGCGTCCTTTTTCCTCTTTATCCTCCATGGAGAGGCCACTTTACCTCCTTATCCTCTCTAACCTTCCATAAAAGCACTAAGCCTTCTCTTTCTGAAGTCTAATCATTCTTTCCCTGATTCAACTCACTTTCCCCAAATCCTTGATAGTGTGGATTTTACTAACCTTTTCATCTCATTCTAGCAGCTGTTCTTAACGTTGGTCAGAAGTCTCTCATCTCCAAGCCTGATCACCAAATCCTCCTCTTGTCTCATAGTCATTCCACACATACTTTTTGAGCATGAATAGATCAAGATGCCTGTCTTTTCCACTAATTTAGCCTTTAAATAGTAAGCCCCTTTTAAGACATTAATGGGCACCCAGGCTTCCAATCCTTTCTCTTGGGTCCAAGTACTTTTCCTTCCTATCCCCCAGTCTCACTAGTATAGCTGATCCAAGATCCAGGTGTGGTTAGCTGACTGAGGCTTTTTTTTTTTTTTTTTCTGTCCTGAAGCTGTGACATTCTCTGCATACCTGGAAGCTCTTAATGAGGGAGTCTATAAACGATGTGGAGGGAACTAGCTTCCTCAGCTGTAAATCTGCACCTTTTTATGGTTCTCCAAGGATCATTCTCTTTTTCTCCACCATCACTCTAAACTGTCCTCCCCCCACGCCAACTCCTGGGAACTTCTGAAGATTCAAGGTTAGAAGCTTCTGTAGGGATAAGGAGTATAGAAAGATGTGAATAAGAGCAGGATTTCTTGATGTTGAGCCCTGTTCCCATGTTTAACATGAGAAACAGATGAAGGGAAGGAAGGAACTTAACTGTTTTCCCTGTTGTATGAGGGCCTCTGATAGGCAATGTCACTCACATGATTATTGAAATCCATCAGAAACTAACCTCTGCCTCTCTTGCAACATTTCCACACTTGTTTTTAAACTCCAAAGAAATTACCAAATAATGGTGGAATTCACACTTTTGCAGACTCTTTGAGCCCAGGGTGCTCCCAGCTTTATTTCTTATCCTTTCTCAACTACTTAGGTGTAATTCCTTGTTCTACCACACTAGCTCTACTGGCTCTGAGACCCTGGACAAATTATTCTGTGGCTCTCTCCTGACCCTGTACCAACAGCAACCCTGTGAGAATTGATGCGTACTCGGCACAATCTGTTTACCATAGTTTGCATAGTATTTGTTCACTAAATATTAAATCTTAATTTTACTAGGTTATTTGTGGAGGGTAGAGACCTAAGTTTACAGATTTCCTTTTCCCTAAATACGTTCCAGCTTAAGGGTAAGGGATTGAGTGGATTGGGTTATGTGTATGTGTGTGTACACTACATATGCAGGTACATTATTAGGAGGTTCATAGAGTGGAAAGAGGTAGGAGTCCTAATTGCTCCCTTACCCCCAGCTCATTCGTAGGAAAGCTGACATTGTTGCCTGGGACAGACTTCCCTGCTTCAGCCTCACTAGAGAGCAGAAGCTGTAAATAGATGCCACTGCCTGTGGTGCTTAGCTTGGGGCCCCTGACATCCTCAAATGGACAGATAGAGTATAGGCTAGCTACTCATGCATTGGGGGGAGGATGTTGGGGATAAAAGTCATCTTGCGGTTTCTTCTGAATGTCCTCAAAGTAGGAAACAGCAGTAGGGGAAGAAAAAAGTTTTAGCTCAGGTAAAACGCTAGGGGTAGGTGTGGATACAGCAGCTCCTTGGGAGGACACAGTGTGTAGCACTTTTCTCTCTCAACCTCGGTCTTGTAGTTTGATCTAAGGTGGGGTCATTCTGTAGATAAAACTAACAAGACAGAGGAAAGCATAGTGGCATATTGAACCTTCCATGGCCCTGTCCCCCCCATTCTGGATCAGATCGATGTTGCAGTAGCTTTTCTTCCTTTTTTTTTTTTTTTTTTAAATGTAAGGGAAGATTCCTTTGCTACACCCAACTCTTAAGCCTTGGAAGTGTGCTCTAAGTTCACGGGAGACATTTCTTGAGATGCTTAACCACTTTTGGTACACTGGCAAGGTGAATGGCCATGTTAGCTTGGTTTGTGGATTTTGGTAAAACTTTGTTGAGGAAGCCTAGGATCAGGGAACTACAGAATAAGAAAAACATTAGCAGGATGGTCTCAAGAGCACTCTTAGATCTTCCATTCTTAGGAAGCTGGGAGAGGGTTTTGTAATCTTTGGGACTGTTTTGATAAAGCTCTCTAGAGAGTTGTCTTAGGTCCCCTCCCTTGGGCTGCGCATCCCAACCATCACCCCAGATGACCATAGTCGTTTTCCCTTGCTCCATCTTCTTAGTTCTTGAGCACAAGGTTACGTCCTCTCAGATCCTCTTCTGTTCCTGGTCTGAGGTATAAATGTTGGCGCTTGGTTAGGGAGAAGAGCTCATCACTGAATTCTAAATTCTTTGACTGCTTTTATTTTTCTTTTTTCAGGTTCAAGTGCTGGATTGTGTCATGTGACCATCCCAAAACTCAGAGCACCCTATGGCCATCTTTGCCCTCTGTCACATAACTTGAAAACTGCCTGATGGCCTTTTTGCAATGGTTCCCTCCAGGAATCCTTGATCTCAGTGAAAAAGTCCTTTCCCGGCATTCCAGTGCCCGTCGGCCCCATACTCCTCAGACACCCTTAACAAACAAAGGCAATCACGCACACAGTGTAACAAATACACAAAGTAAATAATAATTACACTAATTATGATCTGAGGGCACTGGTGAGGTCCACACACATCATAAGGTGGGAGGGGGGTGCTAGTTCCCACTAGGCCACTGGGCTATGCCCCCAGCCTTTTTGGGGGTGGGAAGGACCAGGGAAAGGAGACTTCAACTCACAGACTTATGTTCATAAAAGACCCTCCCCCAATGGTCTTGATTTGGTGGTATTAAAGGGACATATTCTAAGTGTCCCCAAATCTGATGCCCCAACTCTATAGAATTCGTAGAGGGAAGTCATCTGATACCTATTGCCAAACCCCCACCCTGTGCCAAGATCAAGAGGCATGGGCATTTGACCTTGGAGAAGGCATCTTCTGTTCTTCACTTCTCTGTTCCTCTCCTTCCACCAAGAAAAAGTGAATGGTGTTGCCGGTTCTCCAAGATTGGGCCACAAGGAAGGATAAAGAATAGAGTCAGAGAGGAGAGGCTGGGGATTAGCATAGCTGCTGTATGTGAGGAGGCGAGTTGAAATGCTTAATAGCCCCTGCCCATTCCTATACTGAAACACCGTATCTCACTTTTTCACTATGGGAATGGGAATAAGATACCAAAGCTCACCAACACTACCTTCCCAAGGGTGATCACATACCTTTGCCCCTTCCACTGACTGGACCAGGTGGGAGAGTCATGCTCTTGGGAAAAACAAGCCTTCCTGGTCAGCTCTCCAGCTTGGGCTTAACTTTGTTCAGTACCGTTTGTATCAAGAACCATCACTACTGGCTCTACTTAAGAATAACAATTTTACTGAAGGTTCTTTCCCCCTCCTTTCCTGACCCTCTAGGCTCTTGCCTGGAGCCAAGAAGTCTGGTGGTGAGGTATGGATAGGGTGTGGATCAGGAGATTCTCAGCTCCTTGGCTTCAGGCACTGTCCAGCTGGGAGGCAGAGGGAACTTGTACTCTGAAGCCTGCGACTCCTCTAAGCCTCACATCTCTTCGCCACTACTCTGGTGCCCTGGTTATCTGTCCCACAGCGAGAGGTATTTTATGTCCATAAAGTGCCCGTGGTAAGTGCTCAGAATTCATCTCTTGGCTGTGGCGGGTGCTGCTATTTTTCATTCCATCGAGGGGAAGAAACTGAGGCACAGTGAGTCCAGAGGAGGGTGGGTCAGGAGGAATGAATAGGCCCAGCTAGTGACTTGGAGTGGTAACCAATCCCTGCCTGCTTCCTAGCCTTCCAAACAAACCAGGGAGTCTCCATCCTTCCCATCCTCTCCTCTAATTGGCCTTGTCAGATGCTTTTACCCACTGTATTGTCCCCATCCCTGCTGCCAGGTACTGCTAGATTCCAAGAATAAAACATAAAAATAATTATAGACACTCTGCTCCCTTATTCTCCCCCCTTCCACCCTGAGCTTTGGGGTTGAGGGACTAAAATGTCCCCCCCTCCAGAATCCCTTCCACCTTGGTCTGCTGGCTCTATTCCTTAGCCCAGAGCAGTAATTTGGATTCAGATGCCTTGTAACCATCAGCCTCCTCATTACTCCTTTCTTAACCCCTCCTAACCCTTCCCAGACCTCTCTCTACTCTTCTTTTCATTGACCTGAAGATAGAGGCTCGGAGCAAGGGCATTCCACAGGCTCTTTGGTCTCTCTCTTGGCTGGGGGGAGTTGGGGCATAAACAGGCCACAACCTCTTGGTAAATAACTCAGTACTATGAGGGTGGACCTGAGGGTTAGTTTCGTGGCTCTCATATAGATCCTGGATGTTGAAGGCTGGCTCTTCCAGCTCCTAAACCCTAACCGCTTACTGTTTCCTTGACCGCTGGAATTCAGTTCCACCCCTTTGGCTCAGGAAGGTCAACTAAGTAGGGTGATTATGGATTGGAAGCTTCACCATATGTCAGCCCTCTTGTCCTTTACTCCCATTCCCAACCCTGGAGGCTTTATACAAGTGCTTAAGTAGGTGGGTATTGAGGGAGGACAGGGTTTAGGGAATAAGGGACAAATGGGGCACAGTGAACAGGGGCCCTTCTATTTCAGTAAAGCCAAATACCAAAAAATGAAAAGTCTCAATAAATAAATAAATAAAATTCCAAAATCCTCACTTTTGCTCCTGCCCTCACTTCCTTTCCCCTGGCCACTGCTAGAGAGAGAGAAAGGGAAGAACTAAGAATGGATTTTTGATTTCCTTTCCTACTGAAAATGGTAGTCAGGGGGTCTCCCCAAAACATACCAAGCCCCTCACCTTGCCAGTGGAAGAAAGGAGGCTTGGTATGGGGCTTTCTCTTATTACTCCCTTTCAGTTTCTTTCTCATTATCTCTGCCTAGTCTGTCTCTTCTGCCTCTCCATCCCTTTGCCTTCTCACTGCTGCTCTTAGTGTTCCTCTGTCTCTATCCCTCTGCTCTACCTCTGTCTCTATGCCTCTCTGTCTTCTTGCCAAACCTTCTCACCTGCAAACCTCAAACACTCCCCACCTGACCTGTCCCCTCCTCTTCTCCTTTTCCCCCAAACCCCTCACCCTTCAATCCCCACCTGCCTCCCTCTATTGTATTGCACACTGCTTGGGCAGGGAACAAGATGTGATGCTCATGAGAAGAGGTGGAGGGAGATCTAAGGCCTGTGGGGGAAGGGGGTCAGGGCTGGGATCTAGGGGTAGGGTCTGTGGAGGAGGCATCCTCTGTCCCCCACCTTAGGAGCAGCCACAGCGATCTACCACCATGCCAGGGATCTTGCCGTAGATAATTTGCTGCTTGTCATTGAAGTAGAGCATGTTGATTGGGGACATCTTGGTGGGAGTACAGCAGGGCCCAGCAGAACCTCTTGGATTAGCCTGTTGCACCAGGTGGGTGTGCGGATACTTTTGCATGAACATGTACTCGCACTGGCCCGAGCAGTAGTTGGCCTTGTAGCGTTTAGGTGCGATGATCCAGTCCCAGCCGAAAGCCTCAAAGTCCACTGTGAGGGGATATCGGCAGCAGCGGGACTCACTCGAGTGCTCATCGCAGTCCAGGCCCAGGTTCCGCCGGGACCGCTTTGTGTTCTCTAGGACTCGAAGCTCCATGAAAGGGTGCTGTGATGGGAGAGGAGAAAGAGATGTGACAGGGTCCTGAAGGGTTCGTACTCAGTGTCCTTTCTCATCTGCCTCAACAGGGGCATGAGAACAGGGACCACTGCTCAGCTTTCCCACTGCTCCCATTCCCAACCAATGCCTTCTGCCCACTTTTCTTGCCAGCTAGCCATCTCTCCTTCAATTCACCTTTCCTAATTCCTCTCTTGGCAACCTAACTCTCATCAGCCCCTTGGCCAGAGGCCTCATCAAGAGTCCATTTTGTGTTCCCACGGATCTCCCATTAACTCACACCTTCACCCCAAATCCAGTTTTCAGTTGTTGGCCTGGCTTGGATATCTGAAAAGTGATAGTTGCCACTCCCCTCCCAAACGCCTCCTCTAGAATCAGCTTCTGGCCCCAGATAAATAATGCTAGTCCCCAACCCTCTTCACATTCCTGGTCTACTTTTTCCAGCATCCCACCTCCTCAGGGCCAGGTTACACATATCCGCCACCATCTCAGGCTCCCTGCTCACCAGCCCCTCAGCTCCTGGCCCCAGAGAGGTGACAGCCAGGTCTGTGCCACTGGGATCAAAGGCGTTGATCTCGATGCCCCAGTTGCTCTGTGGCTGGCGAAACCAGCTGTGTAGCACTTGCTTGAAGTCGATGCTCTGCCAGTGGCCGGAGCGGGAGTGCAGCTCAATCTTGAGTGATCGGATACGGATGTGACGTCGGCCTCCCCCCCCTCCCCCAGGAGTCCCTTCCCCAGTTAGGGGTTTCAGCCGCAAGATCTGCAGGTAGACTGTGGCTGGGCGGGGCACGGGCCGTAGGTACACCCACAGCTGGGCCTTTAGTACCTTCGTGAACATCACCTTGGGGCTGAAGTGGAAATGACAGCAGAGAGGGCTGCCATCTGTCTGCACCGCAGGGTCCGCTGATAAGAGAAAAGGGGGTACAAGGTTAGCAAAAGTGTTTGTGGAGGGGGTCAGCAGCCCTGGGTGGCACTGGCAACTTGGACTCCTCAGTCTGAGTTTTCCAGTTCTTCACCCTTCTCCCAGGTCTGTCTTGTTGACTACAGTGTCACTGGTACCCAGAACAGTGTCTCTCTTCTTTTTCACTGTACGATGACTGCTCTATCAGGTCTTACTGATCTGTACCCATTCCCTAATCCAGTTGCCCTAATGCATAGTTCTCCTCTACAGGAACCTGCAAAGATGGTTATTAGAGATTCTTCCACCTGCAGCCTTCTCTTTCTCCAACTTTCCCCAACATAATAGGGCTCTAACTTCTGAACCTTTGATACTCTTCGAAGAAGCCAAACCTCTGTCCTCACACCTGCTGTCCTCAGCTCACCTTGTCCCAGTTTTGCTCTGTTTTGTCTGGTGGCCAGGCGGGGAACCTGGCATAGCACCTCCCCACCAAAACACACACACACACACACACACACACACACACACACACACACACACACACTATAAAACAAAACAGATGGCCTCAGAGTGGATAACTCATGGTCCAGATAGAGCACATGGGCTAAATTTATTTCATGAAGTAAATCAGATCTAGGCTTCCTGGCATCATTCACACTAGAACTAACACGCCTGGAAGACGAACTACTCAAGCACTCCTGTGCATTTGATTCTCCCATTAACCTGGAAACCAGTTTTCTCAGCTGCTTCCTCATCCTCATCACCATTACTACCTCAGCTTTTGAGAGGGAAATACTACCTCTATGTTGTTTCCTCCTACTTGCCCAAAGCATCAGAAATAATATTCAGCACACCAGATTAACTGTAATCAGTCTTTTCTCCCCTGAGCTTCCTGACAAGTGCCAGCAACTCTTCGCAAAGGTTAACATCCAAACTTTACATTTTGGCCCATTTCCCCTTGTTATGGACCATAAATTGATTCTTCTTGGGTCTAAAAGATGATTCTTAATATCTGCCTCTGCTTCCATTGCAGCTCCTCTCAGTTCCCTTTCTAATCCCTTAAGTCAGTTGGAAATGCCTTAAATCGTGTTTTCATTGGGCAGGAATAGCCATCTCACTCTAAACGGACAGAGAGGAAGAATTGGGAAGGAGCTTCCAGAGCCATGTAAGAATGATTAGGAAGTCACGTCCATATATATCATACCCAGGTCTCTGAGTTCGGCATAATCATGGAGGACTTAGCATCTGTGGTCGGGGTCCCACCAGCATTCCCCCACCCCCACCCCCACCCCCACCCCAGAAGAAGGAGGGTCCAAGTGAGATGGGGAGGAAAGTGCTTAATGATCTTCATATATTCAGGACACAAGACACCAAGTTCCTCTGCAGCTTCCTTCCCCTTGGTTCTTCTCTGAGATCCCAGGGCACTGGTTGTGCTCCCAGTTACTCTCCCGCTGGAGCTGTGGGGTGCAGTGGGGTAGGGTTCCAAAGTGGAAATTCAGAGATCAGGAGAGCCAGGGCAGGGGAGCTGCTGGTGAGATGGGGGGAGTGACAAACAAGCCAAATAGCATACTGTGCCTAATTTCAGCATAAGGATTGTCTTATTTTCCTGTGTGTCTTCCCCATTAGGAACTAATCTCCATGAGTGTGAACACTGTGTTGATACTGTGTGTTTTGCTCATTGTGGCTCCATAGTACCAGGCAGTGTTCAATAAATGCATGCTGAATGAACTCCCTAAACTCCCGATCTTAAATTATACCGGCCAGTGCCTGAAAGTCCTTCCTGACATCTAAACACTGTCCTCTGACTACAATTGAAATGGGTTTAATCACTGCCTGACTTCTCATTAACCAGCATCTGACCTTACTCACCAAACTTCTGAGTGATACAGATAATAATCCTTGCTCCATAGGAGTGCTGAGCATTAAATAAAGAATGGGGGAAAAGCAGTAGCTTCTCAATAAATGTTGGTTTATTGTTAGTTTTCTAAGCTGACCCAAGGCTTTAGAGATAGGGGACTGGGCCCCAGGGCCCCATCCTAAGTCTCTAGGCAGAGTCCCCCCACCCCCACCCCAGGGAATCACCATACACTTCTCACCCAGTGGATGCGGGGACAGTCAGGTACTACCAGGGGATAGGACTAAAACAATGTGTGGAGAAAGAAAAGGAAAGGGGAGAAGATGAGAGACTGGAGATAGTGAGGGAAATAATAGAAGAGACTGTTAGGGATGAAGGCAGTTTAGAAGAGATAGGCAGAGAAATAGAGGGCAGAAGGAAGAGAAGGGAAAATCATGGTAGAGGAAGAAGAAATCAGCTTGGGATTTGGAGACTACTGGGAGAAAAGGGGGAATTTAAAGGAGTGGGTGGAGGTTAAGAAGCAAAAGGAGGGTGGTAGCTAAACCTAGTGGGATGAAGAGAAAGGACAGAAGGATACACTGGGAGGAACAAAGGAGAACCAGGTAGAGCCACGGAGGGAAACAAGGGGCTTGAGAGAGTCCCCAACACACGCATAGGCCCAGCTCCCAGGGGAGGGGAAGGAGCCACATCTGTGTTGGATTGATCGGGTTGGTGGCAGGCAGCAGGTCAGGTTTAGTAGGCGGTGCTGGTCTGGAGAGAGGTCATTGCACTATTTTCAGTAAAAGCCCAACCCCCTCACTGCTCACCACCTCGCCCTCCCCCCCACTCACATACACACTCTTCTAACCCCGGCTGGAAGGCCTAGGGGCAGGAGGTTGGGCTGAGGACCGGGGCCTCTTGGTGTAGGGAGGAGAGAGAAACTGAGGGGCTGGGCTTGGCTCCCAGAAGGGCAAGGGGGCTGGGTTCCCAGGATGAAGGCTGGGGTGGGAGAGCCTAAGAGGGTGGAGGGAACTAGGGCAGGCACTGCAGCCTAGGAGAGGTGGGGGCTGGGGTCCAGGGTTGAGGACTGGGGGAGGGGAGGAGGGGGAGGGGAGCGGAGGCCATCTCTGCTGACAAACACCTCCCCCGATTAGCAGAGCACAAGTCTCTTATTAAAGCGGGTCCCTGGGGATTAGACTATAAAAGTCTCTTTTTCCTTTTCCCCTCTCTCCCTCCCCTCCCCTCCCCTTCACTCCCCCTCCCTCTCTTAAGAGCTCAGCTTGGCTCTTAAAGGGGACGTACAACACCTGGCCAGAGACCCAGTCCCTAGTTATCCACGTCCTGGGGTGGCATGAGGGTGTCCTTCTCTCTCCACCCGTGATCCAGCCTAACCTGCACTTCCCAATCCAGGCATGCAGAGTCCTAGCCGTTTCATTTCCCGCGTCCCTTTACCAGGGCTAACTCTGGACTCAGGCCCATTGGTTAAGGGATGCTGGGGATAGAAAAGAGCAAGGGAAGCCCACAGCTCTATCACCCATCTGGAAATCCTCAGTACTACTCCACATAGACCAGAGGATCTTTTCCCTGTTCATCTTCCAGCAAACTCTTTTCCAGAATTCCTCCATAACTGTTTCACAAATCCCCACCCCCATCGCTGCCCTCAGTCAATCTCACACTAACCCTAGCTTCTATAAAGCAAAAGCTTTAAGAATAGAAGGAAGACTGAGGGAAACCCAAGATCAGATCCCAAGCCTTCACCTCCACCCCACCCCAAAATTAATTTCCTAGTTCTTTGAGTTTTCTTTTCTTTACAACCCTGACCCAGTACTGTGGAGTTAGAGTCTGCAGAAAAGCTGGTGGCAGTATGAAGCACTCTGCCTCCCAGATGCACACCTGGGTTCCTGTGCCTCTCCCATGGGAGTGGGCCACTAGGACTCTCCTCAGCCCCCAGCTTTTTATGACCCATCTGCCAATAAAACATCTCCCCCTCTTCTGTTCAGAGCCATAAAACCGAACAGTTGTGTGTGTGTGTGTGTGTGTGTGTGTGTGGGTGGGTGGGTGGGTGTGGGTGTGGGTGTGGGTGTGGGAGGGGGGTACTTTGCCAAACCTCTAAGAGAGGGCCTGGTTCCCTGGAGGTGGGGGGCAGCGGGGGCGGAGTAAGGGGGAGACCTTAGTGGGGGAGGGGAAAGGGAGTCGTCTGACCCTAGGGAGAGCAGGGGAGTTTGGGGATGTTGAGGGGAGTGTTGGCCTGGATTTTCCAGGCCATAAAATTTCAAAGCAGCACAAGTCTATTAACATGTTCATCTTTCCTCTGGCCAGGGGCTTGGATGCCTGGGTTCATCCCCCCTCCCCATGTATTTCTTTCTTTTTCTCCTTAGGTCTTCCTCTCTCTCCTCAAGTCTGGGTGCGGGTAGGGGCTGGTGAATAAGAGATGGAACACTAAGGTTTGAGCAGCCAAACTGGTGCCGGTAACCGCAGCGGCATGGAGTTGAGTTCTCTGAGCACAGTCAGTACCGAGAAGGCACAACTTTTCTGTCCCTTAGGGAGACCAGGTGTCAGAGGGCTCCTGGTGGAGTGAGTGCCAGTTGGGCTACGTACCGGGAGAGAGACAGGGCTTTGGGATCTCATTCCTGGGAGGGAGAGAGGAGCACTCGGTTCTCCGTAGCCCGGTGGGCGCGTTGCGGAGCCCAGGGTTGGAACGGTGCAGAGTGGGTGCCGGAGGCATTGGAAGGCAGAGAGCACTGCAGCCCTGCCACGACCGCGGGGCCGGAAGCCTCCAGATTCCGTTCTCCAGCCTCTCCACACGGCTCTTCAGGACTCGGTAGCTGTCCCTTCCCCGGCGCTGGGGGCGGGCCCCGCTTCTCCCGACTCCCGCTAACACCGGTCTTCCTCTCACCCCCCGGGGTAGAAGGCGCTACCTTGCAATCCTCTGGACTTGCCGCCCCACCCCCTCCAGGGACGGGGCGTGCACACAACTCCGCAGCTCACCTCCACCGCTAGAAAAACTTATGTGGAACAGCCTCCGCCCCCCAATCCGTCAAGTTTTCGCAGAAAAGGCTTCCGGGCCGGAGCAACCGGGAGCGCCCCGCTCCTGAGCAGGAGGCGCTCACTTGCCCAGAGCCCGGGTCAGCACACCCCAGGTCAGCACACCCCACCGCTCGCGCCCGCCACGCACTTACTCTCCTGGGCCATGCTAATGACAGTCTCCGTAGTGGCGTGGTACTCGTCCTCCTCCAGGAAGTCCTCGGGCTGCAGCGCGTCCCCCTGGAAGTCGTGCAGGTCCAAAATCTGCTGCAGCGGAGGCGCCTTGGGCAGCAGCTGCTTCACCACCTCGCGGCTAATGTTGGGCGCCTCCTTGAGCCTCAGTTTGCTCAGGATCTGCGACTTGATGCTCTCCAGGCGCAGCTCGCGGCTGTGCTGCCGCCACACGCACACTGGGCAGCCGTCGGGCTCGGGCGCCGCGGACGCGGCCGGCCGGCTCGAGCGCTCCCCCCCGACCCCCGCCGCCGCCGCCTCCGCCGCCGCCACCGCGGGTCCCTCGGCCGCCTCCCCCCGGGGCCGCAGCTCCAGGGCGAGGAGCAGGAAGCCCAGCAGCAGCGGGGCCGCGAGCACCATGCTGGAGGGGAGGGGAGGGAGGACTGGGGGGCGGGGACGCCGGAGTCCCGCGGGGAGGGGGCGGAGGGAAAAGGGAGGGAGGAGGAGGGGGTCCCGGCGGCGCGGGATTGGGGGCTGCCCGGCCGAGGGGGACCCGGGGGGGCCGGGGGCGGCGGGCTCGCGGGCGGGGCGGGCGGGCGACCGGGGCGGGAGGCTGGGGGGGCCCGAGCCCGGGCCAGGCCCTTTATAGCCCCGGCCCCCGTGTCGTCAGCGGCCGCGATTGGCTGCGGAGCCAACAAAAGAGGCCGCGCTGTCATCCGAGGCGAGAGAGGGAGCCGGAGAGAGCCGTGGAAAAGGGAGAGAGGGAGGGAGAGAGGGCCCAGAGAGAGATGGGGAGACCGCGATCTTGGGGTGGGGGAGAGGAGAGGAGAGAGAGAACGAGTCAGCGACCAAGGGAAGACAGAGAGAGAAAGAGGGAAGAAACCGATCAGAGGGACAGAAATAGAAAAAGCAGGAGGAAGAGGAGAGAGAGACAAAAGGGAGGAGGGAGTCAGAGGGGGAAGACACGGACAGCAGAGACTTAGCTAGAGAGACAGAGAAGGAAAGATCAGGCACAAGTAGTAGGGGAGTTAGAGTGGGGAGAGTCAGAGGCAAAGATGAGAAGAGATGTATGGCTAGCCAGGGGGAGAGAGGGAGGTCTGCAGAGCCAGCCCTCAGAGGTCAGGTGTGCAGAGAGAGGGAGCAGAGGCAGAGGAACTGATGGGACAGGGACCAGAACCCTGGGGAAGAGAGGTGGTGGAGGGAGAGGGGCCGAGACTTGGCTATACCAAGGAAGCCCCTGAGGAGGTCCAGCCAGAGGATCAGGGAAGGCAGAGATGAGAAGACAGACTCCTGGGGGAAGGAGAGACAGCACAGTGACAAGAGTCAGCCTGAGTGGGAGCATGGAGAGCATGGGGAGGAGAGGGAGCGTCTGAGTCCAGAGGAGCCCTAGCTTAGCCCCAAGATGTTTAAAGAAGGCATGAAGGGGAGCATCAGGGAATCAAAAAGAGAAAATGGAGGGATTAGATTAGACATGGGGGTTAGCCAGAGAGACTAGGAGCTGAAGGGACAGGGACAATCTGAGAAGGTGGAGAGGTGATTGGGAAGCCCTGAGACCAGAGGAAGACTTAGCTGGGAAGATGTCATGAGCTTGAAATTGAGGCTTGAAAGGGATAAGGTAATTAGCTGGTTGGAAGAGGCAGGAAGGGAGGGCCACTGGGGGAGGAATGGGAGGAAGCAGCGGCGAAGACCACTATGCTTGCAGAGGAATCTGCATCTCGGGATTCCTAGCTATACTTTAGGGTCTGCAGGTCTAGAAATCTGAGCAGGGGCCAGTCGTTTTAGGGGCGAGAATAAGAGAGAGATCTGCCCTCAGATGCCTGAGTTGGAGAGACAGCAAGTTGTAAAGAGGGAAACCCAGATATGGAACCAGTCCCATATCAGTGTGACCTTGGGTACAGCAGAGGGCAGAGTAGATTGCCAAGTACTAAAAGACTCCCGAAGGGCTTAGCTTCTGGTTCTCAATACCTCTTCCCAGGCCTCAGTTTCTCCCGTCTTATTTCTTGATTCTAAAGTCCTGGCGGTCAATAGACAACCAATAGATTGAAAATGTTTAGGAGACTGGATCTGGCTGGTTTCCTGGCATACACAACATTTATTGAACCAATGGAAGAACATTATTGGGTTTCTCAGGCAGAATAGAGAGACATTGGGTTCCTCTCTGGATTAGAGCCCAATACGGTGTCTTAAAGTTGTCTTGATGAAACACTAGGTATAAGGACAGAGTTGGACTGGGGAGCTGGAGTGGAATTAAGGAATAAATTGGTGGTCTAGGTGTGAAAGATGCCAAGATAAATAAGATAGTCCCTTTCCTTAGGGAACTTATAGACTAGACAGGACACTGGATGAACAGTACTGGCCAAATCTCCATCTGGAAGTCGCAAGGTAGCTCAAAGGTTAGACGGGATAACTAGAATACTTCTCTCCCTCTCCCTAAAATGCGTCCCCTTCCTGATGTTTTTCATTTATAGTGAATGACATTCAATCATCTAGTCCATAAACCTGATGTCACCTTCATTTTCTTTCTCTCTCTCTTTTTAAAATTTTTATTCATTAATTTGAGAGAGAGAGGGGAAGTGGGAAAGGAGAGAGAGGGAGAGAGAGAGACAGCGATTTGTTGTTCTACTTATTTATGTGCTCACTGGTTGACTCCTGTATGCACCCTGACTGGGGATCAAACCTGAAACCTGGCACATTGTGATGACGGACGCTCTAACCAACTTAGCTACCCATTTCTCTTGATCACCTGAGTCTTTGTACAAGTTGTTTCCTCTTCCTAGAACAACGCCCCCTCCGACCTCACCTGTTCACACGCACACACGCAATCTCTTGGCCATATTCACTTTTTGCTCAGTGCTCAGTACAGATGAGATTTTAGACACGTCTTTGAGAAGTCCATTCCTGACTCCCAAGTTTGGAGTAGATGCTCCTCCTAGCTCATCTGCACCATTTTGTGTGCCTTGGGGGTTAATCACAAAGCTTCTAGAATTAGGCTGCCTGGTTTCAAGTTCCTGTTCTCCCCTTTTTCTGACTGCGTGAACTTGGCTCTATGCTTCAGATTCCTCACCTATAAGATGAGGAAAACAATATTGTATCTATTCCATAAGATTACGCAGATGAACTGCCCGACACACAGTTCCAAATGAATTCATTAGTCATTACTGTTAGCCCAACTTACCACCTTACTTTTTTTTTCCACCAAAGTAGTCTATTCTTAACTGCTTTGAATAAAGAATGAATGAACCCTGCTGACTGGATCTGGTCAGAGCTGGGTTGGAAAGAGAAAACTGTATTTATGGTCATGAGGAGTCATGGGTACCTGCCAAATACCAGAGAGCAGGAATCAGGCACAAATTCTGAGACAGAAAGATTTCCACCTCCTGTTTGCTCCCCGGGGTCCAAGACGGCACTTAATCCAATGAATAGGGAAGAGTGCCATCTGGTGTTAGATTCTGGAGTTGCTACTTCTTGGAATGGGACTAAAAGCCTTTTTTTTTTTTTTCTTTTTGTTTTGAATTCCTTACATATTTTCACTTTAGATTTCTAGTCCAAAAAGTTCTATATCATAATGCATTAAGTCTTGTTCCTCTCTCCCTAGACCCAGTCTCGAGAGGGGAGCCCTGCTGCCTTTGCGGAAAAGGAGTTGGGAGAGATCTGAACATTCAGATCTTTCCTCATCCCAATACAGGCTAACCAGGGTTTGGGGCCCCGCCCACTGTCCTGATCTCCCTGGCAACTGTCTTCTAGCCAGGGGTGTCGCTCTTCCTGCGTTACCCAAGCAACCTTCAGGCCCGCCTCCTTCAAGGTCCTGACTGGTTCATAGAAAATGTGGGTCGGGACCTAAGGGAGGCATTGAGGTTTGAAGAGTGCGAGCTGCCGGGAGAGAAGTAGGAGGGTTTCAGTGGGAGGGAATGAGCTATCAGGAGCTGCTGAAGGAAAGAGGGGCTTGTGTAGCCCCTGGTAGAGAGTCCATTACATCCCCAGGAAGGGGTCCTGCAGGTCCTGGGCGCTAGTCACCAGGGTTCAGACCAGAGACACCTGGGCCACTCTCAGAGCTGACCCCAGAATGGGGACCACCGCGCGCGCGCGCGCACACACACACACACACACACACACACACACACACACACACTCTGCCTGTCAGCAGAGCCGGGCTCAGTGGGGAGAAACTTAGAATCCCTAGTTTTCTCTCTTCTGCATTTTTCCTCCTAAAGACCCTATTTTTAGCGTCAGTGGACTCATGTCCAAGGCATGGCAAATCTTTCCAAGGAGGGGGTGGGCTGGGTCCCTGAGAAGCAGCTGAGGGAAGAGGGGCTTCCCTTCAGGGCTTGCTTCCCCCTCCCCGACCCCAGCATAAGCCTCTTGGGGGTGTGGTGTGGGGAGGGGGACTATTCTGGGCTGGAGGTGGTCTGTTGGTGGAATGGACCTCTTCCAGGTCTCTGCCCACAAACCCTGACTCCCCCGCCCCCCCTTCCCAGGACCTCACTGTAATTACCATCCTCTCCACACCACATTCTAAACCCTATAATTATCCTGCCCAGATCCGCCCTGTTACCAAGGCCCTCGAAGAAAAGTTGGAAGTTGGGAGGAGGGAGCCAAAGAGTTAGTGTTTGGGAGAGGTGGGATACAAGTGGGGGACTCCCTGAATCATTTGGAGTCACATCTTCCTTTGCCTCTGGCCTTCTGGAAGACACCCCCAGCCCCATAATTTCCCACTTATTCTCTTAGGGTAGACCCAGCCCTCCAATTCTTTCCCACCTTCACTCTCCCCAACCCAGGCCTAACCTCCTCTGCCTGCCTTTCTCACCTACTGCTCCCTCTCCAGGCCCCTGCTGGGGTGCTGCTTGGGGGCATCAGCCAAAGTTGGCCCCATTGACCAGCTATGCAGGCAGGAGGCACCACTATTCCAGCTGCTGGCCAAGAAAAGGAGGGGTCTGAGTACAATGCCTACTTCAAGGACTTCAGAACACTGGCAGATGTGCTGACCCCAGAGGTGACAAAGCATGACCTGGGCTGCCAGGTGAGGGGAACTGTTGGGAAGCAGAAGGAGCTGGAGATAGGAATGTTTAGAGGGAATTCAGTCTCCAGAAGAGAGCACAGGGCAGTGAAGGTCAAGGCTGCTGCCAGGTGAGGGATTTGTTTGTGTGTGTGATCTCATCCATTCAAACCCTGCCTCATCTCCTCATCCCTAGTTTCTTGAGCTACAAAACCACATTCATGGGGAGGAGTCCAAACAGCTGAGAAGAGCCTGAGTGAATGCCCCCAAGGCCTGCAATGCCCTGCTGCAGTGTCCCCCAGGATCCAGGACTTCTCTTTGTGTGTGTGTGCGTGCGTGTGTGCGTGTGTGTGTGTGTGTGTGTGTGTGTGTGTGTTTTAAAATATATTTTATTGAGCCCTAACTGGTTTGGCTCAGTGGATAGAGCGTCGGCCTGAGGACTAAAGGGTCCCGGGTTCGATTCCGGTCAAGGGCATGTACCTTGGTTGCTGGCACATCCCCAGTGCGGTGTGTGCAGGAGGCAGCTGATTGATGTTTCTCTCTCATCCATGTTTCTAACTCTCTATGGCTCTCCCTTCCTCTCTGTAAAAAATCAATAAAATATATTAAAAAATATTTATTGATTTCAGAGAGGAAGGGAGAGATAGAAATATCAATGATGAGAGATAATTATTGATCACCTGTCTCCTACACACCCCCTACTGGGGATCAGGGCATGTGCCCTGACCGGGAATCAAACTGTGACCTCCTGGTTCATAGGTTGATGCTCAACCACTGAACCACACTGGCTGGGCAACATTAATTTTTAAAAAATATTTTATTGATTTTTTACAGAGAGGAAGGGAGAGGGATAGAGAGTTAGAAACATCGATGAGAGAGAAACATGAGAGAGAAACATCGATCAGCTGCCTCCTGCACACCCCCTACTGGGGATATACCGCAAGCAACCAACGTACGTGCCCTTCACCGGAATCGAACCTGGGGCCTTTCAGTCCGCAGGGTGACGCTCTATCCACTGAGCCAAACCGGTTTTGGCCATCGCCTCTTTCTTATTTCTCCATGTTCATTAGTTGTTTGGATCTGTGACTCTCAGTGGAGACCACCGTTCTCCTGAGCCGGTCCTGGACCAGAACCACACAGCAGCCAGCAGCCGAGCTCCTGGTCCTGGCAGTACACCAGCGGGGCATCTAGATTGACCCTGATGGCTGCGAGGCGGCTGGGACAGGAGCCAGGCAAGGGTGGGGAGAACAAGGGACCAGAAGTCACGGCCTGGGGGCCTAAGGAATATGGAAAGGAAAAGGGCGAGAAGGGAGGCGGAGCACTGAGGACAGAGCTTGGCAGTGGGGGCGGGACCTGGAGGGGCTGGAACTGGAGCGTGAACAAGGGCTCTGGGCTGAGGCCAAGCTGGGTAGGAGGGGCCAAAGGGGGCCGGGTTGTCCCTCTGAACCCTTGGCAACCTTAAGGGGGTGTGTGGAGTCTAGATATTTCTCCAAACGAAATCATTTTAATTCCCATGAGTCTAAAAACAGGGTATGATAGCCCTAGGGTTGGCTCAGTGGATAGAGCGTAGGTCTGTGGACCGAAGGGTCCTGGGTTCCATTCTGGTCAAGGGCGAGTTCCTCCTTCCTTGGTTGGGTTGCAGGCTCCTCCCCAGCCAGGGCCCTGGTCCCGGTATGTGCAGGAGGCAGCTAATCAATGTGTTTCTCTCACATCGATATTTCTGTCATTCCCTCTCTCTTCCACTCACTCTGAATGATAAAAAATAAATAAAAACAGAGTATGATAAAGCTTTTATTCTTTTTTAAAAAATTATTTTATTTTTATTCATTTCAGAGAGGAAGGGAGAGGGAGAGAGCTAGAAACATCAATGATGAGAGAGAATTGTGGATCGGCTGCCTCCTGCACACCCTCCACTGGGGACCAAGCCCGAAACCCGGGCATGTACCCTTGACCGGAATCGAACTCGGACCCTTCAGTCTGCAGACTGAAGCTCTATCTACTGAGCCAAACTGCCCAGGGCTAAGTTTTTATTGTTTTATTATTACTTCCCTTCCACTCACCCTCCCTCTCCTTCCCTCCGAGATTCCACACTCTGTTCCATCTCTCTGGATCCACTCCGTTCATCAGTTTATTTTGTTCATTAGATTCCACATATGAGCGAGATCATGTGATACTTGTCTTTCTCTGACTGACTTATTTCATTTAGCATGATACTAAAGCTTTTATTCTTAAGGTAACCAAACTGATCCCATCATTTCTTCTGAGATCCTCACAACCATCCTGTGAGGTGAGGAAGGAGTGGCTTTCCTTTTGCCTGACGGGAGCTCAGGGTGGGTGAGAGTTAAGCGAAGTCCCCCAGTCTCCTGCCAGGGCTTCTGACCTTAGGGCGCTTCTTGCTAGTGGTGTGCGTGGTACACTCAGCACTGGCATTTGTGTCAGGACCCTGGTTCTTTCCTTCAGGTGGCCTCTGAGTGAGTGGCTTAATCTCTCCGAACCTAACTTTCCTCGAAGGATGTAAGGTGATGCTGGCAGTGATGAAGCTATCCTGGGTACCACGGTGCAGTCTGTGACCTAGTCTTGCCCAAAGAGCTGGGGGAGTCAGAACTGACCACCGCAGTGACTCCACCAACCAGTGCTGTCCTGAGCCAGGGTGGGTATCTTTCCCTTTGGCCGCTCTCAGCCCTGGTGCTCATCAGGGTCTCTCCCTGACTTTCTGGGGAGACTGTTGGAGGGTGGGGGAGGGGTGGGAGGTCCGTGGACCTTTCTACCAGCGTGACCTGCAGAGCCATAGCTTTTTTTTGAATTGTTAAAAGTATTACATATGTCTCTTCTTTCCCAGATTGAGCCCCTCCCTGGCCACTCCCACTGCCCCAGTGTCTGTGTCCATTGGTTATGCTAATATGCATGCATACAAGTCCTTTGGTTGATCTCTAACCCCCTACCTGCCTCAGAGCCATAGCTTTTTTTTTTTTTATATTTTATTGATTTTTTACAGAGAGGAAGGGAGAGGGATAGAGAGTTAGAAACATCGATGAGAGAGAAACATTGATCAGCTGCCTCCTGCACACCTCCCACTGGGGATGTGCCCGCAACCAAGGTACGTGCCCTTGACCGGAATCGAACCTGGGACCTTTCAGTCCGCAGGCTGACGCTCTATCCACTGAGCCAAACCGGTTTCGGCGAGCCATAGCTTTTGATCTAATTTTGCAGTTTGGGGACCGCCATCAAGCACCGATGCTTCCTCATATCCAAAACTGGGGGCTCTAGATTAAATCTTAGGCCCCCAATTCAGACCCAACCTCTTGACATGAAATTGCAGCCACTACCTTTCCTCCCCTCCCCAGCGAGATGGCCTTCATGCAGATGTAGCCTTCCTTTCCTTTCTTTCTCCCATCCCGGTCTCCCCTTCCTTCTCCCCACACGTCCCTCATGTTTTTGTTCCCATCTCATATCCCTGACCTCTCCCATGTTTTCACCCTCCTCTGTTCTCTCCTATATCTTCTCACCCCGCTCCCAACTTTCCTCAGCCCTTCTCTTTCTTCCCCCTTTCCCCTGCCGCCCCCCAGTTGGTCTCTGCAGGGGACAGTTCTGAATTCAGGGGCCTAGCCTACCAGGGCACCTGTGAAAGGTATTTTAGGAACAGCTGAGTCTCCTTTCTGAGCAGGCCCGCTCCCAGTGGGGCCTGGGCAGGGGGCCTAGGGGCCCGCTGAGTGGAGAGAAGTTGTCTGGGCTCCTTGTACGGATGTGGGCTTCAGGCGGCCTTGGGCACTGGCAGTTCTGCATTGCAGTGGCTCTGGCCAATGCCCATGTGCTCTCAGAGGGCACCACCTTCACTTGGGACACCTGTGGCTACCATGCCCTGCTGCTGGCATTGGGTGGAGGGGTGGTAGAGCTGGAGGGCAGCCTGGCTCTGCTGTTGGGGAGAGACAAGGGTACCCCTGAGTCATCTGGGACTCTTCCTACTTCCTCTCCCCCTCCCACAGATAAGCAGTCACTCAGTCCTTTAATTTGCCTCTGAAATGCCCCCTGGGACTTTCCTCCCCTCTCTGGTCCCAGCCTTCACCAGTTCCTGACTGGACTGTGGCAGTGATGTCCCAGCTATCTTCCAGAACACCTGCCACCCATGCCTCCTCATTTCGATGTAGACCCAATGCCGACATAGCTCACCCGCCGATTGCTCCCCACACGCCCCATTGCCTTTAGAACATGCCCAACACAGCCTTCTACGTTCTCAGCAGTCTTGTCACCTAGACAGTCTTCTTTGTGCTTCACCTAGTGTTTTGTGAAGTATTCCAAAGCAATTTACAGACATTACATTCCTCCACGAGTATTTTAGTATGCATCTTAAAGAAGAGTCGCCCTGGCTGGTGTGGCTCAGTTGGTCGGGTGTCATCCTGTGCACTGAAAGGTTACCGTTTTTGATTCCCTGTCATGGGGTCAGGGCCCAGGCCCAGGTTGCTGGCTTGATCCCCGTTAGGGGTTGCAGGAGGCAGCCAATGGATGTTCTGCTCTCACATCAGTGTTTTATTTATTTTTTTCTCTTTCTCTAAAAAAAAAAAAAAAAAAAAAAAAAATCAATAAAAATATTTTTAAAAAATAGAGTAATTTTCCCATATAATCATACTATCATCACAGGTAACAAAAACATTTTCTCATGTCTAATTCTCAGTTCATATTCAAGTTTCTCCAGTCGTTCCCAAAGTATCTTTCAGTGTGTTTGCCCGAAGATTCAATTAAAGACCAAGCATTACACTTGGTTGTTATCTGTGATCTAAAGGTTCTTAATCTGACTTCAGACCACCTTTCCTCCGTCCATCTCTCACCACATCCTTCCTCAGGCCGGCGCGCCACCCAATCCCAGCTTGCCATGGAGTCGCAAGCTCTTTTTTCACACTTGGCCCTTTCTCTGTTCCTGGAACTGAGAGCGCGCTCCTTCTCTCAAGTCCCTTTGGAGAGCACCACCCACCTCTGTGAAGTCCTCTCTTTTTCTCTTTCCTCCCTGGGCTGCGGCATCACCCGTCTTTCCCCTGAGCGCTAATTGCCACCAGCGGTTTCGGCCTCGGTTCTCAGCGCGGGCTGGGTTCTGCCTGCTGGTGGAGGGCAGGGCTGCTGTCCTCTCGGCCTCGCAGCCCTCCCACCCCGTGCCTGGCACATGCTTGGCATCTACAGGCAGCACAACACACACAAAAACTTGAATACTCCTTTCTTCAGCATCTTCGGTCCTCCTCCACAGCCTGTCTGCTCTAACAACCGGGAGAAAGGTCCAGAATGGGCTTGGCGCGTCTGGCCGGAAGGTGGTGATCCTGGAAGCTGGTCCCAGCCCAGCCCTTCCTTCCCTTGGCTCTCAGTTCCCCTCCTTCTCAGTGTGCGCGCACCGAGACGCAGGAAGTGGTTCTGGAGCCCGGACCCCAGGAGCCGGAGGGCGGGCCCAGGCGGGGGGCGTGGCCACGAGCTGGCCGGCTCCGGCCTCGGCCGGTTCCCACCACCCCTTCCGGGGACCCCGTGGGCAGCCCGCGGGGGGCAGCGTGGGCCGCCACCTCGCCGTCTCGTCTGCCCTGTGGCTGAGGAGGGCTGTCGGCTCGGATGGGATGGGGATGCCAGGGGGTCTGTGCCATGCCGGCCTCAGTGTCCATTCTACCGCGACAGGCTGACCCGGGAGTGGTGGGGACACAGACCTGTCGATCCTTCCCCAGAGGGAGCGCCCGAGGGGTGGGCTGTGGGCTGGTCGGGGAAGGGCGTCCTCCCCGTCCCAGCCGCCCCTCAGAAGCCCTGAACGTGGAGAAGGGACTAGCGGAGGGGAACAGGAACACCCACTCCAGAAGGTGGGGACTCCCAGGATGCGGCCGGGGACTCTCTGGAAGTGTTTATTCTGGCCCCACCCGATCCCAGGAGCCACCGCACTGCCCTCGGGGATGGAGGAGACGTGGAGCCGTCGGAAGGGAGCGGGCTCCGGTGGAGGGCACGGAGGCCTCAGCCCGCCGCCCCCGCTCAGCCCGGCTCTGGCTCTCACTCGCCTCCGTCCCGCTCTCCTACCCCAGTTGGCACGGGGCTGGGGTGCAGAGGAGCCCTAGGCACCCCAGGTCCTGCCCGGGCGCCCTCCCTCCGCAGGGGGTGGGCGCTGTCTTGCGGGGGGGTGTCCACGTGGCCCTGACCCGCGTGGGGCTCGGCCTCCCCCGCCGGTGACTCAGGCCGCAGCTGTCCCCGCGTCACATGAGGGAGCCCGCGGCGCTGGGGGGGAGGGGGCCGGGCCGAGGGCGGGGCGGGGCGGGGCCGGGCGCAGGGGCAGCCAGAGAGCCCAGCGCGGCGGCGGGAGCGGAGCGCGCAGCCTCAGGACCCAGGTGAGGCGGCCGGGCTCGGGCCGGGGTCGCTGGCAGCCCCCCGTCCGGCCCCCGAGACCCGCCGCGCCCCGGCCGCTCCGGGGCCTCGCAACTTTGCAACTTGTGAAAAGTTCCCGCGGCCGGGCAGGCGGGCGGGCGCGGCCGCACTTATCTTTGCGGGGTGGTCGGAGCCCAGGGAAGTGACCGGCGGGCGGGCTTAGGCCGAGGGCTGTTTTCGGAACTGGTCTGGCGGGGAGGGGGGGGTCTAAAGTCCGGGGCTGGCGGCGGCGGGCTCCCCCCTGCCCGCGCCCTCGGGTCTATCCCGGGTGCGGGGCGGCGGGCGGGTCCGGGCTGCGCGGCGGCCGCCTCGCCCGCTCCCCTCTCGGCGGAGAGGAGGGGGCTGGGAGACGTGGATGTGCCCGCGGGTTTCCGGGTGGGCGGGGCCGGGAAGGGGGGCCCAGCGAGGAAGGCTTCGAGGGCCGGCAGGGAGCCCGGAAACCGAGCCCCCCTCGCCGGGTTCTAATCCCCCTGTCCTGCCTTCTGCCCCAGGCCTGGCAGCCATGGCGGTGGAAGGAGGCATGAAATGTGTCAAGATCTTGCACTACGTTCTTCTGCTGGCCTTTTTCGTGAGTGGGGTGGGGAGGGGAAGGGGGCGCGCTGGCAGGGTGAGGGGAGACCTGGCTTCGGAGTGTGGGGGCTGAGGAACCAAGAATGGAGGCAGCTGGAGACCAGATGTGGAAGGCAAGCCCAGGACGGCTGTAGGCAGCGCGGCCACCCCTCCGCCGGCCTTTAGGGACCCCGGAGGCTGGTGTGGATGAGAATGGTCACCCTCACCCCTCCTGGCCCTTCCTGTCTGGTGACCCAACCTTGTGATAGGGTTAGTGGGGCAAACGGCCAACGGCTGATGCTATCACTGCCGTGGGCACTGTTTGTCCAGGGAGGGGCCCACCAGTCTTCCTTTAAAATTTTTATTTATTGATTTTAGAGAGAGAGGAAGGAAGAGAGAGAAACATCGATTTGTTGTTCCACCTATTTATGCATTCATGGGTTGATTCCTGAATGTGCTCTGATGGGATCAGACCTGCAGTCTTGGTGTATTGGGAGGACGCTCAGACTAGCTGAGCTCCCGGGCTAGGGCTTGGGGCTCACCACTCTCACCCCTCCTCCTCCTCACAGCTGATGGGGAAGGGTTGGGCGTGGCTAGTGAGAGGGCGGCTCTAGGAGCCCATGAGGCCCCGAGCTAACGCTACTCTTGGTTAGGAATGTGTGCCCTGGGGTTAAAGGTTTAAAGCTTTTTGGGAACTTCTCTTTTTGCAGTTGATCAAACTGATGGGTCATCCTCCCCGACCCCACAGTCGCTTTCTGGAGGGGTGAGAATCTGCCCCTCCAGGATGGGATTAAGTCTGACTCCCGGGTGCACCCGCTGCCCTCCAGATGGGTGTGGGTCTGGCCTAACCCTGACCTGCTTTCTTCGAAGGCCTGTGCAGTGGGACTGATGGCTGTGGGTATAGGGGCCCTGCTCGTCTTCAATCAGACTGTCAACCAGGGGGCCGCTAGCTCCGTGCTGCCTGTGGTCATCATTGCAGTGGGTGCCTTCCTCTTCCTGGTGGCCATTGTGGGCTGCTGTGGGGCCTGCCAGGAGAGCTACTGTCTTATGATCACGGTGAGTGGGCAGTGGGGCCAGTGGGGTGTGTGGGACTTCTGGAAGGTCACTTCTGTGGAGGGGCTCAGGAGGTGGGGGGTGAAGAAAGCCTTTGTGAGTGTTCCAGAGACTGGCTGGGTCACAGCAGGCCCCTCTCACCCGGACTCCAAACCTGACTCCTGTCCTTTGTGCCTGCAGTTTGTCATCTTCCTGTCTCTTATTGTGCTGGTGGAGGTGGCCACCGCCATTGCTGGCTATGTGCTTCGAGGCAAGGTAAGCAAGGAATAAGGGGAGAGCCTTCCCTCAGAGGCTCTGGGACTCAGGTACTCTGAATTCTGACCTCAACTTCCCTACTCCCAGGTGATGTCAGAATTTAATAAGGACTTCCGGCAGCACATGAAGAATTATCCCAAACAGAACCAGACAGATTTTTTCCTGGACAAGATGCAGAAAGAAGTGAGTGGGGTTGCTGGGATCAGGGGCAATGGAGGAAGAAGGCTCTCATCTTCATATTGAAGGTGGAGGTTCACCTAACAACCTCCCCGGTATCTCTCTTCTCCCCCAGTTCAAGTGCTGCGGGGCAGCTAATTACACAGATTGGGAGACGGTCCCTCTTGAGCCCAAGAACCGTGTCCCTGACTCCTGTTGCGTCAATATCACTGAGGGCTGCGGGGTTAATTTCAAGGTGAAGGACATCCACACTGAGGTAGGGAGGAGGCTGAGGTGCGATAGCAGGGCACCTGGGAAATGTTTCAAGAGATGAGAGGAACCAGGGATGGAGGTGGAGAGGGTTGGGGCTCTGAGAAGTTGGGGATTGGGATGGGGAGGGGATCTGGGAATGCTAGGGCTGGGGTGAAAGGTATAGAGGGTGGCGGAGAGACAGATGGACACATGGGAGGTGGGAGGGAAGTTTTTGATGGTGTCCTTGCCCTATTTGTCTGCTACCCTTCAGGGCTGTGTGGAGAAGATTGGGGTCTGGCTGAGGAGCAACGTGCTGGTGGTGGCTGCAGCAGCCCTGGGCATTGCCTTTGTGGAGGTGAGAGGCACCTTTGGGACTCATTCCAGGGCATCTGGAGAGTAGGGGTGGTGGGCAGGAGGTATTCATCTGGGGAGGGGAGCCCTCGTGTGTTTGGGGCTCTTGGGTGGTTGAGGGTACCTTGCCTTTCTGACTCCTCTAAACCCCTCCCCTCCCCCATCTTTCCTTCTAGGTCCTGGGAATTATCTTTGCCTGCTGCCTTGTGAAGAGTATCCAAAGTGGCTATGAAGTGATGTAGGGACCCTGGTCTTTTTGGCCCCTCATCTAGGAGAGTGGGGTAATATGCTCCACATTTTTCAATTAAACTGATTATTTTTTCAGACCAAAAAGACTGTCTTGAGTGATACTTTATCCCTTTTCTCTCCTCATCCATGCTCCTGTACTCTGGGCCTTTGTTCTACTTACACCTCCAGGAATTTTGGGGGGTGTCTGGGAAAGGTTGGGTGGGCTGGCCGTGGAAGCGGGATTGGGAAGGAGGCTGTGGTCCACTGTGGCCCCCTCCCTATTTCCTAGTTGTGTGCTGCTAGGCAGTACTGCAATTAAACCCACAGCGGTGCTACCTGGGGGGGCCCGCCATGACATCTACCACGGACATCTCCTTGGCCTTCTGTCCAACTCAGGGCCCTGCAACTCCCTCCCCAGCCAGGGACCTGGCTCCTTTCAGGGTGGTGATAAGTTGCTCTGACATCTGTGTGGCCAGTGTCCTCCTCCTTGACTTAGATTAGATAATAGGAACTTAAGTGAGTACTGCCTTTTTTCCACCCTAGACGCGACCCCTCCATACTTCTTTCCCTTGCCCCCCAAGAAAAATAAGGGCCATTCCCAAATGCTGAATTGCATTATTACTGCATGTAGAAAAGAAAGGAAACATCCAATAGTGCCCTCTAGTGGCCATTTAAGGTGCAGCTTTAAAGACTAACGAGCGATGCATCCCTCTTGCGCCCTCCAGTGGGTGTCTGTTATTTTGCAGGCACTGGACAGAGAGAGCACTTAAATGGAGCACCTTGGTTTCTGCCCATCTACTTTTTTTTTTAATATATTTTATTGATATTTTACGGAGAGGAAGGGAGAGGGATAGAGAGCTAGAAACATCGATGAGAGAGAAACATCGATCAGCTGTCTCCTGCACACCTCCCACTGGGGATGTGCCCACAACCAAGGTACATGCCCTTGACCGGAATCGAACCCGGGACCCTTCAGTCAGCAAGCCGACGCTCTATCCACTGAGCCAAACCGGTTTCGGCCCATCTACTTTTTTTAAAAACATTTACTGAGTGCCTATTTTGTGCCAGGCACCAGGAAGTATCAGGGTGGGGACAGAAATAAAGTTCTTGTATTTGAAGAACAATCTGTTGCTGGAAGTCTGGACTCAGTAGACTGCCTGGGCAGGCTTGGGAAGGACCCAGGTGAGCACAGCATCCACCAGGCTGGCTGGCAGGTAGGAGGCTGGCAGCCAGAGCAGCTTGGCGTCCCAGCCTGGGCTGTAGCGGGTTCTGGGGTGACAGGCAGTCAAGGCATGCTCCAGGCACCTGCTCACCTTGGTCAGGTCCGGGTCACACACCAGGTTCATGACACGCTGCTGCACTTCCAGGTCTGCAGCCCAGGGGGTGGTTGGAATCAGTGTCCCTGTACCACTGCAGCCCATCTCAGGCCCTCTTCTGGGTCCTGGAGCTTGTTGCCCAGCAGAGGTGAGAGGGGTCCTTAATCCCATTCCCAGTTAGGGGGAACGGGCAGGCTCCACATGGCCTGGGTGTCCTAAAGCACCCCATTCACCCTCACCCACCCCCTGACTGCCCTTCCTACTTCCTCCCGGCAGGCTGGTGCAGGGCTGACCTTTCTGGCACTTTCATTCCCCCCTGTATGGGCCCAGCTACTCACACTTGGTAAGGAAGGCATCCCCATAGTGTGCCTGTGTGGCTGGAGGCAGCCGTGCCCAGCAGGCCTGCAGGGTGTTCTCCAAACTCTCCAGATTTGTCACAGGGGTTAGGAAAAAGCCAGGCTCCACGATGGAGACTCGTACTCCAAAAGGAGCCACGTCCCGCCTGGAGTGGGGTAGAGGGGAGTTTCTGGGTTCTTGCCCTAATAGGGAGGGGGATGTTCAGGGACATGGGTGGGGGACTATGATGGGAAAGTTATTAAACTAGGGACAAGGGTCCTGACTAAGGGATACACTGCTGCCCTGGGATGAGGGGCAAGTGGGGACAGAGGAGGAAGGTTTTTTTCCTTTGTATTCTCTTCTACAACCTAGAGCAGGGGTTTGGTCTAGATAGTATTTTCTGTAATGCAGGACTAAAAATATTATGTAGGAACCTATATAATCATTTAAAAATGTAAAAAACATTATTGGCTTATAGGCAGCTGGCCAGATCTGGCCTGAGAACCATGGTTTGCCAATTCCAGCCCTAGAAGAACCCCATTCCCTAGCTCCCAAAACACAGGGTGGAGTCCTGAGTTCTGGATAGGGAGGTGTAGACTAGTATTTGCTGGGAGGAAAGTGGGGATACATCCAACCACCCAGCACGGATGCAGAAGTCCAAGTATAAAGTATGTGTTTCATGTGCCAATTGGAAAATTAAAAGACAGATGGATAGGGACAAAAGTAGAACCAGGCTGGTGTGGCTCAGTGGTTGAGTCATGAATCAGGAGGTCCCCAGTTTGACTCTCAGTCAGGGCACATGCATGGATTGTGGGCTCCAACCCCAGTGGGGGGAGGGAGGGCGTGTGGGAGGCAGCCAATCAATGTCTCTCTCTCATTGATGTTTCTCTCTGTCCCTCTCCCTTCCTCCCTGAAAAATAAATAAAAACACATTTTTAAAAAAAGTCAATATTGAAATTACTTGCTGAGTGATGGTGACAAAGGCAGGCTTAGCTTGCTATTGGGGTCCGGCTGATTAGGACTGGGTGAAACAGGCCGGACATGCCGTGGAGCCCTCCCGCGGTCTCTCCCTGGCCGGCTGGCCCCCATCGGCCCCAATCGGGACTGGGCAAGACGGGCCCCGATCGCCGGCCAGGTCGAGGGACCCCAGGACCCCACCCATGCACAAATTCGTGCACTGGGCCTCTAGTTATTAATAATACTAATAATGATAGCAGGCCTTTTGAGGTATTTTCTTTTTTTGTTAATCCTTACCTGAGGATATTTTTCCATTGATTTGTAGAGAGAGTGGAAGGGAGAGGGAGAGACAGAGAAACATCGATGTGAGAGAGATACATCGATTGGTTGCCTCCTGCATGAACCCTGACCAGGGCCGAGGAACCTGCAACCAAGGCATGTGCCCTTGACCGGAATTGAACCTGGGACCCTTCAGTCCACAGGCCAATGCTCTATCCACTGAGCCAACCAGCTAGGGCTTGGGCATTTTCTATATGGGGCTTTACATGTCCCTCATTTCACTCTCAACACCCACGACATTGGTCTTCTCATCCTGATCTAACAGATGAGGAATAAACTGGGATAAAGAAAATTAACCTATTAAGGTCACAAAAATCACATGAGAGGCTGGGCTATGAAGTCGAGCCCTAGGCTATCTCCTCTGAAGTATTCCATGACATGTTTTAGTAATCTTTGCAGGGCAGACACCAATTCTTTTGCGAGTGGGCTGGGAGCCCGGGGCCCTGCCCCCTCACCTCAGACTGTCTGAAAAGGCCTCCAGGCCAAACTTGGAGACACAGTAGCCCCCACCATTGGCTGCCAGGCGACCCAGGACGCTGGTGATGTTGATCACCCGGCCCCGGGCCCGTTGCAGTAAAGGTAGCAGGGCAAGGGTGACCCCGATGGGACCCAGTGTGTTGACATTCAGCACCCGGTGGAAGTCATCCCTGGTCAGCCATGGTGTGGGCCCAATGATACCGGCTATCCCGGCATTATTCACCAGACCAAAAAGACCTGTGGGGGAAGCGGGGAGTCACAGAGGGTAGGGCAGGCCTGAGCAATGCTCCTTCCCCACAGTCCCCCTGGTTCCCACTGCCCGTGGGAGTGAACACCCTACACCATGTTCCCAGTGGCTCCAGCCAGGCTCACCTGTTTCCCCAACATATGTTTCCACCCATTTGGCTGCCCGCTGGACACTCTGGGGGTCGGTGATGTCCAGCAGGGTGGTGTGGAGGCGGGAGGAGGCGGCCCGCTGCAGATCCTCTGCCCCTGAGGGGGTCAGGCAGCTGGCCAGGACCCGGAAGCCTCTCTGATCCAGCCTCAGTGCCAGGAGCCGCCCGAAGCCAGAGTCACAGCCGGTGATGAAGACGAAGGCATCGCTGGGGGACAGGCTCTGCCGGTCTCTGAGCAGCCACAGTGCTGCCCAGAGTAAGACTCCCAGCAGCACAGGCAGCCACATGGCCGGAGCCCACGTGATCTGCAGGTGGCAGCGAGCTGGGCAGGAGAACACGTGCGGTTTACTCTGGCCCTCAAGCCCTTGCCCCTAATAGCTTCCCTGGCTGGAAGTTTCTGGTCTCAGCATCTGCTGGGCAGATAAATGGCAAATTATGCCTCCTCTGGGCAAAGCCAGAATCTGGGCAGCCGGTTCTTGTGGGTAACAATGAACACCCTTCGAGTGCAGCCTGCTGCGCGGGAGCAGAAGCTCTCGGTGCTGTCACCCTTTAACTCCTGCTAAACCAGGGACACCTGAACTCTCTAAATTAAACTGGGCCTTGTTTTAGGAAACACACACGGGGCAAAGAGCCCTGCAATTCAGTCCCGGTGGCCCCAAACTTACTGTGTAATGCTGAGCATCTCACTGCGTCTCTGGACCTGTTTTCTCACCGGCCGAGTGGGACTAGCACCCACCATGCCCACTGGGGAGTTGTGGAGGATCAAAAGGGAGAAGTGCGAGGAGGCACGTTGAAACTTAAAGCGTAAGTTATCAGCACATGCGATACCTCGAAAGTCCTCCCAGCACCCCAGCTCCCTGCCCCTGCTTACCTCCTCTGGGGAAAGCTGGCAGGTGCTACACCAGACACTTCTTCCTTTGCTCCCAGTCCCCCGGTTCCCACAGGAGCTACAGCTGAGGCCAAAGTCCACGGTGGGTGGACTCGTTGCCAGAGGTATTAGTGTATGCGGGGGAGGGGGAAGACTGAGAGGTGGAGTCAGGGAAGCAGAAGCCGGTCAGCCGCGGCTTGGCACGGGCCAGGCGTGCCGAGACCCCCTTCCTGGCTACCTTTTCCAGCCGGGGCTCCTGATCACCTCTGTCGTAGACTCCCAGCAGGCAGGATCTATCAAGTATGACAGCTGTCCCTGCCTGTTGGTGACCTCTGACCTGTCATTTCTCCTCCAAAGTGCTCCCATGCCCAAGAGTTAATCTCCCACGAGGTCCAGACTCATGACATGGCTTAGTACCAGGCTGGGAGAGGCCATGAGCACGTGGAGAGGCAGAGCACCAGAGGCGGGCCAGGCCTGCTCCCTGCCTTATTGCCCCCCTGCAGGAAACGGAAGTCCTAAGTTAGGATGCTTGCTGGGCAGGGCCTCTACTGGAACCTTCTCTGGAGAGAAGGGAAACTCCCGACTTCTGGTCACCCAACGGGCACCTGTACCAGGTGCCTGTCCCTTAGGGAAACAGTCTGTGACCCTTCCCCTCCCACCCCCTATGCTGAGCTAGTAGCTCCTTGAAATGTATCACAGAGAAATTGAGGCTTGTGTTTTATTTGTGTCCTGTCAGCCTCCCTCCTGCCCCATGGGGAGGTGGAGGGGGTAGGAGCGAGGTAGAGGGGGAGGGGAGAGGGGCTAGGATGGGGCCGACTGTAGCTGTCCTTTGTAGACGTATTCCAGGGCAGTGGCAATGGTGCGCATGTCCATCTCAATGCTCCGAGCCCAGTTCTCCACATCCCCAATTTCCTGGGAAGGGGAAAGGGTGGGAGTCCTCAAATCAGGGTGAGTAGGGTGTGGCTCTAGTGGATGGATGGGGGCACTTCCCATCCATCCCCTACAAAGGGCTTTGCTTGGACCCACCAACTCCCTTTACCTTTCTCTAGCCTCTGACACTGGGGCCATAAATGGGGTTTCTGGGGCTATCTACTTCTTCTTTAGCCCCAGGTCTGAGGTGACCCTACTGGAGGCAGCCAGTGGGGGCCCAGGATGGGGATGGTGATGTTGTCATGAGGGTGGCCCACCTTGAGTGCCTGGTTGAAGTTTTCCACCATCCCGATCCACTGGCCTGTCTGCTTGGCAAACTGGGCAGCCTGGACCTGTAGGGTCTTCACCTCATGGTCCAGCTTTCTCTGGTTCATGTAGGCCTGGGCCACACTAGAGGTTGGAGGAGGGAGGATATCAACTCACCCAACTGGTGAGAGTGGTCTCCAGGACTAATACCCCACTGCAAGAGTGGGAGGCCAGCCAGGGTCAGGCTGGGGACAACCTCATGACTGTGACCATGCTGGGATGTGACACAACAAGACTAGTACATGCAAATGAACCCAGCTTCTTCCTCCCACTCCCAGGATTCTCAGGAGACCCTAGCTGGGAGCTGTGTAGAAACACACCATCTCCTACCCCTCCAAAAGAGCTCCTGAAGCTGGGTTGGGAAAGCAAGGGCTAGCCTGGTAGGGGGATGTCCTTGAGTAAAGAGCTGGGAAGAAAAAGGGGGAGATGGGAGAAGCTGGGAAAATCCAGTACTAGGGACACATCTGGCAGCAACCGGAAGCCCAGGGATCTGTGCAAGAAGTTGGGAAGGAAACTTTGGCCACTCCCTGACTCTTGGGTCGGATGGGAGAGCAACCCCCTCCCCAGGAACACAGGGTCAAGAGAAGATCTCCCAGGGACTGCTTCTTGGCTCAGTCTCTCTCCCAACCCTTCTCCTTTTGCCCACACGAATGAATGAACACACATGCACACTTTCTCCCTTCTGCTCTGCTCTATTTTCTTTTCTCCTCAATCAAGGTGCTGGCTGCAATTACCATTACTGCCATGAGGTTGGTATTCTCAATTCTCTGCCTGCCTCCATCCCCCCTAAACCTCCTGCAATAATTGTGCAATAATTGTTCTCTCTTATTGGCTGGTGAATCTTTCACTACCCACCCCAAAGCTCTAGGTCAGCTGAGACTCCACATCCGGTGCCCCCACCCACTGGAATCTGTGGGGGCTGGAGAGGGCAAGGGGTTGGGGGCGTGGAGAGAGTGGGAAGGACACCTGATGGGGGCTGAGATAGACGGGGCCTTTGTGTTCCTTTCTGGGGAATGAGAGGAGCCGTGGGCAGCAACACAAAACCCTTTCTAATCTGGCTTTGGCTTAGCTGCCCTCTAAATTGAAAGTGGGGTGGCCCCTAGCAAAGTTGGAAGAGAGGAAGAAGCCCAGGCCATCGTCACAGCAGAGCCAGGAGGCGCCAATGTATGCGTGTGAGGGTAAGACCCTGTCCCTGGGGACAGCTGGCCACAGTAAGGGGCAGTGTGGGAGCTGAAACAGTAAGAGTAGGGGGCTCCCAATGTTTCTAGATTCCTCTGGGAGTTCCTAAAATCTCAGTTTTTCCGGTTGATCTCCTGCTCTCCATTATTCAAACTGAATGAAGGGAGAGGCCTGGAGGGGAGGGCGGTCAGAGGCCCTGACCACAGCCTTTCCTCCCCTAATCTTGCCCAGAAATGAGTAATGAAGATGGCAGCCCTTGCCCGGCTCACTTGGGTGACTCAGTCTCTGGATTCACAACTATTTGCCCTGGGGTGGAAGGCATCATAACTGCCTCCTTTCTTCCAACAAACGGCCTATCAAATCGTCATCTCTGTGCTCTCCTGGGTCACTCAGGGTCAAGAGAATACTCTTTGCTCCTTCCCAAGTTTTTGGTTGTTAACGACATTTTCATTTAGGACTGGAGCAGAGGGTAGTCCCTGGAGCCCGTTGGCACAGGGACAGACTTTCAAAAAAAGCCCCCCACCCCGATGCCCAGAAGGAAGGGCAGAGACAGCTTGGCTCTGCTGGAGCTCCTGGCAGAGGTCCTGCTCTCATCCCCACCCTCACCAGCTGTGCCATCTCTTTCCTGCCAGCTGCTCCCAGGCCTGCCTGAGGGTGGGAGGTGGAGAAGGTTGTAAGCCACAGCAAAGGAGGGCACCCTCCCTCCCACCAAAGTGACAGCTGGACTGAGGGGTGCAAGGAGGTGGGCAGATGGCATCAGGTGGTGAGCACCCGGGAAGTTACTGGGAGGAGGGAGAAATCTGGCTGCTTCTCAAACCACTGCAGCTGCTCTTCCCTGACCATGTTATGGGTCAGAGCTGACTCAGGCCTCCCTCCATACACTTAAACTGGGTGGGGAGGGTAAGGGGATGAGTAGAACATCTCCTCCTTTTCAGAGCAGGCTGCGGGGAGGTCTTGCCCGCGCCTAAACTTGGGGTGGGCAGCTGGTGTGGACGGGAAGAGGTTCATACCCCACATTGAGGTGATCCACCAGAGCTTCTGTCAGGCAGGTCGCTGCAGTGATAGCCTCTCGCCTCCTCTTCTCTGGGGGGAGGGAGGGAGGGGGAAAGGGATTGGAGTGGCGACTTGGTGTTTTTGCGGGGTGCTGCTTGAAGGCTTCCCCATACTCATTACTATTCTGCTAGTTGTGGGAACACGTCAACGAATCTCAGAGCGCCAGAGCTGGAAAGGACTTTGCCAAACAGAAACACCTTTCATGTCAGAGGTGAGGAAACTGGTACCCGGAGAGGGGAAGCGTCTTGCCCAGGGCCGTCAACGTCCAGGGCTCCAGACTCCCAGGCACGCTTTCCCCGCCTTCTTGGCCTAAGGATCGGTGACTCCGGGATTCCAAGCCCAGGCTCAGGAAACCAGCGCCCCACACCTGTTTCGGCGGTTTCCGGCCTCCAAGAATCCCATCTCTGGCGGGTCCCCAACACCCTCCTCCCTTCTGGAGCCCCGCCCCACTCCCCGGAGGAGAGGCTGCCTGGACCAATCGGCACAGCGCTCCAGGAGCAGGGGCGGGACCACGAGGCCGGGCCGCCCAGCCGAGGCGCGTTTCCGTGGGGAAACGGGTGTTGGTAAAGGGACTAAAGTCCGTTGGCACCGGGACGGACTTTCCAAAAAAGCACCCCCTCCCCCTCCTCCGACGCCCGTGCCCACTAGCCCGCGCCCTTCCCTGGACCTGGGCCATTACTCGAGGTCCAGGCTCCGGGCTGAGGCTAGGCCGCGGCGGGAGAGGACGCACAGACAGGCTCTGGGCTCACCCTGCAGCTCCTTGCGTTCGTTCTGCTTAGCCTGGTGCTCCTTCAGCAGGCGGGACAGCATGGTCGCGTCTGGCTCGGGGCAGGGAGGCTGGACAGCCCGGCCCCTTCAGACTCCCCGAGCAGGACGCACTGCTCAGCGCCGAGGGCCAGGGCCACGTGACCTCACTGTCACGTGATGTCGGGACCGCCCCCTTTTGAGCCAAGGTTGGCAGGTAGTGAGATCTTGGCTGGGAAGAAAGGGAATAGTCAAGAGTTGGGGGCAGGAGAGCTCTTGTCTTTATTGGGAGTTCACTTTTTGGTGAATGTTGGAAGAAGTTTTCTTTATCACTCATATTGCAGAGCCAATTTAAAAAAGTAAACATTTTTTATTGATTTCAGAGAGGATGGGAGAGGGAGAGAGAGATAGAAACATCAATGACGAGAGAGAATCATTGATCGGCTTCCTCCTGCATGCCCCCCACTGGGGATGGGACCTCAAACCCAGGCATGTGCCCTGACCAGGAATCCAACCCTGACATCCTGGTTCATGGGTCCATGCTCAACCACTGAGCGCACCGGCCAGGTGCAGAGCCAATTTTTTTAAAAATCCTCACCTGAGGATATTTTCCCATTGATTTTTAGAGCGAGTGGAAGAGAGAGGAAGAGACAGAGAGAAATGTCAGTGTGAGAGAAACACATGATCAGTTGCCTCCTGCACGTGCCTGACCAGGGCCCCGGGTGGGGGAGGACCCTGCAAGCAAGGTACATGCTCCTGACGGGAATCGGACCCAGGACCCTTCAGTCCACAGGCCCACGCTCTATCCACTGAGCCAAACCGGCTAGGGCCAGAGCCAGTTTTTTTAAAAAAATATATTTTATTGATTTTTTACAGAGAGGAAGGGAGAGGAATAGAGAGTTAGAAACATCAATGAGAGAGAAACATCAGTCAGTTGCTTCCTGCACACCTCCCACTGGGGATGTGCCCACAACCAAGGTACATGCCCTTGACTGGAATCGAACCTGGGACCTTTCAGTCCGCAGGCTGACGCTCTATCCACTGAGCCAAACCGGTTTCGGCCAGAGCCAGTTTTTAACATTTCTTTTGGATCTCAGGCTCCTGGTGTGTGTGTGTGTGTGTGTGTGTGTGTGTGTGTGTGTGTGTGTGTGTGTAGGCGGGGGTTGAGGGGGGAAGAAGTGGATGTTGCCAGGCTGTCTATCATGGTTTGGTTGTTGGCGGAGCAGAGGCACCCTAGGCTCATTGAAATTCTTTTCCTTTCTTGCCTTTCCCTCCTGGCAGCTATGGCCGGTTCTCAGCTGGTCTCAGCTCCTTCCCTCTAGGAGGGATCGCTTTCCTTTCTTTTCCAGCCCTCTCTCTTCTCACCACTGCTGAGGTCCCTCAGCGCTGGGCGATCAAGTGGCCTCCTAGGGAGCTTTGCTACTTGTGGCTAAATGCATTAATGCGCAATGCCATCTCTGTCCTTCTGTGGTCAGGGAATGGGAACCCATTTCAGTCTTACCAGAAGAATAAATGCTGCTGTCACAGTAAAAGGTAAATGATATAATACCTCTCTGAACTAAGAAAAATGCTTCCGGGATTACTCAAAAAAGAAAAATTATAAACATCATCAACATATTCTTGCTATTGCCACAGTCTCTCTTGGTGCATCATGCACTGACATGCTGGGTGACTTTGGGCAAATTGCTTACCCACTCTGGATTTTTTTTTCCTTAGTGAAATAAGAGCTAAACATTAGAATCACATGGGGAAGTTTTAAAAAATTCCATGACCCTAGACTAATTAACTAGATCTCTGAGGAGTGGAACCCAGACATAAGTATTTTTTTTTTGAAGTTGTTCAGGTGATTCTAAAATGCATCAAAGGTTGAGAATCACTAGACTAAACCATATCTGAAGCTATTTCAAACTTTGGCATTTTCTCATTTTGTGATTCAGTTACAGAGCTGAAAACTGACTTTATCACATCAACTTGCAGGAGGTGGAGAGATGGGTGCTGACTGAATTAGAATAAAACATCCTTTTTTAATTTTCTAAGGATGAATTGAGGATTACTTTTTTTTTAAATATATTTTATTGATATTTTACAGAGAGAGGAAGGGAGAGGGATAGAGAGCTAGAAACATCGATGAGAGAGAAACATCGATCAGCTGCCTCCTGCACACCTCCCACTGGGGATGTGCCCGCAACCAAGGTACATGCCCTTGACCGGAATCGAACCCGGGACCCTTCAGTCCTCAGGCCGACGCTCTATCCACTGAGCCAAACCGGTTTCGGCTGAATTGAGGATTACTTTGATTCATTCAGCTATTTGCAGAGTAGCATCTTAATTCCTGGGAGATGTGTGAACATCAAAAAATTAGTGAGTGAATTGGTTAAGTGGTAGCATAAAGCAGAACATTAAGTGCCAAAATAAAAATTCTGAATAAAAATGCTGGATACTGTGTATGGATGTGTCTATGCTTCTATGTGTACTACTAGAGGCCTGGTGCACAAAATTTGTGCATGGATAGGGTCCATAGGCCTGGCTGGCCATCAGGGCTGATCTGTGGGGCAACTGGCAGGGCGATTGAGGGGGGGCCCTGCTGGCACCCGCCTTGGCCAGCCTGGCTCTGCCTGCTTGCTGGCCCTGCCCTCCCCCCCACCACCGCAGGTTGCCTCCCTCTGTGGGGTGACCGGTGGGGTGATGTGGGGGGGGGGCCCACTGGCACCTGCCTTGGCTAGTCTGGGGTCTGCAAGCTGGGGGCAGCTCCTGCATTGGTGGTCAGTGTGCATCATAGCGACCCGTTGTTCCACCAGTTGTTCTGCTGTTTGGTCAATTTTCATATTAGGCTTTTATTTTATAGGATAACTTCCTTTTCCAACATTTCCTGAGTACTTACCATGGGTCAAGCACTTTACATGTATTAATTAATTTAATCCCTAGAACTATCCTGCAAAGTATTATAATTATCACCCCCAGTTTGCAGATGAAGAATCCCAGATACAGAGTGGTGAAGTAGTAACAGAGCTCACAGGAAGTAGAGGTAGGCTACAAATCCAGGCTATCTGGTTCCAAAGCCTGAGTGGAACCACTGCTCTGTGCTGCAGACACTATGGGAGAGACCCTGGGAAGGGAGGCCCTGTCTATTGTCACCAGGCCCTTCTAGCTCAGACCTCAGGTGAAGGGCATCCTGGCAGGGGAGGAGTGTTTGGGAAGAGGCTCCACTCCAGAGAACGGCTGATCAATAAAAGCGGGAAGAGTAAGAGCATCACAGGGCGGCCTCTCCCAGCCCTCCCCCACCTCCACCCTGGCTCCGGCTTCTAACTGCAGTGAGCAAGCAAAATAGAGGCAGACCGGAACATGCCTGGTGTCTCACCCCCAGAGCTGTGGAGCCTGGGAAAGAAGGGCAGGGGTTGGAAGAGGTACCAGAGAATGATGACTTGGGGGGCGTGAAACAGAGGGCAGGGGCTAAAGAGGGTGGTTGGTGTTGGGGGTTTCAGTGGTCAGTCTGTGAATGTTAAGAATAGGCTGACACAGGGAGAGTGCCAGGCCCATCCTGTGTTACCCTCACCCTGCTTGGCACAACCGTCTGACATTTTCACAATCAGCATAGAGATTGCCAGTATTCTGCAGACATAAGCCCCGCCCGCGTCTCCCACATACTGGCAGTTCCTTTGCCCTAGAGCTGGACAGAGGACATGGGTCTGTATCTGGGGACTGCAGCTGATCTCTCCAGGGTCATCCTCCAGCTGCTCTTTTGCTGGGTCCTTCTTGCTTACTGTCCAACCGTAGTTTCCGCCGTAGTTGAAGCTCAGCCCCACTTTGGTAGAGATGGAGAAAAGTTGCAGTGTCCGGAGAACGAGTCTTGATATTTGAACACTCTCTCTGCCCACCTCTCCTTACAACTTCCCACCCTGATTATTCTCCCTCAGAATGAATGGATCTAACTCCATGCTCTTTTTCTCCACTCCTTTCCCTGCTCTTTGAAGTCTCTTTCAGAGTTAGCTTTAATTAGCAAACTCCCAGCTGACTGACTGGGCTAAACTTTAGGTCCGGAAGCTGCTGGGTTGTTAGGGGTTGGGTGAGGACTGAGGGAGGGCATGGCGTGAGTGGAGAAGCTTCTCAAACCGGGAAATCTGGCTGGGCTTCAAGAGGGGGCTGTTGGTGGTGTGGCCAAGTTCCAAAGGTTGGCCTGAAGCCAGGGCTCAAAGACAAGAGGCCCTCAAGGCCGTTTAAATGGCTCCCTGTGGGAAGTGACCTCCTAGTCCTTCTCCTCAAGATCCTCAAAGACCAGAGTGGCCATTTCTTCAGGGACTCCCCTCGGTCACATTTCTATTCTTTCTCTCCCAGCCAACTCCTATAGTTGAAGCTTTGGCCAGGACTCAGAGGCAGGCGGAGGATTCCAGCGCTGGAGAGGTGGGTGGGGTGAGAAAGTCATCACGTTGTGTGGTGAGAGGAAAAGGCTGACCCGGGACGAGGTGGAGGGAGTGTGCGTTCTGGAATTATTTGCTTGAGAGCTGGGAAGTGGGGAATTCAGATGGAGGGGAAGAAAGCTGTGAGAGGGGAAAGGGGCTGGAGAGAGCCCGGCTTCCACTCAGACAAGTCTGTGCTGAGCTTGGGCATTTATCAATTTTCAAAATTATTTTGAAATAGTTGTCCACTCAGAGGAAGTTGCAAAAATAGTACATGAAGTCCTGAGTACCCTTCCTTCCCCCAGCTTCCCCCAGTGGTGATGTCTTAGATAGCTGTAGCACAAGATCTAAACCAGGAGGCTGACATAGCTATGATACTATTAGCTAGTCTACAGGCCTTATCCAATTTTCACCAGTGTTTTACATGCACTCATTTGTGTGTGTGTGTGTGTGTGTGTGTGTGTGTGTGTGTGTGCATGCGTGTAGACTATTTCATCCCATGTACAGGCTCAAATAACCACGACCAAAATCAAGATACAGAACTCTGCCCTAGCTGGTTTGGCTCAGTGGATAGAGCATTGGCCTGAGGACCAAAGGGTTCAATTCCGGTCAAAGGCAAATACCTTGGTTGCAGGCTCTTCCCCAGCCTGGTCCCTGGTCTGGGCTTGTGCAGAAGGCAACCAATTGATGTGTCTCTCTCAGATGGATGTTTCTCTGACATGAATGTCTCTCTCTGTCTTTCCCTCTCTCTTCCACTCTCCCTAAAAATCAATGGAAAAATATCCTCAGGCGAGGATTAACAACAACAACAACAACAACCAAAGATACAGAACTCGCCCAGCCGGCTTGGCTCAGTGGTTGAGTGTCGACCTATGAACCAAGAAGTCATGGTTTGATGGGTTGCGGGCTGGATCCCCAATGTGGGCCGTGCAGGAGGCAGCCGATTGATGATTCTCATCATTGATGTTTCTGTCTTTCCCTCTCCCTTCCTCTCTGAAATCAATAAAAAATTTTTTTTTAAAAAAAGTTACAGAACTCTTCATCACCACAAAGGAACTTCCTATGCTATTCTTTTATATGCACCCCCATCCCTGTCCCTGGGAAGTCAGTAATATGTTCTTCATCTCTATAGTTTTATTATTTTGAGAATATTATATGAGTGGAATCATATAGTATCAGCACTGGTTTTAATTTAATGAATTCCCACTCTTGACTCAAATACAGGAAGTTCTCTGGCAGGTTGCTTATTCTAATGTTCAGCTTCCTCCATTCTCAGGCCCCCTCAAGCGTTGTCATTCCCCGCTTCACCTACAGCATTCCTACGATATTGCTTTCTACTCCAACGAGCCGGTCTCACTTCTCCTTTAGAGAAAACCTACGTGTCTAAACTTACGAGGCTGCGCGAGAGCTCTCGCATGTTCCCGCCAACCTTGCCCCACTATTTATAGGCAGGCTAATTTGGGCGGCCTTTCTCTCCTTCCTCCTGTAGCAGTGAGGTGACTTCTCAAATATTTGGGCAGAGGAGGTCAGAAGCAGATTTTTGGCATCTGCTTTCAGCCTTGGATTTAGCAGGAGCCAGAGGAGTGGAGCCGGAGGGAGGCAGAAGCTGTAGGTGCAAAAAGGAGGCAGCTGGGGTTCTAACGGCATTCTGACGCTGGCTGTGGGTCTGGGCTCAGTCGAGACCCCGGGTCCTGTCCTGATTTTACTATCCTGCATTCTCATGTCAGCTCTCCCCTACTGTCTGTGGCTCTGAAATACAAAGGGGATGGAGAGAGCATATCCGGGGGATAGTAACAGCAGTGCCCCGGTGTCAGCCTGCTGGCAGCACTTGTTTAGAGGTTGCCTAGCCCCCTGCAGGAAATGGCCACGCGTGTCGTGTTGTAAAAAACGGAGGCCCAAAGGGGTATAGTAACTCACCCAGGCCAAGAATTGTGTCAGGGCCAGCAGAGCAAGAGCCTGCCTGTTGGTTTGCCTGATTGAAAGTGTAATCTTGGGCAAAGAAGTAAGAGAGACAAAGTGAGCATGTGAAGGGAACTAGGTAGGTCACATATTGGGGCTTTTAAGAAAGGGAAGGAGGAGACAGGATCTCAAGAATATGACAGTGTTTGAGGTGCCGAGAAAACATTAGAGACGTTGAGAAATAGTCTGTGAAAGATTCCAAGAAGGGGGACAAAAATAGAGTTTGGGATGAGACAAAACCAGAGAGAGAGAGAGAGAGAGAGAGAGATGGACAGATGAATATGCACAAGACCAACATCCAACAAGAAAGACAACTAGGAAGAGGAGGGAAGGTGGGAGCAAGTGAGGTTCTAGTTGTGCCAAATTATTCCCTATCTCTCCTCCTGGCTCCATTTCTGGATTGGAGTTATAAATAGCAGGGTTGGAAAATGCCCCCCCCCCCTTGCTTCTGTCTCAGCATTGGGGGGAAGGGAGAGGAAGAGGGACAGGCCTGCTGGTAGGTCCCTGTGAAGCCCCACCCAGCTCCTGCCTGGGCCAGCCAGGACTCAGCCCTCCGATCCTCTCCCCAGTGGGGTGGGAGATGCACAGTCCTAGGAAGGGCCTGGGAACTGGAGACATCCTTCCCATCCCTCTGCCTCTTGGGTCCCATCTCTCATCTTCGCCTTTCTTTGGCACCAGCGTATGTTCCTCTTCATTTATCATCGTCAGTCTTTTTTCAAACAAGCCCATCTCTTATTTTAAAAAAATATTTTTATTGATTTCAAAGAGGAAGGGAGAGGGAGAGAGAAACATCAATGGTGAGAGAGAATCATTGATTGGCTGCCTCCTGAACGTCCCCCCCTCCCTTACCCCCCCCCCCCCATCACGCCCCACACTGGGGATCAGCCCACAACTCCGGCATGTGCCCTGATCAGGAATCGATCAGTGACCTCCAGGTTCATAGGTCCACGCTCAACCACTGAGCCACGCCAGCCGGACCCATCCCTTATTAATCAAACTCTTGTCCTTCTTTCTCCATCTCTTTTCTCTTTTTGTTTCTTTCTACTTGCCTCCTTTGCTCCCTCCCCAGGCCTGCTGCGTTTCTCTCTCTCTTCCCCTGAATGTTGTGTCACTGCCGGGCCATGGGGAGTGGGATGGGAGAGGTGGAAAGCGGTGTGATTGGAACAGCATGAGAGGTGCCTCATGTAACCCAGGCGAGAAGGGAGCACCAAGGGACCGCACGGGACCGTCTCGAGACCGCTCCCCTTTCATCTCCTCTCTTTCTGTTTGCCTCTCTCTTCCCAGACTTCTCATCTCTTACCCTCTTTTCTCTTTTTCCGTCCCCTTCTCTCCGTACTAGTCTCGCTCCCTGCTCGCCATTCCTAGGCGCCGCCTCCACCCCTCGCGGGCACCGCAGGAGAGAGGGCAGGAGAGAGTGAGGGCGCTGGGGCGGAGCTGGGGCGGGGCTGGGGGGGGGGGGCGCGAGGCCTGGTCCCACCCTAAGGCCAGGTCCCACTCCGGGCGGGCGCCTGGGCATCTCACCGCGATGCGCGGCCTCCACCTGCTGCGGCGCGGGGGGCGGGCCGAGGGCGGGGCGGGGCGGCGCCCGGGGCGGAGGCTGGAGCCCCAGTGGACGCCCGGCCGCGGCTGCCGCAGTTGTGGGGCGGCGTGGGGCGGCGGAGCTGTGAAAGCTTTGGAAAGAGACCCGCGGGACGCGGGACCAGGGGCCGCCTGGGACACCTGGGTCTGGGGCGCGAGCGAGTTTCCTTGCGCTCGCGGGAAGCGCGCGTGGGGTTCCCCCATGGCGGGGACTCCGGCCCGCGATCCTTGGGGCTCCCCCGGGATTTGTTACCTTCTTGGCACCCTGCTCGCCGGATTGCTCTCCTCCGGGGCCATCGCCTTCAATCTGGATGTGATGGGCGCGCTGCGCAAGGAGGGCGAGCCGGGGAGCCTCTTCGGCTTCTCGGTGGCCCTGCACCGGCAGTTACAGCCCCGACCCCAGAGCTGGTGAGTCACCGCGCCGTCCGCAGTCACTGTGCCGAGCCCCAGACCCCCGCTCCGGCTTCATGGCTCGGTCTTCGAACCCCGCCAAGACTCGGCTGTCCACAGATACCTGCACCCGGGCCTGGAGCCGCGCCTCAGCGGTCTCGGGTCTGCAGGGTTACCCTCAGCCCCGAGGCGCAGGCTCTTGCTCTGGGGATGCGTTGGAAAGCAAGGTTCTGGTCTTGGCAGGGACCATCTCCGTTTGCCGCCCACCCCTTTGCATCCTAGTCCCAGTCCTAAGGTGTGGCTTCCCTCCTTCAGAGGCCCGAATCCCCTGAGGGAGGGGACTGAGCATTTTGTCTCTTAGCACAGGAAAAGAGGGAGAGGACAGAGAGGCTAAAGGTGCCATGGGGGGGGGGGGTGGTGGTGGTGGTGGAGGGTAGACTTCAGAAGTAACTTCCTGCCAGGGCATTGCCATAGGATGGAATCAGGGCAGCAGGACACTGGGAGGCCAGGGGAGACCTGCCACTTCTGTGGCAAGACCCTGGGAATGCTGGGAGAGGACCGGCAGGGGCAGAAAACAGAGCCCCCAAAGTTGTAGCAGCAGCAGTAGCAGGAGAGAGAGAGAGAGAGAGAGAGAGAGAGAGAGAGAGAGAGAGAGAGAGATCCAGGAAGGATGCTGGCCAGGCTGTTGCCCTTCCTCCTCCTCAGGAAATTTCCAGCCCCAGGATTCCCAGCAGTGGGGGAAGGCAGGGAGGAGTGAGGGGCAGAGGACGATGATGCTGGTTATTTTCGAGTCATTTCAGGACCCACGGAAGAAGGAAACTGGTGTATGAGGCCTGTGACTGTCATGCTCCCTGTACTATCCGCTCCAGCTATATGTATGATTTCAAAAAGAGAGATGGGGAGGGGAGGAGAGCTTCCCACCCCCTCCTGCCAGGGGCTTTCTCGTCTAGGCCAGCCTAAGCCACACTAAATGTCCATTACTGGGATCAATGCCCTCCACAGGGACTGTCTTCTCCCCACAACCATTGGCCTGGGGGCGGAGGGTAGGGACAAGAGCTCATTTCGCTTTTCCTGTGCTGGGAGGAGGGACTAGCTCTGATCTTTCTTCTTCCATTATCCCAGTCATCAGGGAGCAGGGTCAGTGCCCCCCCCCCCCAAAGTTTGGGAGAGATAGAAAGCAACTGATTTCACCTCTTCTTCGGCCTTCTGTCTGCTTCCTCCCTCATCTGTCTTCCTCCCTCCTTCTCCCATCTGCCAGAGTTCCAGAACTGGAGGCCTTTTTAGGACATGCTGAACTCTCCGAGCTATTTCCAGACAAATTCTAGGTTATTTTTAATAGCTTGGTCTCTTGTCATTCCCCCCTCATCTCTAAAGGTGGCCCCTGACTCTGTCTCCCAGAGTCAAGCGGAGGGCATTCCCATAGGGGCCTGACTGCCTGACAGGGATTTTGCTCCAGCAGGGGGCGCTCTGCTGCACATGAGAGACCAAGTACCTTGCTCATCCCTAGCTTTTGAGTTCCAGGTCTCCTTTTCCAGCATGTAAAAGCTTAGAACAGCGCAGAACTGTTCTAATATAATAACTCCTGTTTTGGGATCCACAGAGTTAGAGAATAGCCTTAGCACCTTACAGCAAGCTCAGATCCAAAGGCTTGGCCAGCCTTCAGGCCCAGCACCCTCTGCAGAGGGCCACCCAGACTGAGAGTCAGAGAGGGCTGGGCTTGGGTGAGAGCCTGGAGCGTGTAGAGAACCAAGAGGTGCAGTGGTCGTGGGCTTCTCGCTCACCTCCAGTAAGCTCAGGTCTCAGGGAGTCCCACTGCCCCAGCTGCCAACATGCCTTTGCTTTGCTCTCTGTAGTGGCTGCAGCTGTGGCTACTGTTCTGCCCAGAGGCCTGGGTTGTCTGGGGATCGTGGGAGGAAGCCAGGAAGGAGTGTGCGGCTGGGGCAGAGGTGGAGGGACCAGAGGCTGTGTGTGGGAACTCTTGTTCCAGGGAGGATGGGCTGGTCTGTTCGCCAAGGGTGGGGCTGGGTGGGTTCATGTGCTCAGCTCCTCTTCTCCCAGTAGACCCCCTCCCCTCCTGCCTCCTCTCTCTTCTTGACCTCCAGAGGAGATGTGAACACTGACTGTTAGCTTCTCCCGCTGCTTAGCTGTGCGCTGACCATCTGAGGTACCGGCTGTCTCTCAGAGATGGCTCCCGCTGTGTGGGAGATGTGTCAGGATTCCTGCAGACTTGTCTGAAGGATGGCCATGCCACTCAGTTTCTTTTTTTTTGCTCAGGGGTCCTCTTCCCTCCCTTTCCTCCTCTTCCCTTTCTGGAGGGGTCCCTGTTCGGGAGCGGGCCTGTCACTGAGTGCGGTGGGAAAGGCGTGGCATTGGAGCTGGGCCCACGTGCCTCTGAGTTCCAGCGCACCACTTAACGTCTGTGAGTGAGTGTCCTCCTCTGAAGACCAGAAAAGGAGCCTCACGTGGGGTTGTGGTGGAGACTAAATGAGATAAAGCATGTGACGTGCCTAGCCCCGGCACCTAGGTAGAGAGCGATAGATGTTAGTTCCTCACGTCCCTGGCACTTAGCCTAGAGCCTGACCCAGAGTAGGTGCTGGATAAGTACGATTCCCTTGTCTCACCAGTGCCTGACGCAGGGCTTGGCGGATAGATTTTCAATAAATAGTTGTTAACAAATGCCGAATGCATGCCATGCTCTCTTCCCTACTGCTACTCCCCCCACCCTTCTGCCTCTTGACACTGGCTCTGACACGGGATGACAGCTGGGCAGAGCCGAGGAGGAGTTGTGGGAAGGGAGATGGCTCTGTGCCCTCCCCTCCCCCTGCACCATCAGAAATGGCACAGTGCCCCACAGATGCCTGCCTGCAGCGTTGCCCCACACAGCTTTGGGCCTCCCCCCGGGAAGGGGGATGGAGGGAAACAGCGTGGGAGAGAGGCCTCGAGGTTTGCCCTGCTGCCACTTTCCAGTCTCTCCTTCTTCGAAAAGAGGATCCTTGTCCAGCTGGGTGACAATCACCTCCTCCCACCCCCCATTTACTCCTGGCCTGGGGATTCAGCCCCAAGGGACCCAGGCAGCCTCCATTCCCAGCACAGTCCTCTCCCAGGGAAGAAGCCTTGGCTGTGATTGTGGAAAATTGTCCTGCCAAGAAAGTTGTAGCTGGGAAAGTGTCTGAGGGGGAGGTAGAAGACTGGGAGGGTGCAGGAGGGAGTGGGGTGGGTGGGAGCAATGGGAAAATCATAGCTGTGGGAGGAGAAGGAAGCATGGGAAAGGGGTTTCAGGAAGTGGGGGGAGAATGGAGGGAAGACTGGAGACCAAATGAGAAATTCGCCCCTACCTTGCTGCCTGCCAGCCGGAGTGACTGATAGAATCCTGGGCTGGCAGGGTTGCTGGGGTGGGGTCTTTGGCGAGTCCCTGATGAAAGGGTGGGGCAAGTAGGCCCATATCTAGCCTCTTGCTTAGCCTCCAAAGCTGATCCCTGGGCCACCTCATGGTGCCAGTCTGGGCCTCTATGACGCTTGCTCCTGGCATTCTCGGCATTTCTGGGAAGGTTTCAACAGGACTGGGAAGGAGGGCAGAGCTTGGGAAGGGGCCAGGGAGTGGGTAGGAAAGGCCTGGTCAGGAACAGGTGCTGGAAACAGGCGGTTCTTTCAAACTAGCAGTGCTGGCCAGGCTGTTGGGTTGCTGTGTGTGTGTGTGTGAGTGTGTGAGTGTGTGTGTGTGAGTGTGTGTGTGTGTGTGTGTGTGAGTGTGTGTGAGTGTGTGTGTGTGAGTGTGTGTTTGTGTGAGTGTGTGTGTGAGTGTGTGTGTGAGTGTGTTTGTGTGAGTGTGTGTGTGTATGTGTGTGTGTGAGTGTGTGTGAGTGTGAGTGTGTGTGTGAGTGTGTGTTTGTGTGTGTGTGTGAGTGTGTGTTTGTGTGTGTGTGTGAGTGTGTGTGAGTGTGTTTGTGTGAGTGTGTGTGTGTGTGTGTGTGAGTGTGTGTGTGTGTGTGTGCGCGCGTGTCTACTGTGCATGTGGTTCTTCATCCAGATAGTATGTGCTATGTAACATGATGATTACATGGGCAAGTATGTTAACCTGCCCTGGTGAGGACTTGGGAAATTGCCTTTTGGCCTTAGTTCTTAGTCCTTCGATACTCTGCTTGGTACTGAGGGTTTGGGCCAGGGCAGCTCTGTGGAGGGGGAGCATTCTGGATGCTAACTCCTGCCCTGGCCCCATGGCACAGGCTGCTGGTGGGCGCTCCCCAGGCCCTGGCTCTGCCTGGGCAGCAGGCGAACCGCACTGGAGGCCTCTTCGCTTGCCCCTTGAGCCTGGAGGAGACTGACTGCTACAGAGTGGATATTGACCAGGGAGGTATGTGCGCTGTGGGGGGTGCACATCAAGAGGGGAGGAGAGGACTTGGCCTCCTCTTCCCTCCACTAATTCCCAGTGTCCTGCCTCCAGCTGATGTGCAGAAGGAGAGCAAGGAGAACCAGTGGTTGGGAGTTAGTGTTCGGAGCCAGGGTCCTGGGGGCAAGATTGTTGTGAGTACCACTTCTGTAACCGTATGCCAGGGTGGGGTGTGTGTGTGTGTGTGCGCGCGCGCGCGCACGCGTGTGTGTGTGTGTGTGTGTGTGTGCATGTGAAAATGCATAGATGTGCTTATAGAACACAGGTTGGGCATTTGTATGATGGTCTGATTTCCAGGACCTCAAGGAGACATAAAAAAGTATAAGACATGGCCCCTGTCCTTATAAATTTAAACCATCTAAACATTTCATCCATTCATCCATTTGTCAAACTCTTACTGAGAACTTGCTAAGCTCCAGACATTGTGCTAACTACTGAGAGAGGATATGTAAAGACAGGCAAAAGCTCGGTCCATGCCTCAAAGAGCTATGCATATATGGCGATTCTCACCCTCTCCTTCTCTGTCTCTCTCTGTATCATTACTAACATGCACAAATACACAATTATTATTTTGTTCAAAGACTTTTAAAAATTGATTTTTAGAGAGAGAGGAAGGGAGAGGGAGAGAGAAAAACATCAATGTGAGAGCAAAACGTCAATTAGCTGCCTCCTGCACACCCCCTATTGGAGATCGAGCCTGCAACCCGGGCATGTGCCCTGACAGGGAATCCAACAGGCAACCTTGGATTGCATTGGATGCTCCAGGCCACAATTATTAATACAAGTTAGTATGGGACAGAGTATGGTTAATGTTAAGTGAGCGGATAGTCCCCAGATGATCAGAGCCTGAAGGAGTGGCAAGAAAGGACTCCTGCAGATGGGGCCATCTGAGCCAGGCTTTCAAGAATCACTGATACTTGGAGAGTGGAGCGGGGAGGAGGACGAGGTGATGTCCCAAAGGGCCAGGGACAGGATCAAGCTTGGCATGTTGGGTGTAATCATGAAGCCACGAGGCCTGTGTTCTGGCTTAGTCATGCCCGTGGGTGCCCAGGGCAAGGGAGTGGGTGCCAATGGGATAGTGGGTTATGATAACACTGGGCTGGTGGTGCTCAAGTGGTGCCCGCACAGGGGTTTGTGAGTGTGTGTGTGGTACGTGCACATGAGCCAGCGTCTGCCAAGTGTCTGCATGTGGGCAGCGTGGCTGAAGCAGGTCCCGGGCCCACCCAGGGGAATGGCCCCTCCCTCCTTCCTCCTGCAGACCTGTGCACACAGATATGAGGCCAGGCAGCGAGTGGACCAAATCCTGGAGACGAGGGACGTGATCGGTCGCTGCTTTGTGCTAAGCCAGGACCTGGCCATCCATGATGAGTTGGATGGTGGCGAGTGGAAGTTCTGTGAGGGACGCCCCCAGGGCCATGATCAATTTGGGTTCTGCCAGCAGGGAGCGGCCGCTGCCTTCTCCCCTGACAGCCACTACCTCCTCTTTGGGGCCCCAGGAACCTATAACTGGAAGGGTGAGTCACTCCTCCAGGAGGGGAGAAGGGAACCAGACCGTCCTCTTAGCTCAGAGAGGGGATTGCGGGCAGCACGTGGCCATGCACGCCCACATGTTCACTGCCACGTAGCCCCGGGCACTGCCATGCCTTCCACCCCTAACATGCCAGCACACACATGAATGGAGGTATCTCCTCTCCTTTGCATGGCCGAGTGTTCCTCAACACGCTGGCATGAGCCCCACACGCACGGCTGGCCCTCCTTACCACCACACCAGCCCACACCTCATCACTCCCACTCCCGTCTCCGCACGCTGCCGCTGGCTGAGCTGACACTCGGTGAGTGTGTGCCAAGTTTGTGGGACCCCAGAAGCTTTGCGGGGGGGCAGGGGGAGAGGTGGTGCTGGAAAGGAGAGGAGGGGCTTCCTTGCGTGGCTGTCTAACTAGCATCTGGCCTAAAGGGGGCTCCTGCCCTGGGCACTAACAGGTCTGTCCTTGCAGGCACTGCCAGGGTGGAGCTCTGTGCGCAGGGCTCAGCGGACCTGGCCCACCTGGACGACGGGCCCTACGAGGCGGGGGGTGAGAAGGAACAGGACCCCCGCCTCATTCCGGTCCCTGCCAACAGCTACTTGGGTAGGGACCCCTCCTGGCCCAGAGCCTCTCTAACCCTCTGCTCCTCTCTCTTGTCCTCCCTCTCCACGCTCCCCGCCTCCTGTCTCTGTCTCCGTCTCTATCTCTGTCTTTGTTTCTCTATTCTTACCCTTTTGGCCTCTTTGTCTCTCTCATATGCTTTCTCCGCCTTTTCCTCTTCTCCTTCTTGCCTTGTGTCTGGCTCTGTTTCTCTACTCCGTGGCCGTCTTCTGGATGTCCCTTCCCCGGTGTCTCTCCCTGCCCGCCCCCCCCCCCCCCAACCCCCACAGGGTTGCTCTTTGTGACCAACATTGATAGCTCAGACCCCGACCAGCTGGTGTATAAAACTTTGGACCCCGCTGACCGGCTCCCAGGACCAGCCGGAGACTTGGCCCTGAATAGCTACTTAGGTTTGTAAGCGCCCACCCACGTCCTCCTGGGCCCTGGGGGCTTGGCCTGGCTTCCCCTCCACTCCTGCTCCCCGCCCCCGCACCCCAACACACACCCAGGGAAATACATGTTGGGCCCAAATTTCAGAGACAAGCTGGGCCCAGTGACCAGGCCCAAGAAGAAGAGGCCCCAAGGGGGACAACCTAAGGGACTGTGAACAGGGGTCTCCATAGAGGAAGAACCTGCAAGGCAGGGGTGGGGTGTGAGAAGAACCTGCGAGGTGGGTGGAAACCATGTGGGAAGGAAGGAGGCTAGACCTCCAGGGGGACATTTTCTCAGGGTGGACGGTGGACAAAAGCCTGCATAGGGGTTTGTGAGTGTGAGTGTGTGTGCGCAGAGAAGTCTAGCCGTGTTGGTAAGTCCCTCTCATTGTCTCATCTGCATCCCACTGCAGAGAAGGAGGGAAGGAGGCCTGGGAGATATTTGGGTGGATCAAGCTCTTCCCCACTTCCCTTGTCTCCCTCCTCCATGTGAAGACTCTCTCCCTGCCAGGATGGTGGGACTGGGGGCACAGAAGGTGCACTGGATAGGATGGGGCCCCCTGGGTGTGCAGAGGGCAGAGAAGTTCTCTGGGAATCGGAGGGGTGGGGCCTGCCCCAGCTCCTGCTGGTGGGTTTGCTCCTGCCCAGTGTCTGGCTTCTCAGCCATTGCCTTTCTCTCTCCTCCCCAGTCCCCGAGGCTGATCTCATTGCACTTCCTGTGCCAAACTCCAGTCTCTGGGTGGGTGGGGGGCTGTGAGGCCTCTGGAGGGGGCGGAGGAGTCCAGCTGTGGTGGTGATAACTTGGAGGGTGCCTCCGTCTTTGGCTCCAGACCTGTGAGGAGAGGAGGTGGGGGGCTGTGACAGCCCTGGCTCTTGAGCTCACTGGGAGGTCACACCTGCCCAGGTTTCTCCATCGATTCGGGGAAGAGTCTGGTGCGTGCAGAGGAACTGAGCTTTGTGGCAGGGGCCCCCCGTGCAAACCACAAGGGGGCTGTGGTCATTCTGCGCAAAGACAGTGCCAGTCGCCTGGTGCCCGAAGTGATGCTGTCAGGGGAGCGCCTGACCTCCGGCTTTGGCTACTCGCTGGCTGTGGCTGATCTCAACAATGATGGGTGAGTGGGCAGACGGGGGTGGGGCCAGGGGAGCTGGGTCCAGAAGGTCCGAGGGGCCTCTGGCATCTCCTCCTGACTTCCCTGACTGGGCAGGACCCCCACACTGACTGTCATTCTTTCTCCATAGTTGGGCAGACCTGATAGTGGGTGCCCCCTACTTCTTTGAGCGCCAAGAAGAGCTGGGGGGTGCTGTGTATGTGTACATGAACCAGGGGGGTCACTGGGCTGAGATCTCCCCGCTTCGGCTCTGTGGCTCCCCCGACTCCATGTTTGGGATCAGCCTGGCTGTCCTCGGGGACCTCAACCAAGATGGCTTCCCAGGTGTGATGAGAACTGGAAGGGCTCAGGACAGGGAGGGGCAGGGGCAGGGGCAGGGGCAGGGGCAGGGGCAGGGGCAGGGAGGTGCCTCAGAGGTCAAGGGGAGGGCTTCCCTTTCTATTTTGTTGTTGTTATTGACACTATTACAGATGTTGCCCATTCCCCGCCCCCCCCCACAGGGGGAGGTCTTTTGAGGGCTCAGGGAGAGAAGCCACATGGGCTCACACCTGAACTTTGCCATTTACCAGCTTTATGACCTTCGCAAGTTACCTAACGTTTCTGAGCTAGTAATATTTGCAGAGAGTAGCTGAGAGGTTTAAAAATGAGGTGTGAGGCCCGGCCGGCGTGGCTTAGTGGTTGAGCCTTGACCTATGAGCCAGGAGGTCACAGCTCGATTCCGGGTTGGGTACATGCCTGAGTTGCGGGCTCGATCCCCAGTGCGGGGTGTGCAGGAGATAGCTGATCAATGATTCTCTCTCATCATTGCTGTTTCTGTCTCTCTCTCCCTCTCTTTTCCTCTCTGAAATAAATAAAAATATATTTAAAAAATGAGTTGTGAGGTGTGTAGGGTGCCTGGGACTCAGTGGCTTCCCAATGAAATCGAACACATATGATATGGAACTGAGTGACGGAGGGACAGTGGGGGCCTGGACCCCGTTACCCCTGCCCCCACAGTCTGACTGCCTTTTCTGCTCGCACAGATATCGCAGTGGGTGCTCCCTTTGATGGGGATGGGAAAGTCTTTATCTACCACGGGAGCAGCCTGGGGGTTGTCATCAAACCTTCCCAGGTGAGGGGCTCGTGGGATGAGGGAGTGGGTGTGGGTGCAATAAGGGGCATAGCAACGGAGGGCAGGGGAGGAGGGGAGGCGGGGCGGTGGCTGACAGTCGGGACCTGCAGGTGCTGGAGGGCGAGGCCGTGAGCCTGAAGAGCTTTGGCTACTCTCTGTCGGGCGGCCTGGACGTGGATGGGAACCACTACCCTGACCTGCTGGTGGGCTCCCTGGCCGACACCGCTGTGCTCTTCAGGTGAGCGCCTGTCTTCCCCCTTCCTGAGGCCATAAGCCCCACTCACCCCAAATCTGATGCTGAGGAGCCCCCTCCCACTTCCCAGCCTAATGTTCTCATGTTCTTTGTGCCCTCAACTCCCCATTCCCCAGGGCCAGACCTGTCCTCCATGTCTCCCACGAGGTCTTCATTGCTCCACAAGCCATTGACCTGGAACAACCCAACTGTGCTGGCGGCAACTTGGTCTGGTGAGGCGGGATCCAAGGGGCGGGAGGCTGGGTGGGGACCTCCAGGGCCTCCAGGCCTCTCTCCCTTCTCCATTTCTCTGCCTAGTTTGGCCCTGGGGGCTGAGGCTGGGTCAGGAGTGGGCAGGGTGGGGTGGGGCCTTGGCCCATCAGCCTTGCCTGACTCAAGAGCTACCCTTTGCCCCCCACAGTGTGGACATAAGAGTCTGTTTCAGCTACATTGCAAACCCCAGCAGCTACAGCCCTGTTGTGGGTGAGTGAGGTCCCCTTCCCACCTTCCACCCCTTTGGGTTTCAGGTCGGGTCACTCCAAGGTGGAGAGATGGGCCCCTGGGAACAGGGTCAGATTGAAGCAGTTCCCTAGCTCACTGTCTCCTCTCCTCTCCCCACTTGCCAAAGCCCTGAATTATGTGCTAGACGGGGACACAGACCGAAGGCTCCGGGGACAGGTTCCCCGTGTAACCTTCCTGAGCCGTGGCCCAGATGACCTTAAGCACCAGGCCTCAGGCACCGTGTGGCTGAAACACCAGCATGACCGAGTCTGCGGAGACACCATGTTTCAGTTACAGGTGGACACTGACCCCTTGGCCACTGAGGGTCATGGTCATGGCATGAACTCTTCCTGGATTCCTCTTAGCTTCTTCCCTAACACATGCACACCTCATCCTGAGATCTGGACTTTTGGGAAGCCTCCCTTACGGGCTGCCCTCCTCCTCCTCACCTGTTGCCTTCTTATGTCTCCTGCCAAGTTCGGTACTCCCGGGAGATGGAGATGGCAGGGTCCATTGTCACATCTGGTCCTCAAAGCCTAAATCCTGGGTCTCTTCCCTTTTCCATCCTAGTCACTCTCCCTTCTTGCTCAGTTCTCCACTTTTCTCCTTCATCTCCCTAAATATCTTTCCAAGTTTCAGAATTTGTCCTAGGTCTGGGTGGGGCTTTGGTCAAGGCTATGGCCTGGGGATTGTTCTTGTATTCATTTCATCTTTCCCCTTTCCAGGAGAATGTCAAAGACAAGCTTCGGGCCATTGTGGTGACCCTGTCCTATAGTATGCAGACCCCTCGGCTTCGGCGACAGGTTCCTGGCCAGGGGCTGCCCCCAGTGGCCCCCATCCTCAATGCCTATCAGCCCAGCACCCATCGAGCAGAGGTGAGCATGGGTTCTGGTTTAGCCCAGAAAAAGTTGCTGGGTAACCCACAGGTTGAGAACTGCTGCTGTAGAGCATAAGACCATCGGAAAACACAGATGTTTACATTACAATTCATAACAGTAGCAAAATTACAGTTATGAAGTAGCAACAAAAATAATTTTATGGTTGGGGGTCACCACAACGTGAGGAACTGTATTAAAGGGTCGCGGCATTAGGAAGGAAGGTTGAGAACCACTGCTCTAGGTGCTGTAACAACGAGACCCCAGAGTGTAAAATGGCCCAAAGGGTCGTGAGTTCCCAGTCAGAGGGAACAGCGCTCTTTGATTCTATGGGTCAGTCAGGGGCCCGGGCTGATGTGGGTCTGCCATTTTCAAATGGCTCCCAAGGCCCTTAGGTCGTCTCCATCCCGGTCAGCTGGGAGGGGAGCACAAAGCTCGTCGCATGGTTCTCATGGACAGCCTGGAAGTGGCCTCTTCACTTTCTCTTCACCTTCCGAATCTGGACTCAGTTACATGCAAGGGAGACTGGGCAAATATGGTCTTGCTGTGGACCAGCCTGCTAGTCTCTACTGCAGCATCATAACACTCCCATCTTTGTACTGACGAGGACACAGCTCAGCGTGGCTAGCTGACCAGCTCAATGCCACACAGCTAGTAAGCAGCAGATCTGGGAGTTGAACCCAGGTTGTGTAATCCTGTGATACTCAACCCCACCATATGCCTTGGTGACACATTTGCACCCTTTCTTGTCCCCTAGGAGTGACCCTCTCCTCAAATCTCTTCCCAGCCCTGGCCAATGTGCTCAGTTGGCTGGAGCGTCATCTCATACACAAAAAGGTGGCGGGTTCAATTCCTAGTCAGGGCATATACCCAGGTTGCGGGTTCGATGCCTGGTTGGGGCACCTGCGGGAGGCAACCTCTCTCTCTCTCTCTCTGTCATCTTCCTCTCTCTAAAATCAATAAAACAAAAGAAAACAAAGCAAAAAAAGAAAAAAACCTCTCCCCAGATCCACTTCCTGAAGCAAGGCTGTGGTGAAGATAAGATCTGTCAGAGCAATCTGCAGCTGGTCCACGCCCGCTTCTGTGCCCGGGTCAGCGACACGGAGTTCCAGCCTCTGCCCATGTGAGGGGGGCAAGGGGGCAGGTGGGGTGGGCAGGCAAGAGTTCAAGGAACGGAAGGAAGCCCCTTCAGGAGGACCAGGCAGAGGGAGGGGCTGAGCCTGCAGAGGGAGGCTGAAGGCTGGGGGAGACCTGCTGATGATGCAGAAGACTGCAGATGAGTGTCAGTGATGGGGCACGGGGGCTACCGTGCAAGGAATAACAGTCCTTCACAACACACATGATAATGTGCAGTTTACATATATCTCACTGTTGAGTCTTCACAACCCTGTGAGGTAGGAATTATTATTAGTCCCACTTCATAGATGGAGCACAGAGGCCTAGAGAGGTTAAGAGGTTACTTGCCCAAGGTGAGTCAGTGGTGGAGCTGGGATCAGAACGAAGGTTCCCTCACTCCCATCCTGGATCTCTGGAACATGGGGAGGACCTGAGGCTTGGACTGGTGGGAGCAGAGGCTCAGGGAGTGGAAGCCAGTGGTATTCACTAGGGGAGGGAGGCAGGAGTGGGCGAGGCAGGGGGAGGTTTTCTGATCTTAGAATGAGTGGGATCTGACCCTCTAGGGATGTGGATGGGACAACAGCCCTGTTTGCACTGAGTGGGCAGCCATTCATCGGCCTGGAGCTGAAGGTTACCAATTTGCCCTCGGACCCAGCACAGCCCCAGGCTGATGGGGACGATGCCCATGAAGCCCAGCTGCTGGTCAGCCTCCCTGCCTCTCTGCACTACTCAGGAGTGCGGGCCCTGGATCCTGCGGTGAGGACCCGGGCAGGGGCATGGTCTTGGGGGTCTGCATTAACCCAAACTGACTTCTCCTCTCCCCACTCTAGGAGAAGCCCCTGTGCCTGTCCAATGAGAATGCCTCCCATGTTGAGTGTGAACTGGGGAACCCCATGAAGAGAGGTGCCCAGGTTGGCACATCTGCCCTTATCCCTATCTGAGTGACCTCTAACCCCTGACCCCTCCTCAAGTTCCTGGCTTCCCTTGACTCTAATCCCACTCCACCGTTGGCCTAGATCACCTTCTACCTCATCCTCAGCACCTCAGGAATCACCATTGAGACCACAGAGCTGGAGGTGGAGCTGCTCTTAGCCACGTAAGCCTGCTGGGCCTGGGGGGGGGTAAGGTTGGGGGCAGTGGAATTGATGTCTACCTAGAAGGGGCTCACCCCTTGAGGCGGTGCCTATGCCCACTCCTGCCTTTGCCCACACACCAGGATCAGTGAGCAGGAGCTGCACCCAGTCTCTGCCCGGGCCAATGTCTTCATTGAGCTGCCACTGTCCATTACGGGGTAAGCCCTGCCCCAGTGGGCACCTGCGCTGGAGGGGCAGGTGTTGCCACTCCCAGGCCCAGGCCTGTGCTCTGCCTCCTGACCCTCCGTTAGGCCTCAGGCCTCCTCAGTCCCCATGTCACCCCTCTTCTCTAGGGTGGCCATTCCCCAGCAGCTCTTCTTCTCCGGCGTGGTGCGGGGTGAAAGTGCCATGCGGTCTGAGCGGGATGTGGGCAGCAAGGTCAAGTATGAGGTCACGGTAAGTGTCCTGGTATGTGGGTCCCTCATGGTCTCCCTCCCTTCTTGGCACAGAGAAGTGTCTGAGACGGGTCCCAAGGGTTGGGTCTTTACTCTATGGCGAGTTCGAGGCCTCCCCCTGCTCCTGGACCTCAGCGGTAGGCAGGCGTTTCCTGGTCATCTCTGACTGGGGAGGCCATGAGAGCCCTGGGAAGCTTCTCTGTCTGGGGCCTCAGCTGGGGGAGGAGAACATGGGGGGAGGGCTGATGTCTCTCCTCAGAACTCTGCTCTGGCTTGGCTGGGGCTTCCCACACCTCCCAGGGACATCTCCAGGTTTTCCTGGGTTTGGGGTTGGCATAGAGTGGTGTCTAGTGGGGTCTTGGATCCTGAATCTTTGTTGAAACTGTGCTTCCTGAGGCCCTCCCCTCGACCCTATCCCCTCCATCTCTGTGATCTAGGGCTGCTCAGAAACCAAGCTCCCTCCCTCCACATTCTCTGTGCCACAGGTCTCCAACCAGGGCCAGTCACTCAACACCCTTGGCTCTGCCTTTCTCAACATCATGTGGCCCCACGAGATTGCCAACGGGAAGTGGCTGCTGTACCCCATGCGGGTGGAGCTGGAGGGCGGGCAGGGCCCTGGGCAGAAGGGACTCTGTTCCCCCAGGCCCAACATCCTCCATCTGGTGAGGCAGGGTGGGCGGGGCTGTGAGGCAGGGTGGAGGGGGTCAGACTTCGGGAAGGTTGTCAGGGGGCTGGGCATGTGTAGGTGGGTGGGGGCCAGGAGGAAGGCAGCAGGGAGGAGATGCCATCCCAGGATTGCCGTATTTGGAGGGACACTCACTGGCCTTTCCCCCACACCCAGGATGTGGACAGCAGGGACAGGAGGCGTCGGGAGCTGGAGCAGCCGGAGCAGCCGGAGCAGCCGGAGCCGCCGGAGCAGCAGGAGCCTCGTGAGCAGCAGGAGCCTGGCACGTCCTGGCGGCCAGTGTCCTCTGCTGAGAAGAAGAGAAACATCACCCTGGTGAGGGCAGGGTACATGTGTGCGGCAGAATGGGGGTGTGGGGGGGTGACGGAGGATCTGGGGGCATGGAGCGTCATTCAGTGAGGTGGGTGTCCAGGGAGGCTGGCCGGCTGAGAGGTGTGACGGACAGTCCCGCACACCTGCCAAGTGCTTACTCGAGAGCGGGGCAGTTGGCTGTGCATTCGGTGCTCCTCACGTTTATACCAAAGATAACACGTTATTTTTTTTTAAATATATTTTTATTGGTTTCAGAGAAGAAGGACGAGGGAGAGATAGAAACATCAATGATGAGAGAGAATCATTGATTGGCTGCCTCCTGCACGCCCCTCATTGGGGATGGAACCGCCAACCCTGGCATGTGCCCTGACTGGAATCAAACCATGACCTCCTGGTTCATAGGTCGATGCTCAACCACTGAGCCACGCCAGCTGGGCCCAAAGATAACATTTCATAGGGATGGGATAGTTTTAGCTACCTTTGAAATCTGTTTGTTGTTCTTTTGAATTCTTTTAGGACAAAAAAGGTCAAATTTGTGTAAGAAAACCTGTTTGATTTTTACAATGTCAAAAGCATAAGTTTTAAGAAGTTCTAATAATTAAAACGATAGTGTATTATGTGTGATTCATTCTGTCTATCCCTTTTGAGCAGTTTTGCCCCCTCTTCATGCTTGTTTTACAAAGTTTTGTTCTCTAAGTGGATTTATGGAGCAAATTGGCACATTCTCTATGCTCATCCCTTGAGAATGGTGCTGCAGTGAGAGTGTGGAGGGGAACACGATTAAGGGGGTATTTGACCAGTTGCCAGGAGGTGAAGGCAGGTATGGAGGCCAGGAGTGGAAGACTGTTTGCAGGGGAATGTAAGCAGCTGGGCCAGCTCTTTCATCTGCCCGGGACGGAGCTCCACTGACACCCTGTGCCTCCTGGCCCTCCGCTCCCCTGCTCCCCTGAGAGCAGGCCTGAGGCAAAGGAAGGTGCTGGGGAGCAGGCCACTTGTGTGACTGCTGTTTCCCTGTTGTACTGGTAGTCTTACCTTCTCCGTGTGGCTAATGTCCTCTGCAAAGACCCCTTTTTTATTCAGAACTTTGAAATTAATTCTTTAACTTAAAATTAAGGCTTGTTTTTAGACACATTGACCGAGGGTTCTTGATTTACTCAAAAGTAGCAAAATAAAAGATGATTGACAGCTTTCAAACACTCTCAAGCCATTCTTCTGTCTCTGAAGTGTGTTGAATGTAAGTTTTTAGGCAGGTAGACCTTTAGGTGAAGTTAGGCCAAATGGATATAGGTCAGGCCTGGAAGGAGCAGGGCCCGAGTCCCCCCAGCCTCCTCTCCCGTCAGTGAGTTTGGGCTTGGTGTAGGAGTATGGCTTTGCCCAGTATGGACCTGGGTTCCAATATGAGCTTCACCACTTAATAGTTTTGCTAGCTCTGGGACCTAAGGTAGGTCACCTGGACGCTTTGAGCCTCAATGTCCTAATTTGAAAAATGGGGATGATGATAATATACGTCTTGCAGGATAGTTGTAAAGCTTAAATGAGATAAGTACCTGGCAGGTAGTAGGTGCTCAATTAATGGGACCAACATTAGGTCACATCAACATCAATTGAGGAAGCTAATCTGCCTGCTGCTGTCAAGGAAGAGCCCTCCACCCTGTTCCTCATGCATTTCAAAGCCAAATAGCCCAGATTTGGGGTAGGGTTAGTCTGGGAAGACTTCCTGCAGGAGGGAAGTTTGAGGCCTCGTCATGAAAATAGAGATATGGGTGCCGAAACCGGTTTGGCTCAGTGGATAGAGCGTCGGCCTGCGGACTGAAGGGTCCTGGGTTCGATTCCAGTCAAGGGCATGTACCTTGGTTGCGGGCACATCCCCGGTGGGGCGTGTGCAGGAGGCAGCTGATGGATGTTTCTCTCTCATCGATGTTTCTAGCTCTCTATCCCTCTCCCTTCCTCTCTGTAAAATATCAATAAAATATATTAAAAAAAAAAAAAGAAAATAGAGATATGGGTGAGGAGCAAGGAGAAAAGGGGTCCAAGATGTGGGGGCTTGTGGAGGGATGGATGAAGGCTCCGGGCAGACACTGTCTGTGTGACTGCCTTTGTGAGGATACTGGGCCCTGGGCAGGCTCAGCAGCTCAAAGCCCTGTCCGTCTTGTCCCCAGGACTGCGCCCGGGGCACCGCCAATTGCGTGTTGTTCAGTTGCCCACTCTACAGCTTCGACCGCGCGGCTGTGCTGCATGTCTGGGGCCGCCTCTGGAACAGCACCTTCCTGGAGGTGAGAGTGTGACTGGGGCTTGGACTGGGTGTCCTCTTCCCCGGCAGCCCCTCAAGGACTCACTTCTCTTCTACCTCTTCCCTTTCCAAAGGCAACACACTCTTTTTAAAAAATTTAAATAAATTTGTATTAATTTCAGAGAGGAAGGAAGAGGGAGAGAGAGATAGAAACATCAGTGAGAGAGAATCATTGATTGGCTGCCTCCTCATGCCTCCCACTGGGGATGGAGCCCACAACCCGGGCATATGTCCTGACCAGGAATCGAACTGTGACCTCCTGGTTCATAGGTCAACACCTAATCACTGAGCCACACTAGTAGGGCAGCACACTTTTTTTAAAAAAAAAATCTTTTATTGATTTCAGAGAGGAAGGGAGAAGGAAAGGGAGAGGGAGAGAGAAACATCAGTGATGAGAGAGAATCATTGACCAGCTGTCTCCTGCACACCCCACACTGGGGATTAAGCCTGCAACCCGGGCATGTGCCCTGACCAGGAATTGAACTGTGACTTCCTGGTTCATAGGTTGATGCTCAACCACTGAGCCACACCAGCTGGGCTGCAGTGCACTCTTAAACCTAGACAGGCAGAAACACCCTCTGTGTTGGGCACCATTCTACAATTTCAGGAGCTGGGAGTGGGGGTGAGGGGACGGGGGCATTGAGGAGGAGGGTCTGCTTCCCTGCTCCCTTAGGAGTACTCAGCTGTGAAGTCCCTGGAAGTGATTGTCCGAGCCAACATCACCGTGAAGTCTTCCATCAAGAACTTGGTGCTCAGAGATGCCTCCACAGTGGTGAGCTGCAGGGTGCAGGTGGGGGTGGAGGAGCTCTTCTCTCCTGCTGCCCCAGCTCTTGCTCCATGAACCCCTCGCTCCCCAGATCCCCGTGATGGTGTACTTGGACCCCGTGGCCGTGGTGGCAGAGGGAGTCCCCTGGTGGGTCATCCTCCTGGCTGTACTGGCGGGGCTGCTGGTGCTGGCGCTGCTGGTGCTGCTCCTGTGGAAGGTGCGGCTTGGGGTGGGTGGGGCCGGTGGGGGCTGGGCTTCCCTGGCGTGGAGGTGGCCTTTCATGCGTGGTTCTCACCCGCCCACTCTCATTTACTCAGCAAATCTGCACTGAGCACCTACCCTGCATATGCCAGGGACTCTTGTCAGGTCCTGGTCGCTTCAGAGACAAGTCAGATGCAGATCTTGTCCTCAGGGATTTGACAGTCTAGTGAGGGAGGGGAGCCTTGTCGTCAAGGATGGGCAGTAAGTCAAGAAAGTGCAGTGGGAGTTCTGAGGAGGGATGGCTTGCGGGCAGGAGGCCCAGGAGCCAGGCCTTAGAAGAAGGTGGGGTAGTAGGGTCTGGATGTGGGAGGCGGGGTGGAGGCGTCATGGAGGCAGGGAAGTGTGGTCCGGCTTCATTAGAGCATGGCAGGGTCAGGCTGGGAAGGAAACTGGCCCTGAGGGCCAACAGCCTGGGAACTATCCCAGGAAACTGCCTCTAGGACTGAACTCGGAGCCTCCACATACCAGGTTCCCCGTGGACATTCTTGTAGACACAGAGTATAGACAGAATCAAATTTGTGTCTGGGGATCCGCATAAAAGCACACTCAGTACAGGCCATACCCTAACCCACATGCCACATCCAGACTATATGGAGCCACAGACTGGTGGGAACCTGCTCGTGCTTGGGGGAGATTGCTGCCTTCATGAAACTGGAGCCAGGATCAGGGCTCCCTGTCCCCGCAGAAGGGGGACAGAGCAGGGACAGCCCCATCCTTCCTCAGTCTTCCTGTCTCCCCCTCATTTGCTCCCCTCCTCCCTTGACATCCCAGTGTGGCTTCTTCCGTCGGAGCAGCCAGAACTCATCTTTTCCTACTAACTATCACCGGGCCCATCTGGCCGTGCAGCCCTCAGCTGTGGAAGTTGGGGGTCCAGGGACTGTGGGGTAATTTTTGTTTGTGTGCATGTGTGTGTGTGTACAAATATGTGTGTGTGTGTGTGTGTGTGTGTGTGTGTGTGTGTGTGTGTGAGTGTTAATAGCGTGCCCAGCATTCAGGAACATTCAGGGTGAGGAAATGAGATTGCACGAGGGTGGGGAGAGTCCCAGGAACTGGGGTGGAAGATAATTTAAGGATGAGCTTCTAAGAGTGAGTACACACAGCCTGGGGCATGCACAGGGGCGGGGTGGGGTCTTGCAGTGTGAGCATGTGGAGTGCAGGGAGGTGCCATGCCTGCCTTTTCTTGGGCGTGAAGTGCAGAGACAAACATGCAAGGAGGTACCGTGCCGTCTGAGCATGTCGCAGTCTCTGGCAGTCCCGAGTGTGAGTGTAGCATGTTCAGGGTTTAGGGAAGGGCGGGGTCACCAAGTTCAGGGATAGAAAGTCCTGTCCTAAGGGGGATGCTGCCAGTGAATACACAGGTTGTATATGTCTGTGGCTTGAGAGGAGTCATTTCGGCGTATGCAGGGCTCTAGGAAGCCATGCTTTTCCTCAGATTTCATTTGTGTTCTGGGCAATGCTAGTGGGTCTCCTAAAAAGCTTGTGCTGGGGAAACCTTTGGGGTCAGCAGTCCTGATGTCCCACCTTCAGCCCCTCCCTCAGGCACCAAGGGAGATGTCCTTGGTCTTGCTCCTTGGCCCCTCCTGGTCTTTCTCTTGCTGTGAATGAGAACCTGGGGACTCGGCACTGACGGTGGCCCTGTGGGGGCTGCTACCCCATCTCCTTCCTGCTGCACTTGGTTCTTTCTGTCGGGGGGGGGGGGGGGGAAGGGCGGGGTGGAGCCAGGCGCTGGGCTGTGCTGGGCATCTGCCCCAGGGACCTCAGCCCTGCAGCCTCCTCACGTCTGGCCTGGTGTTCTCACAGATGGGATTCTTCAAGCGGGCGCGGTACCCCGAGGCCACCGTGCCCCAGTACCACGCAGTAAAGATCCCGCGAGAAGACCGACAGCAGTTCAAGGAGGAAAAGACGGGCACCATTCTGAGGAGCAACTGGGGCAGCCCCCGGCGGGAGAGCCCCGATGCACACCCCATCCTAGCTGCCGATGGGCACCCTGAGCTGGGCTCCGATGGGCACCCTGTGCCAGGCACTGCATAGCCTCCTGGGTCCCAGCGTGGCCCATGTGTCCCCTCCATCCCTTCCCCAGAGATGGCGCCTCAGGAAGAAGAGGGCAGAGTGGGCTGCTGATGTCCCAGCAGGATTTTCAGGATCTGTTTCCTCAGAGGCATAGACCTCTCCCCCCGAAACTTCCCCTTAGAACACTGTGAGATGAGGCGGGAAGTCAGGAATAGGGTCGTGGGGTAGGATGAGAAGGGCGGCGATGTCCTGATGCAAGGTGGGGCTAATCTCTCCCTCTCCCATTCACCTAGTATAACAGGACCCCAAGGACCTGTCTCCCCAAAAGTGCCTTAGCCCAGAAGGTTGGGGAGGATGTGGCATTGCTGACTCAGGGGCTCTTCCCTCCCTCGTTTCTCCTCTCCTCTGACCTTAGTTTGCTGCATCAATCTAGTGGGTTTTGTTTATTTATTAAAAAAATATTTGGAACAAACCTCTGGCCTCTTTGCTGAGTTCTGCTCCCTCACCCTCAAGGTCTTCAGGAAAGGCCTGACTCTCTTTGACCCCCATAGCTCAGGACAAAGGTGGCAGTGGGGGGAGGGTGGGGGCCTGGCAGTGATGCATGTATCCTGAATTTTGTGACCAGATCCTGGAGGGGCATGAATGTGGTCTCAGAAGGAAGGAAGGGGGCATGTGACCTTGGGAACCACTTTATTTGTAACTAGAGGCCCGGTGCACGAATTCATGCACCAGTGGGGTCTCTTGGCCTGGCCTGCAGGATCGGGCCAAAACTGGCTCTCCGACATCCCCCGAGGGATCCTAGATTGCGAGAGGGCACAGGCAAGGCTGAGGGACCCCATCAGTGCATGATTGGGGTTGGGGAGGGACACGGGAGGTTGGCCAGCTGGGGAGGGACTGCGGGAGGGCTCCAGGGCATGTGTGGCCCATCTTGCTCAGTCCTGATCAGCTGGACCCCAGCAGCAAGCTAACCTACCAGTTGGAGCCTCTGCCCCCTGGTTGTCAGTGCATGTCATAGCGAGTGGTTGAGCAGCCTTAGCATATCATTAGCATATTACTCTTTGATTGGTTGAACGGACGACCAGACACTTAGCATATTAGGCTTTTATTATATAGGATAGACAAAAACTGGAAACAACCTATATGCCTATCATTTGGTTTGTTTGATGGCTGAACAGATAAATAATCTGTGGTACATTCATACAATGGACTATCACTCAGCAATAAAAGGAACTATTTTAAAAAAATTTATTGTTGAAAATATTATAGTTTTCCCCCTTTTTCACCCCCATTGATGCCCTATACCCCATATGCATCCCCTCTCCAGGCCTACCTCATATTGTCTGTGTTCATGGGTGATGCATACCTACATATAAATTGTTTGGTTAATCTCTCCCCACCTCCCCCTTACCTCTGAGATTTATCACTCTGTTCCATGCTTCCATGTATCTGAATCTATTAGTATTTTGTTCATCAGTTTATTTTGTTCATTAGATTCCACACATGAGTGAGATCATGTGATACTTTTCTTGCTTATTTTGCTTAGTATAATACTCTCCAGGTTTCTCCATGCTGTTGCAAAGGATAAGAGATCCCTCTTTTTTTTTTGTTTACAGCTGCATAATATTCCATTGTGCAAATGCATTGCAGCTTTTTTATCCACTCATCTACTGATGGGCACTTGGAGGCTGTTCCCAGATCTTAGCTATTGTAAATACTGCTACTATGAACATAGGGCTGCATATATTCTTTCTGATTGGTGTTTCTGGCTTCTTAGATTATATTCCTCATGGGATCACTGGGTCAAATGGCAGTTCCATTTTTAGTTTTTTGAGGAAACTCCATACTGTCTTCCACAGTGGCTGCACCAGTCTGCATTCCCACCAGCAGTGCATGAGGGTTCCCTTTTCTCCACATCCTTACCAGCACATGTTGCTTGTTGATTTCTTGATGGTAGCCATTCCGACAGATGTTGTTAAATTTGCATATCTCTGCATCATTAGTGACTTCGAGCATTTTTTCATGTGTCTCTGGGCCATCTGTATGTCTTCTTTGGAGAAGTGTCTATTTAGGTCCTTTGCCCAATTTTTTTAAAACCCCAACTTGAGGATATTTTCCCATTGATTTTTAGAGAGAGTGGAAGGAAGGGAGGAGCGGGGGGGAAGAGAGAGAAACAGCGATGTGAGAGAGACACATCAATTGGTTGCCTCCCACACATGCCCTGACCCAGGCTGTGGATGAAGCCTGCAACCGATGTACATGCCCCTGACTGGGAATTGAACCCATGACCCTTCTGTCCGTGGGCTGACACTGTAACCACTGAGCGAACTGGCCAGGGCTGTAGGAATCCATTTATATAAAATTCTACAAAATGCAAATGACAGAAAGCAGACCAGTCGTTACATGAGGATGGGGATGGAAGAGGGAAGAATGGGTCACAAAGTGGCACAAGGAACTTTCATAGGTGATAGACATGTTCATTATCCTGATTGGGGTGATGTATTCACAGGTGTATACATAGGTCAAAACTCATCTAGTTGTACACCATAAATATGCACTCATTCTTATACATTCTTATACCTCGATAAAACTGTAAGTAAGTAGGGAATTAGGTTACAACCCATTAAATAAAATAGAAAATCTGTGAGTCAATAAAAATCTGAATGAATAAATGAATAAAAGGGAAGAGACATAAAACCAAATATTACTGGTGGAAGTGTAAATTGATATAGCCACTCTGGAACTCTTTGACACTGTCTGCTATACCCAATAAAACAAGGTATAGAATAACGTGTACAATGTACTTCCATTTCTGTCAAGAAAGGGGAATATGTATGCTTATATACGAATATGCATCTAATTGTGTGGTGTGTGTGTTACTGTTCATTCACTATCTGCTCATTCACAGACACTCCCCATCTCCAGGGGGATTCCCAAGAGATTGGTGATGTGAAATTTAGTGCCTCCAGAGAGGGGATCTGAGTGGTTGGGAGACTGGGGTGGAAGAAAACTTTCCCTATAGTCCCTTTTGTGAAAGTTTTACTGTTCTAAAAACAAAACAAAACAAAACTCTAACGACTCCTTTGAAAATGAAAAGAAACCTTTGCTAAGGAATGACTGCTCTCTTGACCTAATTTCCCACCACTTTTCCAACTCACCCTATTCTTCACTAAAATAAACGAAACGTCTCACCCTTTCCAGATGGGAGCAGACAGCAGCTGTCCCAAGTGTCCCAGTTCTGTACACATGCTTTTTCCTCTACCAGAAACACCCTTCCTTTCCTGTCCTGGCTCTGAAGCTCCTCTTTGTCTCCCATTTGGTGTGGCTACTCCTCTCCCATCACTAATCCTTCAGAAAGTCACTCTGTGCTCACAGCGTGTTCTCAACAGTCTTCCATCTCTGGTGTTTTCTTGTGGATTTGCGAATCTTTGTTCACGTGTCTGTGACCGCCTGAAGACAGGAGCTCCGAGGTTTCCTATGTGGAAACCTCTCTTCCAGGGGCCGCCCCTGGCTCTGGCAGCTCTGGGTAGGAGAGGACGCTTCTCTGAAATAGCTCATCCTTAACTGACTCAGCAGCTGTCCTCAGGCCTTTCCTTTCTTTCTTTTTTTAAATATGTTTTTATTGATTTGAGAGAGAGAGAGAGAGAGAGAGAGAGAGAGAGAGAGAGAGAGAGAGAAGAGAGAGAGAGAGAGAGAGAGAGAGAGAGAGAGAGAGAGAGAGAGATCAATCTGCTGCCTCCTGCATGCCCACTACCAGGGATTGAGCCTGCAACCCGGGCATGTGTCCTGACTGGGAATCAAACCGGTGACCTCTCGGTGCATGGGATGACACCCAACCAACTGAGCCACCCCAGCAGGGGCCCAGACCTTTCTCTAAGGCCTCCATGGGCCAGGGAAGATCCGCCAGTGGGTTTGACTGGTGGGACCGAGGCAGTGGACTTTGACAGAGTACCCCCTCAACCAGGGACCTTGTTTAAAACACAGTCCTCCCCAGAGGCCATCATTGGCCCTGGGAAATGTTCCTTGTGAGAGTTTAGACCATTGTAGTTTTCTTCTGGTATAATGCCAAGTTGCTGATTTTCTTTTCTCTGAATAAAATTTCCTTTGGCCACTGTGTAGCTGGTGTGGAGCCTCGGGACTGTCTGTGACAAGTTGCCCCCACGACTCTGAGGGAGGCTTCTGCCAAAAGAGAAGCCACCACTTAAGTACCTGGGGGACTTTCTGCTAAGGTGCTTGTGACCCCAAAGTCCGGTCTCTGAGACTTCCCTGCCTCCGTGGCAGTCTCTGGCCTGGTCCCGAAGCCTAGGGGCACTGCCCTCTGTTGTGAGGACACCAAGGGTTACCTGCTTCCTAGCTTACCTCACTCTCCTTAGATCACACAGATGTGAGAGGAGGAGACCTTAGAGACTGTTTAAGGCCCATTCAGTCTCTCCTCATCTCCCCATTTGACAGACAAGAAATTGGAGGCCAGAAAGTAAAAAGACTTGCCCAAAGACACACAAAGTTAAGGGCAGAACTAATTCTGGGACCCAGGTCTCTCGACCCGTCTCTATTATACCTTTTTCTCCCTTCTTTTTTTTCCATTTGTAGGGCATTGAAGCCTTGGGTTTGATAAAAATAACACCAGTTTGTTGAGAAAATGCCTTTCTTTTGGCCAGCTTTCACCCTCTCAGTTTCTCATATAATGTAACAGCGTCATTGAGATATAATTTACAATTCACACGCCATAAAATCCAGCTCTTTAAATTATAAATTCAGTGGTGTTGTGCAATTATCACTACAAATCATTTAAAAAAATCCTGAGGATATACTTTTTAAAAAATTTAATAAATCTTTATTGTTCAGAATATTACAATTGTTCCTCTTTTTTCCCCCATAGCTCCCCTTCACCTGGTTCCCACCCCACCCTCTGCCCTTGCCCCACCCCCCCGCACTGTCCTCATCCATAGGTGTACGATTTTTGTCCAGTCTCTTCCTGCACCCTCACACCCCTTTCCCCCTGAGAATTGTCAGTCCACTCCCTTTCTATGCCCCTGATTCTATTATATTCACCAGTTTATTCTGTTCATCAGATTTTTTTATTCACTTTATTTTTATTTTTATTTTTATTTTTAAAATATATTTTATTGGTATTTTTCAGAGAGGAAGGAAGAGGGATAGAGAGTTAGAAACATCGATGAGAGAGAAACATCGATCAGTTGCCTCCTGCACACCCCCCACTGGGGATGTGCCCGCAACCAAGGTACATGCCCTTGACCGGAATCGAACCCGGGACCCTTCAGTCCGCAGGCCGACGCTCTATCCACTGAGCCAAACCGGTTTCGGCTTCACTTGATTTTTAGATTCACTTGTTGATAGATATGTATTTGTTGTTCATAATTTTTATCTTTACCTTTTTATTCTTCTTCCTCTTCTTAAAGAATACCTTTCAGCATTTCATATAATACTGGTTTGGCGGTGATGAACTCCTTTAGCTTTTTCTTGTCTGTGAAGCTCTTTATCTGCCCTTCAATTCTGAATGATAGCTTTGCTGGGTAGAGTAATCCTGGTTGTAGGTTCTTGCTGTTCATCACTTTGAATATTTCTTGCTGCTCCCATCTGGCCTGCATAGTTTCTGTTGAGAAATCAGCTGACAGTCGTATGGATACTCCCTTGTAGGTAACTAATCGTTTTTCTCTTGCTGCTTTTAATATTCTCGCTTTGTCTTTTGCTCTTGGCATTTTAATTATGATGTGTCTTGGTGTGGTCCTCTTTGGATTCCTTTTGTTTGGGGTTCTGTGCGCTTCCTGAACTTGTAAGTCTATTTCTTTCACCAGGTATGGGAAGTTTTCAGTCATTATTTCTTCAAATAGGTTTTCAGTATCTTGCTCTCTCTCTTCTTCTGGCACCCCCATAATTCTGATGTTGGTATGCTTGAAGTTTTCCTAGAGGCTCCTTACACTATCTTCATATTTTTGGATTTTTTTTTTCTTTTTGCTTTTCCAGTTGAGTGTTTTTTGCTTCTTTGTATTTCAAATCTTTGACTTGATTCTTGTGATCCTCTAGTCTGCTGTTAGATCTCTGTATAATATATATATTTTTTTATTTCAGTCAGTGTATGTTTAATTTCTAGTTGGTCCTTTTTCATATCCTCGAGGGTCTCACTAAATTTATCGGCCTTTTCTAGGAAATTCTTGAAAAACCTTATAACCGTGGTTTTGAACTCTATATCCAGTTGTTTGCTTTCCTCCATTTCTTTCATTTGTGACCTCTTTCTTTGTCTCCACATTTTGGCTGCTTCCTTGAGTTGATAGAGTGGCTTTGTGTGCTAGGTGTCCTATAGGGCCCAGTGGTTCAGCCTCCCCAGTTACCTGAGGTGGACACTCTTGGTGCACCCCTTTGTGGGCTGTGTGCACAGTCTTGTTGTAGTTAAGTCTTGATTGTTGTTGGTATCACTGGGAGGAATTGACCTCCAGGCCAATTGGCTGTGAGGATCAGCTGTGTCTACGATGGGAGAACTTCTGTGCTAGAGACACCCTTATAAGACAAGACTTGCAAAAGCCTCTGTGCTCAGCTTGGATGGGGCGGAGTCTCAGGGCAGAGCAGACAGCATTGGTTTCCTGTCAGCCCTGCCCTAATAGGCCCCTGTGTCTCAGTGTCCCATGGTAATAGCTGCAAGCACCTCTGAGAGAAAGCTGCCCTTGAGTTCTGCCCGCTGCCAGACAGTCCAGTTTCTCCCCGAATGAGTTTGGGTCCCCAGAGTCTCACCTGGAACTGGAGTTCAGTGCAGTCAGGAGCTTTTGTCTCCCTCCCGCTTGAGAAAGCCAGCTGCGTACTCAGTTGCCATTCCTCTCCGCACATGCCTCTCAGTACCTCTGCCTCCTGCAGCTCCTCTGAGTCTCAGTGTGCTTTTCTCTTTCCTTCTAGTTGTAGAATTTCCACTCAGCCAGCCTTCCTGTGGTTCTGGATGATGTCCGTTTTGTCTTTTAGTTATAGTTTTGAAATTGTTGTGTGAGGCAGCAGTTTAGGTGTTTACCTATGCTGCCATCTTGGTTTCTTCCCCTGAGGATATACTTTTTATTGATGAGAGAGAGAGAGAGAGAGAGAGAGAGAGAGAGAGAGAGAGAGAGAGAGAGAGAGAGAAAAGAGAAACATAGATGGGAGAGAGAAACATGGATCAGTTGCTTCCTGTGCGTGCCCCAACTGGAGATTGAACGTGAACCCTGGGTATGTGTCCTGACTGGAATCAAACCCACATGATGTGGGTTTGGTGTACATGAGGATGCTCCAACCAACCGAGCCACACCGGGCAGTCATAATTCATTTTGGAATATTTTCATCACCCCAAAAAGGAACTCTATGCCTATTAGCAGTTACTTTCTATTTTCTCCAACTCCTCCATCACTATCAATTTACTTTCTGTCTCTAGATTTACCTATTCTGGACATTTCATATAAATGGAATCATACATTATGTGGCCTTTTGCATCTGCTTCTTTCACTTAGCATATTGTTCCCAAGGTTCATCCATGTAATAGCATAGATCATGCTTCATCTTTTTGATGTCCAAATAAGATTCCATAGTATAGATATACTATATTTTGTTTATGCATTCATCAGTTGGTGTTCATTTGGGTTGTTACTACTTTTGGGGTATTATGAAGAATGCTGCTATGAATTCTTTTTTTTTTGGGTATTAATTTTTATTTATTTAATTAAAATTATATATATATTTTACATTCAGTATTATTTTGTATTAGTTTGTGGGTGCAGCATAGTGGTTAGACAATCATATACTTTACAAAGTGTTTCCTGGATTTTACAGTACCTACCTGGCACCATACATAGTTATTACAATATTATTGACTTTATTCTCTATGCTGCGCTCGACATCCCTGCGACTATTCTGTAACTACCAATCTGTACTTCTCAATCCCTTCACCTTTTTCAGCCAGCCCCCTAACCTCCCTCCCCTCTGTGTGAATTCTAACCTTACTTTTATCCTCTATCTCTCTTAAACCATTACTCTCTCCATCTCCCTCTCCCTGGGTCTTTTATTTAACATATTAATATGTTCTAATAGATGTCAGTTTAATAACAAATCAGCCCTCACCTGACTTCACATCTCCCTTAGCAGCCACCTTTTGGGGGAGGCCATTGAGAAGATGTGACTGCTGATTGACCTGGGCAACTGGAGTTCCCCCACACCCTCCCTATCCCTGGAATGTACACTTTGCCTGCTGCTGCCACAGTGGGAGCTGTTCCAAGGACATAGCCTTGAGAGAATAAGGTGTTGTTGAGACCATCTGGACTGTGTATGTGACTGAACCCAGTTAGGGCCTCTATATACACTTTTAAGATTTGGTGGACAGCCCGGCTGTTGTGGCTCAGTGGTTGAGTGTTGATCCGCAGGTCATTCATATTCACATCCACATTAAGAAACCACTTAATGGCTGAAAAAGGGGATGGAGCTTGTGAGCTCAGACTTTTTATTAAAAAATATATTTTTTATTAATTTCAAGGAGGAAGGAAGAGGGATAGAGAGACAGAAACATCAATGATGAGAGAGAACCATTGATTGGCTGCCTCCTGCACGCTCCCCACTGAGGATTGAGCCAGCAACCTGGGCATGTGCCCTTGACCAGGATCGAACCTGGAACCCTTGAGTCAGCAGGTTGACGCTCTATCCACTGAGCCAAACCGGCTAGGCGAGCTCAGACTTTTTGATCCCTCTTGCTCCTCCAGGAGGCAGTGCTCTGTGGCGCTTGTCTGGCTGGACATTCCACAGCTTGACTTCAGAAGGTGGCAGCGGCCAAGGACTCAATCTAGCAGCTGTACCCAGATGGGCAGATCTAGACATTCAGTACTTCGCAAGCAGGGTCAAACATGAGCTGTCTGGGGCCTGGGGCTGGGCTTGGCTAAGTAGGTCCAAGTGAAGTCCAGCCAGGAGCAGGCCAGGTGTGGCAGGAGGTGGACATAGATGGAATTGGTAGGCGCGACTGTCTGAGGCCTGGGTCAGTGAGCCTGGGCCAGGAGGAGGATCAGAGGAGACAATTCCTGTGGTTGGGGCAGGGACTGGGGCTGGGCCCTCAGCTTCAGGAATGGGGCGAGGCTCAGGGTTGGAGTAAGGGTCAGAAAGTTTAGTGTAAACATCATTCTTGGTCGTCCAAGGCAATACTTGTACATTTTGAAGGGGTGGCTGTGCTAAATGCTCTGCTTTGCACTGCAATGGGCAGACTTCTATCTTAGGTCTCCTCTGGTCATAGGGACAACTCCCAGGGAGCTTGGGGTGGAGTGGCAGAAGAGCATGTGCCCTGCAGTGTGCTCTTGTCACCTAGATTTGCTGTTGTGACTCCTGCATGCACCCTCTTGTGTTCAAATATGATGTGTTGGTATTTTATAGCAAAAATAATGGAAGCCATCAGATATGAGTTAAAATGTGAACTATGATATGTGTTAAGAAGTACTGAGGCCACCCCTTCTGTCAGGGAAGGGAATTGTGGATCAGAATTCAGAGTTTGCACCTGGCCTGGGAGGGGCTGAGTGACCTATGGAGCCAATGCAGACTTGGGAACAAGTCAAGGGTTCCTTAGCAGTCATGTTAAGGTCATCATTTTGCAAGAAATACTGTCAAAATCTTTTTTAAAAAAATTTGTTTTTACTGATTTCAGAGAGAAAGGGAGAGGGAGAGAGAGATACAAACATCAATGATGAGAGGGATTCATCGATTGGCTGCCTCATGCACCCCTCCCCCACCACAATTGGTGATCGAGCTTGCAACCCAGGCATGAGCCCTGACCAGGAATCAAACCGTGACCTCCTGGTTCATGGGTCGATGCTCAACCACTGAGCAACACTGGCTGGGCTGCTGTCAAAATCTTAACATTAGGGGCAGCATATGTTTTCTTACTATGTAACCAGGTTTTATTGACTTGGGAGTAAAATTAATCTTTGCTTTGATGAGGTGTGCTTACTTTTTAGGTAACTTGTGAGGAAATGGCTCCAGCACACCATGTCTACTCCGCTCAGAAAATCAGAGACAGCTCCTCCCCATTTGGATCTGCTAAAACCTGGACAGAGGAAAACTTCTACTCGCATTTAGATAAAATCTGAAGCTTGAACATGGATTGAGAGAGAAGGGTTCACAAAAAACCTTTTCTTCTTAAGACCCAGGTCAATAGGGCTCTTTTGCTTGTGTGATACAGGGAATAGGTTATTTAGATAAAACAGCACTTCTACTTTTTCTGGACTGCTCTGTAATAGTTTCTTGGCCAGATAGGAAAGAAATGGTGTATGTGTCCATTGTAGCACTGGGAGTGATTTTTTCTTTTCCCTGGGGAAGTGTGGAAAGGCCGAAGGATGCTGGCAGGGGCTGGGATATGGCCATGGATTGGAGAAGATGCACTTCTCTCAGCCTCCTTGGGTTTGCTAAGAGGAGCCACCACTCTGATCTACCGAGCTGCAGGTGGCTCTTCTGTCAAGAGAAAACGTGAAATTGATTTATCTGAATTTCTACTTCCTCCCATAGGGAGCAAAGAACTCCCCAGTACGATAGAAAGGAAAAGTCTCATTTATTCATTTATTTTTATTCTTTTGTTTTTAAATATATTTTTATTGATTTCAGAGAGGAAGGGAGAGGGAGAGAGAGAGATAGAAACATTTCTATATATAAAAGGCTAAGTGACTGACCGTATGTCCATCCGACCGTCTGACCGACCAACTGGCCGGTACATATGACTTGCACATGTGTGATACATGTAAAGCTCTTGCTGGCGCCAATCGCATGCGTGTGTTTCGATCTGACATGCTGTGTCACAAATTAAAATTGAAAGTAGGTGCAATCATCATGCTACCGAGAAATCTTAATAGTAAACAGCGTCTTTGTAATGGTACTGGATTTATTATCAAAAGATTGCAACCTAACATAATCGAAGCTGAAGTATCAACAGGATCTGTGGAAGGAGAGGTTGTTCTGATTTCAAGAATTGATTTGTTCCCATCTGACACTGGCCTCCCATTTAAGTTAATTCAAAGACAGTTTTCTGTGATGCCAGCATTTGCGATGACTATTAATAAATCACAAGGACAAACTCTAGACAGAGTAGGAATATTCCTACCTGAACCTGTTTTCGGACATGGTCAGTTATATGTTGCTTTCTCTCGAGTTCGAAGAGTGTGTGACGTTAAAGTTAAAGTTGGAAATACTTCAACACAAGGGAAATTAGTCAAGCACTCTGAAAGTGTTTTCACTCTTAATGTGGTATACAGGGAGATATTAGAATAAGTTTAATCAATTTATCAGTTATTGTTTTTATCAATGTGGTTTTTATGTCATGTTTTTGTTGTTTTTATATCATGTCTTTGTTATTATATGTTGTTATTGTTTATTAATCAATTTATATATTATTTTCATATACATTTTACTAATTTTCTTTCATCTCTGACACTTGTATTATAGAGAAAGGGTGAATAGCGATATTAAAATATTTCTTCTAATTAATTTCCTTTCTATGTGAATAAATCCATGCACTGGGTTACTAGTCAATGATAAGAGAGAATCACTGATCAGCTGCCTCCTGGGGATTGAGCCCACAACCCGGCATGTGCCCTTGACTGGAATCGAACCCAGAACCCTTCAGTCTGCATGCCGAAACTTTATCCACTGAGCCAAAGCAGCTAGGGCTTATTTATCACTTGGGAAAACCAGGAGAAAATATTTGGTCTGGGCCTTGTATTCATGAAGGGCCTCAAGTATAGACTTTTCTATTATTGCAAAGTAAGGTCACATTGTCTTTGTATTTATTGGTTGTATTCAAAGTTTTGGTTGGTTAAAAATAAACATCTAAAATATAGTGATATTTTAATAACTCTGTCCTGGCATTTCTTAAAAAACACACACATATTTTTTTATTGATTTCAGAGAGGAAGGGAGAGGGAGAGAGAGAGATAGAAACATCAATGATGAGAGAGAATCATTGATTGGTTGCCTCCTGCACGCCCCTCACTGGGGATGGAGCTTGCAACCTGGGCATGTGCTCTGACTGGGAATTGAACCGTGACCTCCTGGTTTATAGGTCAACACTTAACCGCTGAGTCACATCAACTGGGCCTAGCTCTGATTTTTAAATGTTTACTTTTTTAAAAAATCCTCACCCGAGGACATTTTTCCATTGTTTTTACATAGAGCAGAAGGGAGGTGGAGCAGGAAGGGGAGAGAGACACACACACACACACACACATTTCATTGGTTGCTTCCTGTGGGGATTGAGCCTGCAACTGAGTTAGGAGCCGGGAATTGAACCCAGGACCCTTTAGTCCTTGGGTTGAACGTTCTAACTGCTGGACAAAAACAGACAGGGCCTAGCTCCGTTTTCATGTTTCCTATCTCTTTGTTGAAGTTTTTACTAAGTTCATCTACTTTTCCCCTAAGTTCATTGAGCATCCTTATAAACAGTGTTTTGAACTATGCATCTTGTAGATTGCTTGTCTCCATTTTGTTTAGTTCTTTTTCTGAAGTTTTTATCTGTTTTTTTGTTTTTTTTTTTCATTTGGGACATGATTTTTGCCTCCTCATTTTATTTTATTTTATTTTTTAAATTTTTTAGAAAAATATATATTTTATTGATTTTTTACAGAGAGGAAGGGAGAGGGATAGAGAGTTAGAAACATCGATGAGAGAGAAACATCGATCAGTTGCCTCCTGCACACCCCCTACTGGGAATGTACCCACAACCAAGGTACATGCCCTTGACCGGAATCGAACTTGGGACCCTTCAGTCCGCAGGCCTACGCTCTATCCACTGAGCCAAACCAGTCAGGGCTTGCCTCCTCATTTTAGCTGTTTGTTTCTATGTATTAGGTAGAGCTGCTGCATCTTCTGGGCTTGGTAGAGTGGCTTTATGTAGTAGGTGTCCTGTAGGGTCCAGTTGCACAGCCTTTCTGATCACCCAAGCTGGGCATTCCAGATGCATCCCCCGTGTGGACTGTGCACACCATTCTATGGTAGTTGAGCCTTGATTTCTGTTGGCATGCCAATGGGAGGCCAGTTTCAGGGGATTGGAGAGGCCAGTCCCCTGCCCCAGTCCTCTCTCTCTCAGGAGTTCTTAGTACCAATGAGATATTCACTCACATTTTTTTTTCCTACGAAGAGAAAGCTTGGCTCAGGAGAATCAGAGATGTCTGGGGTTCAGGTTACATGAATTTCCAGTCTCTCCTACAACTGCAGAGGTGCAATGGCTTCCCTTATGCTGAGGGCAGGTCTTAGAAGTCATCTTAGGAAACTTCCTGTGAAGGCGACGGTAAGGACTTGAACCATAATCATCTCTCTAGGAGTTGCCTTTGGAGAAACTTCTGCCTGGTCTTAGCTCCAAGAATAGCTGTATTGTCCTGAATAGTCTGTCTCTGTTTTATTTCAGGGACATTGTGAGCTCTGGAATGGACCCGATTTTTGGGTTGGCTTCTAAACAGTTTTGATTCAAACTTGTGGCCCACCCTTGGGAAGGACATAGATCTTATATTTTACATTTTCAAGTGACATTCCTGGCTCCATTTTATACCTCTACCTTTCTTTTTCTTTTTAAAATTTTTTACTTTCTTCTCTTTATTTCCTTTGCTCTTACTTTAAAAATTTTCCATCTTGTGTTGGTTGATCTGTCTTGGTTAGCTATTTATGCGGGGCAACAAGAAATAATACACTGAATGAACAAATATAAACAGTGAGTCTCTCCTTAGCACTAGGATGGAGGTGGGAAGTGGAAGGAGGCAGAGTGGTGGGTGGAGTTACAGAGGTGAAGTGAGAACTGTGGGCATGGACCAACGAGCTCCCCTTATGGGGTATTGGTTCTTATTCCAGAAACCTGGCTTGGAGGTGAGAGGACAAGGTGTGAGGAAGTAGGGGGATTCCTAGAGCAGATCAGCTGTTCCTGGGTTGCTGTGTAGGACACTGTTGCCTTTTGTTGTTGGAAGGAGCTGGGCTTCCAGAGAACAAGTTACAGATGTGGGGAAAGAGCTTACAGGAGAGGGGGTCCCAAGATGGGCAGGACTGGGTGGCATGTTAGAGTGTCCTGGACTCAAAGCTGGGGATTTAACTTCTAGGTTTCAAGTCCCAGTTCTACTGTTGTTGGCCAAGTGACTTTGCAGTCATGTGGTTCCTTAGTTTTCCTGTCACTTAGTAAGACCTGCTAGGCTTATTTCTAGGGTTGGTGTGAGGACCAAATGAGATAATGAGAGGAAATTGCCCAGGTGTTCTATTATGGCAAGGCTGTAAACTTTTTATTTTTTTAATGTCAAGGGACCAACATAATTGTGGAGTCACTGTGGCCATGATTACCATGATGCTGTAGAGACAGTCCCATTTGGAAGGTAACTCTGTTGCAGAGGCACTGGGGGCTGTGAGGCTGTGGAGCAGGCCCTAGTGAAACAGGGAGACTTGGCTGACCCCGGGGAACTAATTAAAACTTACACAGCATCCATAGGGAGAAAGCATTCGTTAATTAGTAAGTTGCATCCAATATATGTACATGACGGCTTAGATTTTTAGAGTAAAAAGGATCTCAGGGGATTAGGAGGCCAGTCCCCTGCTTCAGGCTCTCTCTCTGAGGAGCTCTTAGTACCTATGAGAGCTTCACTCACACATTTTTTTCCCCCTACAAAGAGAAAGCTTGCCAGGAGAACCAGGAAGGCCTGGGATTCAGGGTACATGAATTTCCCAGACTTACATTTTTTTCATGATCGCTAGGGGGGAGGCCACCACAATTCTAGTTTCTTGGATCTAATCATGTCTTCCACTGCAACTTGAGGCCAGCTTCATCTTCTAGAGTTTGTGGGGTTGATTGACAGCCACAGATCCCTTTTCTCTCATTTTCATATTATTCTTCAGTTCATTTCCCCTCTCCTTGACTCCCCTCATGTCCCTCATCAACACCCCCATCCCAGACACTGCAGCCAACAAATTTCTGTTTTCACCTGAATAAGAATGTTCTGAGAAAGGTCATAGGACCTGACCAAGAAAGCAACTTCTTGCACTTGAGGCTGGGAGAGGAGGGCCTTCTAAGCCTTTTCTCCACTTAAAGTAGCAACTTTCAGGATATTTTGCCTTCGCCCGGCTGGCATGGCTCAGTGGTTGAGTGTCGGCCTATGAATGAGGAAATCGCTGTTTCATTCTGGTCAGGGCACATGCCTAGGTTGTGGGCTCAATCCCCAGTGTAGGGTGTGCAGGAGGTGGCTGATCCATGATTCTCTCTCATCATTGATGTTTCTACCTCCCCCTCCCTCTCCTTTCCTCTCTGAAATCAATAAAAATATACTTAAAAAAAGTAAAAAAAAAATTTGTCTTCAATTCCATACTTTCTTTGATTTTGGTATCCTATGAATACCTTTTTTTTTTTTTTTTTGAAATTTATTGTCTTCTCAGTCCAGGGTGAAAGTGTACACAGTAAACCAGGGGTGGGCAAACTTTTTGACTCGAGGGCCACAATGGGTTCTTAAACTGGACTGGAGGGCCGGAACAAAAGCATGGATGGAGTGTTTGTGTGAACTAATATAAATTCAAAGTAAAGGAGCGGAGGGGAGAGCAAGAGAACCCTCCGCTCTTTCGGCTCCGCGGGCCAGATAGAACAGCCGAACGGGCCTGATCCAGCCCGCGGGCCGTAGTTTGCCCACGGCTGCAGTAAACTCACCTTCTCTATCTCCCCTGATTCATGTGAAATAATGCTGATTTTTATTATACACCGGATATTGTGCTAAGTGCTTTTCACACATTGTTACTTAATTCTTGCAATAATCTTATGAGGTAGGAATTATCTTTGTTTATATATGAGAAAACCCAGTCTCTGAGAAGTTAAATAATGTGCCCAGGTCACACAGCTTGTAGGTGGTGAAGCCAGGAGTCCAACGTGGAAGGTGATCCCTGGCAGGCAGTTGCTGTAGAAAGGGCATGGACGTGGGGTCAGAGGCTCAGGTGTGAATCCTGGATTGATCACTGACTAATGGGACCTCGGGCAAGTCACACACATCACCTCTCTTGGCCTTGGCCTTCTCATCTGAAAAGAGGCAATAATAATGCCTGGCTCACTAGATGGATTATGGGATTTAAGTAACGTGATTGATCAACCTAGCGTTAGGTTCAGTATCAGGGGTCCTCAAACTACAGCCCGCGGGCCACATGCGGCCCGCTGAGGACATTTATCTGGCCCGCCGGGTGCCATTGCCTGTCCTGCTTAGCAGCCGACTCGTCCTGGGCCAGCAGTGCGCATAGGAATTTGTTCGTAGTTTTTTTTTTAAACTATAGTCCGGTCTGAGGGACAGTGAACAGGCCCCCTGTTTAAAAAGTTTGAGGACCCCTGCTAGATGCTCAGGCAGTGCCCAATGTGACATGTGTGATAGGCAGCCCCTCAGCCAGCCCCCAGTGATCTCCACTTCCTGGCGTTCAAGCCCTCATGTGGTCCCCTTCCCTTGAATAAATGGAGACCTCAGTTCTTGGCTGTATGGGCCTCTCATTAAGCAGCTCACAACATGACAGGCCCCTCTGAGTGAGAAAAGGAGAGAGTGAGACAAAGTCAGCAAGACAGAAGGCACAGTCTTTTTGTAACCTGGGCCTTTTGGCCTGGAATCAATGACTCACTTCTAATGAACAGTGCACAGAAATTAGAGATCAGATTACAGAAAGGTTGTGGCTTTGATCTTGTTTATGCACTCTTGCTCTCTCCCTTGCTGGCTCACTCAAAGGGAAGGTAGCCGCCAAGGTGTGAGCTGCCCTGTGAAGATGCCCACCTGGCGAGGAACTGACCCCCAGCCGTAAGCACCTGGGGCCTGCCAACAGCTCTGTGTGCCAGTTTAGAAGCAGACTGTCTCCCAGCGGAGCCTTAAGATAAGGGCATCCTGCTGATTGCTTGATTAGATTTTGTGAGAGTCACAGGCACTTGGCTAAGCCATGCCTGACTCAGAAACCAGGAGTCCATATGTTTGTGGCTTTAAGTTCCTACGTTTTGAGGCAATACAAGGTGGAAGGCTGTGGGGTAATGTGGTTTCTGTGGGAGAACCAGGGCAGACTTCTCAGAGGAGGTGTTCTGTGCTGGGCCTGGGATGGTGGATAGGAAGTAAACTGGAGGAGAGGTGGAGAAAGGTTTCAGGCAGGGGCACAGCACACAGGTGTCGTCCAGGAATAGTGAACTCTGGTGTGGTGGGAATCACCTCCTGGGTGGAAATGCCCTGCTTGAGGCGAGAGCGGGCTCTTGTGTCCACAGGGGTACACGTCTTCACAGGGCCTGTGCCTTTGTCCTAGGCTGCCTTACACCTTGCTCCCAGGTCTCTGGCATGAGCTCACTGGTGTCCACAGAGCTCGCACCTCTGGGGCTTCAGGGAAGTGCCTCCCTTGTCTCTGGCCACTTACCCCCTCTCCTACCAGTGCTACTTCTTATACCATCTCTGCTCCTCCCTCGGTGTGCCTGCTCCCCTGCCCAGGATCCATGTAGAGGCCGAGACACTGAGTTCCGCTGATGAGGCAAGAGTATGAAAGAGGTTGGGGCAGGTTCTTTTTTGGTTCCTTGACTTCTTGTCCTGGGGGAAGCAGGAAGCTTGCGGCTTGAGTCTGACCTCCTAGTGGTCTCATGTGTCCCTCTGGGCCTTGCACACGGGAGTTCAGGATAGTATGTTCCTGAGATCTTGCACCCACTGAAGCACTCCAGTCCCATAGGGTCCCAGCTGTGGTATCTTACACCACAAGTGTCCCCTTTCTTCCTTTACACTCTTTAATCTCTATCTCTGACCTCCAGGCTCTGCAAAGGGGCAGGTGCCAATCCCAGTGGGGGGTTACTCAGGGGTTTTCCTGGCTACTTTTCCTATGTGTAGGATGGTCCCTGCACACACATACACACACTATACACATGTATGTGACACATATGCACATATAAGGCACACATGCAGGCGCATATACACAAACACACGTGCACACAGAATCGCAGTAGATTAATAGGTAGAACAGAGGCCCAGAGAGGACATTAGTTAAAGAGCCTGGAGACATGGGTCCAGCCCTAGCTCTGGCCCTCAGTCATTACAGAAAAATCATATCCTCCCCCATCTTTGTGTCCTTTTCTGTGACAGATGGTGTTAGAGAAGGTGTCTCCAGGGCATCTTCTTTCTGTGGTCTAGGTACAGACATATTACAGACATGTGGGGTGGGCAGTGGGTTTGGAGGCTGGGTCTACAGTGTTTAGTTACTCTGGCTTTGGGGGCAGATGGACCGTGTTAGAGTTCTGGTTCTGCTGCTGTCAGGCGGTGTGACCTTGGACAAGGCACTTCATCTCTCTCACCATGAGCTCATCTATAGGGTAAGATGAACAGAACCTCATTATGTCAGGATGAAGAGAGGTGATTTCTGCACCAAGGCTGATGAGGTGTGATGACATGTTATCACTGGTCTCAGCTCTGCCCTGAACTCACTGAGCGATCTTGGGTAAACCACAGGAGCGTTCCTAGGTCTCAGTTTCCTGCACTGTAGATGGAGTTTGCACGAATAGATCTCCAGCACCTCCCCTCACCATCTCCTCACACACAGCTCAGGGAGAGGGGACGCCCACCCGGGCTATTTGGAGATTCACCACACGGGAGCGATGTAAGCCCACTTTGAAAAAACCTCCACGCTACGCTGCTCTTGAGGAAAAGGTCCCTATGGATCCATTTCCCACTCTGTACCCCTTTCTGTCTTTTTTATTTATAAAGTATTTTAATTGGAAACTGCAGAAATGCTCATAAATCTGGAAACAACCAGACTTACGAGTGTCCTCATCTGTGTTCTACTCACAGCTTTCTACGATGTTTATACTTGAAAAATGTGTGCTCACAATCGGAAAGATTCACTTTTGACCAAATTGAAAAATTAAACTATTAATAAAAACATTTCCAAAGGCATAAAAAAGGAATAACTGGTTGAAAATAAATTACACATTTTAAAATATAAAAATCTGTTTAAACAAATTCCATCTTTTTCTTTTGCTGTTTTATATATGAGTTTCCCCTATTTCTGATCAATGGAAATAGGGAAAAATCATATGGATCAGAAATATATTAAAAACCCCCCACACAAAACAAAAAGACTCATTCCATCCAGAGTCTATCATTGTTATTACTTTGGTGTATATATATCTTAATTTCTATCTATCTGAATATATATTTTATATTGAGAACTTACTGTTTTTTTTTACCTTGCTTTTATCACTTAATAATATATTGTGAACATCTTTGCATGTCAATAAATTAACTTAAAAATAAACACTTTATTTCAGAATAGTTTTAGACTTACAGAAAAATTGTGAAGGTAGTAGCATATATTGTTTCCATGTACCCCACCTCTTGTTTTATTAGTAACATCTTATTACCTATTTATTTTTAAAAATATATTTTTATTGATTTCAGAGAGGGAGAGACATCAATGATGAGAAAGAATCATTGATCAGCTGCCTCCTGCACGCTCCCCACTGGGATTGAGCCCACAACCCGGGCATGTGCCCTGACCGGGAATTGAACTGTGACCTCCTGGTTCATTGGTCGATGCTCAACCACTGATCCACACCAGCTACAATGATATTTTAAGAACTGAAATCTGATCTTGTCACTCAGGATGAGTACCTGCATTCTCAAGCCACCCCAACATCCTTCATGATCTGCACTGGGTAGAGGTGGGAGCAAACTCGTCATCCTGCTCCTAGGTTTACCACAAGATGAAAGGATTTTGGTTTTTTATTATTTTTAAAATTTAGTTTTTTTTAAAAAATATATTTTATTGATATTTTACAGAGAGGAAGGGAGAGGGATAGAGAGTTAGAAACATCGATGAGAGAGAAACATCGATCAGCTGCCTCCTGCACACCTCCCACTGGGGATGTGCCCGCAACCCAGGTACATGCCCTTGACCAGAATCGAACCCGGGACCCTTCAGTCCTCAGGCTGACGCTCTATCCACTGAGCCAAACCGGTTTCAGCTGAAAGGATTTTTAAAATTCCTCTTCCAGAAGGGAACAAGGACAGAAACACTTCCCATTTTTCTCTCTAACCCCTCACTCATTTCTTGTTTTTTTAAAATTTTATTTTTCAACTAGTGGCCTGGTGCACGAAATTTGTACACATTAAAAGGGGATTAGTTAGAGGAAATACTTTAATATTGCTATTTGCCTTTTCTCTATAATAGAAGTGTCAGAGATGAAAGAAAATTAGTAAAATGTATATGAAAATCTTCCTCCTGTCAGAGTCTGGGGCACACCACGGGACCCAGAGTCAAGTCCCCGCCCACCTGTGGCACCTTAAAATCATGCAAGACCCAGACCCAGTCGGCCCCACCCTCATCAAACCCTGCCTGGTAGTCCCCTGTCAAGCCCTGCTGGGTGGGGGGGCACGGCCTGAGGTCCCCTGGCCTGGTGCCGGGGCAGGGGGTGCGGCCTGAGGTCCCCCAGCCTGGGACAGTGGGAGCGGCCTGAGGTCCCCTGGCCCAGCACTGGGGGGGTGCACCTTGAGGTCCCCTGTCAAGCCCCGCTGGGTGGAGGGTGCAGTCTCAGGTCCCCTGGCCTGGTGCCAGGGCAGGGAGTCTGACCTGAGGTCCCCCGTCAAGCCCTGCCGGGCGGGGAGCGTGGCCTGAGGTCCCCCGGTCTGGCGCTGGAAGCGGGGTGTGCAGCCTGAGGTCCCCTGTCAAGCCCCACTGGGTGGGGGGGGACAGGCTCAGGTCCCCTGCCCCGGCCCAGGGCCAGGGAGCCTCAGGTCCCTGCTGATTGCTCCTTAAGGCTCTTTATGGTAACTCGGCTTCCACTGTGGGTGCAGCCATCTTGTGTTACGGAAACCTCGCCTCAGCTGTGGGCGCCGCCATCTTTGTGATGGCATGATGGTCAATTTGCACATTCCCTCTTTATTATATAGGATTACATTCAACATTATTTTGTATTAGTTTCAGGTGTAGCACTCGGTTCTTATGGGAGGAGGAGTGACTTACTGATACAGTAGAAAGTATCTTTGCGCATGTGTGGTGTAAGCCCTCTTTGGCTTTCTTTCTCAGGCTGGCCTGTCTTTCATCCTTCAGGTAGCGAGCTTTGGGGGAGGCCCAATTGGAGTGACCTGTCATTTGTATAGATTCTCTGCTGTTAACTTGGGCGTAGTGGTAAATGTGGAGAGTAAGAAGCTCTTTTTGACCTTGGATTCAAGCCATATCCTCCAATTCAGCTTGACTAGTAATAAAGCTGATTGTTTGCTTCCTAACTTCAGTGTATTTTCCTAGTAGAGAACCTAAAGGGAGAGATGTGTGGTTAATTAGACCTCTTCAAACTCTAACAATTTCGGATGCTGCATGTCTCCTTCCTCTCTTGTCACTTTCCCATTGCCCAGTATACTCGACTATAACGAGCATCCTGCAGTCCTTGGAGTGAGACACACTCTTGCTGACCTCAGGACCTTCGCACATTCTATTCCCTTTCTTACTTCTTCCTCTGGATAACTTCTTGTTATGCAGACTTCAGTTAAGGTATCTCTTCCTCCTTGGAGCCTTCTAAGGTTGGATTTGGGACTTCTTCTTTGTACTCCTGACCATCCTATCTTGCTGCTGTTGTTTGTACATGTCTCATATAAAATTGCAATTGGCTCTTAATTGTTCTGTCTCACCCATTATGTTGGTTTTAATCTCCTTTGTACTAAATTCCTGGCACACAGCTTGACATGGTATTTTCTGAATGAATGTATTAAACTTGAGCTTCCCAAAGGGTACACCATGGCACATTGGAGGGCCAAATGGATTGGAAGTATCTGTAAGAGTGTGATCCTCTTTGCCCTTGGTTTCTGCATTGTGGGGTCTTGGAATGGACAGAGCTCCCAGGCTCATTGCATCTGGCCATAAATAGCCTTGCCTGGGGCTACTCAGCGGGAAGCCCCAAAAGAGTGGGGTTGGTGATGCACCCTGAGGTTCCTGCAGCTGGTGAGGAAAATGAGGGCTAGACACTGTTTGGCCTCAATAGGTTGAGGGCAGCCTAGAGGTGCTCTGTAACCTTCATGTCTACTCTTGCAGCCAGCTTCCAAGTGTCCTGCTGCCCACTGTGGACGAGGGGCCCATGGAGCTGTGGAGGAGTTGGGGTTCATGTGACCAGCACAGTGTCCAGCCCAAGGTGTGGCCCTCAGGGGTTGGAGGGTGGGGAGTCCTGGGGATCTCCTAAGCTCTCCATGGTGGTCCTGAATCTTCGTCTTCATATATATCCAATACTTCTGCCCATTACCTGCTAATGTACCCTATTGTGGTGTAAATCTAGCTGCATGGTGGCTGTATGCACAATCTGCACAGTAGAGCTCCAGTAATACTGTATCGGAATACCTGACATGAAAAAGTGTGATTGAAAGTAGGCACAGTTGTCAAGTAGTAAGGAAACCTTTGGAGCAGCAGTCGTCAACTGGTGGTTCGCGGACCACTGGTGGTCTGTGAGGTCCGAAAGGTTGGCAACCGCTGGATATAGTCAATAATCTATAATAATAAAAGCGTAATATGCAAATCGACTGAACAGCCATCTGGATGTCCTTCTGGACGACCTTCCGGACAAAGCTGGGGCTGCAGCCGCAGGATTGAGGCAGCCGCCACAGCTGCAAAAGCCTACTTTTCCATGAATTTTGTGCATCGGTCCTCTAATATTGTAATAACTGTGTATGGTGCCATATGGGTAGTAGATTTATTAGCGTGACCACTTTGTAAGGTATATAAATGTCTAATCACTATGTTGGGCACTTGAAACTAATATAATATTGTATGTCAACTGTTATCAATCAATCAATCAATCAATCAATAAAAAAAGACACACAGGAATAAGATGGCTCTTTACAAATCAAGAAGCGTGGCCTTCACAGCCGTCAGAAGGAACCAGCCCTGTGGACACTTGGATCTCGAATTTTTAGCCTCCAGAGCTGTGAGGAAATAGATGGCTGTTGTATAAGCCAAAAAAAGAAAAAAGGAGAAAAAGAGAAAAAGTATTATTGGAAATGAAATCCTTTTATAAAATTACAAGAATTTTCAATGAAAGAAAAGTTAGTAAACTTAAATATATATTTACATATAATTTCAATGATTGAAAAATTTTGAATGACTGAAAAGGCTTTTCATTTTTTATTTTATTTTATATTTTTATTGATTTTTTACAGAGAGGAAAGGAGAGGGATAGAGAGATAGAAACATCGATGAGAGAGAAACATCGATCAACTGCCTCCTGTACACCCCCTACTGGGGACGTGCCAGTAACCAAGGTACATGCCCTTGACCGGAATCGAACCTGGGACCCTTCAGTCCGCAGGCTGATGCTCTATCCACTGAGCCAAACCGGTCAGGGCAGGCTTTTCATTTTTTATCATCCACTTCTGCGAGTAGTTTTCTTGGATGGTGACCATCAGTTATTTTAAGAAATCATTACTTAAAGATCTTGATCAGGAGGTGTTTAGCCATTTTTCAAGCTCAAATCTAATATAATAATTATATTCACAGAAGCAAGCTCAAGTTTCTAACATGTATTAAATTTTATTTGAAAGTTTTATGTGAAGCCAGTATTTATTAAGGTATACTTTTAAATAATTACTGCATATTTTATTTTCTTTGTAATTATATAGTAAAAGGGTGCAATAAAATTTTTAATATGTATAATTTTTATTTGTAATATTACAAAATTAAAGAAACCCCCAAAATGCAATATTCTAAAAAACCCCAAATGTACTATTGATACTAATTCCTATGAGTTTGCTGTGCTACCACACACAAGTCAATAAATTAAAGAAACTATTAAATATATGAAACATTTAGCACCAGAAGCCTTACAATCTAACCAGAAGCCTTACAGTCTGCTTTCATGACTGACATGGACCTCTGAAGGTCCTCTGAAGGATGAATTCAGGCAGAGTCTGATTGTCCTTAACCCAGACACTATTGGTATATCCAGGGCAATCACCTTGTTCAGGGATCTAAAATAATTTAGAAGATGCCAAATGTTCTTCCCCATAGGCAGCATTTTCTTTCATTCGTCTTCTTTTTAAAAATATATTTTTATTGATTTCAGAGAGGGAGAGAGAAATAGAAACATCAATGATGAGAGAGAATCACTGATTGGCTCCTGCACGCCCCAACTGGGGATCGAGACTGCAACCTGGGCATGTGCCTTGACTGGGAATTGAACCATGACCTCCTGGCTCACAGGTTGACACTCAACCACGGAGTCATGCCGGCTGGGCCCCCTCCATTCTTTCTTATTCTGTAGCTCTGATAGTGAGTCTGGGGTGTGGTTAGGAGGTAAGATACAGATTTACTTCTGTTTTAATTCCAACATTTTCTGTCAGGAAGCCTTATTTTTTTCAGATGCTGCATGGTTTCTATTAGACTGTGGCTGTAGTCCAGCACCTGAAGGCAGTCAGTGAGTGAGCAGGCACCCCCCGAGTCCTTCAGGGTGGGAAGACCTGCCTCTTCACCAAGTGCCGCAGGGCCCCCGCCACCTCCTTGTTTCGAAGGGTGTAGATGATGGGGTTGAGCATGGGTGTGATGACTGTGTAGAAGAGGCTGAGGATGCGGTTTGTGGTCACCGAGGAGCCTGCCTGGGGCTGGATGTAGGTGATGCTGGTTGTCCCAAAGAAGAGGAAGACCACAAGCAGGTGGGAAGAGCAGGTAGAGAAGACCTTGCGGCGGCTCTGGGTGGAGGCCAATGCCAAGATGGCACCCAGGATGCGGACGTAAGAGGTGACAATCAGAAAGAAGGGGACCATGATGAAGACCACAGTGGCTGTCATCACAGAGATCTCGCTCCTGTGCTTCCCAGCACTTGCCAGCCTCAGGACCGGCAGGATGTCACAGAGGAAATGAGGGATGACTGGGTGGCGGGGGAAAGGCAGAGTGAAGATGAGGGAGGAGTGGGTGGTGGCTGTGATGATGCCCATGAGCCAGGAGCTGCTCACCATGGCCACGCAGGCCCGCCTGCTCATGAGGATGGAGTAGTGCAGGGGCCGGCAGATGGCGGCGTAGCGGTCATAGGCCATGGCTGTGAGCAGGCAGCACTCTGAGATGCCCAGGACAATGAAAACGTACATCTGGGCTGCACAGCCCTGGAAGGAGATGGCCTGGGGTTGCAGGGAGGCCAGGTCAGCCAGGGTCCTGGGCACAATGTCGGTGGTGTAGAGGAGCTCCACCACGGAGAGGTGGCGCAGGAAGAAGTACATGGGCGAGTGCAGGGAGGGGCTGGCCTGGGTGAGGAGGATGATCATGGAGTTACCCAGCAAAGTGACCAGGTAAACCAGAAGCACCACCCAGAACAGAGGGCCCTGCAGGGCCCTGAGGTCGGAGAATCCTAAAAGGATGAATTCAGGCAGAGTCTGATTTTCCTTAACCATCACTTCGGGCTAGAACCTATGGCACAGCCAAGAAAGAGAAGTTTATATGGAATCAGCATTTCTGTAACTTAGTAAGGCACTTTTCGTACAGTCCCTCTCAAATCGAGCGAGACAGTTAGGGTCTCCGCTTTATGGGTGAGGCCATGGGTTTCTGAGGGTTTAAATAATTTGTCCGAGGTAATATCAAGGGAGTGGTAGGCCTGAGACTTGAATCTAGGTTTTGTGATTCCAAATTCCATGCATTTCCCATGTTCTCTAAGCTCTGGGTCCTGGGTGCAGGGCCTGACTCCCAAGTGTAGAGACCCCAGGCATATACTTTGGGTCTCTCTCCAGAGTGACGATGGAGCAGCTGCTTTGCCCCAGACTTCTTTGTACAGTCTGGCTCCAAACCCCAGACTGAAACAAACTATGTGACACCCCCACTGTGGACTCAGTCAGGGGCTGTCACAGGCTAGTGTCTAATGATCACCATGGTGGGCAATGGACTTAGGATGTCATGCAATAACGCAACTATTGGAGATACTACTGCCCAACTGTATCATGCTTTGGAATGCTACAGAGCTCCTTTTCAAAGATTATTAGGCTATGGCCCCTGCCCTGTGAGGGGAGTGGGGCAGGGACTGGCCATATTGTACTTTGCTCTCCTCTTGTTGGTCCCTGTAATTATTACTCCAGCTGCTCTGTCTCAGTGGTACCCTCTGTTTTCCTGGCCCCTAGGCATTCCCAGAGTGTGTCCCCTGCAGGGAATGTTTCTATGCATCTGATTAAAATCCCACTCATCTTTCAGGCTCAGCTCAAATTCCACCATTCCTATGGCACCTTCCCTTCTCCTCATGGTCAGAGATAATTACCCATGGCATTTCAGAATTAAAAGTGACTTTAAGGGTCATATATTTCATTGTGCAATGCTCAGATCTCATCTACAACATCTTAGAAGGCTGTTGTGCAGTGTCTGTTTAAACATCTGCAGCAAAACTCACCATCTACTGAGGTAACCCTGTCTGCCTGTAGGAAAAGTCTTCATTCTATTAGTCTTGGCTAAATTCTTTGCGTTTTATAGAACATCTAAGCCCTCTTTCACCAGACAGCCCTTCAAGTATTTGAAGAAAGCACCTTCATTTGGGCTCACATGAGATAGCACTTGTGTCTTGGTCCCAGAATTCTTTAGATAAAGGTCTCCACTGTATAGCTCCTGCAGAACAAGTTGGGGAGGTGGGGAGGGAGGAGTCTGGGGTAAGCATCTGTTTTAATAGCTGCTATTTCCCAAGTGCCTGGCTAAAGGGCTTAATAGTCATTAAAATCTTGAGTTATGCCCTAGCCCAGTGGTCGGCAAACTCATTAATCAACAGAGCCAAATATCAACAGTACAACGATTGAAATTTCTTTTGAGAGCCAAATTTTTAAACTTAAACTTCTTCTAACGCCACTTCTTCAAAATAGACTCACCCAGGCCATGGTATTTCGTGGAAGAGCCACACTCAAGGGGCCAAAGAGCCGCATGTGGCTCGTGAGCCGCAGTTTGCCGACCACGGCCCTAGCCGGGTTTGCTCGGTGGTTAGAGTGTCAGCCCGTGGACCAAAGGATCGCAGGTTTGATTCCTGGTCAAGGGCATGTACCTCAAGTGTAGGTTTGATCCCCAGGGCACTTGCAGGAGGGTTGATGTTTCTCTCTCTCCCCACACCTCCCTCCCTTTCACTCTCTCTAAAAATCAATGGAAAAAATATCCTCGGGTGAGGATTTAAAAACAAGCAAAAAACCTTGGGTCTTCACAATCACACTATGATATAAAAGTCTATATTTTTCCATTTTACAGATGAGCAAATGGAAGTCCAGACAATATTAGAAACTTACTCAAAATCACAATCCTAGTAACAGAGAGTTTGGGCTCAAATGTAGGCCTGCCTAACTCCAGGGCCTATGCTCTTAATCACTAAGTTATCAACTGTCTGATAGGCTAGTTCAGTGGTCGGCAAACTCATTAGTCAACAGAGCCAAATATCAACAGTACAACGATAGAAATTTCTTTTGAGAGCCAAATATTTTAAACTTAAACTTCTTCTAATGCCACTTCTTCAAAATAGACTCGCCCAGGCCACACTCAAGGGGCCAAAGAGCCACATGTGGCTCGCGAGCCAAAGTTTGCCGACCACAGAGCTAGTTTATTCACCAGAACAACCGGCATGGTACCTTGCACATGCCAAGTGTTCAGCTAAATACTTATGAGATGAATGAGTAAATCCCACTTATAAAGATGGAACTTGATTTGTCTAAAATAGGCAGCTAGTTTGACAGGACACTGGGCCCAAGTCTTTTAGAAGTCTTGGTTCCCAAGATTTGAAGAGCTTTTATCACCCACATTCATCCCACATTTGAGATTAGCTCAGCAACCTTCATCTTAAGGCAGGATAGTTTCAAACTGTCTGCCCATTGCTCATAGACCTAACCTTCCTCCCATACGCACTTTGCCCTCTCACCATATATATATTTTTTGCCTTAAGTCATTTACTTATAGCTAACACTTAGAGTTTGCTTTGTGTTGGGCATTTTGCAGTGTGTAACATCTCAACTGACTATATAACAATTCTAGGAATAGTTGTTATTTAGTCATTGCAGGTAGGGAACAAGAGCTCTGAGAGCTTAAATTACTTACCTAAGGTCACACGATTAGTGAGTGGTGAACACAGAATTGTTACTTGGAGCCTGAGATTTCTCCACACCTACTGTATCTCCAGTGAGGCCAACAGCTTCACCCTACACTCTGGAAGATGAACTCCATCTATTCAGTTTGGACAGGAGTATCTGAGTCCATTGGTCTTCTTCACTCTTGTCAGTAACCTTTCAGATGCTCACACCACTTAGCCTTTGGGAGAAATATTGCTATTTTAAAATTTAAAAATGTTATGCTTGCAATTAAAATTTCTAAGAAGTAATGCTTTCAACAATAAAGGTACATAAAAAAAAGTCAATCCATTTAGATAATTGAGCAACTTATCAAACTGCCTATTTGAATTTTTTCATTTATGAATTGCCTATTCATATTCTTTCCCTGCCCCCCAAAAGAAATAATGAGAGTAAAGTCATTTATGACTTCACCATCATCTTTCTTGTACATTGCCCTCAAGTCTTTGTTCTATTGCAAACCCATTTTATTTTTTTAATATATATATATATATATTTAAATATATTTTATTGATTTTTTACAGAGAGGAAGGGAGAGGGATAGAGAGTTAGAAACATCGATGAGAGAGAAACATCGATCAGCTGCCTCCCGCACACCTCCCACCGGGGATGTGCCCGCAACCAAGGTACATGCCCTTGACCGGAATTGAACCTGGGACCTTTCAGTCCGCAGGCCGATGCTCTAGCCACTGAGCCACACCGGTCAGGGCTTTTTAAATATATATATATATATATATATATATATATATATATATATATTTTTTTTTTTTTTTTAAACATATTTTATTGATATTTTACAGAGAGGAAGGGAGAGGGACAGAGAGCCAGAAACATCGATGAGAGAGAAACATCGATCAGCTGCCTCCTGCACACCCCCCACTGGGGATGTGCCCGCAACCCAGGTACATGCCCTTGACCGGAATCGAACCCGGGACCCTTCAGTCCGCAGGCCGACGCTCCATCCACTGAGCCAAACCGGTTTTGGCTTTAATATATTTTTTATTGTTGATAGTATTATAGATGTCTCCCATTCTCCCCCTCCCCCCTCCTCCCAGCTTCTGTTCCCCCTCCACCAGGTCTTCACTACCCTATTCTCCATGTCCATGGGCTATGCATATCCTACATAATAAAAGGCTAATATGCAGATAGACTGAACTGCGGAACAACCAAACAACCAAACAACCGGTCGCTATGATGTGCGCTGACCACAAGGTGCCGCGGAACATGGCAGGTGTCGGCAGCAGGCGGCAGAGCACCGAACATGGTGGGCGGTGGCTGCAGCGGGATGGTGGAGCAGGTGAGTGGGGGCGCCAGACCAAGGTGGGGCGCTGGTTGCTGTCACTGGGGCGAGCCTCTGGTGGTTACTGAAAATTCTTTGCTCCTGTGTGCCACGGTCCTGCCTGGCGCTTGCACCTGCTGCCGGCACCCAGCACTGGCCCCGATTGCTTGGCGCTGTCAGCAGGGGAGAGCTGCGGCTGCTGCCCCTCATGGCTTCTCCCCCTCCCCCTGCTAAGTATATAAGTTTTTTGGTTTATCTCTTCTCATCCCCCCAAACCCACATCGAAGTATATCAGTCTGTCCCATGCCTCCATACTTCGGGTTGCAAACCCATTTTACATGTTTGTAATCATAGTATACAAAGTATTTTATCTTTTTTCTTTCCTTTTTAATACTTGCTCAAAGCGTTTAGTCATGAGATCACATAGTATTCTGAGTGATCCTTTTTAAAGTTGTAGTAGTCCATTGAATTTGTTCACTAATTTTTTTTTTTTTGGTTAACATTCCAAACATGTATAACCAATGAACATGACCTAGGTTTTTACTGGTATTCACTTCAGAAGCTTGAATCCACAGATATAAACAGTATATAACTAGAAAGCTATAAGTAAACACAGATTATACATGCAAATTTCTGTTCACAAAGGTCACATGTGCAGGCATATGGCTTAGAAATGTGTGTCTAGATGATGGTGAAACTGTTTTTAAAATGTAAAATTACACCTTGAAAATATGAAGGGATGGTCTACACACTCCAAAAATAAAAGGTTGATTATACCAGAGGAAATAATGAGAGTAAAGTCATTTATGATGCTGCTTATGTATGACAGCTACAAGATTTAAGTGACAAGCAATAAGGTCTCAAAAAATTAATACTAGTTAAAGAGAATGGGAATATTTTTACATTTCACTGAAAATAAATTGACTACTAGGATATGAAATCTAAGCAGGAACTTAGAGGAAAAAATTACAAAACCTAAAGCCAGTTACTTAATATTTCTTATTACCTAAACAACAGCATAAAATTAAAAGAAAACTGCATCTGTACTTTAATTGCTAACCTCAGTTAATGAAATTCTCATAAAACAAAATACAATAAAAAAAAAACAAAACTTCAAACTCCAAATGAAAAGTCTGCAAGGCTCAGATTAAAATGTGGAATGTTTCGGATTAAATTAATAAAAATAAAATTGGTTTTGTTCTTTGTTGAATGGAATCAAAACTAAAACTCTATAACTGTTAGACAGCTCCCCACTTACCCCTCCCCATGGCTACTTTTAAAGCAGAACGGCCCCCCTTCAATAAATCTTAGTGAGACAGGCAGACGGATAAATTGATCAGCTAGTGGGCATGAGGATGGATAACCTGTGGATAACTGGCTAGATGGACACAGGATGAACAAAGGTGTGGCTGGCTGCCGGCATGACTGGTCAGCCCAGAGAGCCCTGGATGCAGAAGGTGCGGGAGGGACTGGAATAAAAAGCAGTTCATGAAAGTAGGTTTGGCACCTTGGCGGCAAGGGAGCTGGAATTCTGGAGCCTAGTGGGGGATGTGAGAGATGGAGAGAAAGACGGCCTTAATTGAATCAAGGAGATCTGGGGGAGCACAGCCAGACAATTTGCCTTTGTTTTTTCATATATATATTTTTTGTCTGAAGTATTAGTATGGAACGTTGGAGCTTTGCCTGGGGTAGTGTGTGTGTGTGTGTGTGTGTGTGTGTGTGTGTGTGTGTGTGTGAGGGAGGGAGGGTATGGGGCATGCAGGTTGTTTCATCTGTGGTCTCTGAGATGTGGACCATTAACAGGAACCTGAGAAAGAATGTCCTAAGTTTTATCAGACATTAACCATAGACAGTATGGAGGCTATGAATGCCCACCTGATTTACATGCCACTTGTAAACCCACAAACCTGCTCACACAGCCTTAGCCCTACCACCTCCCCCCGCCCCCCACCCCCCCGCACCAAATCAGGCACAGTACAAACGTGCATATCACATCGTTGCCAAACTTCTTACATGGTATGGCCCACCCCAGAGCACACCAACCCACAGAACACATTCCAAGATTTGAACAGACTGAGTGTAGACACGCTGCCTTACTGTATCATGTGCAATTCTATCTGGGAGAAATTGTCCAAGGCTCCCTGTCTCCTTCTCATCCCTTTTCTGGCCCAGCCAGGCTGGTGGCATCGGAATCACACCTCTGCAAAAGCGCTAGTAGAGATTTGGGAACCCTCACCTGGGCTCTTTTCTCCCATGATTAGGGACAGGGACAGGGTTGGCCCCAAGCCTGTAGAAAGAGGTTCTAAGACTCTGAGTGGGCCCCGATCTGCCCTCTGTTCCCCGGCAGGGTCTAGCCTTGTCAGGGAAAGGCCAGGCTGCCCAGCATTGTGCGGAGCACTTACCTGGGGGAGGTGGAAATGGCCATCCAGCCTGGGCAGGGGCTGCTGGGCACAGGCTTGGGCTCTGCAGTTCCCTCCTTCTCTCTGGAAGTCTTGGCCTCTGAGGTGCCCACAATTATTCTCCAGCTGCTGTTGTGCCTCCACTCCCTGGGGACCTGGGAGGCCCTGACTTGTGGGGTTTCCCTGGGTAACTCTGAGCTGAGGTAATGTCATGGGCCAGGTGATTCTGCCCATGTCCCCACTGCCTGCTGTCTCCTTCCTCCTCTCGTTAATCTCATTTTTCTTGGTGAACTTGTGTCTTCTCCCTTTCCTCACACCTTGTTCCCTTTCCTGGCTAACGTTTGTCTTCTCACTCATTGTAGGGTCTCTTTGGTCACAAATGGAATGAGATTTGAGGGTCTCCCTCCCTTATGTTTAGAATTTCACCATGGATAATTTGTTCCTCTGCATGAAATCGTGGCTCCCTGTTCAATGTAGATGCTCTGGAAACTTCTAGATGTTAATAACAGTGAAGTATAATTTAGTCACCTTGATCTCCATGTTTGGTTTGCCTTTTAGATGGAAAGTGTTCCAGTGAAGACATTGCCTGGCAGGGAGGGCAGGGTTCCCCTCCATCGCCAGGTTTGGGTGACTGCGTGTGTACTTAGTGGGGTCCTTATACAGAGAGTTAAGCCTTCTGAATGTGTTTAGTCTGGAAGGGCAGTGAAGTTTGGGGGTAAAACAGAGGTGCTACTTGCAGTAGCCTGAGCCTTTCCCTCAACACCTGGTGCCCTCTTGTTGACATTTGCTGCTTCCACTTCTTATCTTCCATTTTCTTCATTTGTGCCTACAACTCCATTGATTCTTTCTTATCAAGATCACTAACATTCCCGAGCTGTCAAACTTAATACTTTCCAGTTTTCATCCTAATCTCTAAACTATCTTTGACAGATTTGATCCCGTCTCCTTTTTATTTTATTTTAATAATTGACTTTTTAGAGAGAGAGAAATGGAGAAGGGGAGCGAGAAACACTGGTGTGAGAGAGAAATATCAGTGGGCTGCCTCCTGCATGCTCTCTACCAGGGTTTGAGGCCACAGCTCAAGCATGTGCCTGGATCAGGAATCGAACCAGCAACCTTTTGGTGGATGGGATGACACCCAACCAACTGAGCCTACACTGGCCAGGGCACCTCTCCTTCTGGAAACATTTTATTTTTTAACTTCTGTAACTCTCAAACATACATCTTTGGCTCTGGCCTCTCCTTGTTCACCCAAGTGAGTGTCCTCCCTTAGATGTCTAGAGGCATCTCAAGCTTATCATGTCCCCAATAGAACTCTTGTTCCTCTCCCAAGCTTCCTCATCACAGTAAGTGACTTCTTCGTCACAGTAAGTTGCTACCCAGTTGCTCAGATCATTTTAGTTCATTTATTTTCTTACCACTCTACCTTCAATTTGTCAGCGAATTCTGTCAGTTCTGCCTCAAAAATTTAACCCCCCAAAACTACCTCTCATTATTGTTACTGCTAAAATCCTAGATCAGCAAATTGTCTCTCAGCTGGGCCATTCCCATTCTCTACAATCCTCTCTCCACTCAGCCAGGGTAATATTCTCCAAATGTGCGTCAGATGATGTAATTTCCCTCCTTTTAAATGCCCCCATAGCTAAATAGCTTCTTATTATAAGTAGAATAAAATGCAAAATTCTTCTCTTAATTTATACGACCCTCATGATTTGGACCCTATGTATTAAGCATGGCTTTTTATTCTGATGTTTTGACATCTGGGGCTTTAGGACCCTGACTAGACTTACCTGCAAGCATGTCTTTCATATACACACCAACCAATCTAGAGTCCATATCATCAGCCACCACCGTTATTAGCTTCTGACACTCTGATCCAATATTCCCCTGCTCTAATCATCCCAGGCCAGGAATTATACACCTAGAGACAGCCTCTAAACCCAGAGCCCATTGGAATTATTCAAACTAGCTAATCCTAAAGCTGATTAGTCTGCTTACCCTGCCTTACCCATTCCATCCCATGAAAATCACAATAAAGGCTTTGCCCACATTCCCATCGCTCCTTCTGCTTCTGCTCAGCCCTGGTGCTTTCCCGCGTGGATCTGCATGGTGTGGCATGGCCCCCTCCTCTTGGGAACAGTGAGAAACAAACTATATTTTCAGTGGCAATTGTCTCCTGATCTGTTGTCCTCACCACGGTGGAATAATAATAAAATCTTCATTTAAACAACACTCTGCTCTTGTCCTTCTTGTCCACAATGCTCCAGCCACATTAACCTTCTGGGTCTTCCATAAACACAGTTCTTTTCTCTTGCTGTTTCCTCTGTCCAGAGGCTCTGACCCTAGATCTTCCCAGAGGTGCCTTCTCATTATTCAAAGCTCCGCTCAAATTCCACCTCTTTAGAAAGGTGTTCTCAAAGTGCCCTAATCTAATAGCACCACACCCTGACCACCTTATTCATATTCTTTATTGCATGCATCTCCATCAGAATTTAATGTTTGCTTTTTCGTTTGTGTAGTTAGTGCATGTCTCCCCTACTAGAAAGTATGCTTCATGCAGGCGGGGACTTTGTTGGGTTCATAGCTTCAGACTTAGAGGAAGAAGCTTAGCTGAGGAGCTTTGCCGGGCATTACAGATTGCTCATTCAGCTCCAGGCCAAGACTTCCTGTCCCCTGGAGTCTGGAGTCTAGAAAGCTAAAGACTATATTCCCCAAGCTTATTTATAACTCAGGTTCTACTTGCGACCTAGTTTCCACCAAGAGAGATATGGAAGGCAGAAGAAATGAAGCAGGGCTGTGCTTATTTTATTTCTTTAAATTTTTTTAAAAAAATATATTTTTATTGATTTCAAAGAGGAGGAGAGAGGGAGAGATGGAAACATCATTTATAAGAGAGCATCATCGATTGGCTGCCTCCTGCATGCCCCACTGTGGGGATAGAGCCTGCAACCTGGGCATGTGCCCTTGACCGGAATCGAACTCAGGACCCTTCAGTCCACAGGCTGATGTTTTATCTGCTGAGGGCTGTGCTTATTTTGCTTCTGTTGTTTCTCCTGACAAATATAGTTTTGTGTGTGTGTGTGTGTGTGTGTGTGTGTGTGCGCGTGTGTGTGTCAGTGGTAGCAGGTGTCTCAAGCACTGTGGGTGTCAAGAGTCAGGGTCCGGAGCATCCATTTTGGCTGGCATGAATAGAGGTGGAGGTGATGTGGTTGTGGAGCCAGAAGCTGGGCACTGACTTCCTAATGCCCTCCCTTGTGATCTTGGCAGTGGTAGCAGATTCCTTGGCAGGTCTGATCTATAGTGTTGTTCTAACACTTTTCTCAGAAGCTTAGCTGAGAATCTTCTTTTCCAGTCCTTCTATTAATTTTGTATTGTAAGTACCTAATTTTCTGAATTAAACATTTCTGTTTAAATCCTGTTAGATACACTGAAACAGAATTTAGTACCAGAGATGGCTGAAAGGATGGGAATATAGGACTGACCATTTGATTTTACCGGGTTTAAGGACAATGAGGATCCAGGTTCCATCAGAGGATGGAAAAACTGGCCTGGTAGTCTTGGCTTTCAATCATGAAGCAATTACATAAACGGTTGTTTATTGTCCCCTGAAGTGCCACTGAATTATGGCTTCACAGAGTATTCTGGACACGGGAAGAAGATGACAGTGGGTTTGGGCTGTTCTTTATAACTGCTGTAGACAGCTTAAAGGAAGAAATGGACAGGTTCAGGATTTTAGGTTTTCAGCTATGCACCGAAAACTAGTTTGGCAGGGTCCTAAAGCAAAATAGGGCTTCTAGCTGATTCAGGCTGCAATGCAGCTCTGTCTTGCTTTTATGTCAAAGGGGATCTAAAGGTGTTAGATCACAGGAGAATTATAGTAGAGGCCTCAAAGGATTCAGAGAAAAGCCATGCCCTCTTCAGCAAATAACAGTTGTACTTTTGAGAAATGACTCCTTGTTGGTTATTTGGTCCCTGGTAGAAGATGGGACACCAGGTGACCATACAGCCTGAGCTGCCCCTCAGGACCTAGGTGTTTTCTGATTGATAAAGTCGTATATCTCAGAGGCAATTCTACTAATGAGAATACTGCATTTTGGTGTGGTGTTTTGGGATTCTGCAGTAGCCCCTTTGTACAGACCATTAGTTCCTTGCAACAACCCTCTGGGGAGGAGGGGCAGCTATTGGCCATTTTGTTATTCTCTTCTCTACCTTGTGTACTTCTCAGACCCTTGTGATCAGCAACACTCAGCTGTTTTCAAACTTTAGCACACAACTTGTTCTTTCATCTTTTCATGCACTTGCACACATTGTTCCTGTGGAACAGTCTCATTCATTTTATTAAAATCCTACTTATTCTTCAAGATTCAACTCAAATTCCATATTTGCTATGAGACCCATTTTTGTTTCTTTTGATGAGAAGTAATTACCCATGAAAGCTGAAAGGGAATTTTGAGGTTATATAGTCTTAGATGAATCATATAATCTTGAATATTTTTAACATTTAAATTTCTTTTTTTAAAAATATATTTTATTGATTTTTTACAGAGAGGAAGGAAGAGGGATAGATAGTCAGAAACATCGATGAGAGAGAAACATCGATCAGTTGCCTCCTGCACACCTCCCACTGGGGATGTGCCCGCAACCAAGTTACATGCCCTTGACCGGAATGGAACCCGGGACCCTTCAGTCCGCAGGCTGACGCTCTATCCACTGAGCCAAACCGGTTTTGGCAACATTTAAATTTCTTGAGGTAGAGCATTGTGGTTTTGATTTCCTCTGATTATTAGAAATTTCTTTGCTATATTGAGCCACTATTTTTCTCCTTATTAATCCCACCCATTGCTTCTATTTTTAACTCTTGGGACTTTATTTATTTATTTATTTAATAAATCTTTATTGTTCAGATTATTACAGATGTTCCTCTTTTTTCCCCCCATAGCTCCCCTCCACCCGATTCCCCCCCACCCCATACCCTTACCCCCCGCCACTGTCCTCATCCATAGGTGTAAGATTTTTGTCCAGTCTCTTCCCGCACCCCTCACACCCCTTTCCCCCCAGAGAATTGTCAGTCCACTCCCTTTCTATGTCCCTGATTCTATTATATTCACCAGTTTATTCTGTTCATCAGATTTTTTATTCACTTCATTTTTAGATTCACTTGTTGATAGATATGTATTTGTTGTCACTTTGTTGTTCATAATTTTTATCTTTACCTTTTTCTTCTTCTTCCTCTTCTTAAAGAATACCCTTCAGCATTTCATATAATCCTGGTTTGGTGGTGATGAACTCCTTTAGCTTTTTCTTGTCTGTGAAGCTCTTTATCTGACCTTCAGTTCTAAATGATAGCTTTGCTGGGTAGAGTAATTGTGGTTGTAGGTTCTTGCTTTTCATCACTTTGAATATTTCTTGCCACTCCCTTCTGGCCTGCATAGTTTCTGCCGAGAAATCAGCTGACAGTCGTATGGGTACTCAGCTGACAGTCCTATGGGTACTCCCTTGTAGGTAACTAATCGTTTTTCTCTTGCTGCTTTCAAGATTCTCTCTTTGTCTTTTGCCCTTGGCATTTTGATTATAATGTGTCTTGGTGTGGTCCTCTTTGGATTCCTCTTGTATGGGGTTCTGTGTGCTTCCTGAACTTGTAAGTCTATTTCTTTCACCAGGTAGGGGAAGTTTTCTGTCATTATTTCTTCTAATAGGTTTTCAATATTTGGCTCTCTCTCTTCTTCTGGCACCCCCATAATTCGGATGTTGGTACGCTTGAAGTTGTCCCAGAGGCTCCTTACACTATCTTCATATTTTTGGATTCTTTTTTCTTTTTGTTTTTCTGGTTGGGTGTTTTTTGCTTCCTCATATTTCAAATCTTTGGTTTGATTCTTGGGGTCCTTTGGTCTACTGTTGAATTTCTGTTTATTATTCTTTATTTCAGACAGTGTATGCTTAATTTCTGACTGGTCCTTTTCCATTTTTTGGCATTCTCATTAAGATCCTTAAAGGTCTCACTAAGTTCCTCGGAGGTTTCTAGAAGATTATTATTTTTTTTTAGGGTATAAAATTTATTACACATACAGAATACCACCACTAATGAATGCAGACAGGCTAGGACATAATGGTGTTAGATGGAGGACAGCTAGCTCTTTGGAAAGTGAGCAGGTTTGGATGGCTCAGAGCTTCATGCCACGCAGATTGGTCAGTCAGATGGAAGAGCACATGCCAAACACCCAGGATGTCAGGGTGTCAAGTGATTGCTCTGTGTGCCCACTGCCTTCCCTGTCTGACCTGTGGCTCCAAAGGATGCCACACCCAGAAGTGAGACAGTGAAGCAAAGGGGCTTCCCCAGGTGGCCCAGGCTTGTCTCTGAAGTCACAGCAACACCATTTTAAGCAATATGTTTAATTGGATGATTTCTACAAACTATACAAGAAGTCTCTAACCATGACAGTTCAGTGGAGTACAAAACATTAAGTTACACGGTGGAGAAGGCAGCATCAGTGGTGGTACCTTCCAATCTTGGTTGGCCTAGGGGTAAGGGGTGGAGGAAGGTTTCTTTTTAAACCAAGCCCCTCATTTCAATGTACAAAAGAATTACTCTGATTGATATTAAATTGTATTGAAAACAAAATGGCCTAAAAAGCAAATACTATTCTATGTTGGGGTGGAAATGGGAGGAAAGAATGAGTCCTTCAAAGCAGGTGAGGAGACAGTTGGGGAAAGGTTCTGTGGCTGTGACCCCAGGCAGTCACTCTCGCTGCTCCATTTTTACTTTTGGTGGTCTCAGGAAGGTCCGATTTTTCTTCTCTTTCTTCCCCTTTGTATTTGCTTGGAAGTTTCACCAGCTGTCCACACGACCATCTCGACTTTCCTCAAAGTTTTTCTGCCACTCCCTTTCACGTTTGGCTTTTTCTTGAGCTTCAATTTCTTCTTCCCTTTGTCGCTTCCTTTCATGCATCTCTTTGGCTTCTCTCTCCTTCCTTTTAATTTCCAGCTCAGCAAAGAGTTTCATGGTCTGTTTGTACACTGCTTGTTTGAACAGCTCTGGATCATCCTCCTCTACATTTGTAGGTTTTCCTTCCTTCTTTAATTGCTTTTTTCACTCTTTCACAGTGTGTTCCATGTATTCTTTTCCTGCCTGAATTACATCCAGGGCCTTCTTCTTTTGTTCCTGATCCAGTAGCAACTTGTAAGCTTTGTCCACAGCTTCAAAAGCCTTTTGTGCTCTGTCAGCATTATCTTGATTTTTGTCAGGATGCACCAAGATGGATAACTGCCGAAACTTCTTTTTTATTTCTTCATCTGTCACTTCAGGATCTATCTGAAGTACCTCAAATGGGTTCAAATTGAAGTAGGAGGAACCAGGACGGGTCAATCTTTCAATCTGATTTTTGGATGTTAGAACTGAATCTCTTTTCTCTATTTGTTTCACCTCATTGTAGAAGGTCATAAATGCCTCCTCTGTACTGCCTCCACTGCCTGAAGCCCAGCTCTCTCCAGAAGCCGCCATTTCCCCCGGGCCCAGCCACCATGTGACTCTTCTGCGCCTAGAAGATTCTTGAGTAACCTTATAACCGTGGTTTTGAACTCTATATATCCAGTAGTTTGCTTTCCTCCATTTCTTTCATTCGTGTCATGTTTCTTTGTCTCCACATTTTGGCTGCTTCCCTGTGTTGATGGAGTGGCTTTGTGTGGTAGGTGACCTATAGGGCCCAGTGGTTCAGCCTCCCCAATCACCTGAGGTGGACGCCTTTGGTACACCCCTTTGTAGGCTGTGTGCACAGTCTTGTTGTAGTAAAGCCTTGATTGCTGTTGGTACACTGGGAGGAATTGACCTCCAGGCCAATTGGCTGTGAGGACCCACTGTGTCTATAATAGAAGAACTGCTGTGGTGGAGACACCCTTATGGGGCAGGACTTGCTTCAGTGGGGCTTTGGTGCTCACTGAGTCTGCCTCCTTATGGATGTGAGGAGTTGAAATTTGGTGTCATCTCACACTGACCACTAGGTACTCTGGCTCCTGGATCTCCAAGGAGGTGCAGGTCAGCTACTGTCTGAGGCCACCCAGCAGAAGCTACAGCAAGATCTGCAGATTTTTCCTCTTTGCTTCGGGTTTGGAAGTTTTGGAGCTGTCTGACCCAGCTGCAGTTTGTTAGGTTAAGCAGTGATAGGGCAGGCCATACATATGCAAAAGCCGCTGCACACAGTTTGGGTGGGTTTGTAAATTGGGGGCGGGGGGCGGTCTCAGGGAACCACTAGGGCATGGCAAACAGCGATGGCTGCCAGTCAGCCCTCTCTGTGTCTCCATGTTTTCGCGTCCCCGAGTCCCATGCCCCAGCGCAGTAAACAATGATTCCTGCATGCACCTCTGCAAGAGAGCCACCCTCACTTTCCAACCCGATGGCAGACAGTCCCGCTTCTCCACGTAGGAGTCTGGGTCCCCAGAGTTTCACTGGAAACTGGCGTTCAGAGCAGTCGGGAGCTTGTGTCTCCCTTAGTATTGAAAAAAAACAGCACACCCAGTTGCCAGCCCGATTCACGCGCCTCCATACCTCTGCTTTTCCACGCCTGTGCACATACTACCCGGTCTCAATGCTCTTTTCTCTTTGCTTCTAGTTGTAGAACTTCTACTCAGCCAGCTTTCCCATGGTTCTGGGTGATAGATGTTTTGTCTTTTAGCTATAGTTTTACAGTGGTTGTGAGAGGCAGCATGTACAGGTGTATACCTTATGCTGCCATCTTGTTTTTTTTCTTATTTTTTGTTAATACTCACCGGAGGATATATTTTTTTTAAAATATATTTTATTGATATTTTACAGAGAGGAAGGGAGAGGGATAGAGAGCCAGAAACATCGATGAGAGAGAAACATCGATCAGCTGCCTCCTGCACACCTCCCGCTTGCAATGTGCCTGCAACCAAGGTACATGCCCTTGACCGGAATCGAACCCGGGACCCTTCAGTCCGCAGGCCGACGCTCTACCCACTGAGCCAAACTGGTTTCGGCCGGAGGATATTTTTTCTCATTGCTTTTCAGAGAAAGAGAGAGTGGAAGGGAAGGAGGGAGGGGAGGGGGAAGACAGAGAAAGAACAAGAGAGAGAGAACAAGAGAAGCATCGATGTGAGAAAGACACATGATTAGTTGCCTCCCCAGGTGCCCTGACCAGGGCTGGGGATTGAACCTGTAACCCTAGTATGTGTCTTTGACCCAGAATAGAACCCAGGACCCTTTGGTTCATGGGTTGATGCTCTAACTTTTGAGCAACACTGGTCACGGCTTGTTATTGCTCTTTTGACCTCTGAATGGGACTCCATTTATACCTATGATAGATGATTTAATATAGACCCACAGCACTTTGATGCTCTGTTCTATATATTCACCCTCCCCACCTTCCTATTTCAATTTGGATAATTTCCATTGACCTTTCTTCAAGTTCACTGTTATTTTCCTCAAGGCTACTGATGAGCCCATTGAGAAAATGCTTCATCTCTGATATTGTGCCCTTTATTCTTAGCATTTCTCTTTAAAAAATTCTTATTGTTTCTATCTCTTTGATGAAATTCTCCATTTTTTCGTACCTGTTGTCCACATTTTAAACTAGGTACTACAAGATATTAATCACAATATTTTAAAGTTCCAACTTTTGGATCATCTTTGGTTCAGTTGATTGTTCTATTTCTTGATAATGTCCTCCCCTCTGCACCCCCCCTTGCTTTTGGTGTATCTTTTAATTTTTTTCTGTTTTTATGAATTTATCTTACAAAAACATTTACAGTAACACACACACAACAGCATTATTTGTAGAAGGACCTCAGGCTACCTTGGACAGCCTTGTATGTCTTCAATGTTTTTATTTTTTATACTAGGCCTTTACTATTATTTCTTTAAATAGACAAGTTTTAGAGCAATTTTAGGTTCACAGCAAAATTGAGTGGAAGGTACAGAGAATTCTTATATGCTTTCTGTGCCCACACATGCACAACCTCCCCACAATCAACATCCCCCACTGGAGTGGGACATTTGTTATGATTGATGAACCTACATTGACACCTCACTATCACCCAGAGTCCATAGTTTACATTGGTGTTGTACATTCTAATACATTTATTATTATTATTATTATTGAGAATATAAGTGTGAGACACTCTTATTATTCCCATGTTACAAATGAAAAGACTGAAGTTCGGAGAGGTTAAGTCACATGCTAAAAATTATGAAGTAGTAACTAGAACTTAAGTTTATTTGACTCATGTATATGTTAGAGTCCTTTCAGCAACAAGTAAGAAAAACCTGATTCAAATTGGTTTAGACAATAAATAAATACATTTCATAAAAGGCAGGTGGTCTTCAAAGTTTGTTGATTCAGTGGTTCATTAGTGTCCTCAAGCAGTCAATATTCAGAGAAAGGATAGAGACCACCTTTTCCTGAAGCTCTCCCTTATAAGAAGAAAACTGTGATGGTTAATTTTATGTGCCAATTTCACTAAATTATAGTGCCCAGTTGTTTGTTCAAACACTGGTCTAGAAGTTGTTATAAAGTTACTAGAGGCCCAGTGCACGAAATTTGTGCACCCAGGGGGTGGGGATCCCTCAGCCCGGATTGCGAGAGGACGCAGGCCAGGCCGGGGGACCCCACCAGTGCATGATCGGGGAGGGGAGGGATGCGGGAGGGACGTGGGAGGTTGGCCAGCCAGGGAGGGACCGCGGGAGGGCTCCAGGGCACGTCCAGCCCATCTCACTCCATTGGCCAGACCCCAGCAGCAAGCTAACCAACCAGTTGGAATGTCTGCCCCCTGGTGGTCAGTGCATGTCATAGCAACTGGTCGATCGGTCGACTGTCTGCTCCTTGGTGGTCAGTGCACATCATAGTGAGCAGTTGAGCGGCCTTAGCATATCATTAGCATATTACGCTTTGATTGGTTGAATGGCTGACTGGCCAACCGGACACAGCATATTAGGCTTTTATTATATAGGACTAGAGGCCTGGTGCACTAAATTCATTGCCAAGGGGGGGCCCTCAGCCCAGCCTGAGCCCTCTCCAATCTGGGACCCCTTGGGGGATGTCTGACTGCCGGTTTAGGCCTGGTTTGGGTCCTTGGAGATCAGGCCTAAACAGGCAGTTAGACATCCCTTTCACAATCCTGGACTGCGGGCTCTTAATCACTCACCTGCCTGCCTGCCTGGTTGCCCCTAACTGCCCCCACTGCCAGCCTGATCACCCCTCACTGCCTCTGTGTGCCGGCCTGATTGTCCCTAACTTCCCTCCCTGCCGGCCTTGTCACCCCTAACTGGCCCCCACTGCCAACCTGGTCATCTCTTACTGTACCCCCTGCCGGCTTGGTCGCCCCCAACTGCACCCCTCTGCTGGCCTGGTCGCCCCCAACTGCCCACGCAGCCTGCTGTTCAGTCGTTTGGTCATCCCTCACTAACCCCCCTGGCCAGCCTGTCGTAGGCAGCCAGCTTGTGAGGACGTGATGGTCAATTTTCATATTACCTCTTTATTATATAGGATTTTTAAGAAGTGTGCATCTGATGGAGATGCAAAAAAGCTTTTCTTGGTCCCCTTCATGCCTGTCTTCAATTATTGTCCACTTATCACTCAAGTAAGTAACCTATCAAACTTACTTTATAGTTTTCATGTCTTCATTTAATATTATCAATTAAAAGATGCAATAATCATATTGATAACATTTCTGAAAAAAATATTGCATAGTTCTACCATCCTAATATGACTATAATTAATTTTTACATATTAACTTCTAGGTTGGGTAATGCTGACTCATTTCACATACTTTCTATTTTTCCTTCTTAACACATATGATAAGTATTAGATTATTGACCATAAGTTACTAAACCAGTTGTGTACTGTTGGCCATTTGTTTCCATGCTTTTTGCTTTTTTAAGTACTTTTGCAACCAACAGCTTTATGTATATGATTTTGCTTTTGTTCAATTACTTCTATAAGATAAATTTCCAAGATACTAAACATCAGAACATTTTTACCTCTCTCTCTCTTTCTAAATCCTCACCCAAGGATATTTTTTTCCTACTGATTTTCAGAGAGAGTGAAAGGGAGAGAGGAGGAGGGAGGGAGGGAGGGAAGGAGGGAGGGAGGGAGAGAGAGAGAGAGAGAGAGAGAGAGAGAGAGAGAGAGAGAAACACTGATGTGAGAGAGACACATTGACTGGTTGTCTGATGGGTGCTGAGTGAACCTTCTATGGAGGAACGTGCCCTTGACCTGGAATCGAACCCTTGACCCTTTGGGTCCTCGGGCTGATGCTCTAATCACTGAGCAAAACCTGCCAGGGCTCTTTATACCTCTTGCTAAGTTCTATCATGATGCTTTCAAATTGGACACAAGTGGCAAGCTAAACTTCCTTTCCTAGAGTTCAGATAGGGTTCTTCTTGCCCTCGCTTTTAAAAAAAATTTATTTATTAAGTTGGTCAACATGAACAGATAGGTTGCATTATGCCTACTAGCCTCACATTGTCCTAAGCAAGCAGGAAGTGTTAGCCCTGACAATTTTTTTATTCTTTGTAATGCAAGTGCCAGATTTAATGTTCCCATTTCAAAGAAGCATCCACTTCAGAGACAGCCTTCTCCAATAAACCCATGTCAGCCACTAGGTAGAGCCAGGCCAAATCCCCCCACCGAAGCCCCTTTATTTAGAGCTCTTGGTTGATTTTATAACTGATCATTTGGGCTACTAGATTCTTTTCTCTTCTGCACTTCAAAGTCTTGCTCTTATGCTTTAAATTCACAGACAAAGAGTGAGCCCGGAAACCCTGGGTCCCTACCTAGTCCCCCATGAAAGGCCTGTGCACCCTCTCTCTCTGTTAACCATGATAGTTTTGTTCTGATTAAAGAAACCTAGCAGGCAGTTACACTCAGGACCTGGGATCTCACCAGGAAATGCGGCCCATTCTGGTAGCTGCCTATTATCATGGAAAGATTAACAACCTTGTTGCAGAAACCAGAGGCACCAGCCCTTTGAAAACCCCAGCCCTTTGCATACCAACAGGCCTTTGCAAACCCCTACCCTGCATTACCTATAAACTGCCCATTTTGCGTAGGCATTCATATCCCTTTTGCCTACTTCCCCATGTAATCTTTGTCCTTCTACCCAATATAAGCAGCTGGCTTATGGTGGGGGGCAGAGCAGATTTTTGTGGATGACCTGCTGCTCTCCCCATACTGCTGGCATTATTGGAATAAACACTCATATATGAGTCAACCCTGTCTCTGCTGAATTGGCTCAAGTAGTGACAGGCAGCCCGGACCCACTGATTGTCTGGTTACAAAACCACATGGGTCATGTTTTCCTACCTTTTTAAGCATCTCATGTGTCTCTCAGTGAGTCAGTTCCAGATTTAGAACTGTTGTCATCCACTGAGATTCTTGGTTTCTTGGCCACAGTAGAGAGAAGAAACGCTTGATAAATCTCTGTGTCTTGTTATCCTGAAAAATAATCTCTCTGTGACATCAGCAGAATGGTAGTGTGAGCGGTCCTTCTGGGTTCTCCCCTTGAAGTTATAAGCCGGACAGCGACAATTCAACAAAAAATTCCCTGCTCAACACACAAGCATGTCTGAGAGATCTACACATTGAGACATCTGAAGGTGGGTGAGTTGGAGCGAATAAGGGAGGCAGTAAGAGGGGAGAGCAGAGACAGGGGCCATGGATGCACCCTGGAGCTCACTGTGGGTTGCGGGAGCAGGGGATGAATCAGGCTGCAGCTTGCGCACTCTGCAGCCCCCAGGAGCAGAGAGGTAGAATAGGCATTGCTGCCTGAGTGGTCAACACATACTGTGGCTGAACCCAGTGACCAGGGCAGAAGTGGAACACAGAGGTGTGGTCGCTGTGGTCTAGCAGCCACCACTGCCAGGCAGACAAAGCTACAGAGCCTGGCCCCATGGCCCCATCCCATGCATTCCCAGAGCTAGCAGCAGGCCCTAGAAGAAGCTGTGGCAGTTAAGTGTTGAGTTACAGAGCACACTCTCCGCAGCCCTGAGAACTGGAGAGGCAGAAGAATTCCTCTCTGAGTGGCAGGCACACGCTGTGTCGAATCCCAGTGACAGGGGTGGAGATACAGAGGCGTGGCAGCTGGGATCTGGCAGTTACCAGTACTGGGCGGAGAACAAAGCCACAAACGCATGAGCCAGCCTCTCCCAGCCCACCCTTCCCCCAGCCATCATGGCAGAGCTCAGCGGGGGCACCTGGGACACCTCAGGCTGTACTGCTGGCAGCATCGAGGGGGCAGCTCTGGGATTTCACAGGCGCTGAACCCCAGTGCCCACCATATTCCCCCACAGGGTGGTGCCTGGTCACAGAGGAGATGGCCACCTCCCCAGGGAATACAGGGCATTTCCACCACCCCTCAGAGATTCGCGATACCAGAGCAGTGAAGAGAAACTAAAAACTTGTGCTTCAGTGCCACCTACTGGAAAATCTCTTCTTACCAACCTGCTAAACAAGTGATCAACACTCTTAAAGCAGATTTCATCCACTCATCTAATGATGGGTACTTGGGCTTCGCTATTGTAAATAATGCTGCTGTGAACATAGGGGTACGTACTGTCAACAATAAAAAAAGCAGATTTCATTCCCATAAATGCCCAGGCAGAGAAATAATCCATCAAATACCATGAATAACCAAGGTAACAAGGCAGCTCAGAAAGAAAATCTCCAGAAAATAAACTTAAAGACATGGAAATGCATGATTTAAATGACAGAAAATTCAAGATTGCGGTTCTGAAAAAATGCAATGAAATATAAGAAAACTCAGGCAGCTTAATGAACTCAGAAATAAAATGAACAAAACAAAAAGAGTACTTTATTAAAGAGATTACATGTTTGAAAAAGGACTAAATAGAAAATCTGGAGCTGAAGAACTCAATAAAAGAGCTGAAGAACTAACTAATGAGGACATAGAGCTGACCAGATGGAGGAAAGAACTAGTGATAGTGAAGATAGAAATCTAGAAATGATAAAGATGGAAGAAAACAGATTTGAGAGTAAAAAAGGAGAGAAAAACTCTATGAGAACTGACTCCATCAGAAAGAGCAATTTAAGAATAATAGTTATACCAGAAGAAGAAGAGAGGGAGAAGGGAACAGAGAACCAATTTAAACAAATAATTGACGAGAACTTTACAAACCTCTGGAAAGATCTGGATCCTCAAATCCAAGAAGCAAAGAGAACAACTAATTAACTCAATCCAAAAGACCTTCTCTAAGGAGCATTATATTAAAACTGCAAAAGTTAATGATAAAGGGCCGCGCCGCCACGCCTCCGGGACCATGCTGCGCTGGCTGTGGGGCCCGGTGCTGCCCCGGCCGCCTCCCAGGACGCGGGCCGCTGCGGCCTTAGGAGACCCTGTTCCAGCAGCTGGACCGCAACGGGATGGCGTGGTGGACATGGGCGAGCTGCAGGAGGGGCTCCGGAACCTGGGCATCTCCCTGGGCCAGGACGCCGCGGAGAGAATTTTTACTACTGGTGATATCGACAAAGATGGGAAGCTGGATTTTGAAGAATTTCTGAAGTACCTTAAAGACCATGATTAAAAAAAAAAGAAAAAAGAAAAAAGAAATTGGCATTTAAGAGCTTGGAAAAAAACAATGATGGAAAATCGAGGCTTCCGAAATTGTCCAGTCTCTCCAGATAGTAGGGATAACTATTTCTGAAAAACCAGCAGAATTGATTCTTCAAAGCATTGGTAGTGATGGAACGATGACAGTGGACTGGGATGAATGGAGGGTCTACTTCTTACTTAATCCTGTTACAGATATCGAGGACATTATTCGTTTCTGGAAACATTCCACCGGTACTGACATAGGAGCTAGTTGAACTATCCCGGATGAATTCACGGAAGATGAAAAAAAGTCGGGACAGGGTGCAGGCAGCTTCTGGAGGGAGGCATTGCTGGCGCCGTCTCCCGCACAGGCACTGTGCCCTTGGACCATCTCAAAGTCACCATGCAGGTCCATGGTTCAAAATCCGACACAATGAACATCTGGTGGCTCCCGGCAGATGGTGAAAGAAGGAGGTAGCCGCTCCCTTTGGAGAGGAAACGGCACAAATGTTCTTAAAATTGCCCGGAGATGGCTGTCAAGTTCTCAGCGTCTGAACAGAACAAGAAGATGCTTACTGGGGAAGGACAACAGATAGGGACCTTTGAGAGATTTGTTTCTGGTTTCATGGCGGGAGCAACTGCACAGATGTTTATTTATCCTATGGAGGTTTTGAACACCAGCCCGGCCGTGGGCAGAACTGGGCAGAACTGGGCAGTACTGCGGCCTGTCCCATTGTGCCAAGAAGATTTTGAAACACGAGGGCATGGGAGCTTTCTTCAAAGGTTATATTCCCAATTTACTAGGCAGCATACCTTAGCAGGTGTAGACCTTGCTGTGTATGAGCTCTTGAAGTCCCATTGGCTGGATCATTTTGCCGAAGACACGGTGAACCCCGGAGTGGCAGTGTTGCTGGGGTGTGGCGCCTTGTCCAGCACCTGCCGGCAGCTGGCCAGCTACCCATTGGCTTTGGTGATAACACACACGCAGGCTCAAGCCACGACAGAAGGAAGCCCACAGCTGGGCATGGTTGGCCTCTTTCTTTCTTTCTTTTTTTAAAAAAAATATATTTTATTGATTTTTTACAGAGAGGAAGGGAGAGGGATAGAGAGCTAGAAACTCACTAATAAAAAGGCATAGAGTAGCAGATTGGATCAAAAAACAAAACTCAACCATATACTGCCATTAGGAGATACAGCTCAGCTGCAAGAACAGATATAGACTCAATATGAAAGGGCGAAAAAATGATACTCAAAGCAAATGGCATCCAGAGAAAAGTGAGTGTACCTGTACTTATATCTGACAAAATAGATTTCAAGATAAAAAAGGTAACAAGAAACAAAGGTGGACATATTTTAATTATAAAGATGACAATACATCAAGAAGATATAACAGATATATATATATATATATATATATATATATATATATATATATATATATATCCCCAAATCAGGGAACACCAAACTATATAAAACATATTAAAATATTTTTATTTAAAAAAAGCATTTTTACTGATTTCAGAGGGAAGGGAGAGGGAGAGAGAAACATCAATGATGAGAGAGAATCACTGATTGGCTGCTGTGGGAACCCCTTTCACGTCCCGCGTGGTTCAGGGTTCCAGTTCAGGGTTCGGGTTCTGGAGAAGGCCGCACACAAATGAAAAGAGACTTGGAAAAGTATTAATTTGGAAATATTGGGGGCCAGGCGGGAGCCCAACTCTAGTGGAAGGACTACCCCTTGCTCTGGCCTTGCAATTCCTTTTATTGAGACTATGGGATATGCCCATAACCTTTAGGCAGGAAATTCCAATAACAGAAATTTACATGAAACAAACAGGTGGAGGCTGCTTGAGCTAACAATGTTTCAACTAAACAGTGAGTGATCAAAACAATTAAGGTTGTTGACCAGCCTTCCCAGTTTCCTGGCCACATCTTTCTATTAGTGGTAGAATGATTGGTTTCCGGCAGGCTGCCTTCTGCATGCCCCCCTAAACAACTAATAACAGAACTAAAGGGAGAAACAGACAAAAGCACAATTATAGTAGGGGACTTAGTACCCAATTACAGCTATGGATAGACCTCCCAAACAGAAAATCAATCAAGAAATATCAGCCTTAAATGACACATTAGACCAAATGGACATAACTGACATTTATAGAACCTTTCATTCCAGAACACCAGATAATACATTCTTCTCTAGTGCACAGGAAACATTCCCAAGGCTAGACCACATGTTGGGACACAAAACTAGCCTGAACAAACCTAAGAAGATTGAAATCATGCCATGCATATGCTCCAACTACAATGCTATGAAAGAATGACTGGGTCAAAGAAGAAATAAAAGTAAACATCAAGCCTGGCCAGTGTGGGTCAGTGGTTGAGCATCGACCCATGAACTAGGAGGTCATGGTTTGATTCCCAGTCAAGGGCACATGCCTGGGTTGCAAGTCTGATCCTGGGGCATGTGCAGAGGCAACCAGTTGATGTATCTCTCTCACATCAATGTTGTTCTCTCTCCCCCTTCCTTCTATTTCTTCTACTCTCTCTAAAAATCAATGGAAAAAATATCCTTGGGTGAGGAGTAACAAAACCAAAATCAAACCAAACCAATCAATGTAGTACACCATACTGACAAAACAAAGAATAAAAAATAATATGATCTTATCAATACATGCAGAAAAAGCATTTGATAAGATACAACAACCATTTATGATTAAAACACTAAAAAAATGGGTGTAGAAGGAAAGTACCTTAACATAATAAAGGCCATATATGACAGACTCTCAGCTACTATCATACTCAATGGTGAGAAACTGAAAGCTTTTTCTTTAAGATAAGGATGTCCACTGTCACCACTCTTATTCAACATAGTGCTGGAAGTCCTAACCAGAACAATCAGGCAAGAGAAAGAAATAAAAGGCATCCAAATTGGGAAGGAAGAAGTAAAAGTGTCACTTTTTGCAGGTGACATGATTATGTATATAGAAAACCCTAAAGACTCCACCAAAAAACAATTAGAAACAAGAAACAAATACTATGAAGTTGCAGGATACAAAATCAAGGTACAAAAATTCACTATGTTCCTATATACTAAGAATAAAACTTCAGAAAAAGAAATGAAAAAAAACAATTTCTTTTCCAAATGGAACAAAAAATATATCTAGGAATAAACTTAACAAAGGATGTGAAGGATCTGTACTGTAAAAACTACTAGACATTATTAAAAGAAACTATAGAAGATGCAAATAAATGGAAAGATATTCTATGTTTATGGACTGGAAGAATCAACATAGTTAAAATGTTCATATTACACAGCCGAAACCGGTTTGGCTCAGTGGATAGAGCGTCAGCCTGCGGACTGAAAGGTCCCGGGTTCGATTCCGGTCAAGGGCACGTACCTTGGTTGCAGGCACATCCCCAGTAGGAGGTGTGCAGGAGGCAGCTGATCGATGTTTCTCTCTCATCGATGTTTCTAACTCTCTATCCCTCTCCTTTCCTCTCTGTAAAAAATCAATAAAATATATTAAAAAAAATGTTCATATTACACAAAGCAATATACAAATTTAATGCAATCCTTATAAAAATCTCAATGACGGTTTTAAAGAAATGGAACAAAAAAATCATCAGATTTGTATAGAAGCACAAAGACCCTGAATAGTCAAAGCAATCCTGAAGAAAAAAAAAAAAGAACAAAGCCAGAGGTATCATACTTCCTGACTTCAAATTATCCTACAAGGTGACAATAGTCAAAACAGCATGGTAGCCCTGGTTGGTGTGGCTCAGTTGTTAGCATGTCAGCCCAGGCAGGGAAAGGTCACAGGTTCAATTCCCAGTCAAGGACATGTACCTGAGTTGCAGGTTTGATTCCCGCCCCAACCTGGGCACATGTGTAAGGCAACCAATCATTGTATCTCTCTCATATTGATGTTTCTCTCTCTCTCTCTCTCTTCCTTCTCTTCCTCTTCTTCTTCCTTCTCCTACTCCTCTTCCTCCCCTTCTACTCTCCCTAAAAATCAATGGAAAAAATATCCTCACTCCTTGGGTGAGGATTAAAACAAACAAACAAACAAACAAACAAACAAACAAACAAACAAAACCAAAACAAAACAGCATGGTGTTGGCAGAAAAACAGATACACAGACCAATGGAACAGAATTGAGAGCCCATAAATAAAGCCACATATATATGGGCAAATAATTTTTGACAAAGGAGCAAAAAGCATACAATAGAGAAAAGAAAGCCTCTTCAATAAAGGATTTTGAGAAAGTTGGGAAGCCACATGCAAAAGAATGAAACTAGACTGCTATTTGTCACCATATACAAAAATTGCCTGAAAATAGACCAAAGACCTAAATATAAAACCTGAAACAATAAAATACATAAAAGAAAAATGTCAACTTAAGAAATGTCCAAACCTGCAGAGAATTTTAATGAGTTTATTAGAGCCAAATTGATGACATATGCTGGGAAGCAAAATTGCAATGGGTTGAGAAAATGCTCTGGAGAACGGCAGTTTTACCACTTATTTTATACACTAGTGGCCCGGTGCACGAAATTCGTGCACATTAAAAAGGGTTTAATTAGAGGAAATAATTTAATATTGCTATTTGCCCTTTCTCTATAATAGAAGTGTCAGAGATGAAAGAAAATTAGTAAAATGTATATGAAAACTTTCCTCCTGTCAGAGTCTGGGGCACACCACGGGACCCAGAGTCAAGTCCCGGTCCACCCACATGCGCCTCAAAATCATGTGAGACCCAGACCTGGCCGCACCTCCCCGCCCCCCCCAACCCCCCGTCATTGGGATAGATCCAGATCTGGCTAGTCCCACCCTTGTCAAGCCCCGCAGGGCAGGGAACGTAGCCTCAGGTCCCCTGGCCTGGCGCCAGGATGGGGGGCGTGGCCTGAGGTCTCCCGTCAAGCCCCACCAGGTGTGGGACATGGCCTGAGATCCCCTTTCAAGCCCCGCTGGGTGGGGGGCATGGCCTGAGGTCCCCCGTCAAGCCCCACCAGGCGGGGGCGGGGGCGCAGACTCAGGTCCCCCGGCCCAGCACCAGGAGGGGGGAACAGCCTCAGGTCCCCTGTCAAGCCCCATCAGCAAGGGGGTGCAGCCTCAGGTTCCTCCTGGGCGGGGGGCGCGGCCTGAGTTCCCCCGACCAAGCACTGGGGGTGCACCTTGAGGTCCCCTGTCAAGCCCCGCCAGGCAGGGGGGTGCAGCCTCAGGTCCCCTGGCTCAGTGCTGAGGTGGGGGGTGTGGCCTGAGGTCCCCCATCAAGTCCCAACAGGTGGGGGGCACTACCTGAGGTCCCCTAGCCCAGCACCAGGACAGGAAGTGCACCTTGAGGTCCACTGTCAAGCCCTGCTGGTGGGGGGTGGCCTGAAGTCCCCTGTCAAGCCCCACCTGGTGGGGGGCGTGGCCTGAGGTCCCCTGGCCTGGTACTGGGGCGGGGGAGCAGCCTGAGGTCCCCTAGCCTAGCACCAGGACAGGAAGTGCACCTTGAGGTCCCCTGTCAAGCCCTGCTGGTGGGGGGTGTGGCCTGAAGTCCCCTGTCAAGCCCCACCTGGTGGGGGGTGCAGCCTGAGGTCCCCTGGCCTGGCACTGGGGCGGGGGGAGCAGCCTGAGGTCCCCTAGCCCAGCACCAGGACAGGAAGTGCATCTTGAGGTCCCCTGTCAAGCCCCACGGGGGTGGGGAAGGCATAGCCTCAGGTCCCTGCTGATTGCTTGTTAAGGCTCCTTATGGGAACTTGGCCTCAGCTGTGGGTGCATCCATCTTTGTGATGGAGTGATGGTTAATTAGCATATTCCCTCTTTATTAGATAGGATGGGGGGTCCCCCCCCGAAATGTATACACAATTTGAATGATTATGAAGTCAGTGTTTATTAACATACATTTTCAAAATGAAATGCAAAAGAATCCACAGAAATGAATAAAATGAATAATTTTTTTTTTTTTATCAACACCTGTTTTCAAACTGATGACTGTTATGGTCCAGGCACTGCTAATAACTCGAAGCATGGAATGGAAAACATCAAGAATCATTTCGTTTGGTATTTGTGCGCCCTCAATTCTTCAACTGTTGCTGTTTTTGTACCATAACTTTATCTTTTATATATCCCCATAAAAAAGTCTAGTGTATAAGTTTTCTTTGTGCAAAGCTTAGCCTGGCTTCACCCATTATTTCTAATCAGTTAAACCTGAAAAGGAGTGAAAATTAAGTGAGTTATCAAAGTGTGTATACATGTTTTTGGGATACTCTGTACTAGACTCAAAGGAAAAGAGGTAAGGAGGGTTACATGAAATTCTTTGGTGGTAGTTTAGGGAGGCGGGAGAAAGCAAAGCAGGGAAGTCACTGAAATTAGATAAAGAATAAAATGGAGAGACACATACTTTAAAAAAAATATTGGTGGGTATAGGATAGTTAACAATGAACACTTCCAGCACATAGAGATGGGATTAGGGAAACAATATAACATGGTTATGAAGGTTCTGTGGTCTCATGCTCTGATGCAGTGGGTGTGCCCTGAGGGGTCTGGCAAAGGAGATAACTCTGACATTCCAAAGGTATGTTATCTTTCTGTAGATGCAAAAAGACTCACAGGCTCAATTCAGGTAAAGACTGGCCTTTGTCAAGGAAGCTACAGGCCTAGGATGTGACTACAGTCCATGATCTGCTTTTAGTTAGGAATTTTTAGGTGGTTACTTTTGGTCTCTGACTTTGTAGGGCCTGAACTTGTCAGGTTAGTATGTGGACACTTTTTTGTCCACGAAACATAGGTATCAAATGTATGGACCTCTGTCTTAGAGAGGATTTTAAAAATGTGACCTCAAAGGTAAGGAAGCAAAAGTAAAAAAATAAATGAATGAAACTATATCAAACTAAAATGCACAGCAAAAGAAACCGACAACAACAAAAAGGCAACCAACTGAAAGGGAAATATTTGCAAACAACTACTGCGATAATAATTGTTGTTTTAAGTCACTAGGTTTTGGGCATAATTTGTTAAGTAGCAATAGGTACCTATAATACAGATTCTGGTACCTGGAAGTGGGGTGCTACCATAACAAACACCTAACATATGGAAGTAGCTTTGGGACTAGGGGTGTGGGAGAAGCTGGAAAAGCTTTAATGGTTTTGAAGAGACTATTTGTGAAAGGTTAACCTTGAAAATACTTTCTGTAGAATTTTTGGATTCTGGGGAGGCACTCAGGTTTCCCTGGTAGGTACCTTGTAGGGTTGTTATTTATTTTGGAGCCAAGCCACCTTTCTGCCCAGGTCTTTCATTACGTGCTAACTTGTTGGCTTTTGAGTGTTTAGATGATGGGTTCAAGAGAGGGCAATAATCGTGCTGATTAGAGACACTCCTTTGTTGAGACCAATTCCCTTGCTTGGAGAGGGCTTGACATATATAAAGAAGCAGCTGCCATAGCACATGGCATGCGAGGAACACGTGGAGAAAGCCTTCTTCCGGTGCTGGACAGAAGGGATCCTGACAACTGTTTGGATAATCTGGATATAGGACAGGGTGATCGGCACCAAAGTGCTGGGCGGTGCCACCAGGGCCAGGGTAAAATCCACCGTCTCCAGCACCTTCAGCCCACTGCAGACCACCTCCATTAGAGGCGCATACTCACAGAGGAAGTGGTCGATGTGGGTGCCACAGAATGGAAGCTGACTGGTCAAGATGACAGACACGATGATGGAGAACACTGCCAGCCAGCAGGTGAGGATGAGTCATGTGCAGACTCTGCTGCTCATCAGGGTAGCGGAGGGGCTGGCGTTGGGCAATGTACCCGGCACAGGCTATGGCTGTAAGTGATACCGGACACAAAATGGGTCTGAGGCTGCCTGTCACCACTTGAGCCAAATTGAGCAGAGACAGGGCTGAATCACGTATGCATGTTTATTCCAATAACGCCAGCAGTATAGAGAGAGAACTATGGAGGTCATCCTGAAAATTCTGCTCTAACGTCTCCTACTAGCCGGCTGAATATATTGGGATAAGGAAGAAGGGCTGAGTGCAAGGGGAAAGGGGGCCAGGATAAGACTGTATGGTATGTGGTCAGTGTGTGTTCTTCCAGGATCTTGAAGTCCGATAACAAGTTGGCTAATCTTCTATGAGGTTAAACACAGCTCAGCCCGTTCCTTGGACCAGAGAATGGTCAGCATTCCTGAGGAAAACTCCTGGAGGGGGTCAGGTCCAGGAATAGATCAGGTCAAAGTGTGTCCTTTCCTTGGTCTGCTCTCAAAAGGTATTTTCTTTTCTGAGTAATGGATCCAACCGGGCTCCAAGGGGTCTTGTCTTTCACAGCCCTGTTTTTCTTCTTGCAACACATCCTCCAGTTTCCCAGGGTCTGTAAGAAAACCTCTTATCTATAGTTAGTAAGGTGAATAACAAACACCTGTGGTTCTATTCCTATTACATGGCCTTCCACCAATCATAAGGAAAAAGAACTCTGTGGCCTCCAGGAAGATGTGGAAAAAGTCCTGGGCGATGCAGCCAGCAAAGCTGAGGGTCTTGCTCCCCGTGGCAATGTTGAGCAGCACCTTGGGTATGATGACAGTCTGGAACCTAATTTCTAAGCAGGACAGATTCCGGAGGAAGAAATACATAGGAGTCTGCAGGCGGGTTTTCCAGCGAGGTCAAGGTGATGATGACCAGGTTTCCAGAGATAATCACGAGGCAGGCAAGCAGCAGGAGCAGGAAGGCTGCCACCTGAAGCTTGTTGGAGTCTGCCAGGCCTTGGAGGAAGAACTCAGTCACTATGCTCTGACTGGCCATTGTGGACCTCAGGCCCTTTCCAGAAACGTGCAAGCCTGGGCAGATAGGAGCATCAGACATTAGATAGAGCAGAGGAACAATTCTCCTCAAGTCCATTCCTCCTCTACCTGCCTGCTGCTTCCCTATGGATTCAGGGAAGCAGAGCCGAAGCTCCTAGGCTCTTCCCTAGTCAGAAAAGTCACCTCTTTCAGAATCTTTAAATAATTATTGAATATCAGTGACTTTCCTCTCTCCCTTCCTTCTTTCCTTCCTCTTTTCTTTTATTCCTTCCTTTTGTTTCCTCTGAGAAAGCCTAAAAATAACTCTTTGCTGCTAACCCAGTCCTCTTTTTAATTTTTCTTATGTTACAAAAGTAGTTTATTACAAAAGAAATCCAACCTAAAATGCCTAATAATTTACATTGTTATAAGTGCCCCACTACAGCCCATCTCTCCCTCCTCTCATGGGCGGAGGGCGGAGGGCGGAGGGCGGAGGGAAGCAGCTGTTCCCGGTTCCACCAGCTCTGAGAGAGGAAGGAGAAGGAAATACACGATTGAGTGGAATTCCAGACAGGAGATCGGTGCCTGAGAATAACTGGGGAGGGAGTCCTGGGCGGAAGACGAGGTGGGGGAATATATGTACTCAAAAGAGGGCCAAATGCATGTGCCTCTGGGCAAATCCTGGTTCGAAAATGGGGGGGGGGGGGAGGGCGGGAGGGGGGAGGGCAGAGTGAGCTCTTCATAGTTTCCAGGAGGGTTGACTGCACAGGGCAGGGAGGTCCCTCCCCACGAGTCCAAGATCTCCCCCTCCTCCCCCGCCACACCTCCGCTCTCGCATCCTTCTCAGCTGCCTCCTGGAGTTGGGGAGGGAGGCACCGGCTGGCCAGGGGCTTGGAGGACCCAGGCAAAGGGCAGGAAGGCAGGTGGAGATGAGGGAGAAACGAAGAAACTGGGGGGAGCCATGGGAAATTCATGGGGGTCCTTGGGAGGAGACTGGGAAGGCGAGGAGGATGGTGATGCAGAGAGACCGTTGGAGCTGAGGCGGCTGCGGCTTTCGGGGAGGCGGTGGCACTGCGGTCAGGGGAGGGCTCTGGCCGCGTGGCCTTCCCCCGCAGGATGTGGATGACCCCGCGGCGGGTGGTTGAGACCGTTCTTGAGGCGGCCGTGGGGCGCTGGGGGCCAGAGTGCGCACCTGCGGGAGGAGGGCAGCGCCGAGGGGCCCAGTCCATCTGCGCGTTCACCTTGGCGCCGCGTGGTGGCGGCAGCAGCACCATGCTCAGGCAAAGATCAGAGAGACTGAGAAGCTACTGCTAGAGAGCAATTTATTTATTTCAAAATACATTTTTATTGATTTCAGAGCAGAAAGGGGAGGGAGAGAGAGATAGAAACATCAATGATGAGAGAGAATTATTGATGGGCTGCCTCCTGCACACCGGCGCTGGGGATGGAGCCGCGTGTGCCTGACTGGGAATTGAACTGTGACCTCCTGGTTTATAGGTCGATGCTCAACCACTGAGCCATGCCCGCTGGGCTGCTGTAGAGCAATTTAGAAGGAAGAGGAAATCCAGGATGTTTTGGCAGAATGGTTTTGTCTTACCCCATTGGATATCTTAAGATGACAAAAAAAAAAAAAAATCTGCATTATATCAAAAATTCTCATCTAAAACAGAATCAAATGCAGATTTTTCTGAGGCTATGCTAAAGTAATCTTTTACATTTTAGAGCCACAAAATAGAAATTGTTGAAAGCCAAACCCAGCAAATTCTGGGAGCTGAATTACACTGTTAGTTGAATTCACAGCCTTTCTAAGTTTCATTTATAAATATGGCCTTGATGAGGAAAGAGAGCTATCATGATAATTAGAACAGGGTTACCTACAAGGATTTGAAGGACTGGAAGTGTCTTCCATAACACTCTTCACTGTACCTTTCTTTTTTACTTTTATTTAAATGTTTTATTGTTGACATTATTGCAGATGTCCCCCATGTACCTTTTTGATCAAGAAAACTCTCTTTCCCTTGCTGGAGAAATCTATTAGTGTTCCTACCTCCAAAATCTTCATTGCTGACAGGTTTATAATCAGAATATGAATTCAACTGGGGTAGAATTATAAAATATTAAATTAAAGTAGGGAGATAAACTGAAGAAAGAATATGCATCTACCATTTTATTGTTTCTTGCCTCCTCTTCTTTTGAAGTTCCAGAGAATTCTCCTACGCATCATCAGATTATAGCTATTCTGAATATCTGATATACATATAGTATATGTATCCTTCAAGGAATAATTAAAGAATGGGCTTTGGTCCCTAGCCGGTTTGGCTCAGTGGATAGAGCATTGGCCTGCGGACTGAAGGGTCCCAGGTTCGATTCCGGTCAAGGGCATGTACCTTGGTTGCGGGCACATCCCCAGTAGGGAGTGTGCAGGTGGCAGCTGATTGATGTTTCTCTCTCCTTGATGTTTCTAACTCTCTATCCCTCTCCCTTCTTCTCTGTAAAAAAAATCAATAATAAAAAAAAAGAATGGGCTTTGGTTCCAAAATCTGTATGGACAAGAGTCCATGGACACAAGCAGAATAATTCGAGCCCCTGAGAGTTCACATTGATTCTTCTAATTACTTAAATACACAGAGTGGCCAGATTATTATGATCTCTGAACGCATAATAATCCTGCCACTCAGTTTGTGTGTGTGTGTATATATATATACATATATATATGTTAGAGGCCTGGTGCATGAATTCATGCATGGGTGGGATCTGGCCAGCCTGACCAGGGGAGGGGACATGGGCGGTTGGCCGGCCTGCCTGCTGGTCGAACTCCTGGTCGAGGGGACAATTTGCATATTAGCCTTTTATTATATAGGATATACACTGAGTGGCCAGATTATTATGGGTTCAGAGATCATAATAATCTGGCCACTCAGTGTATATTCTGTTACAGTTGAAGCCAGAAAGGCTTTAGGTATTGCCATCTTAATAAAGGACCAATTATCCCTTGTGTCAACATCTATAACATGCCTGTGTGCAGTATTTTGTTATTACCCTTTTAAGGTCCATAGGGTTTGTAATGATATTCCCTCTTACAACTGATAATGGAATTTTGTGTCTTCTCGCTTTCTTTTGTTGGTCTTGATAGATGCTTATCAATCTTATTTGTCTTCTTAAAAAACCAAGCTTTTGGTTTTATTGATTTACATATTGAGTTTTTGTTTTTAATTTCATTGATTTCTGTTCTTATTTTTATTATTTCCTTCCTTTCACTTGCTTTGGGTTTAATTAGCTCTTTTTTTTTCTTGAGTGTGGAAGCTTACACGTATTGATTTGAGACTTTACATCTTTTCCAATGTAAGCATTTGATGCTATAAATTTTCCTATAAGCACTTCTATAGCTGTATCACAATTTGTGATATATTGTTATTTATTTTTTATTTTTTTATTTTTTTTTATTCTTAAAACATTTATTTATTTATTTTTTATTAAGGTATTATATGTGTATATATCTTACCATTGCCCCCCCCCACCCCACTCCCATACATGCCTCACCCCCCAATGTTTTGCATCCATTGGTTACTCTTATATACATGCATATAAGTCCTTCAGTTGATCTCTTATTTCCCCCACCTCTCCCTAACCTTACTGCTGTAATTTGACAGTCTGTTTGATGCTTTACTGCCTCTGTATCTATCTTTTTGTTCATCAGTTTATAATGTTTTTCATTATCCCCAAATGAGTGAGATCATGTGGTATTTTTCTTTCATTGACTGGCTTATTTCACTTAGCATAATGTTCTCTAATTCCATCCAGGTGCCTACAAATGGTAGTAATTCCTTCTTTTTTATGGCAGCATAGTATTCCATTGTGTAGATGTACCATAGTTTTCTGATCCAGTCATCTGCTGACGGGCACTTAGGCTGTTTCCAAATCTTAGCTATGGTAAATTGTGCTGCTATGAACATAGGGGTGCATATATCCTTTCTGATTGGTGTTTCTAGTTTCTTAGGATATATTCCCAGGAGTGGGATTACTGGGTCAAATGGGAGTTCCATTTTCAGTTTTTTGAGGAAACTCCATACTGCTCTCCACAGTGGCTGCACCAGTCTGCATTCCCACCAGCAGTGCACGAGGGTTCCTTTTTCTCCGCATCCTCGCCAACACTTGTCGTTTGTTGATTTGTTGATGATAGCCATTCTGACAGGTGTGAGATGGTATCGCATTGTCGTTTTGATTTGCATCTATCGGATAATTAGTGACTTTGAGCATGTTTTCATGTGTCTCTTGGCCCTCCTTCTGTCTTCTTTCGAAAAGATTCTATTTAGGTCTGTTGCCCATTTTTTTATTGGATCATTTATCTTCCTTTTATTAAGTTGTATAAGTTCCCTGTAGATGTTGGAGATTAAACCTTTATCAGTGATAACATTTGCAAATATGTTCTCCCATACAGTGGGGTTTCTTGTTGTTTTGTTGATGGTTTCTTTTGCTGTGCAAAAGCTTTTTATTTTGATGTAGTCCCATTTGTTTATTTTCTGTTTGGCTTCCATTGCCCTAGGGGCAGTATCAGTGAAAAAGTTCTTTTGGCATATGTCTGAGATTTTGCTGCCTGTGGATTTCTCCAGTATTTTTATGGTTTCCCATCTTATATTTAAGTCCTGTACCCATTTTGAGTTTATTTTTGTGTATGGTGTAAGTTGGTGGTCTAGTTTCATTTTTTTGCATGTATCTGTCCAATTTTCCCAACACCATTTATTAAAGAGACTGTCTTGACTCCATTGTATGCTCATGCCTCCTTTGTCAAATATTAAATGCGCATATTGGTTTGGGTCGATATCTGGATTCTCTATTCTGTTCCATTGATCTATATGTCTGTTCTTGTGCCAGTACCAGGCTGTTTTGAGGACAGTGGCTTTGTAATACAGCTTGAAATCTGGTATTGAGATCCCTCCTACTTTATTCTTCTTTCTCAGGATTGCTGTGGCTATTCGGGGTCTTTTTTTATTCCAGATGAATTTTTGGAGAGTTCTTTCTAGGTCTGTGAAATACGCCGTTGGTATTTTAATGGGGAGTGCATTGAATCTATAGATTGCTTTGGGTAGTATGGACATTTTGATGATGTTGATTCTACCAATCCATGAACATGGTATGTTCTTCCATCTGTTTACATCTTCCTCTATCTCTTTTTTCAGTGTCCTGTAGTTTTCTGCATATAGGTCTTTTACCTCCTTGGTTAGGTTTATTCCTAAGTATCTTAATTTTTTTGGTGCGATGGAAAATGGGATTGCTTTTTTAGTCTCTCTTTCTGTAAGTTCACTGTTGGTGTATAGAAATGCCATAGATTTCTTGGTGTTAATTTTGTATCCTGCTACATTGCCGAATTCATTTATTAAGTCTGTTAGTTTTTTGATGGAGTCTTTCGGGTTTTTTATGTACAATATCATGTCATCTGCAAATAAGGACAGCTTTACTTCTCCTTTTCCAATTTGGATGCCTTTTATTTCTTCTTCTTGTCTAATTGCAGTGGCTAATACTTCCAGTACTATGTCAAACAGGAGTGGTGAGAGTGGGCATCCCTGTCTTGTTCCTGTTCTTAGGGGAAATGGTTTTAGTTTTTGCCCATTGAGTATGATGTTAGCTGTGGGTTTATCATATATAGCTTTTATTATGTTGAGGTATGATCCTTCTATTCCCAGCTTGTTGAGAGTTTTTATCAAGAAAGGGTGTTGGATTTTTTTTTTTATATATTTTATTGATATTTTACAGAGAGGAAGGGAGAGGGACAGAGAGCTAGAAACATCGATGAGAGAGAAACATCAATCAGCTGCCTCCTGCACACCTCCCACTGAGGATATGCCCGCTACCAAGGTACATGCCCTTGACCGGAATCGAACCTGGGACCTTCAGTCCACAGGCCGACGCTCTATCCACTGAGCCAAACCGGTTTTGGCGAAAGGGTGTTGGATTTTGTCAAATGCTTTTTCTGCATCAATTGATATGACTATGTGATTTTTATCTCTCAATTTGTTTATGTGATGTATCACATTTATTGATTTGCGGATATTGAACCATCCTTGCATTCCTGGGATAAACCCTACTTGGTCATGGTGTATGATCTTTCTGATGTACTGCTGGATCCTATTTGCTAGAATTTTGTTGAGGATTTTGGCATCTACATTCATGAGGGATATTGGCCTGTAATTCTCCTTCATTGTGTTGTCTTTATCTGGTTTTGGTATTAGGGTGATGCTGGCTTCATAGAAGGAGCTTGGAAGTGTTTCTTCCTCTTGATTTTTTTGGAATAGTCTGAGGAGGATAGGTTTTAGTTCTTCCTTGAATGTTTGGTAGAACTCTCCTGTGAAGCCATCTGGCCCCGGGCTTTTGTTTGCCGGAAGCTCTTTGATGACTGCTTCAATTTCTTCCATAGTTACTGGCATGTTGAGCTGTTTAGATTCTTCCTGATTGAGTTTTGGAAGGTTATATTTTTCTAGGAATATGTCCATTTCCTCCAGGTTGTCCAGTTTGTTGGAATAGAGTTGTTCATAGTATTTTTTAACAATCCTTTGTATTTCGGCGGGATCTGTTGTTATTTCACCTCTTTCATTTCTGATCTTGTTTATTTGGGTCCTCTCTCTTTGCTTCTTGGTGAGTCTGGCAAGAGGTTCATCAATCTTGTTTATCCTTTCAAAGAACCAGCTCTTGGTTTTGTTGATCTTTTGTATTGTTTCTTTGGTCTCTATGTCGTTTATCTGTGCTCTGATCTTTATTATTTCCTTCCTTCTGCTTACACTGGGCTTTTCTTGTTGCTCTTTTTCTAACTCTTTGAGTTGTTGGGTTAGGTAATTTATTACCCCTGTTTCTTGTTTTTTTGCAGTAGGCTTGTAGAGCTATGAACTTCCCTCTCAAGACTGCTTTCGCTGTGTCCCATAGATTTTGGATTGTAGTGTTTTCATTGTCATTTGTTGTCATGATGTTTTTTATTTCTTCTTTGATCTCTCTGGTAACCCAGTCATGGTTTAATAGCATGCTGTTTAGTCTCCATGTGTTTGATTTCTTTGGGTTGTTTTTATTGTAGTTGATTTCCAGTTTTATGCCACTGTGGTCTGAGAAGATGCTTGATATGATTTCTATCTTCTTGAATTTGAAGAGACTTTGCCTATGTCCCAACATATGGTCTATCTTTGAAAATGATCCATGTGCACTTGAGAAGAATGTATATTCTGTGGCTTTGGGGTGAAATGTTCTGAAGATGTCAATTAATTCCATCTGGTCTAGTGAGCCATTTAGGATTGATGTTTCTTTGCTGATGTTTTGTTTAGAGGATTTGTCCAATGGTGATAGTGGGGTATTAAAGTCTCCTACTATGATTGTATTGCTGTCAATCTCTCCCTTGATATCCTCCAGGAGATTTTTTATGTATTTGGGTGCTCCTGTATTGGGTGCATATATGTTTACTAGAGTTATTTCTTCTTGTTGGATTGCTCCCTTTAGTATTATGAAATGGCCTTCCTTATCTCTTGTTATGTCCTTCAGTTTGAGATCTAATTTGTCAGAAATAAGTATTGCTACCCCAGCTTTTTTTTCAGTTCCATTTGCCTGGAAAACCTTTTTCCATCCCTTCACCCTCAGTCTGTGTGCGTCTTTTTTTCTGAGGTGGGTTTCTTGTAGACAGCAGATATATGGGTCGTGTTGTCTTATCCAATCCGTTACCCTATGTCTTTTTTTTTTTTTTTTTGAAAAGGTAGACTTTTAATAACTGCTTTTATCACCAGGTTAAGTCATGCAGTTACAAAGTAGTTAGAAATTTCTGAAAGGATATTGTTAAAAAAAGAAAAAGCTCATTCTTACATAAATAATATCTAGCACTTCATTGGGACACTACTATTTAAAAGGCCCTGGCAAAACACAACCACCAACCTCAGGCTGTCTCCAGGCCGCTGTTGAAGCTGTGCCAAAGGGGAGGCCCCTGGAAGGGGACACAAAGTCAGGGTGAGTTGGGCCATTATTGGCAATGCTCACAGCTGCCAGCCAGACTCCAAAGAGGGAGCCCAAGCGGTTTTTTTCTGGGACACTCTATTTGAATTATTGTTCAATCAGGCAACACAATAGACTTTGAAAAGAGAAGAGCAATTAATTAACATAAGGAGGTTACTGTATTCTTTGGACTATATGTCATCAGTGTGGTTAATAAATTCTGACAGTTTCACACAACAGAAATAGGTGTCATCATTTGCTATGCAATGATAGGAAAGAAGATAACTAACTCTCCATTGGGCTTTTTGTTTGTTGGACAACATACTATAAATTATACTGTGTTATAAAAATACTAACTTTTTCATTCAATATGTTTACAGGCATTCACTGCTTAGTCAAGGTTAGGCTTAGTAAGTGATTAAAGGCAATTTTATTACAGCAGCATGTACTTATTTTATTCTAAAAGAATAAAATGCATAAAGAGAAACAGCATTTATTTTTGTTTGTAATCTATAGAATTGAGCTCTTTTGCTGATACACCCAAATGGCTCTCTGGCATCTACTTTTAGTTTTGCACACGATCCCCTAACTTTAATTTCTCTTTTCTTAAGGGTCTCATTTGAATCGACCTATGAGAATGTTGTCCATTGTCTATAAGCAATGAGAGAAAGATCTGTGGTTACATGTAAACTTGTGATAGGTCTACGGATGAAGAGGGGAAGAGGGTAGTAAAGAAGTCAGTGGCAATCCATCTATGTGAAGGTCAAACCGGCTTCATTGTACACCTTGAAGACTTTCTCAATGGCATTGACATAGGCAGCAGTTCTCAGGTCCAATCCCAGGTTATATTTCATGGCTGTGCACATGATTTGCCTGGCCAAGCGCTCCATGGTGTAGGCTAAGCCAGAGTGCACGATGTCTTTCTCAGACGCCCCCGATATCCTGTCTTGGAACTCTGATGTGGGCACAACAGGAATAGTTCCACCATGCTTTCCAAATTTCCTTTCCAGACTCTCCTGAACCGACATGAGCAAGTGGTAGTTAGAATCCCTTTCATATTTGAAGGTCAAACGGCCATAGCTGACATGATTTAGGTTCTTCAGCCACTCAAAGTAAGATACTGTAACTCCCCCGGCATTCAGGTAGAGATCTGGAATAACCATGATGTTCCGCTCCAGGAAAATCTTATCGGCTTCTGGAGTTGTTGGCCCATTGGCACCTTCAGCGATGATCTTGGCTTTGATTCTGGGTGCATTGGACTTGGTCAGCTGCTTCTCACTGGCAGCAGGGATCAGTATGTCACAGTCGGCCTCTAAGATGCTCCCTTCATAAAGCTTTGCCTTGGGGAAACCCAGGATTGAGCCATGTTGCAATTTGAAGTCTTCCAGTTCCTTTGGGTCAATGCCATCTGGATTCCATATACTCCCATCAGATTCACCAACACCAACACATTTAGCACCAAAGCGATGCAAATATCTCATCGAGTGCAGGCCCACATACCAAATCCCTGAACAACAAATGTTTTATCTCCAAACCCTGGTGTCATTCCTAAAATGCTCATGTAAGAAGCTTCATTGATGAAGTTTTCGATTCCATGAAAAACTCCCCGGCCAGTAGCAGAGATCCGTCCGTGGAACCCACCCTGACTGATGAGCTTGCCAGTGACACAGGCATGGGCATTAATATCATAGTGCCCGATGGTGCTAGCATAGGTGTCCGCAATCCAGGACATCTCTCGCTCACCCGTGCTCATGTCTGGGGCAGGCACATCAATGCCCGGACCAATAAAGCCCTTCTTGGCCAGTTCCATGGTGAACCTCCTCATGATCTTTTCCAACTCGTTATCGCTATAGTTCTTGGGGTTGATCTTAACACCAGCTTTGGCACCCCCAAATGGCACATCAACCACTGAGCACTTATATGTCATCAGAGAAGCCAAAGCTTTCACTTCATCTACACTCACGTCAGTGCTGTAACGAATACCTCCCTTGCAGGGCGTGCGGTGCTGGCTGTGCTGGGCCCGGTAGCCCTCGATGACCTCCCAGGAGCCGTCGTCACGCCGGATAAGGAAGGACAGGCTCAGCACATGGTTGCAGGGCTTGATGATCCGCAGGATGCCGCGCACCCGCTTCTGCTTCTGCTCCTCGCTCTCCCGGGTCCTGAGGTCCTCCACCAGCTTGTCCTCCACGATGCTGGTGCCGGGGTCAAAGAAGCCCTCCACCATCTTGAAGAAGTTAGGGTCGTCCTCGTGGTCAGCAGCCGCCTCGCTGTAGTGTCGCCGGGTGGGCGGCGGGAGCTCGGGCTGCGGGGCGGCGGCGGCGGCGGGCTGCCCGCGGGCCAGGCCCAGCAGCGCCGCCGAGTCGGCTGCTGCGGAGCCCAGGGCGGCGGGCACGGCGTGGGACAGCAGCAGCGCTTCGCCCAGGCAGCGGTACATGGCGGTGGGCGGAGGCGCTCTCGGAGGCTCGGGACCATGGGAGGGAAGGACGGCCCGGCGCGGGCTCACCCTATGTCTTTTGATTGGGGCATTTAATCCATTTACATTTAAAGTTATTATTGATAGGTACTTATTTGTCGCCATTCCTATTCTTTACCCCTGTGTTACTTCTTCGCTTCCTGTTTCTTTCTTTCTTTCTTTTTTTTTTTTTTACAGCAGACCCTTTAGCATTTCTTGTATTGCTGGTTTGGTGGTAATAAATTCCCTTAGTCCTTTTTTGTCTGTGGAGCTCCTGATTTCACCTTCAATTTTGATTGACAGCCTTGCTGGGTACAGTATTCTTGGATTCAGACCCTTCCTTTGCATGACTTTGTATATTTCATTCCATTCCCTTCTGGCCTGATGAGTTTCTGTTGAGAAATCAGTTGCTAGTCTGATGGGGGTTCCTTTGTATGTAACTTTCTGTCTCTCTCTTGCTGCTTTTAAGATTCTTACTTTGTCGTTGGTGTTTGCCAATTTAATTATAATGTGCCTTGGCGTCGGTCTTTTGGGGTTCATTTTGCTTGGGACTCTGTGAGCTTCTTGGATTTGTGTGGGTTTTTTCTTCCCTATATCAGGGAAATTTTCTGTCATTATTTCTTCAAAGAGGTTTTCTATTCCTTGCTCAGCTTCCTTTCCTTCTGGAACCCCTATTATGCGGATGTTGTTTTGTTTCGTGATGTCCCAAAGTTCCCTTAGACTCTCCTCCTGCCTTTTAATTTTTTTTTCTAGAAGTTGCTCTACTTGGGTATTTTTTTCCATCTTGTCTTCTAGCTCACTGATGCGGTCCTCTGCTTCTTCTAGTCTACTCTTGATGCTTTCTATTGAGTTCTTTACAGCAGCGATGTCATTTTTCATTTCTTCTTGGTTCTTCTTCATTTCCTCTTGGTTCTTGCTCATATTGTCGAATTTGTCTTCCATTCTTTTCAGCCACCTTATGACCATTTCTCTGAATTCTTTCTCTGGAAGGTTGCTTGCCTCCATTTCGTTTACTTCCTTTTCTGGTGATGCCTGCTTTTCTTTCATATGCGGGCTGCTTCTTTGTCTCCCCATGGTCTCTCTTCTCTGGGTGTCTGGTTATATAGTTCTCTCTCTCCTGGGTTGATTTAAAAGCACAAACTACAGCACTACCAGGTACAACTCACAAGGCACTGAACAGGAATGTATTCACGATATTAATAACCTCCAATATAGGTGACCACCAGAGAAAGGCAAATTAGGTGATAGGAGAGAAAGAAGAAGAGGAAAAAAGAAAGAAAGAAAGAAAAAAAGAAAAAAGGAGTGTGAAAATGAAATTGGGAAAAGGGAAAGTAAAGAAAAAAAAAAGTAAGAGAGACAAGAAAGTGACTAAGAGAGAAAGGGGAACAGACTATATATATTGGGGATAAAACTCCAATAGAACAATCACTAATCCCAGAAAATGCCAGCAACAAGTGCCTGGGGATTAGTACAAACTACCACACCAACTAATATGGAGTGAGGCAAGGGAAAGCTGAAGCACAAAACAAACAAAAAAATAAACAAAAGAAGAATAAGCAGAACAATCTCACAAAAAAGCATAAAAATTCGATATAATCTACATTCAAGCAAACAACAACAAAAGGACAGAGAGAAGGACAAGTTTATGGATAGCTCAGACAGCGAAGGGAGAGGTGTATGTGGACTTGGAGCAGGGGATTGGAGATTAGATATGTAAGTAGGGAGAAATTTTAACAAGGGGTAAACAGAAAGAATAGGGAAAATCTAAAGCAGTAAAAGGGTAAGATAAACAGGACACTGAAAAGGGGGAGGTTAGGAAGAGAGTGATGGCCTAAAGGTAGAGTTGAGATAGAGTAAAACGATGCTAAAGGAAAGATAAAAATAGAATGTAGATCCCTAATCCCAAAATAAAATGAAGAGAAAATAAAATGACACTTAAAAAAAAAAAAGATAAAATAGCAGTAGTAATAATACGGATTGAAAATAAAAATGTAATCATTAAAAAGGTAAAATCAAGTGATGAAAAAAGAAAAAAAAAGTTTCTTGATTAAAAGATGCAAAAAATGAAAATAAAAAAAAATAAAAAAATAAAAAAATAAAAGGTAAAAATAAGATGTGAAGTAGTGAAGGTCATTCACTTCCTCTGTTTTTCTGTTTGGCACGCCTGTTTCTCAGTCCAGACAGTATTGCAGTTCCCTGCGATCCACTGCTTTTCAGTGTTGTAAGCCAGTCCTGATTTTAAGCAGGCGGTGTGTCTTAATTTCTTGTATTCCTTTATTTTTGATTACACAAGAGTCAATTTGTGATTTAGCCCCTGGGTGGCAGTGTTTCTGGATTGACTTCCGGGTCTATCTATGGCCTCTCTAGGCAGTGTTAGAGCCTTCTTTCCCTGTGGCACTCACTACCGGTTTTTGGGAGTGGGCTGCCTCAGAGTTGACTCTCCGATGGTCACTCCCTGCTCCGATCCCCAGGTTCCAGAAAAACAACTTTCCCCTGAAGTCTTCCAGGGTGTCCCCAACTGGGTGATCCTATGTATTGGGCTTAGTAATCAGAAGCAAGAATTTCAAGAGGAAAAAGCCCAGTTGTGCGAACTCTGGGACTGCGCGTAAGCCCAGGCACCCAGGGAACGCAGGGGCTGCGCGTAAGTCTGGACTGCCTGAAATTCTTAGGGTGTCCCTGCACGTCAGATCAAAATGGGTTGCTTTTTAGAGTGCCCTTCTCTTAGCAGCTCTGAGGACCCCTTTCCACAATCACAGATCACGCCAGCCCCTACAGCCACGGATTTTTCTAGGCACAGACTTCCCTGGTCCTCCAGCTCCCGCAAAACGCGCGTTCCTCTCTCCCGCCGGGACCAGAGACCTCACCTTATCCCAGGCGAAATCTGACCTTTCCATGGTGGAGTGTAGAGCTCCTCTGAACCCGTGTGTTTGCGCCAATTGGGGAGCGTTGTTCTGGGGCTCGCAGTCGTTCCTTGGGTGCCGCAGTTGTGGATTCTCAGGCTTCCGATAAGCTCCACTTTCCGGATCAAGATGGCGCAGACTCCGCGTCCAAGCCCGCAGCTCCGGGAGGGGACCCAGCCGCAGTTGGTGCTGCCAGGTCAGGGGAACCCCGTTTAGCAGTCCTCCACCTCCTTCTGGAATTCAGCTGTCTCCCAACCAGCCAACAAACACTCCTTGTGCGACCCTCAGCTGTTCTTTCTTTCTGCTCCGGGACAAGGCTCGGAACACGTCTGTCTATTCCGCCGCCATTATTCCCTCAATTTGTGATATATTGTATTTTCCATTTTCATTCAGTTCAAAATGCTTTCTAATCTCCCTTGAGATTTTCTCTTTGGCCCATGAATTATAGAGAAGTGTGTTGTTTAGTTTCCAACAGCTTGAAAAATTTTAGTAATATTTCTGTTATTAATTTCAAGTTTAATTCCATTATAAACATACTTTATTTATTTTTAAAAACATATATTTTTATTGATTTCAGAGAGGAAGGGATAGGAAGAGAGATAGAAACATCAATGATGAGAGAGAATCATTGATGGGCTGCCTCCTGCACACCCCCTACTGGGGATTGAGCCTACAACACAGGCACGTGACCCTGCAGTCCGCAGGCCGACGCTCTATCCACTGAGCCAAACCAGCTAGGGATAAATATATTTTATATTATTTCAATTCTTTTAAATCTGCTAAGGTTTGTTTTATAATCCAGGGTCTGGTCTATTTTGTTAAATATTCCATGCATATATGAGAAGACTGTGTGTTCTGTTTTTAGGTGTAGTGTTCTATAAATGTCAGTTATATCCAGCTGATTGATGGTGTTCAGTTCTATATCCTTGCTTATTTTCTGACCAATAATTATATTTGTTACTGAGAGAGAGATACATCAAAGTCATCAATTATAATTGTGGATTTTCTGTTTCTTCTTTCCGTTATTCAAGTTTTTACATATATGCAATTTTTTATTTTTTATTGAAGTTGTTGCAGTGACATTGGTTAATACAATTATATAGGTTTCAGGCCTACATTTCTATAATTTACTTATATATTTTGTAACTGTGTTGTTAAGTGCATACACATTTAGAAGGTCTTCTTGTCACTCACTGGAAAGGGACCAGGCTCAGAGTGGATCTGCCTCGTGTTGGCCTGTAGTACGTGGAAAGATTTCATGAGTCCAGGTGACTTTGAGAGGACATTTATTAAAGCTGGGGACACTGAAACAAAGGAAGGGCTTAAGATAGAAGCAGCAACAGGAGAGAGCCCTGGCAGGGCTGCTTTGGCTCTCTAGAATACTATAGGAAAGAAGTGAGCTGAGGCGGGGCTCCTGTTAGCTCACGGAGAAGTAAAGGTCACAGTGACGGGAGTGAGACAAGGCAGGCTGCTGTTAGCTCATGAAAAAGTCAGAGGAAAGGGGTGTTGGAGTCAGGTTCAGGGGGTAAGTCCGGGATGAGCTGCTGCTGCTTGATGCTCCCCTGATTGCGAGTCTCATGGGGACTCTTAGAGTTTAGGAGAATGTTCATGCCTGAGGAAGAGAAAGGCATCATGGCCGTGCTCCAGAGAGAACCCGCCTGGGTCTTTGTCTTGAGGCTTTTCATCTCTCTTTTGGAGCAGGAATCTGAGGAAAGGTCTCAGGGAGGGTTTTAGCAGAATATTCACCAGCTTTCCAGGTGTGTTCTTTAATATGCTGATGTACCAAAATGAGGCATAGAGGGACCAGGGTCATTTTCTGGTTAGCTTTGCCTTTATCTTGGATTTGTTTGACTCTAATTGTTGTTGTTGTTGTTAGTTATTCCCCAGACTTCATCCATTCTTGGGTTTGGCTGGCACAAATGGCATTACTTCGATTTCTTTTCTATTTCTCTGACCAGGATGATTTAAGCTATTTATTCTCTGGGTAGGAAGGAGAAGTGTAAACCATTTACTCTCAAGTGTCCTTGGTTAGGGAAGATAAGGTCTTGTGCTTCACTAGAAATGTCTGGTTCTCTAGAAAGAAACGAGCCTGGGCAGGGCTGCTCCGGCTCACTGAGAAGTCAGAGAGGTTCAGGGGGTTAGCCTGGGCTGAGCTGCTGCTACCCATTGCTCTCCTGGTTGCAAATCTCATGGGGACCCTTAGAATTTAGGAGATGCACACCTGTGGGGGAAAGAAAAGGGGAAGGAAAAGGTGCAGGCATAGTCCAGAAAGGGAGAGCTCGGGATGGGGGCCTTTGAAGGCTGGGCGTTTAGGGGAGGGCTTTAGGGAGATCTCAATACAACACTTACCATTTTTTCCAGGTGTGCCCTCTCAGGGTTGTGGTCTCCACTGATTGGTCAGCACTATTAGTCATTGCAGCTGGTCCTGGCTTCACCTACCTGGTTTTGCTGCTTTTCTGGGCTTGAAGATGAAATACACCTGAGGCCTAGATGTTATCTCTAGGGAAGTGACCTTCTGTATCTGCTGTAAATTGCTGGGCCAGTTTGTTCAGCTCTCTGTCTCAGTTTCCCAATTCCACTTGCTAAGGAATATTCCTAGCTTACTATCCTGCCTCAGTATAATTATTGATATGTTTGGGTTTATGTCCATCATTTATTATTTATTATGTTTATTTCCTCTATTTTAGTTCCTCTATTTCCCTTTTCATGCCTACTTTTGGGTTATTTGATTTTTTTTAGTATTCCATTTAAACTCATTTATTTATTTACTAGTGGCCCGGTGCACAAACTTTGTGCATGGGGTGTGTGTCCCTCAGCCCAGCCTGCACCCTCTCCAATCTGGGACCCCTCGGGGGATGTTTGACTGCCGGTTTAGACCCAATCTGTGTGGGATCGGGCCTAAACCAGCAGTCGGACATCCCTCTCGCAATCTGGGACTGCTGGCTCCTAACCGTTCAACTGCCTGCCTGCCTGCCTGATCGCCCCTAACCACTCTGCCTGCCAGCTTGCTCACCCCCAACTGTTCCCTCCTGCCAGCCTGCTCACCCCCAACTGCCCCCCCTCTGCCTGCTCACCCCCAACTGCCCCCCCTCTGTCTGCCTGCCCACCCTACCAGGGCTCTTTGATCAATGATGCACAGAGGGAGGCCCTGGCCACCCGGCTGGGGCTCTGGGATCAATGACAGAGCAGAGGCAGGCATTTCCCACCAGGCCTGGGCTCCGCCATTAATCCCTGCCCACAGGGAGGCCTGCCCACCAGGCCTGGGCTCCGCCATTAATCCCTGCCCACAGGGAGACCTGCCCACCAGGCCTGGGCTCCGCCATTAATCCCTGCCCACAGGGAGGCCTGCCCACCAGGCCTGGGCTCACCATTGATTCCCGCCCACAGGGAGGCCCTGCCCACCCTGCAATCAATTGCTGCCCACAGGGAGGCCTGCCCACCAGGCCTGGGCTCCGCCATTAATCCCTGCCCACAGGAAGGCCTGCCCACCAGGCCTGGGCTCACCATTGATTGCCGCCCACATGGAGGCCCTGCCCACCCTGCGATTAATTGCTGCCCGCAGGGAAGCCCTGCCTGTCCTGCCCATCCTGCCAGGGCTCTGTGATCAATGCTGCACAGAGGGAGGCCCTGCCCACCTGGCTGGGGCTCTGCAATGGGCCCTCCCAGCCTTGGTGGCTTGCCTCAGCCCTCCCAGCCACGGCTTTGTCCGGAAGTAGGTCCGTAAGGTCGTCCGTAAGGTCTCCCAGTCTAATTAGCTTATTACCCTTTTATTAGTATAGATTGTGATTTTGATTATATCTTTATTTAATTTTTAAAGTTAATTATGTTGAAATTACAATATACATGCTTAACTTTCCCCAGTCCACTTAGAATCAAGATTTTACCACTTCAAATAAAATGTAGACACCTTATGATCAAATAGGTTTCTACGTCCTCCCCATTTTAACTACCCTCTGAAAAACCAATTCTTTTTTTTTTTCTTCTGCAGCCAGCAATGTGAAGAGAAGGAAAAAGGCTCCATAATAACTTCAGCACTGAGAACAATGTAGGCAGGCAAATATATTTGTAGAATGATTGCTGGGCTTCTAGAAATTTGAAGGGCACATCCACAGGACTGCTCAGATCCAAGGCAGACAACAGGGCTGGGCCAAGCCAGGGTGTGTATCTTTCCATCCTGTTTCCATGCCCAAATCTTTAAGTTATTTAATTAAAAACCATGCAGAAACAGGAGTTAGGAGCCTTTGGAGAAAGAGTCTCAATATTCTTTTTAAAAAATATATATTTTATTGATTTTTACAGAGAGGAAGGGAGAGGGAGAGTTAGAAACATCAATTTGAGAGAAACATCGATCAGCTGCCTCCCACACACCTCCTACTGGGGATGTGCCCGCAACCAAGGTACATGCCCTTGACCGGAATCGAACCTGGGACCCTTGAGTCCACAGGCCGACTCTCTATCGACTGAGCCAAACTGGCCAGGGCAGAGGCTCAATATTCTGAACTACTTGTTCTTCAGCTTTTGGTCTAAAGCAGTGATTTTCAACCAGTGTGCCAGAAAGTTTTTTAAAATATGCAATATGTGACTATTTAGTCAGCGACATTGACCTATTTTCTCTTAGACTATCAAATAAAAATGATGACAACAGACAATACAACAATAGCTGTCTGGTATTAATGAATCAAAAATATACCTATTTTTCTTTTGTCAGATGGGAAAAATATATATTTTGGTATGCTGCAGGATTTTCATAATTAGTTTATGTGTGTCATCAGTTGAAAAAGATTGAAAATCACTGGTCTAAAGAAGCACCAAGGGGTGCTTTGCAAAGATCTGACCTTGGGAATCAGTTACAGAGACAATCTATTGGAATTTGCATCCACTTGGCTTATCTGAAAAATAACAATAACAAAAGCCAGCTGCTTCTAAAAAAATTAGGTAATTTGCTTTAAAAAATTCTTAAAATATTTGGATGCTGTTTTCTAAGGCATCCTTAGATAGCCCTTTCACTCTCAGCCTCCTAAGGTTCATCTACAAAATATGTCCCCTACAGCTCAGGCACCCTCAAGGAGCCCTATAGGTTTTGGTAACATAACTCAAGATTCCTACTCTTCTGAATCTTCCCTTAAGAAGAGATTGGATATTCACTCTGTTAGGGATACCCCTGGTAATAGTTTTCATTTCAGTTTCATGACTGAAGGAGAGTTAGAGCCAGAAATATCAACCCTACAACCAGAGATAGTTTTTGTAGTAAGTGTCTAAAGAAGAGATTTTTAGAATTTTCAGAGCAAAAAAATGAGAAAGAAAATTATCTCAAACTTGAGAAAGGATGGCCTTTATTGCAAGAGTAGAGCTTTATTGCAAGATGTAATTACTAGATTATTCTGGAAATTGTCTAGTATTTCTGATAATATGTTTGGACAACTTTCTAAAGACTTTGATAAAATGAAGAGCCTCGTTTGTAAAGCTAAACTTTATCAATAAGCCCAAGACCACCAGTCTTGTGGACAACACCATTAATTTTATTCAGATAGTCCTCTTTTGTACATAGACTAACAAGGTTATATAGCTACATCTTTTTCCTATAAAAATTGATCTACTAAGGGGTTATATCTATATTATTTTATATCATACTAGAGGCCCGGTGCATGAAATTCATGCATGGGGGGGGGGCGGTGTGTCCCTCAGCCCAACCTGCACCCTCTCCAATGTGGGATCCTTCTCACAATCCAGGACTACTGGCTCCCAACTGCTCACCTGCCTGCCTTCCTGATTGCCCCTAACCGCTTCTGCCTGCCAGCCTGATCACCCACTAACCACTCCCCTGCCAGCCTGATTGATGCCTAACTGCTGCCCTGCCAGCCTGTTTGCCTCTAACTGCCCTCCCCTGCCGGCCTGGTCACCCCTAACTGCCCTCCCCTGCAGGCCTGGTCCCCCTCAATTGCTCTCCACTGCAGGCCTGGGTCCCTCCAAACTTCCCTTCTCTGCCGGCCTGGTCACCCCTAACTGCCCTCCCCTGCAGGCTTGATCGCCCCCAACTGCCCTCCCTTGCAGGCCTGGTCCCTCCCAACTTCCCTCCCCTGCTGGCCATCTTGTGGCAGTCATCTTGTGTCCACATGGGGGCAGCCATCTTTGAACACATTGGGGCAGCCATCATGTGTTGGAGTGATGGTCAATTTGCATATTACTCTTTTATTAGATTGGATTAGAAATCAAAACTGAGAAATTAAAAAATCTATATATTAATTTGTTTTAAATTACTATAATAAACACATCTTAAAACATAATATATTTTTATTTAACATAACTATAATCTCAAAAACATAATGAGAAGATTGGTATATTTTTTTTTTTTTTTATAAAAAACCCACTTTATTTATTTTTTAAATTTTATTTTATTTTATTTTTTTTTTCTTTTCATATTTTTATTAAGGTATTATATGTGTACATATCTTACCATTGCCCCCCACCCCCACCCCACTCCCATACATGCCCTCACCCCCCAATGTTTTGCATCCGTTGGTTACTCTTATATACATGCATATAAGTCCTTCAGTTGATCTCTTATTTCCCCCACCTCTCCCTAACCTTACCCCTGTAATTTGACAGTCTGTTTGATGCTTTACTGCCTCTGTAACTATCTTTTTGTTCATCAGTTTATAATGTTTTTCATTATCCCATAATGAGTGGGATCATGTGGTATTTTTCTTTCATTGACTGGCTTATTTCACTTAGCATAATGTTCTCTAATTCCATCCAAGTGCCTACAAATGGTAGTAATTCCTTCTTTTTAACGGCAGCATAGTATTCCATTGTGTAGATGTACCATAGTTTTCTGATCCAGTCATCTGCTGACGGGCACCTAGGCTGTTTCCAAATCTTAGCTATTGTAAATTGTGCTGCTATGAACATAGGGGTGCATATATCCTTTCTGATTGGTGTTTCTAGTTTCTTAGGATATATTCCTAGGAGTGGGATTACTGGTTCAAATGGGAGTTCCATTTTCAGTTTTTTGAGGAAACTCTATACTGTTCTCCACAGTGGCTGCACCAGTCTGCATTCCCACCAGCAGTGCACGAGGGTTCCTTTTTCTCCGCATCCTCGCCAACACTTGTCGTTTGTTGATTTGTTGATGATAGCCATTCTGACAGGTGTGAGATGGTATCGCATTGTTGTTTTGATTTGCATCTCTCGGATAATTAGTGACTTTGAGCATGTTTTCATGTGTCTCTTGGCCTTCCTTCTGTCTTCTTTCGAAAAGATTCTATTTAGGTCCGTTGCCCATTTTTTTATTGGATCCTTTATCTTCCTTTTATTAAGTTGTATAAGCTGCCTGTAGATGTTGGAAATTAAACCTTTATCAGTGATACCATTTGCAAATATGTTCTCCCATACAGTGGGGTTTCTTGTTGTTTTGTTGATGGTTTCTTTTGCTGTGCAAAAGCTTTTTATTTTGATGTAGTCCCATTTGTTTATTTTCTGTTTGGCTTCCATTGCCCTAGGGGCAGTATCACTGAAAAAGTTCTTTTGGCATATGTCTGAGATTTTGCTGCCTGTGGATTCCTCTAGTATTTTTATGGTTTCCCGTCTTATATTTAAGTCCTGTACCCATTTTGAGTTTATTTTTGTGTATGGTGTAAGTTGGTGATCTAGTTTCATTTTTTTGCATGTATCTGTCCAATTTTCCCAACACCATTTATTAAAGAGACTGTCTTGACTCCATTGTATGCTCATGCCTCCTTTGTCAAATATTAAATGCTCATATTGGTTTGGGTTGATATCTGGATTCTCTATTCTGTTCCATTGATCTATATGTCTGTTCTTGTGCCAGTACCAGGCTGTTTTGAGGACAGTGGCTTTGTAATACAGCTTGAAATCTGGTATTGAGATCCCTCCTACTTTATTCTTCTTTCTCAGCATTGCTGTGGCTATTCGGGGTCTTTTTTTATTCCAGATGAATTTTTGGAGAGTTCTTTCTAGGTCTGTGAAATACGCCGTTGGTATTTTAATGGGGAGTGCATTGAATCTATAGATTGCTTTGGGTAGTATGGACATTTTAATGATGTTGATTCTACCAATCCATGAACATGGTATGTTCTTCCATCTGTTTACATCTTCCTCTATCTCTTTTTTCAGTGTCCTGTAGTTTTCCGCATATAGGTCTTTTACCTCCTTGGTTAGGTTTATTCCTAAGTATCTTAATTTTTTTGGTGCGATGGAAAATGGGATTGCTTTTTTAGTCTCTCTTTCTGTAAGTTCATTGTTGGTGTATAGAAATGCCATAGATTTCTTGGTGTTAATTTTGTATCCTGCTACATTGCCGAATTCATTTATTAAGTCTGTTAGTTTTTTGATGGAGTCTTTCGGGTTTTTTATGTACAATATCATGTCATCTGCAAATAAGGACAGCTTTACTTCTTCTTTTCCAATTTGGATGCCTTTTATTTCTTCTTCTTGTCTAATTGCAGTGGCTAATACTTCCAGTACTATGTCAAACAGGAGTGGTGAGAGTGGGCATCCCTGTCTTGTTCCTGTTCTTAGGGGAAATGGTTTTAGTTTTTGCCCATTGAGTATGATGTTAGCTGTGGGTTTATCATATATAGCTTTTATTATGTTGAGGTATGATCCTTCTATTCCCAGCTTGTTGAGAGTTTTTATCAAGAAAGGGTGTTGGATTTTGTCAAATGCTTTTTCTGCATCAATTGATATGACTATGTGATTTTTATCTCTCAATTTGTTTATGTGATGTATCACATTTATTGATTTGCGGATATTGAACCATCCTTGCATTCCTGGGATAAATCCTACTTGGTCATGGTGTATGATCTTTCTGATGTACTGCTGGATCCTATTTGCTAGAATTTTATTGAGGATTTTGGCATCTACATTCATGAGGGATATTGGCCTGTAATTCTCCTTCATTGTGTTGTCTTTATCTGGTTTTGGTATTAGGGTGATGCTGGCTTCATAGAATGAGCTTGGAAGTGTTCCTTCCTCTTGAATTTTTTGGAATAGTCTGAGGAGGATAGGTTTTAGTTCTTCCTTGAATGTTTGGTAGAACTCTCCTGTGAAGCCGTCTGGCCCCGGGCTTTTGTTTGCTGGAAGCTCTTTGATGACTGCTTCAATTTCTTCCATAGTTACTGGCATGTTGAGCTGTTTAGATTCTTCCTGATTGAGTTTTGGAAGGTTATATTTTTCTAGGAATATGTCCATTTCCTCCAGGTTGTCCAGTTTGTTGGAATAGAGTTGTTCGTAGTATTTTTTAACAATCCTTTGTATTTCGGCGGGATCTGTTGTTATTTCACCTCTTTCATTTCTGATCTTGTTTATTTGGGTCCTCTCTCTTTGCTTCTTGGTGAGCCTGGCTAGAGGTTCATCAATCTTGTTTATCCTTTCGAAGAACCAGCTCTTGGTTTTGTTGATCTTTTGTATTGTTTCTTTGGTCTCTATGTCGTTTATCTGTGCTCTGATCTTTATTATTTCCTTCCTTCTGCTTACACTGGGCTTTTCTTGTTGCTCTTTTTCTAACTCTTTGAGTTGTTGGGTTAGGTAATTTATTACCCCTGTTTCTTGTTTTTTGCAGTAGGCTTGTAGAGCTATGAACTTCCCTCTCAGGACTGCTTTCGCTGTGTCCCATAGATTTTGGATTGTAGTGTTTTCATTGTCATTTGTTGTCATGATGTTTTTTATTTCTTCTTTGATCTCTCTGGTAACCCAGTCATGGTTTAATAGCATGCTGTTTAGTCTCCATGTGTTTGATTTCTTTGGGTTGTTTTTATTGTAGTTGATTTCCAGTTTTATGCCACTGTGGTCTGAGAAGATGCTTGATATGATTTCTATCTTCTTGAATTTGAAGAGACTTTGCCTATGTCCCAACATATGGTCTATCTTTGAAAATGACCCATGTGCACTTGAGAAGAATGTATATTCTGTGGCTTTGGGGTGAAATGTTCTGAAGATGTCAATTAATTCCATCTGGTCTAGTGAGTCATTTAGGATTGATGTTTCTTTGCTGATGTTTTGTTTAGAGGATTTGTCCAGTGGTGATAGTGGGGTATTAAAGTCCCCTACTATGATTGTATTGCTGTCAATCTCTCCCTTGATATCCTCCAGGAGTTTTTTTATGTATTTGGGTGCTCCTGTATTGGGTGCATATATGTTTACCAGAGTTATTTCTTCTTGTTGGATTGCTCCCTTTAGTATTATGAAATGGCCTTCCTTATCTCTTGTTATGTCCTTCAGTTTGAGATCTAATTTGTCAGAAATAAGTATTGCTACCCCAGCTTTTTTTTTCAGTTCCATTTGCCTGGAAAACCTTTTTCCATCCCTTCACCCTCAGTCTGTGTGCATCTTTTTTTCTGAGGTGGGTTTCTTGTAGACAGCAGATATATGGGTCGTGTTTTCTTATCCAATCCGTTACCCTATGTCTTTTGATTGGGGCATTTAATCCATTTACATTTAAAGTTATTATTGATAGGTACTTATTTGTCGCCATTCCTATTCTTTACCCCTGTGTTACTTCTTCGCTTCCTGTTTCTTTCTTTCTTTCTTTTTTTTTTTTTTTTTACAGCAGACCCTTTAGCATTTCTTGCATTGCTGGTTTGGTGGTAATAAATTCCCTTAGTCCTTTTTTGTCTGTGAAGCTCCTGATTTCACCTTCAATTTTGATTGACAGCCTTGCTGGGTACAGTATTCTTGGATTCAGACCCTTCCTTTGCATGACTTTGTATATTTCATTCCATTCCCTTCTGGCCTGATGAGTTTCTGTTGAGAAATCAGTTGCTAGTCTGATGGGGGTTCCTTTGTATGTAACTTTCTGTCTCTCTCTTGCTGCTTTTAAGATTCTTACTTTGTCATTGGTGTTTGCCAATTTAATTATAATGTGCCTTGGTGTCGGTCTTTTGGGGTTCATTTTGCTTGGGACTCTGTGAGCTTCTTGGATTTGTGTGGGTTTTTTCTTCCCTATATCTGGGAAATTTTCTGTCATTATTTCTTCAAAGAGTTTTTCTATTCCTTGCTCAGCTTCCTTTCCTTCTGGAACCCCTATTATGCGGATGTTGTTTTGTTTCGTGTTGTCCCAAAGTTCCCTTAGACTCTCCTCCTGCCTTTTAATTTTTTTTTCTAGAAGTTGCTTTTCTTGGGTATTTTTTTCCATCTTGTCTTCTAGCTCACTGATGCGGTCCTCTGCTTCTTCTAGTCTACTCTTGATGCTTTCTATTGAGTTCTTTACGGCAGCGATGTCATTTTTCATTTCTTCTTGGTTCTTCTTCATTTCCTCTTGGTTCTTGCTCATATTGTCGAATTTGTCTTCCATTCTTTTCAGCCACCTTATGACCATTTCTCTGAATTCTTTCTCTGGAAGGTTGCTTGCCTCCATTTCGTTTACTTCCTTTTCTGGTGATGCCTGCTTTTCTTTCATATGCGGGCTGCTTCTTTGTCTCCCCATGGTCTCTCTTCTCTGGGTGTCTGGTTATGTAGTTCTCTCTCTCCTGGGTTGATTTAAAGGCACAAAATACAGCACTACCAGGTACAACTCACAAGGCACTGAACAGGAATGTATTCACGATATTATTAACCTCCAATAAAGGTGACCACCAGAGAAAGGCAAATTAGGTGATAGGAGAGAAAGAAGAAGAGGAAAAAGGAAAGAAAGAAAGAAAGAAAAAAGGAGTGTGAAAATGAAATTGGGAAAAGGGAAAGTAAAGAGAAAAAAAAAAAGTAAGAGAGACAAGAAAGTGACTAAGAGAGAAAGGGGAACAGACTATATATATTGGGGATAAAACTCCAATAGAACAATCACTAATCCCAGAAAATGCCAGCAACAAGTGCCTGGGGATTAGTACAAACTACCACACCAACTAATATGGAGTGAGGCAAGGGAAAGCTGAAGCACAAAACAAACAAAAAAATAAACAAAAGAAGAATAAGCAAAACAATCTCACAAAAAAGCATAAAAATTGGATATAATCTACATTCAAGCAAACAACAACAAAAGGACAGAGAGAAGGACAAGTTTATGGATAGCTCAGACAGCGAAGGGAGAGGTGTATGTGGACTTGGAGCAGAGGATTGGAGATTAGATATGTAAGTAGGGTGAAATTTTAACAAGGGGTAAACAGAAAGAATAGGGAAAATCTAAAGCAGTAAAAGGGTAATATAAACAGGACACTGAAAAGGAGGAGGTTAGGAAGAGAGTGATGGCCTAAAGGTAGAGTTGAGATAGAGTAAAACGATGCTAAAGGAAAGATAAAAATAGAATGTAGAACCCTAATCCCAAAATAAAATGAAGAGAAAATAAAATGACACTTTAAAAAAAAAAAAAAAGATAAAATAGCAGTAGTAATAATACGGATTGAAAATAAAAATGTAATCATTAAAAAGGTAAAATCAAGTGATGAAAAAAGAAAAAAAAAGTTTCTTGATTAAAAGATGCAAAAAATGAAAATAAAAAAAAAAAAAAATAAAAAAATAAAAGGTAAAAATAAAATGTGAAGTAGTGAAGGTCATTCACTTCCTCTGTTTTTCTGTTTGGCACGCCTGTTTCTCAGTCCAGACAGTATTGCAGTTCCCTGCGATCCACTGCTCTTCGGTGTTGTAAGCCAGTCCTGATTTTAAGCAGGCGGTGTGTCTTAATTTCTCGTATTCCTTTATTTTTGATTACACAAGAGTCGATTTGTGATTCAGCCCCTGGGTGGCAGTGTTTCTGGATTAACTTCCGGGTCTATCTATGGCCTCTCTAGGCAGTGTTAGAGCCTTCTTTCTCTGTGGCACTCGTCACCGGCCTGTGGGAGTGGTCTGCCTCAGAGCTGACTCTCTGATGGTCACTCCCCGCTCCGATCCCCAGGTTCCAGAAAAACAACCTTCCCCTGCAGTCTCCCAGGGTGTCCCCAACTGGGTGATCCTATGTATTGGGCTTAGTAATCAGAAGGAAGAATTTCAAGAGGAAAAAGCCCAGTTGTGCATACTCCGGGACTCCGCGTAAGCCCAGGCACCCAGGGAACGCAGGGGCTGCGCGTAAGTCTGGACTGCCTGAAATTCTTAGGGTGTCCCTGCACTTCAGATCAAAATGGGTTGCTTTTTAGAGTGCCCTTCTCTTAGCAGCTCTGAGGACCCCTTTCCACAATCACAGATCACACCAGCCCCTACAGCCACGGATTTTTCTAGGCACAGACTTCCCTGGTCCTCCAGCTCCCGCAAAACGCGCGTTCCTCTCTCCCGCCGGGACCAGAGACCTCACCTTATCCCAGGCGAAATCTGACCTTTCCGTGGTGGAGTGTAGAGCTCCTCTGAACCCGTGTGCTTGCGCCAGTTGGGGAGCGTTGTTCTGGGGCTCGCAGCTGTTCCTGGGGTGCCGCCGTTGTGGATTCTCAGGCTTCAGATAAGCTCCACTTTCCGGATCAAGATGGCGCAGACTCCGCGTCCAAGCCCGCAGCTCCGGGAGGGGACCCAGCCGCAGTTGGTGCTGCCAGGTCAGGGGAACCCCGTTCAGCAGTCCCCCACCTCCTTCTGGAGTTCAGCTGTCTCCCAACCAGCCAACAAACACTCCTTGTGCGACCCTCAGCTGTTCTTTCTTTCTGCTCCGGGACAAGGCTCGGAACACGTCTGTCTATTCCGCCGCCATTATTCCCTCCGAGAAGATTGGTATTGTTTCACATTTTTGAAAATTTTTAAAATGTCTGGTTCAAAAATCTATTTGCTAGAAAGAAATATTTGTTTTTTAAGAAACATTTCCAATTTTTATTCATAAAATTAATCCAAACAGCAGAATAGATATACAGAGCCACATATCAATAACAAACCAGGAAGAAAACAAAATATTCCAGAGACATCTTGAACAATTTTAAAGGAATACACACCAGGCTAAAAACCTACAGCTAAACCGTGGTTGCCCAACAGGTTACATTTATTTCTGCATGTTCTCAATAAGATCTTCCTTATATTTGCCTTTCTCTTTTCCAACTTGTCAAGATTTGGCTTTGTGTTCAAGAATTTTTTCCCGATCTTTGTCCAGTTTTAGCCTGGTGATAACCACCTTGCTGGGGTGAATGCCCACGTGGACAGGTGTGCCGTAGCCTTGTCACACTGCACCCACTCCATGCAGATGACATGTTTCTTCCTGTACACCTGCATTACCTTGTCGATTTGCTGACCTTTATAATGTTCTCAAACCACCTGGACATCATTGTCCTTGCGGATGGGCATGGAGTGGATGTTGTACTTCTGCTGCAGCTTCTTGGAGAGTGGGAAAGACATGATCTTGGGGTGCATGCGCAAGGGGGCCTTGAAGTGGCATTTGTGGTTTTTGTTGCGGTCCGAGGTCACGAAGGGGTTGAACTTCATGGTGACTGTCTGGCGCCGGAAGTGCTCAGATCTAAAAAGAAATATTTAAGCTGTTTTTTTTTTTTTTTTTTTTTTTTTTTTTTGTGGGGGGGTGGGGAAGATTTCCCCCTCATTGTCAAGTTTGAAATATAACTTTGATATCTTTTCATAATAAATTAATCTTAGATATTATTTTAATAAGGTGGGTGTTAGAGAAGTTCTCTTGTGTTTTCATGGAGAAGAACTTTACGAATGTGTTCAGATTTTTCTTTGAGTTTGAGGTATGCCGCAACCAGCATGGCGGGGTTCACGGTGTGAAGGAGGGGCCAATTCACAAATAAAGATGCTAGACAAAAATATGAATTATTAAGGGGTGGAGGCCAGATGGAGTCTTTCTTGAAGAGGCTCCCGAGACCAGTCCCATCTGCTTTTTATTCACTTTGAGTACACATTTGCCCTTTAGCAATGCATACAGGCAGATCAAAGGTAAAGTTTGGTACGCAATGTAAAGTATCAGGTCAGGAAATTGCCTTGAGCCATTGCAATCACAGCAGGGCAGTCAAGCTGATATTCAGCCTTGCTGAATATCGAAGTCCATTGGCCTTCCAGTGTCTCTTTTGCACTTTTATGCTAATTGCTGTTTGCTTTAGCCTCCAGCAGAGGTCTTTATGTTCATTAAAGAGTCATAATCTTCCTGATCACATCCTTGAAAGCTTGTTTTACTTGTTTATTTCTTAGAGTGTAAATGAATGGGTTCAACAAAGGGGCTATTGAGGTATTGAGCAGGGCGACTCCCTTATTGAAGGCAATTCCCTCCTTTGCTGAGGGTTTTATGTACATGAAGATGCAGCTGCCATAAGAGAGGGAAATGACAATCATGTGGGAAGAACACGTGGAAAAGGCCTTTTTCCTTTGCTGAGCAGAGGGGATCTTCAGAATGGTCCAGATGATGTTTGTATAGGAGATACTCACCAGCACCAGAGTGACCACTAAGGTCATAAATGCTAAAATAAAGTAAACCAGCTCCATAAGTCTTGTGTCTGAGCATGATATCTCTATGAGGGGCCCATAGTCACAATAATAATGATTCAGTATGTTGGAGGCACAGAAATCCAGCTGACTGGTCCAGATGATTGTGGATATGATGATCAGGAAACCACCTAGCCAGGAGCAGAGAACCAGCTGGGTGCAAACCCTGCTGCTCATAATGGTTGTGTAATGCAGCGGTTTACATATGGCCACATAGCGGTCATAAGCCATGGCAGCCAGAAGGTAAAACTCTGTGGCCCCAAGGAGTATGGCAAAGAAATACTGAGTGAAGCAACCGGCAAAGCTGATGGTCTTCTTCCCAGTTAAGATGCTGAACAGTAGCCTAGGAGTGAAAGTGGTTGTGAAGGAAATTTCTAAAAAGGAGAAATTCCGGAGGAAGAAATACATGGGAGTCTGGAGGTGGGAGTCCAGTAGTGTGAGGGTGATGATGGCCATGTTTCCAATAATACTAAATATGTAGGTCAGGAAGAGAAGTATAAAGATGACAAGTTGAATTTCTGGGATGTCTGTTAGTCCCAGAAGAATGAATTCTGTCGGAAAGGTTTGGTTTTTCATCGCTAACTCTTACAGCCTAGGAAGGTACAAAGGAACAAAGTTGGTGTTTAGAAGGGAAGAAGAGCACAGGAGCATTCAGGGGAGGCTAAGGATTTTTTGTTGAATTGATTGAACAGCTTTGCCCCCCACCCTCTGTGAATCTGACTCAAATGAGATTTTCTATTGGATAGAGGCTGCCTCTTTACAAGAATTTTTGTTAAATTTCCACGTACGAGGATTTTTCTCCATGGCTCCTTTTCAGGCTCTTCATGTACTTTCTTAGCGTATCTTCTAACCCAGGGGTGGGCAAACTTTTTGACTTGAGGGCCACAATGGGTTCTTAAACTGGACCGGAGGGCCGGAACAAAAGCATGGATGGAGTGTTTGTGTGAACTAATATAAATTCAAAGTAAACATCATTACATAAAAGGGTACGGTCTTTTTTTTTTTTATTTCAATAGTTTTATTCATTTCAAACATTTTAACAAGAAGAATGTAAACACTAATTATTATAATTTGAAACTTCAAAAAATGGAGGAATCATAGCACAATAACATACCTTATATTGAAGATGGCAAAGGCAAAATAAAATTGCCTAATAAAGGAAGGTACAAAAGCCTTTCAAATTAAACTTAAATATAATAAAATAATTTAAAACTAAAACAAATAGAAAAGAACAAAATGTGTAAACAGTAAATTAAACATTTTCTTTAGTGCAACTTCCAAATTATGCCCGGGACGTAGATGTAGATGGCAATGTAGACTGGGTTGAAAGGTTTTTGGTCTTTAAAACATCAGCTTCAGTGGGAACAGTGTTGTTGGTCTCCTTTTTAGCTAATGCTCTGATACTGTGCTCTCCAGGGGCATGTCTCCCTACATCACCACGATAACGTGTCTACGCATTCCCAGGGTGATGTCGGGAGACCCGTCCGCGGGCATTACAAGGAGCCTCTGGAAGATTGAGAGGTTGTTCCTTCTACTGAATGGGGAATATAAATCCGCCCACTCAGAAGAAGGAGCTGCGGCCGTGTTTCCTGACGTTGCCATGTTAACACTGCTGCTGGTGAAGGAGCGGAGGGGAGAGCAAGAGAACCCTCCGCTCTTTCGGCTCTGAGGGCCGGATAGAATAGCCGAACGGGCCCGATCCGGCCCGTGGGCCGTAGTTTGCCCACGGCTGTTCTAACCCAATGCCTAAGTTATCATTTTCTCCATTTAGTGTGTTTGAAAACTGACTTTTGACCTTTTATCTGCTAATTTGGCAGTGGTGTCTCATTTCCATCACTCTCTTGGTCTTAGTGTGAGAAGAAAAGCTAACTATGTTAAGCTCATAGTTGAGGGCTTTTAGGAGGCAATAAGAAAGCCTATCTAATAAAAGAGTAATATGCAAATTAACCATCACTCTGCTACACCCACAAGCCACTCCCACCAGCCAATCAGGAATGAGTATGCAAATTAACCCAACCAAGATGGCTGTGGCCACAGAGCAAGCAGGAGGCTTGGGTTTTCCCAGCAATGGAGTAAGCCAAGCTTTCCACACACCCTGGCTGGCCAGGCCTCCACTCAAGGCTGCAAAGTTTCAATTATAGAAGATAAATAAGTCCCAAGAAAAATGGCAGCAGCCACAGAGCTGGAGAGAGCAGGAGGCTTGAGTTGCCCTCGGCGATGGAGGAAGCCAAGCTTCTCCAGCCCTGGCTTGCCTTGGTCTCCGCTTAAGGCTACAAAGTTTCAATTATCCTATCTAATAAAAGAGTAATATGCAAATTAATGCCACTCCGCTACACCACAAGCCACGCCCACAAGCCACGCCCACCAGCCAATCAGGAGCAAATATGCAAATAAACCGAATCAAGATGGCTACTGCCACAGAGAGCAGGAGGGAGGCTTGGGTTTCCCTGGCAATGGAGGAAGCCAAGCTTTCCACCTGCCCTTGCCAGCCTAGGCCTCCACTCAAGGCTACAAAGTTTCAATGATAGAAGATACATAAATCGAAACAGAAATGGCGGCAGCCACAGAGCAAAAAGAAGGTTTGGCACTGCTCCAGGCTACAAAGTTTCAATTGTAGAAGATACATAAACCCCAGATACCAGGGCCTCTGCTTGGGTCACCGGGGGGCGTGGCTGGCCTGCAAACCACCACAGGCCCCTCGCCCAGGGCGCCCCACACCCCAAGGGAACCCCCACCCTGATCCAGGACACCCTTCAGGACAAACCAGCTGGCCCCCACCCATGCACCAGGCCTCTATCCTATCTAATAAAAGAGTAATATGCAGATTGACCATCACTCCAACACACAAGATGGCTGCCCCCATGTGGTCAAAGATCCTGCCCCCATGTGGACACAAGATGGCCACCACAAGATGGCCAGCAAGGGAGGGTAGTTGGGAGGGACCAGGACTGCAAGGGAGGGCAGTTGGTGGCGATCAAGCCTGCAGGGGTGGGAAGTTAGGGATGACCAAGCTGGCAGAGGAGGGAAGTTGGGGGCGACAAGGCCTGCAGGGAAAGGTAGTTGGGAGGGACCCAGGCCTGCAGGGGAGAGCAGTTGGGGGGGGGACCAGGCCTGCAGGGGAGGGCAGTTGGGGGGACCAGGCCTGCAGGGGAGGGCAGTTAGGGGCAAACAGGCTGGCAGGGGAGCAGTTAGGCATCAATCAGGCTGGCAGGGGAGTGGTTAGGGGGTGATCAGGCTGGCAGGCAGAAGTGGTTATGGGTAATCAGGAAGGCAGGCAGGCGAGCAATTGGGAGCCGTCAGTTCTGGATTGTGAGAGGGATGTCCGACAGCCCGTTTAGGCCTTATCCTCCTGGGATTGGGCCTAAATGGGCAGTCAGACATCCCTTGAGGGGTCCCAGATTGGAGAGGGTGCAGGCTGGGCTGAGGGACACACACCCCCATGCACAAATTTCGTGTACCGGGCCTCTAGTTCTGTTATAACTGTGTATCCAAAGAGATCCCCAAATTCCCTTAGATTTTTAGAATTTGTGGACCATTGTGACTAATATCAGTCTCTAAATATTTGCAGTCAATGTCTGCTTTCCCTCAGGTCCCAGTTTTCAGATGACATGATACTGTATATAGAAAACCCTAAAGACTCTACCAAAAACAACTAGAATTGACAAACGAGTTCAGTAAAGTAGCAGGATACAAAATTAATATTCAGATGTTAAAAAAAGTAAAGTTAATATTCAGAAATTGGGGACATTGTTACATACCAATAATGAACTATTAGAAAGAGAAACTAAGAAAACAATCCCATTTACAACTGCAACAAAAACAATAAGGTACCTAGGGATAAATTGAACCGAAGAGGTAAAAGACCTATACTCTGAAAATCATAGCATACTAAGGAAAGAGATTCAGGAAGATACAAATGAGTGGAAGCATATTCTGTGTTCATGGATAAGAATAATTAACATAATAAAAATCCATATATACCCAAAGCAATCTATTAATTCAATGTAATTAAAATACCAATGGCATATCTCACAGAACTTGAACAAATATTCCAAAAATTTATATGGACCCACAAAGGACCCTGAATAGCCTCAGCAATCTTGAGTTACAAAGAACAGGTTGGAGGAATCATGCTATCTGACATCCAACTATTCTACAAGGCCATTGTAATCAAAACAGCATGATACTGGCATAAAAACAGGCATGTAAATCAATGGGACAGAATAAAGAGCTAAACCCACACCTTTATGGTCAATTAATATTTGACAAAGCAGCCCTAGCTGGTTGGCTCAGTGAATAGAGTGTCGGCCTGTGGACCAAAGGGTCCAGTTGAGGGCACATACCTCAGTTGCAGGCTCCTCCCTGGCCCGGCCCGTGTGGTGGCTTGTGCAGGAGGCAACCAATCGATGTGTTTCTCTTACATGATGTTTCTCTCTGTCTTTCCCTCTTTCTTCCACTCTCCCTAAAAATCAATGGAAAAATATCCTTGGGCGAGGATTAACAAAACATAAATAAATAAAGAAATTAAAATTTTATTTTGACAAAGGAAGCAAGAACATACAATGGGGTAAAGACAGTCTCTTCAGTAAAAGGTGTTGGCAAAATTGGACAGATACATGCCAAAAAAAAAAAAAAAAAAAAAAAAAAAAGAAAAAAGAAAAAGAAAGAAATAAGAAACTAGATCACTAACTTACACCATACACAAGAATAAAGTCAAAAGGGATTTAAAGACTTAAATGTAAATCATGAAAGCTTAAAAAACCTAGAAGAAAACATAGGCAGCAAAATATTGGATATTTCTCATAGTAATGTTTTTAAATATAATTTATGGGGAAAGGGAAACAAAATAAAAATTAAACAAATGGGACTACATCAAACTAAAATGCTTTTACACAGCAAAGGAAACCATCAGCAAAATGAAAGACAACTCACTGAATAGGAGTACATATTCGTCAATGACATCTGATAAAGGGTTAATTTCCAAAATTTATAAAGAACTTATATAACTCAACACCAAGAAAACAAACAACCCAATGAAAAAATGGGCAAAGGACTTGAATAGACACTTCTTCAAAGAGGACATACAGATGGCCAGTAGACATATGAAAAGATGCTCAAGGTCACTAATCATCAGAGAAATGCAAATTAAAATCACAATGAGATTTTACCTCATAGCTGTCAGAATGGCTATAACTAATAAATCAACAAACAAGTGTTGGCAAGGATGTGGAGCAAGGGGAACCCTTGTGCTCTGTTGGTTGGATTGCAGATTGGTGCAGCTACGTGGAAAACAGTATGGAGTTTCCTCAAAAAATTAAAAATGGAACTGCCTTATGACCTAGTGATTCCACTTCTTGGAATTTATCAGAAGAAACCCAAAACACTAATTCAAAAGAATATATGCACCCCTTTGTTCCTTGCAGCATTATTTACAATAGCCAAAATTTGGAAGCAGCCCAAGTGCCCATCAATAGATGAGTGGATGAAAAAGGCTGTGATACATCTACACAATGGAATGCTGTGTGGCTGTAAAAAAGAAGGAACTCTTACCTTTTGGGACAGAATGGATGGACCTGGAGAATATTATGTTAAGTGAAATAAGCCAGTCAGAGAAAGACAAATACCACATGATTTTACTTATATGTGGAATCTAATGAACAAAATAAATTAACAGAATAGAAACAGACTTATACATAATGAGAACAGACTGACAGCTATCAGAGGTGAGGGGGGTGAAAAAGGAAAAGGTATTAAGAAGAAAAAACACACATAGACATGGACAATAGTATGGTGATTGCCATGGGGAAAGGACGTGGAGGGAGGTGGAAGAGGGCAAAGGGAGGATAATGGTGGTGATACTTGGGGTGGTTAGCACAGGATACAGTATGCAGATGATGTGCTATAGAGTTGCACACTTGAAACCTGTATGTTTTATTAGCAAATGTCACAGCAATAAATTCAATAAAAATTTTTTAAACAGTTGCAAGTATTATTTGGGAGTCTCTTTTTTTATTTAACATATATTTTTATTGATTTCAGAGAGGAAGGGAGATAGAGAGATAGAAACATCAATGATGAGAGAGAATCTTCGATAGGCTGCCTCCTGCATGCCCCCTACTGGGGATTGAGCCTTCAACCTAGGCAAGTGCCCTTGATCAAAATCGAACCTGGGACCTTTTAGTCTACAGGCCGACGCTCTATCCATTGAGCCAAACTGGCTAGGGCTGGGAGTTTCTAATGAAGAATATAAATGACTAGGGGCCTATTTATACCATAATTAGAGAATTCAAGTAATTATTTTTTGTATATAGATGAGGAATAGGGTTCTTAATATTTACATAGCTATTGTAAAATTTAATTTAAATTATATTTCACTTTTATTTATTCTCCATGGTTCTCAAATTCTCAAAACCATTCTCAGCATATAACTCACCTACATTTTATTGATAGTTAGTAACATTTTCTCTGGCATGATCCTCCTGTCTACATTTCTTCTTTCAAGACAGTTCTGTCCTACACTCACCTTTTCATACTCTGTTCAAAAGAGTTGATTATCCCTTTTGTGTCAAAGGTTAGTCCCTCTCTGACTCTTGAAAATAGAAACTAATAAACATTTTACCATCTTCTAAATCAAGAAGCAGTTAATGTACATTGATTTATTTGGTTACAATTATAATAACAATAAATTATTACCATTAATTGAGAACTTACTATGTGCCAAGTCTTGTCATTATTTTATTTGATACCCATAATAATCCTTTGAGAAAGGTATTGTTACTATCCCCATTGTGCAGATGAGGAAACTGAGTTTTGGAGCAGTTGATAAGTTGTTCCAGCTTCCACCGCTAGGGTACTGTGGAGTCTGACCCAGTGCCTCCTGATTCCACAGCCTGCACTCTTGACTCCCAGGTTGTGCTGATTTCCCATCATCACACAGGGGTAGAGCGATTATGATCATTATCTCAACCTTACAGATGAGATAATGTGGATTAATTATACTGTAAGGATAACAATGGTAATGACGGTGAAACTGAGGCTGGGAAAGTTTAAGTGATTTGACCAAGAACACACAGCTAGCACATTCTTCCGAATCTAAGACACATGTGGACCAAACTTGCTTCTTTATTTCTTAACAAATTTATTAAATGGTGATTGCATATTGAAAAATATTCTGCATATTTATATTTTGCCTCTACATTATCTTTGATTTTTTTCTTCTAATATCTTCTTCTGTATTTTTTTTCTCATATATTCTTAATTTCTGGTTTTAACTAATGGGTCCTTCATAATTTTTCCTCCTTTCTTGGAACTCTAAAGATGCATGTCTTACTCTTTTTTCTTCTAAACACACATTTTTCAGAAGTTGCTCTTGCTTGCTCTAGTTTCCAAATGAGTGAAACAATCCTGTCCTGTAGCTATCTCATGCTGACTCTCAAATATATATTTCTAGGCCTGAATTCTTATTTCATTTTCAGCCCCATATATTTAACTCTCATTTTCTTTTGTATGTTTTCCTCTCAAATTAACCTTAATATGTTAACAATGGTGTATTGTATGATCCCATTTTGTTAAAAAGACATATATGCATCCCAGCTGTGGTGACTCAGTGGTTGAGCATCAATCTATGAACCAGGAGGTCACGGTTGATTCCTGGTCAGGGCATATGCCTGGGTTGCAGGCTCGATCCCCTAGGGGACATGTAGGGGGCAGCTGATCAGTTACTCTCTTCATTGAATTTTCTCTCTCTCTCTTCCTCTCCCTACCTCTCTGAAATCAATTAAAAATATATAAAAAATACATATATGTATATAAACATCTTTTATATGAAGTTAAATGAGTAAGTGGGGGACATACAGGGAGTTGTCCCTTTTTACTTTATACTTTCGTACCTTTATACCTGCCTACATTGTATGAAGGTTATAAAACAAGTATAAGTTCATTTTAAATAAAAAAGTCACAGTTATAAGATTTTATGTCCTACAATCATGGACAAATAACATTTATATAACTATAAGCTGAGAATATACTTACACTTGACTTCAGGGCAGTGATGTGGGATTTTACCCACACATGTCCTGGGATGAATCACAAGTTAGAAGTCAGATGTGAATGAAAGATGGCATAAAACTGAACTTGTTAGCTTTCCCACCAGTACTTATTGACCTAATTATTCACAAAAACTTACAAGCTTATGAAAATTTAGTAGAAAAAAATCCCACTGATCCTGCCATATATGAGCTTATCTGTCACTTGCTACTTCTTATTTCCACATTAATTTTAAAATGCACCCTGACGTATATAATTTTATTAAGCAACGTAACTTCAATAAATTTGATACAAAATAAAAAATATAAATTGTACCCTGGCCAGTAAATTAATCCTTTGAGAGGTGATTTATTTAAGTTAAGCATACTTATAGTAGTGATAATAAAAGCATCCTCGCTTCAAAGTCTTATTTTCTCTGTTCTGACTTGTTTGAGCCGGGATATATGCTGCTTCTAATTTTATATGAGGCCGAAACATATTTTAAATGTTTGTATTTAGGGAGACCTTAAGATAATTAGTTGAGGAAAGAAATGAAAGTTCCCAGGAGGCACAAATTGAGAGTATGCTAATGAACCCTATTTGTTGAGAACTCTGGAATTGAACCTTTAATGGGAGATTGGGGAAGAAGTCCAAAGAGACGCCAAGGAATTTAACAGGAGAACATCAGGATATTAAGAAAACTTTGTGGAAACTGCAGTAATGATAATGATTAAAAATAACCATAGAAAGTAGAAAAACACGTTTATTTTGATCAGTTTACTGCATGCTGGGCATAATGCCAAACAACATATCTTTATTATATTTAAGTACAATGCTGGATAATATTTAAAAAGTCACAGTACAATGCTAGATAAAAAATTAAAAAAGTCACAGTTATAGGATTTTCTGTTCTATAATCACAGACAAGTAACATTGAATAAACTATACATTTATTATTTGTTACCGTTCATAACAGCCATATACTCCTCAAGAACAAGATAGTAGCAGTTAGAGCGTTTGTCTTCTGTTGCTGTGGTGATGTTATATTGGTCAAGTAACCTGAGATACAAGGAGGGTTTAGCATTTTCTCCATTAGTGCCTTTCCTTCTCATTAGTCTTTGGTGTCCCGATAAGTGTTCTCTGATGGAAAACTGGAGGTCCTGTGTCCTTCCTCTCTCTCCTCTAAAAGGCTTGAAAACCCTCTTCCCCTGTTCACTGCCACTCCCACGCAAACCTTTTCAAATCCACACAGTCTCAATCTCTACATCTTTACATGGAAATGGTAATTGTCATGTGGCTCTTCAAGAGCTTTCAAATAAGAAGCTCCTTGACAAAAGAATTTTCAGATTGCATGAAGCAGAGGAATATGATCTTAGAGGGATCAGCGATTGACTTCAACCAAGACCCTTTGGAGACCGGGTGTAAGCTGACAGAGTCCTTGCACCCGAAGGGACTGATAAGATTCAGTCCCCTGCTCACACAGTGTCCCCTGACTTGTTTGGACAGCAATTTCCAATTGTCAGCAGAATGAGAGTGACCTTTCTTGGCTTACCTGAAGTCTGTAACTATTTACTGAGGCTTGCTGTACTGAGAATTTGGCTTCCTGCTTTATCTCCCTTAGAGATTAAGAGGAACGGAGGGTACGTTCCTTTTGAACTGACCTCCCAGTCAGAGTTTGTGTATAGAAGGTATTGCGCAGTTAATAAAGCTGCTGCAGTCTGTCAATGGCTTGCAGTCCTCCCGATGCTGCTTTCATGTCTTTCTTTTTTTTTTTTTAAATAAATCTTTATTGTTCAGATTATTACAGGTGTTCCTCTTTTTTCCCCCCATAGCTTCCCTCCACCTGATTCCCCACCCCACCCCATGCCCTTACCCCCCGCCACTGTCTTCATCCGTAGGTGTAAGCTTTTTGTCCAATCTCTTCCCGCACCCCTCACACCCCCTGCCCCTGAGAATTGCCAGTCCACTCCCTTTCTATGTCCCTGATTCTATTATCTATTATATTCACCAGTCCATTCTGTTCTTCAGATTTTTTATTCACTTGATTTTTAGATTCACTTGTTGGTAGGTATGTATTTGTTGTCACTTTGTTCATAATTTTTATCTTTACCTTTTTCTTCTTCTTCCTCTTCTTAAAGAATACCCTTCAGCATTTCATGTAATCCTGGTTTGGTGGTGATGAACTCCTTTAGCTTTTTCTTGTCTGTGAAGCTCTTTATCTGACCTTCAACTCTGAATGATAGCTTTGCTGGGTAGAGTAATCTTGGTTGTAGGTTCTTGCTGTTCATCACTTTGAATATTTCTTGCCACTCCCTTCTGGCAAGCATAGTTTCTGCCGAGAAATCAGCTGACAGTCGTATGGGTGCTCCCTTGTAGGTAACTAACCGTTTTTCTCTTGCTGCTTTCAAGATTCTCTCTTTGTCTTTTGCCCTTGGCATTTTAATTATGATGTGTCTTGGTGTGGTCCTCTTTGGATTCCTCTTGTATGGGGTTCTGTGTGCTTCCTGAACTTGTAAGTCTATTTCTTTCACCAGGTAGGGAAAGTTTTCTGTCATTATTTCTTCTAGTAGGTTTTCAATATTTTGCTCTCTCTCTTCTTCTGGCACCCCAAAAATTCGGATGTTGGTACACTTAAAGTTGTCCCAGAGGCTCCTTACACTATTTTCATATTTTTGGATTTTTTCTTTTTGTTTTTCTGGTTGGGTGTTTTTTGTTTCCTCATATTTCATATCTTTTGATTCTTGGGGTACGTTGATCTACAGTTGAGTTTCTGTATATTCTTTATTTCATACAGTGTGTGCTTAATTTCTGACTGGTCCTTTTCTATTTTTTTGGTATTCTCATCAAGATCCTTAAAGGTCTCACTAAGTTCCTCAGCGGTTTTTAGAAGATTCTGGAGTAACCTTATAAATGTGGTTCTGAACTCTATGTCGTCCAGTAGTTTGCTTTCTTCCATTTCTCTCATTCGTGACATGTTTCTTTGTCTCCGCATTTTGTTGCTTCCTTGTGTTGATGGAGTGGCTTTGTGTGGTAGGTGACCTATAGGGGCCAGTAGCTCAGCCTCCCCAATCACTTGAGGTGGACGCCTTTGGTACATCCCTTTGTGGGCTGAGTGCAAAGTCTTGGTGTAGTTAAGCCTTGATTGCTGTTGGTACACTGGGAGGAATTGACCTCCAGGCCAATTGGCTGTGAGGACCAGCTGTGTCTATAATGGAAGAACTGCTATGCTGGAGACACGCTTATGGTGCAGGACTTGTTTCAGTGGGGCTTTGGTGCTCACTGAGTCTGCCTCTTGAAAGTGTCACTTATGGATGTGAGGAGTTGAAATCTGGTGTCTCACACTGACCACCAGGTACACTGGCTTCTGGATCTCCAATGGGGTGCAGGTCAGCTACTGTCTGAGGCCACCCAGCAGGCACTACAGCGAGAACTACAGTTTTCTCCTCTTTGCTTGGGGTTTGGAGGTTTTGGAGCTGTCTGACCCGGGCTGCAAGTTTGCTAGGTTAAGCTGCAATAGGGCAGACCATTCATATGCTAAAGCCGCTGCTTAGAGCTTGGGTGGGTTTGTAGGTTGTGCGGGGCGGGGTCTCAGGGTGTCACTAGGCTAGGGCGTGGCAAACAGCGATGGCTGCCAGAAGTCCGCTCTGCGTCTCTGACCGTGTCCCCGCGTCCCGCGCCCCAGCACAGTAAACAATTATTCCTGCGCGCAGCCCTGCAAGCAAGCCTCCCTCACTTTCCGACCCCACGGCAGATAGTCCAGCTTCTCCCCGTAAGAGTTTGGGTTTCCTGCGTCTCCCCAGAAACTGGAGTTTGGAGTAATCGGGAGCTTATCTGCCTTCGGGTTGAAAACAGCAGTGCTCCCGATTCCCGCATCTCCGTACCTCAGCTTTTCTGCGCTTGTGCACCCCTCAATGCTGTTTGCTCTTTCCTTCTAGTTGTAGAACTTCCACTCAGCCAGCTTTCCCATGGTTCTGGGTGATAGACGTTTTGTCTTTTAGTTGTAGTTTTGAAATTGTTGTGCGAGGCAGCAGTTTAGGTGTTTACCTACGCCGCCATCTTGGATCCTCTCCGTCTTTCTTTTTTTAATTCCCACCTCCCTACCTCAGTCCGGTTCACCTGTCAGGCGGGCACTGACAAGACCCTAGGTGGTATGACATTAGTTTTCTTTTTCTTTTCTTTTTTGACTTAGAGCTTTATTTTTTATTTTTTAAAAATAAATCTTTATTGTTCAGATTATTACAGTTGTTTCTCTCCCCCCCCCCCAATAGCTCCCCTCCACCCGGTTCCCACCCCAACCCATGCCCTTACCCCCCTCCCCCACTGTCCTCATCCATAGGTGTATGATTTTTATCCAGTCTCTTCCCGCCCCTCCCACACCCCTTTCCCCCCAAGGATTGTCAGTCCACTCCCTTTCTATGCCCCTCATTCTATTATATTCACCAGTTTATTCTGTTCATCAGATTTTTTATTCACTTGATTTTTAGATTCACTTGTTGATAGATAGGTATTTGTTGTTCATAATTTTTATCTTTACCTTTTCCTTCTTCTTCCTCTTCTTAAAGAATACCTTTCAGCATTTCATATAATACTGGTTTGGTGGTGATGACCTCCTTTAGCTTTTTCTTATCTGTGAAGCTCTTTTTCTGACCTTTAATTCTGAATGATAGCTTTGCTGGGTAGAGTAATCCTGGTTGTAGGTTCTTGCTGTTCATCACTTTAAATATTTCTTGCCACTCCCATCTGGCTGCATAGTTTCTGTTGAGAAATCAGCTGACAATCATATGGGTACTCCCTTGTAGGTAACTAACTGTTTTTCTCTTGCTGCTTTCAAGATTCTTTCTTTGTCTTTTGCTCTTGGCATTTTAATTATGATGTGTCTTGTTGTGGTCCTCTTTGGATTCCTTTTGTTTGGGGTTCTGTGCACTTCCTGGACTTGTAAGTCTATTTCTTTCACCAGGTAGGGGAAGGTTTCTGTCATTATTTCTTCAAATAGGTTTTCATTATCTTGCTCTCTTTTTCAGGCACTCCCATAATTCTGATGTTGGTACCCTTGAAGTTGACCCAGAGGCTCCTTACACTATCTTCATATTTTTGGATTCTTTTTTCTATTTGCTTTTCTGGTTGGGTGTTTTTTGTTTCTTTGTATTTCAAATCATTGACTTGATTCTTGCGATCCACTAGTCTGCTGTTGCATATCCTTATATTATTCTTTATTTCGGTCAGTGTATGCTTAATTTCAAGTTGGTCCTTTTTCATATCCTTGAGGGTCTCGCTAAGTTTATTGGCCTTTTCTAGGAAATTCTTGAAAAACCTTATAACCATGGTTTTGAACTCAATATCCAGTTGTTTGCTTTCCTCTCTTTCTTTCATTTGCGACCTGTTTCTTTGTCTCCACATTTTGGCTGCTTCCCTGAGTTGATAGAGTGGCTTTGTGTGCTAGGTGTTCTATAGGGCCCAGTGGCTCAGCCTCCCCAATTACCTGAGGTGGACACTCTTGGTACACCCCTTTGTGGGTTGTGTGCACAGTCTTGTTGTAGTTAAGCCTTGATTGTTGTTGGTATCAGTGGGAGGAATTGACCTCCAGGTCAATTGGCTGTGAGGATCAGCTGTGTTTACGCTGGGAGAACTTCTGTGCTGGAGACACCCTTATGAGACAGGACTTGCAAAAGTCTCTATGCTTAACTTGGATGGGGTGGAGTCTCAGGGCGGAGCAGATAGCATTGGTTTCCCATCAGCCCTGCCCTAATAGGCCCCTGTGTCTGAGTGTCCTGTGGTAATTGCTGCAAACACCTCTGAGAGAAAGCTGCCCTCGAGTTCTGCCCAGTGCCAGATAGTTCAGTTTCTCCCCGAATGAGTCTGGGTCCCCAGAGTCTCACCTGGAATTGGAGTTGAGTGCAGTCGGGAGCTTTTGTCTCCCTCCCGCTTGAGAATGCCAGTTGTGTACTCAGTTGCCTGTCCTCTCTGCGCGCGCCCTGGTACCTCTGTCTTCCACAGTTCCTTTGAGTCTCAGTGTGCTTTTGTCTTTCTAGTTGTAGAATTTCCACTCAGCCAGCCTTTCTGTGGTTCTGGATGATGTCCGTTCTGTCTTTTAGTTGTAGTTTTGAAGTTGTTGTGCGAGGCGGCAAGTTCAGGTGTTTACCTATGCCGCCATCTTGGTTTCTCCTATTTCTTTTTTAAAAAATATTTATTTTATTTTTTTGTCAGTTTACAGACATTTTATTTTATTTTTATATGTTTATTTATTTTTTATTGTTTAAAGTATTATATATTGTAGTACATATATCTCCATTTTTCCCCCCATTGACCTTCCCCCAGCCTCCCCTCCCCCTTGTCGCATGCCCTCATCCTTCCCCCCTCAGTGTCTTGTGTCCATTTGTTGTGCTTATATGCATGCATACAAGTACTTTGGTTGATCTCTTTCCCCCGCTCCCCAACACTCCCCAGCCTTCCCGCTATAATTTGACAGTCTGTTCAGTGCTTTACTGCCTCTGTATCTATCTTTTTCTTCATCAGGTAATAATGTTCTTTATTTTCCATAAATGAGTGAGATCATGTGGTATTTTTCTTTCATTGCCTGGCTTATTTCACTTAACATAATGCTCTCCAGGTCCATCCATGTTGCTGCAAATGGTAAGAAATCCTTCTTTTTTATAGCAGCATAGTATTCTATTGTGTAGATGTACCATAGTTTTCTAATCAACTCATCTGCTGATGGGCATTTAGGCTATTTCCAAATCTTAGCTATGGTGAATTGTGCTGCTATGAACATAGGGGTGCATATATCCTTTCTGATTGGTGTTTCTAGTTTCTTGGGATATATTCCTAGAAGTGGGATTACTGGGTCAAATGGGAGCTCCATTTTTAGTTTTTTGAAAAAAATCCATACTGTTCTTCACAGTGGCTGCACCAGTCTGCATTCCCACCAGCAGTGCACGAGGGTTCCTTTTTCTTCGCATCCTCACCAGTACTTGTCGTTTGTTGATTTGTTGATGATTGCCATCTGACAGGTGTGAGATGGTACCGCATTGTGGTTTTGATTTGCATCTCTTGGATAATTAGTGACTTTGAGCATGTTTTCATATGTCTCTTGGCCTTCCTTCTGTCTTCTTTCGAAAAGTACCTATTTAGGTCCGTTGCCCATTTTTTTTATTGGATCATTTATCTTCCTTTTATTAAGTTGTATAAGCTGCCTGTAGATGTTGGAGATTAAACCTTTATCAGTGATAACATTTGCAAATATGTTCTCCCATACAGTGGGGTTTCTTGTTGTTTTGTTGATGGTTTCTTTTGCTGTGCAAAAGCTTTTTATTTTGATGTAGTCCCATTTGTTTATTTTCTCCTTAGTTTCCATTGTCCTAGGAATGGTATCGGTGAAGAAATTGCTTCGGCATATGTCTGAGATTTCTCTGCCTGTGGATTCCTCAAGTATTTTTATGGTTTCCTGTCTCATGTTTAAGTCCTTGATCCATTTTGAGTTTATTTTTGTGTATGGTGTAAGTTTGTGATCTAGTTTCATTTTTTTGCATTTATCTGTCCAATTTTCCCAACACCATTTGTTGAAGAGACTGTCTTGACTCCATTGTATGTTCGTGCCTCCTTTGTCAAATATTAATTGAGCATAGTGGTTTGGGTCGATATCTGGGTTCTCTATTCTATTCCATTGGTCTATATGTCTGTTCTTGTGCCAGTACCAGGCTGTTTTGAGAACAGTGGCCTTGTAATACAGCTTGAAATCTGGTATTGAGATCCCACCTACTTTGTTCTTCTTTCTTAGGATTTCTGTGACTATTCGGGGTCTTTTTTTTTATTCCAGATGAATTTTTGGAGAGTTCTTTCTAGGTCTGTGAAATATGCCATTGGTATTTTAATGGGGAGTGCATTGAATCTATAGATTGCTTTGGGTAGTATGGACATTTTAATGATGTTGATTCTACAAATCCATGAACATGGTATGTGCTTCCATCTGTTTACGTCTTCCTCTATCCCTTTTTTCAGTGTCCTATAGTTTTCAGCGTATAGGTCTTTTACCTCCTTAGTTAAGTTTATTCCTAGGTATCTTAATTTTTTTGGTGCAATGGTAAATGGGATTGCTTTTTTAGTCTCTCTTTCTGTAAGTTCACTATTGGTGTATAGAAATGCCATAGACTTCTTGGCGTTAATTTTGTATCCTGCTACATTGCCGAATTCATTTATTAAGCCTGTTAGTTTTTTGATGGAGTCTTTCGGGTTTTTTTATGTATAATATCATGTCATCTGCAAATAAGGACAGCTTTACTTCTTCTTTTCCAATTTGGATGCCTTTTATTTCTTCTTCTTGTCTAATTGCAATGGTTAATACTTCCAGTACTATGTCGAATAGGAGTGGTGCGAGTGGGCATCCCTGCCTTGTTCCTGTTCTTAGGGGAAATGGTTTTAGTTTTTGCCCATTGAGTATGATGTTGGCTGTGGGTTTGTCATATATGGCTTTTATTATGTTGAGGTATGATCCTTCTATTCCACCCTTGCTGAGAGTTTTTATCAAGAAAGGATGTTGGATTTTGTCAAATGCTTTTTCTGCATCAATTGATATGACTATGTGGTTTTTATCTCTCAATTTGTTTATGTGATGTATCACATTATTATTGATTTGCGGATATTGTACCAGCCTTGCATCCCTGGAATAAATCCCACTTGGTCATGGTGTATGATCTTTCTGATGTACTGCTGGATCCGATTTGCTAGAATTTTGTTGAGGATTTTGACATCTATGTTCATGAGGGATATTGGCCTGTGATTGTCTTTCATTGTGTTGTCTTTATCTGGTTTTGGTATTAGGGTGATGCTGGCTTTATAGAATGAGCTTGGTAGTGTTCCTTCCTCTTGAATTTTTTGGAATAGTCTGAGAAGTATAGGTTTTAATTCTTCCTTGAATGTTTGGTAAAACTCCCCTGTGAAGCCATCTGTCCCTGGGCTTTTGTTTGCTGGAAGCTTTTTGATGACTGCTTCAATTTCTTCCATAGTTATTCACCTATTGAGATGTTTAGATTCTTCCAGATTGAGTTTTGGAAGGTTGAATTTTTCTAGGAATATGTCTATTTCCTCCCGGTTGTCCAATTTGTTTGAATTGAGTTGTTCATAGTATTTTTTTTAACAATATTTTGTATTTCAGAGGGGTCTGTTGTTATTTCTCCTCTTTCATTTCTGATTTTGTTTATTTGGGTCCTCTCTCTTTGCTTCTTGGTGAGCCTGGCTAGAGGTTCATCAATCTTGTTTATCCTTTCAAAGAACCAGCTCTTGGTTTTGTTGATCTTTTGTATTGTTTTTTGGTCTCTAGGTGGTTTATCTGCGCTTTGATCTTCATTATTTCCTTCCTTCTGCTTACACTGGGCTTTGTTATTGCTCTCTTTCTAACTCTTTGAGTTATTGGGTTAGATAATTTATTACCATTGTTTCTTGTTTTTTGCAGTAGGCTTGTAGAGCTATGAGCTTCCCTCTCAAGACTGCTTTCACTGTGTTCCATAGATTTTGGATTGTTGTATTTTCCTTGTCGTTTGTTGCCATGATGTTTTTTATTTATTCTTTGATCTCTCTGGTAACCCAGTCATTGTTTAATAGCATGCTATTTAGTTTCCATGTGTTTGATTTCTTTGGGTTGTTTTTATTGTAGTTGATTTCCAATTTTATGCCACTGTGATCTGAGAAGATGCTTGATATGATTTCTATCTTCTTGAATTTGAAGAGACTTTGCCTGTGTCCCAACATATGGTCTATCTTTGAAAAAGACCCATGTGCACTTGAGAAGAATGTATATTCTGTGGCTTTGGGGTGAAATGTTCTGAAGATGTCAATTAATTCCATCTGGTGTAGTGAGTCATTTAGGATTGATGTTTCTTTGCTGATGTTTTGTTTAGAGGATTTGTCCAATGGTGATAGTGGGGCATTAAAGTCTCCTACTATGATTGTATTGCTGTCAATCTCTCCCTTGATATCTTCCAGGAGTATTTTTATGTATTTGGGTGCTCCTGTATTGGGTGCGTATATGTTTACCATAGTTATTTCTTCTTGTTGGATTGCTCCCTTTAGTATTATGAAGTGGCCTTCCTTATCTCTTGTTATGTCCTTCACTTTGAGATCTAATTTGTCAGATATAAGTATTGCTACCCCAGCTTTTTCTTTCATTTCCATTCACCTGGAAAACCTTTTTCCATCCCTTCACTCTTATTCTGTGTGCGTCTTTTTTTCTGAGGTGGGTTTCTTATAGACAGCAGATATATGGGTCATGTTTTCTTATCTAATCCGTAACCCTATGTCTTTTGATTGGGGCATTTAATCCATTTACATTTAAAGTTATTATTGATAGGTACTTGTTTGTCGCCATTCCTATTCTTTACCCCTGTGTTCCTTCTTTGCTTCCTATTTCTTTTCTTTCTTTTTTTTTTATAGCAAACCCTTTAGCATTTCTTGCATTGCTGGTTTGGTGGTAATAAACTCCCTTAGTCCTTTTTTGTCTGTGAGGCTCCTAATTTCACCTTCAATTTTGATTCATAGCCTTGCTGGGTACAGTATTCTTGGATTCAGGCCCTTCCTTTGCATGACTTTGTATATTTCATTCCATTCCCTTCTGGCCTGATGAGTTTCTGTTGAGAAATCAGTTGCTAGTCTGATGGGGGATCCTTTGTATGTAACTTTCTGTCTCTCTCTGGCCGCTTTTAAGATTCTTACTTTGTCATTGGTGTTTGCCAGTTTAATTATAATGTGCCTTGGCGTCGGTCTTTTGGGGTTCATTTTGCTTGGGACTCTGTGAGCTTCTTGGATTTGTGTGGATTTTTTCTTCCCTATATCAGGGAAGTTTTTTGTCATTATTTCTTCAAACAGGTTTTCTATTCCTTGCTCAGTTTCCTCTCCTTCTGGAACTCCTATTATGCAGATGTTGTTTTCTTTTGTGTTGTCCCAAAGTTCCCTTAGGCTCTCCTCCTGCTTTTTAATTTTTTTTTTTCTAGAAGCTTCTCTACTTGGGTATTTTTTCCTACCTTGTCTTCTAGCTCACTGATTCGGTCCTCTGCTTCTTCTAGTCTACTGTTGATGATTTCTATTGTGTTCTTTACTGCAGCGATGTCATTTTTTATTTCTTCTTCATTCTTCTTCATTTCCTCTTGGTTCTTACACATATTGTCGAATTTGTCTTCCATTCTTTCATCCACCTTATGACCATTTCTCTGAATTCTTTCTCTGACAGGTTGCTTGCCTCCATTTTGTTTACTTCCTTTTCTGGTGATGCCTGCTTTTCTTTCATATGCAGGCTGTTTCTTTGTCTCCCCATGGTCTCTATTCTCCGGATGTCTGTTTATATAGTTCTCACTGTCCTCAGCCTTTTGGAACCACAGGTGCTTCAATCATAGAGAAATGTTCTCTTCCCTGTTTTAGGTGCTGGGGTCCCCAGCTGTTGCTGCTCTTCTTGCTGCCACTGCCGCTACCACGGCATGATTGCCTTGGAGTGACCTTGGTGCCCAGAAAGTTCCTGGGACCCAGGCTGTGAGCGCTTGTTCTGGAGTTTCTGTGTGAAGAGCAGATGTGGTGAATCCTTGAATCCTTGCCTGATGTTCTTAAAGAGAATCTCATAATTATTTCTAACTTCTATGTCTGCCCTAAACATTTTACCCAGGTAGTAAGATTTGCTCAAAGAATTTTGAAGCACAGTCTCATTCGTTTGATACAGTTTTCTTGTAAGAAAGGCTCTCCTTACTTTTTCACCTTTCTCAATGTGTTCTAGGTCTGAGGAGAGTTCTATCTCTTCACGGGGCCTGCCAGAATAGGAAGCAGAATGTTGTGTTTTGGTCATATACATGAACTCTGGATCCAGGTGACCTGGATTAAAATCACAGCTTTTCTGTCTACTAGTTGTGTATCTTAGGCTCTATGCCTCAGTTTGCTTATTTGCAATAGTAGAATGATAATGGTAGAATGTTATTATTAACTAGGGGCCCGGTGCATGAATTTGTGCATGGTTTGGGTCCAGCCAGCCAACCCTGATCGGGGGAGGGGGGAGAGGGGGAGGGCTGATCAAGGGTGGGGCCAGCTGGGGGGAAGGGCCGCAGGCAGTTGGCCAGCCGGCCCTGCGCCCTGGTTGAACTCCTGGTCAAAGGGGACAATTTGCATATTAGCCTTTTATTATATAGGACTAGAGGCCCAGTGCATGAATTAATGTACCAGTGGGGTCCCTCAGCCTTGGCCTGCGGGATTGGGACAAAAGCAGCTCTCCAACATCCCCCTGGGGTCCTAGATTGCGAGAGGGTGCAGGACGGGCCAAGGGACCCCACCGCGGCACGATCGGGACCAGCTGGGGAGGGACTGGGAGAGGGGTTCAGGGCGTGTCTGGCCCATCTCACTCAGTCCCAATCGCCTGGATCCCAGCAGCAAGCTAACCTACTGGTCGGAGCGTCTGCACCCTGGTGGTCAGTACACATGACAGCAACTGGTCGACCAGTCGACTGTTTGCCCCCTGGTGGTCAATGCACATTATAGCGAGTGGTTGAGCGACCTTAACATATCATTAGCATATTACGCTTTGATTGGTTGAAAGGCCAACCTGATGACTGGACACTTAACATATTAGGCTTTTATTATATAGGATTATAATAATACTAGCGGCCTGGTACACGTATTCGTGCACATTGAAAGGAAATTAATTAGAAGAAATATTTTAGAGACCGGGGAGGCACCGTGGGAGGTTGGCTCCAGGGCGTGTTTGGTCCGTCTCATGCAGTCCCGATCGGCCAGACCCCACCAGCAAGCTAACCTTCTGGTCGGAGCGTCTGGACCCTGGTGGTCAACGTGCGTCATAGCGACTAGTTGAGCAGTCAACCGAACGATCGACCAATTGGTTGGACACTTAGCATATTAAGCTTTTATGTATATTGATGATAATAATAACATGCAATATATAGGGTTTCTAATAGATTCTATTTTCACCACACATATTACTTAGAGCAATGCCTAGCACATAATAAATACTATAAGTGTTTTTATTATTTCACTTGACCACAGGGATCTCCCTTCTGTATTGAAAGGACACAGAATCTGTGTCATCCACATGGCACTTAAATATATGTTGCCCTGTGCAATTTCTTGTAATGTTAACATTCATGGTTGTATATTTTATATATTGCATTGTTGCCCTAGGCAGATCAATTATGTTGAATTTTCTGTACTGCACAGCAAAATGCTAAACACATATTCAAATACTTGTTTAATTATGAAAAAATGGTATTGAAGGACAGAAAATTTCTAGGGCATTTTCTTTTCTTTTCTTTTTTTTTTTTTGCATTTCAAGTGGAAGTACTTTTATTTCAAGGCACCATACTATAATGGTCTCTCTAAGAACACATCTGCTTCCCTGTATGAAATTCCTAAAACATACACAAAAAGTCCTGCATGGTGATCACAGCCACCTACTGATCAACGTTCGTGAACATGAGTGTGTTCAACAGGGCATGGGTTCTGGGGGACCTGCCACAATCATTACAACTGACAGCCTTGGAGCAGATCCCCCTGCCGAGGCCCCAAAAGCACAGAGAGATCTAACTGAACACTTGTAATTAGAAAGAGCCAGTGGGACCCTCAAAACCAAAAGTCCGTGTGAACGTGTTAGCATTGGCGTCTTCCCCTTCCTCTTCCTCCTCACTTCTCCTCCTCGCTCAGGTTGGCATTCCCCTGGAGTATGGCTGTCAGCTTGTTTTGCAAAAGGGCTGCCAATTTTTTGGATGTCTTTTTGAGAAACGCGCTGCCCGGGTGGGCACTGTTCACGTGCAGGTACAGGTCCTCCTGGGTGGGGCCTGTGTAGCCACAATCCTCACAGACCTAGAGCTTGTCCCAGCGTTGCTTGTTGGCATACAGCTGCTGCACCCCGTGGATTTTCTTCAGGTAGGACTCCAAGGAGCAGCGCTGGGTGAAGGCTTTGTTGCAGACATCACATTTGTAGGGGCAAATGCCTTGATTTTCGATCTGGCGACCGGGCGCTGCTTCGCCGCCAGGTGTCCAACGGGGTCCTCGGCATCTCCAGGCTTCAGGGTTTCGCGCTCGGGGTGCGCGTGGACGAGTTGCTCACGGTGCCTCCAGGCTCCCCCGCGCTGCTGCTGCCGCCACCACTGCTGCCGCAGTCCAGGGGTAGGGGGGGGGGGGCGGTTCGCAGAGCAGGCGGCCCAGACCCACTGGGAAGGGAGGGGCCGAGCCCAGCCCCAGAGGAGATCACCGATCCTTGTGCAACCCATGAAGGCATGGAATTGGGGCTAGGGCTTTTTCTTTTCCTAGGAGAACTGATTACCTCAGCAAGAGCCTCATTAGCATTTTGGAGGTTTTTAAAGATCCAAGTAACAAACTTTGTCTCTCTCCTCAGATGTGCCACCTTGGGACCAATTGTGCTGACAAACAATGCATTCCCTAGGGGTCCTGGTTCTGAAGGACTGATAAAGACCTTTTGTTGTCTTAAAGAATAAAATTTAAATAGTTGCTTAGCAGAAGTCAGCCAACAGAGACTGGCGAGGAAGGTACAATGGGAGCATCAAACAGGTCACCAGCAGGTTAAGGAGAAGAATGAGAGATGGACTAATGAGGTTGAAGGGCATCATTGCATTGAGTGGCCTGCAAAAGAGATCTTTAAATTTTCTTTCAAATCCATCATTTAAGTAGCCGTAGATTTTCTTAACATAGAGAAAATAGTTGTCATCTAACTTGAGGATTGTATTTATTTATTTATTTATTTTTAAAAATTTTTTAAAATTTTTATTTATTTATTTATTTTTATTAAGGTATTATATGTGTACATATCTTACCATTGCCCCCCCCACCCCACTCCCATACATGCCCTCACCCCCAATGTTTTGCATCCGTTGGTTACTCTTATATACATGCATATAAGTCCTTCAGTGATCTCTTATTTTCCCCACCTCTCCCTAACCTTACCGCTGTAATTTGACAGTCTGTTTGATGCTTTACTGCCTCTGTATCTATCTTTTTGTTCATCAGTTTATAATGTTTTTCATTATCCCCAAATGAATGAGATCATGTGGTATTTTTCTTTCATTGACTGGCTTATTTCACTTAGCATAATGTTCTCTAATTCCATCCAGGTGCCTACAAATGGTAGTAATTCCTTCCTTTTTATGGCAGCATAATATTCCATTGTGTAGATGTACCATAGTTTTCTGATCCAGTCATCTGCTGACGGGCACTTAGGCTGTTTCCAGATCTTAGCTATTGTAAATTGTGCTGCTATGAACATAGGGGTGCATATATCCTTTCTGATTGGTGTTTCTAGTTTCTTAGGATATATTCCTAGGAGTGGGATTACTGGGTCAAATGGGAGTTCCATTTTCAGTTTTTTGAGGAAACTCCATACTGTTCTCCACAGTGGCTGCACCAGTCTGCATTCCCACCAGCAGTGTACAAGGGTTCCTTTTTCTCCGCATCCTCGCCAACACTTGTCGTTTGTTGATTTGTTGATGATAGCCATTCTGACAGGTGTGAGATGGTATCGCATTGTCGTTTTGATTTGCATCTCTCGGATAATTAGTGACTTTGAGCATGTTTTCATGTGTCTCTTGGCCTTCCTTCTGTCTTCTTTTGAAAAGATTCTATTTAGGTCTGTTGCCCATTTTTTTTATTGGATCATTTATCTTCCTTTTATTAAGTTGTATAAGCTGCCTGTAGATGTTGGAGATTAAACCTTTATCAGTGATACCATTTGCAAATATGTTCTCCCATACAGTGGGGTTTCTTGTTATTTTGTTGATGGTTTCTTTTGCTGTGCAAAAGCTTTTTATTTTGATGTAGTCCCATTTGTTTATTTTCCCTTTGGCTTCCATTGCCCTACGGGCAGTATCAGTGAAAAAGTTCTTTTGGCATATGTCTGAGATTTTGCTGCCTGTGGATTCCTCTAGTATTTTTATGGTTTCCCGTCTTATATTTAAGTCCTGTATCCATTTTGAGTTTATTTTTGTGTATGGTGTAAGTTGGTGATCTAGTTTCATTTTTTTGCATGTATCTGTCCAATTTTCCCAACACCATTTATTGAAGGGACTGTCTTGACTCCATTGTATGCTCATGCCTCCTTTGTCAAATATTAATTGCGCATATTGGTTTGGGTTGATATCTGGATTCTCTATTCTATTCCATTGATCTATATGTCTGTTCTTGTGCCAGTACCAGGCTGTTTGAGGACAGTGGCTTTGTAATACAGCTTGAAATCTGATATTGAGATCCCTCCTACTTTATTCTTCTTTCTCAGGATTGCTGTGGCTATTCGGGGTCTTTTTTTATTCCAGATGAATTTTTGGAGAGTTCTTTCTAGGTCTGTGAAATATGCCGTTGGTATTTTAATGGGGAGTGCATTGAATCTATAGATTGCTTTGGGTAGTATGGACATTTTAATGATGTTGATTCTACCAATCCTTGAACATGGTATGTTCTTCCATCTGTTCACATCTTCCTCTATCTCTTTTTTCAGTGTCCTGTAGTTTTCTGCATATAGGTCTTTTACCTCCTTGGTTAGGTTTATTCCTAAGTATCTTAATTTTTTTGGTGCGATGGAAAATGGGATTGCTTTTTTAGTCTCTCTTTCTGTAAGTTCACTGTTGGTGTATAGAAATGCCATAGATTTCTTGGCGTTAATTTTGTATCCTGCTACATTGCCTAATTCATTTATTAAGCCTGTTAGTTTTTTGATGGAGTCTTTCGGGTTTTTTATGTACAATATCATGTCATCTGCAAATAAGGACAGCTTTACTTCTCCTTTTCCAATTTGGATGCCTTTTATTTCTTCTTCTTGTCTAATTGCAGTGGCTAATACTTCCAGTACTATGTCAAACAGGAGTGGTGAGAGTGGGCATCCCTGTCTTGTTCCTGTTCTTAGGGGAAATGGTTTTAGTTTTTGCCCATTGAGTATGATGTTAGCTGTGGGTTTATCATATATAGCTTTTATTATGTTGAGGTATGATCCTTCTATTCCCACCTTGTTGAGAGTTTTTTATCAAGAAAGGGTGTTGGATTTTGTCAAATGCTTTTTCTGCATCAATTGATATGACTATGTGGTTTTTATCTCTCAATTTGTTTATGTGATGTATCACATTTATTGATTTGCGGATATTGTACCATCCTTGCATTCCTGGGATAAACCCTACTTGGTCATGGTGTATGATCTTTCTGATGTACTGCTGGATCCGATTTGTTAGAATTTTGTTGAGGATTTTGGCATCTATATTCATGAGGGATATTGGCCTATAATTCTCTTTCATTGTGTTATCTTTATCTGGTTTTGGTATTAGGGTGATGCTGGCTTCATAGAAGGAGCTTGGAAGTGTTCCTTCCTCTTGAATTTTCTGGAATAGTCTGAGGAGTACAGGTTTTAGTTCTTCCTTGAATGTTTGGTAAAACTCCCCTGTGAAGCCATCTCGACCCGGGCTTTTGTTTGCTGGAAGCTTTTTGATGACTGCTTCAATTTCTTCCATAGTTATCGGCCTATTGAGATGTTTAGATTCTTCCTGATTGAGTTTTGGAAGGTTATATTTTTCTAGGAATATGTCCATTTCCTCCAGGTTGTCCAGTTTGTTGGAATAGAGTTGTTCATAGTATTTTTTAACAATCCTTTGTATTTCGGTGGGGTCTGTTGTTATTTCTCCTCTTTCATTTCTGATTTTGTTTATTTAGGTCCTCTCTCTTTGCTTCTTGGTGAGTCTGGCTAGAGGTTCATCAATCTTGTTTATCCTTTCAAAGAACCAGCTCTTGGTTTTGTTGATCTTTTGTATTGTTTTTTTGGTCTCTAGGTCGTTTATCTCCGCTCTGATCTTTATTATTTCCTTCCTTCTGCTTACACTGGGCTTTTCTTGTTGCTCTTTTTCTAATTCTTTGAGTTGTTGGGTTAGGTAATTTATTACAATTGTTTCTTGTTTTTTTGCAGTAGGCTTGTAGAGCTATGAGCTTCCCTCTCAAGACTGCTTTCGCTGTGTCCCATAGATTTTGGATTGTTGTGTTTTCATTGTCATTTGTTGCCATTATGTTTTTTATTTCTTCTTTGATCTCTCTGGTAACCCAGTCATGGTTTAATAGCATGCTGTTTAGTCTCCAAGTGTTTGATTTCTTTGTGTTGTTTTTATTGTAGTTGATTTCCAGTTTTATGCCACTGTGATCTGAGAAGATGCTTGATGTGATTTCTATCTTCTTGAATTTGAAGAGACTTTGCCTATGTCCCAACATATGGTCTATCTTTGAAAAAGACCCATGTGCACTTGAGAAGAATGTATATTCTGTGGCTTTGGGGTGAAATGTTCTGAAGATGTCAATTAATTCCATCTGGTGTAGTGAGTCATTTAGGATTGATGTTTCTTTGCTGATGTTTTGTTTAGAGGATTTGTCCAATGGTGATAGTGGGGTATTAAAGTCTCCTACTATGATTGTATTGCTGTCAATCTCTCCCTTGATATCTTCCAGGAGTTTTTTTTTATGTATTTGGGTGCTCCTGTATTGGGTGCATATATGTTTACCATAGTTATTTCTTCTTGTTGGATTGCTCCCTTTAGTATTATGAAGTGGCCTTCCTTATCTCTTGTTATGTCCTTCACTTTGAGATCTAATTTGTCAGATATAAGTATTGCTACCCCAGCTTTTTTTTCAGTTCCATTTGCCTGGAAAACCTTTTCCTATCCCTTCACCCTCAGTCTGTGTGCGTCTTTTTTCTGAGGTCGGTTTCTTGTAGACAGCAGATATATGGGTCATGTTTTCTTATCCAATCCGTTACCCTATGTCTTTTGATTGGGGCATTTAATCCATTTACATTTAAAGTTATTATTGATAGGTACTTATTTGTCGCCATTCCTATTCTTTACCCCTGTGTTCCTTCTTCGCTTCCTATTTCTTTCTTTTTTTTTTTTTTTTTTACAGCAGATCCTTTAGTATCTCTTGCATTGTTGGTTTGGTGGTAATAAACTCCCTTAGTCCTTTTTTGTCTGTGAAGCTCCTAATTTCACCTTCAGTTTTGATTGACAGCCTTGCTGGGTACAGTATTCTTGGATTCAGGCCCTTCCTTTGCATGACTTTGTATATTTCATTCCATTCCCTTCTGGCCTGATGCGTTTCTGTTGAGAAATCAGTTGCTAGTCTGATGGGGGTTCCTTTGTATGTAACTTTCTGTCTCTCTCTTGCTGCTTTTAAGATTCTTACTTTGTCGTTGGTGTTTGCCAGTTTAATTATAATGTGCCTTGGCGTCGGTCTTTTGGGGTTCATTTTGCTTGGGACTCTGTGAGCTTCTTGGGTTTGTGTGGGTTTTTTCTTCCCTATATCAGGGAAATTTTACTGTCATTATCTCTTCAAACAGGTTTTCTATTCCTTGCTCAGCTTCCTTTCCTTCTGGAATCCCTATTATGCGGATGTTGTTTTGTTTCGTGTTGTCCCAAAGTTCCCTTAGGCTCTCCTCCTGCCTTTTAATTTTTTTTTCTAGAAGTTACTCTACTTGGGTATTTTTTCCTACCTTGTCTTCTAGCTCACTGATGCGGTCCTCTGCTTTTTCTAGTCTACTATTGATGCTTTCTAATGAGTTCTTTACAGCAGCGATGTCATTTTTCATTTCTTCTTGGTTCTTCTTCATTTCCTCTTGGTTCTTGCTCATATTGTTGAATTTGTCTTCCATTCTTTCAGCCACCTTATGACCATTTCTCTGAATTCTTTCTATGGAAGGTTGCTTGCCTCCATTTCGTTTACTTCCTTTTCTGGTGATGCCTGCTTTTCTTTCATATGTGGGCTGTTTCTTTGTCTCCCCATGGTCTCTCTTCTCTGGGTGTCTGGTTATGTAGTTCTCTCTCTCCTGCGTTGATTTAAAGGCACAAAATACAGCACTACCAGGTACAACTCACAAGGCACTGAACAGAAATGTATTCACTATATTAATAACCTCCAATAAAGGTGACCACCAGAGAAAATCAAATTAGGTGATAGGAGAGAAATAAGAAGAGGAAAAAGAAAGAAGAAAAAAAAGGAGTGTCAAAATGAAATTGGGAAAAGGGAAAGAAAAAAAAAGAAAAAAAAAGTAAGAGAGACCAGAAAGAGACTAAGAGAGAAAGGGGAACAGACTATATATATTGGGGATAAAACTCCAATAGAACAATCACTAATCCCAGCAAATGCCAGCAACAAGGGCCTGGGGATTAATACAAACTACAACACCAACTAATATTGAGTGAGGCAAGGGAAAGCTGAACAAAAAAATAAACAAAAGAAGAATAAGCAAAACAATCTCACCAAAAAGCATAAAAATTCGATATAATCTACATTCAAGCGAACAACAACAAAAGGACAGAGAGAAAAACAATTTTTTGGATAGTTAAGACAGAGAATAGAGAGGTGTGTATGGACTTGGAGCAGGGGATTGGAGATTAGATATGTAAGTAGGGTGAAATTTTAACAAGGGGTAAACAGAAAGAATAGGGAAAATCTAAAGCAGGAAAGGGGTAAGATAAACAGGACACTGAAAAGGGGAAGGTTAGGAAGAGAGTGATGGCATAAAGGTAGAGTTGAGATAGAGTAAAACAATGCTAAAGGAAAGATAAAAATAGAATGTAGAACACTAATCCCAAAATAAATTGAAGAGAAAATAAAATGATACTTAAAAAAAAATAGTAGTAGTAATAATACGGATTGAAAATACAAATGTATTAATTAAAAAGGTAAAATCAAGTGATGGAAAAAAAAATAAGTTAGTTTCTTGAGTAAAAGATGCAAAAAATGAAAATAAAAAAAATAAAAAAATAAAAAATAAAAATAAAATGTGGAGTAGTGAAGGTCATTCACTTCCTCTGTTGTTCTGTTTGGCACGCCTGTTTCTCAGTCTGTACAGTATTGCAGTTCCCTGCATTCCACTGCTCTTCAGTGTTGTAAGCCAGTCCTGATTTTAAGCAGGCGGTGTGTCTTAATTTCTCGTATTCCTTTATTTTTGATTACACAAGAGTCAATTTGTGATTCAGCCCCTGGGTGGCAGTGTTTCTGGATTGACTTCTGGGTCTATCTATGGCCTCTCTAGGGAGTGTTAGAGCCTTCTTTCCCTGTGGCACTCACTACCAGTTTGTGGGAGTGGGCTGCCTCAGAGCTGGCTCTCCGATGGTCACTCCCCGCTCCAATCCCCAGGTTCCAGAAAAACAACTTTCCTCTGCAGTCTCCCAAGGTGTCCCCAACTGGGTGATCCTATGTACTGGGCTTAGTAATCAGAAGCAAGAATTTCAAGAGGAAAAAGCCCAAGTGTGCGAACTCCGGGGCTGCGCCTAAGTCTAGGCACCCGGCGAACTCCGGGGCTGTGTGTAAGGTTAGGCAGCCTGAAATTCTTAGGGTGTCCCTGCACTTCAGATCAAAATGGGTTGCTTCTTAGAAAGCCCTTCTGTTAGCAGCTCTGAGGACCCCCTTCCACATTCACAGATCACGCCAGCCCAAACAGCCACGGATTTTTCTAGGCACAGACTTCCCTGGTCCTCCAGCTCCCGCAAAACGCGTGTTCCTCTCTCCCGCCGGGACCAGAGACCTCACCTTATCCCAGGCGAAATCTGACCTTTCCGTGGTGGAGTGTAGAGCTCCTCTGAACCCGTGTGTTTGCGCCAATTGGGGACCGTTGTTCTGGGGCTCGCAGCTGTTCCGTGGGTGCCGCAGTTGTGGATTCTCAGGCTTCCGATAAGCTCCACTTTTCGGTTCAAGATGGCGCATACTCCGCGTCCAAGCCCGCAGCTCCGGGAGGGGACCCGGCCGCAGTAGGTGCTGCCCAGTCAGGGGAACCCGTCTAGCAGTCCCCCACCTTCTTCTGGAGTTCAGCTGTCTCCCAACTTGCCAACAAACACTCCTCGTGCGACCCTCAGCTGTTCTTTCTTTCTGCTCCGGGACAAGGCTCAGAACACGTCTGTCTATTCCGCCGCCATTTTTTCTCCTCCCCTCTTTTTTTCAGGATTGTATTTATTTTTAATAGACTTTATTTTCTTTAGAATGGTTTAGATTTACAGAACAATTGAGAAGATAGTATAGATTGTTCCTGTATATCATATGCTAAGCTTCTTGTATTAATATCTTATATTAGTATGATGTATTTGTTGCAATTAATAAACCAAAACCAAATCATTATTTTTCAATATTATTTTTCATTCTTTAATTTTTTAAATTGAATTAAATTCCCCCATCACCATTTATCCCACCTATACCCTCTTCCACCTCCATTCCCCCTCCCATCACCACCACAATCATCACACTGTTGTTCCTGTCAATGAGTTCTTTCTCTTTTTTCTCTTTTGCTCAATCCCTCCAACCCCCAGCTGCCACCCCTGTACAGCTGTCAGCCTGCTCTCTATCTATGAGTCTGTCTCTATTTTGCTTGTTAGTTTACTTTGTTCCACATATGAGTGAAATCATATGGTGCTTGACTTCACTGACTGGCTTATTTATCTTAGCATAAAGTGCTCTAGGTGTATCCATGCTGTTGCAAAGGGTAAAAATGCCTTCTTTTTAATGGCCAAGTAGTATTCCATTGTGTAAATATACTTTAGCTGTTTTATCCTCTCACCTACTAATGGAGCCTTGGGCTGTTTCCAGATCTTGGCTATCCTTATATATAAAAACCCTGGGTCATAATGTCAAGTAACAAGGGAGCTCGACCAATGGGAAGTCAGTCCTGCAGTTAGTACTGGGTTGCTGTGGCAACCCAGGCTGACTGCTTCTGCTGCAGGTGCAGTGCCCCAGCACTGACTGCTGAGGGGGCTGTGAATCAGGGACAGAGAGAGGCCTGAAGAGAGAAGCAGGGACTGATCCGTTGCCTCTGTGGCAGCTTTTGATCAGCACTTGCCTCTCTTTTACTCCCAGAGTGGCCAGCGGCCACACCTCCATTTCTCTCCAGGCCTCCACTGGGGCTGCTGATCTGCCACGCCTTTATGATCAGGCACCGTTGATAGGCCCAGAGACACTGACTGGCATAGAAACCGATCAGTCAGAACCAAATCTGGGTGAAGTGTGATGAGCAAATGGCTGCCTAGAGGCGGAGCTTTTTATGCTGACTGGCATAGAAACTGACCAATCAGAACCAAATTGGCTGGCAGAGGAGGGCAGGTAGGGATGAGATCAGGCCTGCAGGGGAGGACAGTTGGGGGCAAGATCATGCTTGCAGGGGAGGGTTGTTGGGGGCAAAATCACGCAGGCAGGGGAGGGCCGTTGGGGGCAACCAGGCCTGCAGGGGAGGGCCATTGAGGGTGAGATCAGGCCAACAGGGAAGGGCAGTTGGGAGTGATTAGGCAGGCAGGCAAGTGAGCAGTTAGGAGCCAGTGGTCCCGGATTGCAAGAGGAATGTCTGACTGCCGGTTTAAGCCTGATCCCCCAAATGGTCCCTGATTGGAAAGGGTGCAGGCTGGGCTGAGGAACCCTCACTCCATGAATGAATTTCATGCACTGGGCCACTAGTTGTAAATAATAGTGCAATAAACATAGGGTGCATATGTTCTTTCAAATTGTTGTTTGGGGTTATGTAGGCTCCCCTGTTGTAATTGAATTTTGATTGCTATTGGGCTGTTCATGCATGGGATCCACACTTAGGCTGCCTGCTGTGAGGCTCAGACCCCAACATGGCATGTGAGCTGCTGATCATACGATGTGGTATTCACCTCAGCAGGTTTTGGTGTCTGCTGAGATCTTGCTTTGGATATACTGTGTGTGAAGCTTATTGGATTCTGCTCTGTTGTCTGAAGCTTGTCACTGGGTGTATTGCATATGGGCCTCTTGTGGGGACTCTGATGTAGGACAATGTCAGACGTTGCCTGTGACTGGCCCTGGGCAACCTGTTTGGAGCTTTGAATGATCCACAGTTTGTGGCTGCCTCTGCTGGACTTGGGTGTGTGTGAAGAAAGGACCAAGTTGCACACCAAGTCTGGCTTTTACCAGCACTGGGCTTAGGGAAAGGCAGCAAAGTTCTCAAAGAACCAAGCCTATTTAGCTTAGTCACTGAAAGAGCCTCTGGCTGTACTCCTCAATAGGGCATAAGTTCCATAGGGTGGGGTGAGATGAATTCCACAGGGTGGAGCTATTGTTTTCCCTTAGGCTGCTAACTCATGGAGGAGAGTGCTCTGCCCAAGAAAGATGGCTTCTGCAGTGGGGGAATGACTCAGTATAGGGATCCTGGAGTCTTACCCTTCAGTGCAATACAGTCATAGTAGGGGACTTTAATATCCCACTGACACCACTGGATAAGTCCTCTAAACAAAAAAATCAGCAAAGAAACATCAATCCTAAATGACTCACTAGAACAGATGGAATTAATTGACATCTTTAGAATATTTCACCCCAAAGCCACAGAATATACATTCTTCTCCAGTGCACAGGGGACATTTTCAAATATAGACCACATATTAGGACACAGTCAAAGTCTCTTCAAATTCAAGAGGACAGAAATCATAACATGCATCTTCTCAGATCACAATGGCATAAAACTAGAAATCAACTATCATAAAAACAATGAAAAAAATCATACACTTGGAGGCTAAATAGCATGCTATTAAACAATGATTGGGTTACCAAAGAGATCAAAGAAGAAATAAAAAGCATCCTGGAAACAAATGACAATAAAAACATTACAATCCAAAATATATGGAACATGATAAAAGCAGTCCTGAGAGGGAAGTTCATAGTTCTACAGGTCTACCTCAAAAAACAAGAAAAAAAAATGGTAATAAATTATCTAACCCTGCAACTTAGAGTATTAGAAAGAGAACAACAAGAAAAGCTTATAGTATCTGAGCAGAAATAAACGACATAGAGACAAAAAAAAAAAAATACAAAAGATCAATGAAACCAAGAGCTGGTGCTTTGAAAGGATAGATAAGATTGATGAACCTCTAGCCAGGCTCACCAAGAAGCAAAGAGAGAGAACCCAAATAAACAAAATAAAAAATGAGAGGTCAAGTAACGACTGACCTCACTGATATAAAAAGGATTTAAAAAAAAATACTACGAACAACTCTACTCCAACAACCTGGATAACCTCCACGAAATAGACACATTCCTAGAAAAATACAAGCTTCCGAAACTCAATAGGAAGAATAAAAAAACCTGAATGGACTGATAACTACTGATGAAATTGAAACAGTAATAAAAAATCTTCCAGCAAACAAAAGCCCTGGACCAGATGGCTTCACAGGGGAGTTTTACTGAATGTTCATAGAAGAACTAAAACCAATCCTTCTCAGACTATTCCAAAAATTCAAGAGGAAGGAACACTTCCAAGCTCTTTCCATGAAGCCAACATCACCCTAATCCCAAAACCAGATAAAAACACCACAATGAAAGAGAATTACAGGCCAATATCCCTGATGAACATAGATGCTAAAATACTCAACAAAATCCAGCAAACCGAATCCAGCATTACATTAGAAAGATCATACACCATGACCAAGTGGGATTTATTCCAGGGATGCAAGGCTGGTACAATATCCGCAAATCAATAAATGTGATACTTCACATAAACAAATTGAGAGACCAAATTAAAATAATCATATCAATTGATGCAGAAAAAGCATTTCACAAAGTCCAACATCCTTTTCTGATAAAAACTCTCAGCAAGGTAGGAATAGAAGGATCATACCTCAATATAATAAAAGCCATATATGACAAACCAACAGCCAACAGTATACTCAATGGGCAAAAACTAAAACCATTTCCCCTAAGAACAGGAAGAAGACAGGGATGCCCACTCTCACCACTCCTGTTTGACATAGTCCTGGAAGTACTAGCCATTGTGATCAGACAAGAAGAAGAAATAAAAGGCATCCAAATTGGAAAAGAAGAAGTAAAGCTGTCTTTATTCGCAGACGACATGATACTAATAAAGGGGTAATATGCTAATTAGACCGGGAGACCTTCTGGACGTCCTTCCGGACAAAGTCATGGTGGCAAGGCAGAGGCAGAGGCAGTTAGGGGCAATCAGGCTGGCAGGGGAGGGAAATTGGAGATGAGCAGCCTGGCGGGGGGGCAGTTGGGGGTGATCAGGTTGGCAGGGTTGGGCAGTTGTGGGCAAGCAGGACAGCAGAGGGGGGGCAGTTGGGTGTGAGCAGGCCAGCAGGGGGGGCAGTTGGAGGCGATCAGGCTGGTGGGGGAGGGAAGTTAGGGGTCATCAGGCCAGAAGTGGGGGCACTTGGGAGCAATTAGGCCATCAGGCAGAGTGGTTAGGGGTATCAGGTAGGCAGACAGGTGTGTGATTAGGAGCCAGTGGTCCCGGATTGTGAGAGAGATGCCCAATCCCAGTTGGACATCCCTTGAGGGGTCCCAGATTTGACAGGGTGCAGGTGGGCTGAGGGACACCTCCCCGTGCATGAATTTCATGCACCGGGCCACTAGTAAATAATAAAAAACATAAAGCACATATGTACATACGTCAAAATTATGGAACTTTTTTCTTTTACAAATAAATGGGAGATGGCGATGTAACCACAAAACGATGTATGTCGAGTCAGACATAACCTGAGGATCGTCTGTAATCTCCAAAAAAGAATGAGAAGAGTGGTATTGTTTCACATTTTTGAAAATTTTCAAAATGTCTAGTTCAAAAATCTATTTGCTAGAAAGAAATATTTGTTTTTTAAGAAACATTTCCAATTTTTATTCATAAAATTAATCCAAACAGCAGAATAGATATACAGAGCCACATATCAGTAACAAACCAGGAAGGAAACAAAATATTCCAGAGACATCTTGAACAATTTTAAAGGAATACACACCAGGCTAAAAACCTACAGCTAAACCATGGATGCCCAACAGGTTACATTTATTCCTGCATGTTCTCAATAAGTTCTTCCTTATATTTGCCTTTTCTTTTCCATCTTGTCGAGACTTGGCTTTGTGTTCAAGAATTTTTTCCCGATCTTTGTCCAGTTTTAGCCTGGTGATAACCACCTTGCTGGGGTGAATGCCCACGTGGACAGGTGTGCCGTAGCCTTGTCACGCTGCACCCGCTCCATGCAGATGACATGTTTCTTCCTGTACACCTGCACTACCTTGTCGATTTGCTGACCTTTATAATGTCCTCGAACCACCTGGACCTCGTCGTCCATGCAGATGAGAATGGAGCAAACGTTGTACTTCTGCTGCAGCTCCTTGGAGGGCGGGGAAGACGTGATCTTGGGGCACATGTGCAAGGGGGCGTTTAAGTGGCGTTTGCGGTTTTTGCTGTGGTCCGAGGTCACGAAGGCGTTGAACTTCATGGTGACTGTCTGGCACTGGATGTGCTCAGAACTAGGAAGAAATATGTGAACTGGGTTTTTTTTTGGAAGATTTCCCCCTCATTGTCAAGTTTGAAATATAACTTTGATACCTTTTCATAATAAATTCATCTTAGATATTGTTTTAATAAGGTGGGTGTTAGAGAAGTTCTCCTGTGTTTTCATGGAGAAGAACTTTACGAATGTGTTCAGATTTTTCTTTGAGTTTGAGGTATGCTGCAACCTGCATGGCGGGGTTCAAGATCTGAAGGAGGGACCGATGCCCAAATGAAAATGCTAGACAAAAATATGAATTATTAAGGGGTGGAGGCCAGGTGGAGTTTCTTTCTTGAAGAGGCTCCTGAGACCAATGCTGTCTGCTTTTTATTCACTTTGAGTACACATTTGCCCTTTAGCAATGCATACAGGCAGATCAAAGGTAAAGTTTGGTAGGCAATGTAAAGTATCAGGTCAGGAAATTGCCTTGAGCCATTGCAATCACAGCAGGGCAGTCCATTGGCCTTCCAATGTCTCTCTGCACTTTTATGCTAATTGCTGTTTGCTTTAGCCTCCAGCAGAGGTCTTTATGTTCATTAAAGAGTCATAATCTTCCTGGTCACATCCTTGAAAGCTTGTTTTACTTGTTTATTTCTTAGAGTGTAAATGAATGGGTTCAACAAAGGGGCTACTGAGGTATTGAGCAGAGCTACTCCCTTATTGAAGGCAATTCCCTCCTTTGCTGAAGGTTTTATGTACATGAAGATGCAGCTGCCATAAGAGAGGGAAATGACAATCATGTGGGAAGAACACGTGGAAAAGGCCTTTTTCCTTTGCTGAGCAGAGGGGATCTTCAGAATGGTCCAGATGATGTTTGTATAGGAGATACTCACCAGCACCAGAGTGACCACCACAGTCACAAATGCTAAAATAAAGTCAACTATCTCCAGGAGTCTTGTGTCTGAGCATGATATCTCTATGAGGGGTCCATAGTCACAATAATAATGATTCAGTATGTTGGAGGCACAGAAATCCAGCTGACTGGTCCAGATGATTGGGGATATGATGATCAGGAAACCACCTAGCCAGGAGCAGAGAACCAGCTGGGTGCAAACCCTGCTGCTCATGATGGCTGTGTAATGCAGCGGTTTACATATGGCCACATAGCGGTCATAAGCCATGGCAGCCAGAAAGTAAAACTCTGTGGCCCCGAGGAGTATGGCAAAGAAATACTGAGTGAAGCAACCGGCAAAGCTGATGGTCTTCTTCCCAGTTAAGATGCTGAACAGTAGCCTAGGAGTGAAAGTGGTTGTGAAGGAAATTTCTAAAAAGGAGAAATTCCGGAGGAAGAAATACATGGGAGTCTGGAGGTGGGAGTCCAGTAGTGTGAGGGTGATGATGGCCATGTTTCCAATAATACTAAATATGTAGGTCAGGAAGAGAAGTATAAAGATGACAAGTTGAATTTCTGGGATGTCTGTTAGTCCCAGAAGAATGAATTCTGTCGGAAAGGTTTGGTTTTTCATCGCTAACTCTTACAGCCTAGGAAGGTACAAAGGAACAAAGTTGGTGTTTAGAAGGGAAGAAGAGCGCAGGAGCATTCAGGAGAGGCTAAGGATTTTTTGTGGAATTTATTCAACACTCTCGCCCTCCCACCCCCATCAATTTGACTCAAATGAGATTTTCTATTGGATAGAGTCTGCCTCTTCACAAAAATTTTTGTTAAATTCCCCACATAGGAGGATTTTTCTCCATGGCTCCTTTTCAGGCTCTTCATGTACTTTCTTAGCATATCTTCTAACCCAATGCCTAAGTTATCATTTTCTCCATTTAGTGTCTTTTGAAAACTAACTTTTGACCTTTTATCTGCTAATTTGGCAGTGGTGTCTCATTTCCATCACTCTCTTGGTTTTAGTGTGAGAAGAAAAGCTAACTATGTTAGCTCATAGTTGAGGGACCTTTAGGAGGGAATAAGCAATACTGTTATAACTGTGTATCCAAAGAGATCCCCAAATTCCCTTAGATTTTTAGAATTTGTGGACCATTGTGACTAACATCAGTCTCTAAATCTTTGCAGTCAGTGTCTGCTTTCCCTCCGGTCCCAGTTTGCAGATGACATGATACTGTATATAGAAAACCCTAAAGACTCTACCAAAACAACTAGAATTGACTAATGAATTCAGTAAAGTAGCAGGATACAAAATTAAAATTCAGATGTTAAATAAAGTTAATATTCAGAAATTGGGGGCATTTTTATATACCAATAATGAACTATCAGAAAGAGAAACTAAGAAAACAATCCCATTTATAATTGCAACAAAAACAATAAGGTACCTAGGGATAAATTGAACCGAAGAGGTAAAAGACCTATACTCTGAAAATTATAGGATACTAAAGAAAGAGATTCAGGAAGATACAAATGAGTGGAAGCATATTCTGTGTTCATGGATAGGAATAATTAACATATTAAAATGCACATATTACCCAAAACAATCTATTAATTCAATGCAATTCCTATTAAAATACCAATGGCATATCTCACAGAACTTGAACAAATATTCCAAAAATTTATATGGACCCACAAAGGACCTGAATAGCCTCAGCAATCTTGAGTTACAAAGAACAGGTTGGAGGAATCATGCTATCTGACATCCAACTATTCTACAAGGCCATTGTAATCAAAACAGCATGATACTGGCATAAAAACAGGCATGTAAATCAATGGGACAGAATAAAGAGCTAAACCCACACCTTTATGGTCAATTAATATTTGACAAAGCAGCCCTAGCTGGTTGGCTCAGTGAATAGAGTGTCGGCCTGTGTACCAAAGGGTCCCGGATTTAATTCCAGTCGAGGGCACATACCTCGGTTGCAGGCTCCTCCCTGGCCCGGCCCGTGTGGTGGCTTGTGCAGGAGGCAACCAATCGATGTGTTTCTCGTACATGTTTCTCTCTGTCTTTCCCTCTTTCTGCCACTCTCCCTAAAAATCATTGGAAAAATATCCTTGGGTGAGGATTAACAAAACATAAATAAATAAAGAAATAAAGGTATTAAAATTTTTTTTGACAAAGGAAGCAAGAACATACAATCGGGTAAAGAAAGTCTATTCAGCAAATGATGTTGGCAAAGTTGGAGAGATACATGCAGAAAAAAAAAGAAAAAGAAAAAAAAAAAAAGAAACTAGATCACCAACTTACACCATACACAAGAATAAACTCAAAAGGGATTTAAAGACTTAAATGTAAGTTATGAAACCTTAAAAAACCTAGAAGAAAACAGAGGCAGCAAAATATTGGACATTTTTTCATAGCGATATTTTTAATATGTTTCATGGGCAAGGGAAACAAAATAAAAATTAAACAAATGGGACTACATCAAACTAAACTGCTTTTACACAGCAAAGGAAACCATCAGCAAAATGAAAGACAACTCACTGAATAGGAGTACATATTCGTGAATGACATCTGATAAAGGGTTAATTTCCAAAATTTATAAAGAACTTATATAACTCAACACCAAGAAAACAAACAACCCAATGAAAAAATGGGCAAAGGACTTGAATAGACACTTCTTCAAAGAGGACATACAGATGGCCAGTACACATATGAAAAGATGCTCAAGGTCACTAATCATCAGAGAAATGCAAATTAAAATCACAATGAGATTTTACCTCATAGCTGTCAGAATGGCTATAACTAATAAATCAACAAACAAGTGTTGGCAAGGATGTGGAGCAAGGGGAACCCCTGTGCTCTGTTGGTGGGATTGCAGATTGGTGCAGCTACGTGGAAAACAGTATGGAGTTTCCTCAAAAAATTAAAAATGGAACTGCCTTATGACCTAGTGATTCCACTTCTTGGAATTTATCAGAAGAAACTCAAAACACTAATTCAAAAGAATATATGCACCCCTTTGTTCCTTGCAGCATTATTTACAATAGCCAAGATTTGGAAGCAGCCCAAGTGCCCATCAATAGATGAGTGGATAAAAAAGGCTGTGATACATCTACACAATGGAATGCTGTGTGGCTGTAAAAAAGAAGGAACTCTTACCTTTTGGGACAGAATGGATGGACCTGGAGAATATTATGTTAAGTGAAATAAGCCAGTCAGAGAAAGACAAATACCACATGATTTTACTTATATGTGGAATCTAATGAACAAAATAAATTAACAAAATAGAAACAGACTTATAGATAATGAGAACAGACTGACAACTGTCAGAGGTGAGGGAGGTGAAAAAGGTGAAGGTATTAAGAAGAAAAACACACACATAGACATGGATAATAGTATGGTGATTGCCATGGGGAAAGGACGTGGAGGGAGGTGGAAGTGGGCAAAGGGAGGATAATGGTGGTGATACTTGAGGTGGTTAGCACAGGATACAGTATGCAGATGATGTGCTATAGAGTTGCACACTTGAAACCTGTATGCTTTATTAACAAATGTCACCCCAATAAATTCAATAAATTTTTTAAAAAAGTTGCAAGTGTCATTTGGGAGTTTCTTTTTTCTTTTTCTTTTTAAAATATATTTTATTGACCTTTTTACAGAGAGGAAGGGAAAGGGATAGAGAGTTAGAAACATCGATGGAGAGAGAAACATCGATCAGCTGCCTCCTGCACACTCCCTATTGGGTATGTGCCTGCAACCAAGGTACATGCCCTTGACTGGAATCGAACCTGGGACTCTTGAGTTCGTAGGCTGACGCTCTAGCGACTGAGCCAAACTGGTTAGGGCTCTCTCTCTCTCTTCTTTTTTAAAATATATATTTTTATTGATTTCAGAGAGGAAGGGAAAGAGAGAGAGAGAGAGATAAAAACATCAATGATGAGAGGGAATCATTGATAAGCTGCCTCCTGCATGCCCCCTACTGGGGATTGAACTTTCAACCTAGGCATGTGGCCTTGACGGGAATGGAACCAGGGACCTTTTAGTCTACAGGCTGATGCTCTATCCACTGAGTCAAACCGGCTAGGGCTAGGAGTTCCTAATGAAGAATATAAATGACTAGGGGGCTATTCATACCATAATTAGAAAATTCAAGTAATTATTTGTTGTTTATAGCTGAGGAATAGGGTTCTTAATATTTACATAGCCATTGTAAAACTTAATTTAAATTATATTTCACTTTTATTTATTCTTCTCCATGGTTCTCAAATTCTCAAAACCATTCTCAGCAGATAACTCACCTACATTTTATTGATAATTAGTAAAATTTTCTCTGGCATGATCCTCCTGTCTACATTTCTTCTTTCAAGACAGTTCTGTCCTACACTCATCTTTTCATACTCTGTTCAAAAGAATTGATTATCCCTTTTGTGTCAAAGGTTAGTCCCTCTCTGACTTTTGAAAATAGAAACTAGTAAACATTTTACCATCTTCTAAATCAAGAAGCAGTTAATGTACATTGATTTATTTGGTTACAATTATAATAACAATAAATTATTACCATTAATTGAGAACTTACTATGTGCCAAGTCTTATCATTATTTTATTTGATACCCATAATAATCCTTTGAGAAAGGTATTGTTACTATCCCCATTGTGCAGATGAGGAAACTGAGTTTTGGAGCAGTTGATAAGTTGTTCCAGCTTCCACCGCTAGGGTACTGTGGAGTCTGACCCAGTGCCTCCTGATTCCACAGCCTGCACTCTTGACTCCCAGGTTGTGCTGATTTCCCATCCTCACAGAGGGGTAGAGCGATTATGATCATTATCTCAACCTTACAGATGAGATAATGTGGATTAATTATACTGTAAGGATAACAATGGTAATGATGGTGAAACAGAGGCTGGGAAAGTTTAAGTGATTTGACCAAGAACACACAGCTAGCACATTCTTCCGAATCTAAGACACATGTGGACCAAACTTGCTTCTTTATTTCTTAACAAATTTATTAAATGGTGATTGCATATTGAAAAATATTCTGCATATTTATATTTTGCCTCTACATTATCTTTGATTTTTTTCTTCTAATATCTTCTTCTGTATTTTTTTCTCATATATTCTTAATTTCTGGTTTTAACTAATGGGTCCTTCATAATTTTTCCTCCTTTCTTGGAACTCTAAAGATGCATGTCTTACTCTTCTTTTTTCTAAACGCATATTTTTCAGAAGTTGCTCTTGCTTGCTCTAGTTTCCAAATGAGTGAAACAACCCTGTCCTGTAGCTATCTCATGCTGACTCTCAAATAAATATTTGTAGGTCTGAATTATTAACTCTCCCATATTTTTTAATATATCTTTATTGTTCAGATTATTACAGTTGTTCCTCTTTTTTCCCCCATAGCTCCCCTCCACCCAGTTCTCTCCCCCATCTGCTCTCCACCCCCCACTGTCCTCATCCATAGGTGTACGATTTCCCATATTTTTAACTCTCATTTTCTTTTGTATGTTTTCTTCTCAAATTAACCTTACTACGTTAACAATGGTGTATTGTATGATCTCATTTTGTTAAAAAGACATATATGCAGACCAGCTGCAGAGACTCAGTGGTTGAGCATCATTCTATGAACCAGGAGGTCATGGTTTGATTTCCTGGTCAGTCAGGGCATATGCCTGGGTTGCAGGCTCAATCCTCAGTAGAGGACCTATAGGAGGCAGCTGATCAATTATTGTCTTCATTGATGTTTCTATCTCTCTCTCCCCCTCCCTTTCTCTCTGAAATCAATTAAAGATATATTGAAAAAAGACATACATGTATATAAACATCTTTTATATGATACAAAACTATATTTTCATGTATATTGTCACATACGTCTGAAAAAAATAAACAGTATTACTTCAATGAAGTTAAATGATGAAGTGGGGGACATACAGGGAGCTGTCCTTTTTTACTTTATACTTTCATACCTTTATACCTGCCTATATTGTATGAAGGTTATAAAACAAGTATAAGTTCATTTTAAATAAAAAAGTCACAGTTATAAGATTTTATGTCCTACAATCATGGACAAATAACATTTATATAACTATAAGCTGAGAATATACTTACACTTGACTTCAGGGCAGTGATGTGGGATTTTACCCACACATGTCGTGGGATGAATCACAAGTTAGAAGTCAGATGTGAATGAAAGATGGCATAAAACTGAACTTGTTAGCTTTCCCACCAGTACTTATTGACCTAATTATTCACAAAAACTTACAAGCTTATGAAAATTTAGTAGAAAAAATCCTACTGGTCCTGCCATATATGAGCTTATCTGTCACTTGCTACTTCTTATTTCCACATTAATTTTAAAATGCACCCTGATGTATATAATTTTATTAAACAACGTAACTTCAATAAATTTGATACAAAATAAAAAATATAAATTGTACCCTGGCCAGTAAATTAATCCTTTGAGAGGTGATTTATTTAAGTTAAGCATACTTATAGTAGTGATAATAAAAGCACCCTCGCTTCAAAGTCTTATTTCCTCTGTTCTGACTTGTTTGAGCCGAATATATGCTGCTTCTGATTTTATATGAGGCCGAAACATATTTTAAATGTTTGTATTTAGGGAGACCTTAAGATAATTAGTTGAGGAAAGAAATGAAAGTTCCCAGGAGGCCCAAATTCAGAGTATGCTAATGAACCCTATTTGTTGAGAACTCTGGAATTGAACCTTTAATAGGAGATTGGGGAAGAAGTCCAAAGAGACGCCAAGGAATTTAACAGGGGAACATCAGGATAGTAAGAAAGTTTTGTGGAAACTGCAGTAATGATAATGATTAAAAATAACCATAGAAAGTAGAAAAACACGTTTATTTTGATCAGTTTACTGCATGCTGGGCATAATGCCAAACAACATATCTTTATTATATTTAAGTACAATGCTGGATAATATTTAAAAAGTCACAGTACAATGCTAGATAAAAAATTAAAAAGTCACAGTTATAGGATTTTCTGTTCTATAATCACAGACAAGTAACATTGAATAAACTATGAACAAGATAGTAGCAGTTAGAGTGTTTGTCTTCTGTTGCTGTGGTGATGTTATATTGGTCAAGTAACCCGAGATAGTCTTGAGGTTTTAGCATTTTCTCCATTAGTGCCTTTTCCTTCCCATTAGTCTTTGGTGTCCCGATAAGTGTTCTCTGATGGAAGACTGGAGGTCCTGCGTCCTTCCTCTCTCTCCTCTACAAGGCTTGAAAACCCTCTTCCCCTGTTCACCGCCACTCCCACGCAAACCTTTTCAAATCCACACAGTCTCAATCTCTACATCTTTACAAGGAAATGGTAATTGTCATGTGGCTCTTCAAGAGCTATCAAATAAGAAGCTCCTTGACAGGAGAATTTTCAGATTGCATGAAGCCGAGGAATATGATCTTAGAGGGATCAGCGATTGACTTCAACCAAGACCCTAGGTGATATGACATTAATTTTCAAACTATGATTGGTGAGAGGAATGGGTCTATTGGGGTTGTTTCTAGACAAACAGCCTGTGATTAAGATTTACCTTCAGCCACCTGTGTGAGCAATCTCTCCCCCTGTTCCCAGTTTGGCTTTAGACAGACAAAACTAATGGATGAGTATGGAAAATATGGATCTTTGAGAAAGCTAATGTGCTATGACATTACGGAGCTCTTTAGGAAAGATGAACATAGATAGTCCTGAGAGATTGTTGGAGTCAGTAACATATACACCAGGAAAATAGGTGATGGGGAAAAGGCAAGAATCATGGAGGGGCAGAATAAGAGCAGTATAATGTTCAAAAGAACGGATTAATGCAATCTGGTCTAGGGCTTTAGGGGAGAGGGCATTTATTTGTGGGTTATCCTTGATGTCTGAATGCTAGACAAAGAGATAATTTTTTTAAAAATATATTTTATTGATTTTTTACAGAGAGGAAGAGAGAGGGATAGAGAGTTAGAAACATCGATGAGAGAGAATCATCGATCAGCTGCCTCCTGCACACCTCCTACTGGGAATGTGCCCGCAACCAAGGTACATGCCCTTGACCGGAATCGAACTTGGGACCTTTCAGTCCGCAAGCTGACGCTCTATCCACTGAGCCAAACCAGTTAGGGCCAAAGAGATAATTTTATATTAGATATGACAGATCTTACTTTTCTCCTAGTCCCCAGCTTCTTTTAGGAGAATTTGGCCAGAGGAGAATGACTAGGTGTAGATAGGAGCCAAATGGAGTCTATTATAGTCTCTTTTTTGAAATTTGCAGTTAGGTACAGAGTCTGGGTGGGTAAATTGACCACCTACAATTGACCACCAGCAGTGCACAAGGGTTCCTTTTTCTCCACATCCTCGCCAGCACTTGTCCTTGGTTGATTTGTTGATGATAGCCATTCTGACAGGTGTGAGATGGTATCTCATTGTTGAAGTGTTTTTAATATTGTCTCTTAATCTTATCAACCTAACTTGTAATAGCATTTACACTTTTAATTTTTCTGACAACTTCTACTGTTCCAGTTTGCTGCTTCTTATTTTAATCAACAATGTCAGAGATTATGCCTGCATCTCTAATCAGTACTTTCACAGAATTACAGAGGTGTCATACTTTTCTAATGACTTTTATAAAGGCAGCAATAGTTTTTTCTGTTCTTACTTTGGCCTTATGATTTATTTTTCAAATGTCTAAAAGCCACATTTTTTAATGAAGACAGTTCATTGGAAAAGTGAATTCCCACACTCGGCATACCTGATTGAAACATGCCAGCATCACTGTATAAACTAGAATCAGCAAGCAAAAGTTGATAAAGCTCTGAAGCATGGGGGTGTTCACTTTGTATTTTTCTGCCAAATACTGGCTGGTGATGGCTGTTCTACATGTACACAAGGACAACGTCTGACCCAGGGCAATTGTTTTCAAAATATTCCAGGTGAAGAGATTGCCCGGCAGCCTGTGCAGCGGCCGGCGACCAGTTCCACGGATTCCTGCGCCTGCGGCTGCCGCTGTGGCTGCAGTTGCGGGATGCAGGGCCCTGCCTATGGGGCTGCCTCCATCCAGGCACCTGAGGTCTCTGCGCCCGGAACCCCGCCTCCAAATTATTTCTTACTCTGACAAACTTTATGACTTAGAGTGTAAGATTCAGGAACGCATGAGCAATAAATGTGTGAGTTGAGTGTCTAAAGTGAAACTAGTTTGTGTTACAGGTCATATTATTCAAAAACTTTGTTTCTCCCTGGGTTTTAGAATCCCTCACCCTATTGACATCAGGCTTGATCTAATGGATTGCTTTAACTAGTGTTAATCAAGTGTGAGTGGAATGTTGTGCATTATTTTGGGGCAGAGGCTTTAGAGCCAACATGGGGTCCACCCTTTCCCTTCATGACAGGATGGCAATGTTCCAGATAGAAGCTACTTCATTAAGTCTAGACACTTGAATAAAAATAATGTGCAGTAGAGCTACCACAGTGGGCATGCATGCATAATGAACAAAAGACACATACCATGTAATTTCACTTCTATGTGGAATCTAAAGAACAAAATAAACAAAACAGAAACAGACTCATAGATACAAAGAACAGGCTGACAGCTATTGGAGAGGAGGGGAGTTGGGGGGCTGGGTGAAAAAGGTGAAGGGATTAAGAAAAAAATAAAAAACTCAACTCATAGACATGGACAACAGTATGGTGATTTCCAGAGGGAGTGTAGGGTAGGGGCAAGTAGAAGGAAAGGGAGGATAAATGGTGATGGACAGAGACTCGACTTGGGGTGGTGGACACACAATACAATATGCAGATGATTTATTACACAGCTGTAGACATGAAACTTGTATAATTTTATTAACTAATGCCACCCCAATACATTTAATAAAAAAAGAAATCAAGCTTTGTCTTTGTAAGCCTCTGAGATTTCAGGTTGTTTGTTATTGCAGTACAATGTATGTTTTCAGGCTGATACAGCTGGATTTGTATGTTGGAGCCCAGGGAAAATTTTGATAGTCAGTGCATTGAAAATGCAGATCACTATGACTAGTATAGAGATTTTAACAATATTAATTTTTCCAATCCATGAACACAAAATATATTTTCATCTATTTGTGTCTTTTTCAATTCTTTCATCAATGTCTCATAACTTTCAGTGTACAGAACTTTCATCTTCTTGTTTACATTAATTCCTAAGTATTTTATTGTTTTTTTTTATGCTATTGTAAAAGGGATTATTTTCCTAATTTCTCTTTCAATAGTTCATTTTTAGTGTAGAGAAGTTCAATACTTTACTGACTTTTGTATGTTGGTTTTGTATTCTGCAACTTTTCTGAATTTGTTGATTAGTTCTAACATTTTTGTGTGTAGAGTGTTTATGGTTTTCTATATATAAGGTTATGTCATCTGCAAACAGATGTCATTTTACTTTTTCCTTTCTGATTTGAATACTTTCATTTATTTTTCTTACCTAATTTCTCTGGCGAGGACTTCCAGTGCTATGTTGAATAGGAGTGGTGAGAGTGGGCACCAGGTCTTGTTCTTAACCTTAGCGTAAAAGCTTTCAACCTTTCATTGTTGAGTATGATATTAGCTGTAGGCTTTCCATATATGGCTTTTATTATGTTGAAGTCTGTTCTTTCTATACCCACTTTGTTGAGAGTTTTTATCATGAAAGGATGCTGTGTTTTTCTGCATCTATTGAGATGATCATGTGACTTTTAGTCTTCATTATGTTAATGTGATGTATCACATTTATTGATTTGCTTCTATTGAACTCCCTGTGCATCCCAGGGATAAATACTGCTTGATCATGGCATATGATGCTTTCAATGTGCTGTTGAATTTGGTCTGCTAGTATTTGAATAGAATTTTTGCATCTATATTCATAAGGGATAATGGCTTATAGTTTTCTTTTTCTGTGGTATCCTTGTCTGGCTTTGGTATCAGTGTAATGCTGACCTTGTGAAATGAGTGTGGAGTGTTCCATCCTTGTCAACTTTTTGAAGCAGTTTGAGAAGGATTGGCATTAATTCTTCCTTTAAGTGTTTGGTAGAATCCACCCCTGGAGCCATCTTGTCCTGAGCTTTTCTTTCTTGGAAAGTTTTTGATTACTGATCAAATGTCCTTACTCATTATTGGTCTGTTCAGGTTTTCATTTTTTCATGATTCATTTTGGTAGATTATATGTTGCTAGGAATTTATGCATTTCTTCTATATTGTCTAAATTGTTGGCATATTATTAGTCATAGGAGTCTCATGATCTAAAAAAGTCCATATGAGGTATGACTTGCTAATTCATTGCTCTCAGTGTATAAATTCTCAAGTGATCAAGTTTCTTCACCTTAAAAAATATTCAATTCTGGGCTCCCTCATTCATTTGTCCATCCATCCATCCATCCATCCATCCATCCATCCATCCATCCATCCATTATTCATTCATCTATTCAACAACTAATTATTGAGCAACTACCATTGCTTGGCTTTGTAGATTTAATTGTGATCGAGAAGATATTATCCCTGAACTCCTGGATCTTACAGACTACAGGTGAATACAGACTTTGATTATGTAACCATTACTTTAATATACTAGTAATGAGAAAGCACTGATACTAGTAATGAGAAACCATAGGGAACCTAAGTAGATGAATGGATACATTTTATATAATTTTCTGGCAAACATGAATATATATCTAACTAAAAGAAAAATTTTACAGAACACTTCTTACTATGTGATGCAATTTGATAGTTTAAATTTTATTTGATTAAAAATTTTTTTCCAAATGCTGGTTGCAATGAACTAAATTTGTTAAGAGGATAGATTTTTTTATATCCTTATTGTTGAGAGTATTACAGATGTCTCCCCTCCCCTCTCCCTAGATTCCCCCCCCCCCCACATTGATCTCCTCCACCCAGATCCTGCCCTGCCTCAGGCCTTCACCATCCTATTGTCTTTGTCCATGGGTAATGCAATTGAGGATGATTTTTCTCTACTTTAGTTGTAATTTCAGTTTGGTCCTGGAAGGAGGTGAGTGTAGCTTCCACTTAATCCACTGCCATCTTGGATCTTATAATCCTTTCAATATGTTGTTGAATTTGGTTTGCTAGTATTTTGTTGAGAATTTTTGCATCTATATTCATCAGTGATACTGGCCTGTAATTTTCTTTTTTTGTAATGTCTTTATCTGATTTTACTACCTAATTTTATAACACTCTTTTCATATCTACTTTCATTGCTTTCTATCTACAGATTACATGAAAAACAATTAGTCACTGAGGAGAAACCACAGGGCAGTAACAATGTTCATCCTGGTGAAATTTACACAATAACTACAGCCTTGAAATTTTGTTTTTGATTTTCCATTTTCACCTACATGTTGAGTATATTTGGAAATCTGACAATCAACTTTCTCACCTTGGTGGATTTTTCTTTAAATGGCTATGCATTTTTCTTCAAATGTTTGTTGTTAGAAATATTATTTACAACTGAATGTTTCCAAATATCTTTATGGCATATCAACTAAAATATTTGTTTAAAAATAAAACAAATATTCTTAGGTCTGTTTTAGTGAATTTTTGTTGTCGTTGCTGTTCTTGGAGGAATTTATGTAATCTCCTGGCCACCATGTTCTATGATCACTATGTGACCATCTACAAATCCCCACATTATACCACCTTTATATAAACAACAGAATCTGTAGGATCCTTGTCCTTTACCTTTGAATACTGGCATTAGTGGCTGGCTTCCAACTCTTAGTGGTTCCGAATTTGTGATTCTATGATCACTGACTATTTTATCTGTGATGTCTCTTCAATCTTAAAAGTTTGTTCTCTGACACATGGTTAGTAGGGCAGATAATTATTTTTTTTTGTGTTAACCTTAATCATAATCCTCTTGTTCTCTATATATACACTGAGTGGCCAGAGTATTATGATCTCTGAACCCATAATAATCTGGCCACTCAGTGTATATCCTATAAAATAAAAGGCTAATATGCAAATTGTCCCCTCGACCAGGAGTTCGACCAGCAGGCAGGCCTGCAAACCGCCCATGTCTGCTCTCCCTGGCCAGGCTGGCTGGACCCCATCCCACCCATACACAAATTCATGCACCGGGCCTCTAATATATACATACATATATATATATATATATATATATATATATATATATATATATATACTGAGTGGCCAGATTATTGTGCATTCAGAGATCATAAAAATCTGGCCTCTCAGTGTATATCTAAGAACAATTCAAATATAACCTCTATTCAGTAAAGGAAAGGCCTTGTTACACCCATCCTTTTCACATGATTGTGGTCACCCTTAGAAGCTGCATAGTTTTCTTTGTAAAACTTTCAGCATGTTGCTATTATTGCATCTTTTTCTCTCTAAGACTATTCCCATAGGTGTTTGGTTTAGGATGTTTTTTGGCAAAGTACATTGTATTGTAAATTCATTAGAGACTTTTGAATCAGGGCCTCCAAGGACTTTTTAATTGTTGTTTTCTGCACACCTGTTACAGGTGGAGGCCTTAAACAGGGTTGTCAGTGTAAAAACCTGTCTGTACAGAGAAATTCAGAGCACCCACTTTTGCAGCACTAGAGAGACTATTATCTTCCTTCCAGCTACCCTGAGTCCACAGAGATATTTAAAAAATTTTAATTACAATGGCATTTCTTTTAAATTCAGAAACCACATGTATATATGCGGTGAATATAAGTTCCTAGGGTTAGGGGCCTAGGATAACACTTAGATGATCCTACTGGTATGTTTTTTTTCAACTGTGAGGCCTACTCAGGTCATTTGAGGTTAGGCTTCCTAGTAAAACAATGAAGGATGTCAAAGGTATGTATTGGGATGTTTTTAAGCCAGGCATGTTTTCACAGGTAATTTATTGAGAAAGTACTGGCATTTGTGCTAAATAACAAGTAAATTACTATTTTCAATATTTGTTTGTCTTTGACATTTTATTAAGGGGGTAATTTTTGAGATTATTTAGAGAGCAGCACAAACCTGCACCAGATAAAAAATTTTATGCATCATTAAATTGATACAGTCCTATGTATAGTGATTTGATTGACACAGAAAACCCTTCCTGACCTCTCTTTCTCTATCTCTCCTTATCTCTCTGTCTCTGTCTCATTTGACTGTCAAGTATCTGTCAGTTTATATCCCATTTGTTTCAATTACCATTGGTAAACATTCCATTTTTTATATCTCCCCCCCATACCCTTTCAGTACCAGTATCACCTACTCACAAACTATTTGTCTCATAAACCCAGGTTAATGTTCCACTTTGGATCATGGTATTTGTAACCTGGCAGTGTACTGTAGTAAGTCTGTAGTTGGTAGGAGTTGATAATGCCTCACAAAGACAAAAAAGAACTTCATTTTCTTAGTTTTAAGGGGCCTATATTTCATAGACATTTGTGGGGTATATTAAAAAAGAATGAAAGCCATTTAGAAAACAAACTAATTTGTCTTATGAGAAGATCCCTTTTTAAAAGAATTGAATAATTGAAAACTGAGAACAGTATACTCCATTAGTGATATAGTGTGAGCCACACTTGTAATGTTCAACTTTCTAGTAGTATCATATAAAAGGTAAAAAACATATGTTATCTTAACTTTAATAATGAATTTTAGTTCACTTCATATATCTAAAATATTAACATTTTAAAATATATCCAGAATAAATTTTAAGTGGTATATTTTATGTAATTGTTTGCTAGGTCTTTAAATCTGATGGGTGTTTCACAGTTACAGCATATCTCAGTTTGAACTAGCTACATCTCAAGTTGTCAATAGCCATATATGACTAGTAGCTACCCTTTTGGACAGTTGAGGCCTAAAACATTGAATAAAGATAGCAAATAGCTGAATAGACTAATGTAACTAATTAGGTTATTTCAAGAGCAACTATTTCACCTCCACCCCCATTGACTCCCTCCACCCCACTCCCCATTCCTGTCCCTTCCCCAGGCTAGATCAACTCTTACATGTTGTTATTGCTCAGACCCCGAGTTACTACGCACCGTGTGATATCGCATTGAAAGATAAACTGAGTAGATAGAAAGTGTATAAATAATGACCAATTATCTGCTTGGCAGACATGATAGTTTCTTTTCTTTTTAAAATATGTTTTTATTGATTTTTAGAGATGGAGTAAAGGAGAGGGAGAGAGAGAAGCATTAACTGGTGCCTCCACACCACCTACTGGGGACGGAGTCCCCAACTCAGAAATGTGCCCTGACCGGGAATGGCAGTGGCAGCCTCTTGGTGCATGGGATGACACTCTACCAAATGAGCCACCCTGGCCGGGCATGATATATGATTTTTGACTACGTAGATTCACAATTTCCTAAAGTGAAAACTACATCAAGTGTATACTGATGGGACTGTCACTCCCAAAGAGTATGTTTCTTCCTCTTTTTTTACTATAGAGGAATATCATGTCTGTATGCTTATGCAATCAATATAGAAGAGTGGAAGAAATTGATGATGCAAGGAGAGAGAGAAAGAGAGAGAGAGAGAGATAGAGAGAGAGAGAGAGAGAGAGAGAGAGAGAGAGATTTCTTTTTTAATTTTAATAAATCTTTATTGTTCAGATTATTACAATTGTTTCTCCTTTCCGCCCCATAGCTCCCCTCCACCCGGTTACCACCCCACCCTCTGCCCTTACCTCCCTCTCACTGTCCTCATCCGTAGGTGTACGATTTTTGTTTAGTCTCTTCCCGTACCTTCCACACACCTTTCCCCTGAGAATTAACAATCCACTCCCATTCTATGCCCCTGATTCTATTATATTCACCAGTTTATTCTGTTCATAAGATTTTTAATTCACTTGATTCTTAGATTCACTTGTTGATAGATATGTATTTGTTGTTCATAATTTTTAATCTTTACTTTTTTTCTTCTTCTTCCTCTTCTTAAAGAGTACCTTTCAGCATTTCATATAATACTGGTTTGGTGGTTATGAACTCCTTTAGCTTTTTCTTGTCTGTGAAGCTCTTTATCTGACCTTCAATTCTGAATGATAACTTTGCTGGATAGAGTAATCTTGGTTGTAGGTTCTTGCTATTCATCAGTTTGAATATTTCTTGCCACTCCCGTCTGGCCTGCATAGTTTCTGTTTAGAAATCAGCTGACAATCGTATGGGTACTCCCTTGTAGGTAACTAACTGTTTTTCTCTTGCTGCTTTTTATATTCTCTTTTTGTCTTTTGCCCTTGGCATTTTAATTATGATGTGTCTTGTTGTGGTCCTCTTTGGATTCCTTTTGTTTGGGGTTCTGTGCACTTCCTGGACTTGTAAGTCTATTTCTTTCACCAGGTCGGGGAAGTTTTCTGTCATTATTTCTTCAAATAGGTTTTCAATATCTTGCTCTCTCTCTTCTTCTGGCCCCCCCATAATTCTGATGTTGGTACGCTTGAAGTTGTCCCAGAGGCCCCTTACACTATCTTCATATTTTTGGATTCTTTTTTTTTTTTGCTTTTCTGGTTGGGTGTTTTTTGCTTCTTTGTATTTCAAATCTTTGCCTTGATTCTTGTGATCCACAAGTCTGCTTTTAGATCTCTGTATATTATTCTTTATTTCAGTCAGTGTATGCTTAATTTCTAGTTGGTCCTTTTTCATATCCTCGAGGGTCTTGCTAAATTTATCGGCTTTTTCTAGAAAATTCTTGAAAACTTTATAACCGTGGTTTTGAACTCTATTTTCAGTGGTTTGCTTTCCTCCATTTCTTTCATTTGTGACCTGTTTCTTTGTGTCTGCATTTTGGTTGCTTCCCTGAGTTGGTAGAATTGTTTTGTGTGCTAGGTGTCCTATAGGGCCCAGTGGCTCAGCCTCCCCAGTTACCTGAGGTGGACACTCTTTGTGCACCCCTTTATGGGCTGTGTGCACAGTCTTGTTGTAATTAAGTCTTGATTGTTGTTGGTATCACTGGGAGGAATTGACCTCCAGGCCAATTGGCTGTGAGGATCAGCTGTGTCTACGCTGGGAGAATTTCTGTGCTGGAGACACCCTTATGGGGCAAGACTTGCTTCAATGGGGCTTTGGTGCTCACTGAGTCTGCCCTCTGAGTGTGTCCCTTATGGATATGAGGAATTGTAATCTGGATGGTCCCACTCTGACCACTGGGTACACTGGCTCTTGGATCTCCAAGGAGGTGCTAATTTAGCCTCTGCCTGAGGCCAGCCAGCAGGAGCTACAGAGAGATGTACAGATTCCTCTTCTTTGCTTGGGTTTTGGAGGTGCCCAGATGAGGCCCAGCTGTGAAGCAATGCAGGCTGCTGTGGGGCATTGGGCCTTCTTTTGGATGTTCTGGGTCTCTCAGAGTCAGCTGCAGTTTGTTATGTAATTTTATATTTCAAAGGACCAGGCCATTCATATGCAAAAGCCTCTGTGCACAGCTTGGGTGGGCCAGGGTCTCAGGTCAGAGCAAATAGCAATGGCTTCCTGTCAGCCCTGCCTCATGAGTCCCCTGGGTGTCAGTGTCCCTCGGTAATTGCTGTAAGCACCTCTGAGAGAAAGCCACCCTCGAGTTCCGCCTGATGCCAGACAGTCCAGCCTCTCCCCGTATGAGTCTGGGTCCTCAGAGTCTTGCCCGGAACTGGAGTTCAGAGCAGTTGGGAGCTTGTATCTTCCTCCCAATTGAAAAAGACAGCTGCATCCTCAGTTGCCAGCCCTCTCTGCGCACGCGCCTTTGTACCTCTGCCTTTAGTTCTGCATCTCCTCTTAGTCTCAGTGTGCTTTTCTCTTTCCTTCTAGTTGTAGAATTTCCACTCAGCCAGCCTCCCTGTGGTTCTGGATGATGTCCATTTTGTCTTTTAGTTGTAGTTGTGAAGTTGTTGTGCGAGGCAGCAAGTTCAGGTGTTTACCTATGCCACCATCTTGGTTTCTCCCCCTAATTTACATTTCAATCAACTCTCTTTAGTCTTCTTATGTATGCATTAGTTATTAGTCTTATGGGTTGAATCTACTCTGTTCATGTTATTACTTTCCCCTCCTTGCAATACAGCCTCTTTTAAAGTGCTTTCTATTTTCAGGAATGTAAGATGTTGCTTTTTAGGAAATATAAAGCTGCCCTTATCTTTAACTCTGCCTTATTTATGCTGCTTCACAATAAATATGTAGAGTTGCACAAATCCTATCTAATAAAAGAGTAACATGCAAATTGACCGTACCTCTGCTACACCCGGAAGCCACACCCACCAGCCAATCAGCAGCGAGTATGCAAATTAACCCAACCAAGATGGCTGCTGCCACAGAGAGAACAGGAGGCTTGGGTTTCCCCGGCAATGGAGGAAGCCAAGCTTTCCGCCTGCCCTGGCCTGCCTTGGCCTCCGCTTAAGGCTACAAAGTTTCAGTTATAGAAGATAAATAAATCCCAGATACCAGGGCCTCTGCTTGGGTCTCCAGGGGCATGGCCAGCCTGCAAACCACCACAGGCCCCTCTCCCAGGCCTCCCCATGCCCCAAGGGAACCCCACCCTGATCCAGGACACTCGTCTGGGCAAAGCAGTTGGCCCACACCGGAGAACCTGGCCTCTATCCTATCTAATCCTATCTAATAAAAGAATAATATGCAAATTGACTGTCACTCCAACACACAAGATGGCTGCCCCCATGTGGTCAAAGATGACTGCCCCCATGTGGGCACAAGATGGCCATCACAAGATGGCTAGCAGGGGAGGGCAGTTGGGAGGGACCAGGCCTGCAAGGGAGGGGAGTTGGGGGTGATCAAGCCTATAGGGGAGGGCAGTTATGGGTGACCAGGCCAGCAGAGGAGGGAAGTTGGGGGTGCCTGGGCCTCCAGGGAAGGGCAGTTGCGGGGACCCAGGCCTGTAGGGGAGGGCAGTTAGGGGTGACCAGGCCTGCAGGGAAGCGCAGTTAGGGGTTATCAGGCCGGCAGGGGAGAGTAGTTAGGGGCAGTCAGGCTGGCAGGGGAGTGGTTAGGGGAGCCGTGGGCAAACTACGGCCCTCGGGCTGGATCCGGCCCGTTTGGCTATTTTATCCGGCCCGCAGAACCGAAAGAGCGGAGGGTTCTCTTGCTCTCCCCTCCGCTCCTTTACTTTGAATTTATATTAGTTCACACCAACACTCCATCCATGCTTTTGTTCCGGCCCTCCGGTCCAGTTTAAGAACCCATTGTGGCCCTCGAGTCAAAAAGTTAGCCCACCCCTGGGTTAGGGGGTGATCAGTCAGGCAGGCAGAAGCGGTTAGGGGCAATCAAGAAAGCAGGCAGGTGAGCAGTTGGGAGCCAGCAGTCCTGGATTGTGAGAGGGATTTCCGACTGTCCATTAAACAGGCAGTCAGATATTTCTCGAGGGGTCCCAGATTGGAGAGAGTGCAGCCTGGGCTGAGGGACACCCCCCCCCACCCCCGTGCACGAATTTCATGCACCGGGCCTCTAGTTATAATATAATAATATTTCTTGCCTAAACTTACTAAAACACATGCAAAACTTGTTAACATAAAAATATTACCACATAGTCTTTAATGATAATTGATAGACTTCCTTTTTTGAGTAATTTTTCCAAATACAACTTGACTTGCAAAGTCAAGTCAAACACAAATATCATTGGCTTAAAGACATCAGATTTTGGCAAAATAATGAGGAATAAAGGAGCTGAGATTTTGAAGTGTAGAACTATGGAAAGATGAACCGATTGTAAATATCTGCTTTGTGCTTGAGGGCTTTTTCAGAGTCATGACTGTAGTGGATTAAAGATAATGGCAAATTCTTTGTTAATTTTCCTAATCAGAAAATGTATTTTCTTTCATCTTCCCTTTAATCTTGACTGGCTCTATGACTTGGTTTTGACCATTAGGATGTGCTAGAAGTGAAGTTGTGTGACCTCAGAGATTAGGTAATTGAAGTTTTGTAGCTTTCATCTTCTTTTTTTGGAACATATGATCTGGAGCAATCCAAGAGTCATGTGAGAAGTTCAAATACCCTGACATCACCTGCAATGCCAAGTTAGTTTGCTGAGAAGCTGGTAGAGAGAGCTCCTTGGTCAACCCCCATCTTCTGTAGCCATCTCAGCCATGGCGACCTATGACTAAAAAAAGCCATCTCAAACATCAGCTCAGTGGAGCCTTGACATGATTCCAAAATCCAATCACCATTGATTGCAACTAAATGAAAGACTCATGTGAGAACCACTTAGCTGCCCTGTCTGCTCCTGCAACGATGAGTGACAGAAAATTGTTTTATCCACTAAAGTTTTGGGTGATACATTACACAGCAATAGGTATTCAAAACTAAGATACAGGGAAAGGGCTTTGCCTGGGCAGTGGGCTACCAGGGAACCAGCAGAACCCTTGGTGGTCTCGAAAGGCTGCCGAAACCATTTTGCACATTTGAGAGGTCTGTATGAAAAATATTCAAACTGTAGAATTTTGAGTTTTTTCTTTCTTTCTGTACGGCATATTTCAAAGAGTGTTAACTGAAAACTTCAGAAAACTTTAATGGATCAAAAATAACTTCAGCCCAATGAAAATATTTGCATTTTCAAAGAATAGGATGAGAATTATAGATGTCTGGAGGAAATATATGTAATGGAGGGATTCTAAATTGACTAAGACAGCTAATTTTCAGTCAACTATTAAGTGTTTGACATTTTATATATTATTGCTAATTCTCAAAATGACATTTAGAGATTACATTATATATATATATATATATATATATATATATATATATATATATATAGTCAAATATAACATATATATGACACGGCGTGCAAAATTGTGCGGCTCTGTTCATCCACGCGTGCCCCGCCCACCCGCCCACTGCGCATCCTGACCCCCTAACCTCTCCACCCAGATCTTGAGCGTGCCTGGCCCTGCCCCCAACCCCTCCAGCCTTCTCGGGCTGCTTCAAGCCCTGCATTTGGTCCCAGGAGTCACCTTGGGCTGATCCCGTCTCCTCCTGGAACCTACCTGCTTCCGCCCAGTCTCTGGAGCATTGTGCTGGAGGAGAGCATGGAAGCCTCCTGCCTGCTGTGGAGTTTTGAGTGCCGTTTCCTGGCGGAGCATGCGCTGTGCTCCTTCCTCTGGCAGGTGGGCGGGGAGTGTGCTGAGTGTGAGTGGTGGGTGGCGAATAACTGGTGAGGGGGACGCTAGGGGCTCTCACCCCCACCCTCCCTGCCACGGGATGATCCCGCCTTCTCTAGGTGCCTCCTTGCTTCTACCCTGTCTCCTGAGCCACATGGTGTCTCTCCCTCACAGCGCACGCAGCCTCCTGCTGAACGTTCATTACGGTGTGAGGGCATCATGACCATTAGCTTATTAGCTCTTTATTATATAGGATAAACTTCCATACTGTTTTCCATCATGGCTGCACCAATTTACATTTCCACCAACTGTTTACAGAGTTCCCACATCTTCACCAACTTGGTTCTATCTCTCCCGGTATCATTTTCACCTGGTTTCTTTAAATTTCATTTACTGGAGTCCCGGTGCATGAAATTCGTGCATGGGTGGGGGGTGTCCCTCAGGCCAGCATGATCCTACCGGGATCGGGCCTAAATGGGCAGTTGGACCTCCCTCTCACAATCCAGGACTGCTGGCTCCCAAATGCTCACCGGCCTGCCTTCCTGATTGCCCCTAACCACTTCTGCCTGCCAGCCTGATCACCCCCTAACCACACCCCTGCCAGCCTGATTGATGCCTAACTGCTCCCCTGCCAGCCTGATTGCCCCTAACTGCCCTCCCCTGCAGGCCTGGTCCCTCCTAACTGCCCTCCCCTGCTGGCCTGATTGCCCACAACTTCCCTCCCTTGCAGGCCTGGTTCCTCCCAATTGCCCTCCCCTGCTGGCCATCTTGTGTCAGCCATCTTGTGTGCACATGGGGGCAGCCATCTTTGACCACATGGGGGCAGCCATCATGTGTTGGAGTGATGGTCAATTTGCATATTACTCTTTTCTTACATAGGATAGAGGCCTGGTGCATGGGTGGGGGTTGGCTGGTTTGCCCTGAAGGGTTTCCCGGATCATGGTGGGGGTTCCCTTGGGGCATGGGGCGGCCTGGGCGAGGGGCCTGTGGTGGTTTGCAGCCTGGCCACGCCCCCCGGCGACCCAAGCAGAGGCCCTGGTATCTGGGATTTATTTATCTTCTATAATTGAAACTTTGTAGCCTTGAGCGGAGGTCAAGCCAGGCCAGGGCGAGCGGGAAGCCTGGCTTCCTCCATTGCCGGGGGCAACCCAATCCTCCTGCTCTCTCCAGCTCTGTGACCGCCACCATATTTGTTGGGTTAATTTGCATACTTGCTCCTGATTGGCTGGTGGGCGTGGCTTGTGGGTGTAGAGGAGGTACGGTCAATTTGCATGTTTCTCTTTTATTAAATAAGATTATGCTTTTTACCTAGTATTTTTTACATAGTTATTTTTATAATGTTTTGTTTTCATTTTATCAGTATTATTTTTATATCTTTGAGGAAATTATATATATTTTATATTCTTGATGTTTCTTCTATAATTTTCTTTGAATCATATGTGGTCTGGTGTGTTACCTTGTCTCCTTCCTCCCCTATCCCTCCATTCACAGTGGATATATTTTTCAGATGGGGGTTATTTTTGATTCTGAACTCATGACCTCTGTATGTCTTTAGCTATACTGTCTAGTAATGTGTATGGACAGAAGCTTAAGCCATATTTTGTGATGTTCTGAGTGAATTTAACGGAATGAAAAACATGATCCTTAACCCAGAGAGCTCAAGTCATTATAGAACCGCTTTTATCTTACTTGCCTTCTTAAAAACTTCTCTTTTTATCTTTTGAATTTCATTTTATTGTAAGAAGCAGCATTGGGAAAAGACAAACTGTTTAGATTTATAACCCATAAGTCCACAGCCTCTGAGGGCTTAGGGAGAGAGAATAGAAAAATGATGCCCCAAGAGTAGCCGAGCAGCCACTGTTTTTATCTCCTTACTCTAGCACTGCTTGGATATTGTCCTCAGAATACTAGGCAGGTAAAACTGTTTCTTTTGATTCCTGTCCACAGTAATAATAGGAGGAATAAGACACACCAACTTATACATTTAGGCATTGAACATTCCAATAGCTCAGGTGCAGAATCAGTAATTTTATTTCTCTGCTTATCTATACCTTGCATTATGTTCAAAGTATGTATTAAGATAAGCCAGCTTCAATGAATAGTTTCATAAAAGCATGACATATTTTTCTTGGGCAAGCTCATTTAGAAGGAGTTACATTCCTTCTCAAATTAATTTCTAAATACTTATATTGTAAAGGCTGGGTGAAGCCCTGGCTAGTGTTCTTAAAATGTGGCTTACACCAAATAATGTTCTTTCTTACCTCAGCATACTCAGAGATATCCAGGGCATGAATCCTTGCACTGGGCCTCCAATATGCATATAAGATCTTTGGTTAATCTTTTCCTGCCCTTCCCCCTCCCCCTCTCCTCTTCCCTGTCAGATTCATAGGTCTGTTCCATGTTTCCATGCCTGTGTGTGTTGAGCGTCTGCCCCCTGGTGGTCAGTGTGCGTCATAGATACCGGTTGAACAGTCGAACAGTCAAAAGGTCACTTAAGCTTTTATATATATAGATGTGCAAGTACTCAGATTTCCAAAATGTTCCTGGTTCCATTGAAATTGAGCCCCTTCCACCACCTATTCAAATTTAAGTTGCTACACTGATCTATGTGTGGAGTTCTTGGTAGGATAGTCTATTCCTAGTTGGTTGCTAAGACTCATAATTTGGAACATTCTCGATATAAAACTGTATTGATATTATTAATTATTTTTTACTTTATGAAACAGGCATCCATGGCTTATGCTAAAAAGAAAAGCAAAAACTTGTGGAAAAGTTAAAAGAATGGAGCCATGTCACAGGATTTGTTCGTTATCTAACAAAAGTAGGCAAAAAGATAAAAATAAAACCACAATTAACAAAAAATCACCAGAATCTACCAAAAAGAGAGAAAGGGAGATATCAGCTATTAACTTAAAAAGATATGAGCTAAGAAAAGCAACAATATATCCTTTTAAGTTATGTGAAAGGCTTCTAACCTTGCCTCTAGAAACCTCTTTTAACCATAACTTCTAGAAAAATAAATGTGAGTTGACAAAAATCTTGATTATTTTTGCCTCATATGGAGAAAATTGGAGTGAATGTATATCCTTTAAGGAACGCTTCCTTTGTGGAAAGATGGAAGTTGTAATGGCTACCGTTGGAAAATAAGTGAAAAAGGGGAGGAGGATAAAAATTACTGACACTTAGAAGCATAGTCTACAGGGCTCCGTGATGAAGAGCAATGTTAATGCTAGATTTCCTTCAAGACAATGCTGGGAATATAACTTCCTTTCTGAAAACTTCAAGTAACTCTATAGCTAGTAATTGAATACCTTCATGATTTGGCCTCTCTTTTTCACTTAAAATTCATATCTTCCTAGTCTCTTAAAGAAGTAATATGCTTTTATTCTTATATGTCAAATCATTTCTGGAAAACAGTTAATTTCTCCAATTGTTTTCTATAAATTCTCATTCATCCTTCTCTAATAACACCATGTTATTTTATTTGAAAAATAAATTCATTACACAAATTTACAGTTCATACACCTTTTATCACACTAGACTATAGATTCCTTGAAATTAGGAGAGATGCTTTTCATATTTTTACCTTCAAAAGCCAGTTCAGCACTTAAAATATGGTACACTCAATACATTAAAATATATACTTTTTTTTTTAAAGTTTCACCATCTTTCTGATGGTGTCCTTGAATGCCTTCTTCACTTGCTGATTCCTTAGAGTGTAAATGAAGGGGTTTAACAAGGGAGTAACCGAAGTGATCAGCACAGCTATTCCTTTGTTGAAAGCACCTACTTCTTTTGCAGAGGGATTAATGTACATAAACATGCAGCTGCCATAAGAGAGGAGGATGACAATCAAGTGAGAGGAACAAGTGGAAAAAGCCTTTGTCCTCTGCTGGGCAGAAGGGATCCTCAGAACGGTCCTAATAATATATGTATAAGAAAGTGTCACCAGTACCAGCGTCACCACCAGAGTGACAGCAGCCAAGAAGATAACCACCAGTTCTAAGAGACTTGTATCTGAGCAGGCAAGCTCCAGGAGGGGCCCATAGTCACAGTAATAGTGATTCAGCACATTGGAGGCACAGAAATCCACCTGGCTCATCAGGAAGATTGGGGGTAAGATAGCTAGGAGTCCCCCCAGCCAGGAGCAAAACACGAGCTGTATGCAGACTCTGCCGCTCATAAGGGTCAGGTAATGCAGGGGTTTGCATATGGCCACATAGCGATCATAGGACATAGAGGCCAGGAGGTAAAACTCTGTTGCCCCAAGAAATATTGCAAAAAAATATTGAATCAAGCACCCAGCAAAGCTGATGACTTTATTTCCTGTTGTCATGCTGATCAGAAATCTGGGAATAAAAATGGATGTGAAGGAAATTTCTAAGGCAGAGAAATTCCGGAGGAAGAAATACATGGGGGTCTGGAGGTGTGGGTCTACCAGTGTGAGTATGATGATGGTCAGATTTCCGAGAACACTTAGCATGTATGTGAGGAGCATAAAGGTGAATATCATGACCTGGATTTCAGGTTGGTTTGTGAGGCCGAACAGAATAAACTCAGTAAACATGGTCCTGTTTTTCATTGTTGACCTTCAGTAGATCTAAAGAAAAAGATGAGAATGATGAAAACTGAATTTTCTCAGGGTGGGAGAGATAAAGCTGCCCGTGACTAATAGAATCAGGTCATATATTAATTACTGTCCATCTAATTGGCTCAAGCCAGTGTCCCATTGGACTGGACTAGACTCCATGGACGCCCCAGGTCTTCTACAGAAGTGACCTTTTGCTAAGTCTTACAGTTCCTCAAGTCCATCTATTCCTGTACTCTTAACAGAATATGTTACAGAAAAATTATTTTTTTCAGAAGAATATGTTTTGGAATCTATCCTTTCCCCCTAAAATCTTCAGGAAATCTCCACATTTATATCACTTTTCCCTGATTCTCCTACTTCTGTGCTCTTGGTAGAAATATCTCTATCTCATTCTGTTTTCGGTGCTTTCTTTTCCCTTCCCTGTGCATTTTCCCCTTTGTGTATTTTTCTTCTTCCTGTACTATTTGATGCTTCACTGGGTATCTGTCATAGATCCTCCTCTCCATTACTGTCCACATCTCTGATTTCCTTGTTTGGGGCACCAATGGGAATTTCCCCACACAGATTATGCTGAAGATCTTGATATATAATTGATTTTCTCTATACCTTCACTTCTTTTGTGGGATGAATTTATAATAGGCCTGTAGAACTTTTAAGATCTTGGTCCAACACTATCGTATTTTATGCCATGAGCATATTTGTCTACATGAACAAGGCTGAGGCATCAATAAATGATATTAATTAGTATTTTTATATGTTTCTCTGTCACATTCAGAGTGTCCTAGGAATTTATTTTGGATATATCTCCGAGAAAAGAGATCTTGAGAGATCCACAGGCAGCGTCTCAGAGTGGATTTTGTCCCAGTCTTAAAGGATCCTCAGTGGCAAACCAAGGACCACAATTTATTATGCCTTAAACTTTCCTGTCCTCTATTCTTGGAATACAGAATCAGGAAGAGGGAGATCCATGTTTCTAACAATAAGATTCTTTTGTAGATAAATTGGTAATCCCCAAGGAAGGAAACTTTGGTGGAGGCATTTTGTGTTCATCTTTAGGTTTTTCTGATTAAGAGGCAAAGAGAATTCACATGCATATAGGTTAGAAATATCATATCCTCGCAATCATTCTTGTCAGTCTCTCCATTATTCCATACAGCTCTTGGAGAAACTAGGTGATGTTAAACATTTATCTGAATCCCCTACAGCCCTCCCTTCTCTGTTTGTACTAACCTGTGGTCTTTGGCAAGTACTGCATTTTCATCCAGATTTTCACAATTGGTTGAGTTCATGATCCACTTTTATGGAATAACATCAGTGACTTCAAAAACATACATCCTCAACAATCGGAATGACTGCAGGGGGTGTTTATCTTACTGTTCCTAAGAGGTAAATCAAAGGTGAAATGTGCCATGTGAATCTCCAAGTAGTATAAAATGTAACATGTTTTCTATTGTCTTCCCATCCACATTGAGTCATTTTCTTAATGGAAGCAACCAAGTTTGTAGAGCTTAAGTAGGAAGGAAGTATATTACCTTTCATTCTATGAATCCAAACCAGAATCAAATCACAGTTTCTGAGAGACACAGTCCTGCACATAAGTAATAAAAAGGAAAAGTAAATAAGCTACCCCTCTCCTGGCAATGACAGAATTAGAAGAGAGGACTTCAATAGACTGAAAATTCCTTAATATTTCTGTTTTACGAGAGATTATTGTGAAGTCCTTAGAAGGCAGGGTATGAACTTTGCAGAGTCTATATTAGCCAGAGTGACAGAGCTTTTATCTGCCTTTTTTTTTTTTTTTTTTTTTTTAGAACAGGCACATGGGGATCAATTTCCTGAAGAAGCTAAAGATGCCCTGTGGACCCAAGTTCAAAATGTGCAAATAAAACTCAGTTGTTGATAATTTTGAGAACAAGTTGCAAACATATGGCTGCAGAGAGAAGTTCCTGAGAGACCATATGATAAGGATCCATGAAAATCTCTGCCACAGCCATGAGGTTTGTGGAGTTGAGAGCAATGTAGTGAGACCCCTGGGAACTGGTATGCCTGACAATGCATAGTTCCTATTATGCATTGTTCCTATTATTTTTGCCTTTAATAACCAAATTTGGCCAGTGCTCAATCTTGGTATAAAAGGATGTCACTTCACAGTGGATAACAACCATCTTAATACCATGGAATCCTTCATTAAGATTTGCATTCTCAAGTTAATACTCAATATTACAGTCAATATTACTCAAATTAATACTCTACTCATCAACTAGAAAATATTTTGCTTTTATAAATTTGGCTAGTATGTTCCATTCTATGCATAGTTCTACAGTCTCTCAGAAGCAGTTTTCTTTACTTTTGAAGAAACAATATATTTTCACTCAACTCCCCATGGGATATTTCAACAGCCCTGTCAGTGCACATACCTTTATAGGCAAGATCTTAACCACATCCAACTCATTCCAGGAACAGAGATGTGACATTATATTGATAACATCCTCTTGCAAGGAAATTCAAACAATATACACACTGACAAGGGATCTACAAACACTTGTCACAGAACTTTCCAATCAGGGTTGGGCCATTGCATCCTGTGAAATTTACTTCAGTAAAATTTCAGGACATTATTCATCAGCCCAAGGATGATTTATAACTGATGCAGTAAGGAACCAACACTTCTCTTTCATCAGCACTTTCTACTTTAAAATAGACTCAATATTTACTGTTTATTTGTTCCTCTTTTAAAAATTTTACGTCCATTATATTACTAGTTCCAGGTGTACAGCATAATGATTTGGTATCTGTATATTTTGAGAAATGATTACCACAATAAATCTATTTAGCATCCGTCATTATACATAGTTACAGATTTGTTTCTTCTTGTGATGATAACTTTTAAAATATACTTACTTAGTATCTTTCAAATATGCAACACAATATTATTAACTACTAGAGGCCCGGTGCATGGATTCATACACTGGTGGGGTTTCTCGGCCTAGCCTGCGAGGATCAGGTTGAAACTGGCAGTCCGACATCCCCTGAGGGGTCCTGGATTGCGAGAGGGCGCAGGCCAGGCTGAGGCACCCCACTGGTGCACGGGGCCTCTAGTACGCATATAGGATCTTTGATTGATCTCTTCCCACTCTCTACCTTCCCCTCCCCCTTTCCTCTTAGATTCATCACTCTGTTCCACGTTTCCATGCTTGTGCATTGAGCATCTGCCCCCAGGTGGTCAGTGTGCACCATAGCTACCGGTTGAATGGTCAAATGGATCCTTAGGTTTTTATATATATAGATAGCCATCATGTTGTACATTATATATCAGGTTCTGCAAGGCAGACAACATTCTAAGACAAGGATTATTATTAAAGTTTGCAAGACATAGTTGCCATAATCTTAGATTTAAGAATCTGGGCTACCAAAGCATATATATATATTTTGTTAAACTTCCTTGAGGATATTTTACCATTAATTTTTTTAGAGAGAGTGGAAGGGAGGGGGAGAGACAGAGAGAGTGAACCATTGATGTGAGAGAGACACATTGATTGGTTGCCTTCCTCATGCATCCCACTAGGGCTGCAACCAAGGTATGTGCCCTTGACCAGAATTGAACTCAGGATCCTTCAGTCCACAGGCCAGTGCTCTATCCATAGAGCCATATTGGCAAGGGCCAAAACATATACTTTTAAATACATTTTACTTATTTATTTATTTTATTTTATTTTATTTCATTTTATTTTATTTTATTTTTTTCCATCAACATTTTTCCCTTCTATGCCCTCTTCCACCTCCATCCCCTCACCCCCTAACACCCCAATCACCCCGATCCCTCGAGTTGTATGCCTGCTCTCTAGCTATGAGTCTGTCTCTATTTTGCGTTGTAGTTCAGAACATTCATTAAATTCCACATGTGAGTGAAATCATATGGTACTTGTCTTTTTGACTGGATTATTTCACTTAGTATAAGGTTCTCCAGTTTCATCCATGGAACAGACTGATGAATAAAGGGTAATATTGCCTTCTTTTTTGCAGTCAAATAGTATTCTATTGTGTAAATGTACCACAGCCATTTTATCTATTCATCTACTGATGGACCCTGGGGCTGCTTCCAAATCCTGGCTATTATAAAAAATGCTGCAATGAGCATAGGGGTACACATTTCTTTTGAATTAGTATTTCTGGTTTCTTTGGATAAATTTTCAGAAATGGAATCATTGGGCATAAGGTAGTTCCATTTGTAATTTTTAAAGGTAGCTTCCCAACCAAGATGGTGGCATAGGTACATGCCTGTACTCACTGTCTCCCACAACCATATCAAAATTACAACTGAAATACAGAACAACCATTGTTCAGAACATCCTGAAAGCTGGCTGAATGGAAGTCCTACAAGTAGGGAAGTAAATAAGAAAGCACACTGAGACGGGTAGGAGGGGTGGAGGCATGGCATGGGTGGTCCGACACCCACGTGTGTCGCTTTTTTGATCAGGAGGGAGATCTTCTATGTGGAGGCCCCCTGCGAGGAGCAAGGGGGTCCCAGCCCCACACCAGACCCCTAGCCCAGGTTCCCAGAGCTGGGAAGAGAAGTCCCCATAACTACAGGCTGTAAAAACCAGTGGGGATTTCAGCTCAGTGACACGGAGGCTGTTGGAGACCCAGGTGTTCCTTTTAAAGGGCTTGCACATGAACTGAACTTACAAGGTCATGAGATTTTTTTTAGTGTGTGTGTGCATTCTAAGCTTTTCCTCACTTATTTCACTTAGCATATTTTCAATATCCATCCATGTTGTCACAAATTGCAGTATTTCATTTTTTCTTATAGAGAGTAGTATTCCAATGTATATATGTAGCACATCTTCTTTATCCAATCATCTATTGAAGGACACTTTGATAGTTTTCATGTCTTGACTATTATGAATAATACTGAAATGAGCATAGGAGTGCAAATAAATGTTTTTGCATTTTTTAAGTAGACACCCAGAAGAAGGGTTCCTGGGTCATAAAATAACTCTATCCTTAATTTTTTGAGGAACCTCCATACTGTTTTCCATAATGGCTGTACCAGTCTACATTTCCACCACCAGTGAATAAGGGTTCCGGATTCTCCACAACCTCTCCAACATTTGTTACTTGTGTTGTTGGTAATAGCCATTCTAACAGGTGTGAGGTGGTATCTCATTGTAGTTTTGATTTGCATTTCCATAATAGCTAGTGAAATTGAGCATTCATATATCTGTTGGCCTTTTGTATGTCTTCTTCACCGTTTATTTTTTTTTTTTAAACCTGAATTCGGTTTTATTTATTTATTTATTTTTTTTGTTTTTTTTTTATTTTTTTAATAAATCTTTATTGTTCAGATTATTACAGGTGTTCCTCTTTTTTTCCCCCTAGCTCCCCTCCACCTGATTCCCCACCCCACCCCATGCCCTTACCCCCCGCCACTGTCTTCATCCATAGGTGTAAGCTTTTTGTCCAGTCTCTTCCCGCACCCCTCACACCCCCCCCCCTGAGAATTGTCAGTCCACTCCCTTTCTATGTCCCTGATTCTATTATATTCACCAGTCCATTCTGTTCTTCAGATTTTTTATTCACTTGATTTTTAGATTCACTTGTTGGTAGGTATGTATTTGATGTCATTTTGTTGTTCATAATTTTTATCTTTACCTTTTTCTTCTTCTTCCTCTTCTTAAAGAACACCCTTCAGCATTTCATGTAATCCTGGTTTGGTGGTGATGAACTCCTTTAGCTTTTTCTTGTCTGTGAAGCTCTTTATCTGACCTTCAACTCTGAATGATAGCTTTGCTGGGTAGAGTAATCTTGGTTGTAGGTTCTTGCTGTTCATCACTTTGAATATTTCTTGCCACTCCCTTCTGGCAAGCATAGTTTCTGCCGAGAAATCAGCTGACAGTCGTATGGGTGCTCCCTTGTAGGTAACTAACCGTTTTTCTCTTGCTGCTTTCAAGATTCTCTCTTTGTCTTTTGCTCTTGGCATTTTAATTATGATGTGTCTTGGTGTGGTCCTCTTTGGATTCCTCTTGTATGGGGTTCTGTGTGCTTCCTGAACTTGTAAGTCTATTTCTTTCACCAGGTAGGGAAAGTTTTCTGTCATTATTTCTTCTAATAGGTTTTCAATATTTTGCTCTCTCTCTTCTTCTGGCACCCCAAAAATTCGGATGTTGGTACGCTTAAAGTTGTCCCAGAGGCTCCTTACAGTATTTTCATATTTTTGGATTTTTTCTTTTTGTTTTTCTGGTTGGGTGTTTTTTGTTTCCTCATATTTCAGATCTTTGGTTTGATTCTTGGGGTAGGTTGATCTACAGTTCAGTTTCGGTATATTCTTTATTTCAGACAGTGTATGCTTAATTTCTGACTGGTCCTTTTCCATTTTTTTGGCATTCTCATTAAGGTCCTTGAAGGTCTCATCAAGTTTATCGGCGGTTTTTAGAAGATTCTTGAGTAACCTTATAAATGTGGTTCTGAACACTATGTCGTCCATTAGTTTGCTTTCCTCCATTTCTCTCATTCGTGACATGTTTCTTTGTCTCCGCATTTTGTTGCTTCCTTATGTTGATGGAGTGGCTTTGTGTGGTAGGTGACCTATAGGGGCCAGTAGCTCAGCCTCCCCAATCACCTGAGGTGGACGCCTTTGGTACACCCCTTTGTGGGCTGAGTGCAAAGTCTTGGTGTAGTTAAGCCTTGATTGCTGTTGGTACACTGGGAGGAATTGACCTCCAGGCCAATTGGCTGTGAGGACCCGCTGTGTCTATAATGGAAGAACTGCTGTGCTGGAGACACGCTTATGGTGCAGGGCTTGTTTCAGTGGGGCTTTGGTGCTCACTGAGTCTGCCTCTTGAATGTATCACTTATGGATGTGAGGAGTTGAAATCTGGTGTCTCACACTGACCACTAGGTACACTGGCTTCTGGATCTCCAATGGGGTGCAGGTCAGCTACTGTCTGAGGCCACCCAGCAGGAGCTACAGCAAGAACTACAGTTTTCTCCTCTTTGCTTGGAGTTTGGAGGTTTTGGAGCTGTCTGACCCGGGCTGCAAGTTTGCTAGGTTAAGCTGCGATAGGGCAGGCCATTCATATGCTAAAGCTGCTGCTTGGAGCTTGGGTGGGTTCGTAGATTGTGCAGGGCGGGGTCTCAGGGCGTGACTAGGCTAGGGCGTGACAAACAGCGATGGCTGCCAGTAAGCCAGCTCTGTGGCTCTGACCCGCGCCCCAGCACAATAAACAATTGTTCCTGCGCGCAGCCCTGCAAGCAAGCCTCCCTCACTCTCCGACCCCACGGCAGACAGTCCAGCTTCTCCCTGTAGGAGTTTGGGTCCCCCGCGTCTCCCCAGAAATGAGTTTGGAGTAATCGGGAGCTTATCTCCCTTCGGGTTGAAAACAGCAGCGCTTTCAGTCACCCGTCGCCAGCCCAATTCGCTCGTCTCCGTACCTCAGCTTTTCAGCGCTTGTGCACCCCTCAATGCTGTTTGCTCTTTCCTTCTAGTTGTAGAACTTCCACTCAGCCAGCTTTCCCGTGGTTCTGGGTGATAGACGTTCTGTCTTTTAGTTGTAGTTTTGAAATTGTTGTGCGAGGCAGCAGTTTAGGTGCTTACCTATGCCGCCATCTTGGTTTCTCCCACCGTTTATTTTTAACATTGCATATATGGGCTTTTAATCAATGCAATAAGGAAGGAAAATATAAAATCCATCCTGATTGTAAATAAAGCATTAAAATAGTTTTTATTTTCAGATGACATGAACATCATTATGTTAAATAAAGGGAAATATAAAGTAGCTATTAAAACTAACAAGTGAGCTTAGGACAGGAATAAGGTACAATGTCAATATAGAAACAACAATTGCATTTCAATAGACTAACAATGAACAATTAGAACTTGAAAATAAAAAAGCAGTTTATATAAAAACATGAATTACTTTGGGATAAATCTAATAAATCTATGTCATTTTTGAATGCTTAAAACTACAAGTCATTGATGGGGGAATACAGAAGACCTACATAAGTTGAGAGATGGACCATGTTCATGGATCTGAAGACTTAATTCAGATGGATATATGTAGTCATCACAATCTCCAGGTTGATATATGTAGTCATCACAATCACGATTGTGATTGATATATGTAGTCATCACAATTCTCCAGATTGATATATGTAGTCATCACAATTCTCCAGATTGATATATGTAGTCATCACAATCACAATAAAAAATTTAAACAAGCTCTCTTTTTAAGGAGAACTTGACAAGCTGTATTTACAAATTTGTATGTAAAAGCAAAGGACCTAGGTAAACAACAATTTAGAATAAGAATAACATTGGAGGGAGGTCTTTTACAATACTGATTCTCCATGTTCTTTATCTATTTGTGTCAAGAGCAGTGTATTTCCAGTCATCCAGATTTAAACTCTACGAATGACTTTATTTTCCTCTAATTTCATATTAATAAGTCAGTAAATATCATAACTATTTCTAACTTCTATGTCTGCCCTAAACATTTTACCCAGGTAGTAAGATTTGCTCAAAGAATTTTGAAGCACAGTCTCATTCGTTTGATAGAGTTTTCTTGTAAGAAAGGTTCTCTGCTACTTTTTCACCTTTCTCAATGTGTTCTGGGTCTGAGGAGAGTCTATCTCTTCACAGGGCCTGTCAGAATAAGGAAGCAGAATATTGTGTTCTAGTCATATACATGAACTCTGGTTCCAGGTGACCTGGGTTCAAATCTCAGCTTTTCTGTCTATTAGTTGTGTATCTTAGGCTCTATGCCTCAATTTGCTTATTTGCAAGAGTAGAATGATAAGGCTTCCAGGGGATGGCAGTTGGGGGTGAGATCAAGCCAACAGGGAAGGGCAGTTGGGAGTGATTAAGCAGGCAGGTAGATGATCAGTTAGGAGCCAGTGGTCCCGGATTGCAAGAGGAATGTCCGACTGCCAGTTTAGGCCTGATCCCCCAAATGGTCCCCGATTGGAGAGGATGCAGGCTGGGCTGAGGAACCCCCACTCCGTGAATGAATTTCTTGCACTGGGCCACTAGTTGTAAATAATAGTGCAATAAACACAGGGTGCATATGTTCTTTCAAATTGGTGTTTGGGGTTATGTAGGCTCCCCTGTTGTAATTGAATCTTGATTGCTATTGGGCTGTTCATGCATGGGATCCACATTTAGGCTGACTGCTGTGAGGCTCAGACCCCAACATGGCATGTGAGCTGCTGTTCTGGTGCTGATCATACAATGTGGTATTCGCCTCAGCAGGTTTTGGTGTCTGCTGAGATCTTGATTTGGATATACTGTGTGTGAAGCTTATTGGATCCTGCTCTGTTGTCTGAAGCTGGTCACTGGGTGTATTGCATATGGGCCTCTTGTGGGGACTCTGATGTAGGACAACGTCAGACGTTGCCTGTGACTGGCCCTGGGCAACTTGTTTGGAGCTACGAATGATCCACAGTTTGTGGCTGCCTCTGCTGGACTTGGGTGTGTGTGCAGAAAGGACCAAGTTGCACACCAAGTCTGGCTTTTTTACCAGCACTGGGCTTGGGGAAAGGCAGCAAAGTTCTCAAAAAACTCAGCCTGTTCAACTTAGTCACTGAAAGAGCCTCTGGCTGTACTCCTCAATAGGGCATAAGTTCCACAGGGTGGGGTGAGATGAATTCCACAGGGTGGAGCTATTGCTTTCCCTTAGGCTGCTAACTCATGGAGGAGAGTGCTCTGCCCAAGAAAGATGGCTTTTGCAGTGGGGGAATGACTCAGTATAGGGATCCTGGAGGCTTACCCTTCAGTGCTCCCCCCACAGAGTCACCAACCCCAGACTCTCCTCGTGTGGCTCTAGTCTGCTCTGCCTTCCCTCTGCCAGAGCCCAAGGTGAGTGACTGTGAATGGATTTGTATGCATTGCCTTTTTAAGTGCCATCTCTTCCTGGTGGACAGAAGCCCTGCTGCTTTTCACAGGCAGATGCTATGTACTTTCTGGCTCTGGTGCTCTAGGCTGGGAGCCTGGCTTGGGATTTAGACCCCACACTTCTCAGGGTGAACACCCCGCAGCTGACATATACCTCCAGAACCTCAGCTGCCACCTGTGGGAGCCCTGCCAATCCTCTTGCTACTTCATACTTCCTATGAGTCTCAATGTGGCTTCTTCTATAAGTCCTTGGTTGTAAGGCTTCTCTGCAGCTCTTCTTCAGGATGACTTTTCTATAATTTAGTTGTAATTTTAGTTTGGTCCTGAGAGGTGGTGAGTGTAGCTTCCACCTAATCTGCTGCCATCTTGGATCTCAAAATGTTTTGAGTCTATTTAATTATAAAACAAATTCTGTTTCCTGAGTGTGTGTGGCTGAAAGCTGTAGCTACCAGCCCTGGCAGAAGATCTTCTTTGAAGGCAGAGTGAATGACTTGACTCATTATCATTAAATGAAGTCCATAGTTTATTCAGATTTCCGTAGATTTCACCTAATCTCTCTCCCCCTTCCCCCACTCCACAATCCCCTGTAGGATACCACATTACATTTAGTTGTCCTGGGTTGGAGCCGAGAAGGATCCTGTAGCCAAGGTAGGTGCCCTTGACCTGCATGGAACCCAGGATCCTTTGATCCGCAAGCCGACACTCTATTCACCGAGCCAAATCAGCTAGGCATGACTTATGGCTATTGATGTTGACCTTGATTGCCTGATTGAGATAGTGTTTGTCAGTTTCTCCTCTGTAAAGTTTCCCCTTTTTTTGGATGGAGTATCTACATAAATTATTTGGAATACTTCTACACAGGAGATTTCTCTCTTCTCTCTCGTTTATTAATTTTTAAAATCATTTATTTATATCAGTATGGGCTCTAGGAGTTTAGAAATTTCAAATGTAAAAAGAAGAAATGTCTTGGAGAATAGAGTCCTTCTTTCCCTGAATACTTGTGAAGTCTAAAAGATGTTTGTACTTATACTTTAGCCATTATCTTATAGGAACAACTGAAAATATGATCAAAAGAAAGGTGCACTCGAGTAACTAGACGATGTTAATAGACATAGGTAATAGTTGCATATGTACTGTAAAAGCACCCAATTTTACTTTCACAATTTTAGAATCTGAAAACAACAAAATGACTTTTTATCTATTTAATGGCAAGAATTTCAATTATTTGGTCCAGGGTTCCTACATGACTATTACCCGATTTTCCACTTCTCTTCCTGTTTTCTAAGTTTATCCTTTTTTTCCACACTGTATCTGGATTTGATCTTCAGTAGTCAGTCTATGCTAAGCAATCAAATGTCTCTTAGGATGTCTTTCCCAAATTATGAGCTCCTTTGATATTTTGATTAATTCTCTCAATCTCTAATATTCTTCTTAAATCAAGGGACAATGTAAGTCTGAATATTGGAGAACTTATTTAACCAAGATTTAGTTATCCTACCCCTAAATTCAGGCTTATTCTCCTTGAGTCTATGACTTGGCACCATCAATGTTAATGTTAGAGGAAGGCATCCAGCACTTGGAAGTCCTGTTTTTTTTTTCTTCTCATATTTCACATGCAGTAGTCTTCCAGAAAGGCCAGTAGAAACACTTTTTTTTTTTTTTGGTGTGAGTAAATTATTTTAAAGAGAAAATATAATTATTTTCACTGATTTTGAAATTGCCCTATTAGCATCTTCTCATTCCTGAAAAATAGACATTTTAAAATGAGAAGAAGAGCTCTGGAATGCACACTTTTCTTTGAGATCACTTTTAAAGCTTCAGTAAAGAATCTTCAGTTACTTTTGTATAATCAGAGGCTTGTTATTGAAGTATTCTCAACAAGTGAGAAATGGTCTCTGGGCATTTATACTCCACATCACGAGAAGGCTTTATGGCCAGACAAACAACTTTATTTATTTGCTTTTTTTATGACATTGTGTATGTTGGGACTCTAGTCTCTGAAATGTGCATTTATTGAAGAAACCATTCAGAATGAAATAAATCTAAACAAAAGAGAAATAAAGAGTTTGATTTTAGCCTTTGCATGATAAGAGACAAAGGTTCCTGGAGACAGAATAGCTTGATGAATCTCAGAATAAAAAGAAAGCATTTATTTGGCAAATGCTCTAAGCCTAAACAATGGTACATAAACAACAGGGGGGTGAGGGCATGAGTTGAGGGTATGGGGGTTAGTGGGGGGATAAGGGCACATATGTAATACCTTAATCAATAAAGAAATTAAAAAAAGAATAAAAATGATGACAAACAAGTATTTATTAATAATAACATCAGAGAAACCAAGATGGCGGCATAGGTAAGCACCTAAACTGCTGCCTCGCAAAACAATTTCAAAACTACAACTAAAAGACAGAACGGACACCATCCAGAACCACAGGAAAGCTGGCTGTGTGAAAATTCTACAACTAGAAGGAAAGAGAAAAGCTCACAGAGAATTGGAGGTAAGGCAAAGGGTCTTTGTGCGCGCAGAGGAAAGGGTGGCTGAGAGCCTGGCTGACTTTCTCTGGTGGAAGGGGGAAGGAAGCCCCTGACCGCACTGAACCTCAGTTCTGACTGCACTGAACCCCAGTTCCGGGCGAGCCTCTGGGGACCCATGCTCTTACGGGGGGAGTCTGGACTCTCAGGCGGAGACTCGGGAGCCGGGAAAGGCAGAGGTCTGAAAGAGCACGCGTTCCAGTGCGCACAAAGGCTGCGGAGGTCACCACAGGCTTTCCCTAGTGGAAGGGAATCGAAGGCTCCTGACTGCACTGGGCCCCATTTCTGACTGCACTGAACCCGGTTCCAGGCGAGCCCCAGGGGACTCACGCTCTTGTGGGGGGAGTCTGGACTCTCGGGCGGAGACTCAGGAGCCGGGGAAGGCAGAGGTCTGAAGACGCACGCACGCACATGCCAGTACGCACAAAGGCTGCGGAGGTTGCCACAGGCTTTCCCTAGTGGAAGGGAGTTGGAGGCTCCTGATGGCACTGAGCCCCAGTTCTGACTGCACTGAACCCCAGTTCCAGGTGAGCCCCTGGGACCCACGCTCTTGTGGGGGGAGTTTAGACTCGCGGGCGGAGACTCGGGAGCCGGGGAAGGCAGAGGTCTACGAGTGCGCGCAAGGGCAAGGCTGACGAGAAACCAAGACTGTCTGCTCCCCCCTGAGACTCCACCCCATCCAAGCTGAGCACAGAGGCTATTGCAATTTGGCAAGTCTAATCCTATAAGGCTGTCTCCAGCACCGAACTTCTCCCAGCATAGACACAGCTGATCCTTACAGCCAGGTGGCCTGGAGGTCAATTCCTCCCAGTGATACCAACAACAATCAAGACTTCATTACAATAAGGCTGTACACACAGTCCACAAAGGGGTGCACCAAGAGTGTCCACCTCAGGTTAACTGGGGAGGCCGACCCACTGGGCCATATAGGAAACCTAGCACACAAATTTACCCTACCAACTCAGGGAAGCAGTGAAAATGCGGCGTCAAAGAAACAGATCACAACAAAAGAAATGGAGGAAAAGAAACGACTGGATATAGAATTCAAAACCACGGTTATAAGCCTTTTCAAGAATATCCTAGAAAAGGCCGATAAATATAACGAGACCCTCGAAGATATGAAAAAGGACCAACCAGAAATTAAACATACACTGACTGAAATAAAAAATATTATACAGAGACCCAACAACAGACTAGAGGAACACAAGAATCAAGTCAAAGAATTGAAATACAAAGAAGCAAAAAACACTCAACCGAAAAAGCAAAAAGCAAAAAAAAAAAAAAAAAATCCAAAAAGTTGAAGATAGTGTAAGAAGACTCTGGGACAACTTCAAGCATACCAACATCAGAATTATGGGGGTGCCAGAAGAAGAGAGAGAGCAAGATACTAAACACCTATTTGAAGAAATAATGACAGAAAACTTCCCCCACCTGGTGAAAGAAATAGACTTACAAGTCCAGGAAGCGCACAGAACCCCAAACAAAAGGAATCCAAAGAGGACCACACCAAGACACATCATTATTAAAATGCCAAGAGCAAAAGACAAAGAGAGAATATTAAAAGCAGCAAGAGAAAAACAGTTAATTACCTACAAGGGAGCACCCATACGACTGTCAGCTGATTTCTCAACAGAAACTATGCAGGCCAGACGGGAGTGGCAAGAAATTTTCGAAGTGATGAATAGCAAGAACCTACAACCAAGATTACTCTACCCAGCAAAGCTATCATTCAGAATTGAAGGTCAGATAAAGAGCTTCACAGATAAGAAAAAGCTAAAGGAGTTCATCACCACCAAACCAGTATTATATGAAATGCTGAAAGGTATTCTTAAAGAAGAGGAAGAAGAAAAAAGTAAAGAGAAAAATTATGAACAACAAATACATATCTATCAACAAGCGAACCAAAAAATCAAGTGAATTAAAAACCTGAGGAACAGAATAATCTGGTGAATATAATAGAATCAGGGGCATAGAAAGGGAGAGGACTGATAATTCTCAGGGGGAAAGGGATATGGGGGGTTCAGGAAGAGAGTGGACAAAAATCATACACCTATGGATGAAGACAGTGGGGGGGGGGAGGTAAGGGCAGAAGGTGGGGTGGGAAATGGGTGGAGGGGAGCTATGAGGGGAAAAAGGAGAAACAATTGTAATAATCTGAATAAAGATTTATTTAAAAAAAATAATAACATCAAATGTAATTAGATTCAATGCTCCAATCAAAAGGCATAGGTTAGTTGAATGGATAAGAAAACATGACTCATATATTTGCTGTCTGCTAGAGACCCACCTCAGAACAGAGGATTCACACAGAATGAGAGTGAAAGGATGGAGAAATATTTCCAGGCAAATGGAAATGAGAAAAAAGCTGGTGTTGCAATACTTATATCTGACAAAATAGACCTCAAAGTAAAGGCCATAACAAGAGATAAGGAAGTTATTACATAATAATAAAGGGAGCAATTCAACAAGAAGATACAACTCTGGTAAACATATATGCACCTAATGCAGGAGCACCCAAATACATAAAACAACTTCTGGAAGATATCTAGGGAGAGATCGATAGCAATACAGTCATAGTAGGGGACTTTAATACCCCACTGACACCACTGAATAAATCCTCTAAACAAAAAATCAGCAAAGAAACATCAATTGTAAACGACTCACTAGATCAGATGGACTTAATTGACATCTTCAGAATATTTCGCCCCAAAGCCACAAAATATACATCCTTCTCCAGTGCACAGGGGACATTTTCAAAGATAGACCACATATTAAGAAACAGGCAAAGTCTCTTCAAATTCAAGAGGATAGAAATCATAACATGCATCTTCTCAGATCACAATGGCATAAAACTAGAAATCAAGTATAATAAAAACAATGAAATAAATCAAACACCTGGAGGCTAAATAGCATGGTATTAAACAATGATTGGGTTACCAAAGAGATCAAAGAAGAAATAAAAAGCATCCTGGAAACAAATGACAATAAAAACATAACAATCCAAAATCTAGGGGACACGATAAAAGCAGTCCTGAGAGGGAAGTTCTTAGTTCTACAGGTCTACCTCAAAAAACAAGAAAAAAAATGTTAATAAATTATCTAACCCTGCAACTTAAAGAATTAGAAAGAGAGCAACAAGAAAAGCCTACAGTATCAGAGCAGAAATAAATGACATAGAGACAAAAAAAAATACAAAAGATCAATGAAATCAAGAGCTGGTTCTTTGAAAGGATAAATAAGATTGATGAACCTCTAGCCAGGCTCACCAAGAAGCAAAGAGAGAGAAGCCAAATAAACAAAATCCGAAATTAAAGAGGTGAAGTAACAACTGACCTCACTGCTATACAAAGGATTTAAAAAAAAATACTACGAACAACTCTACTCAAACAACCTGGATAACCTCCACGAAATGGACACATTTCTAGAAAAATACAAGCTTGGAAACTCAATAGGAAGAATAAAAAAACCTGAATAGTCTGATAACTAGTGATGAAATTGAAACAGTAATAAAAAATCTTCCAGCAAACAAAAGCCCTGTACCAGATGGCTTCACAGGGGAGTTTTACTGAACATTCAAAGAAGAACTAAAACCAATCCTTCTCAGACTATTCCAAAAATTCAAGAGGAAGGAACACTTCCAAGCTCTTTCTATGAAGCCAACATCACCCTAATCCCAAAATCAAATAAAGACACCACAATGAAAGAGAATTATAGGCCAATATCCCTGATGAACATAGATGCTAAAATACTCAACAAAATTCTAGCAAACCGAATCCAGCATTACATTAGAAAGATCATACACCATGACCAGATGGGATTTACTCCAGGGATGCAAGGCTGGTACAATATCCGCAAATCAATAAATGTGATACATCACATAAACAAATTGAGAGACAAAATTAAAATAATCATATGAATTGATGCAGAAAAAGTATTTGACAAAGTCCAACATCCTTTTCTGATAAAAACTCTCAGCAAGGTGGGAATAGAAGGATCATACCTCAACATAATAAAAGCCATATATGACAAACACACAGCCAACATCATACTCAATGGGCAAAAACTAAAATGATTTCCCCTAAGAACAGGAAGAAGACAGGGATGCCCACCCTCACCACTCCTGTTTGACATAGTACTGGAAGTACTAGCCATTGTGATCAGACAAAAAGAAAAAATAAAAGGCATCCAAATTGGAAAAGAATAAGTAAAGCTGTCCTTATTTGCAGATGACATGATACTAATAAAAGGGTAATATGCTAATTAGACTGGGAAAGTTTCCGGACGTCCTTCTGGACAAAGTCATGGTGGCAAGGCCGAGGCAGAGGCAGTTGGGGGTGATCAGGCCTGCAAGGGGGGCAGTTGGGGGCAATCAGGACTGCAGGGCGCATCATAGGGGCGAGCAGGCCGGCAGGGGAGGGCAGTTTGGCATGATCAAGCTGGAAGGGGAGGGCAGTTGCGGGTGATCAGGTTGTCAGGGTAGGGCAGTTGTGGGCGAGCAGGCCAGCAGCAGAGGGGGGGGCAGTTGGATGTGAGCAGGCCAGCAAGGGGGGGGGGCAGTTGGAGGCAATCAGACTGGTGCGGGGGGGGGGGAAGTTAGGGGTCATCAGGCCAGAAGGGGGGGGTACTTGGGGGCAATTAGGACATCAGGCAGAGTGGTTAGGGGTATCAGGCAGGCAGGCAGGTGAGTGATTAGGAGCCAGTGGTCCCGGATTGTGAGAGAGATGCCCCATCCCAGTTGGACATCCCCCAAGGGGTCCCAGATTGGACAGGGTGCAGGCCGGGCTGAGGGACACCCTCCTGTATACGAATTTCATGCACCGGGACACTAGTAAATAATAAAAAACATAAAGCACATATGTACGTACGTCAAAATTATGGAAGTTTTTTCTTTTACAAATAAATGGGAGATGGTGATGTAACCACAAAACGATGTACGTCTAGTCAGACATAACCTGAGGATCGTCTGTAATCTCCAAAAAAGAATGAGAAGAGTGGTATTGTTTCACATTTTTGAAAATTTTCAAAATGTCCTAGTTCAAAAATCTGTTTGCTAGATAGAAATATTTGTTTTTTAAGAAACATTTCCAATTTTTATTCATAAAATTAATCCAAACAGGAAAATAGACATACAGAACCACATATCAATAACAAACCAAGAAGGAAACAAAATATTCCAGAGACATCTTGAACAATTTTAAAGGAATACACACCAGGCTAAAAACCTACAGCTAAACCATGGTTGCCCAACAGGTTACATTTATTCCTGCATGTTCTCAATAAGATCTTCCTTATATTTGCCTTTTCTTTTCCATCTTGTCAAGATTTGGCTTTGTGTTCAAGAATTTTTTCCCGATCTTTGTCCAGTTTTAGCCTGGTGATAACCACCTTGCTGGGGTGAATGCCCACGTGGACAGGTGTGCCATAGCGTTGTCACGCTGCACCCGCTCCATGCAGATGACATGTTTCTTCCTGTACCTGCACTACCTTGTCGATTTGCTGACCTTTGTAGTGTCCTCGAACCACCTGGACCTAGACGTCCATGCGGATGGGCATGGAGCGAACGTTGTACTTCTGCTGCAGCTCCTTGGAGAGCGGGGAAGACATGATCTTGGGGCGCATGTGTACGGGGGTGTTGAAGTGGCGTTTGCGGTTTTTGCTGCTGTCCGAGGTCCCGAAGGGGTTGAACTTCATGGTGACTGTCTGGCACTGGAAGTGCTCAGAACTAGGAAGAAATATTTGAACTGGGTTTTTTTTTTGGAAGATTTCCCCCTATTGTCAAGTTTGAAATATAACTTTGATACCTTTTCATAATAAATTAATCTTAGATATTGTTTTAATAAGGTGGGTGTTAGAGAATTTCTCCTGTGTTATCATGGAGAAGAACTTTACGAATGTGTTCAGATTTTTCTTTGAGTTTGAGGTATGCTGCAACCTGCATGGCGGGATTCACGATCTGAAGGAGGGACCGATGCCCAAATGAAAATGCTAGACAAAAATATGAATTATTAAGGGGTGGAGGCCAGGTGGAGTCTTTCTTGAAGAGGCTCCCGAGACCAGTCCCATCTGCTTTTTATTCACTTTGAGTACACATTTGCCCTTTAGCAATGCATACAGGCAGATCAAAGGTGAAATTTGTTAGCAATGTAAAGTATCAGGTCAGGAAATTGCCTTGAGCCATTGCAATCACAGCAGGGCAGTCCATTGGCCTTCCAGTGTCTCTCTTGCACTTTTATGCTAATTGCTGTTTGCTTTAGCCTTCAGCAGAGGTCTTTATGTTCATTAAAGAGTCATAATCTTCCTGATCACATCCTTGAAAGCTTGTTTTACTTGTTTATTTCTTAGAGTGTAAATGAATGGGTTCAACAAAGGGGCTACTGAGTTATTGAGCAGGGCGACTCCCTTATTGAAGGCAATTCCCTCCTTTGCTGAGGGTTTTATGTACATGAAGATGCAGCTGCCATAAGAGAGGGAGATGACAATCATGTGGGAAGAACACGTGGAAAAGGCCTTTTTCCTTTGCTGAGCAGAGGGGATCTTCAGAATGGTCCAGATGATGTTTGTATAGGAGATACTCACCAGCACCAGAGTGACCACCAAGGTCACAAATGCTAAAATAAAGTCAACTATCTCCAGGAGTCTTGTGTCTGAGCATGATATTTCTATGAGGGGCCCATAGTCACAATAATAATGATTCAGTATGTTGGAGGCACAGAAATCCAGCTGACTGGTCCAGATGATTGGGGATATGATGATCAGGAAACCACCTAGCCAGGAGCAGAGAACCAGCTGGGTGCAAACCCTGCTGCTCATGATGGTTGTGTAATGCAGCGGTTTACATATGGCCACATAGCGGTCATAAGCCATGGCAGCCAGAAGGTAAAACTCTGTGGCCCCGAGGAGTATGGCAAAGAAATACTGAGTGAAGCAACCGGCAAAGCTGATGGTCTTCTTCCCAGTTAAGATGCTGAACAGTAGCCTAGGAGTGAAAGTGGTTGTGAAGGAAATTTCTAAAAAGGCGAAATTCCGGAGGAAGAAATACATGGGAGTCTGGAGGTGGGAGTCCAGTAGTGTGAGGGTGATGATGGCCATGTTTCCAATAATACTAAATATGTAGGTCAGGAAGAGAAGTATAAAGATGACAAGTTGAATTTCTGGGATGTCTGTTAGTCCCAGAAGAATGAATTCTGTCGGAAAGGTTTGGTTTTTCATCGCTAACTTTTACAGCCTAGGAAGGTACAAAGGAACAAAGTTGGTGTTTAGAAGGGAAGAAGAGCACAGGAGCATTCAGGAGAGGCTAAGGATTTTTTGTTGAATTGATTGAACACCCTCGTCTCCCACCCCCCGTCAATTTGACTCAAATGAGATTTTTTATTGGATAGAGGCTGCCTCTTCACAAGAATTTTTGTTAAATTCCCCACATAGGAGAATTTTTCTCCATGGCTCCTTTTCAGACTCTTCATGTACTTTCTTAGTGTATCTTAACCCAATGCCTAAGTTATCATTTTCTCCATTTAGTGTCTCTTTGAAAACTGACTTTTGACCTTTTATCTGCTAATTTGGCAGTGGTGTCTCATTTCCATCACTCTCTTGGTCTTAGTGTTAGAACAAAAGCTAACTATGTTAGCTCATAGTTGAGGGCCTATAGGAGGGAATAAGCAATCCTATTTAATAAAAGAGTAATATGCAAATTAACCGTCACTCTGCTACACACAAGCCATGCCCACCAGCCAAACAGGATCGAGTATGCAAATTAACCCAACCAAGATGGCTGTGGCCATGGAGCGAGCAGGAGTATTGGGTTTGCCCAGATATCGAGTAAGCCAAGCTTTCCACACACCCTGGCTGGCCAAGCCTCCACTCAAGGCTACAGAATTTTAATTATAGAAGATAGATAAATCCCAACAAAAATGGCGGCAGCCACCTAGCTGGAGAGAGCAGGAGGCTTGAGTTGCCCCTGGCGATGGAGGAAGCCAAGCTTCCGCAGTCCTGTCCTGCCTTGATCTCCGCTTAAGAATACAAAGTTTCAATTATAGAAGATAAATAAATCCCACCAAAAATGGCTAAGGCCATGGAGCAAGCAGGAGGCTTGGCTCCGTTCAAAGCTACAAAGTTTCAATTATACAAGATAAATAAATTACACGTCACACGGCCTCGGTTTGAGTCGCCGGGGGGCGTGGCCAGCAGGGGACGGCAGTTGGGAGGGATCAGGCCTACAAGGGAGGGCAGTTGGGGATGATCAAGCTTGCAGGAGAGGGCACTTGGGGGGGGTTACCAGGCCTGCAGGAGAGGGCAGTTAGGGATGACCAGACCTGCAGAGGACAGCAGTTAGGGTCAAAGAGGCTGGCAGGGGAGCAGTTAGGCATCAATCAGGCTGCCAGGGGAGTGGTTAGGGGGTGATCAGGCTGGCAACAGAAGTGGTTAGGGGCAATCAGGAAGGCAGGTAGGCGAGCAGTTGGGAGCCAGCAGTCCTGCGTAGTGAGAGGAATGTCCGACTGCCCGTTTAGGCCCGTTTAGGTCATACATCCCTCGAGGGGCTGCAGATTGGAGAGGGTGCAGGCTGGGCTGAGGGACATTCCCCCCCCCCCCCGTGCATGAAATTTGTGCACTGGGCCCCTAGTACTATTATAACTGTGTATCCAAAGAGATCCCCAAATTCCTTTAGATTTTTAGAATTTGTGTACCATTGTGACTAATATCAGTCTCTAAATCTTTGCAGTCAATGTCTGCTTTCCCTCAGGTTCCAGTTTGCAGATGACATGACACTCTATATAAAAAACCCTAAAGACTCTACCAAAAACAACTATAATTGAGAAATGAGTTCAGTAAAGTAGCAGGATACAAAATTAATATTCAGATGTTAAAAAAAGTAAAGTTAATATTCAGAAATTGGGGAAATTGTTAGATCCAATAATGAACTGTTAGAAAGAGAAACTAAGAAAACAATCCCATTTACAATTACAACAAAAACAATAAGGTACCTAGGGATAAATTGAACCGAAGAGGTAAAAGACCTATACTCTGAAAATTATAGGATACTAAAGAAAGAGACTGAGGAAGATACAAATGAGTGGAAGCATATTCTATGTTCATGGATAAGAATATTTAAGATAATACAAATGCATATATTCCCCAAAGAAATCTATTAATTCAGTGCAATTAAAACACCAATGGCATATCTCACAGAACTTGAACAAATATTCCAAAAATTTATATGGACCCACAAAGGACCTGAATAGCCTCAGCAATCTTGAGTTACAAAGAACAGGTTGGAGGAATCATGCTATCTGACATCCAACTATTCTACAAGGCCATTGTAATCAAAACAGCATGATACTGGCATAAAAACAGGCATGTAAATCAATGGGACAGAATAAAGAGCTAAACCCACACCTTTATGGTCAATTAATATTTGACAAAGCAGCCCTAGCTGGTTGGCTCAGTGAATAGAGTGTTGGCCTGTGGACCAAAGGGTCCCGGATTTAATTCCAGTTGAGGGCACATACCTCGATTGCAGGCTCCTCCTTGGCCCGGCCCGTGTGGTGGCTTGTGCAGGAGGCAACCAATCGATGTGTTTCTTTTACATGATGTTTCTCTCTGTCTTTCTCTCTTTCTGCCACTCTCCCTAAAAATCAATGGAAAAATATCCTTGGGCAAGGATTAACAAAACTTAAATAAAGAAAGAAATAAAGAAATTAAAATTTTATTTTGACAAAGGAAGCAAGAACATACAACGGGGTAAAGACAGTCTCTTCAGTAAATGGTGTTGGCAAAATTGGACAGATACATGCCAAAAAAAAAAAAAAAAAAAAAAAAAAAGAAAGAAGAAACTAGATCACCAACTTACACCATACACAAGAATAAACTCAAAAGAGATTTAAAGACTTAAATGTAAATCATGAAACCTTAAAAAACCTAGAAGAAAACAGAGGCAGCAAAATATTGGACATTTCTCATAGAAATATTTTTAAATATAATTCATGGGGAAAGGGAAACAAAATAAAAATTAAACAAATGGGACTACATCAAACTAAAATGCTTTTATACAGCAAAGGAAACCATCAGCAAAATGAAAGACAACTCACTGAATAGGAGTACATATTTGTGAATGACATCTGATAAAGGGTTAATTTCCAAAATTTATAAAGAACTTATATAACTCAACACCAAGAAAACAAACAACCCAATGAAAAAATGGGCAAAGGACTTGAATAGACACTTCTTCAAAGAGGACATACAGATGGCCAGTACACATATGAAAAGATGCTCAAGGTCACTAATCATCAGAGAAATGCAAATTAAAATCACAATGAGATTTTACCTCATAGCTGTCAGAATGGCTATAACTAATAAATCAACAAACAAGTGTTGGCAAGGATGTGGAGCAAGGGGAACCCCTGTGCTCTGTTGGTGGGATTGCAGATTGGTGCAGCTACGTGGAAAACAGTATGGAGTTTCCTCAAAAAATTAAAAATGGAACTGCCTTATGACCTAGTGATTCCACTTCTTGGAATTTATCTGAAGAAACCCAAAACACTAATTCAAAAGAATATATGCACCCCTTTGTTCCTTGCAGCATTGTTTACAATAGCCAAGATTTGGAAGCAGCCCAAGTGCCCATCAATAGATGAGTGGATGAAAAAGGCTGTGATACATCTACACAATGGAATGCTGTGTGGCTGTAAAAAAGAAGGAACTCTTCTTACCTTTTGGGACAGAATGGATGGACCTGGAGAATATTATGTTAAGTGAAATAAGCCAGTCAGAGAAAGACAAATACCACATGATTTTACTTATATGTGGAATCTAATGAACAAAATAAGTTAACAAAATAGAAACAGACTTATACATAATGAGAACAGACTGACAGCTGTCAGAGGTGAGGGGGGGTGAAAAAGGTGAAGGTATTAAGAAGAAAACACACACATAGACATGGACAATAGTATGGTGATTGCCATGGGGAAAGGACGTGGAGGGAGGTGGAAGAGGGCAAAGGGAGGATAATGGTGGTGATACTTGGGGTGGTTAGCACAGGATACAGTATGCAGATGATGTGCTATAGTGTTGCACACTTGAAAGCTGTATGCTTTATTAACAAATGTCACCACAATAAATTAAATAAAATTAAAAAAAAGTTGCAAGTGTCATTTGGGAGTTTCTTTTTTCTTTTTCTTTTTAAAATATATTTTATTGACTTTTTTACGGAGAGGAAGGGAAAGGGATAGAGAGTTAGAAACATCGATGGAGAGAGAAACATTGATCAGCTGCCTCCTGCACACTCCCTATTGGGTATGTGCCTGCAACCAAGGTACATGCCATTGACTGGAATCGAACCTGGGACTCTTGAGTTCCTAGGCTGACGCTCTATCGACTGAGCTGAAGTGGTTAGGGCTCTCTCTCTTTTTAAAAAAAATATATATTTTTATTGATTTCAGAGAGGAAGGGAGAGAGAGAGAGAGATAAAAACATCAATGATGAGAGGGAATCATTGATAGGCTGCCTCCTGCATGCCCCCTACTGGGGATTGAACTTTCAACCCGGGCATGTGCCCTTGACTGGAATCGAACCTGGGACCTTTTAGTCTACATGCCGATGCTCTATCCACTGATCCAAACCGGCTAGGGCTAGGAGTTCCTAATGAAGAATATAAATGACTAGGGGGCTATTTATACCATAATTAGAGAATTCAAGTAATTATTTATTGTTTATAGCTGAGGAATAGGGTTCTTAATATTTACATAGCTATTGTAAAATTTAAATTTTATTTCACTTTTATTTATTCTTCTCCATGGTTCTCAAATTCTCAAAACCATTCTCAGCAGGTAACTCACCTACATTTTATTGATAATTATTAAAATATTATCTGGCATGATCCTCCTGTCTACATTTCTTCTTTCAAGACAGTTCTGCCCTACACTCACCTTTTCATACTCTGTTCAAAAGAATTGATTACCCCTTTTGTGTCAAATGTTAGTCCCTCTCTGACTCTTGAAAATAGAAACTAGTAAACATTTTACCATCTTCTAAATCAAGAAGCATTTAATGTACATTGATTTATTTGGTTACAATTATAATAACAATAAATAATTACCATTAATTGAGAACTTACTATGTGCCAAGTCTTGTCATTGTTTTATTTGATACCCATAATAATCCTTTGAGAAAGGTATTGTTACTATCCCCATTGTGCAGATGAGGAAACTGAGTTTTGGAGCAGTTGATAAGTTGTTCCAGCTTCCACCGCTAGGGTACTGTGGAGTCTGACCCAGTGCCACCTGGTTCCACAGCCTGCACTCTTGACTCCCAGGTTGTGCTGATTTCCCATCCTCACAGAGGGGTGGAGCGATTATGATCATTATCTCAACCTTACAGATGAGATAATGTGGATTAATTATACTGTAAGGATAACAATGGTAATGACGGTGAAACAGAGGCTGGGAAAGTTTAAGTGATTTGACCAAGAACACACAGCTAGCACATTCTTCCGAATCTAAGACACATGTGGACCAAACTTGCTTCTTTATTTCTTAACAAATTTATTAAATGGTGATTGCATATTGAAAAATATTCTGCATATTTATATTTTGCCTCTACATTATCTTTGATTTTTTTCTTCTAATATCTTCTTCTGTATTTTTTTCTCATATATTCTTAATTTCTGGTTTTAATTAATGGGTCATTCATATTTTTTCCTCTTTTCTTCGAACTCTAAAGATGCATGTCTTACTCTTTTTTCTTCTAAACACACATTTTTCAGAGGTTGCTCTTGCTTGCTCTAGTTTCCAAATGAGTAAAACAACCCTGTCCTGTAGCTATCTCATGCTGACTCTCAAATATATATTTCTAGGCCTGAATTATTAACTCTCCCATATTTTTTAATATATCTTTATTGTTCAGATTAGTACAGTTGTTCATCTTTTTTTCCCCCCATAGCTGCCCTCCACCTGGTTCTCTCCCCACCTCTACCCTCCCCGCCACTGTCCTCATCCATAGGTGTACGATTTCCCATGTTTTTAACTCTCATTTTCTTTTGTATGTTTTCCTCTCAAATTAACCTTAATACGTTAACAATGGTGTATTGTATGATCCCATTTTGTTAAAAAGGCATATATGCAGCCCAGCTGCAGAGACTCAGTGGTTGAGCATCAATCTATGAACCAGGAGGTCATGGTTTGATTCCTGGTCAGTCAGGGCATATGCCTGGGTTGCAGGCTCAATCCTCAGTAGAGGACCTATAGGAGGCAGCTGATCAATTATTCTCTTCATTGAAGTTTCTATCTCTCTCTCCCCCTCCCTTCCTCTCTGAAATCTATTAAAGATATATTGAAAAAAGACATATATATATATATATATATATATATATATATATATATATATATAAACATCTTTCATATGATACAAAACTATATTTTCATGTATATTGTCACATATGTCTAAAAAATAAATAAACAGTATTACTTCAATGAAGTTAAATGACGAAGTGGGGGACATACAGGGAGTTGTCCCTTTTTACTTTATACTTTCATACCTTTATACCTGCCTACATTGTATGAAGGCTATAAAACAAGTATAAGTTCATTTTAAATAAAAAAGTCACAGTTATAAGATTTTATGTCCTACAATCATGGACAAATAACATTTATATAACTATAATCTGAGAATATACTTACACTTGACTTCAGGGCAGTGATGTGGGATTTTACCCATACATGTCCTGGGATGAATCGCAAGTTAGAAGTCAGATGTGAATGAAAGATGGCATAAAACTGAACTTGTTAGCTTTCCCACCAGTACTTATTGACCTAATTATTCACAAAAACTTACAAGCTTATGAAAATTTAGTAGAAAAAAATCCTACTGGTCCTGCCATATATGAGCTTATCTGTCACTTGCTACTTCTTATTTCCACATTAATTTAAAATGCACCCTGACGTATATAATTTTTTTAAGCAATGTCACTTCAATAAATTTGATAAAAATAAAAAAATAAATTGTACCCTGGCCAGTAATCCTTTGAGATGTGATTTATTTAAGTTAAGCATACTTATAGTAGTGATAATAAAAGCACCCTCGCTTCAAAGTCTTATTTTCTCTGTTCTGACTTGTTTGAGCCGGGATATATGCTGCTTCTGATTTTATATGAGGCTGAAACATATTTAAAATATTTGTATTTAGGGAGACCTTAAGATAATGAGCCTAGGAAAGTAATGAAATGTCCCAGGAGGCCCAAATTGAGAGTATGCTAATGAACCCTATTTGTTGAGAACTCTGGAATTGAACCTTTAGTAGGAGATTGGGGAAGAAGTCCAAAGAGACGCCAAGGAATTTAACAGGAGAACATCAGGATATTAAGAAAGCTTTGTGGAAACTGCAGTAATGATAATGATTAAAAATAACCACAGAAAGTAGAAAAATGCATTTATTTTGAGCAGTTTACTGCATGCTGGGCACAATGCCAAACAACATATCTTTATTATATTTAAGTACAATGCTGGATAATATTTAAAAAGTCACAGTACAATGCTAGATAAAAAATTAAAAAAGTCACAGTTATAGGATTTTATGTTCTATAATCACAGACAAGTAACATTGAATAAACTATACGTTTATTATTTGTTACCGTTCATATCACCCATATACTCCTCAAGAGCAAGGTAGTAGCAGTTATAGCGTTTGTCTTCTGTTGCTGTGGTGATGTTATATTGGTCAAGTAACCTGAGATACAAGGAGGGTTTAGCATTTTCTCCATTAGTGCCTTTTCCTTCCCATTAGTCTTTGGTGTCCTGATAACTGTTCTCTGATGGAAGACTGGAGGTCCTGTGTCTTTCCTTTATCTCTACGAGGCTTGAAAACCCTCTTCCCCTGTTCACCGCCACTCCCACGCAAACCTTTTCAAATCCACACAGTCTCAATCTCCACATCTTTACATGGAAATGGTAATTGTCATGTGGCTCTTCAAGAGCTTTCAAATAAGAAGCTCCTTGACAAAAGAATTTTCAGATTGCATGAAGCAGAGGAATATGATCTTAGAGGGATCAGCGATTGACTTCAACCAAGACCCTAGGTGATATGACATTAATTTTCAAACTATGTTTGGTGAGAGGAATGGGTCTAGTGGGGTTGTTTCTAGACAAACAGCCTGTGATTAAGATTTACCTTCAGCCACCTGTGTGAGCAATCTCTCCCCCTGTTCCCAGTTTGGCTTTAGACAGACAAAACTAATGGATGAGTATGGAAAATATGGATCTTTGACAAAGCTAATGTGCTATGACATTACGGAGCTCTTTAGGAAAGATCAACATAGATAGTCCTGAGAGATTATTGGAGTCAGTAACATATACACCAGGAAAATAGGTGATGGGGAAAAGGCAAGAATCATGGAGGGGCAGAATAAGAGCAGTATAATGTTCAAAAGAACAGATTAATGCAATCTGGTCTAGAGCTTTAGGGGAGAGGGCATTTATTTGTGGGTTATCCTTGATGTCTGAATGCTAGACAAAGAGATAATTTTATATTAGATATGACAGATCTTATTTTTCTCCTAGTCCCCAGCTTCTTTTAGGAGAATTTGTCCAGAGGAGAATGACTAGGTGTAGATAGGAGCCAAATGGAGTCGATTATAGTCTCTTTTTTGAAATTTGCAGTTAGGTACAGAGTCTGGGTGAGTAAATTGACCACCTACAATTGACCACTAGCAGTGCACAAAGGTTTCTTTTTCTCCACATCCTCGCCAGAACTTGTCCTTGGTTGATTTGTTGATGATAGCCATTCTGACAGGTGTGAGATGGTATCTCATTGTTGAAGTGTTTTTATTTTTATTTTTTTTAAATAAATCTTTATTATTCAGATTATTACAGATGTTCCTCTTTTTTCCCCCCCATAGCTCCCCTCCACCTGATTCCCCACCCCACCCCATGCCCTTACCCCCAGCCACTGTCTTCATCCATAGGTGTAAGATTTTTGTCCAATCTCTTCCCGCACCCCTCCCACCCTCTTCCCCCTGAGAATTGTCAGTCCACTCCATTTCTATGTCCCTGATTCTATTATATTCACCAGTCCATTCTGTTCTTCAGATTTTTTATTCACTTGATTTTTAGATTCACTGTTGGTAGGTATGTATTTGATGTCATTTTGTTGTTCATAATTTTTATCTTTACCTTTTTCTTCTTCTTCCTCTTCTTAAAGAATGCCCTTCAGCATTTCATGTAATCCTGGTTTGGTGGTGATGAACTCCTTTAGCTTTTTCTTGTCTGTGAAGCTCTTTATCTGACCTTCAACTCTGAATGATAGCTTTGCTGGGTAGAGTAATTGTGGTTGTAGGTTCTTGCTGTTCATCACTTTTAATATTTCTTGCCACTCCCTTCGGGCCTGTATAGTTTCTGCCGAGAAATCAGCTGACAGTCGTATGGGTACTCCCTTGTAGGTAACTAACCTTTTTTGTCTTGCTGCTTTCTAGATTCTCTCTTTGTCTTTTGCTCTTGGCATTTTAATTATGATGTGTCTTGGTGTGGTCCTCTTTGGATTCCTCTTGTATGGGGTTCTGTGTGCTTCCTGAACTTGTAAGTCTATTTCTTTCACCAGGTAGGAAAAGTTTTCTGTCATTATTTCTTCTAATAGGTTTTTAACATTTTGCTCTCTCACTTCTTCTGGCACCCCAAAAATTCTGATGTTGGTACGCTTAAAGTTGTCCCAGAGGCTCCTTACACTATCTTCATATTTTTGCTTTCTTTTTTCTTTTTGTTTTTTTGGTTGGGTGTTTTTTGGTTCCTCATATTTCAGATCTTTGGTTTGATTCTTGGGGTACGTTGATCTGCAGTTGAGTTTCTGTATATTCTTTATTTTAGACAATGTATGCTTAATTTCTGACTGGTCCTTTTCCATTTTTTTGATATTCTCATTAAGATCCTTAGAGGTCTCACTAAGTTCCTCAGAGGTTTTTAGAAGATTCTTGAGTAACCTTATAAATGTGGTTCTGAACTCGATGTCGTCCAGTAGTTTGCTTTCCTCCATTTCTTTCATTCGTGACATGTTTCTTTGTCTCTGCATTTTGCTGCTTTGCTGTGTTGATGGAGTGGCTTTGTGTGGTAGGTGACCTCTAGGGGCCAGTAGCTTAGCCTCCCCAATCACCTGAGGTGGATGCCTTTGGTGCACCCCTTTGTGGGCGGAGTGCAAAGTCTTGTTGTAGTTAAGCATTGATTGCTGTTGCTACACTGGGAGAAATTGACCTCCAGGCCAATTGGCTGTGAGGACCTGCTGTGTCTATAATGGAAGAACTGCTGTGCTGGAGACACACTTAGGGGGCAGGACTTGTTTCAGTGGGGCTTTGGTGCTCACTGAGTCTGCCTCTTGAATGTGTCACTTATGGATGTGAGGAGTTGAAATCTGGTGTCTCACACTGACCACTAGGTACACTGGCTTCTGGATCTCCAGTGGGTGCAGGTCAGCTACTGTCTGAGACAACCCAGCAGGCGCTACAGTGAGAACTACAGTTTTGTCCTCTTTGCTTGGGGTTTGGAGGTTTTGGAGGTGTCTGGCTGGGCTGCAAGTTTGCTATGTTAAGCTGCTATAGGGCAGGCCATTCATACGCTAAAGCCGCTGCTTGGTGCTTGGGTGGGTTTGTAGGTTGTGCGGGGCGCGGTCTCAGGGTGTCACTAGGCTAGGGCGTGGCAAATAGCAATGGCTGCCATTCAGCCGGCTCTGCGTCTCTGATGGCGTCCTCACATCCCGCCCCAGCACAGTAAACAATTATTCCTTTGCGCAGCTCTGCAAGCAAGCCTCCCTCACTTTCCCACCCGATGGCAGACAGTCCAGCTTCTCCCTGTAGGAGTCTGGGTCCCCCGTGTCTCCCCAGAAACTGGATTTCAGAGTAATCGGGGGCTTGTCTCCTTGGGGTTGAAAAAAACAATGCCTGTTGCCAGCCCGGATAGTGCGCCTCCGTACCTCAGCTTTTCAGCGCTTGTGCACGTCTAGATGCTCTTTTCTCTTTCCTTCTATTTGTAGAACTTCCACTCAGCCAGCTTTCCCGTGGTTCTGGGTGATAGATGTTTTGTCTTTTAGTTGTAGTTTTGAAATTGTAGTGTGAGGCAGCAGTTTAGGTGTTTACGTACGCTGCCATCTTGGATCCTCCTCTCTGAAGTGTTTTTAATATTGTCTCTTAATCTTATCAACCTAACTTGTAATAGCATTTACACTTTTAATTTTTCTGACAACTTCTACTGTTCCAGTTTGCTGCTTCTTATTTTAATCAACAATGTCAGAGATTATGCCTGCATCTCTAATCAGTACTTTCACAGAATTACAGAGGTGTCATACTTTTCTAATGACTTTTATAAAGGCAGCAATAGTTTTTTCTGTTCTTACTTTGGCCTTATGATTTATTTTTCAAATGTCTAAAAGCCAAATTTTTTAATGAAGATAGTTCATTGGAAAAGTGAATTCCCACATTCGGCATACCTGATTGAAATGCCAGCATTACTGTATAAACTAGAATCAGCAAGCAATTATTGATAAAGCTCTGAAGCATGGGGGTGTCCACTTTGTATTTTTCTGCCAAATACTGGCTGGTGATGGCTGTTCTACATGTACACAAGGACAACGTCTGACCCAGGGCAATTGTTTTCAAAATATTCCAGGTGAAGAGATTGCCCGGCAGCCTGTGCAGCGGCCGGGGACCAGTTCCACGGATCCCTGCGCCTGTGGCTGCTGCTGTGGCTGTAGCTGCGGTGTGCCGGGCCCTGCCTATGGGGCTGCCTCCATTCGGGCGCCCGCGGCCTCTGCGCCCCGAACCCCGCCTCCAAATTATTTCTCACTCTGACAAAGTTTATGACTTAGAGTGTAAGATTCAGGAACGCATGAGCAATAAATGTGTGAGTTGAGTGTCTAAAGTGAAACTAGTTTGTGTGACAGGTCATATTCAAAAACTTTATTTGTTTCTCCCTGGGTTTTAGAATCCCTCACCCTATTGACATCAGGCTTGATCTAATGGATTGCTTTAACTAGTGTTAAGTAATCAAGTGTGAGTGGAATGTTGTGCATTATTTTGGGGCAGAGGCTTTAGAGCCAACATAGGGTCCACCCTTTCCCTTCATGGTAGGATGGCAATGTTCCAGATAGAAGCTACTTCATTAAGTCTAGACACTTGAATAAAAATAATGTGCAGTAGAGCTACCACAGTGGGCATGCATGCACAATGAACAAAAGACAAATACCATATAATTTCACTTATATGTGGGATCTAAAGAACAAAATAAAATAGAAACAGACTCATAGATACAAAGAACAGGCTGACAGCTATTGGAGAGGAGGGGAGTTGGGGGGCTGGGTGAAAAAGGTGAAGGGATTAAGAAAAAAATCAAAAACTCAACTCATAGACATGGACAACAGTATGGTGATTTCCAGAGGGAGTGTAGGGTAGGGGCAAGTAGAAGGAAAGGGAGGATAAATGGTGATGGACAGAGACTCGACTTGGGGTGGTGGACACACAATACAATATGCAGAGGATTTATTACACAGCTGTAGACATGAAACTTGTATAATTTTATTAACTAATGCCACCCCAATATATTTAATAAAAACAAGAAATCAAGCTTTGTCTTTGTAAGCCTCTGAGGTTTCAGGTTGTTTGTTATTGCAGTACAATGTATGTATTCAGGCTGATACAGCTGGATTTGTATGTTGGAGCCCAGGGAAAATTTTGATAGTCAGTGCATTGAAAATGCAGATCACTATGACTAGTATAGAGATTTTAACAATATTAATTTTTCCCATCCATGAACACAAAATATATTTTCATCTATTTGTGTCTTTTTCAACTCTTTCATCAATGTCTCATAACTTTCAGTGTACAGAACTTTCATCTTCTTGTTTACATTAATTCCTAAGTATTTTATTGTTTTTTTATGCTATTGTAAAAGGGATTATTTTCCTAATTTCTCTTTCAATAGTTTAATGTTAATGTAGAGAAGTTCAATACTTACTGACTTTTGTATGTTGGTTTTGTATTCTGCAACTTTTCTGAATTTGTTGATTAGTTCTAACATTTTTGTGTGTAGAGTGTTTATGGTTTTCTATATATAAGGTTATGTCATCTGCAAACAGATGTCATTTTACTTTTTCCTATCTGATTTGAATACCTTTCTTTTATTTTTCTTACCTAATTGTTCTGGCGAGGACTTCCAGTGCTATGTTGAATAGGAGTGGTGAGAATGGGCACCAGGTCTTGTTCTTAATCTTAGAGTAAAAGCTTTCAACCTTTCACTGTTGAGTATGATATTAGCTGTAGGCTTGCCATATATGGCTTTTATTATGCTGAAGTCTCCTCTTTCTATACCCACGTTGTTGAGAGTTTTTATCATGAAAGGATGCTGTGTTTTTCTGCATCTACTGAGATGATCATGTGACTTTTAGTCTTCATTATGTTAATGTGATGTATCACATTTATTGATTTGCTTCTATTGAAGTCCCTGTGCATCCCAGGGATAAATACTACTTGATCATGGCATATGATCCTTTCAATGTGCTGTTGAATTTGGTCTGCTAGTATTTGAATAGAATTTTTGCATCTGTATTCATAAGGGATATTGGCTTATAGTTTTCTTTTTCTGTGGTATCCTTGTCTGGCTTTGGTATCAGTGTAATGCTGACCTTATGAAATGAATGTGGAATGTTCCATCCTTGTCAACTTTTTGAAGCAGTTTGAGAAGGATTTGCATTAATTCTTTTTTTAGGTGTTTGGTAGATTCCACCCATGGAGCCATCTTGTCCTGAGCTTTTCTTTCTTGGAAAGTTTTTGATTACTGATCAAATGTCCTTACTCATTATTGGTCTGTTCAGGTTTTCATGATTCATTTTGGTAGATTATATGTTGCTAGGAATTTATGCATTTCTTCTAGATTGTCTAAATTGTTGGCATATTATTAGTCATAGGAGTCTCATGATGTAAAAAAGTCCATATGAGGTATGACTTGCTAATTCATTGCTCTCAGTGTATAAATTCTCAAGTGATCAAGTTTCTTCACCTTAAAAAATATTCAATTCTGGGCTCCCTCATTCATTTGTCCATCCAAACATCCATCCATCCATCCATCCATCCATCCATCCATCCATCCATTATTCATTCTTCTATTCAACAACTAATTATTGAGCAACTACCATTGCTTGGCTTTGTAGATTTAATGGTGATCGAGAAGATATTATCCCTGAACTCCTGGATCTTACAGACTGCAGGTGAATACAGACTTTGAATATGTAACCATTACTTTAATATACTAGTAATGAGAAAGCACTGATACTAGTAATGAGAAACCATAGGGAACCTAAGTAGATGAATGGATACATTTTATATAATTTTCTGGCAAACATGAATATATATCTAACTAAAAGAAAAATTTTACAGAACACTTCTTACTATGTGATGCAATTTGATAGTTTAAATTTTATTTGATTAAAATTTTTTTTCCAAATGCTGGTTGCAATTAACTAAATTTGTTAAGAGGATAGATTTTTTTTATATCTTTATTGTTGAGAGTATTACAGATGTCTCCCCTCCCTTCTCCCTAGCATCCCCCCCCCCCCCCCGCATTGATCTCCTCCACCCAGATCCTGCCCTGCCTCAGGCCTTCACCATCCTATTGTCTTTGTCCATGGGTAATGCTATTGAGGATGATTTTTCTATACTTTAGTTGTAATTTCAGTTTGGTCCTGGAAGGAGGTGAGTGTAGCTTCTACTTAATCCACTGCCATCTTGGATCTTATAATCCTTTCAATATGTTGTTGAATTTGGTTTGCTAGTATTTTGTTGAGAATTTTTGCATGTATATTCATCAGTGATACTGGCCTGTAATTTTCTTTTTTTGTAATGTCTTTGTCTGATTTTACTACCTAATTTTATAACACTCTTTTCATATCTACTTTCATTGCTTTCTATCTGCAGATTACATGGAAAACAATTAGTCACTGAGGAGAAACCACAGGGCAGTAACAATGTTCATCCTGGTGAAATTTACACAATACCTACAGCCTTGAAATTTTGTTTTTGATTTTCCATTTTCACCTACATGTTGAATATATTTGAAAATCTGACAATCAACTTTCTCACCTTGGTGGATTTTTCTTTAAATGGCTATGCATTTTTTTCAAATGTTTGTTGTTAGAAATATTATTTACAACTGAATGTTTCCAAATATCTTTATGGCATATCAACTAAAATATTTGTTTAAAAATAAAACAAATATTCTTAGGTCTGTTTCAGTGAATTTTTGTTGTTGTTGCTGTTCTTGGAGGAATTTATGTAATCTCCTGTCCACCATGTTCTATGATCACTATGTGACCATCTACAAATCCCCACATTATACCACCTTTATATAAACAACAGAATCTGTAGGATCCTTGTCCTTTACCTTTGAATACTGGCATTAGTGGCTGGCTTCCAACTCTTAGTGGTTCCGAATTTGTGATTCTATAATCACTGACTATTTTATCTGTGATGTCTCTTCGATCCTAAAAGTTCGTTCTCTGACACATGGTTAGTAGGGAAGATAATTATTTTTTATGTGTGTTAACCTTAATCATAATCCTCTTGTTCTCTATATATACACTGAGTGGCCAGAGTATTATGATCTCTGAACCCATAATAATCTGGCCACTCAGTGTATATCCTATATAATAAAAGGCTAATATGCAAATTGTCCCCTCAACCAGGAGTTCGACCAGGAGGCAGGCCGGCCAACCGCCCATGTCCCCTCTCCCTGGCCAGGCTGGCTGGACACCACCCATACACAAATTCATGCACCGGGCCTCTAAGATATATATATACACACACACACACACACACACACACACACACACACACACACACAGACACACACACACACGCACTGAGTGGCCAGATTATTATGCATTCAGAGATCATAATAATCTGGCCTCTCAGTGTATATCTAAGAACAATTCAAATATAACCTCTATTCAGTAAAGGAAAGGCCTTGTTACACCCATCCTTTTCACATGATTGTGGTCACCCTTAGAAGCTGCATAGTTTTCTTTGTCAAACTTTCAGCATGTTGCTATTATTGCATCTTTTTCTCTCTAAGACTATTCCCATAGGTGTTTGGTTTAGAATGTTTTTTGGCAAAGTAAATTGTATTGTAAATTCATTAGAGACTTTTGAATCAGGGCCTCCAAGGACTTTTTAATTGTTGTTTTCTGCACACCTGTTATAGGTGGAGGCCTTAAACAGGGTTGTCAGTGTAAAAACCTGTCTGTACAGAGAAAGTCAGAGCACCCACTTTTGCAGCACTAGAGAGACTATTATCTTCCTTCCAGCTACCCTGAGTCCACAGAGATATTTAAAAATTTTTGATTACAATGGCATTTCTTTTAAATTCAGAAACCACATGAATATATGCGGTGAATATAAGTTCCTAGGGTTAGGGGCCTAGGTAACACTTAGATGATCCTACTGGTATGTTTTTGTTCAACTGTGAGGCCTCAGGTCATTTGAGGTTAGGCTTCCTGGTAAAACAATGAAGGATGTCAAAGGTATGTATTGGGATGTTTTTAAGCCAGGCATGTTTTCACAGGTAATTTATTGAGAAAGTAGTGGCATTTGTGCTAAATAACAAGTAAACTACTATTTTTAATATTTGTTTGTCTTTGACATTTTATTAAGGGGGTAATTTTTGAGATTATTTAGAGAGCAGCACAAACCTGCACCAGATAAAAAATTTTATGCATCATTAAATTGATACAGTCCTATGTATAATGATTTGACTGACACAAAAAACCCTTCCTGACCTCTCTTTCTCTATCTCTCCTTCTCTCTCTGTCTCTGTCTCATTTGTCTGTCAAGTATCTGTCAGTTTATATCCCATTTGTTTCAATTACCATTGGTAATCATTCCATTTTTTATATCTCCCCCCCGCCTCTTTCAGTACCAGTATCACCTACTTACAAACTATTTGTCTCACAAACCCAGGTTAATGTTCCACTTTGGATCATGGTATTTGTAACCTGGCAGTGTACTGTAGTAAGTCTGTAGTTGGTAGGAGTTGATAGTGCCTCACAAAGACAAAAAAAGAACTTCATTTTCTTAGTTTTAAGGGGCCTATATTTCATAGACATTTGTGGGGTATATTAAAAAAGAATGAAAGCCATTTAGAAAACAAACTAATTTGTCTTATGAGAAGATCCCTTTTTAAAAGAATTGACTAATTGAAAACTGAGAACAGTATACTCCAATAGTGATATAGTGTGAGCCACACTTGTAATGTTCAACTTTCTAGTAGTATCATATAAAAGGTAAAAAACATATGTTATCTTAACTTTAATAATGAATTTTAGTTCACTTCATATATCTAAAATATTAACATTTTAAAATATATCCAGAATAAATTTTAAATGTTATATTTTATGTAATTGTTTGCTAGGTCTTTAAATCTGATGTGTGTTTCACAGTTACAGCATATCTCAGTTTTTACTAGCTACATTTCAAGTTGTCAATAGCCATATATGACTACCGTGTTTCCCCGAAAATAAGACATCCTCAGAAAATAAGACCTACTTACAGGTTTCCTTCTGGGTGAAATATAAGGCATCCCCCGAAAATAAGGGCCCCAGGCTCTGTCTCAGAATGAAAATTAATTTACCGTAAACTGGTCGCTAGCGCCGCCCCAACTGGCGTCTAGCAACCAGTGACGTTACGCAGAGTCCTGACGTCACTGCTGTGTGGAGGTGGAGAGGAGGTCAGAGTGAGCGGTGAGCATGGGGGCGGGAGAGAGGAGGAGACTTTCGCAGATGCGTGTAGAAGAACAGGAGGATTAGAGCGGACGGGACACGGCGAAGGTGGTGAGTCCTGGTCTGTCTCTGGTGACACAACCTGATGCTCGTGGCACCCTTCATGATGACTGAAGGTTCTCAGTCAGTGGCAGACCCTGCTCCAGCCCAGATCCAGGCCCCAGAAAGCCCAGTGACAGTCCCCAGGCAGGCCCCAGGGGGGTAAGTGTCTGATAAAGGGGTAGGGGGGATGTCTGGTGAAGGTGTTCAGTGGCACAGGGGTGGGGGGAGGGGGATCACTTAAAATGACACAGGAGGATCAGAGGGGGCAATCAAAATGACACAGGAGGATCAGAGGGGACAATCAAAATGACACAGGAGGATCAGAGGGGACAATCGAAATGACACAGGAGGATCAAAAGGGGTTACTAAAATGGTAATCCCCCCTCTGATTATCCTATGCCATTTTGATTCCCCCCTCTGGTCCCCCCTGTGTCATTTTGAGTGATCCCCCTCCCCCACCTTGATACCCCAATTCCTTTTTTTTAACCCCTAGAAATGAGCGCAAAAAAAAAAAAGCTACTCCGTGGAGTACAAGAAAAGAATCGTGGAAGACTCTTGGGGCCAAAATCTTACTGCTTTCTGCAAAGAGAAGATGTTGAGTATCCGATTGGTCCGAAAATGGCAAGCAGAGTATGGTAACCTCATTGAACAAGTGGACAAGGGAAATGCTAAAAAGCGCAAGTGTGGATCAGGTCGGCAACCATTATTTTCCGAGCTGGAAGACCTGATCTGTGAATGGGTTGTTGACAGGAGAGCAAAGGCTTTGGTTGTGAATAGGGCTCAGATTCAAGAATTTGCCCTTGCAATGGCACCACAGTTTGACATAGCCCCCGAAGACTTCAAAGCATCACAACACTGGCTGGATAATTTCCTTCAGCGAAGTGAACTGTCTTTAAGAAGATCTACAACATTGTTTAGGTTGGAAGATACTCAAGTTATTAAGCGAGCACTTGCATTCAAGTCCTTTATTGATGATGCTGACTTCTCTAAATACAATCTTTCCAACATGATTGCTATGGATGAAACTGCAGTGTTTATGGGCCAATCATCTCAAACAACAATTGAACAGCGGGGTGCCTCCTTGGCGTACATTCCCCCCATGCTCACCGAAAGTGCACGTGTTTCCTGTATTTTGGCAATTCGTCTGCATGGCACTAAAATCCCACCTTTAATCATTTCTAAGGGCAAGAAGGAAAAGATTGAACGTGTTTTGGGCATTTTTATTCTTGAAACTGAAAAAGTCTGGGCCACACAAGCAGTTATAAGGAAGTGGGTCGATTTAATGCTGCCGCTTGTTATGCGAGGGAGCCAAAGAGGTCTGCTAGTCTGGGATGCAGCCAGCACTCACCACGCTAAAGACATGAAGACATTTCTTCACGAAAGAAAAATAGATCAGATAATGATTCCCGCAGGAATGACGGCCTATCTCCAGACTCTTGATATTGCAATAAACAAGCCATTCAAAGACAATTTGCGCATGGAAATTAATGACTACATTGAAAATAGAATGGAGAGAAATCAGCGTGGAAACTTTGTGAAACCTAAACTGCAAGAAGTTGTGACTTGGGTGAAGAATTCATGGGAGAAAATCACTGACAGTTGCATTGCAAATGCACTGCGAGCAGGCTACCTTGACAAGAAGTACTCATTTAAAGACAGTGCTATTGCTAAACATGAGAGATTTGGTCCACTGACTCTGAAAGAAATGGAGTCACAAGAAATTCACCAGGAAATTCAGGAATTGGATTGTTATGATGATGTTCCAGAAGATGATGTCATGATTGTCATTGAATAAATGAGTAAATTCTTGATACTGTAGGATTCACAGTTTGTCTGGTTTGTGTTGACAACTACCGTACTACTGTACCGTATACAGGTAATAAATTTCCTTTATTTTCATTTAACAATAAATATGTACCGTATTCTTCTTCATGGAAAAATAAGACATCCCCTGAAAATAAGACCTAGCGTGTCTTTGGGGGCAAAAATTAATATAAGACACTGTCTTATTTTCGGGGAAACACGGTAGTAGCTACTCTTTTGGACAGTTGAGGCCTAAAACATTGAATAAAGATAGCAAATAGCTGAACAGACTAATGTAACTAATTAGGTTATTTCAAGAGCAACTATTTCACCTCCACCCCCATTGACTCCCTCCACCCCACTCCCCATTCCTGTCCCTTCCCCAGGCTAGAACAACTCTTACATGTTGTTATTGCTCAGACCCCGAGTTACTACGCACCGTGTGATATCGCATTGAAAGATAAACTGAGTAGATAGAAAGTGTATTAATAATGACCAATTATCTGCTTGGCAGACATGATAGTTTCTTTTCTTTTTAAAATATGTTTTTATTGATTTTTAGAGATGGAGTAAAGGAGAGGGAGAGAGAGAAGCATTAATTGGTGCCTCTACACCACCTATTGGGGACTGAGTCCCCAACTCAGAAATGTGCCCTGACCGGGAATGGCAGTGGCAGCCTCTTGGTGCATGGGATGGCACTCTACCAAATGAGCCACCCTGGCCGGGCATGATATATGATTTTTGACTATGTAGATTCACAATTTCCTAAAGTGAAAACTACATAAAGTGTATACTGATGGAACTGTCACTCCCAAAGAGTATGTTTCTTCCTCTTTTTTTACTATAGAGCAATATCATGTCTGTGCTTATGCAATCAATCTAGAAGAGTGGAAGAAATTGATGATGCAAGGAGAGAGAGAGAGAGAGATTTCTTTTTTTATTTTAATAAATCTTTATTGTTCAGATTATTACAATTGTTTCTCCTCCCCCCCCCCCCATAGCTCCCCTCCACCCGGTTCTCACCCCACCCTCCGCCCTTACCTCCCTCCCACTGTCCTCATCCGTAGGTGTACGATTTTTGTCCAGTCTCTTCCCGTACCCCCCCCACACCTTTCCCCCTGAGAATTATCAATCCACTCCCATTCTATGTCCCTGATTCTATTATATTCACCAGTTTATTCTGTTCATCAGATTTTTAATTCACTTGATTCTTAGATTCACTTGTTGGTAGATATGTATTTGTTGTTCATAATTTTTAATCTTTACTTTTTTTCTTCTTCTTCGTATTCTTAAAGAATACCTTTCAGCATTTCATATAATACTGGTTTGGTGGTTACGAACTCCTTTAGCTTTTTCTTATCTGTGAAGCTCTTTATCTTACCTTCAATTCTGAATGACAGCTTTGCTGGGTAGAGTAATCTTGGTTGTAGGTTCTTGCTATTCATCAGTTTGAATATTTCTTGCCACTCCCGTCTGGCCTGCATAGTTTCTGTTTAGAAATCAGCTGACAATTGTATGGGTACTCCCTTGTAGGTAACTAACTGTTTTTCTCTTGCTGCTTTTTATATTCTCTTTTTGTCTTTTGCCCTTGGCATTTTAATTATGATGTGTCTTGGTGTGGTCCTCTTTGGATTCCTTTTGTTTGGGGTTCTCTGTGCTTCCTGGACTCATAAGTCTATTTCTTTCACCAGGTGGGGGAAGTTTTCTGTCATTCTTTCTTCAAATAGGTGTTCAATATCTTGCTCTCTCTCTTCTTCTGGCACCCCCATAATTCTGATGTTGGTACGCTTGAAGTTGTCCCAGAGGCTCCTTACACTATCTTCATATTTTTGGATTCTTTTTTCTTTTTGCTTTTCTGGTTGGGTGTTTTTTACTTCTTTGTATTTCAAATATTTGACTTGATTCTTGTGATCCACTAGTTTGCTGTTGGATCTCTGTATATTATTCTTTATTTCAGTCAGTGTATGCTTAATTTCTAGTTGGTCCTTTTTCGTATCCTCGAGGGTCTTGCTAAATTTATAGGCCTTTTCTAGAAAATTCTTGAAAACTTTATAACCGTGGTTTTGAACTCTATTTTCAGTGGTTTGCTTTCCTCCATTTCTTTCATTTGTGACCTGTTTCTTTGTGTCTGCATTTTGGTTGCTTCCCTGAGTTGGTAGAATTGTTTTGTGTGCTAGGTGTCCTATAGGGCCCAGTGGCTCAGCCTCCCCAGTTACCTGAGGTGGACACTCTTTGTGCACCCCTTTATGGGCTGTGTGCACAGTCTTGTTGTAATTAAGTCTTGATTGTTGTTGGTATCACTGGGAGGAATTGACCTTCAGGCCAATTGGCTGTGAGGATCAGCTGTGTTTACACTGGGAGAACTTCTGTGCTGGAGACACCCTTATGGGGTAACACTTGCTTCAGTGGGGCTTTGGTGCTCACTGAGTCTGCCCCCTGAGTGTGTCCCTTATGGATCTGAGGAGTTGTAATCTAGATGGTCCCACTCTGACCACTGGGTACACTGGCTCTTGGATCTCCAAGGAGGTGCTAATTTAGCCTCTGCCTGAGGCCAGCCAGCAGGAGCTACAGAGAGATGTACAGATTCCTCTTCTTTGCTTGGGTTTTGGAGGTGCCCAGATAAGGCCCAGCTGTGAAGTAATGCAGGCTGCAGTGGGGCATTGGGCCTTCTTTTGGATGTTGTGGGTCTCTCAGACTCAGCTGCAGTTTGTTAGGTAATTTTATATTTCAAAGGACCAGGCCATTCATATGCAAAAGCCTCTGTGCACAGCTTGGGTGGGCCAGGGTCTCAGGTCAGAGCAAATAGCAATGGCTTCCTGTCAGCCCTGCCTCTTGAGTCCCCTGGCTGTCAGTGTCCCTCGGTAATTGCTGCAAGCACCTCTGAGAGAAAGCTGCCCTCGAGTTCCGCCTGATGCCAGACAGTCCAGCCTCTCCCAGTATGAGTCTGGGTCCTCAGAATCTTGCCCAGAACTGGAGTTCAGAGCAGTTGGGAGCTTGTATCTCCCTCCTAATTGAAAAAGACAACTGCATCCTCAGTTGCCAGCCCTCTCCGCGCGCACACCTTTGTACCTCTGCCTTTACTTCCTCACCTCCTCTGAGTCTCAGTGTGCTTTTCTCTTTCCTTCTAGTTGTAGAATTTCCACTCAGCCAGCCTTCCTGTGGTTCAGGATGATGTCCATTTTGTCTTTTAGTTGTAGTTGTGAAGTTTTTGTGCGAGGCAGCAAGTTCAGGTGTTTACCTATGCCACCATCTTGGTTTCTCCCCCTAATTTACATTTCAATCAACTCTATTTAGTCTTCTTATATATGCATTAGTTATTAGTCTTATGGGTTGAATATACTCTGTTCATGTTATTACTTTTCCCTCCTTGCAATACAGCCTCTTTTAAAGTGCTTTCTATTTTCAGGAATGTAAGATGTTGCTTTTTGGGAAATATAAAGCTGCCCTTATCTTTAACTCTGCCTTATTTATGCTGCTTCACAATAAATATATAGATTTGCACAAATTCTATCTAATAAAAGAGTAACATGCAAATTGACCATACCTCGGCTACACCCGGAAGCCACACCCACCAGCCAATCAGGAGCGAGTATGCAAATTAACCCAACCAAGATGGCTGCTGCCACAGAGAGAGCAGGAGGCTTGGGTTTCCCCGGCAATGGAGGAAGCCAAGCTTTCTGCCTGCCCTGGCCTGCCTTGGACTCCGCTTAAGGCTACAAAGTTTCAGTTATAGAAGATAAATAAATCCCAGATACCAGGGCCTCTGCTTGCGTCGCCAGGGGCGTGGCCAGCCTGCAAACCACCATAGGGCCCTCGCCCAGGCCTTTCCATGCCCCAAGGGAATCCCCACCCTGATCCAGGACACCCTTCTGGGCAAAGCAGTTGGCCCACACCGGTGCACCTGGCCTCTATCCTATCTAATCCTAGCTAAAAAAAGAATAATATGCAAATTGACTTTCACTCCAACACACAAGATGGATGCTTCTATGTGGTCAAAGATGACTGCCCCCATGTGGGCACAAGTTGGCCACCACAAGATGGCCAGCAGGGGAGGGCAGTTGGGAGGGACCAGGCCTGCAAGGGAGGGGAGTTGGGGGTGATCAAGCTTGTAGGGGAGGGTAGTTATGGGTGACCAGGCCTGCAGGGGAGAGTAGTTAAGGGCATTCAGGCTGGCAGGGGAGTGGTTAGGGGAGGCGTGGGAAAACTATGGCCCGCGGGCTGGATCCGGCCCGTTCGGCTATTCTATCCGGCCCGCAGAGCCGAAAGAGTGGAGGGTTCTCTTGCTCTCCCCTCCGCTCCTCTTCTTTGAATTTATATTAGTTCACACAAACACTCCATCCATGCTTTTGTTCCGGCCCTCTGGTCCAGTTTAAGATCCCATTGTGGCCCTCGAGTCAAAAAGTTAGCCCACCCCTGGGTTAGGGGGTGATCAGGCTGGCAGGCAGAAGCGGTTAGGGGCAATCAAGAAAGCAGGCAGGTGAGCAGTTGGGATCCAGCAGTCCTGGATTGTGAGAGGGATGTCCGACTGTCCATTAAACAGACAGTCAGACATTTCTCAAGGGGTCCCAGATAGGAGAGAGTGCAGCCTGGGCTGAGGGACACACCCCCCAGTGCACGAATTTCATGAACCGGGCCTCTAGTTATAATATAATAATATTTCTTGCCTAAACTTATTAAAGCACATGCAAAACTTGTTAACATAAAAATATTACCAAATAGTCTTTAATGATAATTGATAGACTTCCTTTTTTGAGTAATTGTTCCAAATACAACTTGACTTGCAAAGTCATGTCTAACACAAATATCATTGGCTTAAAGACATCAGATTTTGGCAAAATAATGAGGAATAAAGGAGCTGAGATTTTGAAGTGTAGAACTATGGAAAGATGAACTGATTGTAAATATCTGCTTTGTGCTTGAGGGCTTTTTCAGAGTCATGACTGTAGTGGATTAAAGATAATGGCAAATTATTTGTTAATTTTCCCAATCAGAAGATGTATTTTCTTTCATCTTCCCTTTAATCTTGACTGGCTCTATGACTTTGTTTTGACCATTAGGATGTGCTAGAAGTGAAGTTGTGTGACCTCAGAGATTAGGTAATTGAAGTTTTGTAGCTTTCATCTTCTTTTTTTGGAACATATGATCTGGAGCAATCCAAGAGTCATGTGAGAAGTTCAAATACCCTGACATCACCTGCAATGCCAAGTTAGTTTGCTGAGAAGCTGGTAGAGAGAGCTCCTTGGTCAACCCCCATCTTCTGTAGCCATCTCAGCCATGGCGACCTATGACTAAAAAAAGCCATCTCAAACATCAGCTCAGTGGAGCCTTGACATGATTCCAAAATCCAATCACCATTGATTGCAACTAAATGAAAGACTCATGTGAGAACCACTTAGCTGCCCTGTCTGCTCCTGCAACGATGAGTGACAGAAAATTGTTTTATCCACTAAAGTTTTGGGTGATACATTACACAGCAATAGGTATTCAAAACTAAGATACAGGGAAAGGGCTTTGCCTGGGCAGTGGGCTACCAGGGAACCAGCAGAACCCTTGGTGGTCTCGAAAGGCTGCCGAAACCATTTTGCACATTTGAGAGGTCTGTATGAAAAATATTCAAACTGTAGAATTTTGAGTTTTTCTTTCTGTACGGCATATTTCAAAGAGTGTTAACTGAAAACTTCAGAAAACTTTAATGGATCAAAAATAACTTCAGCCCAATGAAAATATTTGCATTTTCAAAGAATATGATGAAAATTATAGATGTCTGGAGGAAATATATGTAATGGAGGGATTAAAGACTAAGACAGCTAATTTTTAGTCAACTATTAAGTGTTTGACATTTTATATATTATTGCTAATTCTCAAAATGACATTTAGAGGTTCCGATATATATATATATATATATATATATATATATATATATATATATATATATATATATATGTATATTCAAATACAACATATATATGACACGGCGTGCAAAATTGTGCGGCTCTGCTCACCCACGCGTGCCCCCCCCACCTGCCCACTGCCCATCCTGACCCCCTAACCTCTCCACCCAGAGCTCGAGTGTGCCTGGCCCTGCCCCCAACCTCTCCAGCCTTCTCTGGCTGCTTCAAGCCCCACATTTCGTCCCGGGAGTCACCTTGGGCTGATCCCGTCTCCTCCTGGCACCTACCTGCTTCCGCCCTGTCTCTGGAGCATTGTGCTGGAGGAGAGCATGGAAGCCTCCTGCCTGCTGTGGAGTTCTGAGTGCCGTTTCCTGGCAAAGCATGCGCTGTGCTCCTTCCCCTGGCAGGTGGGCGGCGAGTGTGCTGAGTGTGAGTGGTGGGTGGTGAATAACTGGTGAGGGGGATGCTAGGGGCTCTCACCCCCACCCTCCCTGCCACGGGATGGTCCTGCCTTCTCTGGGTGCCTCCTTGCTTCTACCCTGTCTCCTGAGCAACGTGGAGGCTCTGCCCCACCGCGCACACAGCCTCCTGCTGAACGTTCATTACGGTGTGAGGGCATCACGACCATTAGCATATTAGCTCTTTATTATATAGGATAAACTTCCATACTGTTTTCCATCATGGCTGCACCAATTTACATTTCCACCAACTGTTTACAGAGTTCCCACATCTTCACCAACTTGGTTCTATCTCTCCCAGTATCATTTTCATCTGGTTTCTTTAAATTTCATTTACTGGAGTCCCGGTGCATGAAATTCGTGCATGGGCGGGAGGTGTCCCTCAGGCCAGCACGATCCCACCGAAATCGGGCCTAAATGGGCAGTTGGACCTCCCTCTCACAATCCAGGACTGCTGGCTCCCAACTGCTCGCCGGCCTGCCTTCCTGATTGCCCCTAACCACTTCTGCCTGCCAGCCTGATCACCCCCTAACCACTCCCCTGCCAGCCTGATTGATGCCTAACTGCTCCCCTGCCAGCCTGATTGCCCCTAACTGCCCTCCCCTGCAGGCCTGGTCCCTCCTAACTGCCCTCCCCTGCTGGCCTGATTGCCCACAACTTCCCTCCCTTGCAGGCCTGGTTCCTCCCAATTGCCCTCCCCTGCTGGCCATCTTGTGTCAGCCATCTTGTGTGCACATTGGGGCAGCCATCTTTGACCACATGGGGGCAGCCATCTTGTGTGTTGGAGTGATGGTCAATCTTATTTCCTTGTTTGGGGCACCAATGGGAATTTCCCCACACAGATTATGCTGAAGATCTTGATATATAATTGATTTTCTCTATACCTTCACTTCTTTTGTGGGATGAATTTATAATAGGCCTGTAGAACTTTCAAGATCTTGGTCCAACACTATCTTATTTTATGCCATGAGCATATTTGTCTACATGAACAAGGCTCAGGCATCAATAAATAATATTAATTAGCATTTTTATATGTTTCTCTGTCACATTCAGAGTGTCCTAGGAATTTATTTTGGATATATCTCCGAGAAAAGAGATCTTGAGAGATCCACAGGCAGCATCTCAGAGTGGATTTTGTCCCAGTCTTAAAGGATCCTCAGTGGCAAACGAAGGACCACAATTTATTATGCCTTAAACTTTCCTGTGCTCTATTCTTGGAATACAGAATCAGGAAGAGGGAGATCCATGTTTCTAACAATAAGATTCTTTTGTAGATAAATTGGTAATCCCCAAGGAAGGAAACTTTGGTGGAGGCATTTTGTGTTCATCTTTAGGTTTTTCTGATTAAGAGGCAAAGAGAATTCACATGCATATAGGTTAGAAAAATCATATCCTCGCAATCATTCTTGTCAGTCTCTCCATTATTCCATACAGCTTTTGGAGAAACTAGGTGATGTTAAACGTTTATCTGAATCCCCTACAGCCCTCCCTTCTCTGTTTGTACTAACCTGTGGTCTTTGGCAAGTACTGCATTTTCATCCAGATTTTCACAATTGGTTGAGTTCATGATCCACTTTTATGGAATAACATCAGTGACTTCAAAAACATACATCCTCAACAATCGGAATGACTGCAGGGGGTGTTTATCTTACTGTTCCTAAGAGGTAAATCAAAGGTGAAATGTGCCATGTGAATCTCCGAATAGTAGGAAATGTAACATGTTTTCTATTGTCTTTCCATCCACATTCTGTCATTTTCTTAATGGAAGCAACCAAGTTTGTGGAGCTTAAGTAGGAAGGAAGTATATTACCTTTCATTCTATGAATCCAAACCAGAATCAAATCACAGTTTCTGAGAGACACAGTCCTGCACATAAGTAATAAAAAGGAAAAGTAAATAAGCTACCCCTCTCCTGGCAATGACAGAATTAGAAGAGAGGACTTCAATAGACTGAAAATTCCTTAATATTTCTGTTTTACGAGAGATTATTGTGAAGTCCTTAGAAGGCAGGGTATGAACTTTGCAGAGTCTATATTAGCCAGAGTGACAGAGCTTTTATCTGCCCTTTTTTTTTTTTTTTTTTTTTTTTTTTTTTTTTTAGAACAGGCACATGGGGATCAATTTCCTGAAGAAGCTAAAGATGCCCTGTGGACCCAAGTTCAAAATGTGCAAATAAAACTCAGTTGTTGATAATTTTGAGAACAAGTTGCAAACATATGGCTGCAGAGAGAAGTTCCTGAGAGACCATGATAAGGATCCATGAAAATCTCTGCCACAGCCATGAGGTTTGTGGAGTTGAGAGCAATGTAGTGAGACCCCTGGGAACTGGTATGCCTGACAATGCATAGTTCCTATTATGCATTGTTCCTATTATTTTTGCCTTTAATAATCAAATTTGGCCAGTGCTCAATCTTGGTATAAAAGGATGTCATTTCACAGTGGATAACAACCATCTTAATACTATGGAATCCTTCATTAAGATCTGCATACTCAAGTTAATACTCAATATTATAGTCAATATTACTCAAATTAATACTCTACTCATCAACTAGAAAATATATTGCTTTTATAAATTTGGCTAGTATGTTCCATTCTATGCATAGTTCTACAGTCTCTCAGAAGCAGTTTTCTTTACTTTTGAAGAAAGGATACATTTTCACTCAACTCCCCATGGGATATTTCAACAGCCCTGTCAGTGCACATTCCTTTACAGGCAAGATCTTAACCACATCCAACTCATTCCAGGAACACAGGTGTGACATTAAATTGCTAAAATCCTCTTGCAAGGAAACTCAAACAATATTCACACTGACAAGGTATCTACAAACACTTGTCACAGAACTTTCCAATCAGGGTTGGGCCATTGCAACCTGTGAAATTTACTTCAGTAAAATTTCAGGACATTATTCATCAGCCCAAGGATGATTTATACCTGATGCAGTAAGGAACCAACACTTCTCTTTCATCAGCACTTTCTACTTTAAAATAGACTCAATATTTACTGTTTATTTGTTCCTCTTTTATAAATTTTAAGTCCATTATATTACTAGTTCCAGGTGTACAGCATAATGATTTGGTATCTGTATATTTTGAGAAATGATTACCACAATAAATCTAATTAGCCTCCTTCATTATACAAAGTTACAGATTTGTTTCTTCTTGTGATGATAACTTTTAAAATATACTTACTTAGCAACTTTCAAATATGCAACACAATATTATTAACTACTAGAGGCCCGGTGCACGGATTCATACACTGGTGGGTTTCTCGGCTTGGCCTGCGAGGATCAGGTTGAAACTGGCAGTCCGACATCCCCTGAGGGGTCCTGGATTGCGAGAGGGCGCAGGCCAGGCCGAGTCACCCCACTGGTGCACGGGGCCTCTAGTACGCATATAAGATCTTTGATTGATCTCTCCCCACTCTCTACCTTCCTCTCCCCCTTCCCTCTTAGATTCATCACTCTGTTCCACGTTTCCATGCTTGTGCATTGAGCATCTGCCCCCAGGTGGTCAGTGTGCACCATAGCTACCGGTTGAATGGTCAAATGGATCCTTAGGCTTTTATATATATAGATAGCCATCATGTTGTACATCATATATCAGGTTCTGCAAGGCAGACAACATTCTAAGACAAGGATTATTATTAAAGTTTGCAAGACACAGTTGCCATAATCTTAGAATTAAGAATCTGGGCTACCGAAGCATATATATATATTTTGTTGTTGTTAAACTTCACTTGAGGATATTTTACCGTTAATTTTTTTAGAGAGAGTGGAAGGGATGGTAGAGACAGAGAGAGAGAAACATTGATGTGAGAGAGACACGTTGATTGGTTGCCTTCCTCATGCACCCCACTAGGGCTGCAACCGATGTATGTGCCCTTGACCAGAATTGAACCCAGGATCCTTCAATCCACAGGCCTCTTCCACCTCCCTCCCCTCACCCCCTAACACTCCAGTCACCCCGATCCCTCGAGTTGTATGCCTGCTCTCTAGCTATGAGTCTGTCTCTATTTTGCGTTGTAGTTCAGATCATTCATTATATTCCACATGTGAGTCAAATCATATGGTACTTGTCTTTTTGACTGGATTATTTCACTTAGTATAAGGTTCTCTAGTTTCATTCATGGAATAGACTGATGAATAAAGGGTAATATTTCCTTCTTTTTTACAGCCAAATAGTATTCTATTGTGTAAATGTACCACAGCCATTTTATCCATTCATCTACTGATGGACTCTGGGGCTGCTTCCAAATCCTGGCTATTATAAAAAATGCTGCAATGAGCATAGGGGTACACATTTCTTTTGAATTAATATTTCTGGTTTCTTTGGATAAATTTTCAGAAATGGAATCATTGGGCATAAGGTAGTTCCATTTGTAATTTTTAAAGGTAGCTTCCCAACCGAGATGGTGGCATAGGTACATGCCTGTACTCACTGTCTCCCACAACCATATCAAAATTACAACTGAAATACAAAACAACCACTGTTCAGAACATCCTGAAAGCTGGCTGAATGGAAGTCCTACAAGTAGGGAAGTAAATAAGAAAGCACACTGAGACGGGTAGGAGGGGTGGACGTGTGGAATGGGTGGTCCGACACCCACGTGTGTCGCTTTTTTGATCAGGAGGGAGATCTTCTCTGTGGAGGCCCCCTGCGAGGAGCAAGGGGGTCCCAGCCCCAAACCAGACCCCTAGCCCAGGTTCCCAGAGCTGGGAAGAGAAGTCCCCATAACTACAGGCTGTAAAAACCAGTGGGGATTTCAGCTCAGTGACACGGAGGCTGTTGGAGACCCAGGTGTTCCTTTTAAAGGGCTTGCACATGAACTGAACTTACAAGGTCCTGAGATTTTTTTTAGTGTGTGTGTGCATTCTAAGCTTTTCCTCACTTATTTCACTTAGCATGATATTTTCAATGTCCATCCATGTTGTCACAAATGGCAGTATTTCATTTTTTCTTATAGAGAGTAGTATTCCAATGTATATATGTAGCACATCTTTATCCAATCATCTATTGAAGGACACTTTGATTGTTTTCATGTCTTGACTATTATGAATAATACTGAAATGTGCATAGGAGTGCAAATAAATGTTTTTGCATTTTTTAGGTAGACACCCAGAAGAAGGGTTCCTGGGTCATATAATAACTCTATTCTTAATTTTTTGAGGAACCTCCATACTGTTTTCCATAATGGCTGTACCAGTCTACATTCCCACCAGCAGTGAATAAGGGTTCCGGATTCTCCACAACCTCTCTAACATTTGTTACTTGTGTTGTTGGTAATAGCCATTCTAACAGGTGTCAGGTGGTATCTCATTGTAGTTTTGATTTGCATTTCCCTAATAGCTAGTGAAATTGAGCATTCATATATCTGTTGGCCTTTTGTATGTCTTCTTCACCGTTTATTTTTAACATTGTATATATGGGTTTTTAATCAATGCAACAAGGAAGGAAAATATTAAATCCATCCTGATTGGAAATAAAGCATTAAAATAGTTTTTATTTTCAGATGACATGAACATCATTATGTTAAATAAAGGGAAATATAAAGTAGCTATTAAAACTAACAAGTGATCTTAGGACAGGTATAAGGTACAATGTCAATATAGAAACAACAATTGCATTTCAATAGACTAACAATGAACAATTAGAATTTGAAAATAAAAAAGCAGTTTATATAAAAACATGAATTACTTAGGGATAAATCTAATAAATCTGTGTCATTTTTGAATGCTTAAAACTACAAGTCATTGATGGGGAATACAGAAGACCTAAATAAGTTGAGAGATGGACCATGTTCATGGATCTGAAGACTTAATAGAGTGACGACTACAATTCTCCAGATTGATATATGTAGTCATCACAGTCACAATAAAAAATTTTAACAAACTCTCTTTTTAAGGAGAATTTGACAAGCTGTATTTACAAATTTGTATGTAAAAGCAAAGGACCTAGGTAAACAACAATTTAGAATAAGAATAACATTGGAGGGAGGTCTTTTACAATACTGATTCTCCATGTTCTTTATCTATTTGTGTCAAGAACCGTATATTTCCAGTCATCCAGATTTAAACTCTATGAATGACTTTATTTTCCTCTAATTTCATATTAATCAGTCAGTAAATATCATAACTATTTCTACCTTCTGTGTCTGCCCTAAACATTTTACCCAGGTAGTAAGATTTGCTCAAAGAATTTTGAAACACAGTCTCATTCGTTTGATAGAGTTTTCTTGTAAGAAAGGTTCTCTGCTTACTTTTTCACCTTTCTCAATGTGTTCTGGGTCTGTGGAGAGTTCTATCTCTTCACAGGGCCTGTCAGAATAAGGAAGCAGAATATTGTGTTCTGGTCATATACATGAATTCTGGATCCAGGTGACCTGGGTTCAAATCTCAGCTTTTCTGTCTATTAGTTGTGTATCTTAGGCTCTATGCCTCAATTTGCTTATTTGCAAGAGTAGAATGATAATGGTAGCAGGTTATTATTAACTAGGGGCCTGGTGCATGAATTTGTGCACGGTTGGGTTCCAACCAGCCCACCCTGATCAGGGGTGGGGCCAGCTGGGGGGAGGCACCACAGGTATTGACTGTCTCGCCCCACCCCTTGGTCAAACTCCTGGTCGAGGGGACAATTTACATATTAGCCTTTTATTATATAGAACTAGAGGTCCAGTGCACAAATTCATGTACCAGTGGGGTCCCTCTGCCTGGCCTGAGGGATTGGGATGAAACCAGCTCTCCAACATCCCCCGAGGGGTCCTAGATTGCGAGAGGGTGCAGGCCAGGCTGAGGGACCCCACCCCTGCACAATCGGGGCCAACTGGAGAGTGACTGGGGGAGGGCTCCAGGGCGTGTCTGGCACGTCTCACTTAGTCCCAATTGGCTGGATCCCAGCAGCAAGCTAACCCACCGGTCAGAGCATCTGCCCCCTGGTGGTCAATGTGCATCATAGTGACTAGTTGAGCGGTCGACCAAAAGATCGACCAATTGGTTGGACACTTAGCATATTAAGCTTTTATATATATAGATGTTGATGATAATAGTAATATGCAATATATAGGGTTTCTAATAGATTCTATTATCACCACACATATTACTTAGAGCAATGCCTGGCACATAGTAAATACTATAAGTGTTTTTATTATTTGACTTGACCACAGGGATCTCCCTTCTGTATTGAAAGGACACATAATCTGTGTCATTCACATGGCACTTAAATATATGTTGCCCTGTGCAATTTCTGTAATGTTAACTTTTTTCATGGTTGTGTATTTTATATATTGTATTGTTGCCTTGGGCAGATCAACTTTGTTGAATTTTCTATACTGAGTAGCAAAATGCTAAACACATATTCAAATACTTGTTAAAGTATGAACAAACGGCATTGAAGGACAGATAATTTCTAGGGCTTTTTCTATTCCTAGGAGAACTGATTACCTCAGCAAGAGCCACATTAGCATTTTGGAGGTTTTTAAAGATCCAAGTAACAAACTTTGTCTCTCTCCTCAGATGTGGCCACTTTGGGACCAATTGTGCTGACAAACAATGCATTCCCTAGGGGTCCTGGTTCTGAAGGACTGATATAGACCTTTTGTTGTCTGAAAGAATAAAAATTAAATAGTTGCTTAGCAGAAGTCAGCCAACAGAGACTGGCGAGGAAGGTACAATGGGAGCATCAAACAGGTCACCAGCAGGTTAAGGAGAAGAATGAGAGATGGAATAATGAGGTTGAAGGGCATCCTCACATTGAGTGGCCTGCAAAAGAGATCTTTAAATTTTCTTTCAAATCCATCATTTAAGTAGCCAAAGGTTTTCTCAACATCAAAAAAAATAGTTGTCATTTAACTTGAGATTTGTATTTATTTTTAATAGACCTTATTTACTTTAGAATGGTTTAGATTTACAGAACAATCGAGAAGATAGTATAGATTGCTCCTGTATATCATATGCTAAGCTTCTTGTATTAATATCTTACATTAGTATGATGTATTTGTTGCAATTAATAAACCAAAACCAAATCATTATTTTTCAATATTATTTTTCATTCTTTTATTTTTTAAATTGAATTAAATTCCCCCATCACCATTTATCCCACCTATACCCTCTTCCACCTCCATTCCCCCTCCCATCACCACCACAATCATCACGCTGTTGTCCCTGTCAATGAGTTCTTTCTCTTTTTTTCTCTTTTGCTCAATCCTTCCAACCCCCGGCTCCCACCCCTGTACAGCTGTCAGCCTGCTCTCTATCTATGAGTCTGTCTCTATTTTGCTTGTTAGTTTACTTTGTTCATTAGATTCCACATATGAGTGAAATCATATGGTACTTGACTTCACTGACTGGCTTATTTATCTTAGCATAAAGTGCTCTAGGTGTATCCATGCTGTTGCAAAGGGTAAAAATGCCTTCTTTTTAAAGGCCAAGTAGTATTCCATTGTGTAAATATACTTTAGCTGTTTGATCTTCTCACCTACTGATGGAACCTTGGGCTGTTTCCAGATCTTGGCTATCCTTATATATAAAAACCCTGGGTCATAATGCCCAGTAACAAGGGAGCTCGACCAACAGGAAGTCAGTCCTGCAGTCATCACTGGGTTGCTGTGGCAACCCAGGCTGAACTGCTTCCGCTGCAGGTGCAGTGCCCCAGCACTGACTGCTGAGGGTGCTGTGAGTCAGGGACAGAGAGAGGCCTGAAGAGAGAAGCTGAGACTGATCCATTGCCTCTGTGGCAGCTTTTGATCAGCACTTGCCTCTCTTTCTCTCCCAGTCTGGCCAGCAGCCACACCTTCATTTCTCTCCAGGCCTTCACTGGGGCTGCTGATCAACCCCGCCTTTCTGATCAGGCCCCGTTGATAGGCCCAGAGACACTGACTGGCATAGAAACCACCAATCAGAACCAAATCTGGGTGAAGTGTGATGAGCAAATGGCTGCCTAGAGGCAGGGCTTTTTATGCTGACTGGCATAGAAACTGACCAATCAGAACCAAATCTGGGTGAAGTGTGAGGATCCAATGGCTGTCTAGGAGGCAGAGCTTTTGACACTGACTTGCATAGAAACTGACCAATCAGAACCAAATCTGGGTGAAGTGTGAGGAGCCAATGGCTGCCTAGGAGGTGGAATATTTGATGCTGACTGGCATAGAAACTGACCAATCAGAACCAAATTGGCTGGCACAGGGGGGCAGTTAGGGATGAGATCAGGCCTTCAGGGGAGGACAGTTGGGGGCAAGATCAGGCTGGCAGGGGAGGGCTGTTGGGGGCAAGATCACGCAGGCAGGGGAGGGCCATTGGGGGCGAGATCAGGCTGGCAGGGGAGGGCAGTTGGGGGAAACAAGGCCTGCAGGGGAGGGCAGTTGGGGGTGAGATCAAGCCAACAGGGAAGAGCATTGGGGTGATTTGGCAGGCAGGCCGGTGAGCAGTTAGGAGCCAGTGGTCCCAGATTGCAAGAGGAATTTCTGACTGCCAGTTTAAGCGTGATCCCCCAAAGGGTCCCCGATTGGAGAGGGTGCAGGCTGGGCTGAGGAACCCCCACTCCATGAACGAATTTCATGCACTGGGCCACTAGTTGTAAATAATAGTGCAATAAACACAGGGTGCATATGTTCTTTCAAATTGGTGTTTGGGGTTATGTAGGCTCCCCTGTTGTAATTGAATCTTGATTGCTATTGGGCTGTTCATGCATGGGATCCACACTTAGGCTGACTGCTGTGAGGCTCAAACCCCAACATGGCATGTGAGCTGCTGTTCTGGTGCTGATCACACAATGTGGTATTCGCCTCAGCAGGTTTTGGTGTCTGCTGAGATCTTGATTTGGATATACTGTGTGTGAAGCTTATTGGATTCTGCTCTGTTGTCTGAAGCTGGTCACTGGGTGTATTGCATATGGGCCTCTTGTGGGTACTCTGATGTAGGACAATGTCAGACGTTGCCTGTGCAACCTGTTTGGAGCTATGAATGATCCACAGTTTGTGGCTGCCTCTGCTGGACTTGGGTGTGTGTGCAGAAAGGACCAAGTTGCACACCAAGTCTGGCTTTTACCAGCACTGGGCTTGGGGAAAGGCAGCAAAGTTCTCAAAGAACACAGCCTGTTCAACTTAGTCACTGAAAGAGCCTCAGGCTGTACTCCTCAATAGGGCATAAGTTCCACAGGGTGGGGTGAGATGAATTCCACAGGGTGGAGCTATTGCTTTCCCTTAGGCTGCTAACTCATGGAGGAGAGTGCTCTGCCTGAGAAAGATGGCTTCTGCAGTGGGGGAATGACTCAGTATAGGGCTCCTGGAGGCTTACCCTTCAGTGCTCCCCCCACAGAGTCACCAACCCCAGACTCTCCTCGTGTGGCTCTAGTCTGCTCTGCCTTCCCTCTGCCAGAGCCCAAGGTGAGTGACTGTGAATGGATTTTTATGCATTGCCTTTTTAATAGCCATCTCTTCCTGGTGGGCAGAAGCCCTGCTGCTTTTCACAGCCAGATGCTATGTGCTTTCTGGCTCTGGTGCTCTAGGCTGGGAGCCTGGCTTGGGATTTAGACCCCACACTTCTCAGGGTGAACACCCCACAGCTGACATATACCTCCAGAACCTCAGCTGCCATCTGTGGGAGCCCTGACAATCCTCTTGCTACTTCATACTTCCTGTGAGTCTCAATGTGGCTTCTTCTATAAGTCCTTGGTTGTAAGGCTTCTCTGCAGCTCTTCTTCAGGATGACTTTTCTATAATTTAGTTGTAATTTTAGTTTGGTCCTGAGAGGTGGTGAGTGTAGCTTCCACCTAATCTGCTGCCATCTTGGATCTCAAAATGTTTTGAGTCTATTTAATTATAAAACAAATTCTGTTTCCTGAGTGTGTGTGGCTGAAAGCTGTAGCTACCAGCCCTGGCAGAAGAGCTTCTTTGAAGGCAGAGTGAATGACCTGACTCATTATCATTAAATGAAGTCCATAGTTTATTCAGATTTCCGTAGATTTCACCTAATCTCTCTCCCCCTCCCCCCACTCCACAATCCCCTGTAGGATACCACATTACATTTAGTTGTCCTGGGTTGGAGCCGAGAAGGATCCTGTAGCCAAGGTAGGTGCCCTTGACCTGCATGGAACCCAGGATCCTTTGATCCGCAAGCCGACACTCTATCCACCGAGCCAAATCAGCTAGGCATGACTTATGGCTATTGATGTTGACCTTGATTGCCTGATTGAGATAGTGTTTGTCAGTTTCTCCTCTGTAAAGTTTCCCCTTTTTTTGGATGGAGTATCTACATAAATTATTTGGAATATTTCTACACAGGAGATTTCTCTCTTCTCTCTCATTTATTAATTTTTAAAATCATTTATTTATATCAGTATGGGCTCTAGGAGTTTAGAAATTTTAAATGTAAAAAGAAGAAATGCCTTGGAGAATAGAGTCCTTCTTTCCCTGAATACTTGTGAAGTCTAAAAGATGTTTGTACTTATACTTTAGCCATTATCTTATAGGAACAACTGAACATATGATCAAAAGAAAAGGTGCACTCGAGTAACTAGACGATGTTAATAGACATAGGTAATAGTTGCATATGTACTGTAAAAGCACCCAATTTTACTTTCACATTTATAGAATCTGAAAACAACAAAATGACTTTTTATCTATTTAATGGCAAGAATTTCAATTATTTGGTCCAGGGTTCCTACATGACTATTACCCGATTTTCCACTTCTCTTCCTGTTTTCTAAGTTTATCCTTTTTTTTCCACACTGTATCTGGATTTGATCTTCAGTAGTCAGTCTATGCTAAGCAATCAAATGTCTCTTAGGATGTCTTTCCCAAATTATGAGCTCCTTTGATATTTTGATTAATTCTCTTAATCTCTAACATTCTTCTTAAATCCAGGGACAATGTAAGTCTGAATATTGGAGAACTTACTTAACCAAGATTTAGTTATCCTACCCCTAAATTCAGGCTTATTCTCCTTGAGTCTATGACTTGGCACCATCAATGTTAATGTTAGTGGAAGGCATCCAGCACTTGGAAGTCCTGTTTTTTTTTTCTTCTCATATTTCACATGCAGTAGTCTTCCAGAAAGACCAGTAGAAACACTTTTTTTTTTTTTTTGGTGTGAGTAAATTGGTTTAAAGAGAAAATATAATTATTTTCACTGATTTTGAAATAGCCCTATTAGCATCTTCTCATTCCTGAAAAATGGACATTTTAAAATGAGAAGAAGAGCTCTCGAAAGCACACTTTTCTTTGAGATCACTTTTAAAGCTCCAGTAAAGAATCTTCAGTTACTTTTGTGTAATCAGAGGCTTGATATTGAAGTATTCTCAACAAGTGAGAAATGGTCTCTGGGCATTTATACTCCACATCATGAGAAGACTTTATGGACAGACAAACAACTTTATTTATTTGCATTTTTTTATGACATTGAGTATGTTGGGACTCTAGTCTCTGAAATGTGCATTTATTGAAGAAACCATTCAGAATGAAATAAATCTAAACAAAAGAGAAATAAAGAGTTTGATTTTAGCTTTTGCATGATAAGAGACAAAGGTTCCTGGGGACAGAATAGCTTGATGAATCGCAGAATAAGAAGAAAGCATTTATTTGGCAAATGCTGTAAGCCTAACCAATGCGACATAAACAACAGGGGGGTGAGGGCATGAGTTGAGGGTATGGGGGTTAGTGGGGGGATAAGGGCACATATGTAATACCTTAATCAATAAAGAAATTAAAAAGGAATAAAAGTGACGACAAACACTTATTTATCAATAATAACATTAAATGTAATTAGATTAAATGCTCCAATCAAAATGCATAGGGTAGTTGAATGGATAAGAAAACATGACCCATATATTTGCTGTCTACAAGAGACCCACCTCAGAACAGAGGATTCACACGGACTGAGAATGAAGGGATGGAAAAATATTTCCAGGCAAATGGAAATGAGAAAAAAGCTGGGGTTGCAATACTTATATCTGACAAACTAGACCTCAAAGTAAAGGGCATAACAAGAGATAAGGAAGTTACTACATAATACTAAAGGGAGCAATTCAACAAGAAGATACAACTCTGGTAAACATATATCCACCTAATGCAGGAGCACCCAAATACATAAAACAACTTCTGGAAGATATCTAAGGAGAGATCAATAGCAATACAGTCATAGTAGGGGACTTTAATTCCCCACTGACACCACTGGATAAATCCTCTAAACAAAAAATCAGCAAAGAAACATCAATCCTAAATGACTCACTAGATCAGATGGACTTAATTGACATCTTCAGAATATTTCGCCCCAAAGCCACAGAATATACATTCTTCTCCAGTGCACAGGGGACATTTTCAAAGATAGATCACATATTAGGACACAGTCAAAGTCTCTTCAAATTCAAGAGGATAGAAATCATAACATGCATCTTCTCAGATCACAATGGCGTAAAACTAGAAATCAACTATAATAAAAACAATGAGATAAATCATACACTTGGAGGCTAAATAGCATGCTATTAAACAATGATTGGATTACCAAAGAGATCAAAGAAGAAATAAAAAGCATCCTGGAAACAAATGACAATAAAAACATTACCATCCAAAATCTATGGGACATAATAAAAGCAGTCCTGAGAGGGAAGTTCATAGTTCTACAGGTCTACCTCAAAAAACAAGAAAAAACATGGTAATAAATTATCTAACCCTGCAAGTTAAAGAATTAGAAAGAGAGTAACAAGAAAAGCCTACAGTATCAGAGCAGAAATAAACGACATAGAGACAAAAAAAAAAAAATACAAAAGATCAATGAAACCAAGAGCTGGTTCTTTGAAAGGATAAATAAGATTGATGAACCTCTAGCCAGGCACACCAAGAAGCAAAGAGAGAGGACCCAAATAAACAAAATCAGAAATTAAAGAGGTGAAGTAACGACTAACCTCACTGATATACAAAGGATTTAAAAAAATACTGTGAACAACTCTACTCCAACAACCTGGATAACCTCCACGAAATGGACACATTTCTAGAAAAATACAAGCTTGGAAACTCAATAGGAAGAATAAAAAAACCTGAATAGTCTGATAACTAGTGATGAAATTAAAACAGTAATAAAAAATCTTCCAGCAAACAAAAGCCCTGGACCAGATGGCTTCACATGGGAGTTTTACTGAACATTCAAAGAAGAACTAAAACCAATCCTTCTCAGACTATTCCAAAAATTCAAGAGGAAGGAACACTTCCAAGCTCTTTCTATGAAGCCATCATCACCTTAATCCTAAAATCAGATAAAGACACCACAATGCAAGAGAATTATAGGCCAATATCCCTGATGAACATAGATTCTAAAATACTCAACAAAATTCCACCAAACCGAATCCAGCATTACATTAGAAAGATCATACACCATGACCAAGTGGGATTTATTCCGGGGATGCAAGGCGGGTACAATTTCCACAAATCAATAAGTGTGATACATCACATAAACAAATTGAGAGACAAAATTAAAATAATCATATCAATTGATGCAGAAAAAGCATTTGACAAAGTCCAACATCCTTTTTTGATAAAAACTCTCAGCAAGGTGGGAATAGAAGGATCATACCTCAATATAATAAAAGCCATATATGACAAACCCACAGCCAACATCATACTCAATGGGCAAAAACTAAAATGATTTCCCCTAAGAACAGGAAGAAGACAGGGATGCCCACTCTCACCACTCCTGTTTGACATAGTACTGGAAGTATTAGCCATTGTGATCAGACAAGAAGAAAAAATAAAAGGCATCCAAATTGTAAAAGAAGAAGTAAAGCTGTCCTTATTTGCAGATGACATGATACTAATAAAAGGGTAATATGCTAATTAGACTGGGAAACTTTCCGGACGTCCTTCTGGACAAAGTCATGGTGGCATGGCCGAGGCAGAGGCAGTTGGGGGTGATCAGGCCTGCAGCGGGGGGGCAGTTGGGGGCAATCAGGACTGCAGGGCGCATCATAGGGGGAAGCAGGCTGGTGGGGCGGGGGGCAGGAGGAATTGGGGGCGAGCAGGCCTGCAGGGGAGGGCAGTTGGGCATGATCGAGCTGGCAGGGGAGGGCAGTTGCGGGTGATTAGGTTGGCAGGGTAGGGCAGTTGTGGGCAAGCAGGCCAGCAGAGGGGGGGGGGGGCTGTTGGGTGTGAGCAGGCCAGCAGGTGGGGGGGCAGTTGGAGGCAATCAGACTGGTGGCGGGGGGAAGTTAGGGGTCATCAGGCCAGAAGGGGGGGGCACTTGGGGGCGATTAGGCCATCAGGCAGAGTGGTTAGGGGTATCAGGCAGGCAGGCAGGTGAGTGATTAGGAGCCAGTGGTCCTGGATTGTGAGAGAGATGCTCCATCCCAGTTGGACATCCCCCAAGGGGTCCCAGATAAGACAGCGTGCAGGCCAGGCTTAGGGACACCCCCCTGTGTACTAATTTCATGCACCGGGGCACTAGTAAATAATAAAAAACATAAAGCACATATGTACTTACGTTAAAATTACGGAACTTTTTCCTTTTACAAATAAATGGGAGATGGCGATGTAACCACAAAACGATGTACGTTGAGTCAGACATACATAATCTGAGGATCGTCTGTAATCTCCAAAAAAAAAATGAGAAGAGTGGTATTGTTTCACATTTTTGAAAATTTTCAAAATGTCTAGTTCAAAAATCTATTTGCTAGAAAGAAATATTTGTTTTTTAAGAAACATTTCCAATTTTTATTGATAAAATTAATCCAAACAGCAGAATAGATGTACAGAGCCACATATCAATAACAAACCAGGAAGGAAACAAAATATTCCAGAGACATCTTGAACAATTTTAAAGGAATACACACCAGGCTAAAAACCTACCAACAGGTTACATTTATTCCTGCATGTTCTCAATAAGTTCTTCCTTATATTTGCCTTTTCTTCTTTATCTTGTCGAGACTTGGCTTTGTTTAAGATTTTTTTCCCGATCTTTGTCCAGTTTTAGCCTGGTGATAACCACCTTGCTGGGGTGAATGCCCACGTGGACAGGTGTGCCGTAGCCTTGTCACGCTGCACCTGCTCCATGCAGATGACATGTTTCTTCCTGTACCTGCACTACCTTGTCGATTTGCTGACCTTTGTAGTGTCCTCGAACCACCTGGATCTCGTCGTCCATGCGGATAGGCATGGAGCGAACGTTGTACTTCTGCTGCAGCTCCTTGGAGAGCGGATAAAACATGATCTTGGGGCGCATGTGCAAGCGGGCGTTTAATTGGCATTTGCGGTTTTTGCTGCGGTCCGAGGTCATGAAGGGGTTGAACTTCATGGTGACTGTCTGGCACTGGAAGTGCTCAGAACTAGGAAGAAATATTTGAACTGGGTTTTTTTTTTGAAGATTTCCCCCTCATTGTCAAGTTTGAAATATAACTTTGATACCTTTTCATAATAAATTCATCTTAGATATTGTTTTAATAAGGTGGGTGTTAGAGAATTTCTCCTGTGTTTTCATGGAGAGGAACTTTACGAATGTGTTCAGATTTTTCTTTGAGTTTGAGGTATGCTGCAACCTGCATGGCGGGGTTCAAGATCTGAAGGAGGGACCGATGCCCAAATGAAAATGCTAGACAAAAATATGAATTATTAAGGGGTGGGGGCCAGGTGGAGTCTCTTTCTTTAAGAGGCTCCCGAGACCAGTCCCATCTGCTTTTTATTCACTTTGAGTACACATTTGCCCTTTAGCAACGCATACAGGCAGATCAAAGGTAAAGTTTGGTATACAATGTAAAGTATCAGGTCAGGAAATCGCCTTCAGCCATTGCAATCACAGCAGGGCAGTCCATTGGCCTTCCAATGTCTCTCTTGCACTTTTATGCTAATTGCTGTTTGCTTCAGCCTTCAGCAGAGGTCTTTATGTTCATTAAAGAGTCATAATCTTCCTGATCACATCCTTGAAAGCTTGTTTTACTTGTTTATTTCTTAGAGTGTAAATGAATGGGTTCAACAAAGGGGCTACTGAGGTATTGAGCAGAGCTACTCCCTTATTGAAGGCAATTCCCTCCTTTGCTGAGGGTTTTATGTACATGAAGATGCAGCTGCCATAAGAGAGGGAGATGACAATCATGTGGGAAGAACACGTGGAAAAGGCCTTTTTCCTTTGCTGAGCAGAGGGGATCTTCAGAATGGTCCAGATGATGTTTGTATAGGAGATACTCACCAGCACCAGAGTGACCACCAAGGTCACAAATGCTAAAATAAAGTCAACTATCTCCAGGAGTCTTGTGTCTGAGCATGATATTTCTATGAGGGGCCCATAGTCACAACAATAATGATTCAGTATGTTGGAGGCACAGAAATCCAGCTGACTGGTCCAGATGATTGGGGATATGATGATCAGGAAACCACCTAGCCAGGAGGAGAGAACCAGCTGGGTGCAAACCCTGCTGCTCATGATGGTTGTGTAATGCAGCGGTTTACATATGGCCACATAGCGGTCATAAGCCATGGCAGCCAGAAGGTAAAACTCTGTGGCCCCGAGGAGTATGGCAAAGAAATACTGAGTGAAGCAACCAGCAAAGCTGATGGTCTTCTTCCCAGTTAAGATGCTGAACAGTAGCCTAGGAGTGAAAGTGGTTGTGAAGGAAATTTCTAAAAAGGCGAAATTCCGGAGGAAGAAATACATGGGAGTCTGGAGGTGGGAGTCCAGTAGTGTGAGGGTGATGATGGCCATGTTTCCAATAATACTAAATATGTAGGTCAGGAAGAGAAGTATAAAGATGACAAGTTGAATTTCTGGGATGTCTGTTAGTCCCAGAAGAATGAATTCTGTTGGAAAGGTTTGGTTTTTCATCGCTAACTTTTACAGCCTAGGAAGTTACAAAGGAACAAAGTTGGTGTTTAGAAGGGAAGAAGAGTACAGGAGCATTCAGGGGAGGCTAAGGATTTTTTGTTGAATTGATTGAACACCCTCGTCTCCCACCCCCCGTCAATTTGACTCAAATGAGATTTTTTATTGGATAGAGGCTGCCTCTTTACAAAAATTTTTGTTAAATTCCCCACATAGGAGGATTTTTCTCCATCGCTCCTTTTCAGGCTCTTCATGTACTTTCTTAGTGTATCTTCTAACCCAATGCCTAAGTTATCATTTTCTCCATTTAGTGTTTCTTTGAAAACTGACTTTTGACCTTTTATCTGCTAATTTGGCAGTGGTCTCTCATTTCCATCACTCTCTTGGTCTTAGTGTTAGAATAAAAGCTAACTATGTCAGCTCAGAGTTGAGGGCCTATAGGAGGGAATAAGCAATCCTATTTAATAAAAGAGTAATATGCAAATTAACCATCACTCTGCTACACACAAGCCACGCCCACCAGCCAAACCGGATCAAGTATGCAAATTAACTCAACCAAGATGGCTGTGGACATGGAGCGAGCAGGAGGATTGGGTTTCCCTGGAAATCGAGTAAGCCAAGCTTTCCACACACCCTGGCTGGCCAGGCCTCCACTCAAGGCTATAGAGTTTCAATTATAGAAGATAAATAAATCCCAACTAAAATGGCGGCAGCCACGGAACTGGAGAGAGCAGGAGGCTTGAGTTGCCCCTGGCGATGGAGGAAGCCAAGCTTCCACAGCCCTGGCCTGCCTTGATCTCCGCTTAAGGATACAAAGTTTCAATTATAGAAGATAAATAAATCCCAACAAAAATGGCCGCGGTCATAGAGCAAGCAGGAGGCTTGGCTTTGTTCAAGGCTACAAAGTTTCAGTTATAGAAGATAAATAAATTCCACATCACAGGGCCTCTGTTTGGGTCGCTGGCGGGCGTGGCCAGCAGGGGATGGCAGTTGGGAGGGATCAGGCCTGCAAGGGAGGGCAGTTGGGGGCAATCAAGCCTGCAGGGGAGGGCAGTTAGGGGTGACCAGGCTGGTGAGGAGGGAAGTTGGGGGCCACTGGGCCTGCAGGGAAGAGCAATTGGGGGAGACCCAGGTCTGCAGGGGAGGGCAGTTGCGGGGGGAACCAGGCCTGCAGGAGAGGGCAATTAGGGGTGATCAGACCTGCAGGGGATGGCAGTTAGGGTCAAAGAGGCTGGCAGGGGAGCAGTTAGGCATCAATCAGGCTGGCAGGGGAGTGGTTAGGGGGTGATCAGGCTGGCAACAGAAGCGGTTAGGGGCAATCAGGAAGGCAGGCCGGCGAGCAGTTGGGACCCAGCAGTCCTGGATTGTGAGAGGAATGTCCGACTGCCCGTTTAGGCCCGTTTAGGTCATACATCCCTCGAGGGGTCCCAGATTGGAGAGGGTGCAGGCTGGGCTGAGGGACACACCTGCCCCGTGCACGAATTTTGTGCACTGGGCCCCTAGTACTATTATAACTGTGCATCCAAAGAGATCCCCAAATTCCCTTAGATTTTTAGAATTTGTGTACCATTGTGACTAATATCAGTCTCTAAATCTTTGCAGTCAATGTCTGCTTTCCCTCACGTTCCAGTTTGCAGATGACATGATACTCTAAATAAAAAACCCTAAAGACTCTACCAAAAACAACTAGAACTGAGAAATGAGCTCAGTAAAGTAGCAGGATACAAAATTAATATTCAGATGTTAAAAAAAAGTAAAGTTAATATTCAGAAATTGGGTACATTGTTACATACCAATAATGAACTATTAGAAAGAGAAGCTAAGAAAACAATCCCATTTACAATTGCAACAAAAACAATAAGGTACCTAGGGATAAATTGAACCAAAGAGGTAAAAGACCTATACTCTGAAAATTATAGGATACTAAAGAAAGAGATTCAGGAAGATACAAATGAGTGGAAGCATATTCTGTGTTCATGGATAAGAATATTTAAGATAATAAAAATGCATATATTACCCAAAGAAATCTATTAATTCAGTGCAATTAAAATACCAATGGCATATCCCACAGAACTTGAACAAATATTCCAAAAATTTATATGGACCCACAAAGGACCCTGAATAGCCTCAGCAATCTTGAGTTACAAAGAACAGGTTGGAAAAATCATGCTATCTGACATCCAACTATTCTACAAGGCCATTATAATCAAAACAGCATGATACTGGCATAAAAACAGGCATGTAAATCAATGGGACAGAATAAAGAGCTAAACCCACACCTTTATGGTCAATTAATATTTGACAAAGCAGCCCTAGCTGGTTGGCTCAGTGAATAGAGTGTTGGCCTGTGTACCAAAGGGTCCCAGATTTAATTCCAGTCGAGGGCACATACCTCGGTTGCAGGCTCCTCCCTGGCCCGGCCTGTGTGGTGGCTTGTGCAGGAGGCAACCAATCGATGTGTTTCTCTTACATGTTTCTCTCTGTCTTCCCTCTTTCTTCCACTCTCCCTAAATCAATGGAAAAATATCCTTGGGCGAGGATTAACAGAACATAAATAAAGAAAGAAATAAAGAAATTAAAATTTTATTTTGACAAAGGAAGCAAGAACATACAATGGGGTAAAGACAGTCTCTTCAGTAAATGGTGTTGGCAAAATTGGACAGATACATGCCAAAAAAAAAAAAAAAAGAAAGAAAGAAAGAAAGAAAGAAAGAAAAAACTAGATCACCAACTTACACAATACACAAGAATAAACTAAAAAGAGATTTAAAGACTTAAATGTAAATCATGAAACCTTAAAAAACCTAGAAGAAAACAGAGGCAGCAAAATATTGGATATTTCTCATAGGAATATTTTTAAATATAATTCATGGGGAAAGGGAAACAAAATAAAAATTAAACAAATGGGACTACATCAAACTAAAATGCTTTTACACAGCAAAGGAAACTATCAGCAAAATGAAAGACAACTCACTGAATAGGAGTACATATTTGTCAATGACATCTGATAAAGGGTTAATTTCCAAAATTTATAAAGAACTTATATAACTCAACACCAAGAAAACAAACAACCCAATGAAAAAATGGGCAAAGGACTTGAATAGACAGTTCTTCAAAGAGGACATACAGATGGCCAGTAGACATATGAAAAGATGCTCAAGGTCACTAATCATCAGAGAAATGCAAATTAAAATCACAATGAGATTTTACCTCATAGCTGTCAGAATGGCTATAACTAATAAATCAACAAACAAGTGTTGGCAAGGATGTGGAGCAAGGGGAACCCTTGTGCACTGTTGGTGGGATTGCAGATTGGTGCAGCTACGTGGAAAACAGTATGGAGTTTCCTCAAAAAATTAAAAATGGAACTTCCTTATGACCTAGTGATTCCACTTCTTGGAATTTATCAGAAGAAACTCAAAACACTAATTCAAAAGAATATATGCACCCCTTTGTTCCAGGCAGCATTATTTACAATAGCCAAAATTTGGAAGCAGCCCAAGTGCCCATCAATAGATGAGTGGATGAAAAAAGCTGTGATACATCTACACAATGGAATGCTGTGTGGCTGTAAAAAAGAAGGAACTCTTACCTTTTGGGACAGAATGGGTGAACCTGGAGAATATTATGTTAAGTGAAAAGAGCCAGTCAGAGAAAGACAAATACCACATGATTTTACTTATATGTGGAATCTAATGAACAAAATAAATTAACAGAATAGAAACAGACTTATAGATAATGAGAACAGACTGACAGCTGTCAGAGGTGAGGGGGGTGAGAAAGGTGAAGGTATTAAGAAGAAAAACACACACATAGACATGGACAATAGTATGGTGATTGCCATGGGGAAAGGACGTGGAGGGAGGTGGAAGAGGGCAAAGGGAGGATAATGGTGGTGATACTTGGGGTGGTTAGCACAGGATACAGTATGCAGATGATGTGCTATAGAGATGCACACTTGAAACCTGTATGTTTTATTAACAAATGTCAACCCAATAAATTCAATAAAATTTTTTTAAATGTTGCAAGTGTCATTTGGGAGTTTCTTTTTTCTTTTTCTTTTTTAAACATATTTTATTGATTTTTTTACAGAGAGGAAGGGATAGGGATAGAGAGTTACAAATATCGATGGAGAGAGAAACATTGATCAGCTGCCTCCTGCACACTCCCTATTGGGTATGTGCCTGCAACCAAGGTACATGCCCTTGACTGGAATCGAACCTGGGACTCTTGAGTTTGTAGGCTGACGCTCTAGTGACTGAGCCAAACTGGTTAGGGCTCTCTCTCTTTTTTTTAAAAAAAAATATTTTTATTGATTTCAGAGAGGAGGGGAGAGAGAGAGAGAGATAAAAACATCAATGATGAGAGGGAATCATTGATATGCTGCCTCCTGCATGCCCCCTACTGGGGGTTGAGCTTTCAACCTGGGCATGTGCCCTTGACTGGAATCGAACCTGGGACCTTTTAGTCTACAGGCCGATGCTCTATCCACTGATCCAAACCGGCTAGGGCTAGGAGTTCCTAATGAAGAATATAAATGACTAGGGGGCTATTCATACCATAATTAGAAAATTCAAGTAGTTTTTTGTTGTTTATAGCTGAGGAATAGGGTTCTTAATATTTACATAGCTATTGTAAAATTTAAATTTTATTTCACTTTTATTTATTCTTCTCCATGGTTCTCAAATTCTCAAAACCATTCTCAGCAGGTAACTCACCTACATTTTATTGATAATTATTAAAATATTATCTGGCATGATCCTCCTCTCTACATTTCTTCTTTCAAGACAGTTCTGTCCTACACTCACCTTTTCATACTCTGTTCAAAAGAATTGATTACCCCTTTTGTGTCAAAGGTTAGTCCCTCTCTGACTCTTGAAAATAGAAACTAGTAAACATTTTACCATCTTCTAAGTCAAAAAGCAGTTAATGTACATTGACTTATTTGGTTACAATTATAATAACAATAAATAATTACCATTAATTGAGAACTTACTATGTGCCAAGTCTTGTCATTATTTTATTTGATACCCATAATAATCCTTTGAGAAAGGTATTGTTACTATCCCCATTGTGCAGATGAGGAAACTGAGTTTTGGAGCAGTTGATAAGTTGTTCCAGCTTCCACCGCTAGGGTACTGTGGAGTCTGACCCAGTGCCTCCTGGTTCCACAGCCTGCACACTTGACTCCCAGGTTGTGCTGATTTCCCATCCTCACAGAGGGGTGGAGCGATTATGATCATTATCTCAACCTTACAGATGAGATAATGTGGATTAATTATACTGTAAGGATAACAATGGTAATGACGGTGAAACTGAGGCTGGGAAAGTTTAAGTGATTTGACCAAGAACACACAGCTAGCACATTCTTCCGAATCTAAGACACATGTGGACCAAACTTGCTTCTTTATTTCTTAACAAATTTATTAAATGGTGATTGCATATTGAAAAATATTCTGCATATTTATATTTTGCCTCTACATTATCTTTGATTTTTTTCTTCTAATATCTTCTTCTGTATTTTTTTCTCATATATTCTTAATTTCTGGTTTTAACTAATGGGTCCTTCATAATTTTTCCTCCTTTCTTGGAACTCTAAAGATGCATGTCTTACTCTTTTTTCTTCTAAACACACATTTTTCAGAAGTTGCTCTTGCTTGCTCTAGTTTCCAAATGAGTAAAACAACCCTGTCCTGTAGCTATCTCATGCTGACTCTCAAATATATATTTCTAGGTCTGAATTTTTAACTCTCGCATATTATTTAATATATCTTTATTGTTCAGATTAGTACAGTTGTTCATCTTTTTTCCCCCCCATAGCTGCCCTCCACCTGGTTCTCTCCCCCCCTCTGCCCTCCCCGCCACTGTCCTCATCCATAGGTGTACGATTTCCCATATTTTTAACTCTCATTTTCTTTTGTATGATTTCCTCTCAAATTAACCTTAATACGTTAACAATGGTGTATTGTATGATCCCATTTTGTTAAAAAGGCATATATGCAGCCCAGCTGCAGAGACTCAGTGGTTGAGCATCAATCTATGAACCAGGAGGTCATGGTTTGATTCCTGGTCAGTTAGGGCATATGCCTGGGTTGCAGGCTCAATCCTCAGTAGAGGACCTATAGGAGGCAGGTGATCAATTATTCTCTTCATTGATGTTTCTATCTCTCTCTCCCCCTCCCTTTCTCTCTGAAATCTATTAAAGATATATTGAAAAAAGACATACATATATATAAACATCTTTCATATGATACAAAACTATATTTTCATGTATATTGTCACATATGTCTAAAAAAATAAATAAACAGTATTACTTCAATGAAATTAAATGACGAAGTGGGGGACATACATGGAGCTGTACTTTTATACTTTATACTTTCATACCTTTATACCTGCCTATATTGTATGAAGGTTATAAAACAAGTATAAGTTCATTTTAAATAAAAAAGTCACAGTTATAAGATTTTATGTCCTACAATCATGGACAAATAACATTTATATAACTATAAGCTGAGAATATACTTACACTTGACTTCAGGGCAGTGATGTGGGATTTTACCCACACATGTCGTGGGATGAATCACAAGTTAGAAGTCAGATGTGAATGAAAGATGGCATAAAACTGAACTTGTTTGCTTTCCCACCAGTACTTATTGACCTAATTATTCACAAAAACTTACAAGCTTATGAAAATTTAGTAGAAAAAAATCCTACTGGTCCTGCCATATATGAGCTTATCTGTCACTTGCTACTTCTTATTTCCACATTAATTTAAAATGCACCCTGACATATATAATTTTTTTAAGCAATGTCACTTCAATAAATTTGATAAAAATAAAAAAATAAATTGTACCCTGGCCAGTAATCCTTTGAGATGTGATTTATTTAAGTTAAGCATACTTATAGTAGTGATAATAAAAGCACCCTCGCTTCAAAGTCTTATTTTCTCTGTTCTGACTTGTTTGAGCCGGGATATATGCTGCTTCTGATTTTATTTGAGGCTGAAACATATTTAAAATATTTGTATTTAGGGAGACCTTAAGATAATGAGCCTAGGAAAGTAATGAAATGTCCCAGGAGGCCCAAATTGAGAGTATGCTAATGAACCCTATTTGTTGAGAACTCTGGAATTGAACCTTTAATAGGAGATTGGGGAAGAAGTCCAAAGAGACGCCAAGGAATTTAACAGGAGAACATCAGAATAGTAAGAAAGCTTTGTGGAAACTGCAGTAATGATAATGATTAAAAATAACCACAGAAAGTAGTTTATTTTGAGCAGTTTACTGCATGCTGGGCACAATGCCAAACAACATATCTTTATTATATTTAAGTACAATGCTGGATAATATTTAAAAAGTCACAGTACAATGCTAGATAAAAAATTAAAAAAGTCACAGTTATAGGATTTTATGTTCTATAATCACAGACAACTAACATTGAATAAACTATATGTTTATTATTTGTTACCGTTCATAACACCCATATACTCCTCAAGAGCAAGGTAGTAGCAGTTAGAGCGTTTGTCTTCTGTTGCTGTGGTGATGTTATATTGGTCAAGTAACCTGAGATACAAAGAGGGTTTAGCATTTTCTCCATTAGTGCCTTTTTCTTCCCATTAGTCTTTGGTGTCCCGATAAGTGTTCTCTGATGGAAGACTGGAGGTCCTGTGTCCTTCCTCTCTCTCCTCTACAAGGCTTGAAAACCCTCTCCCCTGTTCACTGCCACTCTTACGCAAACCTTTTCAAATCCACACAGTCTCAATCTCCACATCTTTACATGGAAATGGTAATTGTCATGTGGCTCTTCAAGAGCTTTCAAATAAGAAGCTCCTTGACAAAAGAATTTTCAGATTGCATGAAGCAGAGGAATGTGATCTTAGAGGGATCAGCGATTGACTTCAACCAAGACCCTAGGTGATATGACATTAATTTTCAAACTATGTTTGGTGAGAGGAATGCGTCTATTGGGGTTGTTTCTAGACAAACAGCCTGTGATTAAGATTTACCTTCAGCCACCTGTGTGAGCAATCTCTCCCCCTGTTCCCAGTTTGGCTTTAGACAGACAAAACTAATGGATGAGTATGGAAAATATGGATCTTTGAGAAAGCTAATGTGCTATGACATTACGGAGCTCTTTAGGAAAGATGAACATAGATAGTCCTGAGAGATTGTTGGAGTCAGTAACATATACACCAGGAAAATAGGTGATGGGGAAAAGGCAAGAATCATGGAGGGGCAGAATAAGAGCAGTATAATGTTCAAAAGAACGGATTAATGCAATCTGGTCCAGAGCTTTAGGGGAGAGGGCATTTATTTGTGGGTTATCCTTGATGTCTGAATGCTAGACAAAGAGATAATTTTATATTAGATATGACAGATCTTACTTTTCTCCTAGTCCCCAGCTTCTTTTAGGAGAATTTGGCCAGAGGAGAATGACTAGGTGTAGATAGGAGCCAAATGGAGTTGATTATAGTCTCTTTTTTGAAATTTGCAGTTAGGTACAGAGTCTGGGTGAGTAAATTGACCACCTACAATTGAGCACTAGCAGTGCACAAGGGTTTCTTTTTCTCCACATCCTCGCCAGAACTTGTCCTTGGTTGATTTGTTGATGATAGCCATTCTGACAGGTGTGAGATGGTATCTCATTGTTGAAGTGTTTTTATTTTTTATTTTTATTTTTTAAATAAATCTTTATTGTTCAGATTATTACAGGTGTTCCTCTTTTTTTTCCCCCCATAGCTCCCCTCCACCTGATTCCCCACCCCACACCATGCCCTTACCCCTAGCCACTGTCTTCATCCATAGGTGTAAGATTTTGTCCAATCTCTTCCCGCACCCCTCACACCCCCTTCCCCCTTGGAATTGTCAGTCCACTCCATTTCTATGTCCCTGATTCTATTATATTCACCAGTCCATTCTGTTCTTCAGATTTTTATTCACTTGGTTTTTAGATTCACTGTTGGTAGGTATGTATTTGATGTCATTTTGTTGTTCATAATTTTTATCTTTACCTTTTTCTTCTTCTTCCTCTTCCTAAAGAATACCCTTCAGCATTTCATGTAATCCTGGTTTGGTGGTGATTAACTCCTTCAGCTTTTTCTTGCCTGTGAAGCACTTTATCTGACCTTTAACTCTGAATGATAGCTTTGCTGGGTAGAGTAATCTTGATTGTAGGTTCTTGCTGTTCATCATTTTTTTTAATTATTATTATTATTATTTTTTAAATAAATCTTTATTCAGATTATTACAATTATTTCTCCTTTTCCCCCCCATAGCTCCCCTCCACCCATTTCCCACCCCACCTTCTGCCCTTACCTCCCCACCACTGTCCTCATCCATAGGTGTATGATTTTTGTCCATTCTCTTCATGAACCCCCCATACCCCTTTCCCCTGAGAATTATCAGTCCACTCCCTTTATATGCCCCTGATTCTATTATATTCACCAGATTATTCTGTTCCTCAGGTTTTTAATTCACTTGATTTTTAGGTTCGCTTGTTGATAGATATGTATTTGTTGTTCATAATTTTTCTCTTTACTTTTTTCTTCTTCCTCTTCTTTAAGAATACCTTTCAGCATTTCATATAATACTGGTTTGGTGGTGATGAACTCCTTCAGCTTTTTCTTATCTGTGAAGCTCTTTATCTGCCCTTCAATTCTGAATGATAGCTTTGCTGGGTAGAGTAATCTTGGTTGTAGGTTCTTGCTATTCATCACATTGAAAATTTCTTGCCACTCCCGTCTGGCCTGCATAGTTTCTGTTGAGAAGTCAGCTGACAGTCGTATGGGTGCTCCCTTGTAGGTAATTAACTGTTTTTCTCTTGCTGCTTTTAATATTCTCTCTTTGTCTTTTGCTCTTGGCATTTTAATTATGATGTGTCTTGGTGTGGTCCTCTTTGGATTCCTTTTGTTTGGGGTTCTGTGCGCTTCCTGGACTTGTAAGTCTATTTCTTTCACCAGGTGGGGGAAGTTTTCGGTCATTATTTCTTCAAATAGGTTTTCAGTATCTTGCTCTCTCTCTTCTTCTGGCACCCCCATAATTCTGATGTTGGTACGCTTGAAGTTGTCCCAAGTCTTCTTACATTATCTTCAACTTTTTGGATTTTTTTTTTTGCTTTTTGCTTTTTCGGTTGAGTGTTTTTTGCTTCTTTGTATTTCAATTCTTTGACTTGATTCTTGTGTTCCTCTATTCTGTTTCTGGGTCTCTGTATAATATTTTTTATTTCAGTCAGTGTATGTTTAATTTCTAGTTGGTCCTTTTTCATATCTTCGAGGGTCTCGTTATATTTATCGGCCTTTTCTAGGATATTCTTAAAAAGTCTTATCACCGTGGTTTTGAATTCTATATCCAGTCGTTTGTTTTCCTCCATTTCTTTCGTTTGTGATCTGATTCTTTGACCCCGCATTTTCACTCATTCCCTGAGTTGGTAAGGTAGATATTTGTGCTAGGTTTCCAATATGGCCCAGTGGGTCTGCTTCCCCAGTTAACCTGAGGTGGACACACTTTGTGCACCCCTTCGTGGACTGTGTGTACAGCCTTGTTGTAATTAAGTCTTGATTGTTGTTGGTATCACTGGGAAGAATTGACCTCTGGGCCAGTTGGCTGTAAGGATCAGCTGTGTCTATGCTGGGAGAAGTTCGGTGCTGGAGACAGCCTTATAGGATTAGACTTGCCAAATTGCAATAGCCTCTGTGCTCAGCTTGGATGGGGTGGAGTCTCAGTCTTGGCTTCCTGTCAGCCTTGCCCTTGCGCGCATGTGCGCTTTCAGTCCTCCGCCTTCCCCAGCTCGAGTCTCCGCCTGAGAGTGCAGTCTCCCCCCACAAGAGCGTGGGTCCCCAGGGGCTCACCTGGAACTGGGGTTCACTGCAGTCAGAACTGGGGCTCAGTGCCGTCAGGAGCCTCTGACTCCCTTCCACTAGGGAAAGCCTGTGGCAACCTCCGCAGCCTTTGTGCGCACTGGCACGCGCGCGCGTGCGCACTTTCAGTCCTCTGCCTTCCCCGGCTCCTGAGTCTCCGCCCGAGAGTCCAGACTCCCCCCACAAGAGCGTGGGTCCCCAGGTGCTCGCCTGGAACTGGGGTTCACTGCAGTCAGAACTGGGGCTCAGTGCAGTTAGGCTCCTCTGACTCCCTTCCACTAGGGAAAGCCTGTGGCAACCTCCGTAGCCTTTGTGCGCACTGGCCCACCTGCGCCTTCAGACTTCTGCCTTTCCCAGCTCGAGTCTCCGCCCGAGAGTCCAGACTCCCCCCGTAAGAGCGTGGGTCCCCAGGGTTTCGCCTGGAACTGGGGTTCAGTGCAGTCAGAACTGGGGTTCAGTGCGTTCGGAGGCTTCCTTCCCCCTTCCGCCAGAGAAAGTCAGCCAGGCTCTCAGCCGCCCTTCCTCTCTGCGCGCACAAAGCCCCTTTGCCGTACCTCCAATTCTCTCTGAGCTTTCTCTTTCCTTCTAGTTGTAGAATTTTCACTCAGCCAGCTTTCCTGTGGTTCTGGATGGTGTCCGTTCTGTCTTTTAGTTGTAGTTTTGAAATTGTTGTGCGAGGCAGCAGTTTAGGTGTTTACCTATGCCGCCATCTTGGTTTCTCCGCTGTTCATCACTTTTAATATTTCTTGCCACTCCCTTCGGGCCTGCATAGTTTCTGCCGAGAAATCAGCTGACAGTCGTATGGGTACTCCCTTGCAGGTAGCTAACCGTTTTTGTCTTGCTGCTTTCAAGATTCTCTCTTTGTCTTTTGCTCTTGCTATTTTAATTATGATGTGTCTTGATGTGGTCCTCTTTGGATTCCTCTTGTATGGGGTTCTGTGTGCTTCCTGAACTTGTAAGTCTATTTCTTTCACCAGGTAGGAAAAGTTTTCTGTCATTATTTCTTCTAATAGGTTTTTAATATTTTGCTCTCTCTCTTCTTCTGGCACCCCAAAAATTCGGATGTTGGTACGCTTAAAGTTGTCCCAGAGGCTCCTTACACTATCTTCATATTTTTGCTTTCTTTTTTCTTTTTGTTTTTTTGGTTGGGTGTTTTTTGTTTCCTCATATTTCAGATCTTTGGTTTGATTCTTGGGGTACATTGATCTGCAGTTGAGTTTCTGTATATTCTTTATTTTAGACAGTGTATGCTTAATTTCTGACTGGTCCTTTTCCATTTTTTTGATATTCTCATTAAGATCCTTAAAGGTCTCACTCAGTTCCTCATAGGTTTTTAGAAGATTCTTGAGTAACCTTATAAATGTGGTTCTGAACTCTGTGTCGTCCAGTAGTTTGCTTTCCTCCATTTCTCTCATTCGTGACATGTTTCTTTGTCTCCGTATTTTGCTGCTTTGCTGTGTTGATGGAGTGGCTTTGTGTGGTAGGTGACCTCTAGGGGCCAGTAGCTCAGCCTCCCCAATCACCTGAGGTGGATGCCTTTGGTGCACCCCTTTGTGGGCTGAGTGCAAAGTCTTGTTGTATTTGAGCATTGATTGCTGTTGCTTCACTGGGAGGAACTGACCTCCAGGCCAATTGGCTGTGAGGACCTGCTGTGTCTATAATGGATGAACTGCTGTGCTGAAGACACACTTAGGGGGCAGGACTTCTTTCAGTGAGGCTTTGGTACTCACTGAGTCTGCCTCTTGAATGTGTCACTTATGGATGTGAGGAGTTGAAATCTGGTGTCTCACACTGACCACTAGGTACACTGGCTTCTGGATCTCCAATGGGTGCAGGTCAGCTACTGTCTGAGACAACCCAGCAGGTGCTACAGTGAGAACTACAGTTTTGTCCTCTTTGCTTGGGGTTTGGAGGTTTTGGAGGTGTCTGGCCCGGCTGCAAGTTTGCTATGTTAAGCTGCGATAGGGCAGGCCATTCATACGCTAAAGCAGCTGCTTGGAGCTTGGGTGGGTTTGTAGGTTGTGCGGGGCACGGTCTCAGGGTGTCACTAGGCTAGGGCGTGGCAAACAGCAATGGCTGCCAAGAAGCTGGCTCGGTGTCTCTTACGGAGTCCCCACATCCTGGGCCCCAGCACAGTAAACAATTATTCTTTCGCGCAGCTCTGCAAGCAAGCCACCCTCACTTTCCCACCCGATGGCAGACAGTCCAGCTTCTCCCTGTAGGAGTTTGGGTCCCCCGTGTCTCCCCAGAAACTGGATTTCAGAGTAATCGGGGGCTTGTCTCCTTGGGGTTGAAAAAAACAATGCCTGCTGCCAGCCCGGATAGTGCGCCTCCGTACCTCAGCTTTTCAGCGCTTGTGCACGTCTCGATGCTCTTTTCTCTTTCCTTCTATTTGTAGAACTTCCACTCAGCCAGCTTTCCAGTGGTTCTGGGTGATAGATGTTTTGTCTTTTAGTTGTAGTTTTGAAATTGTTGTGTGAGGCAGCAGTTTAGGTGTTTACCTACGCCGCCATCTTGGATCCTCCTCTCTGAAGTGTTTTTAATATTGTCTCTTAATCTTATCAACCTAACTTGTAATAGCATTTACACTTTTAATTTTTCTGACAACTTCTACTGTTCCAGTTTGCTGCTTCTTATTTTAATCAACAATGTCAGAGATTATGCCTGCATCTCTAATCAGTACTTTCACAGAATTACAGAGGTGTCATACTTTTCTAATGACTTTTATAAAGGCAGCAATAGTTTTTTCTGTTCTTACTTTGGCCTTATGATTTATTTTTCAAATGTCTAAAAGCCACATTTTTTAATGAAGATAGTTCATTGGAAAAGTGAATTCCCACATTCGGCATACCTGATTGAAATGCCAGCATCACTGTATAAACTAGAATCAGCAAGCAATTATTGATAAAGCTCTGAAGCATGGGGGTGTTCACTTTGTATTTTTCTGCCAAATACTGGCTGGTGATGGCTGTTCTACATGTACACAAGGACAACGTCTGACCCAGGGCAATTGTTTTCAAAATATTCCAGGTGAAGAGATTGCCTGGCAGCCTGTGCAGCGGCCGGCGACCAGTTCCACGGATCCCTGCGCCTGCGGCTGCTGCTGTGGCTGTAGCTGCGGTGTGCCGGGCCCTGCCTATGGGGCTGCCTCCATCCGGGCGCCCGCGTCCTCTGCGCCCCGAACCCCGCCTCCAAATTATTTCTTACTCTGACAAAGTTTATGACTTAGAGTGTAAGATTCAGGAACGCATGAGCAATAAATGTGTGAGTTGAGTGTCTAAAGTGAAACTAGTTTGTGTGACAGGTCATATTCAAAAACTTTATTTGTTTCTCTCTGGGTTTTAGAATCCCTCACCCTATTGACATCAGGCTTGATCTAATGGATTTCTTTAACTAGTGTTAATTAATCAAGTGTGAGTGGAATGTTGTGCATTATTTTGGGGCAGAGGCTTTAGAGCCAACATAGGGTCCACCCTTTCCCTTCATGGTAGGATGGCAATGTTCCAGATAGAAGCTACTTCATTAAGTCTAGACACTTGAATAAAAATAATGTGCAGTAGAGCTACCACAGTGGGCATGCATGCACAATGAACAAAAGACAAATACCATATAATTTCACTTATATGTGGGATCTAAAGAACAAAATAAAATAGAAACAGACTCATAGATACAAAGAACAGGCTGACAGCTATTGGAGAGGAGGGGGTTGGGGGGCTGGGTGAAAAAGGTGAAGGGATTAAGCAGAAAAACAAAAACTCACCTTATAGACATGGACAACAGTATGGTGATTTCCAGAGGGAAAGAAGGGTAGGGGCAAGTAGAAGAAGGAAAGGGAGGATAAATGGTGATGGACAGAGACTCGACTTGGGGTGGTGGACACACAATACAATATGCAGAGGATTTATTACACAGCTGTAGACTTGAAACTTGTATAATTTTATTAACTAATGCCACCCCAATACATTTAATAAAAACAAGAAATCAAGCTTTGTCTTTGTAAGCCTCTGAGGTTTCAGGTTGTTTGTTATTGCAGTACAATGTATGTATTCAGACTGGTACAGCTGGATTTGTATGTTGGAGCCCAGGGAAAATTTTGATAGTCAGTGCATTGAAAATGCAGATCACTATGACTAGTATAGAGATTTTAACAATATTAATTTTTCCCATCCATGAACACAAAATATATTTTCATCTATTTGTGTCTTTTTCAATTCTTTCATCAATGTCTCATAACTTTCAGTGTACAGAACTTTCATCTTCTTGTTTACATTAATTCCTAAGTATTTTATTGTTTTTTTATGCTATTGTAAAAGGGATTATTTTCCTAACTTCTCTTTCAATAGTTTAATGTTAATGTAGAGAAGTTCAATACTTACTGACTTTTGTATGTTGGTTTTGTATTCTGCAACTTTTCTGAATTTGTTGATTAGTTCTAACATTTTTGTGTGTAGAGTGTTTATGGTTTTCTATATATAAGGTTATGTCATCTGCAAACAGATGTCATTTTACTTTTTCCTTTCTGATTTGAATACCTTTCTTTTATTTTTCTTACCTAATTGCTCTGGCGAGGACTTCCAGTGCTATGTTGAATAGGAGTGGTGAGAATGGGCACCAGGTCTTGTTCTTAATCTTAGAGTAAAAGCTTTCAACCTTTCACTGTTGAGTATGATATTAGCTGTAGGCTTGCCATATGTGGCTTTTATTATGTTGAAGTCTCCTCTTTCTATACCCACTTTGTTGAGAGTTTTTATCAGGAAAGGATGCTGTGTTTTTCTGCATCTACTGAGATGATCATGTGACTTTTAGTCTTCATTATGTTAATGTGATGTATCACATTTATTGATTTGCTTCTATTGAACTCCCTGTGCATCCCAGGGATAAATACTACTTGATCATGGCATATGATCCTTTCAATGTGCTGTTGAATTTGGTCTGCTAGTATTTGAGTAGAATTTTTGCATCTATATTCATAAGGGTTATTGGCTTATAGTTTTCTTTTTCTGTAGTATCCTTGTCTGGCTTTGGTATCAGTGTAATGCTAACCTTGTGAAATGAATGTGGAGTGTTGCATCCTTGTCAACTTTTTAAAGCAGTTTGAGAAGGATTGGCATTAATTCCTCCTTTAGGTGTTTGGTAGAATCCACCCCTGGAGCCATCTTGTCCTGAGCTTTTCTTTCTTGGAAAGTTTTTGATTACTGATCAAATGTCCTTACTCATTATCGGTCTGTTCAGGTTTTCATTTTTTCATGATTCATTTTGGTAGATTATATGTTGCTAGGAATTTATGCATTTCTTCTATATTGTCTAAATTGTTGGCATATTATTAGTCATAGGAGTCTCATGATGTAAAAAAGTCCATATGAGGTATGACTTGCTAATTCATTGCTCTCAGTGTATAAATTCTCAAGTGATCAAGTTTCTTCACCTTAAAAAATATTCAATTCTGGGCTCCCTCATTCATTTGTCCATCCATCCACCCATCCATCCATCCATCCATCCATCCATCCATCCATCCATTATTCATTCATCTATTCAACAACTAATTATTGAGCAACTACCATTGCTTGGCTTTGTAGATTTAATTGTGATCGAGAAGATATTATCCCTGAACTCCTGGATCTTACAGACTACAGGTGAGTACAGACTTTGAATATGTAACCATTACTTTAATATACTAGTAATGAGAAAGCACTGATACTAGTAATGGGAAACCATAGGGAATGTAAGTAGATGAATGGATACATTTTATATAATTTTCTGGCCAACATGAGTATATATCTAACTAAAGGAAAAATTTTACAGAACACTTTTTACTATGTGATGCAATTTGATAGTTTAAATTTTATTTGATTAAAATTTTTTTTCCAAATGCTGGTTGCAATTAACTAAATTTGTTAAGAGGATAGATTTTTTTTTATATCTTTATTGTTGAGAGTATTACTGATGTCTCCCCTCCCCTCTGCCCCCCTCCCTCCCCATTGATCTCCTACACCCAGATCCTGTCCTACCCCAGGCCTTCACCACCCTATTGTCTTTGTCCATGGGTAATGCTATTGAGGGTGATTTTTCTATACTTTAGTTGTAATTTCAGTTTGGTCCTGGAAGGAGGTGAGTGTAGCTTCCACTTAATCTACTGCCATCTTGGATCTGCATTCAGAGATCATAATAATCTGGCCTCTCAGTGTATATCTAAGAACAATTCAAATATAACCTCTATTCAGTAAAGGAAAAGGCCTTGTTACACCCATCCTTTTCACATGATTGTGGTCACCCTTAGAAGCTGCACAGTTTTCTTTGTCAAACTTTCAGCATGTTGCTATTATTGCATCTTTTTCTCTCTAAGACTATTCCCATAGGTGTTTGGTTTAGGATGTTTTTTGGCAAAGTACATTGTATTGTAAATTCATTAGAGACTTTTGAATCAGGGCCTCCAAGGACTTTTTAATTGTTGTTTTCTGCACACCTGTTACAGGTGGAGGCCTTAAACAGGGTTGTCAGTGTAAAAACCTGTCTGTACAGAGAAAGTCAGAGCACCCACTTTTGCAGCGCTAGAGAGACTAATTATCTTCCTTCCAGCTACCCTGAGTCCACAGAGATATTTAAAAATTTTTGATTACAATGGCATTTCTTTTAAATTCAGAAACCATATGAATATATGCAGTGAGTATAAGTTCCTAGGGTTAGGGGCCTAGGTAACACTTAGATGATCCTACTGGTATGTTTTTTTTCAACTGTGAGGCCTACTCAGGTCATTTGAGGTTAGGCTTCCTGGTAAAACAATGAAGAATGTCAAAGGTATGTATTGGGATGTTTTTAAGCCAGGCATGTTTTCACAGGTAATTTATTGAGAAAGTACTGGCATTTGTGCTAAATAACAAATAAATTACTATTTTCAATATTTGTTTGTCTTTGACATTTTATTAAGGGGGTAATTTTTGAGATTATTTAGAGAGCAGCACAAACCTGCACCAGATAAAAAATTTTATGCATCATTAAATTGATACAGTCCTATTTATAGTGATTTGACTGACACAGAAAACCCTTCCTGACCTCTCTTTCTCTATCTCTCCTTCTCTCTCTGTCTTAGTCTCATTTGTCTGTGAATTATCTGTCAGTTTATATCCCATTTGTTTCAATTACCATTGGTAAACATTCCATTTTTTATATCCCCCCCCCCCTTTCAGTACCAGTATCACCTACTCACAAACTATTTGTCTCATAAACCCAGGTTAATGTTCCACTTTGGATCATGGTATTGGTAACCTGGCAGTGTACTGTAGTAAGTCTGTAGTTGGTATGAGTTGATAGTGCCTCACAAAGACAAAAAAGAACTTCATTTTCTTAGTTTTAAGGGGCCTATATTTCATAGACATTTGTGGGGTATATTAAAAAAGAATTAAAGCCATTTAGAAAACAAACTAATTTGTCTTATGAGAAGATCCCTTTTTAAAAGAATTGCCTAATTGAAAACTGAGAACAGTATACTCCAATAGTGATATAGTGTGAGCCACACTTGTAATGTTCAACTTTCTAGTAGTATCATATAAAAGGTAAAAAACATATGTTATCTTAACTTTAATAATGAATTTTAGTTCACTTCATATATCTAAAATATTAACATTTTAAAATATATCCAGAATAAATTTTAAGTGGTATATTTTATGTAATTGTTTGCTAGGTCTTTAAATCTGATGGGTGTTTCACAGTTACAGCATATCTCAGTTTGAACTAGCTACATCTCAAGTTGTCAATAGCCATATATGACTAGTAGCTACTCTTTTGGACAGTTGAGGCCTAAAACATTGAATAAAGATAGCAAATAGCTGAATAGACTAATGTAACTAATTAGGTTATTTGAAGAGCAACTATTTCACCTCCACCCCGATTGACTCCCTCCACCCCACTCCCCAATCCTGTCCCTTCCCCAGGCTAGAACAACTCTTACATGTTGTTATTGCTCAGACCCCGAGTTACTACGCACCGTGTGATATCGCATTGAAAGATAAACTGAGTAGATAGAAAGTGTATTAATAATGACCAATTATCTGCTTGGCAGACATGATAGTTTCTTTTCTTTTTAAAATATGTTTTTATTGATTTTTAGAGATGGAGTAAAGGAGAGGGAGAGAGAGAAGCATTAACTGGTGCCTCCACACCGCCTACTGGGGACGGAGTCCCCAACTCAGAAATGTGCCCTGACCGGGAATGGCAGTGGCAGCCTCTTGGTGCATGGGATGGCACTCTACCAAATGAGCCACCCTGGCCGGGCATGATATATGATTTTTGACTACGTAGATTCACAATTTCCTAAAGTGAAAACTACAGAAAGTGTATACTGATGGGACTGTCACTCCCAAAGAGTATGTTTCTTCCTCTTTTTTTACTATAGAGGAATATCATGTCTGTATGCTTATGCAATCAATCTAGAAGAGTGGAAGAAATTGATGATGCAAGGAGAGAGAGAGAGAGAGAGAGAGAGAGAGAGAGAGAGAGAGAGAGAGAGAGAGATATTTCTTTTTTTATTTTAATAAATCTTTATTGTTCAGATTATTACAATTGTTTCTCCTTTTCCTCCCCATAGCTCCCCTCCCCCCAGTTACCACCCCACCCTCTGCCCTTACCTCCCTCCCACTGTCCTCATCCGTAGGTGTACGATTTTTGTCCAGTCTCTTCCCATAGCCCCCACACACCTTTCCCCCTGAGAATTATCAATCCACTCCCTTTCTATGCCCCTGATTCTATTATATTCACCAGTTTATTCTGTTCATCAGATTTTTAATTCACTTGATTTTTAGATTCACTTGTTGATAGATATGTATTTGTTGTTCATAATTTTTAATCTTTACTTTTTTTCTTCTTCTTCCTCTTCTTTAAGAATACCTTTCAGCATTTCATATAATACTGGTTTGGTGGTGATGAACTCCTTTAGCTTTTTCTTGTCTGTGAAGCTCTTTATCTGACCTTCAATTCTGAATGATAACTTTGCTGGGTAGAGTAATCTTGGTTGTAGGTTCTTGCTATTCATCACTTTGAATATTTCTTGCCACTCCCGTCTGGCCTGCATAGTTTCTGTTTAGAAATGAGCTGACAGTTGTATGGGTGCTCCCTTGTAGGTAACTAACTGTTTTTCTCTTGCTGCTTTTTATATTCTCTTTTTGTCTTTTGCCCTTGTCATTTAATTATGATGTGTCTTGGTGTGGTCCTCTTTGGATTCCTTTTGTTTTGGGTTCTGTGCACTTCCTGGACTTGTAAGTCTATTTCTTTCACCAGGTCGGGAAAATTTTCTGTCATTATTTCTTCAAATAGTTTTCAATATCTTGCTCTCTCTCTTCTTCTGGCCCCCCCATAATTCTGATGTTGTTACTCTTGAAGTTGTCCCAGAGTCTTCTTACACTATCTTCAACTTTTTGGATTCTTTTTTCTTTTCTTTTTTTTTTTTTTTTTTTATTGAAGAGTTTCTTTTATTTTTTTTCAAATTTTTATTAAGGTATTATATGTGTACGTATCTTACCATTGCCCCCCCCCCACCCCACTCCCATACCTGCCCTCACCCCCCAATGTTTTGCATCCGTTGGTTACTCTTATATGCATGCATGCAAGTCCTTCAGTTGATCTCTTATTTCCCCCACCTCTCCCTAACCTTACTGCTGTAATTAGACACTCTGTTTGATGCTTTACTGCCTCTGTAACTATCTTTTGGTTCATCAGTTTATAATGTTTTTCATTATCCCTAAATGAGTGAGATCATGTGGTATTTTTCTTTCATTGACTGGCTTATTTCACTTAGCATAATGTTCTCTAATTCCATCCAGGTGCCTACAAATGGTAGTAATTCCTTCTTTTTTATGGCAGCATAGTATTCCATTGTGTAGATGTACCATAGTTTTCTGATCCAGTCATCTGCTGACGGGCACTTAGGCTGTTTCCAAATCTTAGCTATGGTAAATTGTGCTGCTATGAACATAGGGGTGCATATATCCTTTCTGATTGGTGTTTCTGGTTTCTTAGGATATATTCCTAGGAGTGGGATTACTGGGTCAAATGGGAGTTCCATTTTCAGTTTTTTGAGGAAACTCCATACTGTTCTCCACAGTGGCTGCACCAGTCTGCATTCCCACCAGCAGTGCATGAGGGTTCCTTTTTCTCCGCATCCTCGCCAACACTTGTCGTTTGTTGATTTGTTGATGATAGCCATTCTGACAGGTGTGAGATGGTATCGCATTGTTGTTTTGATTTGCATCTCTCGGATAATAAGTGACTTTGAGCATGTTTTCATGTGTCTCTTGGCCTTCCTTCTGTCTTCTTTCGAAAAGATTCTATTTAGGTCCGTTGCCCATTTTTTTATTGGATCATTTATCTTCCTTTTATTAAGTTGTATAAGCTGCCTGTAGATGTTGGAAATTAAACCTTTGTCAGTGATACCATTTGCAAATATGTTCTCCCATACAGTGGGGTTTCTTGTTGTTTTGTTGATGGTTTCTTTTGCTGTGCAAAAGCTTTTTATTTTGATGTAGTCCCATTTGTTTATTTTCTCTTTGGCTTCCATTGCCCTAGGGGCAGTATCACTGAAAAAGTTCTTTTGGCATATGTCTGAGATTTTGCTGCCTGTGGATTCCTCTAGTATTTTTATGGTTTCCCGTCTTATATTTAAGTCCTGTATCCATTTTGAGTTTATTTTTGTGTATGGTGTAAGTTGGTGATCTAGTTTCATTTTTTTGCATGTATCTGTCCAATTTTCCCAATACCATTTATTGAAGAGACTGTCTTGACTCCATTGTATGCTCATGCCTCCTTTGTCAAATATTAATTGCGCATATTGGTTTGGGTCGATATCTGGATTCTCTATTCTATTCCATTGATCTATATGTCTGTTCTTCTGCCAGTACCAGGCTCTTTTGAGGACAGTGGCTTTGTAATACAGCTTGAAATCTGGTATTGAGATCCCTCCTACTTTATTCTTCTTTCTCAGGATTGCTGTGGCTATTCGGGGTCTTTTTTTATTCCAGATGAATTTTTGGAGAGTTCTTTCTAGGTCTGTGAAATATGCTGTTGGTATTTTAATGGGGAGTGCATTGAATCTAAAGATTGCTTTGGGTAGTATGGACATTTTGATGATGTTGATTCTACCAATCCATGAACATGGTTTGTTCTTCCATCTGTTTACATCTTCCTCTATCTCTTTTTTCAGTGTCCTGTAGTTTTCCGCATATAGGTCTTTTACCTCCTTGGTTAGGTTTATTCCTAAGTATCTTAATTTTTTTGGTGCGATGGAGAATGGGATTGCTTTTTTAGTCTCTCTTTCTGTAAGTTCACTGTTGGTGTATAGAAATGCCATAGATTTCTTGTTGTTAATTTTGTATCCTGCTACATTGCCGAATTCATTTATTAAGTCTGTTAGTTTTTTGATGGAGTCTTTCGGGTTTTTTATGTACAATATCATGTCATCTGCAAATAAGGACAGCTTTACTTCTTCTTTTCCAATTTGGATGCCTTTTATTTCTTCTTCTTGTCTAATTGCAATGGCTAATACTTCCAGTACTATGTCAAACAGGAGTGGTGAGAGTGGGCATCCTTGTCTTGTTCCTGTTCTTAGGGGAAATGGTTTTAGTTTTTGCCCATTGAGTATGATGTTAGCTGTGAGTTTATCATATATAGCTTTTATTATGTTGAGGTATGATCCCTCTATTCCCACCTTGTTGAGAGTTTTTATCAAGAAAGGGTGTTGGATTTTGTCAAATGCTTTTTCTGCATCAATTGATATGACTATGTGATTTTTATCTTTCAATTTGTTTATGTGATGTATCACATTTATTGATTTTCGGATATTGTACCATCCTTGCATTCCTGGAATAAACCCTACTTGGTCATGGTGTATGATCTTTCTGATGTACTGCTGGATCCGATTTGCTAGAATTTTGTTGAGGATTTTGGCATCTACATTCATGAGGGATATTGGCCTGTAATTCTCCTTCATTGTGTTGTCTTTATCTGGTTTTGTTATTAGGGTGATGCTGGCTTCATAGAAAGAGCTTGGAAGTGTTCCTTCCTCTTGAATTTTTTGGAATAGTCTGAGGAGGATAGGTTTTAGTTCTTCCTTGAATGTTTGGTAAAATTCTCCTGTGAAGCCATCTGGCCCCGGGCTTTTGTTTGCCGGAAGCTCTTTGATGACTGCTTCAATTTCTTCCATAGTTACTGGCATATTGAGCTGTTTAGATTCTTCCTGATTGAGTTTTGGAAGGTTATATTTTTCTAGGAATATGTCCATTTCCTCCAGGTTGTCCAGTTTGTTGGAATAGAGTTGTTCGTAGTATTTTTTAACAATCCTTTGTATTTCGGCGGGATCTGTTGTTATTTCACCTCTTTCATTTCTGATTTTGTTTATTTGGGTCCTCTCTCTTTGCTTCTTGGTGAGCCTGGCTAGAGGTTCATCAATCTTGTTTATCCTTTCAAAGAACCAGCTCTTGGTTTTGTTGATCTTTTGTATTGTTTCTTTGGTCTCTATGTCGTTTATCTGTGCTCTGATCTTTATTATTTCCTTCCTTCTGCTTACACTGGGCTTTTCTTGTTGCTCTTTTTCTAACTCTTTGAGTTGTTGGGTTAGGTAATTTATTACCCCTGTTTCTTGTTTTTTGCAATAGGCTTGTAGAGCTATGAACTTCCCTCTCAAGACTGCTTTCGCTGTGTCCCATAGATTTTGGATTGTAGTGTTTTCATTGTCATTTGTTGTCATGATGTTTTTTATTTCTTCTTTGATCTCTCTGGTAACCCAGTCATGGTTTAATAGCATGCTGTTTAGTCTCCATGTGTTTGATTTCTTTGGGTTGTTTTTATTGTAGTTGATTTCCAGTTTTATGCCACTGTGGTCTGAGAAGATGCTTGATATGATTTCTATCTTCTTGAATTTGAAGAGACTTTGCCTATGTCCCAACATATGGTCTATCTTTGAAAATGACCCATGTGCACTTGAGAAGATTGTATATTCTGTGGCTTTGGGGTGAAATGTTCTGAAGATGTCAATTAATTCCATCTGGTCTAGTGAGTCATTTAGGATTGATGTTTCTTTGCTGATTTTTTGTTTAGAGGATTTGTCCAATGGTGATAGTGGGGTATTAAAGTCTCCTACTATGATTGTATTGCTGTCGATCTCTCCCTTGATATCCTCCAGGAGTTTTTTTATGTATTTGGGTGCTCCTGTATTGGGTGCATATATGTTTACCAGAGTTATTTCTTCTTGTTGGATTGCTCCCTTTAGTATTATGAAGTGGCCTTCCTTATCTCTTGTTATGTCCTTCAGTTTGAGATCTAATTTGTCAGATATAAATATTGCTGCCCCAGCTTTTTTTTCAGTTCCATTTGCCTGGAAAACCTTTTTCCATCCCTTCACCCTCAGTCTGTGTGCGTCTTTTTTTCTGAGGTGGGTTTCTTGTAGACAGCAGATATATGGGTCATGTTTTCTTATCCAATCCATTACCCTATGTCTTTTGATTGGGGCATTTAATCCGTTTACATTTAAAGTTATTATTGATAGGTACTTATTTGTCGCCATTCCTATTCTTTATACCTGTGTTCCTTTTTCGCTTCCTATTTCTTTTTTTTTACAGCAGACCCTTTAGCATTTCTTGCATTGCTGGTTTGGTGGTAATAAATTCCCTTAGTCCTTTTTTGTCTGTGAAGCTCCTGATTTCACCTTCAATTTTGATTGACAGCCTTGCTGGGTACAGTATTCTTGGATTCAGAACCTTCCTTTGCATGACTTTGTATATTTCATTCCATTCCCTTCTGGCCTGATGAGTTTCTGTTGAGAAATCAGTTGCTAGTCTGATGGGGGTTCCTTTGTATGTAACTTTCTGTCTCTCTCTGGCCGCTTTTAAGATTTTTACTTTGTCATTGGTGTTTGCCAATTTAATTATAATGTGCCTTGGCGTCGGTCTTTTGGGGTTCATTTTGCTTGGGACTCTGTGAGCTTCTTGGATTTGTGTGGGTTTTTTCTTCCCTATATCAGGGAAATTTTCTGTCATTATTTCTTCAAAGAGGTTTTCTATTCCTTGCTCAGCTTCCTTTCCTTCTGGAACCCCTATTATGCGGATGTTGTTTTGTTTCATGTTGTCCCAAAGTTCCCTTAGGCTCTCCTCCTGCCTTTTAATTTTTTTTTCTAGAAGTTGCTCTACTTGGGTATTTTTTCCCATCTTGTCTTCTAGCTCACTGATGCGGTCCTCTGCTTCTTCTAGTCTACTCTTGATGCTTTCTATTGAGTTCTTTACAGCAGCGATGTCATTTTTCATTTCTTCTTGGTTCTTCTTCATTTCCTCTTGGTTCTTGCTCATATTGTTGAATTTGTCTTCCATTCTTTTCAGCCACCTTATGACCATTTCTCTGAATTCTTTTTCTGGAAGGTTGCTTGCTTCCATTTCGTTTACTTCCTTTTCTGGTGATGCCTGCTTTTCTTTCATATGCGGGCTGTGTCTTTGTCTCCCCATGGTCTCTCTTCTCTGGGTGTCTGGTTATGTAGTTCTCTCTCTCCTGCGTCGATTTAAAGGCACAAAATACAGCACTACCAGGTACAACACACAAGGCACTGAACAGAAATGTATTCACGATATTAATAACCTCTAATAAAGGTGACCACCAGAGAAAGGCAAATTAGGGGATAGTAGAGAAAGAAGAAGAGGAAAAAGAAAGAAAGAAGAAGAAGAAGAAAAAAAGGGGTGTCAAAATGAAATTGGGAAAAGGGAAAAAAAGAAGAAAAAAAAGTAAGAGAGACAAGAAAGAGACTAAGAGAGAAAGGGAAACAGACTATATATATTGGGGATAAAACTCCAATAGAACAATCACTTATCCCAGCAAATGCCAGCTACAAGTACCTGGGGATTAATACAAACTACAACACCAACTAATATTGAGTGAGGCAAGGGAAAACAGAAGCACTAAACAAACGAAAAAATAAACAAAAGAAGAATAAGCAAAACAATCTCACAAAAAAGCATAAAAATTCGATATAATCTACATTCAAGCGAACAACAACAAAAGGGCAGAGAGAAAAACAATTTTTTGCATAGTTAAGACAGCGAAGAGAGAGGTGTGTATGGACTTGGAGCAGGGGATTGGAGATTAGATATATAAGTAGGGTGAAATTTTAAAAGGGGGTAAACAGAAAGAATAAGGAAAATCTAAAGCAGGAAAGGGGTAAGATAAACAGGACACTGAAAAGGGAAAAGTGAGGAAGAGAGTGATGGCATAAAGGTAGATTTGAGATAGAGTAAAATGATGCTAAAGGAAAGATAAAAATAGAATGTAGAACATTAATCCCAAAACAAAATGAAGAGAAAATAAAATGACACTTAAAAAAAAAAAAGATAAAATAGCAGTAGTAATAATACGGATTGAAAATAAAAATGTAATAATTAAAAAGGTAAAATGAAGTGAGGAAAAAAATTAGTTTCTTGAGTAAAAGATGCAAAAAATGTAAATAAAAAAATAAAATCTGCAGTAGTGAAGGTCATTCACTTCCTCTATTGTTCTGTTTGGCATGCCTGTTTCTCAGTCCGGACAGTATTGCAGTTCCCTGCGTTCCACTGCTCTTCAGTGATGTAAGCCAGTCCTGATTTTAAGCAGGCGGTGTGTCTTAATTCGTATTCCTTTATTTTTGATTACACAAGAGTCAATTTGTGATTCAGCCCCTGGGTGGCAGTGTTTCTGGATTGACTTCTGGGTTTATCTATGGCCTCTCTAGAAAGTGTTAGAGCCTTCTTTCCCTGTGGCTCTCACTACCGGTTTGTGGGAGTGGGCTGCCTCAGAGCTGGCTCTCCGATGGTCACTCCCCGCTCCGATCCCCAGGTTCCAGAAAAACAACTTTCCCCTGCAGTCTCCCAGGGTGTCCCCAACTGGGTGAACCTATGAATTGGGCTTAGTAATCAGAAGCAAGAATTTCAAGAGGAAAAAGCCCAAGTGTGCGCACTCCGTGGCTGCGCGTAAGTCTAGCACACCCCTGAAATTCTTAGGGTGTCCCTGCACTTCAGATCAAAATGGGTTGCTTTTTAGAGAGCCCTTCTGTTAGCAGCTCTGAGGACCCCCTTCCACATTCACAGATCACGCCAGCCCCAGCAGCCACCGATTTTTCTAGGCACAGACTTTCCTGGTCCTCCAGCTCCCGCAAAATGCGCGTTCCTCTCTCGCGCTGGGACCAGAGACCTCACCTTATCCTAGGCGAAATCTGACCTTTCCGTGGTGGAGTGTAGAGCTCCTCTGAACCCGTGTGTTTGCGCCAATTGGGGAGCGTTGTTCTGGGGCTCGCAGCTGTTCTGTGGGTGCCGCAGCTGTGGATTCTCAGGCTTCCGATAAGCTCCACTTTCCGGTTCCAGATGGCGGCGACTCCGCGTCCAAGCCCGCAGCTCCGGGAGGGGACCCAGCCTCAGTGGGAGCTGCCAGGTCAGGGGAACCCCGTCTAGCAGTCTCCCACCTTCTTCTGGAGTTCAGCTGTCCCCCAACTTGCCAACAAATACTCCTAGTGCGACCCTCAGCTGTTCTTTCTTTCTGCTCCGGGACAAGGCTCAGAACACGTCTGTCTATTCCGCCGCCATTTTTCTCCCCCCAATCCACAAGTCTGCTTTTAGATCTCTGTATATTATTCTTTATTTCAGTCAGTGTATGCTTAATTTCTAGTTGGTCCTTTTTCATATCCTCGAGGGTCTTGCTAAATTTATCGGCCTTTACTAGAAAACTCTTGAAAACCTTATAACCGTGGTTTTGAACTCTATTTTCAGTGGTTTGCTTTCCTCCATTTCTTTCATTTGTGACCTGTTTCTTTGTCTCCACATTTTGGTTGCTTCCCTGAGTTGGTAGAATTGTTTTGTGTGCTAGGTGTCCTATAGGGCCCAGTGGCTCAGCCTCCCCAGTTACCTGAGGTGGACACTCTTGGTGCACCCCTTTATGGGCTGTGTGCACAGTCTTGTTGTAATTAAGTCTTGATTGTTGTTGGTATCACTGGGAGGAATTGACCTCCAGGCCAATTGGCTGTGAGGATCAGCTGTGTCTACGCTGGGAGAATTTCTGTGCTGGAGACACCCTTATGGGGCAAGACTTGCTTCAATGGGGCTTTGGTGCTCACTGAGTCTGCCCTCTGAGTGTGTCCCTTATGGATCTGAGGAATTGTAATCTAGATGGTCCCACTCTGACCACTGGGTACACTGGCTCTTGGATCTCCAAGGAGGTGCTAATTTAGCCTCTGCCTGAGGTCAGCCAGCAGGAGCTACAGAGATATGTACAGATTCCTCTTCTTTGCTTGGGTTTTGGAGGTGCCCAGATGAGGCCCATCTGTGAAATAATGCAGGCTGCTGTGGGGCATTGGGCCTTCTTTTGGATGTTGTGGGTCTCTCAGACTCAGCTGCAGTTTGTTAGGTAATTTTATATTTCAAAGGACCAGGCCATTCATATGCAAAAGCCTCTGTGCGCAGCTTGGGTGGGCCAGGGTCTCAGGTCGGAGCAAATAGCAATGGCTTCCTGTCAGCCCTGCCTCATGAGTTCCCTGGCTGTCAGTGTCCCTCGGTAATTGCTGCAAGCACCTCTGAGAGAAAGCTGCCCTCGAGTTCCGCCTGATGCCAGACAGTCCAGCCTCTCCCCGTATGAGTCTGGGTCCTCAGAGTCTTGCCCGGAACTGGAGTTCAGAGCAGTTGGGAGCTTGTATCTTCCTCCCAATTGAAAAAGACAGCTGCATCCTCAGTTGCCAGCCCTCTCTGCGCACGCGCCTTTGTACCTCTGCCTTTAGTTCCGCATCTCCTCTGAGTCTCAGTGTGCTTTTCTCTTTCCTTCTAGTTGTAGAATTTCCACTCAGCCAGCCTCCCTGTGGTTCTGGATGATGTCCATTTTGTCTTTTAGTTGTAGTTGTGAAGTTGTTGTGCAAGACAGCAATTTCAGGTGTTTACCTATGCCACCATCTTGGTTTCTCCCCCTAATTTACATTTCAATCAACTCTATTTAGTCTTCTTATATATGCATTAGTTATTAGTCTTATGGGTTGAATATACTCTGTTCATGTTATTCCTTTTCCCTCCTTGCAATACAGCCTCTTTTAAAGTGCTTTCTATTTTCAGGAATGTAAGATATTGCTTTTTGGGAAATATAAAGCTGCCCTTATCTTTAACTCTGCCTTATTTATGCTGCTTCACAATAAATATATAGATTTGCACAAATTCTATCTAATAAAAGAGTAACAATCAAATTGACCATACCTCTGCTACACCCGGAAGCCACACCCACCAGCCAATCAGGAGCAAGTATGCAAATTAACCCACCCAAGATGGCTGCTGCCACAGAGAGAGCAGGAGGCTTGGGTTTCCCCAGCAATGGAGGAAGCCAAGCTTTCTGCCTGCCCTGGCCTGCCTTGGACTCCGCTTAAGGCTACAAAGTTTCAGTTATAGAAGATAAATAAATCCCATATACCAGGGCCTCTGCTTGCATCGCCAGGGGCGTGGCCAGCCTGCAAACCACCATAGGGCCCTCGCCCAGGCCTCCCCATGCCTCAAGGGAACCCCCACCCTGATCCAGGACACTCTTCTGGGCAAAACAGTTGGCCCACACCAGAGAACCTGGCCTCTATCCTATCTAATCCTATCTAATAAAAGAATAATATGCAAATTGACTGTCACTCCAACACACAAGATGGCTGCCCCCATATGGTCAAAGATGACTGCCCCCATGTGGGTACAAGATGGCCGCCACAAGATGGCCAGCAGGGGAGGGCAGTTGGGAGGGACCAGGCCTGCAAGGGAGGGGAGTTGGGGGTGATCAAGCCTGTAGGGGAGGGCAGTTATGGGTGACCAGGCCAGCAGAGGAGGGAAGTTGGGGGTGCCTGAGCCTGCAGAGGAGGGCAGTTGCGGGGGACCCAGGCCTACAGGGGAGGGCAGTTAGGGGTTACTAGGCCACAGGGGAGAGTAGTTAGGGGCAGTCAGGCTGGCAGGGGAGTGGTTAGGGGAGCCGTGGGCAAACTACGGCCCGCGGGCTGGATCCGGCCCGTTCAGCTATTTTATCCAGCCCGCGGAACCAAAAGAGCGGAGGGTTCTCTTGCTCTCCCCTCCGCTCCTTTACTTTGAATTTATATTAGTTCACACCAACACTCCATCCATGCTTTTGTTCCGGCCCTCCGGTCCAGTTTAAGAACCCATTGTGGCCCTCGAGTCAAAAAGTTAGCCCACCCCTGGGTTAGGGGGTGATCAGGCTGGCAGGCAGAAGCGGTTAGGGGCAATCAAGAAAGCAGGCAGGTGAGCAGTTGGGAGCCAGCAGTCCTGGATTGTGAGAGGGATGTCCGACTGTCCATTAAACAGGCAGTCAGATATTTCTCGAGGGGTCCCAGATTGGAGAGAGTGCAGCCTGGGCTGAGGGACACCCCTCCCACCCCCGTGCACGAATTTCATGCACCGGGCCTCTAGTTATAATATAATAATATTTCTTGCCTAAACTTATTAAAGCACATGCAAAACTTGTTAACATAAAAATATTACCACATAGTCTTTAATGATAATTGATAGACTTCCTTTTTTGAGTAATTTTTCCAAATACAACTTGACTTGCAAAGTAAAGTCAAACACAAATATCATTGGCTTAAAGACATCAGATTTTGGCAAAATAATGAGGAATAAAGGAGCTGAGATTTTGAAGTGTAGAACTATGGAAAGATGAACCGATTGTAAATATCTGCTTTGTGCTTGAGGGCTTTTTTAGAGTCATGACTGTAGTGGATTAAAGATAATGGCAAATTCTTTGTTAATTTTCCCAGTCAGAAGATGTATTTTCTTTCATCTTCCCTTTAATCTTGACTGGCTCTATGACTTGGTTTTGACCATTAGGATGTGCTAGAAGTGAAGTTGTGTGACCTCAGAGATTAGGTAATTGAAGTTTTGTAGCTTTCATCTTCTTTCTTCGGAACATATGATCTGGAGCAATCCAAGAGTCATGTGAGAAGTTCAAATACCCTGACATCGCCTGCAATGCCAAGTTAGTTTGCTGAGAAGCTGGTAGAGAGAGCTCCTTGGTCAACCCCCATCTTCTGTAGCCATCTCAGCCATGGCGACCTATGACTAAAAAAAGCCATCTCAAACATCAGCTCAGTGGAGCCTTGACATGATTCCAAAATCCAATCACCATTGATTGCAACTAAATGAAAGACTCATGTGAGAACCACTTAGCTGCCCTGTCTGCTCCTGCAACGATGAGTGACAGAAAATTGTTTTATCCACTAAAGTTTTGGGTGATACATTACACAGCAATAGGTATTCAAAACTAAGATACAGGGAAAGGGCTTTGCCTGGGCAGTGGGCTACCAGGGAACCAGCAGAACCCTTGGTGGTCTCGAAAGGCTGCCGAAACCATTTTGCACATTTGAGAGGTCTGTATGAAAAATATTCAAACTGTAGAATTTTGAGTTTTTCTTTCTGTACGGCATATTTCAAAGAGTGTTAACTGAAAACTTCAGAAAACTTTAATGGATCAAAAATAACTTCAGCCCAATGAAAATATTTGCATTTTCAAAGAATATGATGAAAATTATAGATGTCTGGAGGAAATATATGTAATGGAGGGATTCTAAATTGACTAAGACAGCTAATTTTCAGTCAACTATTAAGTGTTTGACATTTTATATATTATTGCTAATTCTCAAAATGACATTTAGAGGTTCCATTATATATATATATATATATATATATATATATATATATATATATATAGTCAAATATAACATATATATGACACGGCGTGCAAAATTGTGCGGCTCTGCCCATCCACGCGTGCCCCGCCCACCCGCCCACTGCGCATCCTGACCCCCTAACCTCTCCACCCAGAGCTCGAGCGTGCCTGGCCCTGCCCCCAACCCCTCCAGCCTTCTCTGGCTGCTTCAAGCCCTGCATTTGGTCCCGGGAGTCACCTTGGGCTGATCCCGTCTCCTCCTGGCACCTACCTGCTTCCGCCCAGTCTCTGGAGCATTGTGCTGGAGGAGAGCATGGAAGCCTCCTGCCTGCTGTGGAGTTTTGAGTGCCGTTTACTGGCGGAGCATGCGCTGTGCTCCTTCCTCTGGCAGGTGGGCGGGGAGTGTGCTGAGTGTGAGTGGTGGGTGGCGAATAACTGGTGAGGGGGATGCTAGGGGCTCTCACCCCCACCCTCCCTGCCACGGGATGGTCCTGCCTTCTCTAGGTGCCTCCTTGCTTCTACCCTGTCTCCTGAGCCACATGGTGTCTCTCCCCCACCGCGCACGCAGCCTCCTGCTGAACGTTCATTACGGTGTGAGGGCATCATGACCATTAGCATATTAGCTCTTTATTATATAGGATAAACTTCCATACTGTTTTCCATCATGGCTTCCCCAATTTACATTTCCAGCAACTGTTTACAGGGTTCCCACATCTTCACAAACTTGGTTCTATCTCTCCCAGTATCATTTTCATTTGTTTTCTTTTAATTTCATTTACTGGAGTCCCGGTGTACGAAATTTGTGCATGGGGGGGGGGTGTCCCTCAGGCCAGCACAATCCTACCGGGATCGGGCCTAAATGGGCAGTTGAACCTCCCTCTCACAATCCAGGACTGCTGGCTCCCAACTGCTCGCCGGCCTGCCTTCCTGATTGCCCCTAACCACTTCTGCCTGCCAGCCTGATCACCCCCTAACCACGCTCCTGCCAGCCTGATTGATGCCTAACTGCTTCCCTGCCAGCCTGATTGCCCCTAACTGTCCTCCCCTGCAGGCCTGGTTCCTCCTAACTGCCCTCCCCTGCTGGCCTGATCGCCCACAACTTCCCTTTCTTGCAGGCCTGGTTCCTCCCAATTGCCCTCCCCTGCTGGCCATCTTGTGTCAGCCATCTTGTGTGCACATGGGGGCAGCCATCATGTGTTGGAGTGATGGTCAATTTGCATATTACTCTTTTCTTACATAGGATAGAGGCCTGGTGCATGGGTGGGGGTTGGCTGGTTTGCCCTGAAGGGTGTCCCGGATCATGGTGGGGGTTCCCTTGGGGCATGAGGCGGCCTGGGCGAGGGGCCTGTGGTGGTTTGCAGCCTGGCCACGCCCCCCGGCAACCCAAGCAGAGGCCCTGGTATCTGGGATTTATTTATCTTCTATAATTGAAACTTTGTAGCCTTGAGCGTAGGTCAAGCCAGGCCAGGGCGAGCGGGAAGCTTGGCTTCCTCCATTGCCGGGGGCAACCCAAGCCTCCTGCTCTCTCCAGCTCTGTGACCGCCACCATATTTGTTGGGTTAATTTGCATACTTGCTCCTGATTGGCTGGTGGGCGTGGCTTGTGGGTGTAGAGGAGGTACGGTCAATTTGCATGTTTCTCTCTTATTAAATAAGATTATGCTTTTTACCTAGTATTTTTTACATAGTTATTTTTATAATGTTTTGTTTTCATTTTATCAGTATTATTTTTATATCTTTGAGGAAATTATATATATTTTATATTCTTGATGTTTCTTCTATAATTTTCTTTGGATCATATGTGGTCTGGTGTGTTACCTTGTCTCCTTCCTCCCCTATCCCTCCATTCACAGTGGATATATTTTTCAGATGGGGGTTATTTTTGATTCTGAACTCATGACCTCTGTATGTCTTTAGCTATACTGTCTAGTTATGTGTATGGACAGAAGCTTAAGCCATATTTTGTGATGTTCTGAGTGAATTTAACGGAATGAAAAACATGATCCTTAACCCAGAGAGCTCAAGTCATTATAGAACCGCCCTTATCTTACTTGCCTTCTTAAAAACTTCTCTTTTTATCTTTTGAATTTCATTTTATTGTAAGAAGCAGCATTGGGAAAAGACAAACTGTTTAGATTTATAACCCATAAGTCCACAGCCTCTGAGGGCTTAGGGAGAGAGAATAGAAAAATGATGCCCCAAGAGTAGCAGAGCAGCCACTGTTTTTATCTCCTTACTCTAGCACTGCTTGGATATTGTCCTCAGAATACTAGGCAGGTAAAACTGTTTCTTTTGATTCCTGTCCACAGTAATAATAGGAGGAATAAAACACACCCACTTATACATTTAGTTATTGAACATTCCAATAGCTCAGGTGCAGAATCAGTAATTTTATTTCTTTGCTTATCTATACCTTGCATTATGTTCCAAGTATGTATTAAGATAAGCCAGCTTCAATGAATAGTTTCATAAAAGCATGACATATTTTTCTTGGGCAAGCTCATTTAGAAGGAGTTACATTCCTTCTCAAATTAATTTCTAAATACTTATATTGTAAAGGCTGGGTGAAGCCCTGGCTAGTGTTCTTAAAATGTGGCTTACACCAAATAATGTTCTTTCTTACCTCAGCATACTCAGAGATATCCAGGGCATGAATCCTGGCACTGGGCATATAAGATCTTTGGTTAATCTTTTCCTGCCCTTCCCCCTCCCCCTCTCCTCTTCCCTGTCAGATTCATAGGTCTGTTCCATGTTTCCATGCCTGTGTGTGTTGAGCGTCTGCCCCCTGGTGGTCAGTGTGCGTCATAGATACCGGTTGAACAGTCGAACAGTCAAAAGGTCACTTAAGCTTTTATATATATAGATGTGCAAGTACTCAGATTTCCAAAATGTTCCTGGTTCCATTGAAATTGAGCCCCTTCCACCACCTATTCAAATTTAAATTGCTACACTGATCTATGTGTGGAGTTCTTGGTAGGATAGTCTATTCCTAGTTGGTTGCTAAGACTCATAATTTGGAACATTCTTGATATAAAACTGTATTGATATTATTAATTATTTTTTACTTTATGAAACAGGCATCCATGGCTTATGCTAAAAAGAAAAGCAAAAACTTGTGGAAAAGTTAAAAGAATGGAGCCATGTCACAGGATTTGTTCGTTATCTAACAAAAGTAGGCAAAAAGATAAAAATAAAACCACAATTAACAAAAAATCACCAGAATCTACCAAAAAGAGAGAGAGGGAGATATCAGCTATTAACTTAAAAAGATATGAGCTAAGAAAAGCAACAATATATCCTTTTAAGGTATGTGAAAGGCTTCTAACCTTGCCTCTAGAAACCTCTTTTAACCATAACTTCTAGAAAAATAAATGTGAGTTGACAAAAATCTTGATTATTTTTGCCTCATATGGAGAAAAATGGAGTGAATGTATATCCTTTAAGAAACGCTTCCTTTGTGGAAAGATGGAAGTTGTAATGGCTACCATTGGAAAATAAGTGAAAAAGGGGAGGAGGATAAAAATTACTGACACTTAGAAGCATAGTCTCCAGGGCTCCATGATGAAGAGCAATGTTAATGCTAGATTTCCTTCAAGACAATGCTGGGAATATAACTTCCTTTCTGAAAACTTCAAGTAACTCTATAGCTAGTAATTGAATACCTTCATGATTTGGCCTCTCTTTTTCACTTAAAATTCATATCTTCCTAGTTTCCTAAATAAGTAATAGGCTTTTATTCTTATATGTCAAATCATTTCTGGAAAACAGTTAATTTCTCCAATTGTTTTCTATAAATTCTCATTCATCCTTCTCTAATAACACCATGTTATTTTATTTGAAAAATAAACTCATTACACAAATTTGCAGTTCATACACCTTTTATCACACTAGACTATAGATTCCTAGAAATTAGGAGAGATGCTTTTCATATTTTTACCTTCAAAAGCCAGTTCAGCACTTAAAATATGGTACACTTAATACATTGAAATATATACTTTTTTTTTTTTAAAAGTTTCACCATCTTTCTGATGGTGTCCTTGAATGCCTTCTTCACTTGCTGATTCCTTAGAGTGTAAATGAAAGGGTTTAACAAGGGAGTAACCGAAGTGATCAGCACAGCTATTCCTTTGTTGAAAGCACCTACTTCTTTTGCAGAGGGATTAATGTACATAAACATGCAGCTGCCATAAGAGAGGAGGATGACAATCAAGTGAGAGGAACAAGTGGAAAAAGCCTTTGTCCTCTGCTGGGCAGAAGGGATCCTCAGAACGGTCCTAATAATATATGTATAAGAAAGTGTCACCAGTACCAGCGTCACCACCAGAGTGACAGCAGCCAAGAAGATAACCACCATTTCTAAGAGACTTGTATCTGAGCAGGCAAGCTCCAGGAGGGGCCCATAGTCACAGTAATAGTGATTCAGCACATTGGAGGCACAGAAATCCACCTGGCTCATCAGGAAGATTGGGGGTAAGATAGCTAAGAGTCCCCCCAGCCAGGAGCAAAACACGAGTTGTATGCAGACTCTGCTGCTCATAAGGGTCAGGTAATGCAGGGGTTTGCATATGGCCACATAGCGATCATAGGACATAGAGGCCAGGAGGTAAAACTCTGTTGCCCCAAGAAATATTGCAAAAAAATATTGAATCAAGCACCCAGCAAAGCTGATGACTTTATTTCCTGTTGTCATGCTGATCAGAAATCTGGGAATAAAAATGGATGTGAAGGAAATTTCTAAGGCAGAGAAATTCCGGAGGAAGAAATACATGGGGGTCTGGAGGTGTGGGTCTACCAGTGTGAGTATGATGATGGTCAGATTTCCGAGAACACTTAGCATGTATGTGAGGAGCATAAAGGTGAATATCATGACCTGGATTTCAGGTTGGTTTGTGAGGCCGAACAGAATAAACTCAGTAAACATGGTCCTGTTTTTCATTGTTGACCTTCAGTAGATCTAAAGAAAAAGATGAGAATGATGAAAACTGAATTTTCTCAGGGTGGGAGAGATAAAGCTGCCTGTGACTAATAGAATCAGGTCATATATTAATTACTGTCCATCTAATTGGCTCAAGCCAGTGTCCCATTGGACTGGACTAGACTCCATGGATGCCCCAGGTCTTCTATAGAAGTGACCTTTTCCTAAGTCTTAAATTTCCTCTAGTCCATCTATTCCTGTACTCTTAACAGAATATTTTACAGAAAAATTATTTTTTTCAGAAGAATATGTTTTGGAATCTATCCTTTCCCCCTAAAATCTTCAGGAAATCTCCACATTTAAATCACTTTTCCCTGACTCTCCTACTTCGGTGCTCTTGGTAGAAATATCTCTATCTCATTCTGTTTTCTGTGCTTTCTTTTCCCTTCCCTGTGCATTTTCCCCTATGTGTATTTTTTCTTCTCCCTGTACTATTTGATGCTTCACTAGATATTTGTCATAGATCCTCCTCCCCATTACTGTCCACATCTCTGATTTCCTTGTGTGGTTCACCAATGGGAATTTCCCCACACAGATTATGCTGAAGATCTTGATATATAATTGATTTTCTCTATACCTCCACTTCTTTTGTGGGATGTATTTATAATAGGCCTTTAGAACTTTTAAGATCTTGGTCCAACACTATCTTATTTTATGCCATGAGCATTTTTGTCTACATGCACAAGGCTCAGGCATCAATAAATAATATTAATTAGCATTTTTATATGTTTCTCTGTCACATTCAGAGTGTCCTAGGAATTTATTTTGGATATATCTCCGAGAAAAGAGAGCTTGAGAGATCCACAGGCAGCATCTCAGAGTGGATTTTGTCCCCGTCTTAAAGGATCCTTGGTGGCAAACCAAGGACCACAATTTATTATGCCTTAAACTTTCCTGTCCTCTATTCTTGGAACACAGAATCAGGAAGAGGGAGATCCATGTTTCTAACAATAAGATTCTTTTGTAGATAAATTGGTAATCCCCAAGGAAGGAAACTTTGGTGGAGGCATTTTGTGTTCATCTTTAGGTTTTTCTGATTAAGAGGCAAAGACAATTCACATGCATATAGGTTAGAAAAATCATATCCTCGCAGTCATTCTTGTCAGTCTCTCCATTATTCCATACAGCTTTTGGAGAAACTAGGTGATGTTAAACATTTATCTGAATCCCCTACAGCCGTCCCTTCTCTGTTTGTACTAACCTGTGGTCTTTGGCAAGTACTGCATTTTCATCCAGATTTTCACAATTGGTTGAGTTCATGATACACTTTTATGGAATAACATCAGTGACTTCAAAAACATACATCCTCAACAATCGGAATGACTGCAGGGGGTGTTTATCTTACTGTTCCTAAGAGGTAAATCAAAGGTGAAATGTGCCATGTGAATCTCCGAATAGTAGGAAATGTAACATGTTTTCTATTGTCTTCCCATCCACATTCTGTCATTTTCTTAATGGAAGTAACCAAGTTTGTAGAGCTTAAGTAGGAAGGAAGTATATTACCTTTCATTCTATGAATCCAAACCAGAATCAAATCACAGTTTCTGAGAGACACAGTCCTGCACATAAGTAATAAAAAGGAAAAGTAAATAAGCTACCCCTCTCCTGGCAATGACAGAATTAGAAGAGAGGACTTCAATAGACTGAAAATTCCTTAATATTTCTGTTTTATGAGAGATTATTGTGAAGTCCTTAGAAGGCAGGGTATGAACTTTGCAGAGTCTATATTAGCCAGAGTGACAGAGCTTTTATCTGCCCCCCCTTTTTTTTTTTTTTAGAACAGGCACATGGGGATCAATTTCCTGAAGAAGCTAAAGATGCCCTGTGGACCCAAGTTCAAAATGTGCAAATAAAACTCAGTTGTTGATAATTTTGAGAACAAGTTGCAAACATATGGCTGCAGAGAGAAGTTCCTGAGAGACCATGATAAGGATCCATGAAAATCTCTGCCACAGCCATGAGGTTTGTGGAGTTGAGAGCAATGTAGTGAGACCCCTGGGAACTGGTATGCCTGACAATGCATAGTTCCTATTATGCATTGTTCCTATTATTTTTGCCTTTAATAACCAAATTTGGCCAGTGCTCAATCTTGGTATAAAAGGATGTCACTTCACAGTGGATAACAACCATCTTGATACCATGGAATCCTTCATTAAGATCTGCATACTCAAGTTAATACTCAATATTATAGTCAATATTACTCAAATTAATACTCTACTCATCAACTAGAAAATATTTTGCTTTTATAAATTTGGCTAGTATGTTCCATTCTATGCATAGTTCTACAGTCTCTCAGAAGCAGTTTTCTTTACTTTTGAAGAAACAATACATTTTCACTCAATTCTCTATGGGATATTTCAACAGCCCTGTCAGTGCACATACCTTTACAGGCAAGATCTTAACCACATCCAACTCATTCCAGGAACACAGGTGTGACATTATATTGATAACATCCTCTTGCAAGGAAATTCAAACAATATACACACTGACATGGGATCTACAAACACTTGTCACAGAACTTTCCAATCAGGGTTGGGCCATTGCATCCTGTGAAATTTACTTCAGTAAAATTTCAGGACATTACTCATCAGCCCAAGGATGATTTATAACTGATGCAGTAAGGAACCAACGCTTCTCTTTCATCAGCACTTTCTACTTTAAAATAGACTCAATATTTACTGTTTATTTGTTCCTCTTTTATAAATTTTAAGTCCATTATATTACTAGTTTCAGGTGTACAGCATAATGATTTGGTATCTGTATATTTTGAGAAATGATTACCACAATAAATCTATTTAACATCTTTCATTATACATAGTTACAGATTTGTTTCTTCTTGTGATGACAACTTTTAAAATATACTTACTTAGCATCTTTCAAATATGCAACACAATATTATTAACTACTAGAGGCCCGGTGCACGGATTCATACACTGGTGGGTTTCTCGGCTTGGCCTGTGGGGATCAGGTTGAAACTGGCAGTCCGACATCCCCTGAGGGGTCCTGGATTGCGAGAGGGCACAGGCCAGGCCGAGGCACTCCACTGGTGCACGGGGCCTCTAGTACGCATATAAGATCTTTGATTGATCTCTTCCTGCTCTCTACCTTACCCCCCCCCCCCCCTTCCCTCTTAGATTCATCACTCTGTTCCACGTTTCCATGCCTGTGCATTGAGCATCTGAGCCCTGGTGGTCAGTATGCACCATAGCTACCGGTTGAACAGTCAAACGGTTCCTTAGGCTTTTATATATATAGATAGCCATCATGTTGTACATTATATATCAGGTTCTGCAAGGCAGACAACATTCTAAGACAAGGATTATTATTAAAGTTTGCAAGACACAGTTGCCATAATCTCTGATTTAAGAATCTGGGCTACCAAAGCATATATATATATATATATATATATATATATATATATATATATATATATATATATTGGTTAAACTTCACCTGAGGATGTTTTACCATTGATTTTTTTTAGAGAGAGTGGAAGGGAGGGGTAGAGACAGAGAGTGAGAAACATTGATGTGAGAGAGAGACATATTGATTGGTTGCCTTCCTCATGCACCCCACTAGGGCTGCAACTGAGGTATGTGCCCTTGACTGGAATTAACCCTGGGATCCTTCAGTCCACAGGCCAGTGCTCTATCCACAGAGCCTTATTGGCAAGGGCCAAAACATATACTTTTAAATACATTTTACTTATTTATTTAATTTTATTTTTTTCCATCAACATTTATCCCTTCTGTGCCCTCTTCCACCTCCATCCCCTCACCCCCTAACATTCCAATCACCCCGATCCCTCGAGTTGTATGCCTGCTCTCCAGCTATGAGTCTGTCTCTATTTTGCGTTGTAGTTCAGATCATTCATTAAATTCCACATGTGAGTCAAATCATATGGTACTTGTCTTTTTTGACTGGATTATTTCACTTAGCATAAGGTTCTCCAGTTTCATCCATGGAGCAGACTGATGAATAAAGGCTAATATTCACTTCTTTTTTACAGCCAAATAGTATTCTATTGTGTAAATGTACCACAGCCATTTTATCCATTCATCTACTGATGGACCCTGGGGATGCTTCCAAATCCTGGATATTATAAAAAATGCTGCCATGAGCATAGGGGTACATATTTCTTTTGAATTAGTATTTCTGGTTTCTTTGGATACATTCCCAGAAGTGGAATCATTGGGTATAAGGTAGTTCCATTTGTAATTTATAAAGGTAGCTTCCCAACCAAGATGGTGGCATAGGTACATGCCTGTACTCACTGTCTCCCACAACCATATACAAATTACAACTGAAATACAGAACAACCATTGTTCAGAACATCCTGAAAGCTGGCTGAATGGAAGTCTTACAACTAGAGAAGTAAATAAGAAAGCACACTGAGACGGGTAGGAGGGGTGGAGGCGTGGAATGGGCTGGTCCGACACCCACATGTGTTGCTTTTTTGATCAGGAGGGAGATCTTCTCTGTGGAAGCCTCCTGTGAGGAGCAAGGGGGTCCCAGCCCCACACCAGACCCCTATCCCAGGTTCCCAGAGCTGGGAAGAGAAGTCCCCATAACTACAGGCTGTTAAAAACCAGTGGGGATTTCAGCTCAGTGACACGGAGGCTGTTGGAGACCCAGGTGTTCCTTTTAAAGGGCTTGCACAAGAACTGAACTTACAAGGTCCTGCTTCCTTTGAGCTCCAGGGCCAGGGCGAGGCTCTGGGAGACCCAGACACATACAAGGAGGAATTGGATTGTCTGCATTCGGACAGGAACTTGGTGGTGGCTTTCTACCAGAGGAAGGTGCTGACAGGGGTTATTGTTCCTATCCTGGCAGCCATTTCTGTTTGCTCTGCCCTGGTGATTCCCTGAGACCCTGCCCCATCCCATTTGCAGCCACACTCAATCTGTGTTCAGCGACTTTTGAATATGAATGGCCTGTCCTTCTTCAGGCTTCAGACTTTGCTAAAATCTGTCAAACAAACTGCAGCTAGGTCAGGGAGCCCCAAACCTATCATTAAAAGGCCCAAGACCTGGCACTAGCACCAGCCTGTCTTGCTTCAGAGCTTGGCCTTGACTGGGTATTTCGTAACCCAATAAAAATAGGAGGAATCTGCAGATCTCTCTGTAGCTGCTGCTAGGTGGCCCCAGACAGTGGCTGATTTTGCACCTCCCTGGAGACCCAAGAGCCAGTGCACCCAGGGGGCAGAATCAGACCATACCAAATTACAACTCTACATATCCATAAGCTACACACTCAAGAGGCAGACTCCATGAGACTCAGTGAGACAAAGCCCCACTGAAGCAAGTCCTGCTCCACAGGGGTGTCTCCTGCACAGTAGCTCTCCCACTGTAGTCACAGCTGGTCCCCACAGCCAATTGGCCTAGGAGTCCATTCCTCCCAGTGACACCGACAGCAATCAAGTCTCAATGACAACCAGACTGTGCTCACAGCCCACAAAGGGGTGCACCTGGAGCTCCCAGCTCAGGTAACTGGGAGGCTGAGCCACTGGGACCTATAGGACATCTACTACACAAGGCCACTCTACCAACTCAAAGAGACATAGCAGCTCTACCCCATACTTAGAAACAAACACAGAGAAGCAGCCAAAATGTGGAGACAAAGAAACATGTCACAAATGAAAGAAATGGAATAAAGCAAACTACTGGATATAGAGTTCAAAACCACGGTTATAAGGTTACTCAAGAATCTTCTTGAGACCTCTAAGGGACTTAGTGAAACTCTGAAGGATCTTAGTGAGAATACAAACAAACAAACAAACAAACAAACAAACAAAAAAAGAAAAGGATCAGTCAGAAATTAAGCATACACTGACTGAAATAAAGAATAATATACAAGGATTCAACAGTAGAGTAGAGGATTCCAAGAATCAAATAAAAAATTTTAAATAGGAAGAAGCAAAAAACAATCAGAAGAACAAAAAGAAAAAAGAATTAAAAAATATGAAGATAGTGTAAGGAGCCTCTGGGACAACTTCAAGTGTATCAACATTCACATTATGGGAATGCCAGAAGAAGAGAGAGAACAAGATAATTAAAAAGCTATTTGAGCCCTAACCGGTTTGGCTCAGTGGATAGAGCGTCGGCCTCTGGACTGAAGGGTCCCGGGTTCTATTCCAGTCAAGGGCATGTACCTTGGTTGCGGCCACATTTCCACTGGGAGGTGTGCAGGAGGCAGCTGATCGATGTTTCTCTCCCATCAATGTTTCTAACTCTCTATCCTTCTTCTTTCCTCTCTGTAAAAAATCAATAATATATATATATTTTTTAAAAAACAGCTATTTGAAAGATATTGCTAAGACATGTCTGCTATTTTGCTGCCAATGGAGTCTTGTATGATTTTTGTGGTTTCCTGTCTTACATTTAAATCCTTTAGTCATTTTGAGTTTGTCTTCGGTGTAACTTGGTGATCTAGTTTCATTTTTTTGCATGTATCTGACCAAATTTCTCAGCATCATTTACAGTATTTATAAAACCTATTTGAAGAAATATTTACAGAAATCTTCCCCCACTTGGTTTTTGTTTGTTGGGAGTTTCTTGATTACTGCTTCCATTTTACTAGTTGTAATCTGTCTATGCAGATTATATGATTCTTCCTGATTTAGTTTTGGAAGGTTGTAAGTTTCTAGAAATTTATCCATTTCTTCCAGATTGTACAATTTGTTGACACATAGTTGTTCATAATATTTTCCTACAATTCTTTGTATTTCTTTGGTATCAGTTGTTACTTCTCTTTCATTTCTGATTTTATTTATTTGGGTTCCCTCTCTTTTTTTCTTGATGAGTCTGGTTAAAGGTTGACCAATTTTGTGTATCTTTTCAAAGAACCAGCTCTTGGTTTCATTGATCTTTTGTATTTTTTTAAAGACTCTATTTAGGTAGAAACCAAGATGGCGGCATAGGTAAGCACCTAAACTGCTGCCTCGCACAACAATTTCAAAACTACAACTAAAAGACAGAACGGACACCATCCAGAACCACAGGAAAGCTGGCTGAGTGGAAATTCTACAACTAGAAGGAAAGAGAAAAGCTCACAGAGAATTGGAGGTACGGCAAAGGGTCTTTGTGCACGCAGAGAGGAAGGGCAGCTGAGAGCCTGGCTGACTTTCTCTGGCGGAAGGGGGAAGGAAGCCCCCGACCGCATTGAACCTCAGTTCTGACTGCACTGAACCCCAGTTCTGGGCAAGCCCCTGGGGACCCACGCTCTTGTGGGGGGAGTCTGGACTCTCGGGCGGAGACTCGGGAGGCGGGGAAGGCAGAGGTCTGAAGGAGCACGCGTGCCAGTGTGCACAAAGGCTGAGGAGGTTGCCACAGGCTTTCCCTAGTGGAAGGGAGTCAGAGGCTCCTGACTGCACTGAGCCCCAGTTCTGACTGCACTGAACCCCGGTTCCAGGCGAGCCCCTGGGGACCCACGCTCTTGTGGGGGGAGTCTGGACTCTCGGGCGGAGACTCAGGAGCTGGGGAAGGCAGAGGTCTAAGAGTGCACGCAAGGGCAAGGCTGACGGGAAGCCAAGACTGTCTGCTCCTCCCTGAGACTCCACCCCATCCAAGCTGAGCACAGAGGCTATTGCAATTTGGCAAGTCTAATCCTATAAAGCTGTCTCCAGTACCGAACTTCTCCCAGCATAGACACAGCTGATCCTTACAGCCAACTGGCCTGGAGGTCAATTCCTCCCAGTGATACCAACAACAATCAAGACTTCATTACAACAAGGCTGTACACACAGTCCACAAAGGGGTGCACCAAGGGTGTCCACCTCAGGTTAACTGGGGAAGCTGGCCCACTGGGCCATATAGGAAACCTAGCACACAAATTTACCCTACCAACTCAGGGTAGCAGTGAAAATGCGGCGTCAAAGAAACAGATCACAAACGAAAGAAATGGAGGAAAACAAACGACTGGATATAGAATTCAAAACCACGGTTATAAGGCTTTTCAAGAATATCCTAGAAAAGGCCGATAAATATAACGAGACACTAGAAGATATGAAAAAGGACCAACTAGAAATTAAACATACACTGACTGAAATAAAAAATATTATACAGAGACCCAAAAACAGACTAGAGGAACACAAGAATCAAGTCAAAGAAGTGAAATACAAAGAAGCAAAAAACACTCAACCGGAAAAGCAAAAAGCAAAAAAAAAATACAAAAAGTTGAAGATAGTGTAAGCAGACTCTGGGACAACTTCAAGCGTACCAACATCAGAATTATGGGGGTGCCAGAAGAAGAGAGAGAGCAAGATACTGAAAACCTATTTGAAGAAATAATGACTGAAAACTGCCCCCACCTGGTGAAAGAAATAGACTTACAAGTCCAGGAAGTGCACAGAACCCCAAACAAAAGGAATCCAAAGAGGACCACACCAAGACACATCATAATTAAAATGTCAAGAGCAAAAGACAAAGAGAGAATATTAAATGCAGCAAGAGAAAAACAGTTAATTACCTACAAGGGAGCACCCATACGACTGTCAGCTGATTTCTCAACAGAAACTATGCAGGCCAGATGGGAGTGGCAAGAAATTTTCAATGTGATGAATAGCAAGAACCTACAACCAAGATTACTCTACCCAGCAAAGCTATCATTCAGAATTGAAGGGCAGATAAAGAGCTTCACAGATAAGAAAAAGCTAAAGGAGTTCATCACCACCAAACCAGTATTATATGAAATGCTGAAAGGTATTCTTAAAGAAGAGGAAGAAGAAAAAAGTAAAGATAAAAATTATGAACAACAAATACATATCTATCAACAAGTGAATCTAAAAATCAAGTGAATTAAAAACCTGAGGAACAGAATAATCTGGTGAATATAATAGAATCAGGGGCATAGAAAGGGAGTGGACTGATAATTCTCAGGGGGAAAGGGGTATGGGGGGTTCAGGAAGAGACTGGACAAAAATCATACACCTATGGATGAGGACAGTGGGGGGGAGGTAAGGGCAGAAGGTGGGGTGGGAACCGAGTGGAGGGGAGCTATAGGGGGAAAAAGGAGAAACAATTATAATAATCTGAATAAAGATTTATTTAAAAAAAAAAGACTAATTTATTTCTGCTGTTTATTATTTCCTTCCTTCTACAGACTCTGGGCTTTGTTAGTTGTTCTTTTTCAAATTCCCATAAATGTAAAGTTAGATTGTTTGTTTGAGCTTTTTCTTCTTTCTTGAGGTAGGGGTGTAATGATATGAATTTCCCTCTTAGGACTGCTTTTCCTGTGTCTCACAGATTTTGGGTTGTGTTCTCATTTTCATTTGTTTCAAGTTCTGATTTCTTCCTTGACCTCATTGTTAACCCATTCATTGTTTAGTAACATGTTATTTAGCGTCCATGCCTTTGTGTGTTTTCAGTTTTCTTCTTGTGATTGGTTTCAAGTTTCATGGCATTATGGTTAGAGAAGATGCTTGATATGATTTCAATCTTCTTAAAATTATTGAGACTTGCTCTGTGTCCTAAGATTTTTTTTTGTGTGTGTGTGTGCATTCTAAGCTTTTTCTGACTTATTTCACTTAGCATGATATTTTCAATGTCCATCCATATTGTCACAAATGGCAGTATTTCATTTTTTCTTATGGAGAGTAGTATTCCAATGTATATATGTAGCACATCTTCTTTATCCAATCATCTATTGAAGGACACTTTGATTGTTTTCATGTCTTGACTATTATGAATAATACTGAAATGAACATAAGAGTGCAAATAAATGTTTTTGTATTTTTTAGGTAGACACCCAGAAGAAGGGTTGCTGGGTCATATAATAACTCTATTCTTAATTTTTTGAGGAACCTCCATACTGTTTTCCATAGTGGCTGTACCAGTCTACATTCCCATCAGCAGTGAATAAGGGTTCCGGATTCTCCAAAACCTCTCCAACATTTGTTACTTGTGTTGTTGGTAATAGCCATTCTAACAGGTGTGAGGTGGTATCTCATTGTAGTTTTGATTTGCATTTCCCTAATAGCTGGTGAAATTGAGCATTCATATATCTGTTGGCCTTTTGTATGTCTTCTTCACCATTTATTTTTAACATTGTATATATGGGCATTTAATCAATGCAATAAGGAAGGAAAATATAAAATCCATCCTGATTGGAAATAAAGCATTAAAATAGTTTTTATTTTCAGATGACATGAACATCATTATGGAAAATAAAGGGAAATATAAAATAGCTATTAAAACTAACAAGTGAGCTTAGGACAGGAATAAGGTACAATGTCAATATAGAAACAACAATTGCATTTCAATAGACTAACAATGAACAATTAGAATTTGAAAATAAAAAAGCAGTTTATATAAAAACATGAATTACTTAGGGATAAATCTAATAAATCTGTGTCATTTTTGAATGCTTAAAACTACAAATCATTGATGGGGGAATACAGAAGACCTAAATAAGTGGAGAAATAGACCATGTTCATGGATCTGAAGACTTAATAGAGTGAAGACTACAATTCTCCAGATTGATATATGTAGTCATCACAATCACAATAAAAAATTTAAACAAGCTCTCTTTTTAAGGAGAATTTGACAAGCTGTATTTACAAATTTGTATGTAAAAGCAAAGGACATAGGTAAACAACAATTTAGAATAAGAATAACATTGGAGGGAGGTCTTTTACAATACTGATTCTCCATGTTCTTTATCTATTTGTATCAAGAACAGTGTATTTCCAGTCATCCAGATTTAAACTCTATGAATGACTTTATTTTCCTCTTATTTCATATTAATCAGTCAGTGAATATCATAACTATTTCTAACTTCTATGTCTGCCCTAAACATTTGACCCAGGTAGTAAGATTTGCTCAAAGAATTTTGAAACACAGTCTCATTCGTTTGATACAGTTTTCTTGTAAGAAAGGTTCTCTGCTTACTTTTTCACCTTTCTCAATGTGTTCTGGGTCTGAGGAGAGTTCTATCTTTTCACAGGGCCTGTCAGAATAAGGAAGCAGAATATTGTGGTCTGGTTATATACATGAACTCTGGATCCAGGTGACCTGGGTTCAAATCTCAGCTTTTCTGTCTATTAGTTGTGTATCTCAGACTCTATGCCTCAATTTGCTTATTTGCAATAGTAGAGTGATAATGGTAACATGTTATTATTAACTAGGGGCCTGGTGCATGGATTTGTGCATGGTTGGGGTCCAGCCAGCCCACCCTGATCAGGGGTGGGGCCATCTGGGGGGAGGGGCTGCAGGTAGTTGGCTGGCTGGCCCCACCCCCTGGTCAAACTCCTGGTCCAGGGGACAATTTGCATATTAGCCTTTTATTGTATAGGACTAGAGGCCCAGTGCACGAATTCAGGTACCAGTGGGGTCCCTTTGCCTGGCCTGAGGTTGGAATGAAACCGGCTCTCCAACATCCCCCGAGGGGTCCTAGATTGCGAGAGGGTGCAGGCCAGGCTGAGGGACCCCACCCCTGCACAATCGGGGCCAACTGGAGAGGGACTGGGGGAGGGCTCCAGGGCGTGTCTGGCCCGTCTCACTTAGGCCCAATCGGATGGATCCCAGCAGCAAGCTAACCTACTGGTCAGAGCGTGTGCCCCCTGGTGGTCAATGCACATCATAGTGACTAGTTGAGCGGTCGACCGAATGATCGACCAATTGGTTGGACCCTTAGCATATTAAGCTTTTATATATATAGATGTTGATGATAATAGTAATATGCAATATATAGGGTTTCTAATAGATTCTATTATCACCACACATATTACTTAGAGCAATGCCTGGCACATAGTAAATACTATAAGTGTTTTTATTATTTCACTTGACCACAGGGATCTCCCTTCTGTATTGAAAGGACACATCATCTGTGTCATTCACATGGCACTTAAATATATGTTGCCCTGTGCAATTTCTGTAATGTTAACATTCATGGTTGTATATTTTATATATTGTATTGTCGCCTTGGGCAGATCAACTTTGTTGAATTTTCTATACTGCATAGCAAAATGCTAAACACATATTCAAATACTTGTTAAATTATGAACAAATGGCATTGAAGGACAGATAATTTCTAGGGCTTTTTCTATTCCTAGGAGAACTGATTACCTCAGCAAGAGCCACATTAGCATTTTGGAGGTTTTAAAGATCCAAGTAACAAACTTTGTCTCTCTCCTCAGATGTGGCCACTTTGGGATCAATTGTGCTGACAAACAATGCATTCCCTAGGGGTCCTGGTTCTGAGGGACTGATATAGACCTTTTGTTGTCTGAAAGAATAAAATTTAAATAGTTGCTTAGCAGAAGTCAGCCAACAGAGACTGGCGAGGAAGGTACAATGGGAGCATAAAAGAGGTCACCAGCAGGTTAAGGAGAAGAATGAGAGATGGACTAATGAGGTTGAAGGGCATCCTCGCATTGAGTGACCTGCAAAAGAGATCTTTAAATTTTCTTTCAAATCCATCATTTAAGTAGCCAAAGGTTTTCTCAACATAAAGAAAATAGTTGTCATTTAACTTGAGAATTGTATTTATTTTTAATAGACCTTATTTACTTTAGAATGGTTTAGATTTATAGAACAATTGAGAAGATAATATAGATTGTTCCTGTATATCATATGCTAAGCTTCTTGTATTAATATCTTACATTAGTATGATGTATTTGTTGCAATTAATAAACCAAAACCAAATCATTATTTTTCATTCTTTTATTTTTTAAATTGAATTAAATTCCCCATCACCATTTATCCCACCTATACCCTCTTCCACCTCCATTCCCCCTCCCATCACCACCACAATCATCACACTGTTGTCCCTGTCAATGAGTTCTTTCTCTTTTTTTCTCTTTTGCTCAATCCCTCCAACCCCTGTACAGCTGTCAGCCTGCTCTCTATCTATGAGTCTGTCTCTATTTTGCTTGTTAGTTTACTTTGTTCATTAGATTCCACATATGAGTGAAATCATATGGTGCTTAACTTCACTGACTGGCTTATTTATCTTAGCATAAAGTGCTCTAGGTCTATCCATGCTGTTGCAAAGGGTAAAAATGCCTCCTTTTTAATGGCCAAGTAGTATTCCATTGTGTAAATATACTTTAGCTGTTTTATCCTCTTTACCTACTAATGGAGCCTTGGGCTGTTTCCAGATCTTGGCTATCCTTAATTATAAAAACCCTGGGTCATAATGTCCAGTAACAAGGGAGCTTGACCAATGGGAAGTCAGTTCTTCAGTCAGCGCTTGGTTGCTGTGGCAACCCAGGCTGACTGCTTCCGCTGCAGGTGCAGTGCCCCAGCACTGACTGCTGAGGGGGCTGTGAATCAGGGACAGAGAGAGTCCTAAAGAGAGAAGCAGGGACTGATCCTTTGCCTCTGTGGCAGCTTTTGATCAGCACTTGCCTCTCTTTCTCTCCTAGTGTGGCCAGCAGCCACACCTCCATTTCTCTCCAGGCCTCCACTGAGGCTTCTGATCAGCCCCGCCTTTCTGATCAGGCCCTGTTGATAGGCCCAGAGACACTGACTGGCATAGAAACTGACCAATCAGAACCAAATCTGGGTGAATTGTGAAGAGCCAATGACTGCCTAGGAGGTGGAGCCTTTTATGCTTACTGGCATAGAAACCGACCAATCAGAACCAAATCTGGGTGAAGTGTGAGGAGCCAATGGTTGCCTAGGAGGCGGAGTTTTTGCTGCTGACTGTCATAGAAACTGACCAATCAAAACCAAATCTGGCTCAACTATGAGAAGCCAATGGCTGCCTAGGAGGTGGAGCTTTTTATGCTTACTGGCATAGAAACCGACCAATCAGAACCAAATCTGGGTGAAGTGTGAGGAGCCAATGGTTGCCTAGGAGGCGGAGCTTTTGCTGCTGACTGGCATGGAAACCAACCAATCAGAACCAAATTGGCTGGCAGAGGAGGGCAGTTAGGTATGAGTTCAGGCCTGCAGGGGAGGACAGTTGGGGGCAAGATCAGGCTGCCAGGGAGGGCTGTTGGGGGTGAGATCAGGCTGGCAGGGGGAGGCCATTGGGGGCCAGATCAAGCCAGCAGGGGAGTGCTGTTGGGGGTGAGATCAGGCCAGCAGCAAAGGGCAGTTGGGGGTGAGATAAGGCAGGCAGAGGCAGTTGGGGGTGAGATCAGTTTGGCAGGCAGAGGCAGTTAGGAACGATCAGGCAGGCATGCAGGTGAGCAGTTAGGAGCCAGTGGTCCCGATTGTGAAAGGGATGTTCGACTAAACCGGCAGTTGGACATCCCCCAAGGGGTCCCCGATTGGAGAGGGTGCAGGCTGGGCTGAGGGAACCCCCCACTCCGTGCACAAATTTCATGCACCGGGCCACTAGCTGTAAATAATAGTACAATAAACAAAGGGTGCATATGTTCTTTCATATTAGTGTTTGAGGTTTCTTTAGATAAATTCCCAAAAGTGGGATCTCTGGGTTATAAGGCAGTTCCATTTTTAGTTTTTTTGGGGAAATTCCACACTGCTTTCCACAGTGGCTACACCAGTCTGCATTCCCACCAACAGTGTGTGAGGGTGACCTTTTCTCCATATCTTCACCAATACTCATTGTTTGTTGATTTATTGTTGATAGCCATTCGGACAGGTGTGAGGTGATATTTCATTGTGGTTTTAATTTGCATTTCTCCCATGATTAGTGACTTTGAGCACTTTTCATATGCCTATTGGCCATCTGTATGTCCTCTTTGGAAAAATGTCTACTTAGGTCCTTTGTCCATTTTTAAATTGGATTCTTGTTTTCTGGTGTTGAATTTTATAAGCTTTTCATAAATTTTGGATATGAAGTCCTTATCAGATGTATTGGTGAATATGCTCTCCCATTTAGTGGGTTGTTTTTTTCATTTTGTTAATGGTTTCTTTTGCTGTGCTAGTTTGATGTAGTCCCATTTTTAAAATTTTTCCCCCTTGCTCAAGTAGATATATCAGAAACAATATTGCTACAAGAAATGTTTGAGGTTTTACTGCTTATGTTCTCTTCTTAAATTTTAATGGTTTTGAGTCTAACATTTAAGTCCTTATCCATTTTGTGTTTACTCTTGTGTGTGTTGTAAGGTGGTCTAGTTTCATTTTTATGCATGTATCTGTCATATTTTTCAACACTATTTATTGAATAAAGTCCATTTAATGTTTTTGACTCTTTTATCAAATATTGACTATATAAGTATGGATTTATTTCTGGGCTCTCTATTCTGTTCCATTGATCTACATGTCTATTTTCATGCCAGTGCCATGATGTTTTGATAATTATGGCCTTGCAGTATAGTTTGATATTAGGTAGCTTGATTCCTCCAACTTTGTTCTTTTTTCTCAAGATTGTTGTTGCTATTTGGGGTCTTTTGTGGTTCCATATAAATTTTTGTAATATTTGTTCATGGGTATCTTGATAGGAGTTGTACTGAATTTGTAGATTGTTTTGGGTGGTATGGGCATTTTAATGATGTTAATTCTTTCAATTCATGAATATAGTATATGCTTCCAATTATTTGTATTTTCTTCAATTTCTTTCTTCAGCACCTTATAATTTTCTGAATATAGGTCTTTTATATCCTTGGTTAAATTTATTCCTAGGTAATTTTATTCTTTTTTGAAGCAATTGTGAATGGGATTGTTTTTTAGTTTTCCTTTCTGAAAGTTCATTATTGGCATATAAAAATGCAATGATTTCTGGATACTTACTTTGTATTCTGCTACTTTACTGAATTCATTTATCAGTTCTAATATGTAGTGTGTTTTGTGTGGAATGTTTTAGGTTTTCTATATACAGTATCATGTCATCTTCAAATAATGACAGTTTACTTTTTATTTTTCATGATGTGTTTTGGTGTGAGCATCCTTAGGCCCATCTTGTTGGAACTCTCTCTGCTTCCTGGGCTTGTGTGTGTGTTTTTCTTCACTAGGTTAGGGAAGTTTTTGGTCATTATTTTTTCAAATAGGATCCTCTGATTGGGTGTTTTTCTACCTTGTCTTCCAAATCGTTGATTTGAACTTCTGCATCATCCAACCTACTATTTATTCCTTCCAGTGTATTTTTTAAAAAACCCTCAGCCAAGGATATACTTTTAATTGATTTTCTGGAGAGAGGGGAAGGAAGAGAGAGAGAGGGAGAGAGAGAGCAAGAGAGAGAGAGAGAGAGAGAGAGAGAGAGAGAGAGAGAGAGAGAGAGAGAGACCAGGAATCAAACCCACAACTTTTTGGTGAATGGAATGACACTCCAACCAACTGAGCCATTTGATCAGGGCCTTGATGTAATGTAATGTTTTTTTTTCAGATATTGAATTCTTCATTTCTGACTGGTCCTGTTTTTATGGCTTCTATGTCCTTTTTCATGCTGTTGAGCATCCTTATAATCATTGCTTTGAACACTATATCTGGTAAATTGCTTGCCTCCATTTTATGTAGCTCTTCTTTTGGAGAATTCTCTTGTTCTTGCATTTGGGATCTCTTTGTCTCCCCATATGGCTGCCTCTTTGTGTTTATTTCTGTGTTTTAGGTAGATCTGCTATGAGTCCTACCTTGGTAGTGTGGCCTCATGTTGTAGGTGTCCTATGGGACCCAGTGGTGTAGTCTCTTTGATCACATGACCTTGAGCTCTAGGAATGTCCCTTGTGTGGGTTATGTAGGGTCTCCAGTTTTAATTGAATCTTAATTTTTATTGGGTTTTTCATGCATGGGATCCACATTTAGGCGGGCTGACTGTGAGGCTCCAACCCCAACATGGCATGTGAGCTGCTGTTCAGGTGCTGATCATACGATGTGGTATTCGCCTCAGCAGGTTTTGGTGTCTGCTGAGATCTTGCTTTGTATATACTGTGTGTGAAGCTTATTGGATCCTACTCTCTTGTAGTCTGAAGCTGGTCACTGGGTGTATTGCATATGGGCCTCTTGTGGGGACTCTGATGTAGGACAATGTCAGACGTTGCCTGTGACTGGCCCTTGGCAACCTGTTTGGAGCTATGAATGATCCACAGTTTGTGGCTGCCTCTGCTGGACTTGGGTGTGTGTGCAGAAAGGACCAAGTTGCACACCAAGTCTGGCTTTTACCAGCACTGGGCTTGGGGAAAGGCAGCAAAGTTCTCAAAGAACCCAGCCTGTTCAACTTAGTCACTGAAAGAGCCTCTGGCTGTTCTCCTCAATAGGGCATAAGTTCCACAGGGTGGGGTGAGATGAATTCCACAGGGTGGAGCTATTGCCTTCCCTTAGGCTGCTAACTCATGGAGGAGAGTGCTTTGCCTGAGAAAGATGGCTTCTGCAGTGGGGGAATGACTCAGTATAGGGATCCTGGTGGCTTACCCTTCAGTGCTCCCCCCACAGAGTCACCAACCCCAGACTCTCCTCGTGTGGCTCTAGTCTGCTCTGCCTTCCCTCTGCCAGAGCCCAAGGTGAGTGACTGTGAATGGATTTGTATGCATTGCCTTTTTAAGGGGCATCTCTTCCTGGTGGGCAGAAGCCCTGCTGCTTTTCACAGCCAGATGCTATGTACTTTCTGGCTCTGGTGCTCTAGGCTGGGAGCCTGGCTTGGGATTTAGACCCCACACTTCTCAGGGTGAACACCCCGCAGCTGACATATACCTCCGGAACCTCAGCTGCCACCTGTGGGAGCCCTGCAATCATCTTGCTCCTTCACACTTCCTATCAGTCTTGATGTGGCTTCTTCTATAAGTCCTTGGTTATAAGGCTTCTCTGCAGCTCTTCTTCAGGATGATTTTTCTATAATTTAGTTGTAATTTTAGTTTGGTCCTGAGAGGTGGTGATTGTAGCTTCCAACTAATCTCCTGCCATCTTGGATCTCAAAATGTTTTGAGTATACTTAATTATAAAACAAACTAGAGGCCCGTGCACGAAATTCGTGCATGGAGGGGTGTGTCCCTCAGCCCCGCCTGCACCCTGGGATCGGGCCTAAACGGGCAGTCGGACATCCCTCTCACAATCCAGTACTGCTGGCTCCCAACTACTCGCCTACCTGCCTTCCTGATTGCCCCTAACCCTTTCTGCCTGCCAGCCTGATCACCCCCTAACCACTCCTCTGCCAGTCTGATTGATGCCTAACTGCTCCCCTGCCAGCCTGTTTGCCTCTAACTGCCTTCCCCTGCAGGCCTGGTCACCCCTAACTGCCCTCCCCTGCAGGCCTGGTCCCCCCCAACTTCCCTCCCTTGTAGGCCTGGTTCTTCCCAACTGCCCTCCCCTGCTGGCTTGATCACCCACAACTGCCCTCCCTTGCAGGCCTGGTCCCTCCCAACTGGCCTCCCCTGCTGGCCATCTTGTGTCCACATGGGGGCAGCCATCTTGTGTGTTGGAGTGACAGTCAATTTGCATATTACTCTTTTATTAGCTAGGATAGAGGCCTGGTGCACAGGTGGGGGCCAACTGGTTTGCCCTGAAGGGTGACCCGAATCAGGGTGGGAGTTCCCTTGGGGCTTGGGGCGGCCTGAGCGAGGGGCCTGTGGTGGTTTGTAGGTCAGCCATGCACCCTGGTGACCCAAGCGGAGGCCCTGGTATCTGGGATTTATTTATCTTCTATAATTGAAACTTTGTAGCCTTGAGTGGAGGCCTGGGCCCACCAGGGTGTGTGGAAAGCTTGGCTTCCTCCATTGCTGGGGAAACCCAAGCCTCCTGCTTGCTCCGTGGCTGAAGCCATCTTGGTTGGGGTTAATTTGCATACTCACTCCTGATTGGCTGGTGGGCGTGGCTTGTGGGTATAGCTGAGTGATGGTTAATTTGCATATTACTCTTTTATTAGATAGGATTCTGTTTCCTGAGTGTGTGTGGCTGAAAGCTGTAGCTACCAGGCCTGACAGAAGAGCTTTTCTGAGGGCAGAGTGAATGAATTGAATCATTATCATTAAATGAAGTCTATAGTTTATTCAGATTTCCATAGTTTTCACCTAATCTCTCTCTCCCTCTTCCCATTCCACAATTCCCTGTAGGATACCACATTACATTTAGTTGTCCTGGGTTGGGGCTGAGGAGGATCCTGTAACCAAGGTAGGTGCCCTTGACCTGCATGGAACCCAGTAGCCGACACTCTATCCACCAAGCCAAATCAGCTAGGGCATGACTTATGGCTATTGATATTGACCTTGATTGCCTGATTGAGATAGTGTTTGTCAGTTTCTCCTCTGTAAAGTTTCCCCTTTTTTTGGATGGAGTATCTACATAAATTATTTGGAATACTTCTACACAGGAGATTTCTCTCTTCTCTCTCATTTATTAATTTTAAAAATCATTTATTTATATCAGTATTGGCTCTAGGAGTTTAGAAATTTTAAATGAAAAAAGAAGAAATGCCTTGGAGAATAGAGTCCTTCTTTCCCTGAATACTTGTGAAGTCTAAAAGATGTTTGTACTTTAGCTATTATCTTATAGGAACAACTGAAAATATGATCAGAAGTAAAGGTACACTCGAGTAACTAGATGATGTTAATAGACATAGGTAATAGTTGCATATGTACTGTAAAAGCACCCAATTTTACTTTCACAATTATAGAATCTGAAAACAACAAAATGACTTTTTAACTATTTAATGGAAAGAATTTCAATTATTTGGTCCAAGGTTCCTACATGACTATTACCCGTTTTTCCACCTCTCTCCCTCTTTTCTAAGTTTATCCCTTTTTCCACACTGTATCTGGATTTGATCTTCAGTAGTCAGTCTATGCTAAGCAATCAAATGCCTCTTAGGATGTCTTTCCCAAATTCTGAGCTCTTTTGATATTTTGATTAATTCTCTTAATCTCTAACATTCTTCTTAAATCAAGGGACAATGTAAGTCTGAATATTGGAGAACTTATTTCACCAAGATTTAGTTATCCTGCCTCTAAATTCAGGCTTATTCTCCTTGAGTCTATGACTTGGCACCATCAATGTTAATGTTAGTGGAAGGCATCCAGCACTTGGAAGTCCTGTTTTTTTTTCCTTCTTCTCATATTTCACATGCAGTAGTCTTCCATAAAGACCAGTAGAAACACTTTTTTTTTTTTTTTTTTTTTGGTGTGGGTAAATTGGCTTAAAGAGAAAATATAATTATTTTCACTGATTTTGAAATTGCCTTATTAGCATCTTCTCATTCCTGAAAAATGGACATTTTAAAATGAGAAGAAGAGCTCTGGAATGCACACTTTTCTTTGAGATCACTTTTAAAGCTTCAGTAAAGAATCTTCAGTTACTTTTGTGTAATCAGAGGCTAGATATTGAAGTATTCTCAACAATTGAGAATGGTCTCTGGGCATTTATACTCCACATCATGAGAAGGCTTTATGGCCAGACATACAACTTTAGTTATTTGCATTTTTTATGATATTGAGTATGTTGAGAATCTAATCTCTGAAATGTGCATTTATTGGAGAAACCATTCAGAATGAAATAAACTTAAACAAAAGAGAAATAAAGATCCTGATTTTGGCTTTTGCATGATAAGAGATAAAGGTTCCTGATGAATCTCAGAATAAGAAGAAACCATTTATTTGGCAAATTAATGAATGTCACTCATGGGTTAGATTTAAACTTAATTTAATAACCTCTAAAAACATTAATCGTCTCTTACTTCTTTGTGAAAAATACAATCCATTTTACTGTGTCTTTGAAGGCATCTTTCACTTGTTTGTTTAGAAGGGTATAAATGAATGGATTAAGCACAGGGGCAACTGAAGTGGTGAGCACAGACACCACTTTATTTATGGCCACTCCTTCCTTTGCTGAAGGTTTGATGTAGATGAAGATGCAGCTGCCATAGGTGAGGGAAACCACAGTCATATGAGAAGAGCAGGTGGAAAAGGCCTTTTTCCTTTGTTGGGCAGAAGGGAACCTTAGAATGGTCTTGATGATGTTTGTGTAGGAAAGCACTACACACACTAAGGTAATAATGAGTGTCAGCACAGCAAAACTCAAAAGAACTCTCTCTATTAACGCTGTGTCCGAACAGGTTATTTGTAAAATAGGAGATGTATCACAGCCAAAATGATCAATCACATTCGAATCGCAGAATTCCAGCTGGAGGCCCATGCTTAGAGGTGGGAGGATAATCAACAGGCCAGCAAACCAACAGCGGAGAGCGAGTGTAGTGCAGACTCTGTTGTTCATGATGATTGTGTAATGCAGGGGCTTACAAATGGCCACCTAATGGTCATAGGATATGGCGGCAAGGAGAAAAAATTCTGTTGCTCCTAAGAGGACAACAAAAAATATTTGGGTGGCACAAGCATTGTAGGTAATATTATTATCTCCAGTTATCATAGTATACAGGAATCTGGGAATACAGACGGTGGTGAATGAAACTTCCAGGAAAGAGAAATTCCGGAGGAAAAAGTACATGGGAGTTTTAAGATGGGAATCCAAAAGTATGAGGGTGATGATGGTGAGGTTCCCAGACACACTCAACATTGTTATGCCCAGATTTCGTGATCCCCAAAGACCACCAGGGAGCTGAGTCCGATGCAAAAGCAAAGAGCCTTTAATCGAGCTAGCTCGAGCTCAGTCCCACACACACACACTGGCACAGCGGTGAGGCAAGGTGGAGAGAGAGAGAGAGCCCCAGACCCCAAACGCGCTGATTTATAGGGGGCCTGGGAGAGGTAGGAGGGGTGAGGTAGTGTGGCCTCCGCTGATTGGTCGGGGTCAGGTTGCACATGGGGGCAGGGCGCGGCTTACTTTCCTCTTGCATTTCTATTGGCTAATTCAAAAGTGTGGGTTGGGCTCTTGGAGACGTTCTAGGGTGGGAACCTGACTCCAAGAGGTGGAGGACATGGAACAAAGGGAACATGGAGTCGGTCTCTCCCCGCCCTTTCAAACATGTGTTGTAGTGTAACCCCCATCTTACAAAGGACGCCTCAAAAAGTCGAATTATGGAGTCATTTATTAAAAGCCGGCGGCATACGAGGGAGCAAAAGCGCTCCAGACCTCGCAGCCCCGAACAGCTTGCCACATCTGGCTTATATGCAGAATATCACAAAAGTATCGATTACATCTTTGGGTCTGGAATGAGGAAACTGTTTCACGAAAAGCATTCTTTACAGAAGCAAAAATTGAGCAAGTTAGCTATCTAAAGTATTTACGAATCACTGAATCAACAGAAACACATTATCTGGGACCACCGGGGCAATTTAGAATGATTGTGCTGTCCAGATTCCGGGACCACTGAGTCAACCGAAACTCAGTTATCTGTAGCTACTGAGACAATTTAGGATAATTGTGCTGTTCTGATTCCCAGAAGAATGTGCTTCAGTAACCAGTGAGATCACAATCAATGGGATACTCAAACCACCATCAGTGGAGTATTCAATTAGTACATAAGTTCAGAAAATCAAAATACCTTTTAAATGAGTACAGAACCCAAAACAGCAAGGTTAAAATATTAAACAGCAATTTTTACCCAAGTATAGTTGCTACCGTACTTCACATGTAGGTGAGAAACAAAAATACAAAAAGCAGAACTTGCAGTTTTGGGTCATCTGTCAGTCCCAGCAAGATGAATGTGGTTATTGCTGTATAATTTTTCATCCCTGCCTTGTGCCAAGTCAAATGTAATTTCACCTGAAGAGAGAAGTGTCATAAGAAGCTAGCAGCGGAATGTAAATGAAAACTCCCCAACAAGCTAGCTCACTTTATTCTTTTGCTTAATAAGCAATTTGTTAACATAGTGCTCTTGACATCGTACTAAGAGGCATATATAGGAAATATCTAATATAGATCTAATGCTTATAATTCTCTGATTAGAAAGCACATGTACAAAGATGTCAAATAAAAACAATACAAAACAAAAAGACATAAATCACGTGTCTGTTTTGCAATTCTTCAACAATATTGCCTTGTAGTACAGATTTTGTCTTTATCATGAAGGAAATAGTCATTTTTTAAGTTTTTCCCTCTCATCCTTGTTTTTCTTTGCTTTTCCACACCATACTGAAATGTTCCATTTTCAAAACCAAGAACGATCTGTTAATGAGTATTTTTGTGTTTTAAAATAAAACTTTTTTAGAGCAATATTAGGATCACAGTAAAATTGAGGGGAAGATACAGAGAGTTCCCCTATACCTCCTGCTGTCACACATGCACAGCCTTCCCCACTAGCAATAGGTTCCTGCAGTGTGGTCCACTTGTTACAACTAATAAACCTACATTGACGCATCCAAGTCCATAGTCTCCATTATGGTTTACTCTTGGTGTTGTACATTCTATGGGTTTGGACAGAGTTTTAATTAGTATTTTATGTTAATCGTCTTATGTTGTTATGCTAAATGTTGACAGCAGCACATTCATTTGAAAGAGTTCTACTCTTTGTAATTTAAATTATCTCTAGATTGAGAGATAAAAAGTTTAAAATACAGATGTACCTATGTTTTTTTAGCCTATATTTAGGCAAATGAAAGTATGCCTAAGCCAGTTGTGGGACTGCTTACACAGTGGTTTTCCTGAAGTGGTATAAAGAAATGTGCTGAAACCTGGATATAAACCACAATTAGTCCTGTTCTGGAGCTTTGGGTCATGGTAGGAGCCCAGAGGATCTGATTGGTGGCTGTGCTTTCTTTGGCAGCCTGGTCAATCCTGTGCTTTTCGCAGCACTCAGCCATCAGATCTGTCTCAGGATATATCTTAGTGACTTGTTTGAATAATTGCTGCTGCTCCCCTCCTCGAATCAACTCTCCCCACTAATTTACCAACCAGCTATGTTCTCTGAGTTAAGAAAACAACACATTTTTATTGATTTCAGAGAGTGGGAGGGAGAGGGAGAGAGAGATAGAAATATCAATGATGAGAGACAATCATCCACTGGCTGCCTCCTGCATGGCCCCTGATGGGGATCAAGCCTGCAACCCTGGCATGTGCCCTGGGAATTGAGCTGTTACCTTCTATTCATGGGTTGATGCTCAACCACTGAGCCACCCCGGCAGGGCTGTTCGCTGAGTTTTGATACAGTAACTTGCCGAGGCAACATCCAGGAACAAATGGACACACCTGAGCCAATCTTTGTAAACAAATTATAAAGGACGCTATTGTACTTTTTGGTATTCTCATTGCATATATCGCTGTCCATTTCAGTGCTTCCCAGGAGTTTTAAGCCTCTCTGGTACTCTAAGTTACATTTTTTTCAGGAATCCAATAGAGGCTCAGGAAATTCCCCCCTCTTTCATGTCAAAACTTACCCTCATTGAGATTCATATTTCAAGCAACTACTCTCAGGTATCCATCTGTAAAAGAAGACCTGGTGGGTGCATTCTCACTGGGCATATCAGTAGTTCATAACAACTCAATCTATTGGCCTATAATATGTCTCTGTGTTTTATTAGGGAGGATTAATTATAAAACAGGAAAATTTAGGCATAACTCAAGGGTTTATAGGAAAATACTACACATTTCTACATATCAGGCAAAAACTAATCTCTTATGTGTATAAGCGATTGTACCCAATGTGTGTGTTATATAAAAATGTAAAAATACATTAGGGTACTCTTATTTCTTATTGCTCAAATAAGTAATCTACATTTATTCATTAAAAATATTTAAAAAGCATCTATTATTTAAAAAGCATAATATCAGAAATCCCACATATAATTTCACTCATATGTGGGATTATAAAACTGAAAGCAACAAATGAACAAACAAACAAACAAACGAACACAAACTCATAGACTCAGACAACAGTAATTACCAGAGGGAAGGGGGAATGGGGGTAGTAAAGGGGGTCATATATACGGTGACAGATGATTTGACTTTGGGTCAAATCACAATGCAATATGAAGATCATGTGTCATAGGAATGTGCACTTGAAACCTATATAATCTTATTAATCAATGTCGCCGGATAAATTTAATAAAAAGAAAGAAAAAAACAAAAGCTTTCAGGCTATACCAGTAGGAAATGATATTTCATTTTAGTGCATGTTCAGTAACATGATAACACAAGAAAACAGTGAAAATGCAACTTTGAACTTGGGATAACTACTTCATGATTACTCCTTGGCAATCATTCTTAGTTATCTTAGTAGCTGTTCATATTTTCCTATGTTCACTCAGTTTCTCTCGGTTTGTTTCTTTTTACTAAAGTTGTCAATGTCATCTGTCACCACAAGCTGAGTTGGCAAAGTGCATTGCTCAGAGGTCACAGATATGATTTTGGAACAGAGAAAACCTTCCCTTAGCTCCTGGGCAAAACACTTACCATATACTTGTCAGGGGAAGATTCTGATAGACCAAATGAACGGATAGGTCAGGTTTATCCCTGCACTCCTAATCTCCCTCTTCCATTGCAGAAGAATTAAATCCTTGTGCTGGCTACTGGCATTGAACTCCAGCTCCCCCTGTCCTATGAAGTTCCTAGAATCTAAAATTATCCCCTGCTCCTCTTATCAAAACTCTTGTTCTTCTGTATTGGTAGGAAAGACCCGTGAACTCAATCATTATAGCATTTTTTTTATAGCATTTTTAAAAAAAATAAATCTTTATTGTTCAGATTATTACAGGTGTTCCTCTTTTTTTCCCCCCATAGCTCCCCTCAACCTGATTTCCCACCCCACCCCATGCCCTTACCCCCCGCCACTGTCTCCATCCATAGGTGTAAGCTTTTTGTCCAATCTCTTCCCGCACCCTTCGCACCCCCTTCACCCTGAGAATTGTCAGTCCACTCCCTTTCTATGTCCCTGATTCTATTATATTCACCAGTCCATTCTGTTCTTCAGATTTTTTATTCACTTGATTTTTAGATTCACTTGTTGGTAGGTATGTATTTGATGTCATTTTGTTGTTCATAATTTTTATCTTTACCTTTTTCTTCTTCCTCTTCTTAAAGAATACCCTTCAGCATTTCATGTAATCCTGGTTTGGTGGTGATGAACTCCTTTAGCTTTTTCTTGTCTGTGAAGCTCTTTATCTGACCTTCAACTCTGAATGATAGCTTTGCTGGGTAGAGTAATCTTGGTTGTAGGTTCTTGCTATTCATCACTTTGAATATTTCTTGCCACTCCCTTCTGGCCTGCATAGTTTCTGCCAAGAAATCAGCTGACAGTCATATGGGTACTCCCTTGTAGGTAACTAACCGTTTTTCTCTTGCTGCTTTCAAGATTCTCTCTTTGTCTTTTGCCCTTGGCATTTTAATTATGGTGTGTCTTGGTGTGGTCCTCTTTGGATTCCTCTTGTATGGGGTTCTGTGCGCTTCCTGAACCTGTAAGTCTATTTCTTTCACCAGGTAGGGAAAGTTTTCTGTCATTATTTCTTCTAATAGGTTTTCAATATTTTGCTCTCTCTCTTCTTCTGGCGCCCCAAAAATTCTGATGTTGGTATGCTTAAAGTTGTCCCAGAGGCTCCTTACACTATCTTCATATTTTTGGATTCTTTTTTCTTTTTGTTTTTCTGGTTGGGTGTTTTTTGTTTTCTTATATTTCATATCTGTGGTTTGATTCTTGGGGTACGTTGATCTACAGTTGAGTTTCTGTATACTCTTTATTTTAGACAGTGTATGCTTAATTTCTGACTGGTCCTTTTCCATTTTTTTGGCATTCTCATTAAGGTCCTTGAAGGTCTCACTAAGCTCCTCGGAGGTCTCATCAAGTTTCTGGGCAGTTTTTAGAAGATTCTTGAGTAACCTTATAAATGTGGTTCTGAACTCCTTTTCTTTAGTGCCAGTTATAATGAACTGAATTCCAGATTTTAAAACTGACTGTATTCATCCTCTGCCTATGTTTACAGAATTAGGAAAAATATGTCTTGACAACAATATACTTACTTTTCTTTAAAAAAATACATTTTTTATTGATTTCAGAGAGGAAGGGAGAGGGAGAGAGAGATAGAAACATCAATGATGAGAGAGGATAATTGATCGGCTGTCTCCCACACACCACACACTAAGGATCTAGCCTGCAACTTGGGCATGTGCTCTACTGGGAATCTAACCATGACCTCTTGGTTCATAGGTCGACGCTCAACCACGGAGCCACGCCAGCTGGGCTATATACTTACTTTTTCTACAGTTCTGTACGAGGCCCTTGATGGAACCACAATTTGAGGAACATTCAATTTGTGAGTTTTATGTGTACTTCTGCTCCCGATCTCATATTCCACCTATTTGCACACCCAGTCTCACCCTCCACACAAGCATATTTGTGTGTGTATGTGTGAGTGAGTGTGTGTGTGTGTGCATGTGCGCACGTGACAGAACTCTCCTAGATTTGTATATATCTGATATAATTGAGCCCAGTCTCAGCCTCCTCTTCCCACACCAAGTCTAAATGCCATCTGTTACTAGATTTCTCAGTTACTCTGTTCAAAGGAAGGAAAGAGTGGTGCAGAGATAAGGAAGGTTTCTCTCTAGTTTTGTCAGAGGGGCATCTCTGAATCTCCTGGGCAGAGGCAGGCTTCCCTGCAAATTGTATAACAGCAACATTTCTTTTATATGTTTAGTCTGCTACCAATGCACAGGGAACATGGGAGTGAACAACCAAATAGTCCTTGGTGACCCCATTTCAAAAGTTACTAATGAACTGATGGTAGTTTAATCAGCAGTATAAAAACACACGTAGCAATGGGAACAATGTCCTCAGAGACATGGAAGGTGGGCTGGTGTCATCTGAATTCCATTTTGATTTCTTTGTTGAATCTTTATAATTCTCCTAGAATTAGACACTCTATTTGGCACTTTATACATACAATATATTATTTATCTTTGATGTAAATCTTAGGTAAAGTAAAAAAAAAAAAAGACCCCAAACTATCTTCATTTTACAGATGAGGAAACTGAGGAGCAGAGGAATGACTGGGCAGAATGCTCTTTGGAGTAGTGCATGTTTTGAGCAAAAATTGACCTGAACACAAAAGTCCTGATTCTTTCTCCATACTACCCTAGCTACTTGTCCCAATATTTAAGAGGCTTACCAGCACTCAAATAACAAATGGTTTCATTTACATGTTGGTCTAAAGACCAAAATAAACAAAATAGAAACAGACTCAGAGAACTGATTGATGGTTGCCAGAAGGGAGGGGGCTGGGTGAGAGGTGAAGATTAAGAAGTATAAATTGGTAGTTACAAAATAGTCACGGGGATGTAAAATAAGTTGGAGGGAATATAGTCAATAATCCTATATAATAAAAGGCTAAAATGCAAATTGTCCCCTTGGGAGTTTGACCAACCGGGAGTTTGACTGCTTGCTATGATGTGTACTGACCACCAGAGGGCAGCGCAGAATGAAGGAAGGCCCTGGCTGGCAGCCAGAAGGCCCCCGATTGGCCCTGATCGCCAGCCAGGCCTAGGGACCCTACCTGTGCACGAATTTCATGCACTGGGCCTCTAGTGTTATGATAACGATGTATGATGCCAGTTAGGTACTGGAAATATCAAGGAGAACACTATGTAAATATGATTGTCTAACCCACTAAACTACATACCTGAAACCAATACAAAATAAAATTGAAAGAAAAAAAATTTCAACTTGATGCTCTTCCAGTGCTACCTGGCCTGTGTTTTCATCCTTTCTCCTTCTACTTATGACTTTTCAGGTAGACAATGAAACCACTTTTGGTATTTGAAGCAATGGAGAGTTTTGCATCTTAAGCACTGAATAAAAAATTGCCTGGTTCCAGGATGTTTCCCTGGACAGGAATATGGCTTATTACTGTCCAGTGACCCTGAAAAAAACCTTTTTTTTTTTTTACTATCTCTGCTGTTATTTCTAGATATTTTTACTCTGCTGCTTATCTTGATACTGGTGTCAAATGATAGAGCAGAGGGTGATCCTACCTCTACTGAAGCAGGTGCCTCTGTTGTCCCTGCACTCTGTCCACTCACTACTCTACTGAGGTTTCCACACTGACTAGCAATGCTACATCACACCTTTTTGTCATTCCCTATTGGCAGAAAGTGATTGATAATTTTCCCTGGCAGGGGGGTAGTCTGGGGAGGAAGAAGATATATCTCTATATTTACAGTAAATTTTTGAAGAACATCCTGACGGGCTATGACAGAGACTGGTAATTTCCTGTCTGATATTTTTCTTTCCTTGTCCATAGCAACTGAATCCCAGTTTTATACTTAGTGCAAAGTGCCCAGATAAAAATCTACCCAGCCTCCTTTACAAATGATATGGGTGTGGGACTAAGATCATGGCCAATGATATATGTTACAGTTACTTAAATCACTATTATTACTAGAGAGCCATAAATTTCCTTAAAAATACTGCTTTTGTTGCATCCCACAAATTATTATATTTTCTTCCAATTATGGTGTTTCTCAGTGAAATTTAATTTTTTAAAAAGAATTTATTTATTTTATTTTATACTGAATTTATTTGGGGTGACATTGGTTAATAAAATTATATAGGTTTCAGGTGTACAGTTCTATAATACATCATCTGTATATTGTGAGTTTACCACCTCAAGTCAAGTCTCCTTCCATCACCATTTATCCCCCCTTTACCTTCTTGTACCTCCTTCCACCTCCATTTCCCTCTAGTAATCACCATACTGTTGTCTGTGTCTATGAGGTTATATTTTTCTTAATACCTTCACCTTTTTCATCCAGTCCCACAACCCCACTCCCTTCTAATAGTTGTCAGTCTGTTTTTTTTTTATCTATAAGTCTGTTTCTATTTTGTTTGTTCATTTATTTTGTTTAATAGATTCCACACATGAGTGAAATCATATAGTACTTGTCTTTCTCTGACTGGCTTATTTCACTTAGCATAATGCTCTCCAGGTCCATCTATGCTGTGACAAAAGGTAATATTTCCTTCCTTTTTATGGCCAACTAGTATTCCATTGTGTAAATACTGTATACCATAGCTTTTTTTATCTACTCATCCGCTGATGGATAGTTGGGCTGCTTCCAAATCTTGGCTATTGTAAACAATGCTGCAATGAACATAGGGGTGCATAATTCTTCCTAATTTAATTCCGTTTGACCAGATAGCACACTGTGTATAATTTGAATTGTGTAAAATTTAATAAGGCTGTTTTTAGAGTCCTGAATATTGTTTAGCTTGGCAAATATTATTTGTGAACCTTAGAACAATTCTTTTTGTTCTTGGAGTGTTCTATACATGCTAGATCATGTTAATAGATAATGTTGTCTTCTGTATACTTAGTGAATTTTTGGGTAATGATTCAATCAAATATTGAGACAGGCATGTTGAATTTTTTTACTATAATTGTGGGTGTTTCTTTTCTCCTTGCAATTTTATCAGTTTTTTGTTTCATGTATTTTGAAGATCTTTATTATATGTGTAAGCAGTTAGGTTTCTTAAGAATAGACCCCTTTGCCATTGAAAAATGATACTTTTTATTCCAATAATATTCTTTGATCTATTCTACTTTGTCTAATGTTAATATGGCTAGTCCAACATTTTACTTAGTGTTATCATTGTGTGTGTATTTTTTTTAGAGTGTTATCTTTTTTATTCTCTGATAAACTAAAAGTCCATTTCTAGATGTTTCTCTTGGTATGCTCATTTGTTTTTATTAGTAAGCAAAGACCTACATAAGGTGCCTTCACCTAGTCCTCAGACTCAGATCTATTTTCATCTTGACTAATCTGGAAGTAACCAAGTTCATATGTCTCCTTGTCAGATGCAACCACACGAAGCCAATCACGAAGAGTAACATTCTTAAGGTATTTCTTGGTAAGATATTTCGAATAATCTTTTAGAGAATTGCTTCTCAAAAGCAACTATGATTTTATTCCTTTTCTTTTTTCTTTCTATAATCCAAGTTTTTTTTAAAATTTTATTTTATTGTTTAAAGTAATACAAATAGCAGTACATATGTCTCCTTTTTTTCCCCCATTGACCTCCCCCTGGCCTCCTCTACCCCCCAGCACATAACCTCACCTACCATGCCCAGTGTCTTGCGTCCATTGGTTATGCTTATATGCATGCATACAAGTAATTCAGTTGATCTCGTACTGTCCCCCAACCCTCCCCTGCCTTCCTGCTGTAGTTTGACAGTCTGTTCGATGCTTCTTTGCCTCTGTATCTATTTTTTGTTCATCAATTTATATTGTTCTTTATATTCCACAAATGAGTGAGATCATGTGGTATTTACTTTTTAAAAAAAATTTAATAAATCTTCATTGTTCAGATTATTACAGTTGTTTCTCCTTTTCCCCCCCATAGCTCCCCTCCACCCGGTTCCCACCCCACCCTTTGCCCTTACCTCCCTCGCACTGTCCTCATCCATAGGTGTACGATTTTTGTCCAGTCTCTTCCTGCACCCCCTTCATTTCCCCCCTGAGAATTGTCAGTCCACTCCCTTTCTATGCCCCTAATTCTATTATATTCACCAGTTTATTTTGTTCCTCAGATTTTTAATTCACTTGATTTTTAGGTTCAATTGTTGATAGATATGTATTTGTTGTTCACAATTTTTATCTTTACTTTTTTCTTCTTCCTCTTCTTAAAGAATACCTTTCAGCATTTCATATAATACTGGTTTGGTGGTGATGAACTCCTTTAGCTTTTTCTTGTCTGTGAAGCTCTTTATCTGACCTTCCATTCTGAATGATAACTTTGCTGGGTAGAGTAATCTTGGTTGTAGGTTCTTGCTTTTCATCACTTTGAATATTTCTTGCCACTTCCGTCTGGCCTGCATAGTTTCTGTTGAGAAATCAGCTGACAATCGTATGGGTGCTCCCTTGTAGGTAATGAACTGTTTTTCTCTTGCTGCTTTTAATATTCTTTGTCTTTTGCCCATGGCATTTTAATTATGATGTGTCTTGGTGTGGTCTTCTTTGGATTCCTTTTGTTTGGGGTTCTGTGTGCTTCCTGGACTTGTAAGTCTATTTCTTTTGCCAGGTAGGGGAAGTTTTCAGTCATTATTTCTTCAAATAGGTTTTCAGTATCTTGCTCTCTCTCTTCTTCTGGCACCTCCATAATTCTGATGTTGGTACGCTTGAAGTTGTCCCAGAGGCTTTGTACACTATCTTCAACTTTTTGGATTCTTTTTTCTTTTTTCTTTTCCAGTTGAGTGTTTTTTGCTTCTTCGTATTTCAAATCTTTGACTTGATTCTTGCGTTCCTCTAGTCTGCTGTTGGGTCTCTGTATAATATTTTTTATTTCAGTCAGTGTATGTTTAATTTCTAGTTGGTCCTTTTTTATATCCTCGAGGGTCTCGCTAAATTTATTGGCCTTTTCTAGGATATTCTTGAAAAGCCTTATAACCGTGGTTTTGAATTCTATATCCAGTCATTTATTTTCCTCCATTTCTTTTGTTTGTGATCTGTTTCTTTGCCTCCGCATTTTCGTTGCTTCCCTGAGTTGGTAGGGTAGCTTTGTGTGCTAGGTTTCCTATATGGCCCAGTGGGTTGGCCTCCCCAGTTAACCTGAGGTGGACATTCTTGGTGCACCCCTTTGTGGACTGTGTGTACGGCCTTGTTGTAGTTAAGTCTTGACTGTTGTTGGTATCACTGGGAGGAATAGACCTCCAGGCCAATTGGCTATGAGGATCAGCTGTGTCTACGCTGGGAGAAGTTTGGTGCTGGAGACAGCCTTATAGGATTAGACTTTCAAAATTGCAAGAGCCTCTGTGCTCAGTTTGGATGGGGCAGAGTCTCAGGGCGGAGCAGACAGTCTTGGCTTCCTGTCAGCCCTGGCCTTGTGGGTGCACCTCTAGACCTCTGCCTTCCGCGACTTCCCTGAGTTTCTGCCTGACAGTCCAGATTCCCCCTGTAAGAGTGTGGGTCCCCAGGGGCTCACCTGGAACTGGGGTTCAGTGCAGTCAGAACTAGGGTTCAGTGCAGTCAGGAGCTACTGACTCCCTTCCGCTAGGGAAAGCCTGTGGCAACCTCCACATTCAGCTTTCTCTGCGAGCACTCACGTGCGCACGCGCAGCTCCAGACCCACCGTGGCTCCCCTGGGTCTCTGAGTCTCCTTGTGCCTTTCTCGCTACCTGACAGTCCAGACTCCCCCTGTATGAGCCTGGGTCCACGGAGTTTCGCCCGGAACTGGGTTTCAGTGCAGTCAGAACTGGGGTTCAGTGCAGTCGGGGGCTTCCTTCCCCCTCCCGCCAGAGAAAGTCAGCCAGGCACTCAGTCGCCCTTCCTCTCTGCGCGTGTCTCCATACCTCACCCCTCTTTTGCCGCTCCTCTGATTCTCTGTGAGCTTTCCTCTTTCCTTCTAGTTGTAGAATTTCCACTCAGCCAGCCTTCCTGTGGTTCTGGATGATGTCCGTTCTGTCTTTTAGTTGTAGTTTTGAAATTGTTGTGCAAGGCAGCAGTTTAGGTGCTTACCTATGCCACCATCTTTGTTTTTCCTGTATTTACTTTCACTGACTGGCTTATTTCACTTAGCATAATGTTCTGCAGTTCCATCCATACTGTTGCAAATGGTAAGAAGTCCCTCTTTTTTACAGTAGCATAGTATTCCATTGTGTAGATGTACCACAGTCTTCTATTCCACTCATCTGCTGATGGGCAGTTAGCTTGTTTCCAAATCTTAGCTATTGTAAATTGTGCTGCTAAGAACATAGGGGTGCATATATCCTTTCTGATTGGTGTTTCTGTTTTCTTGGGATATATTCCTAGAAGTGGGATTACTGGGTCAAATGGTAGTTCCATTTTTAGTTTTTTTGAGGAAGCACCATACTGTTTTCCACAGTGGCTGCACCAGTCTGCATTCCCACCAGCAATGCATGAGGGTTCCTTATTCTCCGCATCCTTGCCAGCGCTTGTAATTTGTTGATGATAGCCATTCTGACAGGTGTGAGTTGCTACCTCATTGTTGTTTTGATTTGCATCTCTCGGATGATTAGTGACAGTGAGCATGTTTTCATATGTCTCTTGGCTTTCTGTATGTCTTTTTTCAAAAAGTGTCTATTTAGGTTCTTTGCCTATTTTTTGATTGGATTGTTTAATCTTTCTTTTGTTAAGTTGTATGAGTTCCCGATAAATGTTGTAGATTAAACCCTTATTGGTGATAACATTGGCAAATGTGTTCTTTCATGCAGTGGGCTTTCTTGTTGTTTTGTTGATGGTTTCTTTTGCTGTGCAGAAGCTTTTTATTTTGATATAGTCCCATTTGTTTATTTTCTCTTTAGTTTCCATTGCCCTTGGAGATGTATTTGTAAATATATTGCTATGATAAAAGTCTGCTATTTTGCTGGCCATGGCTTCTTCTAAGACTTTTATGGTTTTCCATCTCACATTTAAATCCTTTATCCATTTTGAGTTTATTTTTGTGTATGGTGTAAGTTGGTGGTCTACTTTCATTTTTTGCAAGTATCTGTTTAATTTTCCCAACACCATTTATTGAAGAGACTGTCTTGACTCTATTGTATGCTCTTGCCTTCTTTGTCAAATATTAATTGAGCATAATGGCTTGTGTCAATTTGTGGGTTCTCTGTTCTGTTCTACTGGTCTATATGTCTGTTCTTGTGCCAGTACCAGGCAGTTTTGAGAACAGTAGCTTTGTAGTATAGCTTGATATCTGGTATTGTGATCCCTCCAACATTGTTCTTCTTTCTCAAGATTGCTGCAGCTATTTGGGGTCTTTTTTTTATTCCAGATGAATTTTTGGAGAGTTTGTTCTAGGTCTTTGAAGTATGCCATTGGTATTTTAATGGGGATTGCATTGAATTTATAGATTGCTTTGGGTAGTATAGTCATTTTGATAATGTTGATTCTACCAATCCATTAACATGGTATATTCTTCCATTTGTTCATGTCTTTCTCTATCTCTTTTTTCAGCATCCTGAAATTTTTTGAGTACAGGTTCTTTACATCCTTGGTTAAATTTATTCCTAGGTATCTTAATTTTTTTGGTGCAATGGTAAATGGGATTGCTTTTTTAGTCTCTCTTTCTGTAAGTTCACTATTGTTGTATAAAACAGCCATAGACTTCTGGGTGTTAATTTTGTATCCTGCTACATTGCTGAATTCATTAAGTCTGTTAGTTTTTTGATGGAGTATTTCGAGTTTTCTATGTACAATATCATGTCATCTGGGAATAAGGACAGTTTTACTTCTTCTTTTCCAATTTGGATGCCTTTTATTTCTTCTTCTTATCTGATGGCAATGGCTAGTACTTCCAATACTATGTTGAACAGGAGTGGTGAGAGTGGGCATCCCTGTCTTCCTGTTCTTAGGGAAAATGGTTTTAGTTTTTGCCCATTGTGTCTGATGTTGATTGTGGGTTTGTCATATATGGCTTTTATTATATTGAGGTATGATCCTTCTATTCCCACCTTGCTGAGAGTTTTTATCAAGAAAGGGTGTTGGATTTTGTCAAATGCTTTTCTGCATCAATGGATATGATTATATATTTTTTTTCTCTCAGTTTGTTTATGTGGTGTCTCACATTTATTGATTTGCAGATATTGTACCATCCTTGCATCCCTGGAATAAATCTCACTTGGTCATGGTGTATGATCTTTCTAATGTAATGCTGGATTCGATTTGCTAGAATTTTGTTGAGAATTTTGGCATCTATGTTTATGAGGGATATTGGCCTGTAATTCTCTTTCTTTGTATTGTCTTTATCTGGTTTGGGAGTAGGGTAATGTTGGCTTCATACAAAAAAGTATGAAGAAAAATAGGGAGAGTTTGGAAGTATCCCTTCATAGAAAGAGTTTGGAAGTATCCCTTCCTCTTGAATTTTTTGGAATGGTCTGAAGAAGATAGGTTTTATTTTTTCTTTGAATGTTTGATAAAACTCCACTGTGAAGCCATCTGGTCCAGGGCTTTTGTTTGCTGGAAGTGTTTTGATTACTGCTTCAATTTCCTCCATAGTTATCAGCCTATTCAGATTTTTTTATTCCTCCTGGTTGAGTTTTGGAAGGTCATATTTTTTCTAGGAATATGTCCATTTCTTCTAGATTGACCAGTTTGTGGGAATAGAGTTGCTCATAGTATATATTTTTTTATGATTCTTTGTATTTCTGTGGGGTCTGTTGTTATTTCTCCTCTTTCATTTCTGATTTTGTTTATTTGGGTCCTCTCTCTTTGCTTCTTGGTGAGCCTGGATAGAAGTTCATCAATCTTGTTTATTCTTTCAAAGAACCAGCTCTTGGTTTCATTGATCTTTTGTATTTTTTTTTTTTTGGTCTCTATGTCATTTATTTCTGCTTTGACCTTTATTATTTCCTTCCTTCTGCTCACTCTGGACTTTTTTTGTTGCTATCTTTCTAATTCTTCAAGTTGCAGAGTTAGATGAATTTTTACCAGTTTTTCTTGTTTTTTTTTTTTTTTGTTTTGTTTTGTTTTGTTTGTTTTTTTGAGGTAGGCCTGTATGTTATAAACTTCCCTCTCAGGACTGCTTTCACTGTGTCCCATAGATTTTGGATTGTTGTGTTTTCATTGTTTGTTTTCAGGATGTTTTTTCTTTCTTCTTTGATCTCTTTGGTAACCAAATCATTGTTTAATAGCATGCTATTTAGCCTCCACGTGTTTGATTTTTTTGTCATTGTTTTTATTGTAATTGATTTCTAATTTTAAGCCATTGTGATCTGAGAAGATGCTTGATATGATTTCTATCTTCTTGAATTTGAAGAGACATTGCCTGTGTCCCAATATGTGATCTATCTTTGAAAATGTCCTGTGTGCAACTTGAGAAGAATTTATATTCTGTAGCTTTCAGGTGAAATGTTCTGAAGGTGTCAATTAATTCCTTCTGTTCTAGTGAGTCATTTACAATTGATGTTTCTTTGCTGATTTTTTTTGTTTAGAGGATTTATCCAGTGATTAAAGTCCCTTACTATGATTGTATTGCTGTCAATCTCTCCTTTGATATTTTCCCGAAGTTTTTTATGTATATGGGTGCTCCTGCATTGGGAGCATATATGTTCACCAAAGTTATATCCTCTTGTTGTATCAATCTCTTTAGTATTATGAAGTGGCCTTCCTTATCTCTTGTTATGGCTTTCACTTTGAGGTCTAATTTGTCAGATATAAGTATTGCCACTCCAGCTTTTTTTTTTTTTCATTTCTATTTGCCTGAAAGATATTTTTCCATCCCTTCACTATCAGTCTGTGTGAGTCCTTTGTTCTGAGGTGGGTCTGTTGTAGACAACAGATATATGGGTCATGTTTTCTTATCCATTCAGCTAACTTCTGTCTTTTGATTGGAGCATATAATCCATTTATGTTTAAGGTTATTATTTATTGGTACTTGTTTGTTGCCATTTTTATTCTTTATGCCTGTGTTCCTTCTTCTCTTCCTATTTCTTTGTTCTACAGCAGTCCCTTTAGCATTTCTTGCATTGCTGGTTTAGTGGTAACAAACTCTCTTAGCCCTTTTTTTGTTTGTGAATCTCCTGATTTCACCTTCAATTTTGAATTATAGCCTTGTTGGGTACAGTATTCTTGGATCCAGTCCCTTGTTTTGCATCACTTTGTATATTTCATTCCATTCCCTTCTGGCCTGATGTGTTTCTGTTGAGAAATCTGTTGGTAGTCTAATGGGAGATCCCTTATAGGTAACTTTATGTCTCTCCCTGGCAGCCTTTAAGATTCTTACTTTGTCATTACTGTTTGCCAATTTAATTATGATTTGTCTTGGTGTTGATCTTTTTGGGTTCATCTGTTTGGGACTCTGTGAGCTTCTTGGACTTATGTGAGTTTTTTCTTCCCAATATCAGGGAAGTTTTCTGTCATTATTTCTTCAAACAGGTTTTCTATTCCTTGCTCAGTTTCCTCTCCTTCTGGCACCTTTATTATGCGGTTGTTGTTTTGTTTTGTGTTGTTCCAATGCTCCCTTAGGCTCTCCTCCTGCTTTTTAAGTTTTTTTCCCCCAGCTGCTGGTCTTCTTGGATATTTTTTCCTACCTTGTCTTCTAGCTCATTTATGTGGTCTTCAGCTTCTTCTAGTCTACTGTTGATGCTTTCTATTGTGTTCTTTATTGCAGCTATGTCATTCTTCATTTCTCCTTGATTCTTCTTCATTTCCTTTTGATTCTTACACATGTTGTTGAATTTTTCTTCAATCCGTTTCAGCATCCTTATGACCATTGCTCTGAATTCTTTTTCTGACAAATTGCTTGCCTCCATTTTGTTTACGTCCTTTTCTGGTGATTCCTTCTTTTCTTTCATATGGGGCTGTTTCTTTGTCTCCCCATTTTTGCTCCTCTTACAGTGTCTGGTTATGTGGTTCAGTCTTTACTACATTGACCAAAAGGCACACAAAAACAACTTGACAAGACACAGCACAGAGGGATCAAAACATGAGTGTATTCATGACACCGATAACCCCAAATAAAGCTGACCACCAGAGAAATGAGAATTAGGGGAGAAAAAGGGCACAAAAATGATTTTGAGAAAAGAAAAAAAGATAAGAGAGAAAAGAAAAGAAGAAAAAATAAGGGAAAAAGATATAAATATATGGGGAGAAAACTCCACAAAACCACCAATTAACCAAAAAATGCAAACAACAAAAACCCAGAAAAAAAAGGGGGGTAATTGAATTTGAAGAGGCAGAGCTTATTTCCAGAAGGTAAGGTAAAGGAATTGAATGAATGGGGGGTATGGCCACAATTCAATATAGAGGTGGTAGAAAGAGAATGAGTGTATAGGAAGAAAAATAAAAAGTAAAATACTCAATAAAATAAAAAATAAAAATAATTAATTAAAAAATTAAAAATATTTATTAAAAAAATATATATAAGAAAAAATTTTCCCTTTCTTTAATCTATCTATGTAACTATTCATCTATTTTTGGAAAAGGAGAATAGAGTAGAGAGCAGATAGTTGTACATTTGGTGAGTGAAACTAATTTAGCTATTAGTAAGAAGAGAGCAAGTAAGGAGGGGGAAAACAACAGCATAAAATAAAAATAAAAACAAACAAAGAAACAAACAATCAAACAAACAACAACAAGAAAAAAATTGGCTAGTGCAGAAAGAGAAAAGAGCAGGGTGGATGGACTTGGAGCAGGGGAGAGGAAATTAGATATATGAGTAAGCCAACAGAGACTACTATAGTAGTAATGTTTCAATAAAGCAGATAAAGAAGATCAATTTTTTAACAAGGAGTAAAAAGAAAGGAGAGAGAAAAAATAAAGCAGGAACTTGAGAAGAGAAACAGGATGAAAAAGGGAGACGTGAGGAAGAAAAGGTTGGCAAAAAGGAAAAAATAAGATAAAGTAAAATAATGATAAAAAAATAAAAATAGAATGTAGAACACTAGTCCAAAAGAAATAAAAGGTAAAAAAATAATAAAAATAAACAAATAAATAACAAAATAAAAATAAAATAAATAGGAAAAAATTTTAATTTAAGTAAAAGATAAAAAATAAAAAAGTGAAGTAGTGAAGTGTCATTCACTTCAGTTGAGGTTTTTAAAAAATGTATTTTATTGATTTTTTACAGAGAAGAAGGTAGAGAAATAGAGAGTTAGAAACATTGTTGAGAGAGAAACATCGATCAGCTGCCTCCTGCACACCCCCTACTGGAGATGTGCCCACAACCAAGGTACATGCCCTTGACCGGAATTGAACCTGTGACCCTTCAGTCTGCAGGGCGACACTCTATCCACTGAGCCAGCTGAGTTTTAATGTCCCATGGGGGCTGGTTTACTGTCTGTCTGCCACGTCTCAGTTTCCTGTTAGGTAGTCAGTACCATGTTGAACTTCCCAGCCATCCATTGCTCCTCTGTGTCAGACTCCACAACCTTGGTTTCAAGCAGGCAAGGTCAATCTGGCTGCTTTGTTTTTTGGCCTGCTTTCAGTTGTATCTACACAGCATCTATTTCTGACATGGGCTCTAGGTGGTGGTGTTGCTGTATTAGTTTCCAGGACCAAATGGCCCCTCTACCCAGTCCCCAAGGGCTCCCTGGGGGTACTTAGAAACCTTGTTTCCCTGCCGAGCTCAAGGCTGGGTGTGGCTGTGCTGCTAGGAGGAGTCTGGTCTTCAAGAGAAAAATGCCTGTTCAGGTTTGGATGGACCAGACTGTCCCAGAGCTGCCTTCCTGTTTACTTCTCCCTATTTTACTCCCCAGCTTCCACAAAGTCACCTTCCCCTGCACTGCAGTCTCAGTGAGTGTTTGTAATTGAAAGATCCTATGTACTGGGTTTAGCCAGTAAAAGCAAGGAAAATATAAAGACAGAACCCCAGCATGGCTATGTGTCTCTCCCCACCCCGCTGACCCCTGGACATTGCATGGCCCATGCAGAACTTCAGGCTGTCTTTCTGGGCACAGCCTCCCATGGCTGTGGAGTTAGATCTAGAATCCTCATCTGCCAGCAGCCCTGTTGACACCCTTCCACAGTTGAGTCTTATGTGTGTCCCCACAGGATGTGGACTTGGTGCAGTGCAGTTTCCTTTTGACCCTCTAGTCTTGTTTGTGTGTGTCTCTCCAGCCCAGATCCCCAATCCTACTATTCTCCAGGCGTCCCCCATCCCTTCTGGCCATGAATTGTATGACCAGCTGTGTTTAATCGCCAATTCCGGGTGGATGTTATTTGATTCAGCTGTTTTTTCTATCTGCCCCATGAAAAGGTGAAGGACACATCCGCCTATTCAGCTGCCATTTTGTCTTCCCCTGGACAAGCTTTTTAGGAGCCTGCAGCTGGGGAGGCTAGAGCAGGGGTGGGCAAACTTTTTGACTCGAGGGCCACAATGGGTTCTTAAACTGGACCGGAGGGCCAGAATAAAAGCATGGATGAAGTGTTTGTGTGAACTAATATAAATTCAAAGTAAAGGAGCGGAGGGGAGAGCAAGAGAACCGGATAGAACAGCTGGATCCGGTCTGCGGGCCGTAGTTTGCCCAAGGCTGGGCTAGAGTCTCGGTGTTTGTGGGTTTTCAGGTGAGGCAGCTTGTCCCTGGCTGGTGTGGCTTTAGGGTCCTGGGTGGTGTCAGAGGTCTCCCTGGGTAGAGGTGAGGCTGGGCTCCCACACTCACCCCTTCAAGATGGCGCATTCTCTGTGGCAGAACTGGCTGCCCTGGGAGACATTGCAGTAGCAGCAAAGGCCCCCAACTAGGGAAGACTCGTCCACCAGCCCCCAACAGTCCTGTGGAATATAACTGTCCCTTAGTCACATATACACACATGCCCCACACGTCCATGCACTCCCCTTTTCACTCCCTCACTCACTCACACTCTCTCCCTCACTGCTGTTCTGTCAGCCGCCATCTTGAATCCTCCAATCTGTTCTCTTTGTTAGCATTTTTATTTTATTTTAAAGGCTACAGTTAATTAAGATCACACAGTATTTGTCTTTCTCTGTCTGACTTATTTCAGTTGGCATAATGTCTTCAAGGTCTACCCATGTTATCACCAATGGCAAGAGTTCTTCCTTTATATTTTCAATTTTTAAAAATTGAGTTTATTGGGGTCACAATGGTTTGCAGAACCATACAGGTTTCAAGCATGCAATTCAATAAAACAGCTGCACACTGCATCGTGTGCCCATCATCCCAAGCAAAGTCTCTTCCATCTCCATTTTCTTCCCCTTTTCCCACTTCCACAGAGCCTCCACTCTCCTTTCCCTCTGGCTATCACCATATTATTGTCTGTGTCTATGTATTATGTATACACTAGAGGCCCAGTGCACAAAATTCGTGCATGGGGGGCGGGGGGTGTCCCTCAGCCCAGTCTGAACCCTCTCCAATCTAGGACCCCTATCGGGCCTAAACGGGCAGTCAGACATCCTTCTTACAATCCAGGACTGCTGGCTCCCAACTGCTTGCCTGCCTGCCTTCCTGATCACCCCTAACCCTTTCTACCTGCCAGCCTGATCACCCCCTAACCACTCCCCTGCCAGCCTGATTGATGCCTAACTGCTCCCCTGCCAGCCTGTTTGCCCCTAACTGCCTTCCCCTGAAGGCCTGGGTCCCCTGTAACTGCCCTTCCCTGCAGGCCTGGTTGCCCCCAACTTCCCGCCTCTGCTGGCCTAGTCACCCCTAACTGCCCTCCCCTGCAGGCCTGGTCCCTCCCAACTGCCCTCCACTGCTGGCCATCTTGTGGTGGCCATCTTGTGTCCACATAGGGGCAGTCATCTTTGACCACATGGGGGCAGCCATCTTGTGTGTTGGAGTGATGGTCAATTTGCATATTATTCTTTTATTAGATAGGATTAGATAGGATAGAGGCCTGATGCATGGGTGGGGGCCAGCTGGTTTGCCCTGAAGGGTGTCCGGATCAGGGTGGGAGTTCCCTTGGGGTGTGGGGTGGCCTGGGCGAGGAGCCTGTGGTGGTTTGCAGGCCGGCCACGCCCCCTGGAGACCCAAGCGGAGGCCCTGGTATCTGGGATTTATTTATCTTCTACAATTGAAACTTTGTAGCCTGGAGCAGAGCCAAGCCTTCTGCTTGCTCCGTGGCAGCAGCCATTTTTGTTGGGATTTATTTATCTTCTATAATTGAAATTTTGTAGCCTCAAGCTGAGGCCAAGGCAGGCCAGGGCTGCAGAAGCTTGGCTTCCTCCATCACTGGGGGCAACCCTAACCTTCTGCTCTCTCCAGCTCCATGGCTGCTGCCTTTTTTGTTGGGATCTATTTATCTTTTATCATTGAAACTTTGTAGCATTGAGTGGAGGCCTGGGCCGGCAAGGGCAGGTGGAAAGATTGGCTTCCTCCATTGCTGGGGAAACCCAAGCCTCCCTCCTGCTCTCTCTGTGGCCGCAGCCATCTTGGTTGGGTTTATTTGCATATTCGCTCCTGATTGGCTGGTGGGCATGGCTGGTGGGCGTGGCTTATGGGTGTAGCAGAGGTATGGTCAATTTGCAAATTACTCTTTTATTAGATAGGATGTTCTTTGGGTAATCCCTTCTCTTTTTTTCATCCATTCCCCACCTCCCCTCACCCTTCTGACAACCATTAGTCCGTTACTTGCATACACACCTCTGTTTCTATTTTATTTGTCAGTTTATTTTGTTCATTAGATTCTACATATAAGTGAGATCACGTGGTATTTGTCTTTCACTGACTGGCTTATTTTATTTAGCATAATAATCTCCAGTTCCATCCATACTGTCCCAAAAGGTAAGAGTTTCTTCTTTTTTATGGCTGAGTAGTATTCCATTGTGTGGATGTACCACAATTTTTTAACCCACTTATCTACTGATTGGCTGTTTCCAGATCTTGGTTATTGTAAATAACTATGGATGCTATGAACATATGGGTGCATTTTTTTTGAATTGGTGTTTTAGGACTCTTAGGATATATACCCATAAATGGGATTACTTGGGTGAAAAAATAGTTCCATTTTTAATTTTTTGAGGAAACTCTCTATTGTTTTCCACAGTGGTTGCACCAGTCGCATTCCCCCAAACAAGGGTCCCCTTTTCTCCACATCCTTGCCAGCAAGTGTTGTTTGTTGATTTATGATGGTAACCATTCTGGCAGGTATGAAGTGATATCTCATGTAATTTTAATTTGCATCTCTCTGATGATTAGCAATATTGAGCATTTTTTCATATGTCTATTGGCCATCTGTATGTTCTCTTTGGAGAAGTGTCTATTCAGATCCTTTGCTCATTTTAAAAATTGGATTGTTTGTCTTCTGATGTTGAGTTTTATAGGTTCTTTATTCATAGAGTGTCCCCCCAAAATGTATACACACACTTTGAATAATTATAAATGCAGTGTTTATTAAAATACATTTCATTTTCAAAATTGAACTATCAGCTGTTACAGTGTGTATACATTTATTTTTGGGACACCCTGCATTTTGGAAATTAACCCCCTTAACAGATGTATCATTGGCGAATATGTTGCCCATACAGTGGGTTACCTTTTCATTTTGTTGATGGTTTCTTTTGCTGTGCAGAAGTCTTTTGGTTTGATGTAGTCCCACTTATTTATTTTTTTCCTTTGTTCCTTTGCTTTAGGAGGCATATCAGCAAAAGTATTGCTATGAAGATATCTGAGGTTTTACTACCTATGTTTTCTTCTAGACTTTTTATGACTTTGCATATTACATTTAAGTCTTTTATCCATTTTGAGTTTATCTTGTGTATGGTGTAAGTTGGTGGTCAAATCTTTTATTTATTTTGCATTATAAGTCTTGAATTTAAGGAGTATTTGTCCTCTGATATTGTTCTCTCTCAAAACTATTTTAGTTATTTTATATCGTTTGTATCTATATCTGAATTTTAGATTCAGCTTGCCAATTTTTACTGATATATCTACTGAGATTTTGATAGAAATTATATTGAATATACAGAAAAATTTGAGGAAAGTTGATATCTTAACAATATTAACTCTTGAAATCTGTGAACAAGGTATATTTTTCCATTTATTTTAATCTTTTAAAATTTCTCTCACCCATGTCTTTTAGATTTGTGAACAGATCTTGCACATATTTTGTCAGATTTATTCCTAAGTATTTCATATCTATCTATCTATCATCTACCTGTCTACATCCTATATTTTTTGTACATCCTCACCTGAGGGTATTTTCCCATTGTTTTTATCAGTTTTTAGATAGAGTGAAAGGGGAGCAGAGAGAGAGAAAGAGAAAGAGAGAGAGAGAGACATTGATATGAGAGAGACACTTTGATTGGTTACCTCCCTGTCAATGGTATTATTTTACTAGAGGCCCGTTGCAGGAAGATTCCTGCAAGAATAGGGCTTCTTGCGGCCATCTCTCAGCCTCGCCTGCTTCCCTCCCTTCTCCGCCACCCCGCCTGCTTCCCTCCCTTCTCTGCCGTCCTGCCTGCTTCCCTCCCTTCTCGGCCGCCCTGCTTGCTTCTCTGCAGCTTTGCTCCCTTCTGCAGCACTTGGCTTCCTTCTATGCTGTCTTCAGTCTTCGCTCTGTGCCTGGATATGCAAATTAACCGCCATCTTGGTTGGGTTAATTTGCATACTTGCTCCTGATTGGCTGGTGGGCGTGGCTCGTGGGCACAGCAGGGGTACGTGGGCACAGCATGTTTCTCTTTTATTAGTTAGGATAACTTCAATTTTTGATTGTTTGTTGCCAGTACATAAAAATAAAAGTGATTATTGTATATTGATCTTATATTTTGAGACTTGCTAAATTCACTTATTAGTTCTAGTAGTTGTTTAAAAAATTCCATTGGATTTTCTACATAGACAACCATCTGCAAATAAAGAGGGATTCCTTTCTTCTTGTCCATTCTTAATACTTTATTACTTTTCTTATTGCATGGATGAGAACCTTCAGTATAGTGTTAAAGAGATATGTTGGATGAGAAAACCATGATCTTAGGATGAAAGCTTTCTACTTTTCAATATTTACTATTAAGAAAGTCACTATATAAATTCCTATCTCACCTTTTAAATCTTGTTATTTTTCAGATTAATTAAGTAAATAAATTTTATTTATTTTTTTTACACATATGATTAAATTTTAGCTTTGAATGCGTTCAGAAAAATGTCCATTATGGTAAGTCCTAGTTTGTCAAACAATATTCATGTCAGGATATATGGTGCTAGATAGTGACATAACTGAGAACATAAATATTAATCATTAACTCATCACATTCCTTCTTAATGATGAGTGATTTCAAAAAGTGATAATAGAGGAGAAACCAAGATGGCAGCATAGGTAAACACCTGAACTTGCTGCCTCGCACAACAACTTCAAAACTATAACTAAAAGACAAAACAGACATCATCCAGAACCACAGGAAGGCTGGCTAAGTGCAAATTCTACAACTAGAAGGGAAGAGGAAAGCACACTGAGACTCAGAGGAGCTGCGGAAGTAAAGTGCGGAGGTACGGAGGTGCGCGTGCAGAGAGGGCTGGCAACTGAGTATGCGGCTAGCTTTTTCAATCCGGAGTGAGTCACAAGTTCCCAACTGCTCTGAACTCCAGTTCTGTATGAGACTCTGGGGACCCAGACTCATACTGGGAGAAACTGGACTGTCTGGCAGTGGGCGGAACTCGAGGGCAGCTTTCTCTCAGAGGTGCTTGCAGTGATTACCAAGGGACACTGAGACCCAGGGGCCTCTTAGGGCAGGGCCGACGGGAAGCCATTGCTGTTTGCTCTGCCCTGAGACTCCGCCCCATCCAAGCTGAGCACAGAGGCTTTTGCATATGAATGGCCTGGTCCTTTGAATTCTAAACTTACCTAACACATTGCAGCTGAGTCAGTGAGACCCAGAATATCTAAAAGAAGGCCCAAGGCCCGACAGCAGCTTGCATTGCTTCACAGCTGGGCCTCATCTGGGCACCTCCAAAACCTAAACAAAGAAGAGGAATCTGCAGATTTCTTCATAGCTCCTGCTGGGTGGCCTCAGGCAGAGGCTAAATTAGCACCTCCTTGGAGATCCAAGAGCCAGTGTACCCAGGGGTCAGAGTAGGACCATCCAGATTACAACTCCTCAGATTCATAAGGGACAGACTCAGTGAGCACAAAAGCTTCACTGAAGCAAGTCTTGCCTCATAAGGATGTCTCCAGCACAGAAGTTCTCCCATTGTAGACACAGCTGATCCTCACAGTCAACTGGCCTGGAGGTCAATTCCTCCCAGTGATACCAACAACAATCAAGGATTAACTACAACAAGACTGTGCACACAGCCCACAAAGGGGTGCACCAAGAGTGTCCACCTCAGGTAACTGGGGAGGCTGAACCACTGGGCCCTATAGGACACTTAGCACACAAAGCCACTCTATCAACCCAGGGAAGCAGCCAAAATGCGGAGACAAAGAAACAGATCACAAATGAAAGAAATGGAGGATATAGAGTTCAAAACCATGGTTATAATGTTTTTCAAGAATTTTCTAGAAACCGCCAATAAATTTAGTGAGACCCTTGAGGATATGAAAAAGGACCAACTAGAAATTAAACATACAGTGACTGAAATAAAGAATAATATACAGAGATCCAACAGCAGACTAGAGGATCGCAAGAATCAAGTCAAAGATTTGAAATACGAAGAAGCAAAAAACACCCAACCAGAAAAGCAAAAAGAAAGAAGAATTCAAAAATATGAAGATAGTGTAAGGAGCCTCTGGGACAACTTCAAACGTACCAACATCAGAATTATGGGGGTGCCAGAAGAAGGGAGAGAGCAAGACACTGAAAACCTATTTGAAGAAATAATGACAGAAAACTTCCCCCACCTGGTGAAAGAAATAGACTTACAAGTCCAGGAAGCGCGCAGAACCCCAAACAAAAGGAATCCAAAGAGGACCACACCAAGACACATCATAATTAAAATGCCAAGGGCAAAAGACAAAGAGAGAATATTAAAAGCAGCATGAGAAAAACAGTTAGTTACTTACAAGGGAGCACCCATATGATTGTCAGCTGATTTCCCCAATAGAAACTATGCAGGCCAGACAGGAGTGGCAAGAAATTTTCAAACTGATGAATAGCAAGAACCTACAACCAAGATTACTCTACTCAGCAAAGCTATCATTCAGAATTGAAGGGTAGATAAAGAGCTTCACAGATAAGAAAAAGTTAAAGGAGTTCATCACACCAAACCAGTATTATACGAAATGCTGAAGGGTATTCTTTAAGAAGAGGAAGAAGAAGAAAAAGGTAAAGATAAAAATTATGAACAACAAATACATATCTATCAACAAATGAATCTAAAAATCAAGTGAATAAAAAATCTGATGAACAGAATAAATTGGTAAATATAATAGAATTAGGGGCATAGAAAGGGAGTGGACTGACAATTCTCGGGGGGATAGGAGTTTGGGGGTTGCGGGAAGAGACTGGACAAAAATCGTACACCTATGGATGAGGACAGTGCGGGTGGGTAAGGGCAGAGGGTGGGTTGGGAACCGGGTGGAGGGGAGCTATGGGGGAAAAGAAGAGGAACAATTGTAATAATCTGAACAATAAAGATTTATTAAAAAAAAGTGATAATAGAAATACAGACTAAAAATAAGCTAAAGTTGTCTTCTGAAGCTTTCCAAATTCTTTGTCCTTTGACTTTAATTACATGGGCCTATAAGTTACATCATCTCTAATTCTTGAACCAAAAAGATGACATGTTGTTATAGGATTTTTTGTCTCTGGGATTCTAAAATTTTTAAAAATCTTAAGATGGAGTTAGACTACCCCACTTGCTTTTTTTCTAGAAACAGTCTAGAGTATAGACTATCTTATATAATAAAAGTATAATATGCAAATTGACCGAATGGTAGAATGACCAGTTGGCAGGGGTTGGGGCCGGTGAGCAGGTGTCGCCGGGCCAGCCAAGGCGAGTGCCAGTGGGCAGAGGGAGGGGACATCCCCTGAGGGCTCCTGGACTGTGAGAGGGTGTAGTCCTGGCTGAGGGACCTAGGATATTATCTAGTATCCTATATAATAAAGAGCTAATATGCTAATTACACCAAACAGCAGAAAGACCGTCCAGACGACCTTCCGGATGTAGCCAGGGCTGTGAGGGCTGGTCAAGGCAGCCGGGGCTGTCAGGGACAGCAGGGGCTGTGAGGGCCGAGCCCCTTGCAGGAATTTTGTGCATTGGGCCTCTAGTAGACTATAAAGATAGTGTTTATATTTTTGGATTTAATACATACTTGCATTAAAAACTCTAAAAACATTAGATTTAGACATCAAAACATTAAACTCCCAGGACTGTCAGAAAGAACAAAGATTAAGTAATTTTCAATGTTCTTTATGATCACTGAGACTATCTAGGATTAAAGTCTATTCATTTTCCAGATACTTAAGTTATTTATTCATCTAAAACCTAGGTGTAAAATATTTGATAAGAGGGACTCAAGCATCAAGAAAAACTGTGAAAGTATTGTCAGTTCTATGGCATATTAGAGAATGTAATAGCAGAAAAGAGATAGGGTACTTATGTACAGCGTGTTTTGTTAAGAGACTTTTAATAAAATTGTACTCAGTATTAAAGGAAACCAAAAAGAGATGATGTAGTAGTGCAAGTATAGCAACATGAGGAGCCATTAATACCCCTTTGAAAAGATGAGGAAACAGTTTCTGGAATGTGGAGAAAGTGACTCTAGTGTAGGAGGGATGTATACAGCAGCTCTGGCTTTTAGTACAAGGATGCAGCCAACCACTGCCAACTCCAACCAAGTAAATGGACAAAATAGGTACCCAACCCCACTCTCCTTTTGAACTATAATCTCTAGTCAGATCCTTACTTTGGTTAAACTCTCCTTGAAGCCAGAGATCAAGGGAATCCACTTGTGGAATTCATAAGGTGAGTCTCATAGACATAGAGAAAATACTAAAAATATTCTGGAGTTTTGGGTCATATGTTCATTTCAGTGCTATTGTATGTTTGGTCAATTAATAATTAGGACTTATTGGCAGGTTTATGATAGGGCTTAGTTCCATCCAACAGCCCAGATCTTAAAATATCAAGTATATGCATATGCCTGCGGGAGTGATGCTGGGTCTTTTTATTTTACGATTATTTTTAGAATACAATTTTCCTATCAGAGTAGAATTCCCCCCTCCCCAACACATTTCTCATAAATCAGGCACTAATTTTGTTTTGTGTTATATTTTTTCTATCATTTAACATTTTTGAAATATTGGTTAAGCTGTAGAAGTTAAAATATTTAACATATTTACTATAACATATATAGTCATGTTTTCTGGTAAGAGAGATTATCTTGACAGAGGTTCATTTATAAAAAGAGTAAAAGTAACTAGTATGTTGGTTTTAGGATGCTTTGAGGAAGTTAACCTGAATTACAACACAGATGAGGAGGACAGAATGATTTTGTAACTTAGAAAATTTATATTTAGGGTGAATATAATAGAATCAGGGGCATAGAAAGGGAGTGGACTGACAATTTTCAGGGGGAAGGAGGTGTGGGGAGTGTGGGAAGAGATTGGACAAAAATCTTACACCTATGGATGAGGACAATGGGGGGTGGTAAGGGCATGGGATAGGGTGGGAACTGGGTGGAGGGGAGCTATAGGGGGAAAAAGAGGAACAACTGTAATAATCTGAACAATAAAGATTTATTCAAAAAAATTTATACTTAGGAATCTCTGATTTTTTTGAAAACTTGATTCCTAGATTTCAGCATTCTTTTACTTCTTTGAGAGTAATGCAATTCTTTTCAATGAGTCACTGAAAGCTTGTCTCACTTGTTTGTTTCTCAGAGTGTAAATGAATGGGTTCAACGTGGGAGCAATGGATGTCATTAGCAGTGACACACCCTTATTAATAGCCACTGATTCTTTTGCAGAAGGTTTGATATAGATGAAAATACAGCTCCCGTAGGTGATAGAAACCACAATCATATGGGAAGAACAGGTGGAAAAGGCTCTTTTCCTTTGATGGGCAGAAGGGAATTTTAGAATGGTCTTGATAATGTAAATATAGGACAGAACCACACCTAGAAGGGTTGTGATGAAGGCCAATACAGCACAGCCTATCACCATCTGTTCTAAAAGCCATGTGTCTGAGCATGAAATCTTCAAGATAGGAGATGAATCACAAAAAAAATAATCAATTACATTAGAGTCACAGAATTCTAGATTTACTATTATTGTAAGTGGTGGGAGTATGATCAATACCCCAGCTGTCCAGCAGCAGAGAACAAGCCTTCCACACACCCTGTTGTTCATGATGGTTACATAATGCAGTGGTTTGCAGATGGCCACATAGCGATCATATGACATCATGGCTAAGAGGAAAAATTCTGTTACTCCAAATGCATCAATAAAAAACACTTGAATAACACAAATATTGTATGTAATTGACCTGTCACCTGTTGCTATGTTGTGCAAATATCTAGGAATACAAGCAGATGTAAATGAAATTTCTAGCAAGGCGAAATTCTGAAGGAAAAAGTACATGGGTGTTTTAAGGTGGGAGTCCATTAGAGTGAGGAATATGATGGTCAGATTCCCAGTTATACTCAACATGTAAGTGAGAAATAGAAAAATAAAAATTAGAACTTGAAGTTGAGGGTCATCTGTCAATCCCAGGAGAATGAAAGTTGTTATTGTCTTATTTTTCATCATTGACCTCTAGTTTCTTTATTATTTTCAAGAACAATTCAGAGAGATTTCAAGTGAACAGAGTAGTATCAAAGGCAAGTGTGAAATATCATCTCTTGTTAGGGTGTAGAGAGTCACGTTCTGTTGCTTCCTCCTCTACAACCAAAACAAACTGGATTAGTGATGAAACCATAGTTTAAAAAATCCTCTCAGAGGTCTGAGGATCCAAAGAAACCTAAATAAAAGAAACTACATAAAGTAATGTACTCTTCATAGGAGAGAAATGACTTTGCACTACTCTCATCTATGGCAAAGAGGATGAAGGTGGAGGGGTTTGCCAAAGGTAGGAGTAAAAAGAAACCAGCCAAAATGTTGATGAATTTATAGTGTCTGCATAAGGGCTTTCCTGACAGGTTGTAACACCAAAATTTCCCCGTCAGAGTGAATTTTCACTTACATTCTTTCCCAGAAATCCACACCAGGTACTTGAGGTAGTATATCAAAGCTTTGGAAAAGGAACCAATATTGTCCTTAACGCAAGTCTGAATACATTTCAAGCCTTCAAATACAGAAGGATGAGGAATGGGGCAGAGTTGTGAGAAACCTTCCAAAATATTTCAAATCTACACAAGATGCAGGATAGCCAATCTCCATAAATGGGGGCAGTTAGCAAGACAAAAATCTCCTATGGACCCAGATAGCTGGACTGAAAAAGCAAAATCACCAGTGTGAAGAAAATGGAATGCCATCCTTATAATGCTGAAAGGGGCAATGACAAAATATTGTCAATCTAAAGTTCTTTACTCAGCAAAAATGTCCATCAGTTATGAACGCAAAATAAAACATTGTTATACAGAAAAAACTGAGATATATTATTTCTGGCAGAGCTGCACTTACAAGAATACTGAAAAGTTCTTTGTGTTGAAAATAATATGACACCAGATGGAAACTAGGTATGTAGAAATAAAGGCCATCAGAATTTGGAACTATAAAAGCTTCCATTTTCTTAGAATCTGTAAGAATACATAGGAGAAAATCTTTGTAACCTCAAAGTAAGCAAGATTTCTTGGATAAAAACACAAAAAATGTTAACCATAAAAGAAAAAAATAACCTTATAAATTAGGTAAAATCAGAAATTTAATTTTTTTCACACAAAATATGTCACTAAAGGAATAAACAGGTAAACATGGGAAAATATTTGCACCTTATATCTGACAAAGGACTCACAATGATATGTAAAGAACTTCTACATATAAAATATCAAAAGACAAATATTTCAGTCAAATTGGACAAAATACTTGGGCACTCCTCAACAGTTATTATATGAATGACTCATAAACACATGAAAAACTCAACATCATAAGTCACCAGAATAATGTAAATTAGAATCACAATAAAATCCCCTTTCAGAATCACTGGGATGGTTAAAATCTTAAGACTGACAAAATAAAATATTGATGAGGATTTGGAGCAACTGAAACTAACATATTTCTCATGAGAATAAACATGGTAGGACTTTGAAAAACTCTTTAGTAATATCTTATACAATCAAACAAACACCTACCATATAGCCCAGAAAGTCCTCTCTTTGGCTTTTACTAGTAGAAATGGCAATACTTGTCAATATCAGCATTTGTACAAGAATGCTCATAGCCACCTTATTTTCAATAACTCCAGACTAGAAATAGCCCTACATCAAAAGGTGAGTATATAAACAAATTATGGTATATTGGTATTATGAAATATACTCAGAGATAAAAAAGAACAAAAATGCAACAAAAATTATGAATTCCAATACTATTATGCTGAGTAAAAATACTAAGACTCAGAAAAATACCATCTTATTGCATTTATATGAAGTTTACGAACAGGCAAAATGTATCTATCTATGGATAACAATCAGGACAGTGATCACCTGTGATGGGCAGGTGGGAGGTAGTTCTCAGAACAGTGGCATGAGGAAACTTTCTGTTTGTGGTAAAGTCCATATCTTCTTTTGGATGGTGGGTTGCTTTGGTATTTACAATAATAAAAACATAAAGAACATGTAAAATATTTGCATTTTATTGTATATGAATTATAACTCAATAAAACAGTAGTTTAAAAAGTCCAGACATGATAAAAATGATTAGTAAAGCTAAGCAAAATCTGTAATTTCTCCTTTATATTTCTAAATTGTCTATATACTGTTTGACCTAAATCCTCAATTGTGTAACTTTTTTGTAGTTATGAAAAAGATATCCTTACATATTTTAACTATAAGTATTATAAGGTGAAAATATTGGTTCTTTTTTAAAAAATTAAATTTATTGGGGTAACAGTTCATAAAGGTTTCAAGTATATAATTCTTTTCTTTACTATATTTACTCATAAATATTTACTATATTTACATTCTTTTTTTAATCCTCACCTGAGGATGTGTTTTCATTGACTTTTAGAGAGAGAGAGAGAGAGAGAGAGAGAGAGAGAGAGAGAGAGAGAGAGAGATCAATTGGTTGCCTCCTGTATGCGCCCCAGTGGCTCAGCCCTTTTACTGCTGTGTGCCTATGAGGAAGTCGCTCTCCCTCTCTGTGCTTCTGTAGCCTCACCTGTCCAATGGGCCACAGCTGCTGCTCATACTGCCCCACTTGCCCTGAGGGCTTTCCGAAAGCTTCCTAGTCAGCACCCTGGCCTCACCACCCTTCCCTCCCCCCCGCTTTCCGGGGACTTTACAGGACCTTCTGCACCTCTTTCATGGATCCTGGACAAGCAACTGCTCTCCTGTCTCCTGTCTCCTTTCCAATCCCAGCTGTCAGAGTCCGGCAGGAAAGAGAGAGCAAGCAGGAAGGATTTCTTGGGAGGACTTTGGCAAAAGGACTGTTGACAGGTGAGCTAATGGCCACAGGGTGAAGGGTACTTACCCAGACGTCACAGGTAAAGGATTTACAGGTACTGTAGTATCACTTGTATTTATACCCAAGAAACTTTTCTATTCACTAGTTGGTACTAAATCTTCATAAGCAGTGTATGCTTTTGCTGGAAATTTTGGAACTTGATAAAATAAAGCTCCATGATGAATAGTTGCACTGCATCAAACAGGCTTTTTAGGTTTATTTTTAAAGTGAGGTGCACTGTGACCAAAGGTAGTTTTTTTTTTTTTTTTTAAAGAGAAACATCAGTTTTCGGGTTCCCTCCTCTGACTCTTTCGAATGTTTCTCTGTAGTATTGTAGTGGCAGAATGCACGTGAGAACGATCAGCCAGCACTCTGAGGGAGGAAAGTTTAACCTTTATTTCGAAGATCTGCTAGTCCAGGGGAATTCCAGATCCAAATCCTGAACTGAACTCGTGGGGAGGCTCTGGCCTCTCTATCTCCTCCTGTGGCGGGCCCCTGAGGGTCTCTGAAGCTCCACCCAAGTCAGTCAGATACAATTTTAACCAGATACTGAACTAGGTTGCAAGCCCCCCCCCCATTTTCCTTTTCATACACGTAAATCATTTCAACACATAATTTACTTCAAATGCTGAAATACTGAGTGTAGTACCTTACTGAAGAGGAAAGTAATAATTGCCTACTTCTTACTCAGTTTTTCTCCTTCAATAATTGCAATTTCCCTTTGATTGATTTCATGCAATTATAAATCTACTAGAGGCCCGGCACATGAAATTCGTGTGTGGGTATGGTCCCTAGGCCTGGCCTGCGATCATGGCCATCTTCCCCAGCTGCCCACAGCCACCCCGCCCCCTTCTGCCACCCACCCCAGGTTCCCCGTTCGCCATCGGGTGATCAGTGCCTGATGGCTGGACTGAGTGGTCGGCTGTTCCCGCCCACTCGCCAGCCTTGGGCATCAGGCAATCGGAGCCGGCAGGCCAGGGAAATGAACCAAGAGGTGGTCAATGCACCTCATAGTGACCGGTCCAGCGGTCATTCTGCCGCTAGGGTCAATTTGCATATTACCTTTTTATTATATAGGATAAATACTTTCTTATACTCTCCAAGTTTAAAAGAAAGTCTATTTCAAATGGTTTAGGAACATAGTAAGTTCTCTTTAATTGTAAATGTTAATGTTCTCACAATATCAAATTTAACATTTGTTTTACTTGCAAAACATGCAAATAAATTAATAAGCTTAATTTATTTATGCCTTTGGAGGCCCAGATACCAAAGACATGATGAAAATTTTCTGTTTCACAGGGAACAATGGGAATTGTCCTGTATGTTCTCAAATACAGGAGAATGCAATGGAAATAGCAGACACAAGATAGTAGACCAAAAAAAATAGGGCCATATTTTAGGATAAAAGTTTAGCTTATTCTTTCTATCATGTAAAGTGTTGGGAAAATTGCGAGGCATCCTTTTTCTTCTTTGTTATGATTTTATTATAGAAATAATGTATAGCCTTGAAACACCTTAATCTGATAAGCCAAAAGAAAAAAATGTAAAAATGTAACTAATCCAAATACTTTGAGGCATATCTTTCCCAACTTTGTCTTCTGCAATGGTCTCTAGAAAAATGCTATACTAATGTAATTAGTAAATGTGTTACATATAATTAAATACATCACTTGTCACATATCCTATTATCCTTAAAACATTTTGTGCTCCAATTTACATTTGAATAATAAGAGTATGCATATATTTAATTTCAGGCTCTGTGTATATTTATCATCGTATTTTAAAACTCATCCCCAGGTTAAGACTTTGTGTTCTTTTCCCAAGAATTCTCCATTTTAATGTGGTAATATGTCTCATTTTTAAGTCATGACTAATTATAATTTTTAGATTTCTCTTTGTTTTTGCTTCTAAAAATTACCTGAAAATTTTCAACAGCATCCTTGTTCAAACATTTCACACATGTCATAATAATATCAGTGGAATTTCTAGGACAAGAATGTATTTATTTTTTAAAACCTTTTGAAGGTTGTAAAATTGATATCCTTATGTTTTTATCAATATTATATTTCAACTCTATGGTATGAAAGTTTGATTTTGCTTACAAAAATTACTATTGCATGCTATTTCTTAAAAAAGTTTTAAAGTGCATTGGTACTTTGGTATAGGAATTGTGAGTGGTTCTGAAATCACCCATGAAATGCTTACCTAGTCATCCTGTGCATGAAACTTTCATATAAAACAAAACAAATTAGGCAAGCAGCTAATCAAAAATTTCAATCTTGTGTATCTCTAGGGGGTCACAGCTTTCTTAAATTGATGAGTTTAAAGAAATTTTCCCTGGAGACCCCATTTAGTTTGTTATGTCAATGGTTTTAATTGGTTGTTTTAAAACATTCCCTTTCTATTGATATTGGCTCTGTCAATTTCCACTCTGTGTCCAGTTGCTATAGATAAACTGCTATCATGTTAGGGAAGGAGGATGGACCTAGAGCCATAGTTTTCTGCTGAGCTGTCACACTCACCAGGCCTTTCTGTGTGATGTACTTGAAGGCACTAACTTTCCAATCCACCCACATTCATCCATCAACCTATTCTCAGTCTAGAAGTTTCTAGAGAATTACCTGGTAACTAGAGGTCCAGTGCATGAAATTTATGCATGGGTAGGGTTCCTAGGCCTGGCTGGAGATTAGGGCTGATCTGCGGGGCCACCAGAGGGATGATTGGGGGGCCCTCACTGGCACCCGCCTTGACTGGCCTGGTGCCACCCACTCACCAGCCCTGCCCGCTGCCACTGCTGGTGGGGGCCTGAGGGCTGGGGGCAGCTCCTGCATTGAACGTCTGCCCCCTGGTGGTCAGTGCGCATCATAGAGACCAGTCATTCCACTGGTGGTTCGGCCATTTAGTTGATTTGCATATTAGGCTTTTATAATATAGGATGTTTTCAGCCCTGATTGACCTGGGCAATATCTAACAAATCTTTCTTTTCCTTTCTCTTTACTCTCTTTTATTTTCAACCTTATTACAAGGCAATGTTTGGGAAAATACTTAACCCTGAAATATTATATACTTATACCCAGAAATATTATATACTGAAATATAACAATAGTGACGGATTGAATTATATTTACTCTATTGGCTTTCAAAGATTTTTTTCATTTTAAAAGAGTTCATGGGTCTCTAAATAAATCAATGTTAGGTTATGTCATTAAATACATTTTATACCATCTATATCTATGTCTATATATATCATATTTACATCTATATAATGAAATTATAATATTTTGGTAAACAATATACAAAAATATCATGCACCTGTGATGAAAACATCTCAATCAGTAAAGATTTTATGACTGTTTTTACAATTTTTTAAATAGCATTTTTATCACAATATTGGTGGAACTGAATCAAATCTGTCACTCAGAGGAAATTGTCATCTAGATATCTTAAACGGAAAAATAAGTGAAATCCAAACATCGTACTTACTTTTCTGAGTGCCAGTAATAACTTCAGCTGATTGATCTACCATAATATCCCTGAAGGTTAAAAAGACAAAGAGGAAAATGTTAACATAGGCTTATATGTGTATGTCCAGTCCCTCTTATTCATGAGCTCACAGTCATATTCACAGGTGCTTTGAGATAGCCTACTGTGAATTTTTTTTCTCCAACACATAGCAAATATTTTTTCACTGAGATCTTATCATTTTTTAATGGGAAATATCTTCTAGTTCTCTCACCACTTGAAAATAAATTACTATTCAAAAGCTTCCAGGCTATGAGAAATTCTCTTTGGTTGGAAGAGTTGATAATTCTCATCATTCTAATTTTATAGAATGCCTTTTTTTTGGGAAAAGATGTTGTTGACAAGACTAAAACTAAGTATATAAACAAAAGGGTTGTTAGTGTCTCAGATTAAAAAATTACTAATGAATCCCTTGTGTAAGTCAGGAGCAAGAATCCTGAAAGATGTAACAGTGGGGACAGTTCCTTAGAGACATGAAAATTCAACAATAATATCACACACAGTCTACTTCAAACAGTGAAAATTAGTTCAGAACCAGACTGACTTCTCTTTATTTTGTTGTCATTGTTTATTGCAGCTAAATAATCATAAAATATTATTATTTTTATTATTTTTACTATATTTACTTAAAAAGTAAAAATGCAGATAATAAATACTTGTAAGTTAATATACTTATTTACTATTTTTGAATATATATTTAAAATATTTTTTGATAAATATAACAGTGCTTTATATGAACAAATTAAAATATGCAACTGCCCCTTTTTAAAGGAGAAAACAGTTAACCATAAGAATTTCATAAGGCTCAAAAAAATTTCATATGGTTCAATCAAATATATTTCTATAAAAAAAGTAATATGCAAAAATCAGTTGCATTTGTAGATACAAACAATGAGCTATCTGAAATGGAAATTAAGATAACAGTTCCATGCACAATATCATCAATAAGAATAAAATAGGAGAAAGTGACAGTGAAAGACTTGTACATTGAAATCTGTAAAAACCATTGGAGAAATGAAAGAAGACACAAATAAATGGGAAGACATCCCATGTTCATAAATTGGAAGATATAATATTATAAAATATCCATATTACCTGAAGTGCTCTATAGATCCAATGTAACCCCCACCAAAATCCCAATGCCACTGGTAGTGGTGGCTCAGTGTTTGAGCATTGACCTATGAACCAGTAGGTCACAGTTCAATTCCTGCTCAGGGCACATGGGTTGTGGTCTCAATCCCCAGTAGGGGGCATGAAAGAGGCAGTCAATCAATGATTCTCCCTCATCATTGATGTTTCTCTCTCTCTCTCTCTCCCTCTCCATTATTTCTGAAATCAATAAAAATATAAAAAATAATCCCAATGCCATTTTTTTACTGAAATAGAAAAAAATCCTAAAATTCATATGGAACACAAAAAGCCCTGAATAGTCAAAGCAATCTGTTTTTTAAAAATATGCTTTTATTGATTTCAGGGAGAGGGAGATATAGAACCATCAATGATGAGAGGGACTGGGATTGATCCTGCTCCCTGGGCCTGTGCCCTGACCCAGAATTCAACCATGACCTCCTGGTTTATGAGTTGATGCTCAACCACTGAGCAATACAAGCCAGGCTAGCCAAAGCAATCTTGAGAAAGAATAACAAAGTTGGAAACACCACACTTACTGATTTCAAAACATATTATAAAGTGACAGTAATCAAAACAGTATGGTACCAGCATAAAGACAGACATCTAGACAAATGGAACAGAATAGAAAGCCCAGAAATAAATTCATGAATATGTGGTCAACTGATCTTTGACAAGGGTGCTAATAAACAAGAAAGGAAAGATAGTGTTAGGAAAGCTGTTTATCCACTTGGAGAAGAATGAAATTTGGCTCTTATGTCATATCATTCACAAAAATCAACTTAGAATGGATTAAAGACAATATAAGACTTGAAACCATAAAACTCCTACAAATTTCTTTACATGGGTATTGACGATAATATCTTGGATATGACACTAAAAGCACAGGCAGCTAAGCAAAAATAGACAAATGGGACTACGTCAAATTACAAAAGCTTTGCACAGCAAAGTAAAACATCAATACAAATTATAAATCAACCTACTGAATGGAAGAAAATACTTATATATCATACATCTGATAAGCAGTTAATACCCAAAATATAAAAGAAACTCCTACAACTCAATAATAATAAAAGCAAATAACTTGATTCAGAAGTAGGCAAAGGACTTCAGTTGACATATCTCAAAGCAGGTGTACCAACAGTTGTATGAAAAGATGATCAACACTAATTATCAGGGAATTGCAAGTCAAAACACAATATCACTTCACACCTGTTAGGATGGCTAGTATAAAAAACAAACCCACAAAAAATGCTCAACAAACAAAAGGTAGTAAGTGTTGTTAAGGATGTGGAAAAATTAGAACCATCCTATCTAATAAAGAGGGAACATGCTAATTGACCCTCACGCCGCCGCAAAGATGGTGGTGCCCACAGCCAATAAGGAGGGAATATGCTAATTGACTGCCATGCCCTCAAAGATGGCAGTGCCCAGTCCCCTCAGCCCCACATGGATGAATTTGTTTTGTTATCTGATGAATATCCAATTTTCAAATAGTCAGAAATTTGAGATTTTCTGATTAGAATTTTCCATAATTTTAAAAGTATATTTTAGTTTATTATTATTTTTCTTTCAGTTTTACTTTGTGTTGGTTCCAGGTGTACAGTTTACTGGTTAGACAATCAAATATTTCACATAGTGTTCCCCTTGATATTTCCAACATCCCAACTGGCACCATACATAGCTATGGCAATGTTATTGACTATATTTCCTATGCTTTACTTATGACCCCATCACAATTTTGTAACTACCGATTTGTGTTTCTTAATCCTTCACCTCTTTCACCCGGTCCTGCAACCCTCCTGCCTCTGGCAACCACAAGTTCACTCTCTGTGTCTATAAGTGTATTTCAATTTTGTTTGTTTATTTATTTTGTTCTTTAGATTCTACATGTAAGTGAAATCATATGTTATTTGTCTTTTTTTCTGACTGACATTTCAGTGAGCATAATACTCTCTAGGTCCATCATGCAAATAGAAAGATTTAATTCTTTTTTTATGGCTGGGTAATATTTCCTTGCATATATGCACCACTAGTTTTTAATCCATTCATCTATTGATAGGTACTTGGGTTGTTTCCATAGCTTGGCTATTGTAAATATGCTGAAATGAAATTAGGGGTGCATATATGCTTTTGAAGCAGTGTTTTATGTTTCTTTGGATAAATCCCCAGAGGTGGAATCACTGAGTCCTAAGGCAGATGCATTTTTAATTTTTTGAGGAAACTCCATACTGTTTTTCATAGTGGCTGTACCAATCTGCACTACCACCAACAGTGCACAAAGGTTCTCTTTTCTCCACATCCTCACCATGTGTGTGTTTATTCATGATACCCATTCTGACAGGTGTGAAGTGATATCTCATTGTGGTTTTAATTTGCATTTCTTTGACAACTAGTGATGTTGAGCATCATTTCATGTCTCTTAGCCATCTGTATGTCCTTTTTAGAAAAGTGTATATTCAATTCCTCTGCCCATTTAAAAATTGGATTTTTTTTGGTATTGAGTAGTATGAGTTCTTTATAAATTTTGAATGTTAATTTCTAGTGGATATATCATTGGCGAATCTTGTCTCCCATTCAGTAGGTTGCCTTTTCATTTTGTTGATGGTTTTCTTGCTGTGCAGAACTTTTTAGTTTGATGTAATACCATTTGTTTATTTTCCTTTTATCTCCCCATTTTGGCTGCCTCTTTGTATTTGTTCCAGTGAATTAGGTAGATTTGCTATGTTTTTGTATAAACTTATGCAATAGGTTATACAAAGACGTTGGGGCTCAGAGGCATAGTCTTCTTGGTTGCCTAGCTAGTTGCTCTAGGAATGTGGCTTGTGTGGGTTATGTAAGTCATCATGTAGTAGTTGGGTCTTAAAGGCTCTGTGGGTGGGGTTGCCCCTGCAGCTGCGGAGGTTGCCACAGGCTTTCCCTAGTGGAAGAGAGTCGGAGGTTCCTGACTGCACTGAACCTCGGTTCTAGGCGAGCCCCTGGGGACCCACGCTCTTGTGGGGGGAGTCTGGACTCTCGGGCGGAGACTCAGGAGCCAGGGAAGGTGGGGGTCTGAAGGCACGCACGTGCGGGCAAGGGTAAGGCTGACAGGAAGCCAAGACTGAGACTCCACTCCATCCAAGCTGAGCACAGAGGCTATTGTAATTTGGCAAGTCTAATCCTATAAGGCTGTCTCCAGCACCGAACTTCTCCCAGCATAGACACAGCTGATCCTTACAGCCAACTGGCCTGGAGGTCAATTCTTCCCAGTGATACCAACAACAATCAAGACTTAATTACAACAAGGCTGTACACACAGTCCACAAAGGGGTGCACCAAGAGTGTCCACCTCAGGTTAAATGGGGAGGCAGACCCACTGGGCCATATTGGAAACCTAGCACACAAATCTACCTTACCAACTCAGGAAAGCAGTGAAAATGCGGTGTCAAAGAATCAGATCACAAACGAAAGAAATGGAGGAAAACAAACGACTGGATATAGAATTCAAAACCACGGTTATAAGGCTTTTTAAGAATATCCTAGAAAAGGCCGATAAATATAACGAGACCCTCGAAGATATGAAAAAGGACCAACTAGAAATTAAACATACACTGACTGAAATAAAAAATATTATACAGAGACCCAAAAACAGACAAGAGGAACACAAAAATCAAGTCAAAGAATGGAAATACAAAGAAGCAAAAAACACTCAACCGAAAAAGCAAAAAGCAAAAAAAAAAAAAATCCAAAAAGTTGAAGATAGTGTAAGAAGACTCTGGGACAACTTCAAGCGTACCAACATCAGAATTATGGGGGTGCCAGAAGAAGAGAGAGAGCAAGATACTGAAAACCTATTTGAAGAAATAATGACCGAAAACTTCCCCCACCTGGTGAAAGAAATAGACTTACAAGTCCAGGAAGCGCACAGAACTCCAAACAAAAGGAATCCAAAGAGGACCACACCAAGACACATCATAATTAAAATGCCAAGAGCAAAAGACAAAGAGAGAATATTAAAAGCAGCAAGAGAAAAACAGTTAATTACCTACAAGGGAGCACCCATACGACTGTCAGCTGACTTTTCAACAGAAACTATGCAGGCCAGAAGGGAGTGGCAAGAAATTTTCAATGTGATGAATAGCAAGAACCTACAACCAAGATTACTCTACCCAGCAAAGCTATCATTCAGAATTGAAGGTCAGATAAAGAACTTCACAGATAAGAAAAAGCTAAAGGAGTTCATCACCACCAAACCAGTATTATATGAAATGCTGAAAGGTATTCTTAAAGAAGAGGAAGAAGAAAAAAGTAAAGAGAAAAATTATGAACAACAAATACATATCTATCAACAAGTGAACCTAAAAATCAAGTGAATTAAAAACCTGAGGAACAGAATAATCTGGTGAATATAATAGAATCAGGGGCATAGAAAGGGAGTGGACTGATAATTCTCAGGAGGAAAGGGGTATGGGGGGGTTCATGAAGAGACTGGAAAAAAATCATACACCTATGGATGAGGACAGTGGGGGGGAGGTAAGGGCAGAAGGTGGGGTGGGAACTGGGTGGAGGGGAGCTATGGGGGAAAAAAAGAGAAATAATTGTAATAATCTGAATAAAGATTTATTTAAAAAAAAACAAGTGAAAAAAATTTCAAAGTAAAATATTTAAGTAAGTAAGGCTTGATGTAATTTACTTACAGGGGATTATTCCTTTTTTGTTTTAAATAATATTATAAGGCTTTTGGAAATCTTGCAATGCAGCCTTGATGGCTTTTAATTTCAATTCTTTGCACAGAAATATGACTGCTCTGAATTCATTACATTATAAGCAGTTTTTGAACCATCAGTAAAAAATTAGTTAATGTTCCAGGAATAGTTTCCTGCCTAGTACAACTAAATTTCCCTGAATATTTACTTATTTCAATTTGCCAATTTAAATCAGTCAGAAATAAGGCTTATTTTCTAACTTTACTTGTCCTTGGGTGTGGACAGTAAATGACACTAATTGAATTTCTGCTATCAGTCTTTGAGTATCCTATATAATAAAGATGTAATATGCAAATGGTCGTTACACCTTGAAGCGTAACGACTGACCGAGTAACGACTGGATAATGGATCAGCAGGAGGGTGGGGCAGCGAGCTACAAGTGGGTGGACAAGAGTTACAGGAGGGGGCAGGGCAGCAAGCTATGAGGGGGGGTGGGGGGCAGAGAGAACTACAGGAGGGCGGCAGTGAGCTACTGGCGGGCTACTGGTGCACGGATTTGTGTGCAGGGCTACTAGTTTTTACATAAGCTTTGTTTAGGGAGGCAAAAACACAAATTACTTACTTTCCTTTTTGAGGCCTAATACATTGATTTTTAATTACAGTTTTCCAGACATTTGAAGGAAATATCCTTTTAAAATTTCCTTCCAGAATAATTTCTAGGCTACCTCCAGAGGTAGTTTTTAAAAACATTTTTCTTTCTCTTACACCAAGCAACCTACATGGCTGCTTTTTGAATGCTGGCTGATGCGGCCGTATACTTATATTTAAGTGACTCTCTTATACTTATGGTGACTACTATTGATTAGATTTAATGCTTGACTAATAACCTTCAGTTTATCCTGTAAATATTAGCGGAAGAGATTTTAAAATTTCTCTGTTTTATTAAGTTTAAAATTTACTTTTAAACAGCATTTTTTGGCTCATTTGCATATACAGAGGGATTATGGGAGGTTTTAGTAACTATATTTACTAGAATTAATTGCTTGACATTTTGGCTTCTCATTTAACTGAAATTATATAAGACCTTGATTATATTTTAAAAGGCTAATATATTAAGTAATTAAAGTAGGTATCTTTATAGAAAAAGCAAAGCAAGCAAGTTTATACGTCTGATTCATGAGGCCTAAACACAGTCCCACCCCCAGCCCATTTGAAGTGCAGGCTGCTAGGGCTTTTGTTTTTTAAAATTTCATTGATTTTGTTTTTTAAAATTCCGCTGCTGAAGAAATCTGGTTCTGCAACTTTGCCCTGACCTCAGAGGTTAAAACTTTATAACATTTAAAATATATGTATATAAATAAAATATATTGATTAATTTTTATTTGATAAAGCTTTCCATGTGATTTCAAGTATATAAAATCAGATTAATTAAAAAATATTTCCTTTAAGAAGAGAGAACAAATTTTTGAAAATATTTCAGAGCCTGTTAAATGCTCAAAACATCATTCTCACTTAAAGTCTTGAAATTTAACTTGGAAAGACCATCACATATACATATATGTATATATAATTCAAAGATTATATTATATACTCTTTATAATTATTTTAAAAGATATCAATTAAATTTAAACTGTTTTTTATATTAAAAATTTGGTTCATACCATAGAATTAATCCTTATTTAATTAGACCATATAAAAATTATATCTTACGTTGAAATTTTACCACACTTGGCACATTAATATATTTTAAACTAACAATTTCTCCAGAGAAAATACAAGAATTATTTTCTAAAAAAATTTCTATACTTTATGCATTTTGTTACCACAAGTATATAATTTCTCTCAACTTAATTTGAACTTTAAACTCTTAGAAGCCATAAATTTTAGCTGGTAAGTTAAATACTTAGCATTTCTCATATTAGTAATAATTTCATATTTTTTAAAAATACAAGACATATTTAATTAATAGATTCAATTCTGTCCTCTAGATTTTTCATGCGAGGCAAACTCAGGTTAATGTTTCAGTATTTCGTCATTTCAAAATACCTATATATTCAACAGGATTTTTATTATTTAATTCAGTAAACTCCAAAGTTTAAGTTGTCAGCTTTGAAAAACCACTTTTCTGGCTGGCGAAACAGGTTTGGCCTAGCCTGGATATTTAAATGTAAAGTGCTACATTCTTCCTGCTGGGGGAAGTGCGACCAGCCCAGCCCCTTCCTTCATCAGAAAAGCGCACCTAGTCTTCTCCCTGGGCCACTGGACCTTCATTATCAATATACTAGTGACCCAGTGCATGAAATTCGTGCACATTAAAAGGGGATTAATTAGAGGAAATATTTTAATATTGCTATTTGTCCTTTCTTTATAATAGAAGTGTCAGAGAGGGAAGAAAATTAGTAAAATGTATATGAAAATCTTCCTCCTGTCAGAGTCTAGGGCAGGGGTGGGCAAACTTTTTGACTTGAGGGCCACAATGGGTTCTTAAACTGGACCGGAGGGCCCGAACAAAAGCATGGATGGAGTGTTTGTGTGATGGAGTAAAGGAGCGGAGGGGAGAGCAAGAGAACCCTCCGCTCTTTTGGCTCTGCGGGCCGGATAGCACAGCCGAATGGGCCGGATCCGGCCTGCAGGCCATAGTTTGCCCACGGCTGGTCTAGGGTGTACCACAGGACCCAGAGTCAAGTCCCCACCCACCCACATGTGCCTCAAAATCGTGCGAGACCCAAATGCAGCCGGCCCCACCCCCATTGGGCTAGATCCAGTCCCACCTTGTCAAGCCCTGCCGGGCAGGGGTCGCAGCCTGAGGTCCCCTGGCCTGGTGCAGGGGTAGGGGGCACGGCCTGAGGTCCCCCAGCCTGGGCCAGGGTGGGGGCATGCCTTGAGGTCCCCCATCAAGCCCTGCCAGGTGGGGGATGTGGCCTGAGATCCCCTGTCAAGCCCTGCTGGGTGTGGGGCACAGCCTAAGGTCCCGCGTCAAGTCCCCTGTCAAGCCCCACTGAGAGGGGATTGCAGCCTCAGGCCCCCCATCAAGCCCCGCTGGGTGGGGTGCTCAGCCTCAGGTCCCCTGGCCTGGCACCGGGTGAGGGGCACAGACTCAGAACCCTGCTGATTGCTTGTTAAGGCTCATTATGGGAACTCGGCCTCTGGTATGGGTGCAGCCATCTTGTGTTACAGAAACCCCACCTCTGCTGTGGGTGCCGCCATATTTGTGATTGAGTGACAGTCAATTTGCATATCCCCTCTTTATTATACAGGATTATTACTGAAAAGCTTTATTACAAATTCTTATTTTAGCTACATCCATATTTCAACAATTTTGAGATTTTAAAGTTAATTATTATCCAAGGCATTTTCTTTGGCAATTTTTGTAACAGAGATAATTTACTGATTTTCTGGCAGTCTTAATGTTAAGTTTGGAATGCGGTCTATTGTTATTTAAAAACTACCTTTTATTATGGAAATACCAATCTTATTGCCCAAACTCAGTCTGTGTCATTCTTTTGTGTCATATCCACCATCTTTCTTTTGCAGGAAGAAAGCTTTGGGTTTTATTCTGTAGTGTTGGTAAAGAGAGTGAAGTTTAGCTCAAAGCTATTTAAAATCTGAAATCGGATCATGCACACATTTGTCTTAAGCCAGCTTTCTCTCTTTATGAGTACAGAAATCCCAGATGCATTCCTGAATTCTGTAAAACTTTTAAATTATGAACTGGGAAAAAACATGGCAAAGATGAGACTTTTTAAATAGCATTCTCGGGAGTGGGTGTCCATCTTACAGGATCACCATGTGTCTCCCTTCCCTCACATCCTGTTTGCTTAGGGAAAATTTAGCAACTGACCTGGCCGTGTTTCTTATTAAATTACAGGCATGCTTACAAGACTTAGTAAATCACAGTTCTTTTCCTGAATCTTTTCCTATTCCGCTTTCCATAGTAATGACTGGCTTTTAAAGTTATTTTTGCTAAATTCTGCCTGTCCCGAGGTGTCCGATAGTAATTTTAAACAAGGCATTAGAGAGTTCCTCCGTGAGAGAGCTGATAGCTCCGCCCTCTCTAGCTGCCTTCGACACCAGAAGCAGAGGATCTGGCGAGGCTTTCTTTCTTATTACAGACCTTTTATCCCCGAAAGAAATTAGGCATTTTTCAATTTGAACAAGAAACCACATAGTTAAATATGACAACGGCACTCTTTTTCCTTGAGCCTGATTTAAGAAAGTGCCTTTTGACATTTTTAATTTCTATATCCTTGAGCATGGAAGTTAAAAATTTACAATGATATTTTTGCCTTTAAACCAAATTCTTCCCCACAATAGTCTGGCTGAAACAAAAAGAATGTACTTGTGCACTTATGGATCTGCAGGCTTCCGAAGCTGACACAAGCTTTACATGCAGTTAATCTCCCACTGTTCCGGTGATTCACCTCTCCAGGTGATAGTTTTTTGCTCAGGCGAAATCTTCTCCAGACGTCCTTGTCTTGAGGTGCCATAAATGCCAGGGTCTTTCTCAGCATCTGGAGAAGGGGCTGCACATAATTTAATAAAGAGACTAGAAATATAAATTTGGAATACACGGGGGAGCCAGAGGAGACTTAGCTATAATAACTAAGTTCTCTCTATCTCCAGACCCAGGGCTTTTTATTCCCACATTTTTCCCTGTAGCAAAGCAGATATACATATCAAAGGTAAGGCCGAGTAAGCAGTAAGGTATTATCAGGTTGAGGAGGCTGCCTTCGGCTGTTCAGCTGTTTGGCCAGCAGCAGGTAATAACATGTAGATTTTCAGGTTTGGGGAAATGCTTTCAGCTATTCCAGCAGGCAATAATATGTATCTACAGCCCTGATGAAGTCTCAAGTTCCATCAACCTTTTGATGAAACTTTTTGTATTTATGACATGCTGGAATTAGCCTCCAGCACCCAGGGTCAGAGTCTTCATTTCTGGGAGCAGATTGGTCCTATGCCATGCCATGATAGGGTTTAATCCAATGAACTGGAATCCACAGCGACCCTATGGGGTTAGAAACACACACATATTCTCTCCCCCATGTTAATAATTCATTGGGTCCTTCCCAGTTATTAGTGTCCACATCTCGCCACAAGACCTGTGGTTTCTGAGCTGGTGCTATAGAAATAAAGTGACGCTCTATGGGGAACAGAAAGCAAGCATTCAAATTAAAAAAATTAAGGGTAGAAACCAAGATAGTGGCATAGGTAAACACCTGAACTTGCTGCCTCACACAACCACTTCAAAACTACAACTAAAAGACAAAACAGACATCATCAAGAATCACAGGAAGGCTGGCTGAGTGGAAATTCTACAACTAGAAGGAAAGAGAAAAGCACACTGAGACTCAGAGGAGGTGTGGAAGTAAAGTGCAGAGGTACAGAGGTGCACACATGGAAAGGGCTGGCAACTGAGGACATGGTTGTCTTTTTAAATCGGGACTCCAGTTCCGGGCAAGACTCTAGGGACCCAGACTCATACGGGGGGGAAACTGGACTGTCTGGCATTGGGTGGAACTCAAGGCCGGCTTTCTCTCAGAGGTGCTTTCAGCGATTACCGAGGGACACTGAGATCCCGGGGCCTCTTAAGGCAGGGCTGAGGATCAGCCATGGCTGTTTGCTCCACCCTGTTAATTCCCTGAGACCCCACCCACCCAAGCTGTGTGCAGAGGCTTTTGCATACGAATTGCCTGGCCCTTTGCAATATAAAATTACCTAACAAACTGCAGCTGGGTCAGAGAGACCCAGAACATCCAAAAGAAGGCCCAAGGCCCCGCAGCAGCTTGCATTGCTTCTGGGCACCTCCAAACCCCAAACAAAGAAGAGGAATCTGCAGATCTCTCTGTAGCTCCTGTTGGTGGCCTCCTGCAAAGGCTAAATTAGCACTACCTTGGAGGTCCAAGAGCCAGTGTACCCAGTGGTCAGAGTGGGACCATCCAGATTACAACTCCTCAGATACATAGGGACACATTCAGGGGGCAGATTCAGTGAGCACCAAAGCCCCACTGAAGCAAGTCTTGCCTCATAAAGGTGTCTCCAGCACAGAAGTTCTCCCATCATAGACACAGCTGATCCTCACAGCCAACTGGCCTGGAGGTCAATTCCTCCCAGTGATACCAACAACAATCAAGGCTTAACTACAACAAGACTGTGCACACAGCCCACAAAGGGGTGCACCAAGAGTGTCCACCTCAGGTAACTTGGGAGGCTGAGCCACTGGGCCCTATAGGACACCTAGCACACAAAGCCACTCTATCAACAAAGGGAAGCAGCCAAAATGTGGAGACAAAGAAACAGGTCACAAATGAAAGAAATGGAGGATATAGAGTTCAAAACCAAGGTTATAATGTTTTTCAAAAATTTTCTAGAAACCGTTGATAAATTTAGTGAGACCCTTAAGGATATGAAAAAGGACCAACTAGAAATTAAGCATACACTGACTGAAATAAAGAATAATATACAGAGATCCAACAGCAGACTAGAGGATCGCAAGAATCAAGTCAAAAATTTGAAATATGAAGAAGCAAAAAACACCCAACCAGAAAAGCAAAAAGAAAGAAGAATCCAAAAATATGAAGATAGTGTAAGGAGCCGTTGGGACAACTTTAAGCGTACCAACATCCGAATTATGGGGGTGCCAGGAGAAGAGAGAGAGCAACATATTGAAAACCTATTTGAAGAAATAATGACAGAAAACTTCCCCCACCTGGTGAAAGAAATAGACTTACAAGTCTAGAAAGCGCAGAGAACCCCAAACAAAAGGAATCCAAAGAGGACCACACCAAGACACATCATAATTAAAATGCCAAGGGTAAAAGACAAAGAGAGAATACTAAAAGCAGCAAGAGAAAAACAGTTAGTTACCTACAAGGGAGTACCCATACGATTGTCAGCTGATTTCTCGGCAGAAACTATGCAGGCCAGAAGGGAGTGGCAAGAAATATTCAAAGTGATGAATAGCAAGAATCTACAACCAAGATTACTCTACCCAGCAAAGCTATCATTCAGAATTGAAGGGCAGATAAAGAACTTCACAGATAAGAAAAAGCTAAAGGAGTTCATCACCACCAAACCAGTATTATATGAAATGCTGAAAGGTATTCTTTAAGAAGAAGAGGAAGAAGAAAAAGGTAAAGATAAAAATTATGAACAACAAATATATATCTATCAACAAGTGAATCTAAAAATCAAGTGAATAAAAAATCTGATGAACAGAATAAACTGGTGAATATAATAGAATCAGGGGCATAGAAAAGGAGTGGACTGACAATTCTCAGGGGGAAAGGGGTGGTGGGGGGTGCGGGAAGAGACTGGACAAAAATCATACATTTATGGATGAGGACAGTGTGGGGGGGTAAGGGCATGGGGTTGGGTGGGAACCAGGCAGAGGGGAGCTAGGGGGGGAAAAAGAGGAACAATTGTAATAATCTGAACAATAAAGATTTATTAAAAAATAAAAATAGAAAAATAAAAAGATTAAGGGTAAACAGTGCTTTGGATAGCATCATAGCTGGGTTCTTGAGTCCCATATTCTCCCTTTTTATTTTACTAGCATGCTCTTTAATGTAAATGGGCATGCTTGACAATGGCCTGCCCCTGTGGATTGTAAGGGATTCCTATGGAATGCTGAATGGACCAGGTTCTGCAAAAGGCGGTGAAGTCATGGCTGCTATAAGCAGGCCCATTATCAGTTTTTATCTTGGTTAATATAGCTACAATTGGAAGTAGGTCTTATTGAAGTTATGCAAAGAAACATATTGCTACCTATTAAGAATTCTGGACAGACAGGTAGGAAAGAAATATATAATTTACCAAAATGCTTTAAAAATGCTTCCTTATATTTGAAAAACAGAAAGTTCAAGAATCAGCAATATTTTCAACAAAAGTTACAAAAACTATATAATTATTTTCTACTCATTCAGCCCCATAATAAAATTTTTCTTTCTTTTGATTTTTCCTGCCAGTACTTCTATAACTCTAGATACTTTATGGAGTAATGCAAATGACATGGAATCTTTTTCTTTCTGCAAAACACAATATTCCAGAATAACAATTAGAGCTATAAATGAAAGCACAATATAGTTATTATTATTTGCCAAAGCTTCCCATGTACTTTAAGCAGAAAATTTTCCTTCATGAGAGATAAAACAAACACTTGAGGTATTCTAGAGCCTATTGGAATGATCTAAAGCCAATTCTAGGTCAAGGAAAAAATTCTTACAATTCAAACCTTGAGAAGATAGTCAAATACATTAGACTAAAAGATTATATATTATTATTATTAAACAGATTAAGTAATTTATTCATTTAAAGTAACTAAGTTCTTGATTAACATAACATATTCATTTTAATTATCCTATATAATAAAACCCTAATATGCAAATAAACCAAATGGCGAGATAACCAGTTGCTATGACACTCACTGACCATCAGGGGGAAGACGCTCAATGTAGGAGCTGCCCCCTAGTGGTCAGTGCACTCCCACATGAGCTGTGCTCATGGCTGGCGAGCATAGCAGCTGTGGCGGAAGCCTCTCCTGCTTCAGCTGCAGGTGAATGGTAAGGTCCCAGATTGCAAGAGGGATGTCCGACTGCCAGCTTAGGACTGCTCTCTGGGGAGCGGGCCTAAGCCAGCAGTTGGACATCCCCTCAGGGGTCCCGGACTGCGAGAAGGCGCAGGCCGGGCTGAGGGAACCGCCCCCCTGCAGTGCATGAAATTTCGTGCACCGGGCCTCTAGTCCTATCTAATAAAAGAGTAATATGCAAATTGACTGTACCTCTGCTATACCCACAAGCCATGCCCACCAGCCAATTAGGAGCAAATATGCAAATAAACCCAACCAAGATGGCTACGGCCACAGAGAGCAGGAGAGAGGCTTGGGTTTCCCCGGCAATGGAGGAAGCCAAGCTTTCCGCCTGCCCTTGCTGGCCTAGGCCTCCACTCAAGGCTACAAAGTTTCAATGATAGATGATACATAAATCCAAACGGAAATGGTGGCAGCCACAGAGCTGGAAAGAGCAGGCGGCCAGGGTTGCCGGCAGCAATGGAGGAAGCCAAGCTTCTGCAGCGCTGGCCAGCCCAGGCCTCTGCTTAAGGCTACAAAGTTTCAATTATAGAAGATACATAAATCCCAACAGAAATGGCTGCCACCTCAGAGCAAGCAGAAGGCTTGGCTCTGCTCCAGGCTACAAAGTTTCAATTATAGAAGATAAATAAACCCCAGATACCAGGGCCTCCGCTTGGGTCGTCAGGGGGCGTGGCCGGCCTGCAAACCACCACAGGCCCCTTGCCCAGACTGCCCCACGCCCCAAGGGAACCCCCACCCTGATCCGGGACACCCTTCAGGGCAAACCAGCTGGCCCCCACCCATGCACCAGGCCTCTATCCTATCTAATAAGAGAGTAATATGCAGATTGACCATCACTCCAACACACAAGATGGCTGCCCCCCTGTGGTCAAAGATCCTGCCCCCATGTGGACACAAGATGGCCACCACAAGATGGCTAGCAAGAAAGGGTAGTTGGGAGGGACCAGGCCTGCAAGGGAGGGCAGTTGGGGGCAATCAAGCCTGCAGGGGAGGGCAGTTAGCGGTGACCAAGCTGGCAGAGGAGGGAAGTTGGGGGCGACCAGGCCTGCAGGGAAAGGCAGTTGGGAGGGACTCAGGCCTGCAGGGGAGGGTAGTTAGGGGTGACCAGGCCTGCAGGGGAGAGCAGTTGGGGGGGGGGACCAGGCCTGCAGGGGAGAGCAGTTAGAGGTGACCAGGCCTGCAGGGGAGGGCAGTTAGGGGCAAACAGGCTGGCAGAGGAGCAGTTAGGCATCAATCAGGCTGGCAGGCGAGTGGTTAGGGGGTGATCAGGCTGGCAGGCAGAAGTGGTTAGGGGCAATCAGGAAGGCAGGCAGGCGAGCAGTTGGGAGCCAGCAGTCCTGGATTGTGATAGTGATGTCCAACTGCCCGTTTAATTCCGATCCCTGTGGGATCAGGCCTAAACGGGCAGTCGGACATCCCTCGAGGGGTCCCAGATTGGAGACGGTGCAGGCTGGGCTGAGGGACAGCCCCCCCCCTACACAAATTTTGTGCACCGGGCTTCTAGTATATATATAAAACCTTTGCTTCCTAGGCAAATACAGGAAAAACATTTCCCCCTTACTTTCAGAAATAGGCTTATTTTTCCAATGAAAAATATACTCATATTCTTTTTTTTAAAAAATATATTTTATTGATATTTTACAGAGAGGAAGGGAGAGGGATAGAGAGCTAGAAACATCGATGAGAGAGAAATATCAATCAGCTGCCTCCTGCACACCTCCTACTGGGGATGTGCCCGCAACCAAGGTACATGCCCTTGACCAGAATCAAACCTGGGACCCTTCAGTCCGCAGGGTGACGCTCTATCCACTGAGCCAAACCGGTTTCGGCTATACTCATATTCTTAAGAAGCATAACAGAGATAACATGACCTTGACAACTCTCAGGAGGCTGAAGAAAGGGTGGGTGTGTTTGTGGAGAGATAGTAGGTCCTGGGTTTTGTTTCCAGGACTGCAGTGACTCGTGGGCCTCTAATAGCTTTAGTGTAAAAGTACCTTTTTTTCTCCCTTTACAAGGAGAGTGTCCCCCCACCCCGCTGTTGCTGCTTCTGCAGACTATTTAAGGGTACTTCTGTAGCTCTGATCCGCTACAATAAACACTTGGGGAGTTTAAATAATTATTTCCCATATTTTTCTCTTTATGAGTAGACTAACAATATGAAATCTTGCATATAAGAAGAGATCTTAAAAACAGAAACAAAAAAATCCCTACAGTAAATGAATGAGTACTTATAAAAAGGTGGACTGGGACATTAGCCTTAGAATCTTATCTCACACTAACCCAGCACAGCAAATGGGTTCTGAGTGGCACAAAGCCCAAACAGCAGAGACAGAGGATTCCCTATGTTCATAAAATGGCAAAGTGCAAACTAAGTCCCCAAGGATAAGAAAGCAAGCAAAGAACATCAGTCAGTAACCAAGTTACATTGCAGACAGACAGGAATTTCTACTAACTAAGAGTTTCTAGTGGCTGATGCCTTGAGAGGGAGAGCAGGAAGGGTCCCTAAGATTAAGAATTCTTGGCAGCTGCTGGGAAGTTCCTGCAATCCCTGCCATGTGTTCAGCCTGCCACTAATAGCTGGGGCCCCTAGCAAAGTGAAATATGCCTCATTTTTAAACAAATTAAACCAAACAACAAAGACACAAAACAACAACACTCATATACAATATTTACAGGTGTGCATAACACACAGACAAGACTTAATAAATCAGAGTTCTTTTCATGGATCTTTCAGAAGATTTTTTTAAAGTGCCTGGGACTCACAGCCCGAATGGGGCCCAGAGGGCTCCCAGGTGAGGTCTCCAGTGAACACTCACAAACAGCCTGTTGTTCACAGATCTCATCATATTCTGCTCTCCATAATAAATATTGACTGGTGTCCAGAGTTGTTTTGGCCATATCTGCCAGTCGCAAGGCGTCATATGGTAATTTTCGGACAAGGCATTAAGGAGTCCTTTTGTAAATGGACTGTTAGCCCCATTTTCTCTAATAACTTTTCCTTATTTATTTAAAGGTATTAAAGGAGAGTGGTTCATGTATCCGATTACCTTGCTGATCTTGCATAACTGGGCAGGCCAAAGCTCTCCTTCTAACAGCTTGTCTGACACATGATCCCATAACTGAGGATCTAGTTGATGAGCCTTCCCACACCAGAGGTGGAGGATCGGGAAAGGTTCCTCTGACGGTGAGGTCTTAGGTATTACAGGCTTGACAGGCTCTACTACAGGAGGAGGGGGCAGTGATAAATCCTCGTGGTGTTCTATAGACTTTTGATCCTCAATTGAAGTGGGCATAGTGCAGCTCGAACAAGAGCTCACATAAAGATGACAAGGGCACTCATTTTCCCTGAGCCTGATTTCTCTTTAATTCTTGCCCACTTTTTCCCAGAGATTAAGGTCTAGTGTTCCAGCATCAGGGAACAAAGGATTATAAATTATAACAGTCTGTAACAGGCTCATTAATTGTTCTGTAACAGAGGCACCACCTGCTTTTAATAACTGTTTAAGCACTGTGACATATTGCTGTTATTCTGTGAACAGCTCTTGTCCCATTGTGAAACCTTAGCTGAGAAACAATCCCCTAGAACCTGGAAATCCCAAGCAGGCTCCAATGACTTACTGCACAGTTACTTTCATTTTCTAACTCTTCCTTTTCGAGGTTTCTGCCACGTCTCACTGCGTTCCTCCTTACATGGGGCACCACTTGCCGGTGCTGATCAGCAGACCCTGAGCTACAGATGAATGATTACTCTGACACATGTTTCTGTGAAAGAGAGGGACTGCTTGGCTATAGGAACCAAACAGCCCCATTTGCCTGCCTCCTCAGGCTTTTATTGTAACAACAGCTTGAACTAAAAGTAACTATTCGATACTCTCAGTAAGGTAAGCATCCTTGAGAGGACACATGCGTCTGCAGTGTCCTTTAAGCAAGATCATCTAAAGGCTAAACATAAAGATTCCAGTAAAATACCCGGGGGCTCAGATTTGTGTGGAAAAGTCAAGGCAGGGGCAGCCACCTTCGGCCAGCTCCCCCTGGAGGCTCCTGACCTTTTGGAGATTCCTTCTTACAAATTTCCCAACCAAGTTCTGTGCTTCCCCACAGAGAGTAATTTAAAAAAAAAAGAAGAAAAAATGAGAAAGTAATACAGACATACCCCTCCTCCCAATTGACCTCTTCCAGTCTGCCCCCGCCCTCTACCTTGTGCCTTCACCACTCTATTGTCTGTGTCCATGGGTTATGCATATATGCATATAAATTCTTTGGTTAATCTCTTCCCTCCCTCCCACCCACACCTTCCCTCTGAGATTGATCAGTTTGTTCCATGTTTCTATGTTTCTGGATCTGTTTTGTTCATCAGTTTATTTTGTTCTTTAGATGCCACATATGAGTGAGATCATGTGATATTTGTCTTTCTCTGACTGGCTTATTTTGCTTAGCATAATACTCTCCAGGTCCCTCCATGCTGTCTCAAAGGGTAAGCAATATTTTGATGGGAAGACTAGAAGAACAGTTTAAATCAATTATTTTCTTTCAAGTCGAAGAAAATAAAAAACAACAACTGTTTATTTCCTTGTTTGATTTGTATTTGTTTTAGTTTTCTTCATTTCAACTTAATAGATTATAAGTAACATCAGGCTTATACTCACTAGAAAATTATTATCATCTCTTCTGATTGGGATCGTACCCTGAAAGAGGTTTGCTTGCAGGAGGATTAAAGGAGTGAACCCACATGGTGGAGGGCGTTCATTCTGGGTGCAATTAATGTTTGAGAAAGTTAATGTGAATAGGGATCAGATCATAAAGAGACAAACAGATTTGTAGCTTAATGGTTTATGCTTAGCTTGATATATATATTTTTTTACTTGAACGTTCTCTTACTTCTTTGAGACCAATGCAATATTTTTGAATGAGTCACTGAAAGCTTGTCTCACTTGTTTGTTTCTCAGAGTGTAAATGAATGGGTTCAACATAGGAGCGATGGATGTCATTAGTACTGTCACACCCTTATTAATAGCCACTGATTCCTTGGCTGAAGGTTTGATATAGATGAAAATACAGCTTCCGTAAGTGAGTGAAACCACAATCATATGGGAAGAACAGGTGGAAAAGGCCCTTTTCCTTTGTTGGGCAGAGGGCAATCTTAGAATGGTCTTAATGATGTAAATGTAGGACAAAACAACACACACAAGGGTTAGAATGAAGGTCAGCACAGCACAGACAATAACCAGGTGCTCGATGAGCCATGTGTCTGAGCATGAAATCTTCAACAAAGGAGATACATCACAGACAAAATAATCAATGGCATTTGAATCACAGAATTTCAAATGTAGGAACAAAGTAAATGGTGGGAGTATGATCAATAAGCCAGCCATCCAACAACAGAGGACAAGGCTCTTGCAGGCTCTGCTGCTCATGATGGTCACATAATGCAAGGGATTGCAGATGGCCACATAGCGGTCATAGGACATCACAGCTAACAGAAAAAATTCAGTTACTCCAAAGACGTCAGCAAAAAACAATTGAACAACACAAGTATTATATGTAATTGCTCTGTCACCTGTTGCTATGTTGTACAAATATCTAGGGATGCAAGCAGATGTAAATGAGATTTCTAACAAGGCAAAATTCTGTAGGAAGAAGTACATGGGTGTTTTAAGGTGGGAGTCCACTAAAGTGAGGGATATGATGGTCAGATTCCCAGTTATACTCAGCATGTAAGTGAGAAATAGAAAAGTAAAAATTGGAACCTGAAGTTGAGGGTCATCTGTCAGTCCCAAGAGGATGAAAGTTGTTATTGTGTGGTTTTTCATTACTGAATTTTATTTAATTTCATGTAAAGTTTCGAGATATTCTATTTGAATAGAGTGGTATCAAAGCCAGATAAAGATCAACAGTGACTATTAGAGATAGCAAACTAATTCACATGCAGTTTCTTCTATAAATTAGTAGTTGATATTGCCAACACTCTGGTGGGCCTTGCTACTTAATTGCTTATTTTATTTTATTGTTTTGGCAGTTTTGTGATAGGTTTTAAAACATATTTTAAATATAAAAATCATTTTAGCATTGTTGTTTCCTTTTTTATTTCAGTCTTAACTTATACCAAAGACTGAACTTTCTCACGTGGGTAGTTTTGACCTATATAATGTTTTGTGATTCAACAAAATTATGATTTCTTCTTATGTCTAAGATTTCTTATCTCAAAGGTGAATATTTACATGTAATACCCTTTTCATGTCTTTCCATGAAGATTTGGTCATGATAAAATGTAAACATGTAAGAACTAATCTGGGCTCCATGCACAGGTGTTGTTGGTCCACCTGTAACTTGTATTTTATATTTTGCCACTATGACCAAATGTGTTTATGTTGTTTTGTTTTTATGTTTTAACATGTAGCTTAAACATTGTTGGATGATTCTTCTGACTCTCCTTATGTTTCTCTGCTAGTGTATAATTTACGCTCAGTGTCTACAATACAGAGTATTTTACTGCATGATGTATTTGCTGTAGGTGAAGAAATGTCAGGCCCAATGATGTACAGCTGGGAAAAACTCATTTTTTTAATGCTTTCATTCTGTCTAGTTAAGCATGGAAAACACTCTGACACCTTTTTGTCACTATTACTAAGTCCAAAATCAACTCCAAATTACTAAATATACTCTCCATGCACATGTCTTTATCATCTCCCTCAGTCTTAGCCTTAGCAGCAGTACATCGAGGTTAAGAGCAGATCGAGAGCTCCATTGTTCAGTACCTGCTTTTCTGCCTTCATCTGTATGACTGTTGGCAAGTTTTCCAACTTCTCAGGCATTCAATATGTTAATCTACAAAATGGAGATAAAAACAGTATCTATCATATTCACCTAAAATGATAATCTTAAAACATATTTTACATTTCTATAAGATAAATGCATTTAATTAAATTCTATTCAATTTCAATCCAGTGTATTTGTGTGACTCCAGTTTTTAAATCCCTTTTTGTTTTTGTATTTTTGTTCTATTATTTCAAAATGTCACCTACATTGAAATAGGTTTATGAATGTACCACAAGTTTAAAATCAATTTCCAACACACTTTTATGTACCTCTTTGTTTTGTATAAAATCTGATGCATGGTACATGCTTCATATATGGCAGTTGTTATTTTCTGGCCTCTTACAGATAATTTATGTGCTATGAACTCAAAATTCCAAGTGGGACTTTTACTTTATATAACCCATATAGTCTTCTTTCTACTCCATGTTCCTTAAAATAGAAAGAATAAATTCTATTTATTGAGAATTTACTATATGGTAGTTCTTGTAAGCACTTCATATTGATTATCTGTCTGAAAAAAAAAATCTCTTCTTATCTCTCTCTTTCCACATTCCATCCTTTCTTCCCAGTCTCTCAAACTATCCAGATGTAACTATATATTTGTGATTTTTCACTTTTCAGCATCATTTCTACTGGAAAGTCCTTTGGCACTCCATTGTCTGTGTTAAGTGGTCCTCATTTGTGCTTCCATACAAATAATTGTTATTTCCACTTTAGCACTTCCTCTGAGAAAGTGAGTTTGTTGAAACCAGGGACTGTTGTCTTCTTTACTGGGATAGCTACCAAAACTAACAATCTGAGACTTAGAGTCCATGGTAAGACATATTGTTGTGTAAATTATATACACACACATGTATGTATATGTATTATTCATTTGCCTACACATTCAAACCTATATTCAAGTTTCATCTTGAAACTCCTTTGCCACACTTATTTTACTTTTTACTTGTAAATTTTACATATACTTGTATTTAACACTGAGGATTTTTTTGCATTTGAAACAATAGTTTTGCTGGTGAATAAAGTCATGCATACCTTGAAATATCACCCTTTTTGCTTATGTCATTATTTCCCTGCCTTACAAACTGTTAACTGGCATCTCTTCCTTGCTTTAGCTCTCAAGCAGATAGTTGTGTCTTTCTCGGTGGATATTTTTTGTTTCTTTGAGGAAATCTGTAAGATATTTAAACTGGAGGTCAAGGAATTTGCATATCTGAATATGTAATTTGCTATTAATTTTAAATTATAAATATTTTACATTTCTATAAGGTAAATTTATTTAATTTAATTCTATTTAATTTCAATCTAGGGTATTTGTGTGACTCCAGTTTTTAAATCCCTCTTTATTTTTGTTCTTATTTCAAAATGTCACCTACATTGAAATAGGTTTATGAATGTACCACAAGTTTAAAATCAATTTCCAACACACTTTTATGTCTCTCTTTGTTTTCTATAATTGTTACAATGTCTTCAAAAGTACCTTTTTATAAACATTATTGCATAATTTCATAATAATTCCTGGAAATGAAATTTTAAGAAAAAAGGAGATAATAAGTTAGAACTTTTGTAATAATCATTTGCCAAGTTATGATTAATAAACTTTGTATCAACCTTTTCCTTCAACTCAAAGTGTGACTGTATTCACACTGTAATGACTATGATGTTTCATGTGCCTTTTCCCAAGTTTGTTGAACATTTTTATTTGAAACAGGTTTTGGTGCCACTGAATATTCACAATTTACACCATGGAATATTTATCTGTTCAGTCTACATTTAAAGATTTCCTCCTTGTCTTGTTGCAGATAAAGATATTTCCCTTCTTAGTTTTACATTTATGTCTCTTTAGTGCATATTTTTATAATACTTTAAAACCAGAGTCCAAGAACTTTCTAATTATTACTTTGGCTTAATGGTTGTTCTATAGTTTTTCCTCAGCTATGACACTTAGTTGTACTAACATACTCAAGTACATTTTTAGTTTTGAAATAGTATCTCCAGGATTTGAATGTCTCATATAAATGAATTAAAAACAAGTTGCTTTTCAATTTCCTAGCAAAACTCTAGTAAGTTGTTTTATGATTGGCTGTCATTTGTTCCTTTAAAATATTCCTTTTCTCCAGAGATTAGAGCAAGGTCATTTCTCACTGTATGACTGGTACTACAGTTAAACCCCAACGTTTACTGTCACATCCTTTGAAAGAAGAGATGACAATGATATTTTTGAAGAACTTGAACATTCCAAGGAATTGTAAGGACACAACATAATAACTAAATAGATAATTTTAATTAAAGGAAAGGATGCTCTTTTCAGCCTTCCTAACCTCCTTACTCTGCTATGTACTTTGTAACCCAGTGGCTCCTAGAACTTTACACGGTAACATGCTCTTTCCTCTACCCTGTGTGGCAGCCCTTGTTGCAAAATATTTTTTATTTATTCCATTTATCAATGCTAGTTTTTAAGAGGCAAAGTTTACAAAAATAGTTTGCATCTTTTAAATATTTTTATATTTTAAAAAGTGCAAAGAAAGCTAATTTTTTCAATATTATGTTATGAGCTGTCACATCAGGTGATTTTAATGTAGATACACACTATTATCTTTAAAGAGGAAAGTGAGAGTGTGGCAGAGGTAACTTCTCACTGCATGTAAATTCACAGTATCTTTATGTAAACTATAAAAAGCAGTATTGAACGATACAATTCAGAAAAACCTGTGGATCTTCATATAATAATTCAAATATTAATTATATCTGATTTTGGTAAGTCAATATCAAATCTTCTCAAAGAAAATCAACACACAGATTTACCAAAGATGAAAGTAAATGAAATAGCCAATGTACTTACTCGTCTGAAAGTTAATAGCTTCAGCCGATTCTTTAGCAACCAGAATCCTAAGGGCTAATTTGAGGAAGAGAATCTATTAGAAAAGGTTTGTGTAAAATTTTCTTTAAGTTTATGACTCTACTTACCCTGACCCTTGCTCTGGGAGGATCTAGGATTCTTTGAATTTTTCATCTCCAACATGAGAAGATTTTCAAACTAAGAACTTGATGCCTAGGAAATGTTTTCTACTCTTTCTTGGTTGAAAGTAAAATATTGTTCCACTATTTCCCCTTTTTGCTTTGAAATCATTGATATTATGACTTTTCTGGATAGGATAAGAGGCTTTCACACTATTAAGACTTACATTGGATTTATTTGCTGTACCTCAAACTAAATATTAAACAACTGGGTCCTTGGTGACACAGGTACAAACATCACTAATGAGTTTCCTGTGTAATGAACTAGGGCAAAAATACTGAAAGATGCAGCAGTGGGGGCACTGTCCCTAGAGACACAAAGATGTGACAATAGCAACAGGCACAGGTCAAGATAAAATAATAAAAAACCAGAGGTCAAGAAGTAGTCTGCCTTTCCTGTATTTCTTCCCTACCATCTATGGAAGCTGAAAGATCACACAGCTCTATTCCACCTGCTATTTTTCTCAATCATTATAAAAGATAACAAAATAGAAAATTAGAAAACTCAAAGCAAGTGATAATTCTTTTTTATATTTTAAAGAACTATATGAATATTTATGAATACTTAAAAAATAAAAATACTATTATTTCCATTTCCCCCTGTCAGAACTTCCTAATATATGGTTGTGAGCACCGCATCCATTTGCGACTAGGGTTCAAGGTCTGGAGAAGGGGCTGCGCACAAACCGATACACTACACAAGAAATATGAATTTAGAAGGCATGGGGGAGCCAGGCAGATAACTTACTTACTCTCTAGCGGAGAGGGTCTCTGAATCCCCCGACCCATTAGCTTTTATTTGCTAGAATACACATTTGCCTTTTAGCAAAGCAAACAGGCATATCAATGATAAAGTTTGGTAAACAATAAAAGGATTATCAGGTTAGGGCAGTGGTCGGCAAACTCACTAGTCAACAGAGCCAAATATCAACAGTACAATGATTGGAATTTCTTTTGAGAGCCAAATTTTTTAAACTTAAACTTCTTCTAACGCCACTTCTTCAAAATAGACTCGCCCAGGCTGTGGTATTTTGTGGAAGAGCCACACTCAAGGGGCCAAAGAGCCACATGTGGCTTGCGAGCTGCAGTTTGCTGACCACTGGGTTAGGGGATTGCCTTCAGCCATTCAGCCAAAGCAGGGCAATATTATGCTGATTTTCAGCCTTTGCTGAATATCAAAGTCCATTAGCCTTCCAGCGGACTTCTTGCATAATTATGCTAACTACTTGTTGGTCTTAGCATCCAGCAATGGTCATGTATGAATTTATGTAAAGATAGCATTTTTTTTAATCCTCACCTGAGGATATGTTTTTATTTAGAGAGAGAGGAAAGCAGAGAAAGAGAGAGAGAGAGAGAGAGAGAGAGAGAGAGAGAGAGAGAGAGAGCAAACGAGAGAAAGAGAGAGAAACATCGATGTAAGAGAGAAACATTGCATGGTTGCCTCCTGTATGCACCCCTACAGGGTTGAACCTGCAACCTGGGTATGCACCCTTACTGGGAATCGATTCAGTGACCCTTCGGTGCACGGGACAACACTTCAACCAACTGAGCCATACCGACCAGGGCAAGATAGTATTAAAAAAAATAAATTTACTGGGATAACATTGGTTAATAACATATAAGTCAGAACTCTATAATACTGTATCTGTATACTCTGTTGTGTGCTCACTACCTGCAGTCTAGTTTCCTTCCGTCACCTTGTATTTTTAAAAATTTTATTTTTCAATTACAGTTTACATTCAATATTATTTTGTGTTAGTTTCAAGTATACAGCATAGTGGTTAGACAAGCATGTACTTTACAAAGTGTTCCCCCTGATATTCCCAGTACCCACCTGACACCATACATAGTTATTACAGTATTTTTGACCATATTCCCTATGCTGTATCGACATCCCTAAGACTCTTTTGTAACTACCAATGTACTTCTTAATCCCTTCACCTTTTCCATGAGTTCTTGAACCCCTTCCCCTTTGGCAACCAAAGGACTTCAGATACTGTGTTGAATAAACATCATGAAAAAGGACATCCCTGTCTTGTTCCTGATATTAAGGGAAACACTTTAAATTTTTCCTTGTTGTGTGTGGGTTTGTTATATATGGTATGACATATGTTGAGGTATGTTCCCATTTTGCTGAGTTTTTATCATAAACGGGTACTGGATTTTGTCAAATGCTTTTTCTGCATCTATTGATATGATCATATAATTTTTATCCTTCATTTTATTTATGTGACTTATCACGTTAATTGATTTGCAGATACTGTACCAACCTTGCATCCCAGGAATGAACCTCACTTGATGATGGTGTATGTATGATCTTTTCAATGTATTGCTGATTTCTGTTTGCTAATATTTTGTTGAGGATTTTTGAATCTATGTTCATCAGGAATGTTGGCATATAATTTTGTTTCTTTGTAGTTTTCATATGAGGTTTTGTATTAGAATAATTCTGGCCCCATGAATTGAGCTCAGGAGTCCTCCCTCCCTTTAATAATTTGAGAAGGATAGGTGTTAGTTCTTTGAATGCTTCATAAAATTCACCTGTGAAGCTATCTGATTCAGGACATTTTTGTTGTTATTGGGAGTCTTTTTTAAATTAAATTTACTGAGGTGAGAGAGAAACATTGATTGGTTGCCTGCCATACACATCCCAACAGGGGATAGAACCTGCAACCTAGGTATGTACTCTGACTGAGAATCCAACCCACAACCTTTTGGTAATCAAATATAGGCAAATTAACTAGCATCAGGCTAGATTTTGGTATTTCCTTAAATTTGTATTTATATGTGCTTCTTTATTATTTAAAAAATGTGTGTGTGGTTTTGAAAAAAAGTTATTGTGGCAAGAGCACTTAACACATCTTTCCTCTTAAAAAATTCACACTGAAAATGAGATCTTTCTTCTTAAAATGTGTACATTATTTTTGAATTAAGGTACAGTGTTGTAAAGCAGACATTTAGTTCTTATTAATCTTAACTGAAACATATGCTTGTTTATTAATAATTCCCCATCTCTCAGAACCTGGTAACCACCATCTTAATTTTTAATTTTATAAATTTGACTTTTTAGATACTTCATGTAAGTGGGTTTATAAAGTACTTGTCTTGTGTCTGGCTTATTTTACTTAGCATAATGTCTTTTTTAAAAAAAATAAATCTTTATTGTTCAGATTATTACAGTTGTTTCTCTTTTTCCCCCTCATAGCTCCCCTCTGCCCGGTTCCCACCCCACCCTCTGCCCTTACCTCCCCCAAACTGTCCTCATCCATAGGTGTGCACTTCTTGTCCAGTCTCTTCCCGCACCCCCTACGCCCCTCTTCCCCCCAAGAATTGTCAGTCCACTCCATTTCTATGCTCCTGATTCTATTATATTCACCAGTTTATTCTGTTTATCAGATTTTTTATTCACTTGATTTTTAGATTCACTTGTTGATAGATATGTATTTGTTGTTCATAATTTTTATCTTTAACTTTTTCTTCTTCTTCCTCTTCTTAAAGAATACCTTTCAGCATTTCATATAATACTGGTTTGGCGGTGATGAACTTCTTTAGCTTTTTCTTATCTATGAAACTCTTTATCTGACCTTCAATTCTGAATGATAGCTTTGCTGGGTAGAGTAATCTTGGTTGTAGGTTTTTGCTATTCATCACTTTGAATATTTCTTGCCACTCCCTTCTGGCCTGCACAGTTTCTGTTGAGAAATCAGCTGACAATTGTATGGATACTCCATTGTAGGTAACTAACTGTTTTTCTCTTGCTGCTTTTAATATTCTCTCTGTCTTTTGCCCTTGGCATTTTAATTATGATGTGTCTTGGTGTGGTCCCCTTTGGATTCCTTTTGTTTGGGGTTCTCTGCGCTTCCTGGACTTGTAAATCTATTTCTTTCACCAGGTGGGGGAAGTTTTCTGTCATTATTTTTTCAAATAGGCTTTGCAAAAAGCCCCATGTGTTGGGATGGGGGCTGTGAGACCACACCTAAAGGCCTGGCCTGGTGCTAGAGCTGATAATGCCCTCCAGGGGTTGTGTATTGTCCATGGTTTATGGCCTCTGTAAAATGGGAGTACTTAGGTAAACAGGTCTTGCAAGACCAGATTGTGGAGAAAGGGGCAGTGACTTAATTATAGGCTATGAAGAATGTACATTAGGTTACTGACACAGATTCAGATTGCTAGCCCCCCCCAAAATGTCTTATTTTCCCCATCATTCCCCCACCCCTTGATCATCAAGCTGATTTTCAGCCTTGGGGATTCAATAGAAGACTCAAAGCTAGGGAGTACGGTGTTTAGCAGTTTGAGTCTTTTTTCATCTTCATCACCCAAGGGATTGTAATGGCAGTCCAGCGATCTGGTCTGGAGTAACATCTGGGGCTTCAGGGCTTACTGATTCTCTCTATTAGCTGTTCTAAAACCTGTTGGCTTTCTTAGAGGAAGGGAGAGGGAGTCTACACAGGTTTCTTCATTTCAGGCTTCAGAGCAGGTGGAGTGGTGAGAAGCACATCTCAGGGTCCCATCTATTTCTTCTCCAGTTGGCCCTGTGTCCTTGCTCTGCTCATGTCTGTGTAACTGCCTAACACATCCCCTCAAGGATCCTGGCTCTGAATCCTTTCAGGGAAAATCGGTGTCGGTGGGCTCTTCTAACTATTTCCATTGCTGAGGAGCCACGAAGTTTTCTTTCAGAGCCAAGAGATCCTTGCTCTCTGTAAGAAGGAAGATGAGGCCTGGGCATGGAAGGAGGTAGGCTTGTGACCTGGCAGAGACAAACTGTATTATAAAATTTAGTATTATTGAGCAATTAGAACAGCAAGAGTTACAACAAATGGTCTGATGGAAGGGAAAGAAAACATTTCAGTTCTAATAACTGAAATAGAATTTTTTCTCCTTAAAATCACCCTTATGTTTATTAAAGAGCCAAATTAAGACCAATTTATCTATTCCATTCAATTTGGCCTGATTGTTTGCATAAACACAATAAGAATGGTAACAGACTGCCTTTGCTGGAATTTCATGATTAAGTCTCAATGTGCCTCATAGGAAAGGGAACCAAGCAATCTAGCTGCTGTCAGGCCTGCCTGCAGTATCTGCTGGATTAGGTGAATTCTTCACCTGCAGTGGCTCCACCCGGGCCCATGCCCTAGGCTTCAAGGCCCATCTTAGCAGCCCTCCTAATTGTCACAGCCTAGAGTGTGTGGGGGTTCTGTAGGGATACAGAGGCGCCCTTGTTGCTCCCCTTCCACTCTGACCAACCACCAGCAATGGCAGGGTATGGGCCTGGCACTCCAGTGCCATCCATTTTCAGAGCTACCAAGCAGGATACCAGGCTTTCTCCATGGCACTCTTATTGGCTTCAAGTCTTCAGAGTCCAGACAGGGTTCTTTAAAACATGACACTCCAGTCAGTTTTCAGTCAATAAAACCACCATTGGAAACCGGTCTTATTGAATTTATGCAATGAAATGCATTGCCATGATTCATTCATTAAGTATGGCCAAATTTTGGAGGGATAATATAGGGAGAAAAATACACTGACCTGCTTTAAGATCTTCTGATTTTCCTTGCCAGTCCTTTCCATGGACTCTTCAGAGTAATATTTTTTCCAAATGCATTATAACAAAACAGTAACTGTCTCCAAATGACAAGAAGAAATTTAAAATGACACGGTTATGGATTTCATTATAATGCAGATGACATGGAATGTTGTTCTTTCTGTAAAACCTAACATTCTATAATATTATAACCAATAACCATTAGTTATAACTGTATTTGAAAAAGATTCCTATGTACCTTCAGTATAAAATTTTTCTTCATAAGAGAGAAAACAAACATTTGAGGCATTTCAGAACCTATTGGGATCATCTAAAGCCAATTCTAGATCAAGAGAAATTTTGTGTTTTTTTTTTTTTTTTTAATTCAAACCCTTGAAGGATTGTCAAACTTGATTTTACCAAAAGATTAAATATTAAAGTGTATTAGATAGGAACACAGGCCAGCAAACTTCAGTTCCTATGATTAAAAGATGGTCTTTTTTATTAAGTACCTGATTAATATAACATAATTATTTTACTAGAAAAGAACCAACCAAAATAAGGCTTATTTGCTAACTGCATTTGTCCTTGGGTGTGGACAGCAAATGATACTAATTGGATTTCTCCCATCAGTCTCCCTGAGTACTTTGGCATAAGCTATTTACCCTCTGTTTAGGAAGGCAAAATACAAATCATTGACTCTTAGGTGTCCTTGGTTTAGGTAAGACAGAATTTTTTAGATGGTTACAAACTGCTGTTTTAATATCTCAGTTTCCCTGTTCTGCTTGTCCTGGCTTACTGGCCTGTATTATTTAATTAATTTTCTTTTAACATTTCTTTTTTTCTTTTCATTACATACACAACCTTCACAAATTTCACACTTTCAAATTAGCCTTCATTCAAATTTTCTTTATATGTCCTTCAAAAATGCATAACCATGTCTTTGACCTTGCATTATGTATTAAGTATTTCTATTTTAATTTTCTTTCTGTCATACCACCAGCAACTTGTACAGACCTTTTTTCTTCTTTTTTCTTTAAAATATATTAGAATTTTTCCCTCTCAGAAACCTTAATTTTTCAATGATTACCAAAAAAAAGTAAACAGCCAGCATTTCTTAGATTAACATTTATGAACATACTTTTAATGCACTTTTACTTTCAGGAAAATATACCTTCAACAAAGTACAAGAGATCTTCTGTAATAAAAACTAAGAGCAGGCAAATTAAAACGTGTATAGCAGTTAATGTTTCAGTTTAAAAAAATATTTAGATGTTTATCATTTAACCCAGCAATGCTCCAAAGCCTTTACGTTAATTAAGACTTTTGGAAAATTACGTATAGGCATATGAGGCTAGAGAAAGAGGGATCATACCCTAGATGCTTGGATTTATACTGTTACATTCTTCCTTAGAGATAACATCTAAGGTTACTGCTGTGGCTTCTGTTGCTGGCCTTCTGGGCCAGCCCTTTCCTAGGCCACTTGATCTACAATTGTGAACACTATGTTAGCGTTTTCTTGAGATGTCAGGCCAACTATTGGTGACAAAATGTAATTTATAATATTTCTTGGCCCAACAGGTCCTCAGGGTCTGGCCCAGAGTACTTTCTCATTTGATCTTTTAGTCTTGGTAAAATTCGGAAGGCCCTTCTTCTTTGCCCTGATGAATACTGAAGGCCTTATTTAGGTTCTGAGTCCCACTGGGGCTCCCGGGTTTGGAAATCGTACATCTGCTGGAAGCACCCCAGGGCCAGCCAGGCGCTCCCTTTCCCAGACAGCCATAGCTGACTTTCAAATCACTCCCCTTCTTTTAGTCTAGCTAGTCAGCCGAGCCACGTGGGTCTTCCAGCAGTTTTTAACTCTTTTTTTTTTTTTTTTTTTTTTTTTACTGCTCCAACTCCTTTTGCAGCCTAGAAAAGCTGGTTTCTGGTGGCACAGTGGCCTCATGGCGGTTGGAGCCTTACCAGGATAGCTCTCCTCCTGAGGGAGCGGCTGGGATTGTAAATCGCCATCTTGGCTGTTCCCTCAGATCGTCCCTGGGTCGCATAGGGAGGGGAAGGCAGGACAAGGGTCTCATTGCCCTTGTTCTCTTTTAGGCTTCTCTGCCTTTACAGGGAGAAGGAGGACTGGCCCCTTCCTCCATAGAGAGCACAGTCAGTCTCCTCTTGAGTGACTGGACTTTCATTATTAACCTATTTATAATTATTACTGAAAAGCTTTATCTAAATTCGTCATTTTAGTTACCTCTATTTATTATATCTTAACAACTTTGAGATTTTAAAGCCAGTTATTACCTAAAGCATTAATCTTGTTACTCAACCCAGCCTGCATAGCTTACTTCCTTATGTAATTTCAAGTATATTGTATTGGTCTAAAATATTTCTTTTTAGGGAGAGAGAATAAATCTTTGTGCTACCTCAGGGCCCCTGAGATGTCACAAAGCTATCTTTCAAGTTAAATTCTTGAAATATTACATTTGGAAAAGCTGTCAAATATACCCAATTTAAATATTAAAACTTAAACTGGTTTTGATATTAAAGATTTGGTCTTGACCACAGAATTAATACTTTTCTAATCAGGCCAATAAAATATTGTATCTTAAAGTTCCTCTGCTGAATATTCTGATGTAGTTTAAGAAGCACCCAGCAACCTCATTCTGCTAGGCTCGAGGCCAGAAACCTTTTGCTTCTCTTGCTTCTGAGTAAAATGACCCCTTTTTTTTTTTCTGTTCTTTTCTTTCCCCCTCTCCTCCTCCCCTTTTACATTAACCATTTACTCTGTCCTTAGCAGGGGAGATAAGGGCCTGTTAGTTACAAGCAAGCTATAAACTAGCTAGTGGTTCTTTGTTTAAACTTCCCTGAGATCTTTATGACCCTTTTACAACTCTTGCAAATAGTCTTAGAATCTTAAAATTTTTAACCCAGCACAGAAAATCATAAATCAGGGAAGAGAAAATTAAAGTCCCTACTTTATAGGCATACAGACAGAAATCTCACTAGCTAAGAGTTTCTGGTGGGCTAATACCCTGACAGAAAGAGCAAGATGATCCCCAAGAATAAGGATTCTTGGCAGCCCCTGGGACAGCCTGCAATCTCTTTCACATGTTCAGCTTCACCACACACAACTGGGTTTTCCCCTAGGCAGAAATTGCCACACCTTTAAACAAATTAAACAACAAAGAGACATAGAACATCAACAAACACTCTCATGTTTCCCATCAGTGGGCCCTGATTTCACGGAGAGACATCTGCGTTGCAGGCAGTGATCTGGGCCCTTCTTAAAATTCTTTAGAAACCGGTTTTAAGGCAGCAGGTTTAGAGGAGCTACTTCCCATGTTTGCAGTTAGACCGTGTAATCCCTTCCAGTTCACGGAGACACAGGACAACACAAGGTAGCTTTCGCTTCACGCAGGCTCTCACACTCACATTCACACACCAGTCAGTCCCAGTTTTGACTTCCACCCACAGAAAGTCCTGAACTGAGGCAAATAAATTGCCTAAGTCGTGATCAGCTACTTCTTCTGCCCCTAAAGGCAGGCCTGAACTTGGACTGGTCCTGGGAGGGGAAACTCACCAGTCAGATTTCTGGTTCCAGAAATGGGCTTTCCTGTCCTCCTTGGAGTCCACTGGAGTGCTAGCGGGGGATGGGTTGGGGGGTTGGGGGGGGGGCAGTGGTCCAGGCCGATGAGGACTGGAACCCAGTAAATCACTGGAGCGCTCCTTCCTGTCATCAGGGGCTGGGTCAAGTGGGCCCACCCACCTGCTCTCACACAGCAGTGCCTCAAGGGGGCAACTTCGGCTGCGTGTTTCTCAGTCAGGGAAACCACTTTTATGTTACAGAATTTACCAGGCGACTGGAGAATACACAGGAGTACTTGGAGATACAGGAAAAACCCATTTATTTTCATATGTTTCACATATACTAGTACAGTGACTCAGGGGAGACTGTTTCTCTCCAAATCCTGAGCCCTCCAATATGGAGGAAGCTCTCCCTTTATACCCTTTGGTTTCTTTGTCCCCCAGATATGGATGGGACTTCCGGACCTTTCTCTGGTTTTGCAAAAAGCCCTGTGTGTTGGGATGGGGGCTGTGAGACCACACCTAAAGGCCTGGCCTGGTGCCAGCGCTGATTACTCCCTCCGGGGGTTGTGTATTGTCCATGGTTTATGGCCTCTGTAAGATGGGAGTACTTAGGTAAACAGGTCTTGCAAGACCAGATTGTGGAGAAAGGGGCAGTGACTTAATTATAGGCTATGAAGAATGTACATTAGGTTACTGATACAGATTCAGATTGCTACCCCCGCCCCCCCCTCAAGGTCTTATTTTCCCCATCAGTGGGGTGGGGGAAATAGTTACAGATGATAACCTATGAACTTCTATTTTTTTGGAAAAAGTGTGGTAAAAGAGTTTGTGTACTTCCCATGTATAACTTTTCATATATAAAAAAAGATGTAATACCTTAACTATGCTTTCCATATTCCTTTTGAAAACTGTTCTGTTTTAGTGACATTCTCTGTTGGCATTTCAGTATATGTGTCTATATCTGGCAAAGTTTTTATAATACTAAAATGTTTAAATTTCTCAAAATAGTAATTATCTATTGTCACTATCTTTCCTTTAACTTTATGGGTTTTTTGAGGAAAGGGTATAACAAAAGTTTTGGTTATTAGCAATTTGATATTGACACAAATCTTAAAATTTTTAAGCTTTAGTACTTCAGATGTTTTCCCATCATTATGAGATTTATATCCCCTTCTGTGAAAAAACATTTATTTGAGTGCAAGTTAACCATTTTGCTTTATTTAACATAGAATTGGTTTTGTTTACCTCTGAGGGTATAGGGGAATATGTTTTTTGCTGGTTGGTTGACCCTTCTCTTTTTTTAGTGCTTAAAACAGTAGCTGTTTCAAAGACAGAACCCAATACATATTTGTTAAGTGAGTCAATGAATAAATCATTTGAAAGTTTTGGATTGGATGAAACAATGGCCACTGTTACATACTCTCTTGCTGGAAAATGGAAATCTTTACTAACCTATGTATTTCTCTTTTTATATTTCTAATTTGGAGATATACTTTTTATTTTATTTTATTTTGGTATTATTAATTTGGAGGCAAAATCAGGATTTAATTTTAAAGAAAATAAAATGATGAACAAAACAGATCCAGAGACACTGAAACATGCAACAGACTGCCCTGTTGGCGGGGGACGGGGGGGAAGGGTAGGAAGAGATTAAACAAATGATTTATATGCATATATGCATAGACCATGGATGAACAATAGTGTGTAGTGGCCTGGGGAGCCTGGGGAGCAGGTAGAAGTGGGGTAGAGGGGGTCAAAGGTGGTGGGGGAAGGGGAAATCTGTAATAGTTTCAACAATAAAAATAAAGAAGCTATTAATATGCCTGTGTATAGAAGGATCTTAAAAGAAGGCTGTGAGGAAGATGTCACTAGATCAGGATGAATAAGTGTTTTGAGTAAGTGAACCTGAGTATGGAATTTGGTAGGTTCACTATATAGGTGTTTACTGTATTTGGCTTCACATTCTCTTATTTCTTAGAAAACATCACAATTCTTTTGACTGAGTTACTGAAGGCTTGTTTTACTTGCTTGTTTCTCAAGGTGTAAATGAAAGGGTTGAGCAGTGGAGCGATGGATGTAGTGAGTACTGTCACACCTTTGTTAATAGCCACTGACTCCTTCGCTGACGGTTTGATATAGATGAAGATGCAGCTGCCATAGGTGATGGAGACCACAATCATGTGGGAAAGACAAGTGGAAAAGGCCTTTTTCCTTTGCTGAACAGAAGGGAATCTCAAAATTGTCTTGATGATGTAAATGTAGGACAGTACTACACACATGAGTGTCATAAGAAGGGTCAGCACAGCACAAATCATAACAGTCTGTTCCATGAACCAAGTATTTGAACAAGAAATTTTCAGGAGGGGAGCTGCATCACAGATAAAATGATCAATGACATTAGAATCACAGAATTCCAGGTTTAGGCCTAGACTAAGTGGGGGGATTATAATGAATAGACCAGCTACCCAACAACAGAAGACAAGTCTTCTGCAGACTGTGCTGCTCATGATGGTCACATAATGCAGGGGCTTGCAGATGGCCACGTAGCGGTCATAGGACATGGCCGCCAGGAGGAAAAATTCAGTTACACCGAAGAGGTCAGTAAAAAATACTTGGCTGACACAGGCATTGTAGGTAATGAGCTTGTCACCTGTTGCTATGTTATACAAGTATCTGGGAATGGCAGCAGATGTGAATGAGATCTCCAAGAAGGAGAAATTTTGTAGGAAATAGTACATGGCTGTTTTAAGATGAGAATCCAGTAAGATGAGGGAGATGATAATCAGGTTCCCAGTTATGCTCAGCATGTAGGTGAGAAAGAAAAAGACAAAAATCAGAACCTGCAGCTGAAGGTCATTTGTCAGGCCCAGCAGAATGAATGTTACAGTACCATTTCCCATTGCTGATTCTTGACTTCAGTTATATCTTCATGTAACATTGAGACATCTTATAGATTATTTAAAAAGTATGAAACCTATCATATTCAGGTTTTTAAAAATTCATTACTTAAAAATATTTACAATTTAAATGGTACTTCGAAAAGGACTACTTTTCACGCTTACGGGTCTGTCATTTAATAGGAGCAAAATATCTTGACTTTCAAGAAGTCCGTTTGATGTATTTGCTTGACGCGTTGTTCCCTAATATATCAATATTAGTCAGACAACTTGGGTTCTCTATGAACTCTCTGTAGTCACTTGAAGTCTCTGTTCCAGCTCTATGATTAAAGAATTTTGTTTTCTATTTTTGTTTATTGCATACTTGTGTATTTTTCTCCTTAACACCTCTAAACTATCATGCCTGCACACACACACACACACACACACATTTTTTTTAGCTCTACTCCTGACACTGCCTCCTTCTATGGTTTATCTGTTCCTAAGTAATCATGTATAAGCCACAGTGGTGCAGAATATAAACTATCTTTATACACAATATACTTATATTTATGCACAGTATACATTTATACTTTTATGAATTGTTCTGATAAACTTCAAAGATGGTATATTTTTATGACCTTTTTATCTGTTTGTTTTCTTCATCTCTTTTCACTGTTCACTATATTTATATATTTTATGTATTTTCATCAATTCCTATGTTTTGAAGTATCATCTTTCAGGTGATTATTACTAAACTAGAGGTTGGGTGAACAGGTGGGGGTCCTTCGGCCTGGCCTGCAGGGATCAGGCCAAAACCAGCTCTCTGACATCCCCCAAGGGGTCCTTGATTGTGAGAGGGAGCAGGCCAGGCTGAGGGACCCCACTGGTGCACCCAAGGCTGGGGAGTGCTCCAGGGCATGTCAGGCCCGTCTCTCTCAGTCCCGATCGGCTGGACCCCAGCAGCAAGCTAACCTACCAGTTGGAGCATCTGCCCCCTGGTGGCCAGGGCGCATCATAGCGACTGGTCGAAAGGTCAAATGAATGGTTGGACACTTTGCATATTAGGCTTTTATAATATAGGATCAGTATCTTTATTTTGTAATAGTCCTTCCTGATTTTCAGATGCAATCTGACATACCTATTTGAACATTAAACAAGGACTTAAAATCCATTGTCACAAATAAAACTGATGATCTTTCCCTCTTCCTCCTCCTCTTCCTCTTAATATGTTTCTTTCAATAAAAGTAATAGCTATATTTATCAAGCCCATTTTATGTGACAGGTATTTTAATAAACATTTCTCACAGAACATATGTTCTGTCTTCAACTCACCTGAATAACTTCTATTCTTCCATTGGTTTTCCACTTCCTCTTTAAATCCTCTGGAAAGTTTCCTGCAGGTGTGATAACTGTTAGCTGTAATCCTTGTCACTGGGTTCCCATGGAAAACAATGCTTGCTACTATTTTAACACGTAAGAAGGAATACTAATTTGTGGGGATCATTAAATGTGTCTTTTTCACATACAACTAACATAGCCCCAGATATGTTGTCAACTGTCCAATAAATGTTTCCCAATGAATTTATCTTTGCATGTTTTCCAGACACTTACGAAGCTATTTTTCTTTCATTTGGACTTGTAATTCCAAGCACTTTGATATTGACTTTGAGGCACATAATGCAATATACAGATGCTGTATCATAGAATTACACACTCAGAACCTATATAATTTTAGTAACCAATGTCACTCCAATAAAGGTTATTTTATAAGGAGCTCATTTTGTCCTGAACTGGCTAAGGAACCTGAGGCTATGTAACCAGACTGTTCACTTTTTAAATCTTAAAAATGTGAAATTTTGATTAAATAAATTATTGGATTTCAAAAAATTTTTGTTCTATGTTAGAATCTGTTGCTGAATGTTTTCTTTTGCTTTCAAAGAGGATCAACTTTTCTGCTTTTGTTTATCACCTTCAGCGGATGAAGAGAAACTGTGTTCTCTGCTCTATCTTCCAGCAAAATTCTGTTGATGCAATTTTTGCATTGAGAACACCTATGTGGAAGACAATAAATCCAGAGCACATGGTCTTTTTTTATTCTGAGTTTGTGTTAATAACTTTTTCACAGATTGTTTCAAGGCATTGACAATTACATTAGTAGGGACTCAAATATTTTTATTTTAAAATAAGTCTCCAGGTTAGAATTTTGCTACAACAGTGAATTATGAAAAGTTTCCTTGGAGACTCCAATTTATTTGTATGTAGACTCACTTTATTGTGAATACTAATGTGTTGCTCTACTGATGTGAGACAAGGTCAGCTCTGATTATCTAGTAGAGAATGCAGTTAAGGCCTCAGGGATACAATACCAACATAAGGAAGAAGAACTAAAGTAGGCTATTGGTTTCCTGACAGAACACACCAAGGGAACTGGAGATACATTCAATGACTGTATTAGATCAATTTGATATAGGAGAAAGGTTTGTGCTGGCCATCTACTATCTTTCTTCCCCTCTTTCTAACCTCTCAGGCCTCATCTTACTGAGTAATCTTTCAGCCAGGAGTCAAAGAAGTATGCTTATACAAATAGATGAATATATATCTTATTTTTAAATGTGAGGTTGATGATATAGATAATATATTTCTGGATAGATATCCAATTTTAATATTTTTAAATGCCAATATATTTTTGTGCATAAAATTCTCCAAGTAAATGGCAAAGAAACTGCATTCTAAAAAAGTAAAAATATGTATGCTTCACCGATAGAGAAATTGTCATTCACATATCCAATTTTAAAACAAAAGGTAAATTATGTTTTTTCCCAAGCATGATAAAACTCATGATAAAAACCACACAAAAGTAAATATAATTAAAATGATAAATTTTATCGAACTTACTGTTATGATTGTCAATCATAGTTTCTGCTGGTTGTTGAAATACATGAGATATTAAAAGTCCTTAATTGAAAATGATAGTTGGGATGAAAATTTTCATATGAACTTCTGGTCACTTTTGCTTACAAATCCACTGTTATAGTCACAGCAGCTTTAAGATGCCTAGACCTCTCAAAAGTATCCATCTTTAACCAGTTACATGTAAATACTGTTGTATTATTTTAACCCTCCTAAAAATATAAAATAATAATAAAATAATAATAATACATGAGTTTTGTGAAATGTGAGGAACCTTCTCCAGTTTTTGGAAAGTTGCTATTATGGGCTCAGGGCTGGGAGCACGTTTACTATATCTAGTTTGGCATTGTCTTTATTTAATAAAAATTCAACTGAATGAATAAACAAAGAGTCCCCGGTGACCCTAGAACAAAGCCACTAATGAATCCTCTGAGTAATAAAATAAGGGTAAAAAAGTATGTTAACTATGGCTTCTTCTGAGACAGTGTCCTTGGAGATTGGAGGATGCAGCAGCAAATAAAGGCCAGTAGGACAACCAAAGAATCTGGTTATAAAATGCAACTTCAGCTCCTTTCTGCTATGACATAACATAAGCTGAGACATACCATATGGAAGTATCATAAAGACATCACACTTACCATTTACTGGTTTGTTATATGAATAACATTGCACTTTGGATGTTTTACTAAGACAAGAAAAAGGAAATATATGTTAAATATAACCCACAGTGCTTAATTATAGTATCAAAAAGTCGTCAGACTTTTCTCTTCAGATTTATCAATATATCTATAGATACTTTTTAAAAATAACAACATAATTTGTATAACTGGATATATACATCAATATTCTTAAACTTCTAGACATGTCACTGTATTTATATTCAATATCTTGATGTTCTATCAAACTAAAATTTAATATACTATACACTGAGTGGCCAGGTTATTATGATCTCTGAATGCATAATAATCTGGCCACTCAGTGTATATCCTATATAATAAAAGGCTAACATGCAAATTGTCCCCTTGACCAGGAGTTCAAACAGCAGGCAGGCTGGCCAACTACCCATGTCCCTTCCGCCTGGTCAGGCTGGCCGGACCCCACCTATGCACGAATTCATGCACCAGGCCTCTAATACACACACACACACACACACACATACACACACACACACACACACACACACATTGAATGGCCAGATTATTATGCGTTCAGAGATCATAATAATCTGGCGACTCAGTGTATATCCATATCATTAAAACATTTCCATGGTGAACTAATTTTTGACAAAGGAGCCAAAATATACAATAGCGAAGGATAGTCTCTTCAATAAATGGTCTTGGGTAAACTGCATTGCCACAGGCAAAAAAATGTAGCATGAATAAATACAAAATGTCATATATATAGTGAAATATTATTTAGCCTTCAGAAAGAAAGAAATCCTGACATTTGTGACAACAAAGATGGAATTATGCTGTAAGATAAGTCAGAAAAAGATAAATACAGCATATCGCTTTTATTTTTTGAATATCAAGCTTTTAATTTTATTTTTTCTTCATCATTTATTTCCTCTACTAGAGGCCCCGGTGCATGAAATTTGTTCATGGGAGTGGGCGGGGGTGGTCCCTCAGCCCGGCCTGCAATGACGCCAGCGCCCCTCGCCCCAGCCTCTGGCCAGAGGCTCCTCACCTCCCTCCACGCAGCCTCCGGGAAGATGCTTGTCCTGGGGCCTCCTCAGGGCCTGGCCCACGTTGCTCTGCAGCTCAGGTACTTGGGGGCTCGGGCTCCCAGGTCCCGCTTCCCCGCCGGCACAGTGCGCATCAGCTGCCTCAGGAGCCGGGCCTCAGAAGCCGCCCCCTCAAACCGTACTACTTGCGCACGCGGGGGGTGGGGGTTGGGGGGACGGCCGCAGCAGCAGTGCTTTGATGTCTGTAGCACGCCCACCAGACCCGCCCACCATGGCGCCACGCTGGTCGCTGGTCGCTGGTCGCATCCACACTGCGGGCAGAGAGCTTCCAGTCTGCGACTGTGGCTGCCGGGCTGTGACTGGGGGCTGCGGGTGAAGGACCCCGGCACTCAAAGGGTTCTGTCAGCGTCAGGAAGTGGGTAGATCCATTTTTCTGGGTCCTCCCCACCCTCCGTGCGGCCGGGGTGGGGACGTGTCCCTTGCCCCGGCCTCTGGCCAGAGGCCCCCCCTCCCTCTGCAGCCAAGGAACAGATGCTGGATTCGCATTGCTGTCCACCCCAGCTGCTATGGGCACCACCATCTTTGTTTCGGAGTGACAGTTAACTTGCATATTACTCTTTTATTAGATAGGATGCCCTCTTCCACCTTTTCCCCTCCCCCCACAATCACCACATTGTTATCCATGCCCACGAGTTCTCTTTTCTTTTCCTTTTCCCCCCCAATTCACCCCTCACTACTGCCCAGAGCTATCTGACTGCTCTCTATTTATATATGGAATATAAAGAAAAGTAAAAGTCAAAAACAGATAGTAGAAAATTGGTTTTCAGGAATGAGTGAGTGAGAGAAACAGGGTGGGGTTGGTAAAATAGTACAAACCTTCAAGTAAGTTCTGAGAATCTAATGTATAATATGGTGACTATAGTGGATAACACTGTATTATAAAATTAAAATTTGCTAAAACAGTAGAACTTTAATGTTTATATATATATAGTGATGGATGCATTAATTAAGAAGATGAAAAGAGTCCTTTCACAATGTACACATATAGCAAATCATTATGATGTGCACTTTAAATATTTTATAATTTTGTTTTCAATTATACCTCATTAAAGCTGAAAAGAATAATTAAAAAAAATGTTCTTGAAATGTGTTACCAAAGATGAACTAACGACTAAAACAAAGTCCTCTTTACGTCCAGTTTTTTGGAGAAGGTCATTGAGAGGATGTGACTGTCAATTGATGGTGAGCTGGTCCCCGGGCAATTGGAGGCTCCTCACCTGCTCCTTTGTCCTTAGAACGAACATCCTGAACACGTTTCAAGGACACAGACTTGAGTGAGCAATGTGTTGTTGAGACCATTCAGGGGTCCTCAAACTACGGCCCGCGGGCCACGTGCGGCCCGCCGAGGACATTTATCCGGCCCGCCAGGTGCCGCTGCCTGTCCTGCTTAGCAGCCGACTCGTCCCGGGCCTGCAGTGCACATAGGAATTTGTTCATAGTTTTGTTTTTTTTAAACTATAGTCCGGCCCTCCAAAGGTCTGAGGGACAGTGAACTGGCCCCCTGTTTAAAAAGTTTGAGGACCCCTGATGGTACATGTGACTGAACCCAGTTAAGGCCTTTATATAAACTTTTAAGATTCTAGTGAGCAGGTATGAATATCTCTCCTCTTGTGGCCTCCCAAGACAAGCCTTGTATGTAAATTCTCTTGCTCATAAACCTGCTACCTACTAATCTGGAGTGGTCCACCTGTCTATTAGGGTTCTCCTTTCCCTCTATTTATGGGATTTCACCCTGGAAGTTTCAGAGGTTGCAAACAAACAATATTTTACAACTAAAACATTCATATATTTTGGATATTAATCTCTTGTCAGAGCTGTAGTTTGCAAATACCTTCTCCCATTTGGTTGGTTGCCAGTTTTGTTGGTGGTGTCTTTTGCTGTGCATAAGCTTTTTAATTGGATGTAGTCTCATTCATTTATTTTTGCCCTTACTTCCCTTGCCTTTGGGGTCAAATTCATAAAATCCTAAGATTAAGGTCCATAAGTTTAGTACCTATGTTTTCTCCTATGTAAGTTATTGATTGTTTCAGGTCTTATATTTAGGTCTTTGATCCATTTGGAGTTAATTTTTATGTAAGGGAGAAACAGTACTCTGGTTTCATTCTTTTGCATGTGGTTTTCCAATTTTCCCATCACCAATTAATGAAAGAGGCTTTCTTTACTCCATTGTATGTTTTTTGGTCCTTTGCTGAAAATTATCTGCCTATATACATATGGGTTTATTTCTGGGCTCTCAATTCTGTTCCTTTAGTCTGTGTGACTGTTTTTCTGCCAAGCCATGCTGTTTTGATTATTGTTGCTTTGCAGTATAATTTGAAGTGAGGTAGTGTGATACTTCCAGCTTTGTTCTTTTTCTTAGGGTTGCTTTGACTATTTAAAATCTTTTGTGGTTCCTTACATATCTGATGATTTTTTTTGTAACACAATCTAATTAAAAAATGGGTAGAGGACCTGAAGAGACACTTTGCCCAAGAAGACATACAAATGATGAATAGATATATTAAAAGATGTTCAACTTTGTTAGCTACTAGGGAAATGCAAATCAAAACTACAATGAAATACCACCACATACCTGTTAGAATAGGTTATTGCTATCGACAAGACAAGCAATAACAAGTTTTGGAGAAGTTGTGGAGAAAAAGGAACCAGCACTCTGGTACAGCTACTATGGAAAACAGTTTGGTGGTTCCTCCAAACTCATAAACATTGACAATAGTATGGTGGTTACCAAAGGGGAAAGGTGGTGGGGAAAGGATAAAGAGGATTAAAGGAGTCAAGTATATGTTGACAGCAGAAAATTAGACTTTGGGTGAGCACACAATACAATACACAGACAATGAATTATAGAATTGTACACTTGAAACTTATGTAATATTATTAACCAATGTCTCCTGAATAAATTTAATTAAAAAGAAAATAGTTTGGTGATTCTGCAAAAATTTAAGAATAGCCCGGCTGGTGTGGCTAAGTGGTTTGATTCCCAGTCAGGGCACTAGCCTGGGTTGCAGGCTCGATCCCTAGTAGGGGCCATGGAGGAGGCACCTGATCATGACTCTCATCAGTGATGTTTCTATCTCTCTCTCCCTCTCTGAAATCAATAAAAATATATTTAAAAAATTTAAAAACATAGTTACTATATGACTTAGCAACCTCTCTTCTGGGTATCTACCCGACGTACTTGAAAATGATTACTTGCAAATATGTATGCACCCCTATGTTCATTGCAGCATTATTTCAGTGGCCAAGAAATGGAAACTACCAAAGTTTCCTTGAAGAGATGATTGGATAAAGGAGATGTGGTACACATATACAATAGAATACTACTGAGCCATAAGAAAAGACAAAACACTACTGACATTTGCAACAACATGGATGGACTTTGAGAATGTCATGCTAAACAAAATTAAGTCAGACAAAAAGTCAAGTACCACATGATCTCACTTATATCTATTTATATAAAAGGGTAAGTGACTATTTGACCATCCAACTGGCTGATAGGTATGACACACACTGACCACCAGGGGACAGATGCCTAACACAGGAGCTGCCAAGCTGTGGTGACTTGGCAACGGCGGGTCTCAGGTGATGCACCCTGGAACCATAGAGGAGGGAGCCTGATTCCGGGGTGCGTCACCTGAGAACCATCTTCTCGCAATCCGGGACTCCTCGGGCAATGTTGGAGAGCCAGTTTCTGCCCGATCCCCAAAGGCCAGACTGAGAGACCACACCTGCCAGAGGGACCCTGATCACTCCACAGACACCCTTTGAGCTGCAGCACCGCCCCAGATGAAGCTGGCTGGGGAGGGACCACAGGAGGTTGGCTCCAGGGAGTGTCCAGCCTGTCTCACCCAATCCCGCCCCGCTGGCCACCTTTTAATGAATTTCCTTTCAATGTGCATGAATCTGTGCACCGGGGCACTAGTGTGGGATATAAAACTGAAAGCAACAAATGGATAAACAAGACAAACAAACAAAAACTCATAGACAAAGACAATGGTATTGTGGTTATCAGCGGGAAGGGGGGCGCTAGTGAGGGTAAAGGGGTCAAATATATGATTTGAAGATTTAAATTTGGGTGGTGGACACACAATGCAATATACAGATGGCATATCATAGAATTGTGTACTTGGAACCTATATAGTTTTACTAACTATTGTCACCCTAGTACATCTAGTTAAATAAACCTAGCAAAAGTAAGTCTAGATGTGTTTTCATAACTGTTTGGAAGAAATGCTTCTTTTTATTTATTTATTAATGTATTAGAGGTTTTCTATTGCTGAAACAAATTACCACAAATTTAGTAGCTTAAAACAACACAAATGAGTTCTCTTATAGGTCTGCAGGTCAGAAGTCTAAAACCAAGTTATGGGCAGGGGTACATTTCTCCTGGAGGCTTTAGGAGAGAAACTGTTTCTTTGCTTTATTTTTTTTAAATTATTATTATTATTATTATTATTTTTAGCTTCTAGAGGCTGCATGCATTCTTTGGCTCCTAGTCCCTTCCTTGTATTATTCCAACCTCTTGTTTTCATTGTCACATCTCCTACTAATGGTTTGATTTTTCTGCTTCCTTATGATTACATTGGGGACTCTTGAATAATCCAGGATAATCTCATTTCTTTCTCATTTTAAGATCCATAACTTTATGACATCTATAAAGTCCCTTTTGCCATGTAAGATAATATTCACAGGTTCAGGGAATTAGGACATCTTTGCGGTTGTGGTTATTCAGCATACTGCCCATGAGTAGGATTATTCAAGAGAGACAGAGTCAAGTTATATAGCTACTGGTGGGTAGAGCTTGTTCTAGTCCTGGTTCTGGTTGAACATGGGAGAAATTTACAGAGTATAGAATAGTAAATATCCTTCTCTAAATATTTTGTCTGATCAAATTTTTGTTTTCAATAGAGACTAAATGAGTGTGTGCTACATGGCGGCCTACAGTAAGGAGGGAGAGAGTGTGAGTAAAAGAGCGAGAGGGGTGTGTGTAGATGTGTGGTGTGTGTGTGTGTGTGTGTGTGTGTGTGGGTGAGTGAGGTACAGTTAGATCTCACAGGAGTCTCAGGGACTGGCAGATCGGGCTCTCCTAGACAGGGAGCTCCTACTACCACCAGGAGCACTCCCAGGCTGGGCAAGACTTTTGGTACCGAGCCCATGCCATCTTGTAGAGGGGAGCAGCGGAGGCCACGCCGGACCCCCACAGGGAGCCACTTGCCAGCCATAACCCCCATAGGACCACCACTGTACCCCAGCAGTGAGGGGCCCAATACCTCCCTGTGAGCTCCCAGATGTCTGTAGTGAGTACTCGCCAGAGAGACCTCCTGCTGGTGCCTCCTTGCCAACATGCCTGGACCCAGCATCCCAGGATGCCCTTCTGACTGCAACTGCCCCATCCTTGGCCCCAGGACGGTGCTGCCATAGCAACCAGGAGCCACCCAGCGACTGCCCCAACTCTGGCCCCAGGTCAGTGTGGCTGCAGTGACGGAGAGCTGCCTAGAAACTGCCCCAACCCTGACTCCAGGACAGTGCTGCTCGTGTTACTTGGAGCTACCCAGTGCATGCCCGCCCTGGGCCCAGGAACTTGGTGGTGCCCTAGCAAGGCTGCACAGTGAATTGCAGGCCAGAGAGCTCTGGGTCCTCACAGGGAGTCGCACACCAGAGGATCTGTGCACACACCTCTGCTGACCCAGAACATCTGAAGTAGACAATGGAGGGACCACATCCATGGGAGAAGGGTGTACAACTCAGAGTAGAGTCAATAAAGGCATGAGACTCAAGGCAGACCCAGCCTCTGAGCTAATGAGTCCCGGACCATTTGACCACTAGGGGCTTCTACCTCTTGAACCCCAAGCAGGGTGCTCAGGGCCAGAAAGAGACAGCAAAATGGGAAGTCAAAGAAACAATCCTTAAAGGAAAGAAAAGGAGGAATCACCAGAAAAGGAACAAAACAAAATGGAGGCAAGCAATATGACAGAGAAAGAATTCAGAGTAATGGTTACAAAGATGCTCAACTGTCTGGATGGGAAATTTACCAACATATGTAAGAATCAAGAGGGAATGAAAAAAGATGTAGCTGTAATAAGAACACAATGGAATGTTTCAACATTAGACCAGAAGAAGCGGAGGACCAAATCAGTGAGTTAGAAGACAGGGTAGAAAAAAAACACCCAAGGTGAACAGCAATTGGAAAAAAATTAAAAAGCAGGAGGAGAGTTTAAGGGAGCTTTGAGACAACATGAAACAAAGCAACATAAGCATAATAGAGGCGCACACTGGACATTTTCAAAGATAGACCTCACATTAGGACACAGGCTGTCTCTTTAAATTCAAGAAGATTGAAATCATATCAAGCATTTTCTCAGATCACAATGGCATAAAATTAGAAATCAACTACAATAAAAACAATAAGAAAAAATCAAATACTTGGAAGCTAAATAGCATGCTATTAAACAATAATTGGGTAACCAAAGAGATCAAAGAAGAAATAAAAAACATTGTGGAAACAAATGACAATGAAAACATAACAATACAAAATCTATGATATACAGTAAAAGCAGTCCTGAGAGGGAAGTTCATTGCACTACAGACCTACCTCAAAAAACAAGAAAAACTGGTAATAAATTATCTAACCTACAACTTAAAGAATTAGAAAGAGAACAACAAGAAATGCCCAGAGTAAGTAAAGGAAAATAATAAAGATCAGAGCAGAAATAAATGACAAAGAGAGAGAGAAAAAAAAAAAGGAATACAAAAGATCAATAGAACTGAGAGCTGGTTCTTTGATAGGACAAACAATATTGATAATCCTCAACCAGGCTCACTAAGAAGCAAAGAGAGAGGACTGAAATAAGCAAAATCAGAAATGAAAGAGCTGAAATAACAAGGGACGCCACAGAAATATAAAGGATTATATAAAAAATACTATGAACAACTCTATTCCAACAAATGGAACAACCTAGAGAAAATGGACATATTCCTAGAAAAATACAATCTTCCAAAACTCAATCAGATAGAATCAGAAAATTTGAATAGGCTGATAACTACTGAGAAAATTAAAGTACTCCCAGCAAACAAAAGTCCTAGTCCTGATGGCTTCACAGGGGAGTTTTACCAAACATTCAAAGAACTAAAACCTACTCTCCTCAGACTATTCCAAAAAATTAAAGAGGAAAGCAAACTTCCAAGCTCGTTATATGAAGCCAGCATTACCCTAATCCCAAAACCAGATAAAAACGCTACAAAGAAAGAGAACTACAGGCCAATATCCCTGATGAACATAGACACTAAAATCCTCAACAACATTTTATCAAACCATACCCAGCCATACATTAAAAAGATCATATATCATGACCAAGGGGGATTTATTCCAGGGATATAAGGCTGGTACAAATATCTGCAAATCAATAAACGTGATAAAGTACATAAACAGATTGCAAGACAAAAACCATATGACCATATCAATTGATGCAGAAAAAGCATTTGACAAAATCCAACACCATTTTTTGATAAAAACTCTTAGTAAAGTGGGAATAGAGGGCTCATACCTCAACATAATAAAAGCCTTAAATGACAAACCTACTGTGAACATCGTACTAAATGGGCAAAAACTAAAACCATTTCCCTAGGAATAGGAACAAGGGAGGGATGACCGCTTTCACCACTCTTATTCAATATAGTACTGGAAGTCCTAGCCACAGCAATCAGACAAGAAGAAGAAATAAAAGGCATCCAAATTGGAAAGAAGGAAGTAAAACTGTCATTATTCGCTGATGACATGATATTATACATAGAAAACCCTAAAGACTCCATCAAAAAAACTACTTGATTTAATGAATAAATTTGGCAATGTAACAGGATACAAAATTAACACCCTGAAATTTATGGCATTTTCATATACCAACTAGAGGCCCAGCACACAAAACTGTGCACACATAGGGTCCCTAGGCCTTGCCTGTAATCAGGGCTATCTTCTGCCTGCTCACCAGTTCCCAGTCCTGCCCCGCTGCCACCCACCCCAGTTCTCTGTGGTTCCCCATTCACCATCCAGCAATCGGAGCCTGCGGGCCAGGGGTGGGGGAAAGGGACTGAGAGATGGTCAATGCACCTCATAGAGACTGATCAAGTGGTCACTCTGGTTGTTACGCCATTACGGTTGCTAGTTTTTATTATATAGGACAATGAACTCACAGAAAGAGATACTAAAAAACAATCCCATTTACCATTGCAACAACAACAAAAAATTAAGATACCTAGGAAAAACTTAATTAAGGAGGTAAAAGACCTGTACTTGGAAAACTACAGGATGTTGAAAAAAAAGATAGAGGAAGATATAAACAAGTGGAAGAATATATCATGTTCACGGATTGGAAGAATCAATATCATTAAAATGTCCATACTACCAAAAGCAATCTATAGGATTCAATGCAATCACCATTAAAATACTAATGGCATATTTCACAGACCTATAACAAACTCTCCAAAAATTTATATGGAATAAAAAAAGACCTCAAATAGCTGCTGCAACACTGAGAGAAAAGAACAAAGTTGGAGGGATCAAAATACCAGATATCAAGCTATATTACAAAGCTACTGTTCTCAAAACAGCCTGGTACTGGCACAAGAACAGACATATAGATCAATGGAACAGAACAGAGAACCCAGAAATTGACCCAAACCATTATGCCCAATTAATATTTGACAAAGGAGGCATGAACATACAATGGAGTCAAGACAGTCTCTTCAATAAATGGTGTTGGGAAAATCGGACAGATACATGCAAAAAAATGAAGCTAGACCACCAACTTACACCATACATAAAAATAAACTCAAAATGGATAAAAGACTTTAATGTAAGATGGGAAACCATAAAAATCTTAGAAGAATCCATAGGCAGCAAAACATCAGACATATGTTGTAGAAATATCTTTACTGATACAGCTCCTAGGACAATAGAAACTATGGAGAAAATAAACAAATGGTACTACAGAAAAATAAAAAGCTTCTGCACAGCAAAAGAAACCATCAACAAAACAACAAGAAATCCTACTGCATGGGAGAACATATTTGCTAATGTGATGTCTGATAGGGTCTAATCTCCCAAATTAATAGGGAACTCATACAACTTAACAAAAGGAAGTTTAACAATCCAATAAAAAAATAGGCAATGGATCTAAATAGATACTTCTCAAAAGCAGACATACAGAAGCCCAAGAGGCATATGAAAAAATGCTCAAAGACACCAATCATCCGAGAGATGCAAATCAAAACAACAATAAAGTACTACCACACACCTGTCAGAATGGCTATTATCAACAAATTACAAGTGCTGGTAAGGATGTGGAGAAAAGGGAACCCTTATACAGTGCTGGTGGGAATGCAGACTGGTGCAGCCACTGTGGAAAATAGTATGGAGTTTCCTAAAAAAAAAAAAAAAAAAATTAAATGGAACTCAGATTTGATCCAGTAATCCCATTTCTCGGAATATATCCCAAGAAATCAGAAACACCAATCATAAAGAATATATGCACCCCTATGTTCACAGCAGCACAATTTATAATAGCTAAGATTTGGAAACAGCCTAAGTGCCTATCAGCAGATGAGTATATTAAAAAACAGTGGTACATTTGCACAATGGAATACTATCCTAATATATAAAAAGCCAGGGGCCGTAATGACCAAAACGACCAGAGGTATGACCAAACAGCAGGCTAGGGAGCTGAGGGAGCGGGATGAACAGTCACCATGAGGGGACCCCCCGCCTGGATTGGGGGTGTGGCCGGCCTTCAAACCATGGGCAGTCTCTAGCCTGGGGAGGCCTCCTAGCTGAGGACGCCGGAGTCTGTTCTGGACCTAGGGCCACACTCTTCCTGTGAGCTACTCGGAAGCCACCAGTGTCCAACTGCCAGTCTCTGGGAGGTGGGAGTGCATCCACCATCCACCAAAATGTAGGACCATCAATCTGCTCACAGTCTCAGTGCAGGCACGGGTCTGTGGCTGATGGGGTGGAAGCCAGACCAAAACAAAACAGCAGAAACACCCTGCCCACCTTGGCAGGTGCAGCTGCAGTCCACATGGGCCTGGGCCATGTAGAAAGTGCTACCTTCACCCTCAGGCCCCCCTGAGTCCTGACAGTAAAGTGTACAGGGCATCCTGCAGGAGTTCTGCCGTTCTGGGTGCTTTTGCCCAAAGACACCCTTTGGGATGAATTCAGAGCCACATCTCACTTCCCAGGAGACTGGAAGAACCATGTAAAAGGAATTTGACAAAAGCTTTCCACATCTCTGTTTACTCTTTTGAAATGACCATAAAATGACCTTAAAAAAAGCATTCAGGCCACCTAAGAGAGAATGCACTTTCTGGCCAGAGCACGCAGGATTCTTTTGCCCAACAAAAGGTTAAAGGAAGCAGAGAGCTGGCACAGTGTAAATGGCTCTGATGCTCTCTGAGGAGATCACGGGAATGGGGTTGCAGAAATTCCACAAGCCTCTTGCCATCTTCTCCTCCGCAAACCACACCATCCAGATCCACCAGGACTGGAGGCAACTGGGAGTTGCAGCCGTGGTTTGGGACGTGGTAAGCAAATCCTGGGGGGGGGGGCCTCTGAAAACATCTGCAATTGATTATAAGACTGGTCTTTATTTAAAAAGAAATAAAAGAACAGCTTTGTTGAGATATAATTCATATACTGTACATATCACTTAAAGTGTACAATGAACTGTTTTTTTAAAGTAAATTTAGGGTGGTACCACCATCACCATGCTCAATTTTTAAATATTTTCACGACCCCATCCCCTTCAAAAAAACTTCTACCTACTAGAATCACTTTCCTGATCATCTTCCCCCAAATAGATTGTATTTTAAGTGCAGGTAAAGGAAAGTTGAGGGAAGTTAAAATACTGCACAAAGGATATTGCAAAATGACAAAGCCCAAAGCGAAGATCATGTGTTTTCTTTTTCTTTTTTTTTAAATATTTTTTTATTGATTTCAGAGAGAAAGGAAGAGGGAGAGAGAGATAGAAACATAAATGATAAGAATCACTGATCAGCTGCCTCCCGCAGGCCCCTACTGGGGATTGAGCCTGCAACCCAGGCATGTGCCCCTGACCAGAATCAAACCTGGGACCCTTCAGTCACAGGCCGATGCTCTCTCCATTAAGCCAAACCGACCAGGGCCATGTGTTTCCTTTAAGTTCTGCATGGTTGTAATTGTCCCCAAATCTATACTAATAAAAGGGTAATATGCTAATTAGAGTGGATGTCTTCCAGACATCCTTCCAGACAAAGCCACAGTGGCTGCGAGGGCGGATGCTCAGGCTGGCAGAGGCAGCAGCAGTGGGGTAATGAAGGCTGTGCCTTCCCCTGATCTTCCAGGTCACCTCCCGCAGAGGGAGGCCAGACTGGGGGCTGAGGCAGAGGCAGTTAGAGGTGATCAGGCCAGCAGGGGGGCAAGTTAGGGGCAATCAGGCTGGCAGGGGAGGCAAGTTAGGGTTGATCAGGTAGGCAGGGGGGCAAGATAGGAGGGATCAGGCCAACAGGAAGGCAAGGTAGGGGCAATCAGGCTGGCAGGGGGGCAAGGTAGGGGTGATCAGGCCAGCAGGGGTGCAAGGTAGGAGCGATCAGGCCCGCAGGCAGAGAGGTTAGGGGCGATCAGGCAGGCAGGCAGAAGAGTTAGAGGCAATCAGGCAGGCAGGCAGGCATGTGAGCAGTTAGGAGCCAGCAGTCCCGGATTGCAAGAGGGATGTCTGACTTCCGGTTAGGTCTGATCTCTAAATCGGCAGTCGGACATCCCTCGAGGGGTCCCAGATTGGAGATAGTGCAGGCCGGGCTGAGGAACCCCCACTCCATGCACGAATTTCGTGCACCACGCCTCTAGTGCTGCTATAAAAATGAAATAACTCCTACCATTTGCAACAACATGGATGGACCTGGAGAGCATTATGCTAAGCGAAATAAGCCAGTCGGAGAAAGATAAATATCACATGATCTACTCATCTGTGGAATATAATGAACAACATAAAACTGATGAACAAAAATTGATCCAGAGACATAGAAGCATCAAACAGATCATCAAACCTCAGAGGGAAGGCAGAAGTGGGTGGGATGGGTGGGGTAAGAGATCAACCAAAGGACTTGTATGCATGTATATAAGCATAACCAATGGACACAGACAGTAAGGGGCATGAGGGCCTGTGCTAGGGTGTGGGAACAGGTGGGAGTAGGTGGGGAGAAGTCAATGGGGGAAAAAGGAGACATATGTAATACTTTCAACAATAAAGAATTAAAGAAAATTAAGGAGAAAACGGAGTCAACTAAGAATGAGGAAAATATTTTGACATAGAAATAGTATATGAAAAAGACTAGACATAAAAGCTGAGGGAAAATGTCGGTTCAAATTTCTGAAGTCTTAAGTGTAGTGGGATGGGAGAAATAGCTACAGATGATGAACTATGAACTTCAGTTTTTTTTGGAGGAAATGTGGTAAAGAGTTTGTGTTCTTCCCATGTATAACTTTTCATATAATGAAAGGTGTAATACCGTAATTACTTAATTACAGCTTTCCATATTCCTTTTGAAAAGTGTTCATTTTTAGTGACATTCTCTGTTGGCATTTCAGTATATGTGTCTACATCTGGCAGAGTTTTTGTAATACCAAAATATTTAAATTTCTCAAAATAGTAATTATCTATTGTTACTATCTTTCCTTTAAGTTTATGGATTTTTTGAGGAAAGGGTATAACAGTTAAAAGTTTTGATTATTAACAATTTGATATTGACACAAATCTTATAATTTTTAAGCTTTAGTACTTCAGATGTTTTCCCACCATTATGAGATTTATATCCCCTTCTATGAAAAAACATTTATTTGAGTGCAAGTTAACCATTTTGCTTTATTTAACATAGAATTGGTTTTGTTTACCTCTGAGGGTATAGGGGAATAAGTTTTTGTTGGTTGGTTGACCCTTCTCTGTTTTTAGTGCTTAAACAGTAGCTGTTTCAAAGACAGTACCCAATACATATTTGTTAAGTGAGTCAATGAATAAATCATTTGAAAGTTTTGGATTGGATGAAACACTGGCCACTGTTACATACTCTCTTGCTGGAAAATGGAAATCTTTACTAACCTATGTATTTCTCTTTTTATATTTCTAATTTGGAGATATACTTATTTTATTTTATTTTATTTTATTTTGGTATTCCTAATTTGGAAGCAAAATCAGGATTTAATTTTAAAGAAAATAAACTGATAAACAAAACAGATCCAGAGACATTGAAACATGAAACAGACTCCCCTGTTTGTGTGTGGGGGGTGGTGTAGGATGAGATTAAACAAATAATTTATATGCATATGTGCATAGACCGTGGATGAACAATAGTGTGGAGGAGGCTTGGGGACCCTGGGAAGTGGGTGGAAGTGGGGTGGAGGGAGTCAACGGTGGTGGGGGAAGGGGACTTCTGTAATAGTTTCAACAATAAAGATAAAGAAGCTATTAATATGCCTGTGTATAGAAGGGTCTTAAAAGAAGGCTGTGAGGAAGATGTCACTAGATCAGGATGAATAAGTGTTTTGAGTAAGTGAACCTGAGTATGGAATTTGGTAGGTTCACTATATAGGTGTTTACTGTATTTGGCTTCACATTCTCTTATTTCTTGAAAACATCACAATTCTTTTGACTGAGTTACTAAAGGCTTGTTTTACTTGCTTGTTTCTCAAGGTGTAAATGAAAGGGTTGAGCAGTGGAGCGATGGATGTAGTGAGTACTGTCACACCTTTGTTAATAGCCACTGACTCCTTCGCTGACGGTTTGATATAGATGAAGATGCAGCTGCCATAGGTGATGGAGACCACAATCATGTGGGAAGAACAGGTGGAAAAGGCCTTTTTCCTTTGCTGAACAGAAGGGAATCTCAAAATTGTCTTGATGATGTAAATGTAGGACAGTACTACACACATGAGTGTCATAAGAAGGGTCAGCACAGCACAAATCATAACAGTCTGTTCCATGAACCAAGTATTTGAACAAGAAATTTTCAGGAGGGGAGCTGCATCACAGATAAAATGATCAATGACATTAGAATCACAGAATTCCAGGTTTAGGCCTAGACTAAGTGGGGGGATTATAATGAATAGACCAGCTACCCAACAACAGAAGACAAGTCTTCTGCAGACTGTGCTGCTCATGATGGTCACATAATGCAGGGGCTTGCAGATGGCCACGTAGCGGTCATAGGACATGGCCGCCAGGAGGAAAAATTCAGTTACACCGAAGAGGTCAGTAAAAAATACTTGGCTGGCACAGGCATTGTAGGTAATGAGCTTGTCACCTGTTGCTATGTTATACAAGTATCTGGGAATGCAAGCAGATGTGAATGAGATCTCCAAGAAGGAGAAATTTTGTAGGAAATAGTACATGGCTGTTTTAAGATGAGAATCCAGTAAGATGAGGGAGATGATAATCAGGTTCCCAGTTATGCTCAGCATGTAGGTGAGAAAGAAAAAGACAAAAATCAGAACCTGCAGCTGCAGGTCATTTGTTAGGCCCAGCAGAATGAATGTTGTTATAGTACGGTTTCCCATTGCTGATTCTTGACTTCAGTCATATCTGCATGTAACATTGAGACATCTTATAGATTATTTAAAAAGTATGAAACCTATCATATTCAGGTTTTAAAAAATCCATTATTTAAACATATTTACAATTTAAATGCTGCTTTGTAAAGGGCCACTTTTTATGCCTATGGCTCTGTCCTTAAATAGGAGCAAAATGTCTTGACACTTTGTTTTTAAAAATATTAATATATGTGAGATTCCCTTGGTTCTCTATGCACTCTCTGTAGTCACTTGAAGTCTCTGTTCCAGCTCTATGATTAAAGAAATTTGTTTTCCATTTTTGTTTATTGCATACGTGTGTGTTTTTCTCCTGAACACCTCTAAACTCTATCATGCCTGCACACACACACACATACACACACACACACACACATTCACACATTTTTTTCAGCTCTTCTCCTGACTGTTTCCTTCTATCGTTTCTCTGTTCCCAAGTAATCCCTTATAATTCACAGTGGTGCAGGATACAAACTATCTTAATGCACAATATATTTATACTTATGCACAGTATGCATTTATACTTTTATGAAGTGCTCTGATAAACTTCAAAGATATTACTACAGATGGTATATTTCTCTGACCCTTGTTAGTGTTTTCTTCATCTCTTTTCACTTCTCACCATACTGATATTTTTCCGTATTTTCATCAATTCCTATGTTTTGAAATATCATCTTTCAGGTGATTATTACTAAATCAGTATCTTTATTTTGTAATAGTCCTTCCTGATTTTTAGATGCTACCTGACATACCTATTTGAACATTACACATGGACGTCAAATCCATTGTCACAAATAAAACCGATGTTCTTCTCTTTTCCTCTTCCTCCTCTTTCTCTTAATATGTTTCTTTCAATAAAAGTAATAGCTATATTTATCAAGCCCATTTTATGTGACAGGTATTTTAGTAAACATTTCTCCCAGAACATATGTTCTGTCTTCAACTCACCTGAATAACTTCTATTCTTCCATTGGTTTTCAACTTCCTCTTTAAATCCTCTGGAAAGTTTCCTGCAGGTCTGGTAACTGTTAGCTGTAATCCTTGTCACTGGGTTCCCATGGAAAACAATGCTTGCTACTATTTTAACACATAAGAAGGAATACTAATTTGTGGGGATCATTAAATGTGTCTTTTTCACATACAACTAACATAGCCCCAGATATGTTGTCAACTGTCCAATAAATGTTTCCAAATGAATTTATCTATGCATGTTTTCCAGACACCTATGAAGCTATTTTCCTTTCTGTTTTGATTTATAATTCAAAGCACTTTGCTATTAACCTTGGGGCACATAATGCAATATACAGATGCTGTATCATAGAATTATACACACAAAACCTATATAATTTTATTAACCAATGTCACTCCAATAAAGGTTATTTTAAAAAGAGCTCATTTTTTCCTGAACTGGCTAAGGAACCTGAGGCTATGTAACCAGACTGCTCACTTTTTAAATCTTAAAAATGTGAAATTTTAATTAAATAATTATTGGCTTTCAAAGAATTTTTTTTTATGTTAGAATCTGTTGCTAAATGTTTTCTTTTGCTTTCAAAGAGGATCAACTTTTCTGCTTTTGTTTATCACCTTCAGTGGATGAAGAGAAACTGTGTTCTCTGCTCTATCTTCCAGCAAAATTCTGTTGATGCAATTTTTGCATTGAGAGCACCTATGTGGAAGACAATAAATCCAGAGGACATGGTCTTTTTTTATTCTGAGTTTGTGTTAATAACTTTTTCACAGATTGTTTCAAGGCATTGACAATTACATTAGTAGGGACTCAAATATTTTTATTCCAAAATAAGTCTCCAGGTTAGAATATCACTACAACAGTGAATTATGAAAAGTTTTCCTTGGAGATCTCAATTTATTTGTATGTAGACTCACTTTATTGTGAATACTAATGTGTTGCTCTACTGATGTGAGATAGGGTCAGCTCTGATTATCTAGTAGAGAATGCAGTTAAGGCCTCAGGGATACAATACCAACATAAGGAAGAAGAACTAAACTAGGCTAATGGTTTTCCTGATAGAACACACTAAGGGAACTGGAGATACATTCAATGACTGTATTAGATCAATTTGATATAGGAGAAAGGTTTGTGCTGGCCATCTACTATCTTTCTTCCCGTCTTTCTAATATCTCAGGCCTCATCTTCCTGAGTAATCTTTCAGCCCTGTCATTCTTTTGGGAGTCAAAGAAGTATGCCTACACAATTAGCTGAATAGATATCTTATTTTTAAATGTGAGGTTGATGATATAGATAATATATTTCTGGATAGATATCCAATTTTAATCCTTTTATATTTTTAATGTGCATAAAAATCTCCAAGTAAATGGCAAAGAAACTGCATTCTAAAAAAATAATAACATGTATGCTTCACCAATATAGAAATTATCATTTACATTTCCATTTTTAAAACAAAAGGTAAATTATGTTTTCCCAAGCATGATGAAGCTCATGATAAAAACCCCACAAAAGTACATATAATGATAAATTTTATCTCACTTACTATTATGATTGTCAATCATAGTTTCTGGTGGTTGTTGAAGCACATGAAATCTTAAATCTCCTAAATTGAAATGGTAGTCTGGTCACTTTTGCTTACAAATCCACTGTTATAGTCACAGAAGTTCTGAGATGCGTAGACCTCTCGGAAGAATCCATCTTTACCAGTTACGTGGATATCCTTCTTGTATTATTTTAAACCTCCTAAAAATATAAAAAATATCAAATAATAATAACAATCTAAAATGAGGATTGTGCAATGTCAGAAATCTCCTTCAGTTTTAGGAAAATTGTTATTATGGGCTATTATGGGCTCAGGGCTGGGAGTACGTTTACTTTATCTAGTTTGGCATTGTCTTTATTTGATAAAAATTCAACTGAATGAATAAACAAAGAGTCCCCGGTGACCCTAGAACAAAGCCACTAATGAATCCTCTGAGTAATAAAATAAGGGTAAAAAAGTATGTTAACTATGGCTTCTTCTGAGTCAGTGTCCTTGGAGGTTGGAGGATGCAGCAGCAAATAAAGGCCAGTAGGACAACCAAAGAATCTGGTTATAAAATGCAACTTCAGCTCCTTTCTGCTATGACATAACATAAGCTGAGACATACCATATGGAAGTATCATAAAGACATCACACTTACCATTTACTGGTTTGTTATATGAATAACATTGCACTTTGGATGTTTTACTAAGACAAGAAAAAGGAAATATATGTTAAATATAACCCACAGTGCTTAATTATAGTATCAAAAAGTCGTCAGACTTTTCTCTTCAGATTTATCAATATATCTATAGATACTTTTTAAAAACAATAACATAATTTATATAACTGGATATATACATCAATATTCTTAAACTTCTAGACATGTCACTGTATTTATGTTCAATATCTTGATGTTCTATCAAACTAAAATTTAATATACTATATACTGAGTGGCCAGGTTATTATGATCTCTGAACGCATAATAATCTGGCCACTCAGTGTATATCCTATATAATAAAAGGCTAATATGCAAATTGTCCCCTCAACCAGGAGTTCAAACAGCAGGCAGGCCGGTCAACTGCTCATGTCCCCTTCCCCTAGGCAGGCTGGCCGGACCCCACCCATGCACGAGTTCATGCACCGGGCCTCTAAAATACACACACACACACACACACACACACACAGTGAGTGGCCATATTATTATGCTTTCAGAGATCATAATAATCTGGCCACTCAGTGTATATCCATATCATTAAAACATTTCCATGGTGAATTAATTTTTGACAAAGGAGCCAAAATATACAATAGCGAAGGATAATCTCTTCAATAAATGGTCTTGGGTAAACTGGATTGCCACAGGCAAAAAAATGTAACATGAATAAATACAAAATGTCATATATATAGTGAAATATTATTTAACCTTCAGAAAGAAAGAAATGCTGACATTTGTGACAACAAAGATGGAATTATGCTGTAAGATAGGTCAGAAAAAGATAAATACAGCATATCACTTTTATTTTTTGAATATCAAGCTTTTAATTTTACTTTTTCTTCACCATTTATTTCCTCTACTAGAGGCCTGGTGCATGAAATTCGTTCATGGGGGTGGGCGCGGGGGTGGTCCCTCAGCCTGGCCTGCAATGACACCAGTGTCCCTCGCCCCAGCCTCTGGCCAGAGGCCCCTCACCTCCCTCCACACAGCCTCCGGGAAGATGCTTGTCCTGGGGCCTCCTCAGGCCCAGCCCACGATGCTCGGCAGCTCAGGTACTTGGGGGCTCGGGCTCCCAGGCCCCGCTTCCCTGCTGGGACAGAGCACATCAGCTGCCTCAGGAGCCGGGCCTCAGGAGCCGCCCCTTGAACCGTACTACTTGCGCACACGGCGGGGTGGAGGGGGCGGCCATGGCGGCAGTGCTTTGATGTCTGTAGCACGCCCACCAGACCCCCCCACCATGGCGCCACGCTGGTCGCATCTACACCGCGGGCAGAGGGCTTCCAGTCTGAGACTGGGGCTGCCGGGCTGTGACTGGGGGCTGTGGGTGAAGGACCCCGGCACCCATAGGGTTTTGTCAGTGTCAGGAACTGAGTAGATCCATTTTTTCTGGGTCCTCCCCTCCCTCTGTGGCCAAGGAATAGACGCTGGATTCACATTGCTGTCTACTCAGCTGCTATGGGCGCCGCCATCTTTGTTGTGGAGTGACGGTTAATTTGCATATTACTCTTTTATTAGATAGGATGCCCTCTTCCACCTTATCCCCTCCCCCACAATCACCACATTGTTATCCATGCCCATGAGTTTTCTTTTCTTTTCCTTTTTTCCCCCCAATTCACCCCTCACTACTGCCCAGAGCTATCTGACTGCTCTCTATTTATATATGGAATATAAAGAAAAAGTAAAAGTCAAAAACAGATAGTAGAAAATTGGTTTCCAGGAACAAGGGACTGGGAGAAATAGGGAGGGGTTGGTAAAATGGTACAATCCTTCAGCTGCAAGATAAAAGAATCTAATGTATAATGTGATGACTATAGTTGATAACACTGTATTGTAAAATTAAAATTTAATAAGACAGTAGGATTTTAATGTTATCTATATAGCGATGGATGTATTAATTAAGAAGATGGAAAGTGCCCTTTCACAATGTACACATATAGCAAATCATTATGATGTACACTTTAAATATTTTATAATTTTGTTTTTCAATTATACCTCAGTAAAACTGAAGAAATAATTTAAAATAAAAAATAAATGCTCTTGAAATGTGTTATTGTGGATTAACTAATGACTAAAACAAAATCCTATTTATGTCCAGTTTTTTGGAGAAGGTCATTGAGAGGATGTGACTGTCAATTGATGGTGAGCTGGTCTCCAGGCAATTGGAGGCTCCTCACCTGCTCCCCTGTCCTTGGAATGAGCATCCTGACCACCATCTCAAGGACACAGACTTGAGAGAGCAATGTGTTGTTGAGACCATCTGGATGGTACATATGACTGAATCCAGTTAAGGCCTCTATATAAACTTTTTATTTTTTGCAGTTCTTTTTTTAAATTAATTTCTTTATTGATCACATATTTGTCCTCATCCTCCCATTCCCATCCCAAACCTCTCCCCATGCATGTCCCCACCCCCCTGTTGTCCGTGACCACTGGTTAGGCTTATATGCATGCATACAAGTCCTTTGGTTGATCTCTCCCCCTTACCCCCACCCTCCCCTACCTTCCCTCTGAGGTTTGACAGTCTCATCGATGCTTCCCTGTCTCTGGGTCTGTTTTTGTTCATCAGTTTATGTTGTTCATTATTTCCCCTAGATGAATGAGATCATGTGATACTAGAAATACACTTATAAGAACCGAAAATGAGACAAGCAATAATGGTTATGCTGGGAGGCAAATGAACAAGTCTGTAGTGAGTTTCTTTCTGGGCCAACAGTTCTTTTGAGTCCCAATTTCAATGTCAAACAGTTCCTTATGTGTACATGTCAGTGATGATATTTCAGTTCTGGATGGTGGACAAATGGTGGTAATGCAGGTCTGACCCTCTCTGGTTTGGTCCTGGGCAACCTGTCGCGACGCACAGCTGCTGACTGCTAGGGTGGCAAGGCATCATCAGCATCTTCCATCTCTGGACTATTTCTCTTCTGTCTTCATGGCTGGAGCAGTCCTGTCAATTCCTCTGTGTTGCAGAAATCCACATGGTCTTGGAGGTGTTTTCTGAAAATATACAAATATATTCTCGACCAAAAGTTAATAAAGGAATCTTTTCTATAAATTTGACTTGGGATCCTTTTTCATTTTTTGCCCAAACAATTTTCCTTTGGCTTGTTTAGACACCATGTGTGTTTTTCATGGGTGTATTGCTGTTAGCATTACAAATGAAAGTTAATTTTCTAAAGTAAAAATTTTCTAGATGTAATTTACTTACAGGATATTTTTCCTTACATGATATTCTTCTACTATCCCCCCTTTTTTGATTTAAATATTAGAAGGCTTTTGGAAATTTTATAATGTAGTCTTGATAGCTTTTAAATTTTAATTTTTTGCACTAAAATATGACTGCTTTAGGTTCATTACATGTTATGCAATTATACCATGAGATGAACTACCAATAAAAATTTTAGTTACTACTTTAGGAATAGCTTTTTGTCCAGTACCATTAATTTTTCTAGAATATTCACTTATTTCACTTAGCCAATTTAAATTAGTCTGAGAACTTGACTACTATTTTACTGTCAAATTTAATACTCTAACAACAATCTTATTTTACCCTGTAAATATTAGTGGAAAGGATTATTTGCATTCTTGAGTAGGCCCTGAGCATTCCTGGTGCTAGGTTGGATTTAGATATCAAAAACCCACTTCCCCATACCATGGGTACAAGACAACTCAAACAAGTCTTGTTGCAGTGAGAAGGCAGCAAGTCTGTTACCTGGGTCCCGACTTTGCTGGGCACGGGAAGTGAAGCAGCCATGGGGGCAGGAGACCTCCCTCAGAAGGGGTAAGGGTTCAGGCCCCTGCAAAGTTGGGGGGGTGAGGGTCTGTGCCCCACCTCTGTTGACCCCCAAGTTCTCTCCTGATGGCCACTCTGCGACTGTGCCTGTCTTAGTTTGTTCCTTCCCTGAGGAATCTTACCCGTCTCTGGCTAACCAGCCATCCTCTGGGGCCAAGCAGGGTGATGTGAGGTTCAGTTCTGTCTCCTTGGTAGCCTATGCCCCCGTGGCCTCCACGCCCAGCACCTGCCTTGGGATCCCCTCGCCTGCTGGCGGGGCCCTGGCACTAGTCACGTATCTTGGGAAACCGAGGTTTCTTCTCCAGGGAGGGCCCAGCTCACCCCACTGGGCGAGAGACAGATCCATGGTACCAGCCACCACAAGGCTTCAACCTCAGCATGAACAGAAAGCACAGGCAACAGCTGTGGGCAATTGGTTGTGAGAAGAGGGTCCCTCTTGGCCAAAGGGCAAGAGGGGCCAATATAGAATGCTCAGGTGCCTTCCCAGGGGGCCCTCTACACAGTGGAAGGGATTAAATCCTTTCATGTCCTTTTTAAATTGCTGCTAGACATTCAAAGAATTAGTTTGTAAGTTTGTTTGGGTTAATTGTACATTATGCTGTTGTAATTCTAAAATATCAAGAGATATGTTACCTTTGTCTCCAAGCACCAAAAAGATGCTTTTTTATTGATTCCCAAGGGTGCGAGGTACTATTATAGGTAATGGGGGTAGTACAGATCTGGGAAAAATTTTAATGACATTTTAGAATAATATCATGTAAGGATATTCTTTGCTCTAGGCCATGGCAATTCCATTTCAAATTGGTTGTCAATTTTGCTGCCGAGCGGTGCTCCTTTGGAGGTGGAGGTCCCAGGGTCCGCGGGTCTGCAGCTGGGGGAGTAGGATTTTGGCTGGAGTGGCTGCTGGGTCGTGGGGCAGTTCCAAGGCCTGTCTGGTTGGTGGTCCTGATGAGTTCCTAAAAAAGGCCATTCTCCCCTTGAAGATGGCATGGACTCTGTGTTGGAGTCCTGCCATCAGGAGAGTGCCCGCATCGGTGGTAGTCTCTCCTTGTCAAGGAGAGCCTGTCTGCCAGCCCCTGCTGCTCCTGCGAGATTTAACTTTCCCTCATTCACTCACACACACACCACGCACATCCACACACTCTCCTTTCATACCCTCACTCACTCACTTATTCTCCCTCACCTCTGTCCTGCAAGCCGCCATCTTTTTTTTGAATTGTCTCTGTATAAACTTTTAAGGTTCTAGTGGGCTGGTGTGAATATCTCCTCCTGTGGCCTCCCAAGACAAGCCTTGTATGTAAATTTCCTTGCTTATAAACTTGCTACCTACTCATCTGGAGTGGTCTACCTCTCTCTTAGGTTTCTCTTTTCCCTCCATGTATGGGGGTCTGTTTCAGATTTCATACTGGAAGCTCTCGAAGGTGCAAACAAACTATATTTTACAATTTAAAAATTCATATATTTTGGATATTAATCTCTTGTCAGAGCTGTAGTTTGCAAATTCCTTCTCCCATTTGGTTGGTTGCCAGTTTTGTTGGTGGTGTCTTTTGCTGTGCATAAACTTTTTAATTGGATGTAGTCCCATTCATTTATTTTTGCCCTTACTTCCCTTGCCTTTTGGGTCAAATGCATAAAATCCTAAGACTAAGGCCCATAATTTTAGTACCTATGTTTTCTCCTATGTAAGTCATTGTTTCAGGTCTTATATTTAGGTCTTTGATCCATTTTGAGTTAATTTTTGTACATGGGGACAAACAGTAATCTAGAACCATTCTTTTGCATGTGGTTTTCTAATTTTCCCAGCACCAATTATGGAAGAAGCTTTCTTTTCTCCATTTTATGTTTTTTTGCTCCTTTGCTGAAAATTATATGCCTATATATATTTATTTCTGGGATCTCAATTCTGTTTCATTGGTCTGTGTGTCTGTTTTTCTGCCAAACTATGTGGTTTTGTTTATTGTTGCTTTGCAGTATAATTTGAAGTGAGGTAGTGTGATACTTCCAGCTTTGTTCTTTTTTCCTTAGGGTTTCTTTGACTATTCGAAGTCTTTTGTGGTTCCTTACAAATATGATGATTTTTTTAATAACACAATCCAATTGAAAAATGGGTAGAGGTCCTGAACAGACACTTTGCCCAAGAAGACATACAAATGTCCAACAGATATATGAAAAGATGCTTAACTTCACTATTAAGGAAATGCAAATGAAAACTACAATGACATAGCACCTTAAATCTCTTGGAATAACTATTATCAACAAGACAAGCAATAACAACTTTTGGAGAAGTTGTGGAGATAAAGGAACCCTCACTCACTGTTGGTGGGAATGTAAACTGGTACAACTACTATGGAAAACAGTTTGGTGGTTTCTCCAAACTCATAAACATAGACAACAGTATGGTAGTTACCAGAGGGGAAAGGTGGTGGGAGGAGGATAAAGAGGGTAAAGAGAGTCAAATATATGGTGACAGAAGAAAACCAGACTTCAGGGGTAGGCATACAATGCAATATACAGGTCATGTATTATAGAATTGTACACTTGAAACCTATGTAATGCTGTTAACCATTGTCTCCTGAATCAATTTAATTGAAAAGAAAACAGTTTGGTAATTCCTCAAAAATTTAGAATAGCCAGGTCAGTGTGGCTCAGTGGTTGAGTGTCAATTTATGAACCAGGAAGCCATGGTTTGATTCCCAGTCAGGGCACATACTTGGGTAGGGGGCATGCAGGAGGAAGCCAATCAATTATTCTCTCATTATTGATGTTTCTATCTCTCTATCCCTCTCTCTTTCACTCTGAAATCAGTAAAAATATATTAAAAATAAGTAAGAATAGAGTTATTATATGATTTAGCAACCTCTCTTCTGGGCATCTACCGGAAAGATTTGAAAACATTTACTTGCAAAGATATATGCATCTCTATGTTCATTGAAACATTATTCACAATGGCCAAGACATGGGAACTACCAAAGTTTTCTTGGATAGATGATTGGCTAAAGAAGATGTGGTACATATATACAATAGAATACAGCTCAGCCATAAGAAAATGTGAGGCACTATTGCCATTTGCAACCACATGGATGGACCTTGAGAATATCATGCTAAACAAAATCAAGTCAGACAAACAGACAAGTAGCATATATCTCACTCATATGTGTGATATAAAACTGAAAGCAACAAATGAACAAACAAGACAAACAAAAACTCATAGACAAAGACAACAGTATTGTGGTTTCCCATTGGTGAAACAAATTACAAATTTAGTGGCTTAAAACAACACAAATGTGTTCTCTTATATAGGTTCCAAGTATATAATTCTAATAGGGGCTAAGTGGTTAATTACATGGTGATGGAAGATTTGAATTTGGGTGGTGGGCACACAATGCAATATACAGATGGTGTATCAGAATTGTATACTAAAACCTATATAATTTTTTTATATTATTATTTTTTTATTGATTTTTTAATTTACAGAGAGGAAGGGAGAGGGGTAGAGAGTTAGAAACATCAATGAAAGAGAAACATCGATCACCTACCTCCTGCACACCCCCTACTGGGGATGTGCCCGCAACCAAGGTACATGCCCTTGACCGGAATTGAACCTGGGACCCTTCAGTCCGCAGGCCGACGCTCTATCCACTGAGCCAAACTGGTCAGGGCAAAACCTATATAATTTTATTAAACAATGTCAACCTCGTACATTTAATTAAACAAATCTAGCTGAAGTCAATCTGGATGTGTTTACATAACTATTTGGAATAAATACTTCTTTTTATTTATTTCTTGATATATTATAGATTTTCTATTGCTGAAACAAATTACCACAAACTTAGTGGCTTAAAACAACACAAATGTGTTCCTTTATAGTTCTGGAGGTCAGAAGTCTAAAACTAAGTTATGCACAGGGGTGCATTTTTCCTGGAGGCTTTAGGGAAAAACTGTTGTTGTTTTTTTTGTTTTGTTTTGATTTTGCTTTTTTCAGCTTCTAAAGTCTGCATGCATTCTTTGGCTCCTAGTCCCTTCCTTGTATTATTTCAACCTTTTGTTTTCATTGTCACATCTCCTACTACTGGTTTGATATTTCTGCTTCCTTAAGATTACATTGGACACTTGGACAATCCAGGACAATCTAATTTTTTTCCCCTCACTTTAAGATCTATAACTTTATGACATCTATAAAATCCCTTTTGCCATGTAAGATAATATTCACAGGTTCAGGGAATTAGGACATCTTTGGGGTTGTGGTTATTCAGCATACTTCCCGTGAGTAGGATTATTTGAGAGACAGAGTCAAATTGTACAGCTACTGGTAGATAGAGTTTGTTCTAGTCCTGGTTCTGGTTGAGCAGGTGGAAACAATTCACAGAGTATAGAATAGTTTGTATCCAATCTTTAAATATTTTGTCTGGTCAAATGTTTATTTTCAATAGAGACTAAATGGAACTCCTCAATTGGCCAATATATTTTCTAGAGTCACCAAAAAAGGTAATCTATTCAATATAATGATATACATATTGTAGTAGTTGTTTCAAATAAACATGAGTTTTGAGAAATCATGTCAGGACTTACTCAGTATCTCATCAGGTAGATTTAATGGGCTACTTTTGGGAGGGAGAAGAATAGGACATGGCATTGACCTGACACCAAGCTTATCCTTAGAAAAAGGCCTTTATCCACACCCTACTCTCCCTTTGAGTGGCTGAGTTCCCTATGCCATGGTGTTGCTTCCTTCTTTGTTCATAGTGTGTTAGTATTGTTTCTTCTATTCATTGTACATTTGGGAAGCTTTCAGATATTTTCATTGCTCAAGTGAGAGTGACCAATGTAAATTCAATCATCTGATAATTTAATTTCTAAATAATTAATCCTACTGAAATAGAACAGGTAGTGCAATTGTTGGATGAACTGCAATCACAAAGGTTATAATGCAGGAATTTCTGCAAAGAGTTATGTGAAAACCTGGAGAAATCATTTACAATAAAACCCAGATATGTGAAAATCAAAATTAATGATCTTGACTGAATGAAAGCTTATATAATTTGGTAGAAAGAATTAGAATGTTCCAAAGACCTCAGAACCTACATCGTATTGATCAAAGGAAATTAATTCATTGAATGACCTTGATGTGCTATTAGAATAGAGCATATAAGTAAGAGTTGATTGAAGGAACGTCTGTGGCTAAAGATGGCCGGATATTTAATATGAATTTCTGCATCTGTTACTAGTGCCATTTTTAAGCTCATTGCCCTGATTTCACTGGCCTTCCTGGGGAAATTCACAATTATTACATTCATGAACTCAGTTTTATATGCCAATTTAGAGACAATTTTATTCTAACTACCTTCTTAGAGAGAGTGTACATACACTTTTGACTTTACCTCTTTGTTGAAATCTTTTGCTCCTCATAGTTCTATATTAAAGTATATTTCTTTTTATAAATATCCTATATAATAAAAGGCTAATATGCAAATTGTCCCCTCAACTGGGATTTCGTTCAGGAGTTCTACTGGGAGTTTGACCAGGAGGCGGGGCCTGCTGGCCAACCACCCACGGCTCCTCCCCACTGCTGGCCCCCGCCCGCAATTGCCCCCCAACACCGGACTCCACCCATGCACAAATTTGTGCACCAGGCCTTTAGCATTAATATAAATTATTTTCAAATATAAATATTTTAATTCTTATGCTTTTGAATGCTTATATTAAAATGGCCTGCTGTATTTAAATAAATTTTTCTTTTAAAATTATAGAAAAAATTTCCCATTTCATAAATTAATACACTTACTTGGCATAGGTAATTTTTTAAGGTGTCCCTTGAGGACATTATAACGTTAAAACCTGCATTACACTATAACAAACACAGGTCAAGAGTCATGTACAAATGAATTTGCTCCATGAAATTACCTCTTACTAGCAATAACTTTGCTGAGCTTTGATTTATCTATCTTTGAAGTGAAGATAAAATAACTTTTAAGTTTATTATTACATATAATAAAATGTAATAGGTCGGTAGTGATTTTCTGTGTTAGCTGCTGCAATCTTGTCATCATGAAATAAAGCTAAAATCTTTAACAGCATGAATATTTAATATTTAAATATCTCATCTTTAATATTGAACCCATTTTTCCCAAACCATTCTCTGGTTTATTGTTTAAAGTAAGAAATAGAGTAACTTAGAATGGTGCCTGGAATAAAAAATGCACTCAGAGGTTGGAGTTGGAATAAACACTGGCACAATTACTAAATCCAAAATATTAAGGTGAATTCCTTGTTTCTGTTTGCTTTGTATTGTTCGTTGTTTTATTAAGGCTTGGTTACATGTGAAGTTATTCTTTTGTTTCTTGGAAATGCATTATGTTTTCTTATTGAGAAATGTAATCCCAATAAAGCTTCATTGTGAGGAAGGAAAGGATTAAAAGTGTAAAGATAAAGCTTAAGGATGTCTGATTTTTTTTTTTTATAAAAACTTGATTCTTCCATATTAGCAAGTTCCTTTATTTTTTAAAGAACAATGTAATTCTTTTGATGGAGTCATTGACAGCTTGTTTTACCTGCTTGTTTCTCAAGGTGTAAATGAAGGGGTTCAGCATAGGAGCGATGGAAGCCGTGAGAACTGCCACACCCTTATTAACAGCCACTGATTCCTTTGATGAAGGTTTAACATAGATGAAAATACAGCTTCCATAGGTGATGGAAATGACAATCATGTGGGAAGAACAGGTAGAAAATGCCTTTTTTCTTTGCTGGGCAGAAGGGAATTGTAAAATAGTCTTGATGATGCACATATAGGATAGAATTATACATACCAGGGTCATGATAAAGGTCAACACAGCACACACTATGATCACCTGCTCAATGAGCCATGTTTCTGAGCATGAGATCTTTAGGAGGGGGAATACATCACAGACAAAATGATCAATAACATTAGAGTCACAGAATTCCAGATTTAGGCCCAGGCTAAGTGGTGGGATCATGATCAACAAGCCAGCTGTCCAGCACCAAAGGATGAGTCTTCTACAGACTCTATTGTTCATGATGGTCACGTAATGCAGGGGTTTGCAGATGGCTACATATCGGTCATGGGACATGGTGGCAAGAAGAAAAAACTCTGTAGCCCCAAAGAGGTCTGTAAAAAATATTTGAATGACACAACTGTCATACGTGATTGTCTTGTCACCTGCTGATAAGTTGTACAAATATTTGGGAATACAAGCAGATGTAAATGAGATTTCTAAGAAGGAAAAATTTTGTAGAAACAAGTACATCGCAGTTTTAAGGTGAGAATCTACGAAGGTCAGGGAGATGATGGTCAGATTCCCAGTCACACTCAGCATGTAGGTGAGAAACAGAAAGATGAAAATCGCAGTCTTCAGGTGTGGGTTGTCAGTCAGTCCCAGCAGGACAAAAGTTGTTACTGTGTGGTTTCTCATCATTGAGTCCTGATTTCTATTCAACCTGCATTTATAATTCAGAGATACTTGGTATGAGGAGAGTGATGTTAGCATCACATAGCAAGCATTAGTTGCTCAACAACCGATTCAAAACCATCAGACATGAAATTTAAAAACTTTTGGTTATAGCCCTAACCAGTTTGGCTCAGTGGATAGAGCGTCGGCCTGCGGACTGAAGGGTCCCAGGTTCGATTCCGGTCAAGGGCATGTACCTTGGTTGTGGGCACATCCCCAGTAGGGGTTGTGCAGGAGGCAGCTGATCGATCTTTCTCTCTCATCGATGTTTCTAACTCTCTATCCCTCTCTGTAAAAAAATCAATAAAATATATATTTAAAAAAAACAACTTTTGGTTATAAATATTATTATCTTTATTATTATTAAGTTCCACAGTGTATGTTTTGATAATTTCAAGGAATATTTTAAAAAATCAGATTACTTTATGTATACCACATTCCAAAAAATTATAAATTATGTGTCCCTTTCTACTTTTTATTCCTAATTTATGTTTTATTTTTATCTGCACACTGGTTTGGAATTACTCACATAGTTATATTTTTCTGCTAACTAAAGTTAAACCCTAAAGCCAAATCTTACACTTCAATCTTTTTCTTTGTAGTTGAATATTGATAAAGTGCGAATATAATACAAATAGTTTGGGGCTTACTATATGGGCTTTCCAGCCCATTGCTTAAGATTTTGTTTAGCATTATTGTAATTTTTTAAACTCATGTTTTAATCTCTAAACAACATTTTCATCATTCATTTCTTCTCCTCTCTTTTAGACTTTCTTTTTAAGATTTACACTGAGTGGCCAGATTATTATGATCTCTGAATGCATAATAATTTGGCCACTCAGTGTATATCCTATATAATAAAAGGCTAATATGCAAATTGTCCCCTCGACCAGGAGTTCGACCAGTAGGCAGGCCGGCAAACTGCCCATGTGCCATCCCCCTGGCCAGGCTGGCAGGACCACCCATGCACGAATTCATGCACCGGGCCTCTAAAATACACACACACACACACACACACACACACACACACACACACACACACACTAAGTGGCCAGATTATTATACATTCAGAGATCATAATAATCTGGCCACTCAGTGTATAGTCATTGTCTATGCACAGACCATAGTATTCTGGTGAGAAATATGTTGTTTAGAATGTTAAGATATGTTGGGTGTGACATTCACAGGATTACATGACATCATCACCACTGTTTTTTTAATCTTTCATCTGTTTAGTGAAGATGTATACATTCCAACATCTTGGTACCAATGTTACTAAAGTACAAAAAAATCAACTGTAAATACTAGTTACATTCCCCACTTTAAATGCTGTTTTAAAAAATTAAATTTATATGTATCTGAAATTTAGAAAAGTGCCTAGCTCATAATAACTAATAAATATATTCTCACTATTTCTATTTCCTGGTTCTCAGTTATTTTCCTTTTGTTATTCACCAGCCATTCATTTTTCACCGTATTGTAATCACACTTTTGCTGCCACCATTCTAATATATGATTTTTGCTAAAGTTTATCAAATACCTATTTTTTTGGTATAAAATAGTTATAGGCTTCTATGTGGAATGAGTAACTTTGACCACACTATTCATAACATTCTCTCATAATTTATCTTTTTCCCCCCTTCAGATTGTAAGAATGATGAATTTTCATTTATTTATTGTTGACACTATTACAGATGTCTCCCATTGCCCCCTCTCCCCCCACACCTTTACCCATCTTTACCCGGCCCCCACACTCCTCCCTCAGGACATAACCACACTGTTGTCTGAGTCCATGGGTTAAGCATATATGTTCTTTGGCTATAATTTATCTTAACATCCACCTTCTCCCCCCACTTTTAAATTTCTAATTTCTGGATTTTTTTTCTCCTTTCTTGTCTCTATTATGTTCATATTTTCAGTCTCTTCTTTTAGTTCCTTTAATTTAACAAGTACAGTTAGTGGATATTATCTTGAATGCCTAATTGCTTGATCGCCAAAAATAATTGCTCTTCAGAATGTCAGGAATGTAGTCAAATACTAGTATACCTCAAACATAAGAATGTCCACACTTCCCTCCTGTTTCTTTCCTGTGTTTCTTATAATTAATCTAATAAATTTGGCTGTGCATTGAAGCAATCACTTTACATGGTTTGCCTATCTGGAGTAATTTTTTCTTCACTTATCTCTGTCCCCCAAACCCCAGTTGAGATGCAAATGCTTGGTCATTGTTTTTTGTTTGTTTGTTTGTTTAAGTATCTATTCTTTCTGGAGTTTAATGAAACTCTGAAACAGAGGTTGGGTGTCATCCAGAGCAATCAATTCTTACTCCAATTTTAGTACTACCCTGCGGATGTACATTGCTTTGAGATTTAAACTGGTGCTTTTTAACTAGAACAGAACCTATAAGTAACACAGTTCCATATATATTCAATGCCTAAAATAATTACTGGTAAAAATTTAAGTAAAATTTTCCACCTGAAACTACATTATTCATATTTGAAGTGAATTTACTTATTTAATTTGCTATAATTTGAGTCTAACATTTAGACTTTTTTTTTGAAGTTTTTTTTTTTTTTTCCTGGCTAGTGTAGTAATTCTTATCATGAAAAACCACTACTCAGATCAAATCCATTACCTTTATTCTTGAAAAAAGCGATAATTGTCTTCCCCTCCTTGCCTTTTCTGCCAATCAGAGGAATATCTGTATATTCATTGATACTGCTTTTGCTTTCCTGATGCATCTCTCAGTAGAGTGTTAAAACCGGAAGTTGAGGATTTTGACGTTCTAAATTTGTGGCAGTATGTTGCCTACAGTTTTTTTCTCAACTAGCACAAACTGAATACTGTATCAGCTTCTAAAATATTAAAAAAATTGAGTCAAAAGAAAAAGCTGCCTACAATTTGTGCTGGAGCCACTGATTGGTTGATTATGTGAAAAGTTTTGCTATATTACTTTATGGTATTCCCTCCATATGGAGCAGGGAAAATGTCAACTTTGACAATGTGTGTAAGTTCTGGAGGTAAATCCCAGTAATGGAAGTCACTATCACAGAGAAGGGGCATGGACTTGCTCATGGTTTGCTTCAGCCCTAGGATGCTCCCAGGGAATGTCGCTCCACACCTGAAATTTACAACAGATCATTTTGAGATGCACTGAAGGATCCTCCCTCCCTTTGCTTCTCTGAGGCAACTAATGCAGCCTAACTGACTTTGAATAGTATTTCGTTATAATATCACTTTTTCTTCTAGTCGCTAAAACTGTTTTTTTCCCCATGAGAACTCTGATATTATAATGCAGGTGTTGAGTAATGTTTTATTTAGATTATTATTGCCTGGTTATTGTTTCTATTATAGTTAAAGAACTTATTTTATTTTTTTTTATTTCTAACGAGATGATGCAATGTGAGCCTATTTGTCAATCGATTTTTTTTTTCTGTTGGGAGAATATTGCTTCTTCATGTCCCTCAAGTTATACTACCTTTAGATGATGTCCTACTTGTTGTGGCATAAAACTGGTCACACCATTTATGGAATCTGATGAACAAAATAAACTGATGAACAAGATAGAAACAGAGGCATGGATACATGGAACAGACTGAGCTTTTGGAGGGGAGCGGGGAAGCGGGGACTGGATGAAAGAAGGTAAAGGGATTAGTCAAAGAACATATATGTATGACCCATAGACACAGACAACAGTGTGGTGATGGCCAGAGGAAAGGGGGGTCAGGGCCTGGGTGGAGATGGGCAAAGGGGAGAAAATGAGGACAACTGTAATAGTGTCAAAAATAAAAATAAAGTTAAAAATTGGTCACACCAATTAATACAAATTATCCAAGAATAATGCTTTCTAAAATTAACATTTCATTAAAAGCCATATTAAAACTCACATCTTTCAGTTTTATACGTAAGAGGAAATCTATTTCTTAGAGATAAATATGACCCAATCTCATCCAGAGAGAATATAACTGAAAAGATAAAAAATAGCATATTTATACGTCTAACAGTTAGTCATAGCCTCTTTTTGATGAGATGTTTAACTACCATTATTATTCTTACAGATACAAATTTGAAAATGAATGTAATGTTGAAAACTTGCATGAGAGTTTCTGCTCACTACTGACTGAATCCAGGCCCACAGTTACAGAAGTCTGGAATGACTTGGGTTCCCATCTTCAATCAGTTGCATACATTTCTTCACGACAGATGTGCTGCATAGCCATAAAAATATTTTCTTTTAGTCTTGATTGGTAAAAAAAAATGCCAGTACAGAGAAAATGCCAGTAGTTTTGGAAGGTTGATGTTCTGAACTATCTTCTCTTGGAGAGAGGTTTTTCCAATTTCAAGCTTAATATTTGTTTATTTGCCAAATCTGCAGGAAAGTTGTTTAATAAAAGGGCCCTTGGTGACCAAGTTCAAAAATCACTAATGAATCATTTGTGTAATAAACTTTTGGGAAAAAAAAATCAAACAACACAGTCCTTAGGGACCGGTGAAAGCAACAGAATCATTTAAATGAGACTGGTAGGAAAATAATATGAATCTAATAAAAAAAATTAGTTCTGTTTTTTTTTAAATTTAATAAATCTTTATTGTTCAGATTATTACAATTGTTTCTCCTTCCCCCCCCCCATAGCTCCCCTCCACCCAGTTCCCACCCCACCCTCGGCCTTTACCTCCCCACCCCCACTGTCCTCATCCATAGGTGTACGATTTTTGTCCAGTCTTTTCCTGCACCCCCCATACCATTTCCCCCTGAGAATTATCAGTCCACTCCCTTTCTATGCCCCTAATTCTATTATATTCACCAATTTATTTTGTTCCTCAGATTTTTAATTCACTTGATTTTTAGGTTCACTTGTTGATAGATACATATTTGTTGTTCACAATTTTTATCTTTACTTTTTTCTTCTTCCTCTTCTTAAAGAATACCTTTCAGCATTTCATATAATACTGGTTTGGTGCTGATGAACTCCTTTAGCTTTTTCTTATCTGTGAAGCTCTTTTTCTGACCTTCCATTCTGAATGATAACTTTGCTGGGTAGGGTAATCTTGGTTGTAGGTTCTTGCTATTCATCACTTTGAAAATTTCTTGCCACTCCTGTCTGGCCTGCATAGTTTCTGTTGAGAAATCAGCTGCTCCCTTGTAGGTAGTTAACTGTTTCTCTCTTGCTGCTTTTAATATTCTCTCTTTGTCTTTTGCCCTTGGCATTTTAATTATGATGTGTCTTGGTGTGGTCCTCTTTGGATTCTCTTTTTTTGGGGTTCTCTGTGCTTCCTGGACTTGTAAGTCTATTTCTTTCACCAGGTGGGGGAAGTTTTCAGTCATTATTTCTTCAAATAGGTTTTCAGTATCTTGCTCTCTGTCTTCTTCTGGCACCCCCATAATTCTGATGTTGGTACGCTTGAAGTTGTCCCTGAGACTTCTTACACTATCTTCAACTTTTTGGATTCTTTTTTCTTTTTTCTTTTCCAGTTGAGTGTTTTTTGTTTTTTTGTATTTCAAATCTTTGACTTGATCTTTGCGTTCCTCTAGTCTGCTGTTGGGTCTCTGTATAATATTTTTTATTTCAGTCAGTTTATCTTTAATTTCTAGTTGGTCCTTTTTTATATCCTCGAGGGTCTCTCTAAATTTATTGGCCTTTTCTAGGATATTCTTGAAAAGCCTTATAACCGTGGTTTTGAATTTTATATCCGTCGTTTGTTTTCCTCCATTTCTTTCATTTGTGATCTGTTTCTTTGTTTCCGCATTATCGTTGCTTCCCTGAGTTGGTAGAGTAGCTTTGTGTGCTAGGTTTCCTATATGGTCCAGTGGGTCAGCCTCCCCAGTTAACCTGAGGTGGACACTCTTGGTGCACCCCTTTGTGGACTGTGTGTACAGCCTTGTTGTAGTTAAGTCTTGATTGTTGTTGGTATCACTGGGAGGAATAGACCTCCAGGCCAGTTGTCTGTGAGGATCAGCTGTGTCTATGCTGGGACAAGTTCGGTGCTGGAGATAGCCTTATAGGATTAGACTTGAAAAATTGCAAAAGCCTCTGTGCTCAGCTTGGATGGGACGGAGTCTCAGTGCGGAGCAGACAGTCTTGGCTTCCCGTCAGCCCTGCCCTTGCATGCGCGCCTCCAGACCTCTGCCTTCCGCGGCTCCCCTGAGTTTCCGCCTGACAGTCCAGATTCCCCCTGTAAGAGCGGGGGTCCCCAGGGGCTCACCTGGAACTGGGGTTCAGTGCAGTTGGAACTAGGGTTCAGTGCAATTGGGGGCTTCCTTCCCCCTCCTGCCAGAGAAAGTCAGTCAGGCACTCAGTCACCCTTCCTCTCTGCACGCGTCTCCGTACCTCAGCCCTTTGCTGCTCCTCTGATTCTCTGTGAGCTTTCCTCTTTCCTTCTAGTTGTAGAATTTCTACTCAGCCAGCCTTCCTGTGGTTCTGAATGATGTCCATTCTGTCTTTTAGTTGTAGTTTTGAAATTGTTGTGCGAGGCAGCAGTTTAGGTGCTTACCTATGCCACCATCTTGGTTTCTCCATTAGTTCTGTTTTTTAAAATTTATCTTTGTCATGTAAGGTAGTTAAAAGCTCATAGAAATTCATTTTTTCCTTTACTAATATTTATGAAATGAGTATATTCCTAAGACATTTGATAAAATAAGGAAAAATGCTAGGCAGAAGTACAAGGAAAATAACTAAAAGAAAAGATAACAAAAGCTAATATTTTGGAGCATAACCTTCCATAAATTTCCTCCTGCAAATATGTCCATATATATGACATACCATAATTGCAAATGTGTGAACATTAATTAAAACATATAAAATTGAGATATACACTGAGTGGCCAGATTATTATGATCTCTGAACACATAATAAGCTGGCCACTCAATGTACATCCTATATAATAAAAGGCTAACATGCAAATTGTCCCCTCAACCAGGAGGTGACCAGCAGGCAGGCCAGCTAACTGCCCATGTCCCCTCCCCCTGGCCAGGCTGGCCAGACCCCAACCATGCACAAATTCATGTTCTGGGCCTCTAATATAATATAGTACACACACACACACACACACACACACACACACACACACACACACACACACTAGAGGCCTGATGCACAAAATTCATGCACAGGGGTGGTGTCCCTCAGACCAGCCTGCACCCTATCCAATTTGGGACTCCTTGAGGGATGTCCGATGGCCCATTTAGGCCTGATCCCACAGGAATCAGACCTAAATGGGTGGTCGGACATCTCTCTCACAATCCAGGCTGGCTCCCAACTGCTCGCCTGCCTGCCTGATTGCCCCTAACTGCTTCTGCCTGCCAGCCTGATCACCCCCTAACCACTTCCCTGCCAGCCTGATCAATGCCTAACTGCTCCACGGCAGGCCGATTGACCCTAACTGCCCTCCCCTGCCTGCCTGGTCATCCCTAACTGCCCTCCCCCGCAGGCCTGGTCGCCCCCAACTCCCCTCCCCTGCTGGCCTGGTCATCCCCAACTACCCTCCCCTGCAGGCCTGGTCCCCCCCAACTGCCCTCCCTACAGGCCTGGCCCCCCCCCCCCCCAACTGTCTTCCCCAGCAGGCCTGGTCCCCTCCCAACTGCCCTACCCTGCAGGCCTGGTCCCACCCAACTGCCCTCCCTGCTGGCCTGATCACCCACAACTGCCCTCCTCTGCTCGCCTGGTCACTCCTAACTGCCCACAACTGCCCTCCTCTGCATGAGGCTGCCCCCAAATATGGCTGCCCCCATGTGGACACAAGATGGCTGCCACATATATCTTGTGGCAGCCATCTTGTGTCCACATGGGGGCAGCCATCTTTGACCACAAGGGGGCGGCCATCTTGTGTCTTGGAGTGATGGTCAATTTGCATATTACTCTTTTATTAGATATACACACACACACACACACACACACACACTGAGTGACCAGATTATTATGCGTTCAGAGATCATAATAATCTGGCCACTCAGTGTATAGTTTGCTGCATGCTATTTTATTTGTTTAGTTTTAATTAAATTGATTGGGGCAACATTAATAAGATTATATAGATTTGAGTGTATAATTCTTTGATACATTATAAATTGCATTATACTTAGATATATATGAATCTATTTTTAACTTAATAATAATTGCCATGCATCATTTTAATTCCATTTAATTTCAGTGCACCCTATAAGTGTAGCATCAGAGCTTAAGTCAAACTTTGAATATATACTCTTTACAATGTTTCAGAATTTTTTAAAAAATGTAGTTCTATAGTTATCCACCACTTTAGTCCCTTCTGAACCATTTTAAATTCTTTTCTACTTGTCACAATTATAAAAAGATCTACAAGAAGGATACTTGTACAATTTATATTTTTTTGAATATTGTCAGAACAATCACTAGAAGCAACATTTCTTCAATGAATTGGATGACTAATAAAGTAATTAAGATATTCTTTCAAATTAAGAATATCAGAGTGCTTTTGGATATACATTTATATTATTAATTAGCATTTTTTCCTTTATAGAATATAAGGATTATTACCTCATTTTAACCAAGAACTGGTCAAGATCAAGGTTGGGTTTCAGATTTTTCTTGAGGTGTAATTTACATAGAATAAAATGTACTAAATTTAATTGTACAGTTTGATGAGTTTTGACAAATGTATATGTCTCTATAACCAGAATCACAATAAAGCCAAATAATTCCATCTTTCCCCTTCAATTTTTTTATGTCCTTTCTTATCATTTACCCCATCTTCAGCACCAGGCAACTAGCCACCTACTTTCTGTAATTATAGATTCAGTAATACAAAGTGTATTGGATTTTGTAGAGTTTTATGTAGTTGAATTATACCATATGTATACTTTTGAGCCTGGCATCAATTTTTTAAAATTTAAATTTATTGGGATGACATTGGTTCATAAGATTATAAGTGTACAATTCAATGATACATCATCTGTATATTGCATTGTGTGCCCACCACCTGAAGTCAGATTTTCTTCCTGTTTTATATGCTGATTATGAATGAGATCATATGATTCTTAACTTTCTCTGACATATTTTTCTTAGCATGATATTCTCAAGATCCATCCATGTTGTGGCAAATGGCATATTTTTTTTCTCTTTATGGCTGAATAATATTCCATTGTATACTGTGTAACATTTACATGTTCAAAGGACTTTTATTTTTTACATTTTAAATTTATTTATACTGAATTAGTGTTAACAAAAATAAATTACAGCATATTTTTTTTCCTTGGTAACAGATGTTTGATATTCTATCATTGTGTAGATAGAAATCTATTTGAAAAGAAAAAAATGTATATAACTGGGATTATACCTCCTTACCTCCCTCCCTCCTTCCCTTCATTCCTTCCTTTCTTCCTTCCTTCCTTCCTTCCTTCCTTCCTTCCTTCCTTCCTTCCTCCCTCCCTCCCTCCCTCCCTCCCTCCCTCCCTCCCTCCCTTCCTTCCTTCCTTCCTTCCTTCCTTCCTTCCTTCCTTCCTTCCTTCTTTTCTTTCTTTCTATTATTATTTTAAAAAAATTCTCACCCAAGGATATTTTTCCATCGATTTTTAGAGAGAGTGGAAGAGAGAGGGAAAGACAGAGAGAAACAGTGATGTGAGAGAAATACATCGATTGGTTGCCTCCTACATGCGTCTCAACCAGGGTCTGGGCGGGGAGGAGCCTGCAACCAAATTACGTGCCCTTGACCGGAATCAAACCCAGGACCCTACGGTCCACAGGCTGATGATCTATCCACTGAACCAAACCGGCTAGGGTTTACTTATTTTTAAATTCAATGTATTTAGATGACATTGGTTAATAAGGTTATATAGGTTTCAAGTGTACATCTCTATGATACATCATCTATATATTGCATTGTGTGTTCACCACCCAAAGTCAAATCACATTACATCACCATATATTTGGCCCTCTTTACCCTTTATTACTTCCCCAGTCCCCTCCCCTCTGGTAATCACCAAACTGTTGTTTGTGTCTATGAGTTTCTGTTTTATATCCCACATATGAGGGAAATCACATGGTTCTTAGCTTTTTCTGATTGACTTATTTTTCTTAGCATAATATTCTCAAGGTCCATCCATAATATTGTAAATGGCAGTATTTAATCTTTTCTTGTGGCTGAGTAGTATTCCATTGTATATATGTACCACAACATCTTTTTCAAATCATCTATTGAAGGACACTTTGGTTGTTTCCATGTCTTGGCCACCATGAATAAAGCTTGATTTTTTCCTTTTGTCTTTCTGATTGTATATCTTAGTTCGTGCTTCAGATAACCTGCATTAAAATTTGCCTTCCTTTAATATTCTATGTGCTTAATATTCTATGTGCAAATAAATAAATAAATGTTCCTACCATACCTAAATAATATATACATACACACATATATATGCTCATATTTAAATTTTCCAACCAAGAATATTGATTGCTCTTTTTTGTTTTAATCACATTTCATACTTTCGAATAGATATTATACTTTATTTATATGTATACTGTACTTTTTGTTAAATTTATTCTCTTGGTAATTAAGTTTTTAAAAAGTATATATTTTTATTGATTTCAGAGAGGAAGGGAGGAAGGGAGGAGAGAGAGATAGAAACATCAATGATGATACATAACCATTGATCGGCTGCCTTCTGCACACCCCTCACTGGGGATCGAGCCCACAACCTGGGCATGTGCCTTAACCAGAATCTAACCTGGGACCTTTCAGTCTGCAGGTTGACGCTCTATCCACTGAGCCAAACTAGCTAGGGCCGTAATTAAGTTTTTATGACTGTGTGACTTAAATAATATATGCTGATTGATTTCCTGTTGTTTATTGTTATTCAAGTCCACTGATTTTAAAATATTTATTAATTTTTTCAGTTAAAACATCAAATTCCCTTATTAATTCCATTAATTTTCTATTAAAGTTTCTTGAGTTTTCAGGATATGTAAATATGCCCTCTGGATAAAAAACAGATATGCCAAATTTCATCATTTTGAAGACAGCATGAATTGTAAGAAATACAATTAAGCTGTGTATCACTATTAAAAACAACAACAAGTGCCGGTGAGGATGCGGAGAAAAGGAAACCCTCGTGCACTGCTGGTGGGAATGCAGATTGGTGTAGCCACTGTGGAAAAAAGTATGGAGTTTTCTCAAAATTTAAAAATGGAACTTCCGTTTGACCCAGCCATCCCACTTCTGGGAATATGTCCTAAAAAGCCTGAAACACCCATCAGAAATAATATATGCACCCCTATGTTCATAGCAGTGTTATTTACAATAGCTAAGATTTGGAAACAACCCAAATACCCATCAGTAGATGAATGAATAAAAAAGCTTGGGACATTTACAAAACGGAATACTAGGCAGCTGTAAAAAAGACGGATCTCTTACCATTTGGAACAGCATGGATGGACCTGGAGACTATTATGTAAAGTGAAATAAGCCAATCTGAGAAAGACAAATACCACATGATCTCACTTATTTATGGAATCTAATGAACAAAATGGATTGACCAGCAAAATAAGACCTGAAGCATGGAGGCATGGAACAGACTGACATACCTAGATGTGGGGATGGGTGGATAAGAAGAGATAAACCAAGCATTTTAATACTTACACTAGCATGGTTTTCTAATTCAAACTTTCATTGCATGTGCAGCTATTGTGTCATTTCAAGTGCTCTACTAATCTTGAGACTTTAAACCTAAACCTTTGCGATCCATAATGCAATCTCTTATTCCCATCCCCAGTCTATAATCTTCTGAGTACCCACAAGTCATTTTATACATTTATTGCTCTACTAAGAGTTGAATAATTTTGACATCTCCTATTTATGAGTTTGCAATATTTTAGCTATAGATTCAAATGAATATTTACTCATTTTTATCCAGTATTTCTGTGTTCATGGTAGTAATATTTTCCTCTGTTTTATCAATATTAGATGTGCTATGAATCTTTCACATGTATTTTAACTTGTGATTTTTCATCTGTTTTAGACATTATACACAAAATTACTCTTTTACACATGTTTAGGTATCACTATTGTGTGCATTTTGAGTAGAGCTACGAAGCATTTTACCCTATATTTTCCCAAGGAATGACTTTTACATATATTAAAATAGTATTTGGAAGTTAATTTATTTTAAAAATTTTAAATAAATTGACATAGAAAACTATCATATATTAGTTTGAAAAAATGAAGATACAAAAATGGCTTGAGCAGGGTTCAATGGGAGTTTAGTTGAAGAAATGTTGAGACTGTCAAACCTCAGAGGGAAGGTAGGGGAGGGTGGGGGTAACGGGGAGATAACAACCAAAGGATGCTTATAAGCCTAACCAATAGGCACAGACAACAGCAGGGTGAGGGCATGAGTGGGGTGTTGGGAGGGTAATGGGGGGGGGGATAAGGATTATGTAATATCTTAATCAACAAAGAAATTAAAAAAAGAAATGTTGAGAAAATTAAAGTAACTCATGTATATATTGTTAAAAAACAAACAAGATTATAAACTTCAAAAATACAATGTGTCCTTGTTTTTGAGATGTCTGAAAATATTATTTCCTTTTATTAGAAGAGAGCAAAACAATTCTTTTGATGGAATCCTTGAAGGCTTTCTTAACCTGATTGTTTCTCAGTGTATAAATAAATGGGTTTAACAGAGGTGAAACAGAAGAAATGAGCAGTGAAACTACTTTATTAATGGTCACTTGCTCCTTTGCTGCAGGATTCATATAGATGAAAATGCATGTGCCGTAGGTGATGGAAACCACAATCATGTGGGAAGAACAGGTGGAGAAGGCCTTTTTCCTTTGCTGAACAGAAGGGAATCTCAGAATTGTCTTGATGATGGAAGCATATGACAGAACAACACAAGTAAGAGTCATATTCAGGGTCAGGACAGCACAGATTATGACTGTCTGTTCGATGAGCCATGTGTCTGAGCATGAGATTTTCACTAAGGGAAATGCGTCACAGAAAAAATGATCAAGCATGTTAGAGTCACAAAATATTAGAGTTAAACCCAGGCTAAGTGGTGGGATTATGACACATAAACCAGACATCCAACAGCTAATGATAAGAGTCTGGCAGACCTTGCTGCTCATGATGGTTGTATAATGCAGGGGCTTGCAGATGGCCACGTAGCGGTCATAGGACATGGCAGCCAGAAGAAAAAATTCTGTCACTCCACAGAGGTCAGTAAAAAACACTTGGATGAAACAATCATCGTAGGTAATGACCTTGTCACCTACTGCAATACTATACATGTACCTGGGAATACAGGCAGATGTGAACGAGATCTCCAAAAAGGAGAAATTTTTTAAGAAAAAGTACATAGGTGTTTTTAGGTGAGAATCCACAGACGTTAGTGTGATGATGGTTAGGTTTCCAGTTACACTCAGGGTGTAGGTGAGAAATAAAAAGATAAAAATAAAAACCTGCAGCTGAGGGTCATCTGTCAGTCCCAGCAGAATGAATGTTGTCACCGTACCGTTTCTCATCATGGACTTCTGACATCTTCCAATCTGCATGCGATATTCAGAGAGATTTTCTGATAGATTATAGCTTATTTTAACTGTTCTAAAACTTTATTCTTATGACCAACCTTAAGCACTGTGGCTTGCCCCTATTTCCCGTTACACACTCCATTTTTTCCCCCCTTGAATATGTGCATTACCTTCACTGACTATGTGTGTTACCTTTGTTGCCGACACAAATGATGACTGTCTTCTCTTCCCCCCCTCATCTTCCACTCAATGAATTATCTTCAGTGTTACTACACTAAGAAGGGACTCAAATGTTCCTACTATTCAATCAATATGTCAAATATTGACATTTTTCTGACATCAATTAATAAAAAATATGTTCTCCTTGTGTATTTATGAGAGTATCCCCTTGTTTATCTTGTCATAGGAGAGTATCCACTTTATTGTTTAACTTATTGTGTTCTGTTCCTGTGGATATTGGGGCAGAATTATAGTGACCACCGAGTTCACAAAGTTTCTGATATAGAGAAAGATCACTAACTGAGGGTCATGGTTTACTTAAAAGTCAGAATTTTTTTTAGGAAATTTAGTCACTAAATTTCATATCAAATTGAAATCTTCAGGTTTTGACTATTATTTAATGCTGAAAATATATGTTTTCTTCATGATATTGCAATTTATTTTATAATAGAAGTCAATAAACAGACTGACCAGAACATGTAACTAATTGATTTATGTTTATTCTATCTTCCAAGCAAATGTCCAAAATGAACACAGGAATCTGTAATGAGATGCTGTGACCTCGGTCATTTTGTTATTCTTTTTGGGGTGGAAAGAGGAATGCAAGAGCATGCTTGTATATTTCTATATAAAGATACTTCATTATTTTTAATTTGTGGTTGAATAGTCTATACAAAGTTACCCTGAATATTTCTCTCATTAAGCAAGATACAGTTTTGTTTATGTATTTTATGAATAAAAACCTCCCAGACATTGACAGTTATTCACATGAGGGAAATTCATTCTCAAAAATGAATTTCATAAACATATCTTAAACACAGTAAGAGTATATAAAGTATCACAGAAATCCATTTTCTTGTCAGAGGAAATTATAATCTAGATCCTAAAAGGGAATTCTAATCAAAGAGACAAACTATCATACTTACTCTTCTGTTTGGAAATCAAACTTCTGTTGGCTATTTAAATATAGCAATATTAAGGCTACAGTGATATTTTCATAAAAATATTTATGTCTTCGCATTCACTGGGATGTCTGGGAATACAGAGTTCGCTTTGTTTTCCATTTCCGACGAACTGGACAGACTTGCTTATGATGGGCTTAGTGCTACTATCAGCCTCCAAAGATTTTCCTACTATCTCCATCATTAGGAAAAAAATTACTCTAAAGGCTGAGAACTCTCTTCACTGGTGGAAGAGATAATAATTTAAATAATCAGGACAGAGAAAAGTGCTTTTATGATGTCAAATGTGATTTTTCTTTTTAATTTGCAGAAAATGCCAGTAAGTGAAAACAACAAATGGTCCTTGGTGACCTACAATCAAGAATTGTTAATTCATTTCTGAGTAATGAAGTTTGGTAAATACATAAGGAAAACAGGCTTCCGTGGGACTGACTCCTTGGAGAAATTAGGATGTTGCAGTAGCATTTGACACAGGTCATTTATTTTATTTCATTTTAAAAATATTTATCTTGTTGAAAGTATTACAGATGTCTCCCCTTTCCCCCATTGACTGCCTCCACCTTGCTCTGTCTTCTCCCCAGTCCTTCACTGCACTATTGTCTGTGTCTATGGGTTATACATATATGCATATAAGTTTTTTGGTTACTCACTTCCTGCCACCCTTCACCCTCCACCCTCCACTTCCCTCTGAGTTTCCTCAGTCTGTTGCATGTCTATGGATCTATTTTGTTCATCAGTTTATTTTAGTCATTAGATTCCACGTATGAGTGAGATCATGTGATACTTGTCTTCCTCTGACTGGCTTATTTCACTCAGCATAATACTCTCCAGGTCCCTCCATGCTGTCTCAAAGGATAAAAGTTCCTTCATTTTTACAGCTGCATAGTATTTCATGGTGTAAATTAACCAGTTTTTTTTTTTTTATCCACTCATCTACTAATGGGCACTTGGGCTGTTTCCAGATCTTAGCTATTGTAAATAGTGCTGCTATGAAATAGAGGTGCATACATTCTTTCTGACTGGTACTTTGGGATTCTTAGAATATATTCCTAGAGATGGGATCACTGGGTCAAATGGCAGGACAACTGTGTCATATAAATCACTTAGTTCATTTCCTAATTTATTTTTTCTTTTCTTCCCCCTCCTCTCTCTCTCTCTCTCTCTCTCTCTCTCTCTCTCTCTCTCTCTCTCTCTCTCTCTCTCTCTCTCTCTCTCTCTCTCTCCAGAGAGACAGGAAAGGAGAGGGATAAAGAGATAGAAACATTGATGAGAGAGATAAATGGATGGACTGCTTCCTGCACTCCCCCTACTGGGGATCGATCCTGAAACCTGGGCATGTGCCTTGACTGGGAATGGAACTGTGAACTCCTGGTTCATAGGTTGACGCTCAATCACTGAGTCACACCAGCCAGGCATATTTTCCATATGAACAACTATAAACTTTTGCCCCTCCCTGTATAAGGCTAATGCTTACATATAGATCTTATCCTTCCAGATTTTTCTTTCTCCAAATATACTGACTGCATTATTCACAAATGCATAAAAATTTACAACCATATCTTATAATTGAAGACAAAACATACTTTTATAGTTTTCACAATATAAATGTACTAAGTGCCACTGAGTTTTACTTAAAAAATGGTCAAAATAGTAAATTCTGTGTTATGCATATTTCACTATAATAAGTAACATACACGTTTATTATTATAGTGAACATCTTATTTATCACATAATACAAATTTTACCTAAGTTGTCAGCTTATGATATGCACTTTTATTTTTTTTAAAAATATATCTTATCGATTTTTTTACAGAGAGGAAGGGAGAGGGATAGAGAGTTAGAAACATTGATGAGAGAGAAACATCTATCAGCTGCCTCCTGCACACTCCCCACTGGGTATGTGCCCACAACCAAGGTACATGACCTTGACCGGAATCGAACCTGGGACCCTTGAGTCCACAGGCCAATGCTCTATCTACTGAGCCAAACTGGTTAGGGCTGCACTTTTAATTATAATCCTTTATGTCTTTCTTAATATGTATAAAATCTATAGTTACATCACTTCATTACTTATACACTTTACCCTTGAATAATGTTAGGATTAGGGAGTCTGAACCCCCCATCCCTCACAGTCAAAATTCTACCTATAATTTTAGACTCTCCCAAAATTTAACCACTGTTATCCTCAGTATTCACAGGGGATTGGTTTCAGGACCCCTATGGGTACTAAAATTTGTGGATGTTCAAATCCCTTAGAGAAAGTAAGGGGCACATACAGTTGACCCTTCTGCATTCAAGGATTCCCAGCCACAGACTGAAAATGACACAGGCATTGTTTTGAGAAACAGCAACAAACAAAAAACCAAAATCATATATAAGTGTACTCATGTTGTTCAAGGGTCAATTCTACTTGCATTTTGTGGCTTCTTTGCTGATTTTCTTTAAGGAACAACTTTTATCTACTGTTTTCCTGGTCCATTTCAACTGATTTCTATGATGATTTTTATTTTTTTCTGTTTACTTAGATTTGGTTGATTTTTCCTTTTTTTTTTTTTGCTAATTTCGTGGAAAGGTTAAAAAGTTTTTTAGATAGTCTTTTTTTTTTTTACATATGCATTTTGTGCTACTAATTTTGCTCTAAATAATATTTCAGCAGTATTCAACATATTTTGACATTTTGTGCTTTAATTAAAACTTATTTAAAAATATTTTAAATATCTATTTTGATTTCTTCATGAACCCACGTTTTATTTACATTTGTGTTAGTGTCCATATATTTGGTGATTTTCCTCATGTCTTTCTGTTGTTTTAATTCTATTGTGGTTAGAGTTTCATGCTTTGTATGGTTGGAATAATTTTGTGTCCCAGAATATGGTCTATTGTTGCAGTTGTTCTTTTTACTAATCCTCACTGGAAGACATTTTTTTTCCATTGATTTTTAGAGACAGTGGAAGGGGGAAGGGGAGGATGGGGGAGAGAGAGAGACAGACAGATAGACAGACATTGATGTGAGAGAGATTGGTTGCTTCCCACATGTGCCACAAATGGGCAATGGTTTGACCTGCAACCCAGGTACGTGCCCTTGATTGTGAATGAAACCTATGACTCTGGTGCACAGGCCAACACTCTAAACACTGAGATACACTGGCCAGGCCTGTTCTATTTTAATATATATATGTTATGTATTTTTTTATCTCAAAATTTTTAGTTTTCATTTCTAAAAATGCAATTTGAATCTTTATAATTATTTCATGAATAGTGGCAGAATCTAAGAATGTCCCTGTATTAGGGGTCTCCATATCACAAAGAATTGGAAATTGACTCATGTGATTATGGAAGCTGGCAAGTCCAAAATCTGCAGATTGGAGACCTAGAGGCAATAGTAGTTTGAGGGCAAAGCCAGTTTGCTGAAGGACTAGAGCCAATTTTGTAAATGAAACCCAAAGTATTGCCATATCAAAGTATACGTATTTTTAAATTGTAGGTTTTCTGATTGCTTGTCAAAAACTTGAGCAGTTTAAAATTGCACATGTGCTATAGAAAAGAACCCTTTTGCCTGTGTTCTAATTCAGCAACAGATTAGAATTAATTTCAAAATTGTACGCAGTAGAATCGGAAAAAGCTGATGTTGCAGATGAAGTCTGAAGGTATCTGCTGTAGAATTCTGTTACTAGGGGTGGCTGGATGAAGGACACACTATGGAGGACAATATACTTTACTCATGTCCACCAATTTAAATGTTAACCTCATACAAAATACCCTGAGTGGATCACCCAAAATAATGTTTGACCAACTATCTGGGCATCATTGACAAGTCAACACATAAAATTAATCATCTCTGACTTCTGTGATGCACACACTTTCTGCCAGTTATTCAATCATATGGGAGTATAGTGTTACTGTAAAGGGACTTTGCATACATAATAAGGTCCCAAATAGTTGACTTTAAGATAAGGAAATTATCCTTGGTGTGCCTAACCTAATCAAATGAGACCTTCAGAAGGATGAAAGCTCTTACATTAATAGAGATTTGAAGCCTGTGAGATTTGACATGAAACACTGCTGGTGGGAATGTAGACTGGTGCAGCCACTGTGGAAAACAGTATGGAGTTTCCTCAAAAAATTAAAAATGAAACTCCCATTTGACCCAGTAATCCCACTTGTAGGAATATATTTCAAGAAATGAGAAACACCAATCAGAATGGATATATGCACCCCTATGTTCATAGCAGCACGTTTTATAATAGCTAAGATTTGGAAACAGCCCTAGTGCCCATCAGCAGATGAGTGGATTAAAAAACTGTGGTACATCTACACAATGGAATACTACGCTGCTGTAAAAAAGAAAGAACTCTTACCATTTGCAACAGCATGGATGGAACTGGAGAGCATTATGCTAAGTGAAATAAACCAGTCGGAGAAAGAGTAGTATCACATGATCTCACTCATTTGTGGAATATAATGAACAACATAAACTGATGAAGAAAAATAGATCCAGAGACACAGAATCATGCAACAGACCATCAAACCTCAGAGGTGAGAGGGGGGAGGGTAAGAGATAAACCAAAGGACTTGTATGCATGCATGTAAGCATAACCAATGGACACTGACAGTAGCGGGGTGAGGGCATGTGCTGGGTGGTGAGAGCGGCTGGGGAGAGATCAATGGGGGAAAAAGGAGACATATGTAATATATTAAACAATAAATTAAATTAAATTAAAAATTTTTTTTTCTATTTCTGGTTTTGAAGTTGGAGCGGGTGATGTGGCAACTTCTCAAAGTGGAAAGCAGCCCATGGCTAACAACCAGCTAGGAAATGGGATCCTCCATCCAATGAGCAAGTTCCAGAAGAAACCAGGCACAAACTTCTAGGTGTCCCCTCCCATTGGAGTCACACTGGGATGAGCTTAATTCCTCCAGCAATAATGTGTGACTTTATGTGCAAAGTATTGCCAAGCAGGGAAGCTCACCTGAGCCTTTACAGCTAGGGGTTTCATTGGGGTCGGTCATGTAGGCATGCAGGACCCTCAGGACTGGCCTTAACTACTCAACTACTTAGTTTCCAGCCCCCCACAGGTCAACCTGATGTAGTATGGCCAGGACTTCAGGTGTAAAAAGCCTCACTCTTTTTACTTATTTATTTATTTAACTTTTTTTTTAAATTGATTAAGGTATTACATATGTGTCCTTATCCCCCCATTGCCCCTTCCTACCCCCCCCACTCAGGTTCTCACCCCCCTGTTGTCTGTATTGGTTAGGCTTATATGCATGCATATAAGTACTTTGGTTGATCTCTCCCCCTTACTCCCACCCTCCCCTTCCTTCTCTCTGAGGTTTGACTGTCTGATGGATGCTTCTCTGTCTCTGGATCAGCATTATGCTAAGTGAAATAAGCCAGTCAGAGAAAGATAAATATCACATGATCTCACTCATTTATGGAATGACAACATAAACTAATGAACAAAAGCCTCACTCTTCTCAGGCAAGGTATTCCAAGAGTTCAGAGGTTATCTCCTAGCAGCTAAGCAAGGACCAGTCTTCAAAAAGGCCTTTGAGTACCGGTAGAAAGTGCAGGGCTTGAACAATCTTAGCCTGCTGAATTAACACTGTATTCTAGTACCATAAGATATCCCAGGCTCATCCTATGCTTTCCTTGTTTCAACCCTTCCAGTAATGATTTTTCTAGAAAAGTATATTTTTGTTTGTTTTGCTTTTGTTTTCAGTATTTTTAAAATTTAATTTCTCAAGCAAATATCATTAATTCTAAGTATGCTTTAAAACTTTATGTGACTACATATGTAAGAATTATTAAATATGTTTACAGGTACAGTACATATATTTTACTCATACATCTATATATATGTGTGCACATATGAATATATACTTATAGTGAAGGGTTTTGGCAAGGTTTCCAGTACAAAAATTCAATTATATTAGACATATTTTGTCACTATGTCTCTCTTCCCCCTCAAAAAAAAAAAAAAATTCACAGCAATTACTCTAGAACAAATTGTGTGACTCTAATAAATTTGTTTAATAACTTTATGACATTTGATCTATTGAGAGTTTTTCATTTTGCACTGAGTTTTTGGTCATCAGAAATGCTGTATTTCATATTGTGCCGTTTTATGCTATATATCCTTTCAAATGGTACTTACATTTTTGTGAGATAGAGTTGCAGGTATGGAATTGCCATGTCAAAATATACGTATTTTTAAATTGTAGGTTTTCTGATTGCTTGTCAAAAAGCTTTAGCAATTTAAATTTTTACATGGGCTTTAGGGAAGTACCCTTTTGCCTGTGATCTAATTCAGCAACAGATAAAAGTCCTTTTCAAAATTGACAGTATAATTGGTATAAAGTTCTTCCACAATATAAATTTTTTGATATTAGACTGATTATTAGAACAGTTGACAATCCTGTTTTTTACTAAATGGGAATTAATGTTCTCCAAATTGACCATGTCTATTTTTTGCTTATTTCGCTTTTTCATTTGTGTTGTTCACTTATGAGAGCTATTTGTATACTTTAGAAATCATTCTGTTGTCTGTCAGCACTATACATTTAATTTCCACTTTATTATTTGGCATGAAATTTTCAGTGGTATCTTTTGCCAGTCAAAATGGTTAACACATATGTAATCAAATAGGTGCCTTTTCTTTTGTCACTTTCGGCCTTTAAATTCTTAAGTAAAAACTTCTGACTCCTTTATATTATTGTGGCCTTATATATTTTCTAATCAGGTTTTACTTGTTTATTTTTCTACTTAAAACTGAAAACATTTAGAATGTAACTTGTTAGTGTTGTGAATTGATTCAAAAGTAAAATTGTTGCATTTGAGATTTTTGTGTGTGACTGAAACACTTATTAAATAAAACATGTTTTTCCTACTGAACTGAAATTTTCCCACTTTTGTATAAAAGTAACATAAATATTTATATAAACATAAAGGCAATTTGTATACTTTCATAATCTTATCTGTTCTACTGCATCATTTTATCTTCTCTCTTGAAGTTTCTATTCATTAATATTTATTTTCATTTATGTATTGTTGTACCTTTATGAGATTTAATTATTAACTACTTAATTTATTCCTTGGCAGTCATGTTGATAGCTTTGATTTGTAGGGGCTTATTGCTAATACAAATATTGTCAACTGACTTGTTTGTATGTATCCTTTATTCATCCAAATTTCTAAATATTCTTATTAAGTCCATTAATTTCCTACTAGATTTTATTGTTTTCTAAGTCCATAATAATGCTATTAGGAAGAAAATGCCTTATTTCATTGAGTTTATTTGAGTGCATGTTATTATTTTGTGAAAAATGTTGCTGATTAAAATATGCACAATATTAAGATGCCAGTCATTGTAAGACACATCAACCTTTCATAAATGTAAGAACTTGAAAAACATGGCATTCATAATTGCTAAATAGAGTATTTTTATAACTTCATTCTGATAATAATCTGAACTATTTTGTTATTTAACTTGTGGAATTTTTAAGATGGCAATGGAATGTTAAATATCAATGATAAAAGTGAGCACTCTTACTTAGTTCTTTATTTCAGTTAAGATGAGTTCAGGTGTTTTACTGTTTGATGTACTAATGTCAATTGTTTTTCTCTAGATATTTTAATCTTATTTTAGTAGTTTACCACATTTTAATTTTACTTGAAAAATTTTTAAATGCAAACACTGTTTTTTATCCAGTGATAGTTTGATTTATTAATCAAAACCTATATACAATGTTTTTAAAAAAATTGTTGTTACAAAAAAATCAGGCTATATTTTACATATGTGTGTATATATATATATATATATATATATATATATATATATATGTATATATATATATATTTCTGTTTGGTCTACCTATTATCTATCTATCATTATCTATCTATCTATCTATCATATATCATCAACATCATCATCTATCTATCTATCTTGTATCTTCACCCTTGTGTAATTGAAATAAATATTGATAAATCATAGTATAATTTTGGATATTTTGTTGAATTCCATTTGAAATAGTCTACTTGAATTCATCAGTGAATTTACTTAATAGTTTGGTATATAATGTCTTACTTAGATTTTGTCAAATTAAAAAAAATTCATTAGGGAGAGTTTTTTTGTTTAGATAATTGAAATTATAATGAAATTTTCTATTGCTTTACCATGTGAATTGTAACATATCTGAACCTTTGCCTATTTCCTGGTAATTCTTATTTGTCTTTCCAAAATGTTATATGTTATATTTTCTATATCTTGAATTAATTTTTAAAATTTTGTTTTGCTAAAACCTTGTTAATTAGCTCTGGTATTCACATTTTTGTTTTTGTTGTGGTATTCCAAAAGAACATCCATAAATTTATTCTAATTTGTACTGCAGTAGTATTTAGAGTCTCTATCTGATTTGTAAACTTACATATATTGCTCTTTTAGTTTGTATTCATTCATGTTTCTGAGAAATTTATCAATTTTCTTGATTTTTTAAAAATCAATTTTTGGATTTATTTACCTTTTCAGATTTATTAAAGTTTCTATCCTTAGTAAAATTTATGTCCTACATACTTTGAATTAATTTTATGGCATTTAAATATTAAAAAAGAGCAGAATTTGCTGTATTTTTTTGTTTCATTAACTTTATTTTATTTATTTATTTTTTTTTCAAATTTTTATTAAGGTATTATATGTGTACATATCTTACCATTGCCCCCCCCCCACCCCACTCCCATACCTGCCCTCACCCCCCAATGTTTTGCATCCGTTGGTTACTCTTATATGCATGCATACAAGTCCTTCAGTTGATCTCTTATTTCCCCCACCTCTCCCTAACCTTACCGCTGTAATTAGACACTCTGTTTGATGCTTTACTGCCTCTGTAAATATCTTTTGGTTCATCAGTTTATAATGTTTTTCATTATCCCTAAATGAGTGAGATCATGTGGTATTTTTCTTTCATTGACTGGCTTATTTCACTTAGCATAATGTTCTCTAATTCCATCCAGGTGTCTACAAATGGTAGTAATTCCTTCTTTTTTATGGCAGCATAGTATTCCATTGTGTAGATGTACCATACTTTTCTGATCCAGTCATCTGCTGACGGGCACTTAGGCTGTTTCCAAATCTTAGCTATTGTAAATTGTGCTGCTATGAACATAGGGGTGCTTATATCCTTTCTGATTGGTGTTTCTGGTTTCTTAGGATATATTCCTAGGAGTGGGATTACTGGGTCAAATGGGAGTTCCATTTTCAGTTTTTTGAGGAAACTCCATACTGTTCTCCACAGTGGCTGCACCAGTCTGCATTCCCACCAGCAGTGCACGAGGGTTCCTTTTTCTCCGCATCCTCGCCAACACTTGTCGTTTGTTGATTTGTTGATGATAGCCATTCTGACAGGTGTGAGATGGTATCGCATTGTCGTTTTGATTTGCATCTCTCAGATAATAAGTGACTTTGAGCATGTTTTCATGTGTCTCTTGGCCTTCCTTCTGTCTTCTTTCGAAAAGATTCTATTTAGGTCCGTTGCCCATTTTTTTATTGGATCATTTATCTTCATTTTATTAAGTTGTATAAGCTGCCTGTAGATGTTGGAAATTAAACCTTTATCAGTGATACCATTTGCAAATATGTTCTCCCATACAGTGGGGTTTCTTGTTGTTTTGTTGATGGTTTCTTTTGCTGTGCAAAAGCTTTTTATTTTGATGTAGTCCCATTTGTTTATTTTCTCTTTGGCTTCCATCGCCCTAGGGGCAGTATCACTGAAAAAGTTCTTTTGGCATATGTCTGAGATTTTGCTGCCTGTGGATTCCTCTAGTATTTTTATGGTTTCCCGTCTTATATTTAAGTCCTGTATCCATTTTGAGTTTATTTTTGTGTATGGTGTAAGTTGGTGATCTAGTTTCATTTTTTTGCATGTATCTGTCCAATCTTCCCAACACCATTTATTGAAGAGACTGTCTTGACTCCATTGTATGCTCATGCCTCCTTTGTCAAATATTAATTGCGCATATTGGTTTGGGTCGATATCTGGATTCTCTATTCTATTCCATTGATCTATATGTCTGTTCTTGTGCCAGTACCAGGCTGTTTTGAGGACAGTGGCTTTGTAATACAGCTTGAAATCTGGTATTGAGATTTCTCCTACTTTATTCTTCTTTCTCAGGATTGCTGTGGCTATTCGGGGTCTTTTTTTATTCCAGATGAATTTTTGGAGAGTTCTTTCTAGGTCTGTGAAATATGCTGTTGGTATTTTAATGGGGAGTGCATTGAATCTATAGATTGCTTTGGGTAGTATGGACATTTTGATGATGTTGATTCTACCAATCCATGAACATGGTATGTTCTTCCATCTGTTTACATCTTCCTCTATCTCTTTTTTCAGTGTCCTGTAGTTTTCCGCATATAGGTCTTTTACCTCCTTGGTTAGGTTTATTCCTAAGTATCTTAATTTTTTTGGTGCGATGGAAAATGGGATTGCTTTTTTAGTCTCTCTTTCTGTAAGTTCACTGTTGGTGTATAGAAATGCCATAGATTTCTTGGCGTTAATTTTGTATCCTGCTACCTTGCCGAATTCATTTATTAAGTCTGTTAGTTTTTTGATAGAGTCTTTCGGGTTTTTTATGTACAATATCATGTCATCTGCAAATAAGGACAGCTTTACTTCTTCTTTTCCAATTTGGATGCCTTTTATTTCTTCTTCTTGTCTAATTGCAATGGCTAATACTTCCAGTACTATGTCAAACAGGAGTGGTGAGAGTGGGCATCCTTGTCTTGTTCCTGTTCTTAGGGGAAATGGTTTTAGTTTTTGCCCATTGAGTATGATGTTAGCTGTGGGTTTATCATATATAGCTTTTATTATGTTGAGGTATGATCCTTCTATTCCCACCTTGTTGAGAGTTTTTATCAAGAAAGGGTGTTGGATTTTGTCAAATGCTTTTTCTGCATCAATTGATATGACTATGTGATTTTTATCTTTCAATTTGTTTATGTGATGTATCACATTTATTGATTTTCGGATATTGAACCATCCTTGCATTCCTGGGATAAACCCTACTTGGTCATGGTGTATGATCTTTCTGATGTACTGCTGGATCCGATTTGCTAGAATTTTGTTGAGGATTTTGGCATCTACATTCATGAGGGATATTGGCCTGTAATTCTCTTTCATTGTGTTGTCTTTATCTGGTTTTGGTATTAGGGTGATGCTGGCTTCATAGAAGGAGCTTGGAAGTGTTCCTTCCTCTTGAATTTTTTGGAATAGTCTGAGGAGGATAGGTTTTAGTTCTTCCTTGAATGTTTGGTAAAACTCCCCTGTGAAGCCATCTCAACCCGGGCTTTTGTTTGCTGGAAGCTCTTTGATGACTGCTTCAATTTCTTCCATAGTTACTGGCATATTGAGCTGTTTAGATTCTTCCTGATTGAGTTTTGGAAGGTTATATTTTTCTAGGAATATGTCCATTTCCTCCAGGTTGTCCAGTTTGTTGGAATAGAGTTGTTCGTAGTATTTTTTAACAATCCTTTGTATTTCGGCGGGATCTGTTGTTATTTCACCTCTTTCATTTCTGATTTTGTTTATTTGGGTCCTCTCTCTTTGTTTCTTGGTGAGCCTGGCTAGAGGTTCATCAATCTTGTTTATCCTTTCAAAGAACCAGCTCTTGGTTTTGTTGATCTTTTGTATTGTTTCTTTGGTCTCTATGTCGTTTATCTGTGCTCTGATCTTTATTATTTCCTTCCTTCTGCTTACACTGGGCTTTTCTTGTTGCTCTTTTTCTAACTCTTTGAGTTGTTGGGTTAGGTAATTTATTACCCCTGTTTCTTGTTTTTTGCAGTAGGCTTGTAGAGCTATGAACTTCCCTCTCAAGACTGCTCTTGCTGTGCCCCATAGATTTTGGATTGTTGTGTTTTCATTGTCATTTGTTGCCATGATTTTTTTTATTTATTCTTTGATCTCTCTGGTAACCCAGTCATTGTTTAATAGCATGCTATTTAGTCTCCATGTGTTTGATTTCTTTGGGTTGTTTTTATTGTAGTTGATTTCCAGTTTTATGCCACTGTGGTCTGAGAAGATGCTTGATATGATTTCTATCTTCTTGAATTTGAAGAGACTTTGCCTATGTCCCAACATATGGTCTATCTTTGAAAATGACCCATGTGCACTTGAGAAGAATGTATATTCTGTGGCTTCGGGGTGAAATGTTCTGAAGATGTCAATTAATTCCATCTGGTCTAGTGAGTCATTTAGGATTGTTGTTTCTTTGCTGATTTTTTGTTTAGAGGATTTGTCCAATGGTGATAGTGGGGTATTAAAGTCTCCTACTATGATTGTATTGCTGTCAATCTCTCCCTTGATATCCTCTAGGAGTTTTTTTATGTATTTGGGTGCTCCTGTATTGGGTGCATATATGTTTACCAGAGTTATTTCTTCTTGTTGGATTGCTCCCTTTGGTATTATGAAGTGGCCTTCCTTATCTCTTGTTATGTCCTTCAGTTTGAGATCTAATTTGTCAGATATAAGTATTGCTACCCCAGCTTTTTTTTTCAGTTCCATTTGCCTGGAAAACCTTTTTCCATCCCTTCACCCTCAGTCTGTGTGCGTCTTTTTTTCTGAGGTGGGTTTCTTGTAGACAGCAGATATATGGGTCATGTTTTCTTATCCAATCCATTACCCTATGTCTTTTGATTGGGGCATTTAATCCGTTTACATTTAAAGTTATTATTGATAGGTACTTATTTGTCGCCATTCCTATTCTTTACACCTGTGTTCCTTCTTCGCTTCCTATTTCTTTTTTTTTTTTTTACAGCAGACCCTTTAGCATTTCTTGCATTGCTGGTTTGGTGGTAATAAATTCCCTTAGTCCTTTTTTGTCTGTGAAGCTCCTGATTTCACCTTCAATTTTGATTCATAGCCTTGCTGGGTACAGTATTCTTGGATTCAGACCCTTCCTTTGCATGACTTTGTATATTTCATTCCATTCCCTTCTGGCCTGATGAGTTTCTGTTGAGAAATCAGTTGCTAGTCTGATGGGGGTTCCTTTGTATGTAACTTTCTGTCTCTCTCTGGCCACTTTTAAGATTCTTACTTTGTCATTGGTGTTTGCCAATTTAATTATAATGTGCCTTGGCGTCGGTCTTTTGGGGTTCATTTTGCTTGGGACTCTGTGAGCTTCTTGGATTTGTGTGGGTTTTTTCTTCTCTATATCAGGGAAATTTTCTGTCATTATTTCTTCAAAGAGGTTTTCTATTCCTTGCTCAGCTTCCTTTCCTTCTGGAACCCCTATTATGCGGATGTTGTTTTGTTTCGTGTTGTCCCAAAGTTCCCTTAGGCTCTCCTCCTGCCTTTTAATTTTTTTTTCTAGAAGTTGCTCTACTTGGGTATTTTTTCCCATCTTGTCTTCTAGCTCATTGATGCGGTCCTCTGCTTCTTCTAGTCTACTCTTGATGCTTTCTATTGAGTTCTTTACAGCAGCGATGTCATTTTTCATTTCTTCTTGGTTCTTCTTCATTTCCTCTTGGTTCTTGCTCATATTGTCGAATTTGTCTTCCATTCTTTTCAGCCACCTTATGACCATTTCTCTGAATTCTTTTTCTGGAAGGTTGCTTGCTTCCATTTCGTTTACTTCCTTTTCTGGTGATGCCTGCTTTTCTTTCATATGTGGGCTGTGTCTTTGTCTCCCCATGGTCTCTCTTCTCTGGGTGTCTGGTTATGTAGTTCTCTCTCTCCTGTGTCGATTTAAAGGCACAAAATACAGCACTACCAGGTACAACACACAAGGCACTGAACAGAAATGTATTCACGATATTAATAACCTCCAATAAAGGTGACCACCAGAGAAAGGCAAATTAGGGGATAGTAGAGAAAGAAGAAGAGGAAAAAGAAAGAAAGAAGAAAAAAAAAAGGGGTGTCAAAATGAAATTGGGAAAAGGGAAAAAAAGAAGAAAAAAAAGTAAGAGAGACAAGAAAGAGACTAAGAGAGAAAGGGAAACAGACTATATATATTGGGGATAAAACTCCAATAGAACAATCACTTATCCCAGCAAATGCCAACTACAAGTACCTGGGGATTAATACAAACTACAACACCAACTAATATTGAGTGAGGCAAGGGAAAACAGAAGCACTAAACAAACGAAAAAATAAACAAAAGAAGACTAAGCAAAACAATCTCACAAAAAAAGCATAAAAATTCGATATAATCTACATTCAAGCGAACAACAACAAAAGGGCAGAGAGAAAAACAATTTTTTGGATAGTTAAGACAGCGAAGAGAGAGGTGTGTATGGACTTGGAGCAGGGGATTGGAGATTAGATATATAAGTAGGGTGAAATTTTAAAAGGGGGTAAACAGAAAGAATAGGGAAAATCTAAAGCAGGAAAGGGGTAAGATAAACAGGACACTGAAAAGGGAAAAGTGAGGAAGAGAGTGATGGCATAAAGGTAGATTTGAGATAGAGTAAAATGATGCTAAAGGAAAGATAAAAATAGAATGTAGAACTTTAATCCCAAAACAAAATGAAGAGAAAATAAAATGACACTTAAAAAAAAAAAAAAGGATAAAATAGCAGTAGTAATAATGCGGATTGAAAATAAAAATGTAATAATTAAAAAGGTAAAATCAAGTGAGGAAAAAAATTAGTTTCTTGAGTAAAAGATGCAAAAAATGAAAATAAAAAAATAAAAAATAAAAATAAAATGTGGAGTAGTGAAGGTCATTCACTTCCTCTGTTGTTCTGTTTGGCACGCCTGTTTCTCAGTCCGGACAGTATTGCAGTTCCCTGTGTTCCACTGCTCTTCAGTGATGTAAGCCAGTCCTGATTTTAAGCAGGCGGTGTGTCTTAATTCGTATTCCTTTATTTTTGATTACACAAGAGTCAATTTGTGATTCAGCCCCTGGGTGGCAGTGTTTCTGGATTGACTTCCGGTTTTATCTATGGCCTCTCTAGGGAGTGTTAGAGCCTTCTTTCCCTGTGGCACTCACTACCGGTTTGTGGGAGTGGGCTGCCTCAGAGCTGGCTCTCCGATGGTCACTCCCCGCTCCGATCCCCAGGTTCCAGAAAAACAACTTTCCCCTGCAGTCTCCCAGGGTGTCCCCAACTGGGTGAACCTATGAATTGGGCTTAGTAATCAGAAGCAAGAATTTCAAGAGGAAAAAGCCCAAGTGTGCGCACTCCGTGGCTGCGCGTAAGTCTAGTACACCCCTGAAATTCTTAAGGTGTCCCTGAACTTCAGATCAAAATGGGTTGCTTTTTAGAGAGCCCTTCTGTTAGCAGCTCTGAGGACCCCCTTCCACATTCACAGATCACGCCAGCCCCAGCAGCCACCGATTTTTCTAGGCACAGACTTCCCTGGTCTTCCAGCTCCCGCAAAACGCGCGTTCCTCTCTCGCGCTGGGACCAGAGACCTCACCTTATCCTAGGCGAAATCTGACCTTTCCGTGGTGGAGTGTAGAGCTCCTCTGAACCCGTGTGTTTGCGCCAATTGGGGAGCGTTGTTCTGGGCTCGCAGCTGTTCCGTGGGTGCCGCAGTTGTGGATTCTCAGGCTTCCGATAAGCTCCACTTTCCAGTTCCAGATGGCGGCGACTCCGCGTCCAAGCCCGCAGCTCCGGGAGGGGACCCAGCCGCAGTGGGAGCTGCCAGGTCAGGGGAACCCCGTCCAGCAGTCTCCCACCTTCTTCTGGAGTTCAGCTATCCCCCAACTTGCCAACAAACACTCCTAGTGCGACCCTCAGCTGTTCTTTCTTTCTGCTCCGGGACAAGGCTCGGAACACGTCTGTCTATTCCGCCGCCATTTTTCTCCCTCGTTTCATTAACTTTAAAAAGTAATGAATATATTTATGTATGAATTATTCTTTGACTTCTGAGTAAAGTTTTCTATGCTTTATATAAATTGTTGTGAAGTGTATCTCATTGCATATGTCTCTTAATTTTCAAAGAGTTACATTTAGACTTACTATTTAATTGTTTTTTTTAAAAAAATATATTTTATTGATTTTTTTACAGAGAGGAAGGGAGAGGGATAGAGAGGTCAGAAACATCGATGAGAGAGAAAGATGGATCAGCTGCCTTCTGCACGCCCCCTACTGGTGATGTGCCCGCAACCAAGGTACACGCTTTTGACAGGAATCGAACCTGGGACCCTTCAGTCCGCAGGCCGACGCTCTATCCACCGAGCCAAACTGGCCAGGGCACTATTTAATTTTTTTAAAAATATATTTTATTGATTTTTTACAGAGAGGAAGGGGGAGGGATAGAGAGTTAGAAACATCGATAAGAGAGAAACATCTATCAGCTGCCTCCTGCATAACCCCTACTGGGGATGTGCCTGCAACCAAGGTACATGCCCTTGACCGGAATCGAACCTGGGACCTTTCAGTCCACAGGCCGATGCTCTATCCACTGAGCCAAACCGGTTAGGGCTATTTAATTGTTATATATAATATTAGTAAATTAAAAAAATGGAATTTGGGCTATCAAAGGTCTTTTTTAGATAGGCAGAGGAACATAATGATTGTCCACACCCCCTTTCCATAGCTCATAACTCAAGAAAAGACAGAAAATTTTCTTAGAGAAAATTATTGATTTTTTACAAGAGTGGGCAATTATTTCCCCTAAATCACACTTCAATCTTGACTTTTTCCTATTCTGTTAGTTTTCTGTGCTTTCACCACTTGGATTCTGATACTTCATCTCTCATCTTCATATGGATATTTAACCCAATTCCCTGTAATCCATAATTCAACAACTGGCTCCTTCTCTCCTCCTCTCCATCCTCTATTTTTTGCTTTCCTGGAAATCCATGGGTCATAATTGGAATTTTTCATCTTCATAACTGCTAAATCTGTATCTCTGGTACCTTTTGGTTGCCCACATTTTAAACTTCACTTTCAGCTATAAAGTCAAAAGAATATTAGTGAGTCTTTATCTAGCATGTTTTTTAAAAATGTATTTCCTAAGAATATTAGAAATGCTATTATCTTTTCTCTCAATTATTCCTTGTAATGCCAGCATTCATCCTATTCATTATTTTATTATAACATTTTAGTTCTTAGTTGAAATTTTGTAGCATTTTAATGTGAGCACAGTAATCAGTAGCATTATGCTACCAGTTTATGGAAGACTAAAGAATGATTTTTATTATACTATAACATTGAGTTATATGGGGTTATATTTATCTACAAATAAATTTATAAGAAGTATACTTTAATTTTTTTACTGAGACAAATCTCCTAAAAGAAGCTGGTTAAAAATTAAAGGAAATAAATGATTAAGGTACAATGTAAGCAAATCTAAAGAGGACTGACAAATGAAATATAATTGAAATATAGATGATTAAAAGGTAAGCAAATTTTGAACTTCAACAGACAGGTTTATTTTTTATTTTAAATTTATGAGTGCTAGTTTAGTTTGCTTCCTTAGGAATGATGCGATTATTTTTATGAGTTGTTGAAGGCTTTCTTCACTTGCTTATTTCTCAGTGTATAAATAAATGGATTTAACAGAGGTGAAATAGAAGAAATGAGCAGTGAAACTACTTTATTAATGGTCACTTGTTCCTTTGCTATAGGATTCATATACATGAACATGCATGTACCATAGGTGACAGAAACCACAATTATGTGGGAAAACAGGACTTTTCCTTTGCTGAACAGAGGGAATCTCAAAATTGTCTTGAAAATGGAAGCGTATGACAGAATGACACAAGTAAGAGTCATAATCAGGGTCAGTGCAACACAGATTATCACTGTCTGTTTCTGAGCATGAGATTTCCGCTAAGGAAACTGCATCACAGGCAAAATGATCAATCATGTTAGAGGCACAAAATTTTAGAGTTACTAGTAAACCCAGGCTAAGTGGTGGGATCATCATACATAAAGCAGCCATCCAACAACCAATGGTAAGAACCTGGCAGACCCTGCTGCTCATGACAGTCACATAATGCAGGGGCTTGCAGATGGCCACATAGCGGTCATAGGACATGGCAGCAGAAGAAAATATTCTGTTTTTCCACAGAGGTCAGTAAAAAGCACTTGAATGGCACAAGCATTATAGGTAATGACCTTGTCACCTGTTGCTATGTTATACAAGTATCTGGGAATACACACAGTTGTCAAATTTTCTTCTAGTTTTATATCCCACTTATGAATGAAATCATATGATTCTTAAATTTCTCTGTCTGATATATTTTGCTTAGTGTGATATTCTCAAGATCCATTCATGCTGTTGCAAATGGCATATTATTTCTCTTTATGGCTGAATAATATTTCATTGCATACACTGTAACATTTACATGTTCAAATGGGTTTTCTTTTTGGCATTTTTATACTGAATTAACAAAATAAATTATAACATATCTTTTTGATTTTGTAGATGGAAATCTATTTGAAAAGAAGAAAAAGTATATATATATATATTTCTCCAAACTGTCACATGTCAGTGGGATTGTACAAGCAATGTTTCTTTACTTGTTTTTTAAAATTAAATTTATTCAGATGACATTGGTTAATAAGGTTATATACCTATTAGGTTTCAAGTGTACATTTCTATGATACATCATCTATATATTGTATCGTGTGTTCAGCACCCAAAGTCAAATCATGTTCCATCACCATATATTTGGACTTCTTTACCCTTTACTAATCCCCTTTTCCTTCTGGTAACTACCAAACTGTTGTTTGTATCTATGAGTTTCTGTTTAATATCCCACATATGAGAAAAATAATATGATTCTTAGATTTTTCTGATTGACTCATTTAACTAGCATAATATTCTAAAGGTCCATCCATGTTATTGCAAATAGCAGTATTTAATCTTTTCTTATGTATGGGTAGTATTCTAATATATATATATATATATTGCACAACATGTTTTTCCAATCATCTATTGAAGGACACTTTGGTTGTTTCCATGTCTTGGCCACTGTGAATCATGCTTGATTTTTTCCTTTTGTCTTTCTGATTGTATATCTTAGTTCGTGCTTCAGATAACCTGCATTAAAATTTGCCTTCCTTTAATATTCTATGTGCTTAGTGACTACATGCAAATAAATAAATAAATGTTTCTACCATATGTAAATAGTATATACATACACACATATACATGATCATATTAAAATTTTCCAACCAAGAATATTGATTGCCTTTTTGTTTTAATCATATTTCATATTCTTTGAGTAGATATTATACTTTGTTTATATGTACACTATACTTTTTGTTAAATTTATTCTCTTGGTAATTAAGTTTTTATAACTGTGTGACTAAAATAATATTTGCTGATTGATTTCCTATTGCTTATTGTTATTACAGTCTGCTGAGTTTAAAATATTTTTTATTTTTTCAATTAGAACAACAAATTCCCTAGTTTTCTATTAGAGTTTTTTGAGTTTTTAGGATATGTAAATATGTCGTCAGGATAAAAAACAGATATGCCAAATTTCATCAAATTTAAGACATCATCAATTGTAAGAAATACAATTAAGCTATGTATCACTATTAAAAACCATGACAAGTGCTGGCAAGGATATGGAGAAAAGGAAACACTAGTTCACTGCTGGTGGAAATGCAGATGTTGCAGCCAGTATGAAAAACAGGATGGAATTTCCTAAAAAAATTAAAAGTGGAACTCCCATTTGACCCAGCATTCCCACTTCTGGGAATATATCCTAAAAACCCAAAACACCAAACAGAAAGAATATATACACCCCTGTGTACATAGCAGCATTATTTATAATAGCTAAGATTTGGAAACTGCCCAAGAACCCATCAGTAGATGAATGGTTAAAAAAGATGTGGGACATTTACACAATGGAATACTATGCAGCTGTAAAAAAGTGATTTCTTATCCTTTGGGATAGCATGGATGGACCTGTAGAATATTATGCTAAGTGAAATAAGCCAGAAAGAGAAAGACAAATATCACATGGTCTCACTTATTTGTGGAATCTAATGAACAAAATGAATTGATCAACACAATAAGACCTGAAGCATGGAGATATGGAACAGACTGACATACATCAATGTGGGGATGAGAAGAGAAAAACCAAAGAACTTATATACTTAGATGCATAACTCATGGACACAGGCAATAAGGTGGTGAAGACCTGGGGCGGGGTTAGGTAGGGCTGGGAGGAGAGGGTAAGGGTAAGGGGTATGGAAGACATCTGTAATGCTATCAGCAGTAAAAAAATATATACATTAAAAAATAAAACACCTAATAAAAAACAAATTCTGGCTTTTGTAGGTAATCCAAACAATGAAAAAAAATGACAATGTTGCCAATTGAACTATACCAATAGTAGATGCCAAGTATGACAAATCTCCATTTCAGAAAAGCAAAATATGAATAAAATAAGACTTTAAAATCAATAAAATACAATAATTTTATTCATTCTCTCCTATATGTATCTGATGATTTTCTTTTTATTACATGTCTAATATTTTCCAATAAAATATGCAGGATTTTTATTTTTTATCTCTCATATTTACTGGGCTTTATCTGTGCTATTGGACTTTTCAAAGAACTGGCTTTTGAATTTCTTTAACTTATATAATTAATTTCATTTTCTACCCATAATAAGTTACTTTTTCCATTTATATATTCATTTTTCATCTTTTCAAATTTATAAGGATAAGTTCCTCTCTTTTATCTAGTTTACATTTTTATAATTAGTGAATAGATTTAGAATAACAGAATTCTTTTTGACTATGGCTTTTCAGTGCTCCAAATACTGATGACATCTGCATTTCATTGCTTTCCAGATAGCAATTAGTTAATTTTAGGTAAATAGCATAATTTTCAAGAAACTATATTTGTGTAAAATTTTCAGTTATTTAAATATAATACTTTAAATTATTATAACAGATTTTGGACTATAGAAGCTTAATTTGTGTTAGAGATAGGCACAGTTATTAAATACACTGGGTAATGTTTTTGCCTTGGCACATAGCTCTATCAGCAGCAGAAAATACTTTTCATAAAAAAATGTGATCTTCTGTGAAAATGAGCATAGTTTTCTAATTCAAACTTTCATTGCATGTGCAACTATTGTGTCATTTCAAGTGCTGAACTAATACTGAGACTATTTATTTATTTATTTATTTATTTATATTTTATTAATTTTTTACAGAGAGGAAGGGAGAGGGATAGAGTTAGAAACATCGATGAGAGAGAAGCATCGATCAGTTGCCTCCTGCACACCTCCCACTGGGAATGTGCCCGCAACCAAGGTACATGCCCTTGACTGGAATCGAACCTGGGACCCTTCAGTCCACAGGTCAATGCTCTATCCACCGAGCCAAACCGATTAGGGCTAATCTTGAGAATTTAAACCTAAACATTTGTGATCCATAATGCCATCTCCTATTCCCATCCCTAGTCTATGATCTTCTGAGCACCCACAAGTCATTTTATACATTATTGCTCTACTAATTCTGACATCTCCTATTTACAACTTTGCAATGATTTCAGCTATAAATTCAAATGAATATTTACTACATTTTAACCAGTATTTCTGTGTTCAAGGTAGTAATATTTTCCCAATATTAGAAGTGCTATAATTCTTTCACATGTACTTTAACTTGTGATTATTCATCATTTTTAGACATTATACACAAAATTACTCTTTTACATGTGTTTAGGTATCACTATTGTATGCATTTTGAGTAGAGCTACGAAGCATTTTATCTTACATTTTCCTGAGGAATTACTTTTATATATATTGAAATAGTATTCTGAAGTTAATCGGTTTTCAAAAATATTTTAAAAAATAAATTAACATGATATTGGTTTGAAAAAATGAGGATATAAAATGGCTTGAGTCAGGCTCACTGAAAGTTTGGTTGAAGAAATGTTGAGAAAATTAATGCAACTCATGTATATATTGTTAAAAAGCAAACAAGATTATAAACTTCAAAAATACAATGTGTCCTTGTTTTTGAGATGTCTGAAAATATTATTTCCTTTTATTAGAAGAGAGCAAAACAATTCTTTTGATGGAATCCTTGAAGGCTTTCTTAACCTGACTGTTTCTCAGTGTGTAAATAAATGGGTTTAACAGAGGTGAAATAGAAGAAATGAGCAGTGAAACTACTTTATTAATGGTCACGTGCTCCTTTGCTGCAGGATTCATATAGATGAAAATGCACGTACCGTAGGTGATGGAGACCACAATCATGTGGGAAGAACAGGTGGAGAAGGCCTTTTTCCTTTGCTGAACAGAAGGGAATCTCAGAATTGTCTTGATGATGGAAGCATATGACAGAACAACACAAGTAAGAGTCATATTCAGGGTCAGGACAGCACAGATTATGACTGTCTGTTCGATGAGCCATGTGTCTGAGCATGAGATTTTCACTAAGGGAAATGCATCACAGAAAAAATGATCAAGCATGTTAGAGTCACAAAATGTTAGAGTTAAAGCCAGGCTAAGTGGTGGGATTATGACACATAAACCAGACATCCAACAGCTAATGATAAGAGTCTGGCAGACCTTGCTGCTCATGATGGTCGTATAATGCAGGGGCTTGCAGATGGCCACGTAGCGGTCATAGGATATGGCAGCCAGAAGAAAAAATTCTGTTACTCCACAGAGGTCAGTAAAAAACACTTGGATGAAACAATCATCGTAGGTAATGACCTTGTCACCTGCTGCAATACTATACATGTACCTGGGAATACAGGCAGATGTGAATGAGATCTCCAGAAAGGAGAAATTTTTTAAGAAAAAGTACATAGGTGTTTTTAGGTGAGAATCCACAGACGTTAGTGTGATGATGGTTAGGTTTCCAGTTACACTCAGGGTGTAGGTGAGAAATAGAAAGATAAAAATCAGAACCTTCAGCTGAGGGTCATCTGTCAGTCCCAGCAGAATGAATGTTGTCACTGTACCGTTTCTCATCATGGACTTCCGACTTCTTCCAATCTGCATGCGATATTGAGAGAAATTTTCTGATAGATTATAGCTTATTTTAACTGTTCTAAAACTTTATTCTTATGACCAACCTCAAACACAGTGGCTTGCTCCTATTACCCGTTACACACTCCATCTTTTTTGCTCTGAATAAGTACATTACCTTTACTGACTATGTGTGTTACCTTTGTTGCTGACACAAATGATGACTGTCTTCTCTTCCCTCCCTCATCTTCCAGTCAATGAATTATCTTCATTGATACTACACTAAGTAGGAACTCAAATGTTCCTAGTATACAATCAATATGTCAAATATTGACATCTTCTGACATAAAGTAATAAAAATATGTTCCCATTGTGTATCTAGTTTACTTGTTTTAATAGAATGCCCACTTTATTGTTTAACTTATTGTGTTCTGTTCCTGTGGATATTGGGGCAGAATTATAGTGACCATCCAGTTCACAAAGCTTCCAATATAAAGAAAAATCACTAACTGAGGATCATGGGTTACTCAATAGTCAGAATCCTTTTAGGAAATTTAGTCACTCATTCAACAACTATCAAGTATTTATATCAAATTGAGATGTAGAAATTATATATATGTTTTTTATTTTATTTTTGCAGCTCACCTACCTTCCGTTTTTTCTCCTACACTCTCACATATGTGTGCCACTGTGAAATCTGACTTGTCATTCAGACTTTGAACATTATTCAATGCTGAAAATATATGTTTTCTCCATGATATTGCAATTTATTTTATAATAGAAGTCAATAAACAGACTGACCAGAACATGTAACTAATTGATTTATGTTTATTTTATCTTCCAAACAAATGCTCAAAATGCACACAGGAATCTGTAATGAGATGCTGTTGACTTCAGTCTTTTTGTTATTCTTTTTGGGGTGGGAAGAGTAATGCAAAGAGCAAGCTTGTATATTTCTATATAAAGATACTTTATTATTTTTAATTTGAGGTTGAATAGTCTATACAAAGTTACCCTGAATGTTTCTCACATTAAGCAAGACACGGGTTTATGTGTCTTATGCATAAACCTCCCAGACAATGATATTTATTCACATGAAGGAAATTCATTCTCAAAAAAAGAATTTAATAAATATATCTTAAACACATTAGGAGTATATAAACTAACACTATCACAGAAATCCATTTACTTGTCAGAGGAAATTATAATCTAGATCCCAAAATCAAAGAGACAAACTATCATACTTACTCTTCTGTTAGTAAATCAGAACTTCTGTTGGCTATTTAAACATAGCAATATTAAGACTATAGTCTCCATCATTGAAAAAAAATTACTCTAAATGCTGAGAACTCTCTCCACTGGTGGAAGTGATAATAATTTAAATAATCAAGACAGAGAGAAATGCTTTTATGATGTCAAATGTGACTTTTCTTTTTAATTTGCCGAAAAAGTCATTAAGTGAAAACAGCAAACGGTCCTTGGTGACCTACAATCAAGAATTAATTTTCTGAGAAATGAAGTTTGGTAAATACACAATGAAACAGGCTTTAGTGGGACTGTCTCCTTGGAGATATGAAGATGTTGCAGGAGCATTTATTTTATTTTTAAAAAATGTATCTTTATTGTTGAAAGTATTACAGATGTTCCCCCCCCTTTAACCTCCTCCACCTTGCTCCTGTCCCCTCCCCAGTCCTTCACTGCATATTGTCTGTGTCAATGGGTTATGCATATATGCATATAAGTTCTTTCAGTACTCACTTCCTGCCACCCTTCACCCCCCACTCTCCACTTCCCTCTGAGATTCGTCATTCTGTTCCATGCTTCCATGTCTCTGGATCTATTTTGTTCCTCAGTGTATTTTGTTCATTAGATTTCACATATAAGTGAGATCACGTGATACTTGTCTTTCTCTGATTGGCTTATTTCGCTTAGCACGATACTCTCCAGGTCCCTCCATGCTGTCTCAAAGGGTAAGAGATCCTTATTTTTTACTGCTGCCTAGTATTTCATGGTATAAAAGTCCCACAGCTTTTTTATCCACTCACCTACTGATGAGCACTTGGGCTGTTTCCATATCTTAGCTGCCAGTGGTCTTGATCTGGCATCTAGAAGAGTTCAGGAACCTGGAGAAGGCACTGTGTACAAATTAATTAAGAGTCTAGAGACGAAACATAATTTTGAAAGGCATCATGGGGAGTCAGAGAAGACTTAGCTAAAGGAACTAAGTTCTTCTCTCAGGATCCCTTGCTTTTTATTAACACAATTTGTCCTAAGGCAAGGTGGAGATATACACATCAAAGGGTAGGGTTTCCTACAGAATTCTTTGTCAGATTGGGAAAAATTGCCTATGGCTGTTCAGGTGTTTGGCCAGTAGGAGGCAATAACATGTAGATTAAGATGCCCTTAGCTGTCTGGCAGCAAGCAATCATTTAATGCATCCTTTTCAGGTTTGGGGAAATGCCCTCAGCAATTCCAGATGATTCAGCCCTGCTGACATGCTGGAATTGGCTTCCGGCACTTAGCTCTAGTAAATAGCGTAGCTATGAAAAATGGGAGGACAACTGTGTCATTTAAATTACATAGTTCATTTCTTAACTGATTTTTTTTTTTTTTTTTTTTTTTAGAGAGAGGAAAGAAGAGGTATAAAGAGATAGAAACATCGATACAAGATAAACATGGATTGACTACTCCTGCACCCCCCATGCTGGGGATTGAGCCCAAAACCTGATCATGTGCTTTGACTGGGAATTGAATTGTGGATTCCCGGTTCATAGATCCATGCTCAATCACTGAGTAACACTGCCCAGGCATATTTTCCATATGAACAAATGTAAACATACTTTTGCCCCTCCCTGTATAAGGCTAATGCTTACAGATAGATCTTATCCTTCCAGATTTTTCTTTCTCCAAATACACTGACTGCATTATTCACAAATGTATAAAATTTGCAACCATATCTTATAACTGGAGACAAAACATATTTTTATAGTTGCACAACAATATAAATATACTAAGTGCCACTGAATCTTACTTAAAAATGGTCATAATAGTAGATTCTGTGTTATGCATATTTTACTACAATAAGAAACATACACGTTTATGTATTTAAACATCTTATTTATTACATAATATAAATTTTACCTAAGTTGTCAGCTTATGATATGCACTTTTAATAACAATCCCTTATGCTTTTCTTAATATGTATAAAAACTATAGTTATATCACCTCTCTCATTCCTTTTACACCCATGCGATTGGCGCCAGCAATATATATATATATATATATATATATATATATATATATATATATATATAAACTTGCTTAATTAGACCTGCTTTCTGATTTAGCTAAACTTTTTCCAGCCCAGTAAAGCACCCCAACATCTCTTTCAGGTAACTGTCAGCAGCACAGCAATAAATATCAACATGAAGCACATTATTATTGTAGATCACGGCGGGAGAACAAAGGGTAAAATATTTAACTGCAGCAGTGTTGAGCTATATTCTGGGCAGTTAGAAAACATGAAAGTCATTTTCAAGGTCCACCATTTCTTACTTCTTTACAGTCGGGTCAAGTTTCTAAACTTTCTAAATCTCTGTTTTCCCACTGATGAAAAGAAAATAGGATTCCACTGAGTCTCCTATCTACTTATTCCAGGACTTCTATGAGGATCAAATGAGATGAGGCATGGGAAAACACTTCACAGACATCTAGTTAAAGTGTGAAATGTTTGCACCTGGCTATAAAGCAAGCCGTGTTCCTGGGCTGAAGAAACTGCAAGGAGGCTAGTTGTCACTAGGGAGAGGAATTTGGGTGTTGCTATGTGACGTCATTACCCGATCCCCATAGCAACTGTTTTCGGGATGGACTGGGCTGTGGGCCGCATTTGTGCCATGGGGTCTCAGCAGCATTGGCTGTGATTTGGTGGGCTGTCACTCCAGGGTGGTGGTGGGGCCTGTGCCCCACTTGAGGGAAGCCCAGTGTTGCTTTGTCGGCGCCAGGTCCGTGGTGCCGTTTCTTTGTAAATGGCTAGTGCACATCATGGCAGCTCCTGCATTGAGTGTCCACCCCCTGGTGATCAGTGCTTGTCATAGCGATTGGTCGGATGGTCAGAGGGACACTTAGCATATAAGTCTATTTCATATATATATATATATATATATATATATATATATATATAATTATTTTCATCAAATAAAACAAAATTATGTATTCTTCAACTTTTATAATTTTTAATATATATATATATATTATTGACTTCAGAGAGGAAGGGAGAGGGAGGAAGAGATAGAAACATGAATGATGAGAATCTTTGATCAGCTGCCCCCTGCACACTCTCTCCTGGGGATCAAGCTCACAACATGGGCATGTGCCCTTGACTGGAATCAAGCCCAGGGCACTTCAGTACACAGGCTGATGCTCTATCCACTGAGCCAACCAGCTAGGGCCATTTTTATAAGTTTTAAAGAAGATTCTTTATTATAGTTTTACTAAAAATATTTTTGTACTCTAGGTAACATATTCTAGGAGAGAACTTATTTTTCAGAAATACAATACCAGAAATGAGGAATTTACTGGATGGTATTAATAGCCTTATAGATAAAGCAAAATAAAAGAACTTTTACGTAGAGCAACTAAAATCTGATACACTGAAACAGAGAGGGGAAGATATTGAAAATATAAATAGATTTAAAGCCTGTAAGACAATATTAACTGATCTAATGCACATGTAATTGGAGTGAGAATGAAGAAAGACTACAGAGCTGGGGCAGGGATGACAAAAATATTCAAAGAAATTAAAGAAAATGAATGAAACTGTACAAATTTGATAATAAAAAGTTTGATAACCATCAAGAAGGAGAAACACAAAAGAATCACACCAAGGATAATAAAAATTAAATTCCTAGGAACAAGTGATTAAAAAACCCTCAAAAAGCAGCTACTGGGACAGACATAAGAATGATCACAGATTCCTCACCAGAATAAATGCAAGCTAGAAGACAAGGAAAAATCATCTTTAATGATGAGATTCCCGGAAAGGGAAACATGTTCTAAGTTAATCCAGTTCTGAATTAGATGGGAGAATACTCTGGTACAGGATTATCCAATTTAGGGAATAGTAATAATAATATCTAACATTCAACCACTGTCACCAACTGCTAACACTGATAATATACTTCAGTGATTTGGGGATCACTTCCTTTGAAAAATTATCTTGAGCCACTTGTCTGGGTTAAGTGCCTCTCTTTTGCGCCATATTGGAACACTGGTTATTACTCTGTTAGCATTCAGCAGGAAGAAGTACTTTGTTGAGATTTGGGACTATGATTTATTCAAATTATATCACACTCTTAGCAAAATTCCAGACTTACAATCAAATACTCAAAAAAATTTTACCCTACAATATGTGACTTGCATGTTTAACCTACTGACCTCCAATACACTAGCTTTCTCCCTCAATGCAATTGGCACTCCCTTTTTAAAATATCTTTAACAAAAGTTTTCCATGTCCTTGACTGAACATGGCAGCTATTGACAAAGTTTTGCTTTGGTGGAGGAGTTATCGCTAAACCTTTAGCAATTATATTACGCAATGGCCCATTGATGCTGAGAGCTCCTTCTGATGACCAAAGAGATAGCTCCTTTCTCTTTCTAATTTTTTAGTTTTCTCTTTTTTAAGATGCCACATATCTTCTCAAAACACCTCATTGAGATATTAAAGCAGAAGCCAAGGATTTGAAATTCTGTTTTCATTACTAGCTGTTTCCTATTTGATCCTAACATATAACTAATCACTCACCCTTGAATACTCAAATATTCTGTATCTGCATTGTAATTTTCCTAAATTGCTTATAATAAAGCATCTAGTGGAGGCCTTATAGTTTCACTTAGTTCCTTTTATTTATTATTACTTTTTAAAATCCTCACCTGAGTATATTTTTCCCATTGATTTTAGAGAGAGTGGAAGAGAGAGGGAAAGACAGAAAGAAACACTGATGTTAGAGACACATCAATAGGTTGCCTCTTGCACGAGCCCTGAACAGGGCCCAGGCCAGGAAGGAGCCTGCAACCAAGTTATGTGCCCTTGCCTGGAAATGAACCTGGGGCTCTTCCAAACTGGCTAGGGCATATTTTACTAAAGTGAAGGCAGGAATCTTCCCCCACTTAGTGCTCAGCTTCCACTGTTCAGCCTCTAATGTTTAAAACACCATGTTAAGGAAACAGAACCAAGTTAATTCCTGAGAGCCAGTATTTTTTGAGAGGGAGTCATCAGGCTGCCTCTCCGACACCCCACACTGGGGATTGAGCTCGCAGCCTGGGCATGTGCGCTGACTGGGAATCCATGACCTCCTGATTCATAGGCCAACATTCAACTACTGAGCCATGCCAGCCCGGCTGAGAGGCAGTATTTTAAGACTACAGAGAAAAACCAACCACAGTAGCTCATACTGAGTTACAGAAATGAAATATATCTGAAGCCTGGTAACCTCTTCTTAGTTCATCTCTTCTTAACTCGCTTTCCTCTATAGGCACACAGCAGAACAGCGTTCCTTATTGCAAAAATATTTTGTCTTTGAGCCATGTTTATTCCTTGCCTACATACAAAGAGACCAACTTTGACAAACTAATTGATGGTCAAGTGTAAGGGCTCCATGTCTATCTCTCTTGCAGAGATGATTCTTGTTAAATTTACAAGTGAGTAGGGGAAGAAACTATTGGAACACTAACAAATATGTCCTTTTATTGAGGAAAGTGTATGTCTATGTTTGTGTACACACATATATATACACACCTACAATATATGTGTTTCCCTCTTTAGACATATGTTTTCAGGTATGAATAACATTTTGACACAGGTTGCTTCTGGATGTTAAAAAACCACACTACATTGAGATATCTTTAATTTTACTAATCCATAAGCAGGTGTCAATAAATTTTAATATATATATTTAATTACTTAAATATTACTTGCCAGCATGGTGTGGCTCACTGGTTAGGATGCTGGCCCGCACTGAAGGGTCCCTGGTTCCATTCCTGGTCAAGGGCACTTACCTGGGTTTCAGGTTTACTCCCTACTCCTGATCAGGGTATGTGTGGGAGGCAACCAGTCTATATGCCTCTTTCTCTCATTGATGTGTCTCTCAATTTCTCTCCTTTCCCTCTTCTAATCTCTTTATTTATTTATTTATTTATTTATTATTTTCTTTATTGATTAAGGTATTACATATGTGTCCTTTTCTCCCCATTACCCCCCCCCCACCCCCGATCATGCCCTCACCCCTCTAGTGTCTGTGTCCATTAGTTAGGCTCATATGCATGCATACAAGTCCTTTGATTGATTTCTCCCCCTTACCCCCACCCTCCCCTGCCTTCCCTCTGAGATTTGATGGTCTGATCAGTGCTTCTCTGTCCCTGGATCTGTTTTTGTTCATTAGTTTATGTTGTTCATTATATTCCACAAATGAGTGAGATCATGTGATACTTATCTTTCTCCAACTGACTTATTTCACTTAGCATAATGCTCTCCAGGCCCATCCATGCTGTTGCAAATGGCAGTAGTTCCTTCTTTTTACAGCAGCATAGTATTCCATTGTATAGATGTACCATAGTTTTCTAATCCACTCATCTGCTGGTGGGCACTTAGGCTGTTTCCAAATCTTAGCTATTGTAAATTGTGCTGCTATGAACATAGGGGTGCATATGTACTTTCTGATTGGTGTTTCTGATTTCTTGGGATATATTCCTAAAAGTGGGAGCATTGGGTCAAATGGGAGTTCCATTTTTAGTTTTTTGAGGAAACTCCATACTGTTCTCCACAGTGGCTGAACCAGTCTGCATTCCCACCAGCAGCACACGAGGGTTCTTTTTTCTCCACATCCTCACCAGCACTTGTCATCCTATATAATAAAGAGATAATATGCAAATTGACTGTCACACACTCGCACAAGATGGCCACCCCTTGTGGGCACAAGATGGCCGGTAGGGGAGGGCAGTTAGGGGCGACCAGGATAGCAGGGGAGGGCAGTTGGGGTGACCAGGCCGGCAGGGGAGGACAGTTGGGGGCAACTGGGCCTGCAGGAGTGGGTAGTTGGGGTGACTGGACCGGCAAGGGAGAGCAGTTGGGGGTGACCTGGCCTGCAGGGGAGGGCAGTTGGGGTGACTGGGCCAGCAGGGGAGGGCAGTTTGGGCAATCGGGCTGGCAGGGGAGGGCAGATGGGGGCGATTGGGCTGGCAGGGGAGGGCAGTTAGGGAAGACCGGGCTGGCACGGGAGGGCAGATGGGGGGAACCAGGCCTGCAGGGGATGGCAGTTAGGCATGACCAGGCCAGCAGGGGAGGGCAGTTAGGGGTGACCTGGCCGGCAGTGAAGGGGAGTTGGGGGGGACCAGGCCTGCAAGGGAGGGCTGTTAGGGGCTACCAGGCCAGCAGGGGAAGGCAGTTAGGGGTGAGTGGGCTGGCAGAGGAGGGCAGTTGGGGGTAACCAGGCCTTCAGGGGAGGGCGGGCAGCTGTGGGGGGTGGAGGGGGGACCAGGCCTGCAGGGGATGGCAGTTAGGGGCAACCAGGCTAGCAGGGGAAGGCTGTTAGGGCTGAGAGGGCTGGCAAAAGAGGGCAGTGGGGGGTGACCAGGATGGCAGGGGAAGGCAGTTAGGGGTGAGCAGGCCAGCAGGGGAGGGCAGTTGGTGTGACTGGGCCAGCAGGGGAGGGCAGTTGGGGGCGATCGGGCTGGCAGGGGAGGGCAGTTAGGGAAGACCGGGCTGGCACGGGAGGGCAGATGGGGGGGACCTGCAGGGGATGGCAGTTAGGTGCGACCAGGCCAGCAGAGGAGGGCAGTTAGGGGTGACCCGGCCGGCAGTGGAGGGCAGTTGTGGGGGACCAGGCCTGCAAGGGAGGGCTGTTAGAGGCTACCAGGCTAGCAGGGGAAGGTAGTTAGGGGTGAGTGGGCTGGCAGGGAAGGGCAGTTGGGGTACCAGGCCGGCAGGGGAGGGCAGTTGGGGGCAACTGGGCCTGCAGGAGTGGGTAGTTGGGGTGACTGGACCGGCAAGGGAGAGCAGTTGGGGGTGACCTGGCCTGCAGGGGAGGGCAGTTGGGGTGACTGGGCCAGCAGGGGAGGGCAGTTTGGGCAATCGGGCTGGCAGGGGAGGGCAGATGGGGGCGATTGGGCTGGCAGGGGAGGGCAGTTAGGGAAGACCGGGCTGGCACGGGAGGGCAGATGGGGGGAACCAGGCCTGCAGGGGATGGCAGTTAGGCATGACCAGGCCAGCAGGGGAGGGCAGTTGGGGGCAACTGAGCTGGCAGGGGAGGGCAGTTGGGGGCGATCGGGCCAGCAGGGGAACAGTTAGGCATCAATTAGGCTGGCAGGGAAGTGGTTAGGGGGTGATCAGGCTGGCAGGCAGAAGCGGCGAGGGGCAATCAGGCAGGCAGGGAGGTGAGTGGTTGGGAGCCAGCAGTCCCAGATTGTGAGAGGGATGTCCCAGATTGGAAAGGTGGCAGGCTGGGCTGAAGGACACCCCCCCTCAAGTGCACCGGGAGTTTGATAGCTCGCTGTGATGTGCGCTGACCACCAGGGGGCAGCATGGAATGAAGGGAGGCCCCGGCCGGCAGCCGCAAGCTGCTAGGGACCCTACCCAAGCATGAATATCGTGCACTTGGCCTCTAGTTTATTGATAATAGCCATTCTGACAGGTGTGAGATGGTACCTCATTGTCGTTTTGATTTGCTTCTCTCGGATGATTAGTGACTTTGAGCATATTTTCATATGTCTCTTGGCCTTCTGTATGTCCTCCTTCTAATCTCTTTGAAAAGCAATGTCCCCAGGAGGGGATTAACAACAATAACAACAATAATTACTTGTCTTAATTTATTAAGGAATTTTAAACAAAATATTACCTCACCTTAGATTTCAGAAGCAAAACATCATTGTATAATTTATGTAGATAATAAACAACAAAGAAAATGCTTACTCTTCTGACAATCATAGTCTCAGATAGCCACTTAATCTCCAAATTCCTCAGGATGACAAAAACTGAGCAGAATGTGTCAGCAGAGATAGGTAGGTGCATGGCCAGTCACATATTTTTTTGAAGCCTTACTCAACCTCACAGGCAGGATTTCTCTATCTCTAAAATCTTGTAGAGACTCTATCAACAGATCTTGATCTCACTTTTTAAAGCAATATTTTCTTGTACTCCCTTTAAGTAAAATGCTAAACAAACAAGCAAACAAACAATCTAATTATAAAATGGGCAGAGAACCTGACAGACACGTCTCCTAAGAAGACATACAAATGGCCAACAGATATATGAAAAGATGCTCAACTTCACTAGTTATCAGGGAAATGCAAATCAAAACTGCAATGAGATACCAGCTCACATAATAGCCATCTGTTAGAATGGTTATTATCAACAAGGCAAGTAATAACAAGTGTTGGTGAGGTTGTGGAGAAAAAGGAACCTTTGCTCATTGCTGAATGTAAACTGGAATAGCCACAATGGAAAAACAGTGCATTTTCCCAAAAAATTAAGGATAGAGTTACCATATGATCCAGAATTTCTTCCTCTGGATATCTACCCCAAAAACTTGAAAGCATTTGTTTGCAAAGACATATGCACCCCATGTTCATTGCAGCATTATTCACGATGGCCAAGACATGGAAACAACCAAAGTATTTTTTGACAGATGATTGGATAAAGATGATGTGGTACATATACACAATGCATTACTACTCAGGCATAGGGAAAGATAAAATACTGCCATTAGTGACAACATGAATGGATCTTGAGAATATCATATTAAGCAAAATAAGTCAGACAGAGTCAAGTACCAAAAGATTTCACTCATATGTGGCATATAAAACTGAAAGCATCAAGTGAACAAACCAGAGAAACAAACAAAAACTCATAGACACAGACAACAGTATGGTGGTTGCCAGAGGGAAAGGAGGTGCGGGTGGGGTAGTAAAGGGACAAATATATGGTGATGGAAGATGATTTGGTTTTGGGTGGTGGGCACACAATGCAACATACAGATCACATTTTATAGAAATGTGCACTTGAAACCTATACAATCTTATTAATCACTGTCACCCCAATAAATTTAAATAAAAAATGAAAAGAAAAAAGGGGTAAAAAAGCTAGTGTGTGTAGGACCTCTTTTTGGTTTTTAGAGAACTTGAAGATATGGTGCCTTTGGCACATTGGCACATTTAAAAAAATGTACTCAGTCCATAAATAAGTAAATAAATACTCATATCCTTGGTGACTCTGATTGAAAACTCCCCAATAAATCTAATTTCTAAATAACTGTGGGCGTAAGAAATGTCCTAAAGGCAGCAGTGGGGACTGTGTTCTTGGGGACACATGTAGACTTGAGCATCAGAAACAGAAGATATGCAATCAATATCACTATAGGTCTTTTAAAATTGATAGTGAGTGATTTTCCTTATGTATTAATTTTTATAAATACATGGTTTTAGTTGTAAAAAAATAAATCTGATAATAAAAAAGAAAACACATGTAAAATCATACACAGTATAGAGATAGCTCTTGCTAGTATTTTGAATATGTACATCCACACATTTTGTATATCCATGAACATATTCATTAAGCATATTTAAAATCTAGGAGCAATTTATAAAAGTAAATCATAAAATTCTATATTTTAGCCTTATTAACACAGGGAACTAAACATAAGCTTTAGCATAAAAATTCCTGGGTATAGGTCTTAATTTATGAATGCTTCATTACTTTTTAAAATAATTTATGTTTTTGCATATTTTGAAAACTCTTCATTAAAATGGCTGCAAGGTATTTATTTGAAGTTCTGTATTTGAAAGACCTCCAAAGAAACACACTTGTTCAGAATAATATGAAAAAAGATTATTTATTAGGATGTCACCAAAGAATTAATAGTGAAATATCAATTGTTGGGTGTGAGAAAGCTACTTTTGTTCCACATACACATTTTCAGATTTATTCCATTTATCCTAGCCTGTAAGAATTCAGATGTATTGGGTATTGCACTATAAAATAGCAAATTTTTGTACATGGGAGCTAAATTTACTCCCTGAGTTAAGTTCATGGAATCTGAAAGAGATTGACAGCAGGAACAATATTTTATGAACAAAACTTTGTGGGGTATCTTCAATATACTTCTGATAAAGTCACATACTTTACTTCTACCAATGTACATAAAAGATCAAGAAAAACAAAATATTACATAGCCATGCCCCCACACCCCCTCAATGTTCTCAAAGTGATAGACTCATCAGAAAGTGAAAAAGGTAATGTAAACACTGGTTATTTTGAACAGTGATTGAAAAATATTAAATAGCTAGCCCTAGCTGGTTTGGCTCAGTGGATAGAGCATTGGCCTGCTGACTGAAGGATCCCGGGTTTGATTCTGCTCAAGGGCACATGCCTGGTTGTGGGCTCAATCTCCAGTAGGGGGAGTGTTGGAGGCAGCCTATCAATGATTCTTTCTCATCATTGATGTTTCTGTCTCCTCCTCTCCCTTCCTGACTAAAATAAATAAAAATGTATTTAAGAAATATTAAATAGCTAAAATTTTATTTAGCTAATTTCTACCTCACAGTGAATATGAGAGGAAGTAACAGAGGAACTTCACTGGAAAGGATTATAAGACAAGAGATTTGAAGAAGGGTGGGTGGTATTACAAACTTGTGTATATTATTTTTAATATAATTTTTTCTTATATGATTTTCCTGGGCCAGGTTTGAATTTATGGTTGTCTGAGTAGGAGTATGCCAATAGTCAAGATATAATATCTATACCATAAAATTTAACAGTATGGCCTGGGCAGTGTGGCTAAGTGGTTGAGCATTGACCCCTGAGCCAGGAGGTCACAGTTTCATTCCTCATCAGGTCACATGCCAGGATTATGGGCTCCATCCCTAGTGGGAGGCGTGCAAGAGGCACCTGATCAATGATTCTCTCTGATCATTGACATTTCTCTCTCTGTGTCTCCTTTCCTATCTTTTAAATCAATAAAATTAAAAAATAAAAATAAAAGCATATTCAAAATGTTAACAGAATGTATTTCTAACAATACTTGAGGATGGGTCATAATTGTACTAGAACTAACTCTGAGTATTGCTCCTTAGTAAGTGGCAGGGATAGCCCTGTGATACTTTATCTACCAATTCAGATGACAACTGACTGGAGTTGAAGTAGAGGAGGAGAAGCTTTATCAAACTCGCTGTGATAGCCTGTCCTTTGGGTGAAGACTATACCAGAGATAGAAGATCAAGCTCATTCCTTATCAACATGAAGCTTAAAGTGTCCAGTAGGTGGGGAAAAGGGATGGTGGATCACCTATTGAATATTTGCATAGCACAGGTCTAGAAACAGTGCACATCGCTTCCACACCCATCCTGTTAGCTATAATATAGGCTACATAGTCACATCTTACAATGTACAAATATGGCAGAAAAATGTGTTCTACTGTGTTTCAAGGGATAGCAACCAAAATGTTTGGCAAAACAGAAATTTCTGCCAGATAGTAAGCATAAATACCTTAGAATTTAGTTTTAATGGGGAGTAAAAATTTGAATAGTCAGGATTCACAGTAAACAAGTCTAACAACAAAGTGAGAATGCCCATATGACTGGAGAATAAGTCATGCAAAGACACATAATATTAGAAGCTTGGGGTTTTCGGCCTATTTATCTCTCCTTTTAATTGGATTCACTGACTCATTTTTTTCCTCTGCATCTATAAGAGGAATACCATCTTTTTAATTGAGTCATGGAAAGCTTGTTTTACTTGCTTGTTTCTCAGTGTGTAAATAAAGGGGTTCAACATGGGTGAAATGGAAGTAATAAGGAGTGTAACACGTTTATTTATAGCTACCTCATCCTTGGCTGAAGGTTTGACATAAATGAAGATGCAGCTTCCATAAGTAATGGAAACCACAATCATGTGGGAAGAACACGTGGAAAAGGCCTTTTTCCTTTGCTGGGCAGAGGGAAACCTTAGAATAGTCCTGACGATATAAATGTAGGAAAGAACCACACATATGAGGGTCATGATGAATGTCAACACAGCACACACGATTACCATCTGTTCTATCAACCAGGTATCTGAGCAAGAGATCTTCAGGAGAGGAGATGCATCACAGAGAAAATGATCAATGACGTTCGAATCACAGAATTCCAGGCCCAAACCCAGACTGATTGGTGGGAGAATGATCATCAGTGCTGCTACCCAACAGAAGAACATGATGTTCTTGCAGACTCTGCTGTTCATGATAGTGGTGTAATGCAGGGGTTTGCAGATGGCCACGTAGCGATCATAGGACATGGCAGCCAGAAGAAAAAATTCTGTTACTGCAAAGAGGTCTGTAAACAAGAGTTGACTGGCACAAGCATTATAGGTAATGGACTTGTCCCCAGATAATAGGCTATATAGGAATCTGGGAACACAGGCAGTTGTGAAAGAAATTACTAAGAAGGGGAAATTTTGAAGGAACAGATACATAGGTGTTTTTAGGTGGGAGTCAATCAGAGTGAGGGTGATGATGTTTAGGTTTCCAGATATACTCAACATGTAGGAAAGAAATAGAAAGATAGAAAGCAATATTTTCGGTGGAGTGTCATCGGTCAGTCCCAGCAAGATGAAGGTTGTTAGTGTAGTTTGGTTTTTCATCCTTAATTATCTTGCCCATTCTGCTTCAAATAATAAGACTTTATATGAGGAACTCCAGAGTCCTGGTCATCTTCTAACCTCAAAAGAAGTAAATCAGTGAGTGATTCCAAATCAGTGGGGAAATAAGCATATGATACATTCCAATGTTTGATTATCTCTTTGTGTCACATAAAATGACTATTCATATTTAAATCACATATTTGCACTGTGGCTTGTAATTACAATTTAACTGTAATTGGTGTTGGTTTGACATATTATATTATAAACATCAATGAAAGCAAGTCCTAAAAATGGCTTTTGGATCTACTATTCTTACTTTCCTCTACTTCCTAGAAGTTGCTTTGGATCTACTATTTTGACTTTCTCCTACTTTCTAACTCCAGAAATGCTTCTAGCAGAAGAGTCCTTAAAAAAACTAACAATGGCTTTTGCTAAGAAAATCCTTGCATTAAAATTTATATGTGTATTAGCAATTAAACTAACAATGAATGCATATTACATAGTTTATTCTGTTTCAACTTATCCATGGAGTTTCTCTGAGGTGTGTTGAAAATAGTTTTATTGGATACATGCTCTTAAAGATTCATAAAATATGTTACAATCCAATGTTTTTGAGGTTTTCCTCACAGGAAATTTATTTCACATATATGTATTTTATACCATTTAAAATACCCATGGCTATATTTTACTTCTGCTGTTAGAATACCTTTGTTACACTTTTTATGATTTTTAGGATATCCTAGTGCTACAAAGAAAATTTCCCCCAACTTACAAGAAGAAATCTGGAACTGTATACTCTGGTTAATTAATTTCCTTTTAAATTCCTTTGACAGTGAAAATACTAATGCCTTTAATATCTGCTTTGTTTCCTCCAAAAATTAAATATGGAACTCCCATTTGACCCAGTAATCCCACTTCTAGGAATATATCCCAAGAAATGAGAAGCACCAATAAGAAAGAATATATGCACCTCCATGTTCATAGCAGCACGACTTACAATAGCTAAGATTTGGAAACAGCCTACCTGCCCATCAGCAGATGAGAGGGTTAAAAAACTGTGGCACATCTATAGTTTCATTATTCTTTAGATTTTGAGAGCCCTTTTCCCATCAAAGCATTAGAGTTAAGACCAGAGCTTTGATATTGATTTTTTTCTTATTTATGTTTTTCCATTATTTCTTTCTAAACACATTTGACAATGACATATTTTCACTTCTCATTGTATATATTTACTTCAAAATTTGTGACAGACAAATAAGGGAACATTTGAAGAATATTTATAGAGCTGAAGAGCACTATCTTGATTTTTTAATGTTTTGGGTCAGCCTATTTCAGCTGGAAATACATGCTACCACCCATTTTAAATATCATTTAGCAATATCAGGTTTAACAAGGTTTAGCAATTTCTGAAACATACTTCAACTTTCTCTCTTAAATTTTACCTACTTGATAATTGTTTTCTTTGTCTTATTAACCACTTATACATCAAGTCATGAGGTCTTTGCATCATTTAAACTACTCTAGCCAATATCACCACTAGCCTCCCTCTTGTTTCAATCATTAAGCAAACTTTAGACTTGATTTAACTCAAGTTCTCCTCTGCATAAAAACCGTGAACTTATGAAAGTCTTTACAGCTTAATTTCTACCACCTCACATTATCCTGAATTTTTTCCTATCATTTTGTCTATTTTTTTTCCCATTCTCTTTCATAACTCCTTTTCCTTTTCTAATTTGTTGGTGCACCTGAACTATTTTTTCTAGGCAATATCTCTTTTACTCTGCCCTCTCTCTAGGAAGTTCTAATAAGTGAGGTTATTTCAAGTAGGCTGATGATCCCTGCATTAATATCTGCAGAAAAATGTTATTCTGACTTCAACTTATTCTTAGACATCTAGATCAGACTTAGATGGTTTGATCTTACACTTTTCCTTTTTTCTAGCCGATCATCCTTGAGCAATGTGATTAATTTCTTTATCTTGTGTCTTTTATTTGTGTGTGTATGTGTGCAAACTTCAGATAAAATAATATGTACATCTTAGGGTTATAATGAAAAATTTAGATAATATAGATAAAATGTGTACAACTGCATCTGGAATTAGGCGACCATTCATTACGATTCAGTATTGGGTATTCTTATTTTATCTTTTGATTTCCTATAAAGAGTCCTCTAGTTGTGCATATTTCAAGATTTTTCATGTGGCACTCATGACTGTGTTCCCTTCCTTGCCAACAATAAGTCTCATTTATAAACATAGTTTATTGTTCTATTTTCTTGACTCCCATTTCAGTTGTCGGCATGTCTTGCCATATCTGTTTGCTTTTTAATTTGTTCCTTTTATTCTCTCACTCACAACACTAATTTTACTCTCAGTGTCTTTATCTCATAGCTGAAATATTGCAGAAACATGTTAATATATGGTTAACATATATCTTTGCTTTTCCCATTCAGTATTTTAAAATCAACGCAATCAGAATCATTTTTCTAAACCCAGATGTGATTAAATCTCCCCTTTGTGTTGTGGATGATATTTTTGAATGGACATTTTCCCTATACTATCTATTTCTCTGAAACTCTAGATCTACCTCTCAGTTAAATGGAAGTTAATTAATGTGGCTTTAGGTAAGAGTTGAGAAGAGGAGAAAGAGGAATGCATTAGTGGGTTTGAGTTTCAATTCATCAATCATTTAGGTTAATGAACTATTCCAGGCAATAAATATTTTATTCAGAGTAATGAGTGAGAACAAAATTTCTCACCCTTAGAGAATTTATAAAATTTCTTTATCAATGGAAAAGAGAGTTGAGGAATAGGTTAGACGATGTAGGAGTTTTGAATAAGATCCATATATTTGGGGACCTTTACTGTCTTCCACTAACATGGAGTGGGGATAGCAGAAAGAGAAAACTGAGATAGATTTCTGCAATTTCTTCTCCTTGTAGAGATCTAAGGGGAACAATAATTAAGTTGCTCCTGGAACTCAGGCAAAAAAGCCTTAAAAGTCACATAGTCAAAGAGAAACCAAGATGGAGGCATAAGTAAACACCTAAACTGCTGCCTCGCACAGCAATATCAAAACTACAACTACAAGACAAAACGGACACTATCCGAAACTACAGGAAAGCTGGACACCAACCTCTTTTCTACAACTTGAAGAAAAGTGGAAAGCACATTGAGACTCAGAGGAGCTGCAAAAGGCTGAGGTACGAAGATTCGTATGCAGAGAGGACGGGCGGCTGTGTGCACAGGTGGCTGAGTGAGTGGCTGGCTTTCTAAAGTGGGAGGGAGAAGGAAGCTCCCGACTGCACTGAACTCCAGTCCCAGGCTAGACGCTGGGAAACCAGACTCATTCAGGGGAAACTGGACTGTCAGGAAAAGAAAAGCACACTGAGACTCGGGAGCTGCGGAAGGCAGAGGTATGGAGGTGCACACATGCAGAGATGACTGACTGCTGAATGCACAGGAGACTGAGTGTGCGGCTAGCTTTCTAAAGCGGGAGGAATACAGGAGCTCCTGACTGCGCTGAACTCCAGTTCCGGAAAAGTTTCTGGGAAGCCCGACTTATTCGGGGAGAAACTGGACTGTCTGGCAGCAGGCCACAATTGAGGGTGGCTTTCTCTCAGAGGTGCTTGCAGTGATTACTGAAGGACACTGATACTCAGGGGCCTCATAGGGCAAGGCTGACGGGAAACCAAAGCTGTCTGCTCCTCCCTGAAACTCTGTCCCATCCAAGCTGAGCTAAGAGGCTTTTGCAATTTTGCAAGTCTTGTCTCATAAGGCTATCTCCAGCACAGAAGTTTTCCCAGCGTAGACACAGCTGATCCTCACAGCCAATTGGCTTGGAGGTCAATTCCTCCAAGTGATACCAACAACAATAAAGACATAACTACAACAAGGCTGAGAACACAGTCCAAAAGGGGTGTACCAAGAGTGTCCACCTCACGTAATTGGGGAGGCTGAGCCACTGTGCCCTAGAGGACACCTAGCACACAAAGCTATTCTACCAACTCAGGGAATCAGCGAAAATGCAGATACAAAGAAACAGATCACAAATGAAAGAAATGGAGGAAAGCAAACAACTGGATATAGAGTTCAAAACCACGGTTATAAGTTTTTTCAAGAATTTCCTAGAAAAGGCAGATAATTTAGCAAGACCTCGAGGATATGAAAAAGGACCAACTAGAAATTAAACACAAACTGACTGAAATAAAAAATATTATACAGAGACTTAACAGCAGACTAGAGGACCGCAAGAATCAAGTCAAAGAGTTGAAAAACTGAGAAGCAAAAAACACTCAGCCAGAAAAGCAAAAAGAAAAAAGAATCCAAAAATATGAAGATAGTGTAAGGAGCTTCTGGGACAACCTCAAGCGTACCAACATCTGAATTATGGGGGTGCCAGAAGAAGAGAGAGAGCAAGATACTGAAAACCTATTTGAAGAAATAATGACTGAAAATGTCCCCCACCTGGTGAAAAAAATAGACTTACAAGTCCAGGAAGTGCACAGAACCCCAAACAAAAGTAATCCAGAGAGGACCACACCAAGACACATCATAATTAAAATGCCAAGAGCAAAAGACAAAGAGAATATATTAAAAGCAGCAAGAGAAAAACAGTTAATTACCTACAAGGGAGCACCCATATGATTGTCAGCTGATTTCTCAATAGAAACTATGCAGGCCAGACGGGAGTGGCAAGAAATATTCAAAGTGATGAATAGCGAGAACCTACAACCAAGATTACTCTACCCAGCAAAGTTATCATTCAGAAGTGAAGGTCAGATAAAGACCTTCACAGATAAGAAACAGCTAAAGGAGTTCATCACCACCAAACCAGTATTATATGAAATGCTGAAAGGTATTCTTTAAGAAGAGGAAGAAGAAGAAAATAGTAAAGATAAAAATTATGAACAGCAAATACATATCTATCAACAAGTAAATCTAAAAATCAAGTGAATAAAAAAATCTGATGAACAGAATAAACTGATGAATATAATAGAACCAGGGGCATAGAAACGGAGTGGACTGACAATTCTCGGGGGGAAAGGGGTGTGGGGTGTGCGGAAGAGACTGGAAAAAAATCGTACACCTATGGATGAGGACAGTGGTGGGGAGGTAAGGGCAAAAGTTGGGGTGGGAACCGGGTGGAGGGGAGCTACAGGGGGAGAAAAGAGGAACAATTGTAATAATCTGAACAATAAAGATTTATTAAAATAAAAAAATAAAAATTGTAAATAAAAAAAAAAGTCACATAGTCTTCCCATTGTAAAGATTGGTATAGAATTAGCAAAAGGGTGTTGTCCTGTCTAGTATGACGTGAAACTAAAGGCAAAGCTTAGATACTCGACAAATTTTCCTGCACTGCAATTTGCCACAGTAATACTATTGGTGTCTTATAACTTATATACAGAGACCTACTAGGTCTTAAGAGTAATATGGGCAAGGGAAACAAAAGATCCAAGGCTGTGATGCACATGAATAGTTGTTTGAGGACCAGAACAGAGGATGGATACTGACATCTTTACTTTTTATCACATTGAAATGATGTAATTGTTCAGAACCAAGCTGAACCTGGGTTGAGGGAGGCATGAAGATGATTCACTAGAGTGAGGTGGTGGAGTTTGGTAGGAAGGGAATACTGATATTATGTTAATAAAAATATTTACTTTTTTTAGAGTGAAATGGAGTTTTGTAACTGAAACATTAATTTTAATTCTTTCAATCACTCTTTTTTGCCCTCATTATAAAAATTAAGCTTCTTAGTTAGCATATGAAGAGCTTTCTAATATTTCTGCTATCAGTCCACAAAATTTCCCTCATTTCTTGTTTTTTCCTACTAGGGTACTTGCATTGGCTCATACCATATACCAGCAAGAGACACTATGTCATAGTGATTAAGAGTATGACCAATAGAGTCGGGCTGCTGGTGTCATCTCTCCTGATTCAATTTGCTTCCCTAGACTTATCTACTAGCGGTTTCCATTAAAGGAGATGCTTAAAATTGCCTGTGGAGATTCTCAGATGCTGGTCCTTTTGTTTTTAAAGATCTCTCTACTGGTAGTCTCTAAGTGCTCTATCGCTATTTTAAGTTTAGTTTAGGCATTAATTCCACCAAGAATCTATAACGTTTTAAGAAAGATGTATCTTTTCTTCTTACTCTTCCCATTGTAGCCTATGATTATTATTTATTATTCTCTGATGACTAAATTGTCAAACTGTACAAACTAATCTTATTTTGACATTGTTTTGTCTCAAGCAGCCAGCTTATCTCCAGGGGCTAAGTAAGAGTTCCTTAAAAGTTTGTGGAGCCAAAACCGGTTTGGCGCAGTGGATAGAGCGTCAGCCTGCGGACTGAAAGGTCCAGGTTCAATTCCAGTCAAGGGCACGTAACTTGGTTGCGGGCACAACTCCAGTAGGAGGTGTGCAAGAGGCAGCTGATCGATGTTTCTCTCTCACGGATGTTTCTAACTCTCTATCCCTCTTCCTTCCTCTCTGTAAAAAATCAATAAAATATATTTAAAAAAAGAATATTTAAAAAAAAAGTTTGTGGAAATAAAGTAAGAATGACTATTATATTTGCTTTATTTTCTTTAAAATGTGTTTTAAAGGTATTTTAGTCTCTGGAATTAGACTGTGGAGTTCTCATCTCCCTTTTCCTCTTTGGGTTCAGTTTCCTCCATAATATTAAGTTCACGGAATCCTTGTGATTGTTGATTGCTATAGTCCAGGACAGTCCCTGGCAGATAGGAAGTTAAAGCTCTCTCTCCTTTGAGGTCCTCCTCCGCCCTCCTACCCCGCATAATCTGCTGTAATACTTACTGAAATGTGTGAGGACACTAATCAGTGACCAGTACACTATTGTTTTTTCTGCATCCTTTGGTTTGTTTGTTAATCCTCACCATAGAATATTTTCCCATTGATTTGTTGAGAGAGTGGAAGTGAGGGAGGGGTGGGAAGTGAGTGAGAGACACATGCATTGGTTGCCTCTGGCATGTGCTCTGTCTCAGGCCTGGGATGAACCTGCAGCCCAGATACCACCCTTCACCAGGAATCAAACCCCAGACCCTTCACTCTAACCGCTGAGCGACAACGACTAGGAGAGTTCCTGCATTCTTTATAAAGCTTGTGAATTTTGGTGCCTCTTATAACCTGTTCAATGTCCTGTGAAGAAATACTAAGGGCAGAGTTTAGAGACTGCTATTTTGAACATGAGCCAATAGGCACTTCACATTTCTTTCTCAACCCCCATTAACACTTAATCACATGGGTAGATATTTCCCTTTGTAAATAGCTGTAAAGAGTCTATGTCTTTGGTTTCTCTGCATTTCAAAGAGAAAGGAATTTTCCATGAGAAATTTAATTAGTTTGGTATATTAATGGCTTCACATATTTCTAGCAATCTCTACCCCATAAGAAAGCTACAGGTGTGTTTTCCTGAGGTCTGGTGAGTTGAGGCAAGTTGTTTCAATCAAGGCAGTAACAAATAACAGCATTAGAGTGCTGGAGACAGAGAATTACCTAGGGTTTACAGGCATCTCTGCAGAAAAGGAGCATTAATCTAGGCTGAGCAGGAGATATAATTAGCTGTTAATCAGGTACCTTTTTAGATAGGGTCATATAGGAATTGACCTTTTGAATCAAACTGAGAAAATTCTTAAGCTCTCAATAATTCACTGTGGCATTTTAACTCAGAGCATTGTCTACATTCCTAAACTCTTCTCCCTTTCCAATCACCAATACTTACCTCATGTGATATCAATATTTAAGTGAATGTTCTGGTAGACCACTTTCATTCAGGTGAATTGTCTGTTTATTATATTTAAAGGAATATTTTCACATATGATGAAATCATTGATCTCTAATAACAACGTTTCTGATAATAATGTGTATAATGTTGCTATGAATACTCATGCATTCATTCAGAAGGTATTTATTGAGAATCTATGATATGACAGGTAGTGCTACAGATATTAAAGATAAAGAGTGAGCAGGTACTGACCCCTCTCTAATGATGCATGTAATAAATATTTCAAATGAGTATAATCCCTTCAGATTTCTTTTTTATAATACAAATTAACATTAGAAATAACTATTTTATTTTTCAGAGATACCCAATATCGCCATCTGTGATTTTTAAGCAGATTAGTCATATTTTCTAGGACTAAGGAACTAGAACTTTGAATGATGAAAGAATCTGAATTGCCAAACAAGAACATACTTACTCTTATGGAAGGGAATCCTGGATTCAGTTGACTGTGTAATCCTGGTAGTCCGGAAGGGGAAACTGAAAGTATAGGTGGGGTCAGTTAACGTGCCCAAATGCTCCTCTCATAACGAAATACACATTCACGGATAATTATTTTCTAGTATAAAGTGCCAATAGACTCTCACTAAAGATTCTATTTCACTTTAAACCTAGAGAACAATTTCTTATAGTGGAAAGCTGAAACAAAAAGTCATGTATTTTGAATGTCTGAGAAATATAAGGTAATTTTTAAAGAAGATTTTGAAAGAGGTGATTTCTGATGTTTCTGGGAAAGATTTTTACACAGTGAGGAAAGATTAAGATGACTTTTATAATCTCAGACTCTTATGGATGTACAGGGGCCCTCTGTGTGGATAAGTAAAGGGCCCTTCATGACCAAATTCAAACATGACTAGTGATTTTAACATGCACTGAATTTTGGCAAAATACCTAGAGGGAGCAGTGGGAATAGTGTCCTTGAAGACAATAAGATGCAACAATTTCAATAGACACATTCCAAGTGCAGAACAATAATTGTATGGTGAAAAGATTTCTGGCTACTCTTCAACTCATAGATAAAAAAGTGTTAATAAAAGACAACAAAATTGCTCTGTCTGCTTTTTCTATAAAAAAATATCTTGCCGAAACCGGTTTCGCTCAGTGGATAGAGCTTCGACCTGCGGACTGAAGTGTCCTGGGTTCGATTCCGGTCAAGGGCATGTACCTTGGTTTCAGGCACAACCCCAGTGGGAGGTGTGCAGGAGGAAGCTGATCCATGTTTCTCTCTCATCGATGTTTCTAGCTCTCTATCCCTCTCCCTTCCTCTCTGTAAAATATCAATAAAATATATTTAAAAAAAAATCTTGAAAGTAATATAGACACAATTTCTATCCAACAACTGTACATACTTTACCAGGGTAAAAATATATGTTTGTATCATAATTTTTCTCTATTGTACTCTTTTTATGTGTAAGCCATTATCTAATAAAGCTTCCCAAATTTCATTATTAATATTTATATATTAAAAATCTCATTTTTAATAAACATCATTGTTCTTTTTCCTGTTTAAATGATCACAAGAGGAATTTCTGATGTAAAACCCACTTACCTATTAGAATTTTGAAGTGTATTGCCACATTATGCTTCCAATGTATAATTCCGCATGATATACACACCATGTTTGGGTCTCTCTGTGTCACTATTGGCACTGTGGGATCTGAAGGAATTTCACACTTACTCCTTGCTTGAGTTTTGAGTCAAGAAGAGAGCAAAAAGTAGACAAGTAAATGGAGATTAAAATACCAATTTTATTATAGCTAGAAATATTTAAAACGTGGCTTTGAACATCCTGATAAGAACCTCCCGAGTTAGCCATTATGTCTCAGATAGACAGTTCTAGAAACCCAACTCTACCCCACCACTGGGGCAGACTCTTGTTTCATGAATTTGAACAGTTAGACATCTATCTATCTGTAGAAAAACCCCCAATATAAGACAGGAGTGGGAATATTGTAGTTCACAATCCACCTTTCGGGTAAGTCTGTTTTCAACCCCAGGGGAAAGATAGTAGGAGAGTGGCCGGGAGGTTACACAAATAAATTATTGATAAAAGTCTTCCAAATTTTAGAAATAAATCAGAAGAGTGACTTAATGAGTATAATAGCTGTAGAAAATAGCTACAAATTATTTAATTATGCAGAAAAATGCTCAGGCATTTGACTTGGCTATGTACTTTTGCCTAAACTCCAGACACTGTGAAGTGAAACAGTAGCTGTAGGTTTGTATTCAGTAGAAAACATACCCTAAAGATCATAGTTTTAGGGCACTATTGGATATTAGCCAGTTCAATATCTATCAGATACTGAACAGCAGTCCTCTTTTTTAAAAAAATTACCTTAATTATTGAAAGTATTATCGATGTCCCCCTCTTTTTCCCCATTGACCCTCTCTACCTCGCTCTGCCCACCCTCCAGATCTTCATCACACTATTGTCTGTGTCCATGGGTTATGCATATATACATATAAGTTCTTTGGTTTATCACTCCTCCCCTCCCCCCAATAGCCCCTACCTTCTCTCTGAGAATCATCACTCTGTTCCATGCTTCTGTATCTCTGGATCTATATGGTTCATCAATTTATTGTGTTCATTAGATTCCACATATGAGTGAGATCATGTGACACTTGTCATTCTCTGACTGGCTTATTTCACTTAGCATAATATTCTCCAGGTCTCTTCATGCTGTCTCAAAGTGTAAGAAATCCCTTTTTCCAGCGGCTTAATATTCCATGGTGTAAATGTACACCATTTTTAATCCACTTATCTACTGATGGGCACATGGGCTGTTTATAGATTTTAGCTATTATAAGTTGCACTGCTATAAACATAGGGGTGCATATATTCTTTCTGATTGTTGTTTTGGATTTCTTAGGATATATTCCTAGGGGTGGGATCACTGGGTCAAATGGCAATTGCATTTTTAATTTTTTGAGGAAACTCCATACTGTTTTCCATAATGGCTGCACCAGTTTGCATTCCCACCAGCAGTGTACTAGGGTTTGCTTTTCCCCATAACCTTGCCAGCACTTGTTATTTGTTGTCTTGTTGATGGTAGCCATTCTGACAAGTGTGAGGTGATACCTCATTGTTGTTTAAATTTGCATCTATGTGATGATTAGTGATTTGACCATTTTTTCATATGTTTCCTTGCCATCTGTATGTCAACTTTGGGGAAGTTTCTATTTATGTCCTTTGCCCATTTTTAAATTGGAATGTTTGTCTTCCTGATGTTAAGTTGTATGAGTTCCTTTTATATTTTGAAAATTAACCCCTTACCATATATATCATTGGCAAATATGTTCTCCCATGCAGTGGGCTCCCTTTTCATTTTGTTGTGGTTTCTATTGCTGTGTGGGAGCTTTTTGTTTGGATGTGGTCCTGTTTATTTTTTCCTCTGTTTCTCTTGCCTTGGACATATATCTGGAAACCTATTGCTAGGAGAGATGTCTGAGATTTTGCTGCCTATTGTTTCTTCCAGGACATTTATGGTTTCATGTATTTCATTTAAGTCTTTTATCCATTTTGAGTTCATTCTTGTTTATGGTGTAAGTCGCATGTACCTGTCCAATTTTTCCAACACCGTTTATTGAAGCAATTGTCTTTATTTTATGCTCTTGCCTCCTTTGTCAAATACTAATTGAGCATAATGGCTTGTGTGGACTTCTGGGTTCTCTGCTCTGTTCCACTGATTATATGCCAGTTCTTGTGCCAGTACCAGGCTATTTTGGGTATCATATCTTTGTGGTATAACATGATATTTGGTATTGTGATCCCCCTAACTTTGTTCTTCTCTCTTAAGCAGGCTGCAGCTATTTGGAGTCTTTTTTGGTTCCATATACATTTTTGGAGTATTTGTTCCAGATCTGTGAAATATGCCATTGATATTTTAATGGAGATTGCACTGAATGTATAGATTGATTTGGGTATTATGGTCACTTTACTAATTAATTAATTAATTAATTAGTTTGTTTAAAATATTACATATGTCTTCTTTTTTAAAAAATCTGTAAATTTTTATTTTATTTTATTGATTAAGGTATTACATATGTGTCCTTATCTCCCTATTGCCCCCAACGCACCCACTCTTGCCCTCACCCCCGGTTGCTGTGTCCATTGGTTAGGCTTATATGCATGTATACAAGTCCTTTGGTTGATCTCTCCTCCTTACTGCCACCCTCCCCTATCTTCCCTTTGAGGTTTGATGGTCTGAAAGATGCCTCTCTGTCTCTGGATCTGTTTTTTTCATTAGTTTATGTTGTTCATTATATTACACAAATGAGTGAGATCATGTGATATTAACTTTCTCCAACTGACTTATTTTGCTTAGTATAATGATTTCTAGTTCCATCGATGCTCTTGCAAATGTCAGGAGTTGCTTCCTTTTTACAGCAGCGTAGTATTCTATTGTGTAGATGTACCACAGTTTTCTAATCCACTCATCTGGGGTGGGCACTTAAGCTGTTTCCAAATCTTATTAATTGTAAATTGTGCTGCTATGAACATAGGGTTGCATATATCTCTTCTGATTGGTGTTTCTGATTTCTTGGGATATATTCCTAGAAGTGGGAGTACTGGGTCAAATGGGAGTTCCATTTGTAGTTTTTTGAGGAACTCCATAGTGTTCTCCACAGTGGCTTCACCAGTCTCTATTCCCACCAGCAGTGCACGAGGGTTCCTTTTTCTCCGCATTCTTGCCTGCGCTTGTCATTTGTTGATGATAGCCATTCTGACAGGTGTGAGATGGTACCTCCTTGTTGTTTTGATTTGCATCTCTCAGATGATTAGTGACTTTGAGGATATTTTCATATATCTCTTGGCCTTCTTTATGTCCTCCTAATATCTTTGAAAAGCAATGTCCACAGAAGGGAATTAACAACAATAATAACAACAATTATTTGTCTTAATTTATTAAGGAATTTTAAACAAAATAACACCTCACCTTAGATTTCAGAAGCAAAACATCATTGTATAATTTATGTAGATAATAAGCAACAAAGAAAATACTTACTCTTCTGACAATCATAGTCTTGATAGTCACTTAATCCCCAAATTCCTCAGGATGACAAAAACTGACCAGAATATGTCAGCGGAGATAGGTAGGTGCACGGCCAGTCACATATTTTTTTGAAGCCTTACTCAACCCCACAGGCAGGATTTCTCTATCTCTAAAATCTTTTAGAGACTCTCTCATCAAGATCTTGATCTCACTTTAAATCTAAGCAATATTTTCTAATACTCCCTTTAAGTAAAATGCTAAACAAACAAGCAAACAAATAATCCAATCATAAAATGGGCAGAGGACCTGACAGACACGTTTCCTAAGAAGACATACAAATGGCCAACAGATATATGAAAAGATGCTCAACTTCACTAGTTATCAGGGAAATGCAAATCAAAACTACAATGAGATACCAGCTCACATAATAGCCATCTGTTAGAATGGTTATTATCAACAAGGCAAGTAATAACAAGTGTTGGTGAGGTTGTGGAGAAAAAGGAACCTTTGCTCATTGCTAATGTTAACTGGTATAGCCACAATGGAAAAACAGTGCATTTTCTCAAAAAATTAAGGGTAGAGTTACCATATGATCCAGAATTTCTTCTTCTGGATATCTACCCCAAAAACTTGAAAGCATTTGTTTGCAAAGACATATGCACCCCCACGTTCTTTGCAGCATTATTCACGATGGCCAAGACATGGAAACAACCAAAGTATTTTTTGACAGATGATTGGATAAAGATGATGTGGTACATATACACAATGGATTACTACTCAGGCATAGTGAAAGATTAAATACTGCTGTTTGTGAGAACATGAATGGATCTTGAGAATATCATGTTAAGCATAATAAGTCAGATAGAGTCAAGTGCCAAAAGATTTCACTCATATGTGGGATATAAAACTGAAAGCAACAAGTGAACAAACCAGAGAAACAATGAAAAACTCATAGACACAGACAACAGTATGGTGGTTACCAGAGGAAAAGGAGGTGTGGGTGGGGTAGTAAAGCGACAAATATATGGTGATGGAAGATGATTTGGTTTTGGGTGTTGTGCACACAATGCAACATACAGATCACATTTTATAGAAATGTGCACTTGAAACCTATACAATCTTACTAATCACTGTCACCCCAATAAATTTAAATAAAAAATGAAAAGAAAAAAGGGGTAAAAAAGTTAGTGTGTGTAGGACCTCTTTTTGGTTTTTAGAGAATTTGAAGATATGGTGCCTTTGGCACATTGGCACATTTAAAAAAATGTACTCAGTCTGTAAATAAGTAAATAAATACTCATATCCTCGGTGACTCTGATTGAAAACTCCCCAATAAATCTAATTTCTAAATAACTGTGGGCGTAAGAAATGTCCTACAGGTAGCAGTGGGGACTGTGTTCTTGGGGACAGATGTTGACATGAGCATCAGAAACAGAAGATATGCAATCAGTATCACCATAGGTCTTTTAAAATTAATAGTGAGTGATTTTCCTTATGTATTAATTTTTATAAATACTTGGTTCTGGTTTTAAAAAAATAAATCTGATAATAAAAAAGAAAACACAAGTAAAATCATACACAGTATAGAGATAGCTCTTGCTAGTATTTTGAATATGTACATCCACACATTTTGTATATCCATAAACATATTCATTAAGCATATTTAAAATCTAGGAGCAATTTATAAAAGTAAATCATAAAATTCTATATTTTAGCTTTAGAAACACAGGGAACTAAACATAAACTTTAGCATAAAAATTCCTGGGTATAGTTCTTAATTTATGAATGCTTCATTACTTTTTAAAATAATTTATGTTTTTGCATATTTTGAAAACTCTTCATTAAAATGGCTGCAAGGTATTTATTTGAAGTTTTGTATTTGAAAGACCTCCACAGAAACACACTTGTTCAGCATAATATGAAAATAGATTATTTATTAGGATGTCACCAAAGAATTAATTGTGAAATATCAATTGTTATGTGTGAGAAAGCTACTTTTGCTCCACATACACATTTTCAGATTTATTCCATTTATCCTACCTGTAAGAATTCAGATGTATTGGTATTGCGCTACAAAATAGCAAATTTTTGTACATGTGAGCTAAATTTACTCCCTGAGTTAAGCTCTTGGAATCTGAAAGAGATTGACAGCAGGAACAATATTTTATGAACAAACCTTTGTGCGGTATTTTCAATATACTTCTTCTGATAAAGTCACATACTTTACTTCTACCAATGTACATAAAAGGTCAAGAAAAAACAAATATTACATAGCCATTCCTCCCCGCACCCATAATGTTCTCAAAGTGATAGACTCATCAGAAAGTGAAAAGGGTAATGTAAACACTGGTTATTTTAAACAGTGCTTGAAAAATATTAAGTAGCTATCCCTAGCTGGTTTGTCTCAGTGGATGGAGCATTGGCCTGCTGACTGAAGGATCCCGGGTTTGATTCTGCTAAAGGCACATGCCTGGTTGTGGGCTCGATCCCCAGTAGGGGGAATGTTGGAGGCAGCCTATCAATGATTCTTTCTCATCATTGATGTTTCTATCTCTCTTTCCCTCTCCCTTCCTCTCTGAAATCAATAAAAATATATTTAAGAAATATTAAATAGCTAAAATTTTATTTAGCTAATTTCTACTTCACAGTGAATATGAGAGGAAGTAACAGAGGAACTTCACTGGAAAGGTTTATAAGACAAGAGATTTGAAGAAGTGTGGGTGGTATTACACACTTGTGTATATTATTTTTAATACAATTTTTCCTTATATGATTGTCCTGGGCCAGGTTTGAAATTATGGCAGTCTGAGTAGGAGTATGCCAATAGTCAAGATATAATGTGTATACCATAAAATTTAACAGTATGGCCTGGGCAGTGTGGCTAAGTGGTTGAGTGTTGACCCATGAGCCAGGAGGTCACAGTTTCATTCCTGCTCAGGTCACATGCCAGGGTTATGGGCTCCATCCCTAGTGGGAGGGGTGCAAGAGGCACCTGATCAATGATTCTCTTTCATCATTGACATTTATCTCTCTGCTTCTCCTTTCTGAAATGAATAAAATTAAAAAATAAAAATAAAAGCATATTCAAAATGTTAACAGAATGTATTTCTAACAATACTTGAGGATGGGTCATAATTGTACTAGAACCAATTCTGAGTATTGCTCCTTAGTAAGTGGCAAGGATAGCCCTGTGATACTTTATCTATCAGTTCAGATGACAACTGACTGGAGTTGAAGTAGAGGAGGAGAAGCTTTATCAAACTCGCTGTGATAGCCTGTCCTTTGGGTGAAGACTATACCAAATATAGAAGATCAAGCTCATTCCTTATCAACATGAAGCTTACAATGTCCAGTAGGTGGGGAAAAGGGATGGTGGATCACTATAGGATATTTGCATATCGCAGGTCTAGAAACAGTGCACATCGCTTCCACACCCATCTTGTTAATTATAATATAGGCTACATAGTCACATCTTACAATGTACAAATATGGCAGAAAAATGTGTTCTACTGTGTTTCAAGGGATAGCAACCAAAATGTTTGGCAAAACAGAAATTTCTGCCAGATAGTAAGCATAAATACCTTAGAATTTAGTTTTAATGGGGAGTAAAAATTTGAATAGTCAGGATTCACAGTAAACAAGTCTAACAACAAAGTGAGAATGCCCATATGACTGGAGAATAAGTCATGCAGAGAAAAATAATATTAGAACCTTGGGGTTTTCTGCCTATTTATCTCTCCTTTTAATTGGATTCACTGACTTTTTTTTCCCACTGCATCTTAAAGAGGAATACCATCTTTTTAATTGAGTCATGGAAAGCTTGTTTTACTTGCTTGTTTCTCAGTGTGTAAATAAAGGGGTTCAACATGGGTGAAATGGAAGTAATAAGGAGTGAAATCCCTTTATTCATAGCTACCTCATTTTTGGCTGAAGGTTTGACATAAATGAAGATGCAGCTTCCATAAGTAATGGAAACCACAATCATGTGGGAAGAACACGTGGAAAAGGCCTTTTTCCTTTGCTGGGCAGAGGGAAACCTTAGAATAGTCCTGATGATATAAATGTAGGAAAGAACCACACATATGAGGGTCATGATGAATGTCAACACGGCACACACGATAACCATCTGTTCTATCAACCAGGTGTCTGAGCTAGAGATCTTCAGGAGAGGAGATGCATCACAGAGAAAATGATCAATGACGTTCGAATCACAGAATTCCAGGCCCAAACCCAGACTGATTGGTGGGAGAATGATCATCAGTGCTGCTACCCAACAGGAGAAAATGATGTTCTTGCAGACTCTGCTGTTCATGATGGTGGTGTAATGCAGGGGTTTGCAGATGGCCACGTAGCGATCATAGGACATGGCAGCCAGCAAAAAAAATTCCGTTACTCCAAAGAGGTCTGTAAACAAGAGTTGACTGGCACAAGCATTATAGGTAATGGACTTGTCCCCAGATAATAGGCTATATAGGAATCTGGGAACACAGGCAGTTGTGAAAGAAATTTCTAAGAAGGAGAAATTTTGAAGGAACAGATACATAGGTATTTTTAGGTGGGAATCAATCAGGGTGAGGGTGATGATGGTTAGGTTTCCAGATACACTCAACATGTAGGAAAGAAATAGAAAGATAGAAAGCAATATTTTCAGTGGAGTGTCATCGGTCAGTCCCAGCAAGATGAAGGTTGTTAGTGTAGTTTGGTTTTTCATCCTTGATTATCTTATCCATTCTGCCTCAAATAATAAGACTTTAAATGAGGAACTCCAGAGTCCTGGTCATCTTCTAACCTCAAGAGAAGTAAATCAGTGAGTGATTCCAAATCAGTGTGGAAGTAAGCATATCATCCATTCCAATGTTTGATTATCTCTTTGTGTCATGTAAACTGACTGTTCATATTTAAATCACATATTTGCACTGTGGCTTGTAATTACAATTTAACTGTAATTGGTGTTGGTTTGACATATTATATTATAAACATCAATGAAAGCAAGTCCTAAAAATGGCTTTTGGATCTACTATTCTTACTTTCCCCTAATTCCTAGAAATTGCTTTGGATCTACTATTTTGACTTTCTCCTACTTCCTAACTCCAGAAATGCTTCTAGCAGAAAAGTCCCTAAAAAAACTAACAATGGCTTTTGCTAAGAAAATCCTTGCATTAAAATTTACATGTGTATTAGCAATTAAACTAACAATGAATGCGTATCACATAGTTTATTCTGTTTCAATTTATCCATGGAGTTTCTCTGGTGTGTTTAAAATAGTTTTATGAGTTACATTCTCTTAAAGATTCAGTAAAATATGTTACAATCCAATCTTTTTTAGGTTTTCCTCACAGGGAATTTATTTCAAATATATGTATTTTATACCATTAATATTACCCATGGCTATATTTTACTTCTTCTGTTAGAATACCTTTGTTATACATTTTTATGCTTTTTAGGATATCCTAGTGCTACAAGAAAATTTCCTCCAGCTTACAAGCAGAAATCTGGAACTGTATACTCTGGTTAATTAATTTCCTTTTAAATTCCTTTGACAGTGAAAATCCTAATGCCCTTTAACTATCTGCTTTCTTTCCTCATAAATTAAATGTGGAACTCCCATTTGACCCAGTAATCCCACTTCCAGGAATATATCCCTAGAAATGAGAAGCACCAATAAGAAAGAATATATGCACCCCCATGTTCATAGCAGCACGACTTACAATAGCTAAGATTTGGAAACAGCCTAAGTGCCCATCAGCAGACGAGAGGATTAATAAACTGTGGTACATCAATAGTTGCATTATTCTCTAGATTTTGAGAGCCCTTTCCCATCAAAGCATTAGAGTTAAGACCAGAGCTTTGATATTGATTTATTTCTTATTTATGTTTTTCTATTATTTCTTTCTAAACACTTTTGACAATGACATATTTTCATTCCTTGTTGTATATATTTACTTAAAAATTTGTGACAGACAAATAAGGGAACATTTGAAGTATATTTATAGAGCTGAAGAGCACTATGTTGATTTTTTAATGTTTTGGGTCAGCCTATTTCAGCTGGAAATACATACTACCACCCATTTTAAATATCATTTAGCAATATCAGGTTTAACAAGGTTTAGCAATTTCTCAAACATACTTCAACTTTCTCTCTTAAATTTTACCTACTTGATAATTGTTTTTTCTGTCTTATTAACCACTTATACATTAAGTCATGAGGTCTTTGCATCATTTAAACTACTCTATCCAACATCACCACTAGCTTCCCTCTTGTTTCAATCACTAAGCAAACTTTGGACTTGATTTAACACAAGTTCTATTCTGCATATAAACCATGAACTTATGAAAGGCTTTACAGCTTAATTTTTACCATCTCACATGATCCTGAATTTCTTCCTATCATTTTGTCTATTTTTTTTCCCCATTCTCTTTCATAACTCCTTTTCCTTTTCTAATTAGTTGGTGCACCTGAACTATTTTTTCTAGGCAATATCTCTTTTACTCTGCCCTCTCTCTAGGTAGTTCTAATAAGTGAGGTTATTTCAAGTATGCTGGTGATCCCTGCATTAATATCTGCAGGAAAATGTTATTCTGACTTCAACTTATTCTTAGACATCTAGAACAGACTTAGATGGTTTGATCTTACACTTTTCCTTTTTCTATCCGATCGTCCTTGAGCAATTTGATTAATTTCTTTATCTTGTGTCTTTTATTTGTGTGTGTATGTGTGCAAACTTCAGATAAAATAATATGTACATCTTAGGGTTATAATAAAAAATTTAGATAATATAGATAAAATGTGTACAACTGCTTCTGGAATTAGGCGACCATTCATTACTATTCAGCATTGGGCATTCTAATTTATCTTATGATTTCCTATTGAGAGTCCTATAGATGTGCATATTTCAAGATTTTTCATGTCGCACTCATGACTGTGTTCCCTTCCTTGTCAACAATAAGTCTCATTTAAAAACATTGTTTATTGTTCTTTTTTTTGACTCCCATTTTCAGTTGTCGGTATGTCGTGCCATTTCTGTTTGCTTTTTAATTTGTTCCTTTTATTCTCTCACTCACAACACTACTTTTACTCTCGGTGTCTTTATCTCAGAGCTGAAATATTGCAGAAACATGTTAATATATGGTTAACATATATCTTTGCTTTTCCCATTCAGTATTTTAAAAATCAATGTGATCAGAATCATTTTTCTAAGCCCAGATATGATTTACTCTCCCCTATGTGTTGTGGATGATATTTTTGAATAGAAATTTACCCTATACTATGTTTTTCTTTGAAACTCTAGATCTACCTCTCAGTTAAATGGAAGTTAATTAATTTGGCTTTAGGTAAGAGTTGAGAAGAGGAGAAAGAGGAATGCATTAATGGGTTTGTGTTTCAATGCATCAATCATTTAGGTTAATAAACTATTCCAGTCAATAAATATTTTTTTCAGAGTTATGAGTAATAACTAAATTTCTCACCTTTAGAGAACTTATAAAATTTTTTTATCAATAGATAAGAGAGTTGAGGAATACGTTAGATGATGTAGTGGTTCTGAATAAGATCTCTATATTTGGGGACCTTTACTGTCTTCCACTAACATGGAGTGGGGACAGCAGAAAGAGAAAAATGAGATAGATTTCTGCAATTTCTTCTCCTTGTAGAGATCTAAGGAGAACAATAATGAAGTTGCTCCTTTAACTCAGGCAAAAAAGCCTTAGAAAGTCACATAGTCAAAGGGAAACCAAGATGGAGGCATAAGTAAACACCTAAACTGCTGCCTCGCAAAACAATATCAAAACTACAACTAAAAGACAAAACGGACACCATCTGGAACCACAGGAAAGCTGGCTGAGTGGAAATTCTACAACTAGAAGAAAAGAGGAAAGCACATTGAGACTCAGAAGAGCTACAAAAGGCTGAGGGACGAAGACTCGCACGCAGAGAGGACAGCAGCGTGTCCACTGTGGCTGAGTGAGTGGCTGGCTTTCTAAAGTGGGAGGGAGAAGGAAGCTCCCTACTGGACTGAACTCCAGTCCCAGGGTAGACGCTGGGAAACCAGACTCATTCGGGGGGTATCTGGACTGTCAGGAAAAAAGAAGCACACTGAGACTCGGGAGCTGCGGAAGGCAGATGTATGGAGGTGCACACATGCAGAGATGACTGACTGCTGAATGCACAGGAGACTGAGTGTGTGGCTGGCTTTCTAAAGTGGGAGGGAGACAGAAGCTCCTGACTGCGCTGAACTCCAGTTCTGGTCAAGTTTCTGGGAACCCCGACTTATTCGGGGAGAAACTGGACTGTCTGGCTGCAGGTGACACTTGAGGGTGGCTCTCTCTCAGAGGTGCTTGCAGTGATTAATGAAGGACACTGAAACTCAGGGGCCTCATAGGGCAAGGCTGACGGGAAACCAAGGATCTGCTCCTCCCTGAATCTCTGCCCCATCCAAGCTGAGCAAAGAGGCTTTTGCAATTTTGCAAGTGTTGTCTCATAAGGCTGTCTCCAGCACTGAAATTTTCCCAGCATAGACACAGCTGATCCTCACAGCCAATAGGCCTGGAGGTCAATTCCTCCCAGTGATACCAACAACAATCAAGGCTTAACAACAACAACGCTGAGCATGCAGTCCACAAAGGAGTGCACCAAGAGTGTCCACCTCAGGTAATTGGGGAGGCTGAGCCACTGTGCCCTAGAGGTCACCTAGCACACAAAGCTACTCTACCAACTCAGGGAAGCATCGAAAATGCAGAGACAAAGAAACAGATCACAAATGAAAGAAATGGAGGAAAGCAAATGACTGGATATAGAGTTCAAAATCACGGTTATAATGTTTTTCAAGAATTTCCTAGAAAAGGCCAATAAATTTAGCAAGACCTCGAGGATATGAAAAAGGACCAACTGGAAATTAAACATACAGTGACTGAAATAAAAAAATATTATACAGACACTTAACAGCAGACTAGAGGACCACAAGAATCAAGTCAAAGAGTTGAAATACAAAGAAGCAAAAAACACACAGCCGGGAAAGCAAAAAGAAAAAGAATCCAAAAATATGAAGATAGTGTAAGGAGCCTCTGGGACAACCTCAAGCGTACCAACATCTGAATTATGGGGGTGCCAGAAGAAGAGAGAGAGCAAGATATTGAAAACCTATTTGAAGAAATAATGACTGAAAACGTCCCCCACCTGGTGAAAAAAATAGACTTACAAGTCCAGGAAGTGCACAGAACCCCAAACAAAAGGAATCCAGAGAGGACCACACCAAGATACATCATAATTAAAATGCCAAGAGCAAAAGACAAAGAGAATATATTAAAAGCAGCAAGAGAAAAATAGTTAATTACCTATAAGGGAGCACCCATATGATTGTCAGCTAATTTCTCAACAGAAACTATGCAAACCGAAGGTAGTGGCAAGAAATATTCAAAGTGATGAAGAGCAAGAACCTACAACCCAGATTACTCTACCCAGCAAAGCTATCATTCAAAATTGAAGGGCAGATAAAGAGCTTCACAGATAAGGAAAAGCTAAAGGAGTTCATCACCACCAAACCAGTATTATATGAAATGCTGAAAGGTATTCTTTAAGAAGAGGAAGAAGAAGAAAATAGTAAAGATAAAAATTATGAACAACAAATACATATCTATCAACAAGTGAATCTAAAAATCAAGTGAAAAAAAATCTGATGAACAGAATAAACTGATGAATATAATAGAATCAGGGGCATAGAAAGGGAGTGGACTGACAATTCTCGGGGGAAAGGGGTGTGGGAGGTGCTGGAAGAGACTGGACAAAAAGCGTACACCTATGGATGAGGACAGTGGTGGGGAGGTAAGGGCAAAGGTTGGGGTGAGAACCGGGTGGAGGGGAGCTACTGGGACAAAAAAGAGGAACAATTGTAATAATCTGAACAATAAAGATTTTTTAAATTAAAAAAAAATTTGTAAATAAAAAAAAAGTCACATAGTCTTCCCATTGTAAAGATTGGTATAGAATTAGCAAAAGGGTGTTGTCCTGTCTAGTATGACGTGAAACTAAAGGCAAAGCTTAGATACTCGACAAATTTTCCTGCACTGCAATTTGCCACAGTAATACTATTGGTGTCTTATAACTTATATACAGAGGACTACTAGGTCATAAGAGTAATATGGGCAAGGGAAACAAAAGATCCAAGGCTGTGATGCACATGAATAGTTGTTTGAGGACCAGAACAGAGGATGGATACTGATATCTTTACTTTTTATCACATTGAAATGATGTAATTGTTCCAGAACCAAGCTGAACCTGGGTTGAGGGAGGCATGAAGATGATTCACTAGAGTGAGGTGGTGGAGTTTGGTAGGAAGGGAAGACTGATATTATGTTAATAAAAATATTTATTTTTTTAGAGTGAAATGGAGTTTTGTAACTGAAACATTAATTTTAATTCTTTCAATCACTCTTTTTTGCCCTCATTATAAAAATTAAGCTTCTTAGTTAGCATATGAAGAGCTTTCTAATATTTCTGCTATCAGTCCACAAAATTTCCCTCATTTCTTGTTTTTTTCCTACTAGGGTACTTGCATTGGCTCATACCATATACCGGCAAGAGACACTATATCATAGTGATTAAGAGTATGACATATAGAGTCGGGCTGCTGGTGTCATCTCTCCTGATTCAATTTGCTTCCCTAGACTTATCTACTAGCGGTTTCCATTAAAGGTGATGCTTAAAATTGCCTGTGGAGATTCTCAGATGCTGGTCCTTTTGTTTTTAAAGATCTCTATACTGGTAGTCTCTAAGTGCTCTATCCCTATTTTAAGTTTTAGGTTAGGCATTAATTCCACCAAGAATCTATAACTTTTTAAGAAAGATGTATCTTTTCTTCTTACTCTTCCTATTGTAGCCTATGATTATTATTTATTATCTCTGATGACTAAATTGTCAAACTGTATAAACATATCTTATTTTGACATTGTTTTGTCCCAAGCAGCCAGCTTATTTCCAGAGGCAAAATAAGAGTTCCTTAAAAGTTTGTGGAAATAAAGTAAGAATGACTATTATATTTGCTTTTTTTTCTTTAAAATGTGTTTTAAAGGTATTTTAGTCTCTGGAATTAGACTGTGGAGTTCTCATTTCCCTTTTCCTCTTCGGTTTTAGTTTCCTCCATAATATTTAGTTCATGGAATCCATGTGATTGTTGATTGCTATATTCCAGGCAAAGTCCCTGGCAGATAGGAAGTTAAAGCTCTCACTCCTTTGACTTCCTCCTCTGCCTACTTCCCCCCCATAACCTTCTGTAATGCTTATTGTAATGTGTGAGGGCACTAATCAGTGACAGTACACTATTGTTTTTTCTGCATCCTTTTGTTTGTTTGTTAATCCTCACCATAGAATATTTTCCCATTGATTTGTTGAGAGAGTGGAAGTGAGGGAGGGGTGGGAAGTGAGTGAGAGACACATGCATTGGTTGCCTCTGGCCTGTGCTCTGTCTCAGGCCTGGTATGAACCTGCAACCCAGATACCACCCTTCACCAGGATTCAAACCCCAGACTCTTCACTCTAACCGCTGAGCGACAATGACTAGGAGAGTTCCTGCATTCTTTATAAAGCTTGTGAATTTTGGTGCCTCTTATAACCTGTTCAATGTCCTGTGAAGAAATACTAAGGGCAGAGTTTAGAGACTGCAATTTTGAACATGAGCCAATAGGTACTTCACATTTCTTTCTCAACCCCCATTAACACTTAATCACATGGGCAGATATTTCCGTTTGTAAATAGCTGTAAAGAGTCTATGTCTTTGGTTTCTCTGCATTTCAAAGAGAAAGGAATTTTCCATGAGAAATTTAATTAGTTTGGTATATTAATGGCTTCACATATTTCTAGCAATCCTACCCCACATGAAAGCTACAGGTGTGTTTTCCTAATGTCAGTTGAATTGAGGCAAATGGTTTCAATCAAGGCAGTAACAAATAACAGCATTAGAGTGCTGGAGACAGAGAATTACCTATGGTTTACAGGCATCTCTGCAGAAAAGGAGCACTAATCTAGTCTGAGAGGGAGATATAATTAGCTGTTAGTCAGGTATCTTTTTAGATACTGTCATATAGGAATTGCCCTTTTGAACCAAACAGAAAATTCTTAAGCTCTCAATACTTCACTGTGGCATTTTAACTCAGAGCATTGTCCACATTCCAAACTCTTCTCCCTTTCCAATCACCAATACTTACCTCATGTGATAGCAATATTTAAGTGAATGTTCTGGTAGACCACTTTCATTCAGGTGAATTTTCTATTTCTTATATGTAAAGGAATATTTTCAAATATGATGAAATCATTGATCTCTACTAACAACATTTCTAATAATAATGTGTATAATGTTGCTATGAATACTCATGCATTCATTCAGAAGGTATTTATTGAGAATCTATGATATGACAGGTAGTGCTACAGATATTAAAGATAAAGAGTGAGCAGGTACTGACCCCTCTCTAATGATGCATGTAATAAATATTTCAAATAAGTATAATCCCTTCAGATTTCTTTTTTATAATACAAATTAGCATTAGAAATAACTATTTTATTTTTCAGAGATACCCAATATTGCCATCTCTGATTTTTAAGCAGATTAGTCATATTTTCTAGGACTAAGGAACTAGAACTTTGAATGATGAAAGAAACTGAATTGCCAAACAAAAACATACTTACTCTTATGGAAGGTAATCCTGGCTTCCGTTGAATGTGTAACCTGGTAATCCCGAAGGTGAAACTGAAACTATAAGTGGGGTCAGTTAATGTGCCCAAATGCTCCTCTCATGAAGAAATACACATTCACGGATAATTGTTTTCTCATAGAAAGTGCCAAAAGCCTCTTACTAAAGATTCTATTTCCCTTTAAACCTAGAGAACAATTTCTTATATTGGACAGCTGAAACAAAAAGTCATGTATTTTGAATGTCTGAGAAATATAAGGTAATTTTTAAAGAAGATTTTGAAAGAGGTGATTTCTGATTTCTCTGGGAAAGATTTTTACACAGTGAAGAAAGATTAAGATGACTTTTATAATCTCAGACTCTTATGGATGTACAGGGGCCCTCTGTGTGGATAAGTAAAGGGCCCTTCATGACCAAGTTCAAACATGACTAATGATTTTAACATGCACTGAATTTTGGCAAAATAACTAGAGGGAGCAGTGGGAATAATGTCCTTGGAGACAATAAGATGCAACAATTACAAGAGACACATTCCAAGTGCAGAACAATAATTGTATGGTGAAAAGATTTCTGGCTACTCTAACAAAGTGTTAACAAAAGACAACAAAATTGCTCTGTCTGCTTTTTCTATAAAAAAAAATATCTTGCCGAAACCGGTTTCGCTCAGTGGATAGAGCTTCGACCTGCGGACTGAAAGGTCCCGGGTTCGATTCCGGTCAAGGGCATGTACCTTGGTTGCAGGCACATCCCCAGTGGGAGGTGTGCCGGAGGCAGCTGATCGATGTTTCTCTCTCATCGATGTTTCTAGCTCTCTATCCCTCTCCCTTCCTCTCTGTAAAACATCAATAAAATATATGTAAAAAAAATCTTGAAAGTATTATAGACACAATTTCTAGTCCGACAACTGTACACACTTTCCCAGGGTAAAAATATAAGTTTGTATCATAATCTGTATTGTACTCTTTTTATGTGTAAGCCATTATCTAATAAAGCTTCCCAAATTTCATTATTAATATTTATATATTAAAAATCTCATTTTTAATAAACATCATTTTTTTCCTGTTTAAATGATCACAAGAGGAATTTCTGATGTAAAACCCACTTACCTACTAGAATTTTGAAGTGTATTGCCACATTTTGCTTCCAATGTATAATTCCGCATGATATACAACACCATGTTTGGGTCTCTCTGTGTCACTATTGGCACTGTGGGACCTGAAGGAATTTCACACTTCTCCTTGCTTGAGTTTTGAGTCAAGAAGAGAGCAAAAAGTAGACAAGTAAATGGAGATTAAAATACCAATTTTATTATAGCTAGAAATATTTAAAACGTGGCTTTGAACATCCTGATAAGAACCTCCCGAGTTAGCCATTATGTCTCAGATAGACAGTTCTAGAAACCCAACTCTACCCCACCACTGGGGCAGACTCTTGTTTCATGAATTTGAACAGTTAGACATCTGTCTATCTGTAGAAAACCCCCCAATATAAAACAGGAGTGGGAATATTGTAGTTCACAATCCACCTTTCGGGTAAGTCTGTTTTCAACCTCAGGGGAAGGATAGTAGGAGAGTGGCCAGGAGGTTACACAAATAAATTATTGATAAAAGTCTTCCAAATTTTAGAAATAAATCAGAAGAGTGACTTAATGAGTATAATAGCTGTAGAAAATAGCTATAAATAAATTATTTAATTATGCAGGAAAATGCACAGGCATTTGACTTGGCTATGTACTTTTGCCTAAACTCCAGACACTGTGAAGTGAAACAGTAGCTGTAGGTTTGTATTCAGTAGAAAACATACCCTAAAGATCATAGTTTTAGGGCATTATTGGATATTAGTCAGTTCAATATCTATCAGATACTGAATAGCAGTCCTCTTTTTTAAAAAATTTACCTTTATTATTGAAAGTATTATCGATGTCCTCCTCTTTTTCCCCATTGACCCTCTCTACTTCGCCCTGCCCACCCTCCAGACCTTCATCACACTATTGTCTGTGTCCATGGGTTATGCATATATGCATATAAGTTCTTTGGTTTATCACTCCTCTCTTCCCCCCAATAGCCCCTACCTTCTCTCTGAGAATCATCACTCTGTTCCATGCTTCTGTGTCTCTGGATCTATATGGTTCATCAGTTTATTGTGTTCACTAGATTCCACATATGAGTGAGATCATGTGACACTTGTCATTCTCTGACTGGCTTATTTCACTTAGCACAATATTCTCCAGGTCTATTCATGCTGTCTCAAAGTGTAAGAAATCCCTTTTTTCCAGCTGCATAATATTCCATGGTGTAAATGTACACCATTTTTAATCCACTTATCTACTGATGGGCACATGGGCTGTTTCTAGATTTTAGCTATTTTAAGTTGCACTGCTATAAACATAGGGGTGCATATATTCTTTCTGATTGTTGTTTTGGGTTTCTTAGGATATATTCCTAGAAGTGGGATCACTGGCTCAAATGGCAATTGCATTTTTAATTTTTTGAGGAAACTCCATACCATTTTCCATAATGGCTGCACCAGTCTGGATTCCCACCAGCAGTGTACTAGGGTTTGCTTTTCTCCATAACCTTGCCAGCACTTGTTATTTGTTGTCTTGTTGATGGTAGCCATTCTGACAAGTGTGAGGTGATACCTCATTGTTGTTTAAATTTGCATCTATGTGATGATTAGTGATTTGAGCATTTTTTCATATGTTTCCTTGCCATCTGTATGTCAACTTTGGAGAAGTGTCTATTTATGTCCTTTGCTCATTTTTAAATTAGAATGTTTGTCTTCCTGATGTTAAGTTGTATGAGTTCCTTACATACTTTGGAAATTAACCCCTTACCAGATATATCATTGGCAAATATGTTCTCCCATGCAGTGGGCTCCTTTTTCATTTTGTTGTGGTTTCTATTGCTGTGTGGGAGCTTTTTGTTTGGATGTAGTCCTGTTTATTTTTTCCTCTGTTTCTCTTGCCTTGGACATATATCTGGAAACCTATTGCTAGGGGAGATGTCTGAGATTTTGCTGCCTATGGTTTTTTCTAGGATTTTTATGGTTTCATATTAATATTTAAGTCTTTTATCCATTTTGAGTTCATTCTTTTTTATGGTGTAAGTCGCAGGTACCTGTCCAATTTTTCCAACACCATTTATTGAAGAGATTGTCTTTATTTTATGCTCTTTCCTCCTTTGTCAAATATTAGTTGAGCATAATGGCTTGTGTGGACTTCTGGGTTCTCTGCTCTGTTCCAATGATCTATATGCCAGTTTTTGTGCCAGTACCAGGCTATTTTGAGTATCATATTTTTATGGTATAACATGATATTTGTTATTGTGATCCCCCTAACTTTGTTCTTCTCTCTTAAGCAGGCTGCAGCTATTTGGGGTCTTTTTTGGTTCCATATACATATTTGGCGTATTTGTTACAGATCTGTCCAATATGCCATTGATATTTTAATGGGGATTGCACTGAATGTATAGATTGATTAGGGTATTATGGTCATTTTATTAATTAATTTGTTTGTTTAAAATATTACATATGTCTTCTTTTTTTAAAAATCTGTAAATTTTTATTTTATATTATTGATTAAGGTATTACATATGTGTCCTTATCTCCCTATTGCCCCCAATCCATCCACTCATGCCCTCATCCCCCGGTTGTCTGTGTCCATTGGTTAGGCTTATATGCATGCATACAAGTCCTTTGGTTGATCTCTCCCCCTTACTGCCACCCTCCCATACCTTCCCTGTGAGGTTTGATGGTCTAAAGATGCCTCTCTGTCTCTGGATCTGTTTTTGTTCATCAGTTTATGTTGTTCATTATATTACACAAATGAGTGAGATCATGTGATATTAACTTTCTCCAACTGACTTATTTTGCTTAGTATAATGATTTCTAGTTTCCTCCATGCTGTTGCAAATGTCAGGAGTTCCTTCCTTTTTACAGCAGTGTAGTATTCCATTGTGTAGATGTACCACTGTTTTCTAATCCACTCATCTGGGGTGGGCACTTAGGCTGTTTCCAAATCTTAGCTATTGTAAATTGTGCTGCTATGAACATAGGGTTGCATATATCTTTTCTGAGTGGTATTTCTGATTTCTTGGGATATATCCCTAGAAGTGGAAGCACTGGGTCAAATGGGAGTTCCATTTTTAGTTTTTTGAGGAAACTCCATACTGTTCCCACAGTGGCTGCACCAGTCTGCATTTTCACCAGCAGTTCACGAGGGTTCCTTTTTCTCCACATCTTCGCCAACGCTTGTCATTTGTACATTTGTTGATAATAGCCATTCTTACAGGTGTGAGAGGGTACCTCCTTGTTGTTTTGATTTGCAGCTCTCAGATGATTAGTGACTTTGAGCATATTTCATATGTCTCTTGGCCTTCTGTATGTCCTCCTTCTAATCTCTTTGAAAAGCAATGTACACAGAGGGAATTAACAACAATAATAACAACAATTATTTGTCTTAATTTATTAAGGAATTTTAAACAAAATATCACAACACCTTAGTTTTCAGAAGCAAAACATCATTGTATAATTTATGTAGATAATAAACAACAAAGACAATACTAACTCTTCTGACAATCATAGTCTTGATAGTCACTTAATCCCCAAATTCCTCAGGATGACAAAAACTGACCAGAATGTGTCAGTGGAGATAGGTAGGAGCACGGCCAGTCACATATTTTTTTGAAACCTTACTCAACCTCACAGGCAGGATTTCTCTATCTCTAAAATCTTTTACAGACTCTCTCAACAAGATCTTGATCTCACTTTAAATCTGAGCAATATTTTCTTGTACTCCCTTTAAGTAAAATGCTAAACAAAAAAGCAAAAAAAATAGTCCAATTATTAAATGGGCCGAGGACCTGACAGACACTTCTAAGAAGTCATACAAATGGCCAACAGATATATGAAAACATGCTCAACTTCACTAGTTATCAGGGAAATGCAAATCAAAACTACAATGAGATACCAGCTCACATAATAGCCATTTGTTAGATGTTTATTATCATCAAGGCAAGTAATAACAAGTGTTGGTGAGGTTGTGGAGAAAAAGGAACCTTTGCTCATTGCTGAATGTAAACTGGAATAGCCACAATGGAAAAACAGTGCATTTTCTAAAAAAATTAAGGGTAGAGTTACCATATGATCCAGAATTTCTTCTTCTGGATATCTACCCCAAAAACTTGAAAGCATTTGTTTGCAAAGACATATGCATCCCCCTGTTCATTGCAGCATTATTCACGATGGCCAAGACATGGAAACAACCAAAGTATTTTTTGACAGATGATTGGATAAAGATGATGTGGTACATATACACAATGGATTACTACTCAGGCATAGGGAAAGGTAAAATACTGCCATTTGTGACAACATGAATGGATCTTGAGAATATCATGTTAAGTATATTAAGTCAGATAGAGTCAAGTACCAAAATATTTCCCTCATATGTGTGATATAATACTGAAAGCAACAAGTGAACAAACCAGAGAAACAAACAAAAACTCACAGACACAGACAACAGTATGGTGGTTACTAGAGGAAAAGGAGGTGTGCGTGGGGTAGTAAAGGGACAAATATATGGTGATGGAAGATGATTTTGTTTTGGCTGGTGGGCACACAATGCAACATACAGATCACATTTTATAGAAATGTGCACTTGAAACCTATATAATCTTATTAATCACTGTCACCCCAATAAATTTAAATAAAAAATGAAAAGAAAAAAGGGGTAAAAAAGTTAGTGTGTGTAGGACCTCTTTTTGGTTTTTAGAGAATTTGAAGATATGGTGCCTTTGGCACATTGGCACATTTAAAAAAAATGTACTCAGTCCGTAAATAAGTAAATAAATACTCATATCCTTGGTGACTCTGATTGAAAACTCCCCAATAAATCTAATTTCTAAATAACTGTGGGCATAAGAAATGTCTTAAAGGCAGCAGTGGGGACTGTGTTCTTGGGGACAGATGTAGACATGAGCATCAGAAACAGAAGATATGCAATCAATATCACCATAGGTCTTTTAAAATTAATAGTGAGTTATTTTCCTTATTCATTAATTTTTATAAATACTTGGTTCTGATTGTAAAAAAATAAATCTGATAATAAAAAAGAAAACACTTGTAAAATCATACATAGTATAGAGATAGCTCTTGCTAGTATTTTGAATATGTACATCCACACATTTTGTATATCCATGAACATATTCATTAAGCATATTTAAAATCTAGGAGCAATTTATAAAAGTAAAACATAAAATTCTATATTTTAGCTTTATAAACACAGAGAACTAAACATAAGCTTTAGCATAAAAATTCCTGGGTATAGTTCTTAATTTATGAATGCTTCATTACTTTTAAAAATAATTTATGTGTTTGCATATATTAAAAACTCTTCTTTAAAATGGCTGCAAGGTATTTATTTGAAGTTTTGTATTTGAAAGACCTCCACAGAAACACACTTGTTCAGCATAATATGAAAATAGATTATTTATTAGGATGTCACCAAAGAATTAATAGTGAAATATCAATTGTTGGGTGTCAGAAAGCTACTTTTGCTCCACATACTCATTTTCAGATTTATTCCATTTATCCTAGCCTGTAAGAATTCAGATGTATTGGATATGGCGCTATAAAATAGCAAATTTGTGTACATGGGAGCTAAATTTACTCCCTGAGTTAAGCTCATGGAATCTGAAAGAGATTGACAGCAGGAACAATATTTTATGAACAAACCTTTGTGGGGAATCTTCAATATACTTCTTTTGATAAAGTCACATACTTTACTTCTACCAATGTACATAAAAGGTCAAGGAAAACCAAATATTACATAGCCATTCCCCTCCACCACCCCCATAATGTTCTCAAAGTGATAGACTCATCAGAAAGTGAAAAGGGTAATGTAAACACTGGTTATTTTGAACAGTGCTTAAAAAATATTAAATAGCTAGCCCTAGCTGGTTTGGCTCAGTGGATAGAGTATTGACCTGTTGATGGACAATCCCGGGTTTCATTCTGCTTAAGAACACATGCCTGGTTGTGGGCTAGATCCCAGTAGGGGGAGTGTTGGAGGCAGCCTATCAATGATTCTTTCTCATCATTGATGTTTCTATCTCCTCCTCTCTCTTCCTGACTAAAATCAATAAAAATATATTTAAGAAATATTAAATAGGTAAAATTTTGTTTAACTAATTTCTACCTCACAGTGCATATGAGAGGAAGTAACAGAGGAACTTCACTGGAAAGGTTTATAAGACAGGAGATTTGAAGAAGGGTTGGTTGTATTACAAACTTGTGTATATTATTTTTAATACAATTTTTCCTTATATGATTGTCCTGGGCCAGGTTTGAATTTATGGTTGCCTGAGTAGGAGTATGCCAATAGTCAAGATATAATATCTATACCATAAAATTTAACAATATGGCCTGAGTAGTGTGGCTAACGGTTGAGCATTGACCCATGAGCTAGGAGGTTACAGTTTCATTCCTGGTCAGGTCACATGCCAGTATTATGGGCTCCATCCCTAGTGGGAGGCGCGCAAGAGGCACCTGGTCAATGATTCTCTTTCATCATTGACGTTTCTCTCCCTGCATCTCCTTTCAGATATCTGAAATCAGTAATATTAAAAAATAAAAATAAAAGCATATTAAAAATGTTGACAGAATGTATTTCTAACAATACTTGAGGATGGGTCATAATTGTACTAGAACTAATTCTGAGTATTGCTCCTTAGTAAGTGGCAAGGATAGCCCTGTGATACTTTATCTATCAAGTCAGATGACAACTGACTGGAGTTGAAGTAGAGGAGAAGCTTTATCAGACTTGCTGTGATAGCCTGTCCTTTGGGTGAAGACTATACCAGAGATAGAAGATCAAGCTCATTCATTATCAACATGAAGCTTACAATGTCCAGTAGGTGGGGAAAAGGGATGGTGGATCAACTATTGAATATTTGCATAGTGCAAGTCTAGAAACAGTGCACAGCGCTTCCACACCCATCCTGTTACCTTTAATATAGGCTACATAGTCACATCTTACAATGTACAAATATGGCAGAAAAATGTGTTCTACTGTGTTTCAAGGGATAGCAACCAAAATGTTTGGCAAAACAGAAATTTCTGCCAGATAGTAAGCATAAATACTTTAGAATTTAGTTTTAATGGGGAGTAAAAATTTGAATAGTCAGGATTCACAGTAAACAAGTCTAACAACAAAGTGAGAATGCCCATATGACTGGAGAATAAGTCATGCAAAGACACATAATATTAGAAGCTTGGGGTTTTCGGCCTATTTATCTCTCCTTTTAATTGGATTCACTGACTCATTTTTTTCCTCTGCATCTATAAGAGGAATACCATCTTTTTAATTGAGTCATGGAAAGCTTGTTTTACTTGCTTGTTTCTCAGTGTGTAAATAAAGGGGTTCAACATGGGTGAAATGGAAGTAATAAGGAGTGTAACACGTTTATTTATAGCTACCTCATCCTTGGCTGAAGGTTTGACATAAATGAAGATGCAGCTTCCATAAGTAATGGAAACCACAATCATGTGGGAAGAACACGTGGAAAAGGCCTTTTTCCTTTGCTGGGCAGAGGGAAACCTTAGAATAGTCCTGACGATATAAATGTAGGAAAGAACCACACATATGAGGGTCATGATGAATGTCAACACAGCACACACGATTACCATCTGTTCTATCAACCAGGTATCTGAGCAAGAGATCTTCAGGAGAGGAGATGCATCACAGAGAAAATGATCAATGACGTTCGAATCACAGAATTCCACGCCCAAACCCAGACTGTATGGTGGGAGAATGATCATCAGTGCTGCTACCCAACAGGAGAAAATGATGTTCTTGCAGACTCTGCTGTTCATGATGGTGGTGTAATGCAGGGGTTTGCAGATGGCCACGTAGCGATCATAGGACATGGCAGCCAGAAGAAAAAATTCCGTTACTGCAAAGAGGTCTGTAAACAAGAGTTGACTGAAACAAGCATTATAGGTAATGGACTTGTCCCCAGATAATAGGCTATATAGGAATCTGGGAACACAGGCAGTTGTGAAAGAAATTTCTAAGAAGGAGAAATTTTGAAGGAACAGATACATAGGTGTTTTTAGGTGGGAATCAATCAGAGTGAGGGTGATGATGGTTAGGTTTCCAGATATACTCAACATGTAGGAAAGAAATAGAAAGATAGAAAGCAATATTTTCAGTGGAGTGTCATCGGTCAGTCCCAGCAAGATGAAGGTTGTTAGTGTAGTTTTGTTTCTCATCCTTGATTATCTTGCCCATTCTGCTTCAAATAATAAGACTTTATATGAGGAACTCCAGAGTCCTGGTCATCTTCTAACCTCAAAAGAAGTAAATCAGTGAGTGATTCCAAATCAGTGTGGAAATAAGCATATGATACATTCCAATGTTTGATTATCTCTTTGTGTCACATAAACTGACTGTTCATATTTAAATTACATATTTGCACTGTGGCTTGTAATTACAATTTAACTGTAATTGGTGTTGGTTTGACATATTATATTATTAACATCAATGAAAGCAAGTCCTAAAAATGGCTTTTGGATCTACTATTCTTACTTTCCCCTACTTTCTAGAAGTTGCTTTGGATCTACTATTTCACTTTCTCCTACATCCTAACTCCAGAAATGCTTCTAGCAGAAAAGTCCCTAAAAAAACTAACAATGGCTTTTTCTATAAAATCCTTGCACTAAAATTTACATGTGTATTAGCAATTAAACCAACAATGAATGCATATCACATAGTTTATTCTGTTTCAACTCATACATGGAGTTTCTCTGAAGTGTGTTTAAAATAGTTTTATTGGATACATGCTCTTAATGATTCAGTAAAATATGTTACAATCCAATGTTTTTGAGGTTTTCCTCACAGGAAATTTATTTTAAATATATGTATTTTATACTGTTAATATTACCCATGGCTATATTTTACTTCTGCTGTTAGAATACCTTTATTACACATTTTTATCCTATTTAGGATATCCTAGTGCTACAAAGAAAATTTCCTCCAGCTTACAAGCAGAAATCTGGAACTGTATACTCTGGCTAATTAATATCCTTTTAAATTCCTTTCCTGTGACAGTGAAAACCCTAATTCCCTTTAACTATCTGCTTTCTTTCCTCAGAAAATTAAATATGGAACTCCCATTTGACCCAGTAATCCCACTTCCAGAAATATATCCCAAGAAATCAGAAGCACCAACAAGAAACAGCACGACTTACAATAGCTAAGATTTGGAAACAGCCTAAGTGCCCATCAGCAGATGAGAGGATTAAAAAACTGTGGTACACATATAGTTTCATTATTCTCTAGATTTTGAGAGCCCTTTTCCCATCAAAGCATTAGAGTTAAGACCAGAGCTTTGATATTGATTTTTTTCTTATTTATGTTTTTCCATTATTTCTTTCTACACACATTTGACAATGACATATTTTTACTTCTCATTGTATATATTTACTTCAAAATTTGTGACAGACAAATAGGGGAACATTTGAAGAATATTTATAGAGCTGAAGAGCACTATCTTGATTTTTTAATGTTTTGGGTCAGCCTATTTCAGCTGGAAATACACACTACCACCCATTTTAAATATCATTTAGCAATATCAGGTTTAACAAGGTTTAGCAATTTCTCAAACATACTTCAACTTTCTCTCTTAAATTTTACCTACTTAATAATTGTTTTTTCTGTCTTATTAACCACTTATACATCAGGTCATGAGGTCTTTGCATCATTTAAACTACTCTAGCCAACATCACCACTAGCCTCCCTCTTGTTTCAATCATTAAGCAAACTTTGGACTTGATTTAACTCAAGTTCTCTTCTGCATATAAACCGTGAACTTATGAAAGTCTTTACAGCTTCATTTCTACCACCTCACATCCTGAATTTCTTCCTATCATTTTGTCTATTTTTTTCCCATTCTCCTTCATAGCCCCTTTTCCTTTTCTAATTTGTTGGTTCACCTGAACTTTTTTTTCTAGGCAATATCTCTTTTACTCTGCCCTCTCTCTAGGAAGTTCTAGTAAGTGAGGTGATTTCAAGTAGGCTGATGATCCCTGCATTAATATCTGCAGGAAAATGTTATTCTGACTTCAACTTATTCTTAGACATCTAGATCAGACTTAGATGGTTTGATCTTACACTTTTCCTTTTTTCTATCCGATCGTCCTTGAGCAATTTGATTAATTTCTTTATCTTGTGTCTTTTATTTGTGTGTGTATGTGTGCAAACTTCAGATAAAATAATATGTACATCTTAGGGTTATAATGAAAAATTTAGATTACATAGATAAAATGTGTACAACTGCATCTGGAATTAGGGGACCATTCATTACTATTCAGTATTGGGCGTTCTTATTTTATCTTATAATTTCCTATAAAGAGTCCTCTAGATGTGCATATTTCAAGATTTTTCATGTGGCACTCATGACTGTGTTCCCTTCCTTGCCAACAATAAGTCTCATTTAAAAACATTGTTTATTGTTCTTTTTCTTGACTCTCATTTTCAGTTGTTGGCATGTCTTGCCATTTCTGTTTTCTTTTTAATTTCTTCCTTTTATTCTCTCACTCACAACACTACTTTTACTCTCGGTGTCTTTATCTCAGAGCTGAAATATTGCAGAAACATGTTATTATATGGTTAACATATATCTTTGCTTTCCCATTCAGTATTTTAAAATCAATGCAATCAGAATCATTTTTTCTAAGCCCAGATATGATTAACTATCTCCTTTGTGTGTGGACGATATTTTAGAACAGACATTTACCCTATACTATGTATTTCTCTGAAACTCTAGGTCTACCTCTCAGTTAAATGGAAGTTAATTAATGTGGCTTTAGGTAAGAGTTGAGAAGAGGAGAAAGAGGAATGCATTAGTGGGTTTGAGTTTCAATGCATCAATCATTTAGGTTAATGAACTATTCCAGGCAATATATATTTTATTCAGAGTAATGAGTAAGAACAAAATTTCTCACCCTTAGAGAATTTATAAAATTTATTTATCAATGGATAAGAGAGTTGAGGAATAGGTTAGACGATGTAGTGGTTCTGAATAAGATCTCTATATTTGGGGACCTTTACTGTCTTCCACTAACATGGAGTGGGGATAGCAGAAAGAGAAAAATGAGATAGATTTCTGCAATTTCTTCTCCTTGTAGAGATCTAAGGAGAACAATAATGAAGTTGCTCCTTTAACTCAGGCAAAAAAGCCTTAGAATGTCACATAGTCAAAGAGAAACCAAGATGGAGGCATAAGTAAACACCTAAACTGCTGCTTCGCACAACAATATCAAAACTATAACTAAAAGACAAAACGGACACCATCCAGAACCACAGGAAAGCTGGCTGAGTGGAAATTCTACAACTTGAAGAAAAGAGGAAAGCACATTGAGACTCAGAGGAGCTGCAAAAGGCTGAGGTACAAAGTCTCGCACGCAGAGAGGATGGGCGGCTGTGTGCACGTGTGGCTGAGTGAGTGGCTGGCTTTCTAAAGTGGGAGGGAGAAGGAAGCTCCCGACTGGACTGAACTGCAGTACTGGGTTAGACGCTGGGAAACCAGACTCATTCGGGGGGTATCTGGACTGTCAGGAAAAGAGAAAGCACACTGAGACTCAGGAGCTGCGGAAGGCAGAGGTCTGGAGGCGCACACACGCAGAGATGACTGACTGCTGAATGCACAGGAGACTGAGTGTGCGGCTGGCTTTCTAAAGTGGGAGGGAGAAAGAAGCTCCTGACTGGACTGAACTCCAGTCCTGGGTTAGACGCTGGGAAACCAGACTCATTCGGGGGGTATCTGGACTGTTAGGAAAAAATAAAGCACACTGAGACTCGGGAACTGCGGAAGGCAGAGGTCTGGAGGCGCACACACGCAGAGATGACTGACTGCTGAATGCACAGGAGACTGAGTGTGCGCCTGGCTTTCTAAAGTGGGAGGGAGACAGAAGGTCTCCACTGTGCTGAACTCCAGTTCTGGGCAAGTTTCTGGGAACCCCAAATCATTCGGGGAGAAACTGGACTGCCTGGCAGCGGGTGAAACTCGAGGGAGGCTCTCTCTCAGAGGTGCTTGCAGTGATTACGGAAGGACACTGAGACTCAGGGACTTCATAGGGCATGGCTGACGGGAAACCAAGGCTGTCTGCTCCTCCTTGAAACTCCACCCCATCCAAGCTGAGCAAAGAGGCTTTTGCATTTTGTAAGTCTTGTCTCATAAGGCTGTCTCTAGCACAGAAGTTTTCCCAGCGTTGACACAGCTGTTCCTCACAGCCAATTGGCTTGGAGGTCAATTCCTCCCAGTGATACCAACAACAATCAAGACTTAAGTACAACAAGGCTGAGAACACAGTCCACAAAGGGGTGCACCAAGAGTTTCCACCTTAGGTAATTGGGGAGGCTGAGCCACTGTGCCCTAGAGGTCACCTAGCACACAAAGCTACTCTACCAACTCAGGGAAGCAACGAAAATGCAGAGACAAAGAAACAGATCACAAATGAAAGAAATGGAGGAAAGCAAACGACTGGATATAGAGTTCAAAACCACGGTTATAATGTTTTTCAAGAATTTCCTAGAAAAGGCCAATAAATTTAGCAAGACCTCGAGGATATGAAAAAGGACCAACTAGAAATTAAACACACACTGACTGAAATAAAAAACATTATACAGAGCCTTAACAGCAGACTAAAGGACGGCAAGAATCAAATCAAAGAGTTGAAATACAAAGAAGCAAAAAACACTCAGCCGGAAAAGCAAAAAGAAAAAAAATCCAAAAATATAAAGATAGTGTAAGGAGCCTCTGGGACAACTTCAAGCATACCAACATCAGAATTATGGGGGTGCCAGAAGAAGAGAGAGAGCAAGATAATGAAAACCTATTTGAAGAAATAATGACTGAAAACGTCCCCCACCTGGTGAAAGAAATAGACTTACAAGTCCAAGAAGTGCACAGAATCCCAAACAAAAGGAATCCAGAGAGGAGCACACCAAGACACATCATAATTAAAATGCCAAGGGCAAAAGACAAAGAGAGAATATTAAAAGCAGCAAGAGAAAAACAGTTAAATTCCTACAAGGGAGCACCCATACGATTGTCAGCTGATTTCTCAACAGAAACTATGCAGACCCGAAGGTAGTGGCAGGAAATATTCAAAGTGATGAAGAGCAAGAACCTACAACCAAGATTACTCTACCCAGCAAAGCTATCATTCAGAAGTGAAGGTCAGATAAAGAGCTTCACAGATAAGAAAAAGCTAAAGGAGTTCATCACCACCAAACCAGTATTATATGAAATGCTGAAAGGTATTTTTTAAGAAGAGGAAAAAGAAGAAAAAGGTAAAGATAAAAATTATGTACAACGAATACATATCTATCAACAAGTGAATCTAAAAATCAAGTGAATAAAAAAAACCTGATGAACAGAATAAACTGATGAATATAATAGAATCAGGGGCATAGAAAGGGAGTGGACTGACAATTCTTGGGGGGAAAGGGGTGTGGGGGATGCGGGAAGAGACTGGACAAAAAGCGTACACCTATGGATGAGGACAGTGGAGGGGGAGGTAAGGGCAAAGGTTGGGGTGGGAACCGGGTGGAGGGGAGCTACGAGGGCAAAAAAGAGGAACAACTGTAATATTCTGAACAATAAAGATTTATTAAATTAAAAAAATAAAAATTGTAAATAAATAAAAAAAGTGACATAGTCTTCCCATTGTAAAGATTGGTATAGAATTAGCAAAAGCGTGTTGTCCTGTCTAGTGTGACGTGAAACTAAAGGCAAACCTTAGAAACTTGACAAATTTTACTGCACTGCAATTTGCCACAGTAATACTATTGGTGTCTCATAACTTATATACAGAGAACTACTAGGTCTTAAGTGTAACATGGGCAAGGGAAACAAAAGATCCAAGGCTATGATGCACATGAATAGATGTTTGAGGACCAGAACAGAGGATGGATACTGACACCTTTACTTTTTATCACATTGAAAGGATGTAATTGTTCCAGAACCAAGCTTAACCTGGGTTGAGGGAGGCATGAAGATGATTCACTAGAGTGAGGTGGTGGAGTTTGGTAGGAAGGGAAGACTGATATTATGTTAATAAAAATATTTATTTTTTTAGAGTGAAATGGAGTTTTGTAACTGAAACATTAATTTTAATTCTTTCAATCACTTTTTGCCCTTATATAAATTAAGCTTCTTAGTTAGCATATGAAGAACTATCTAATATTTCTGCTATCAATTCACAAAATTTTCCTCATTTCTTGTTTTTTCCTACTAGGGTACTTGCATTCGCTCATACCATATACCAGCAAGAGACACTATGTCATAGTGATTAAGAGCATGACGTATAGAGTCGGGCTGCTGGTGTCATCTCTCCTGATTCAATTTGCTTCCCTAGACTTATCTACTAGCAGTTTCCATTAAAGGTGATGCTTAAAATTGCCTGTGGAGATTCTCAGATGCTGGTCCTTTTGTTTTTAAAGATCTCTCTACTTGTAGTCTCTAAGTGCTCTATCCCTATTTTAAGTTTAGTTTAGGCATTAATTCCACCAAGAATCTATAACTTTTTAAGAAAGATGTATCTTTTCTTCTTACTCTTCCAATTGTAGCCTATGATTATTATTTATTATCCTCTGATGACTAAATTGTCAAACTGTACAAACTAATCTTATTTTGACATTGTTTTGTCCCAAGCAGCCAGCCTATCTCCAGGGGCAAAGTAAGAGTTCCTTAAAAGTTTGTGGAAATAAAGTAAGAATGCCTATCATATTTGCCTTATTTTTAAAAAATTGTGTTTTAAAGGCATTTTAGTCTCTGGAATTAGACTGTGGAGTTCTCATTTCCCTTTTCCTCTTCGGGTTCAGTTTCCTCCATAATATTTAACTCATGGAATCCTTGTGATTGTTGATTGCTATAGTCCAGGCAAAGTCCCTGGCAGATAGGAAGTTAAAGCTCTCTCTCCTTTGACTTCCTCCTCCGCCCCCTCATCTTCCCTCCATAACCTGCTGTAATACTTACTGTAATGTGTGAGGGCACTAATCAGTGACCAGTACACTATTGTTTTTTCTGCATCCTTTGGTTTGTTTGTTAATCCTCACCATAGAATATTTTCCCATTGATTTGTTGAGAGAGTGGAAGTGAGGGAGGGGTGGGAAGTGAGTGAGAGACACATGCATTGGTTGCCTCTGGCATGTGCTCTGTCTCAGGCCTGGGAATAACCTGCAACCCAGATACCACCCTTCACCAGGAATCAAACCCCAGACCCTTCACTCTAACCGCTGAGCGACAATGACTAGGAGAGTTCCTGCATTCTTTATAAAGCTTGTGAATTTTGGTGCCTCTTATAACCTGTTCAATGTCCTGTGAAGAAATACTAAGGGCAGAGTTTAGAGACTGCAATTTTGAACATGAGCCAATAGGCACTTCACATTTCTTTCTCAACCCCCATTAACACTTAATCACATGGGTAGATATTTCCGTTTGTAAATAGCTGTAAAGAGTCTATGTCTTTGGTTTCTCTGCATTTCAAAGAGAAAAGAATTTTCCATGAGAAATTTAATTAGTTTGGTATATTAATGGCTTCACTTATTTCTAGCAATTCTACCCCATATGAAAGCTACAGGTGTGTTTTCCTAAGGTCAGGTGAATTGAGGCAAGTTGTTTCAATCAAGGCAGTAACAAATAACAGCATTAGAGTGCTGGAGACAGAGAATTACCTTGGGCAGTGGTCAGCAAACTGCGGCTCGCCAGCCACATGCGGCTCTTTGGCCCCCTGAGTGTGGCTCTTCCACAAAATACCATGGCCTGGGCGAGTCTATTTTGGAGAAGTGGCGTTAGAAGAAGTTTAAGTTTAAAAAATTTGTCTCTCAAAAGAAATTTCAATCGTTGTACTGTTGATATTTGGCTCTGTTGACTAATGAGTTTGCCAACCATTGACCTAGGGTTTACAGGCAACTCTGCAGAAAAGGAGCACTAATCTAGTCTGAGGGGGGATATAATTAGCTGTTAATCAGGTACCTTTTTAGACAGGGTTATAGAGGAATTGAACTTTTGAACCAAACTGAGAAAATTTTTAAGTTCTCAATACTTCACTGTGGCATTTTAACTCAGAGCATTGTCCACATTCCTAAACTCTTCTCCCTTTCCAATCACCAAAACTTACCTCATATCATACCAATATTTAAGTGAATGTTCTGCTAGACTACTTTCATTCAGGTGAATTTTGTATTTATTATATTTAAAGGAATATTTTCAAATATGATGAAATCATTGATCTCTAATAAGAACATTTCTGGTAATGTGTATAATGTGCTATGAATACTTATGCATTCATTCAGAAGGTATTTATTGGGAATCTATGATATGACAGGTAGTGCTACAGATATCAAACACAAAGAGCGAGCAGGTACTGACCACTCTCTAGTGATGCATGTAATAAATATTTCAAATAAGTATAATCCCTTCAGATTTCTTTTTTATAATACAAATTAACATTAGAAATATCTATTTTATTTTTCAGAGGTACCCAATAATGCCATCTCTGATTTTTAAGCAGATTAATAATATTTTCTAGGACTAAGGAACTAGAACTTTGAATGATGAAAGAAACTGAAATTGCCAAACAAGAAATTACTTACTCTTATGGAAGGTAATCCTGGCTTCAGTTGACTGTGTAATCCTGGTAGTCCCGAAGGTGAAACTGAAAGTATAAGTGGGGTCAGTTAACGTGCCCAAATGCTCCTCTTATGAAGACATACCCATTCACGGATAATTGTTTTCTAGTAGAAAGTGCCAACAGACTCTCACTAAAGATTCTATTTCACTTTAAATCTAGAGAACAATTTCTTATATTGGACGGCTGAAACAAAAAGTCATGTATTTTAAATGTCTGAGAAATATAAGGTATTTTTTTTGAAAGAAATGATTTCTGATTTCTCTGGGAAAGATTTTTACACAGTGAAGGAAGATTGAGATGACTTTTATAATCTCAGACTCTTAGGGATGTACAGGGCCCCTCTTGTGGCTAAGTAAAGGGCCCTTCATGACCAAGTTCAAACATGACTAATGATTTTAACATGCACTGAATTTTGGCAAAATACCTAGAGGGAGCAGTGGGAATAATGTCCTTGGAGACAATAAGATGTAACAATTTCAAGAGACACATTGCAAGTGCAGAACAATAATTGTATGATGGAAAGATTTCTGGCTACTCTTCAACCCATAGATAACAAAGTGTTAACAAAAGACAAAAAAATTGCTTTGTCTGCTTTTTCTATAAAAAAAATCTTGAAAGTAATATAGACACAATTTCTAATCTGACAACTGTACATACTTTCCCAGGGTAAAAATATGTTTGTATCATAATTTTTCTGTATTGTACTCTGTTTATGTGTAAGCCATTATCTAAAAAATTTCATTATTAAAATTTATATGTTAAAAATCTCATTTTTAATAAACATTATTTTTCTGTTTAAATGATCACAAGAGGAATTTCTGATGTAAAACCCACTTACATATTAGAATTTTGAAGTGTATTGCCACATTTTTCTTCCAATGTATATTTCCACATGATATACACACCATTTTTGGGTTTCTCTGTGTCACTTTTGGCACTGTGGGATCTGAAGGAATACCACCCTCATTCCTTGCTTGAGTTTTGAGTCAACAAAGGAGCAAAAAGTAGGCAAGTAAATGGAGATTAAAATACCAATTTTATTATAGATAAAAATATTTAAATGTCGCTTTAAACATCCTGATAAGTACCTCCTGAATTAGCCATATCTGTCAGATAGACAGTTCTAGAAACCCAACTCTACCCCACCTCTTGGGGCAGACCCTTTTGTTTCATGAATTTGAAATGTCTGATATCTATTTGTAGAAAAAAACAATATAAAACAGGAGAGGGAATATTACCTCTCAGGTAAGTCAGTGTTCAACCCCAGGGGAGGGATAATAGGAGAGTGGCCAGGGATAATAGGAGAGTGGAGGATTATTGATAAAAATCCTGCAAATTTTAGAAATAAATCATAAGAATGAATGTCTCTACCATGCCATGATTTAACAGGGCCATTCAATAATTATTTAATTATGCAGGAAAATGCACAAGCATTTGACTTGGCTATGTACTTTTGCCTAAACTCCAGACACTGTGAAGTGAAACTGTAGCTGTAGGTTTGTCTAAAGATCATAGTCTAAAGATCATAGTCTAAAGATCATAGTTTTAGGGCACTATTGGATATTAGCCAATTCAATATCTATTAGATACTGAACAGCACTCTTCTTTGTAAAAAATTTATCTTTATTATTGAAAGTATTATCGATGTCCCTGTTTTTTCCCCCGTTGACCCCCTCTGCCCCAGCCTGCCCACACTCCAGGCCTTCATCACACTATTATCTGTGTTCATGGGTTATGCATATATTCATATAAGTTCTTTGGTTTATCACTCCTACCCTCCCCTCAACATCCCTTACCTTCTCTCTGAGAATCATCACTCTGATCCATGTTTCCATGTCTCTGGATCTATATGGTTCATCAGTTTATTGTGTTCATTATATTCCACATATGAGTGAGATCATATAACACTTGTCTTTCTCTGACTGGCTTATTTCACTTAGCGTAAGTCTCCTGGTCCCTTCATGCTGTCTCAAAGTGTAAGAGATTTTTTTTTTTTTTTACAGCTGCATAATATCTCATGGTGTAAATGTACACCATTTTTAATCCACTTATCAACTGATGGGCACATGGGCTGTTTCTAGATTTTAGCTATTGTAAAATGAATGCTATGAACATAGGGGTGCATATATTATTTCTGATTGTTGTTTTGGGTTTCTTAGGATATATTCCTAGAAGTGGGATCACTGGCTCAAATGGCAATTGCATTTTTAATTTTTTGAGGAAACTCCATACCGTTTTCCATAATGGCTGCACCAGTCTGCATTCCCACCAGCAGTGAACTAGGGTTTACTTTTCCCCATAACCTGCAGCATTTTGTTGACTTGTTGATGGTAGCCATTCTAACAAGTGTGAGGTGATACCTCATTGTTTTAATTTGCATCTATCTGATGATTAGTGATTTGAGCTTTTTTTCATATGTTTCCTTGTCATCTGTATGTCTACTTTGGGGAAGTGTCTATTTATATCCTTTGCCCATTTTTAAATTGGAATGTTTGTCTTCCTGATGTTAAGTTGTATGAGTTCCTTATATATTTTGGAAATTAACCCCTTACCAGATATATCATTGGCAAATATGTTCTCCCATGCAGTGGGCTTCCTTTTCATTTTGTTGTGGTTTCTATTGCTGTGTGGGAGCTTTTTGTTTGGATGTAGTCCTGTTTATGTTTTCCTCTGTTTCTCTTGCCTTGGACATATATCTGGAAACCTATTGCTAGGAGAGATGTCTGAGATTTTGCTGCCTATGGTTTCTTCCAGGATTTTTATGGTTTCATGTATTTCATTTAAGTCTTTTATCCATTTTGAGTTCATTCTTGTTTATGGTGTAAGTCGCATGTACCTGTCCAATTTTTGCAACACCATTTATTGAAGAGATTGTCTTTATTGTATGCTCTTGCCTCCTTTGTCAAATACTAATTGATTATAATGGCTTGTGTGGACTTCTGGGTTCTCTGCTCTGTTCCACTGATTATATGCCAGTTCTTGTGCCAGTACCAGGCTATTTTGAGTATCATATCTTCGTGGTATAACTTGATATTTGGTATTGTGATCCCCCTAACTTTGTTCTTCTCTCATAAGAAGGCTGCAGCTATTTGGGGTCTTTTTTGGTTCCATATACATTTTTGGTGTATTTGTTCCAGATCTGTGAAAATGCCATTGGTAATTTAATGGAGATTGCACTGAATGTATAGATTGATTTGGGTATTATGTTCGTTTTATGAATTAATTAATTAATTAATTAATTAATTAGTTTGTTTAAAATATTACATATGTCTTCTTTTTTAAAAATCTGTAATTTTTATTTTATTTTATTGATTAAGGTATTACATATGTGTCCTTATATCCCTATTGCCCCCAACCCACCCACTCTTGCCCTCCCTCCCCGGTTGCAGTGTCCATTGGTTAGGCTTATATGCATGCATACAAGTCCTTTGGTTGATCTCTCCCCCTTACTGCCACCCTCCCCTACCTTCCCTGTGAGGTTTGATGGTCTAAAGATGCCTCTCTGTCTCTGGATCTGTTTTTGTTCATCAGTTTATGTTGTTCATTATATTCCACAAATGAGTGAGATCATGTGATATTAACTTTCTCCAACTGACTTATTTTGCTTAGTATAATGATTTCTAGTTCCATCCATACTGTTGCAAATGGTAGGAGTTCCTTCCTTTTTACAGCAGCCTAGTATTCCATTGTGTAGATGTACCACAGTTTTCTAATCCACTCATCTGGGGTGGGCACTTAGGCTGTTTCCAAATCTTAGCTATCGTAAATTGTGCTGCTATGAACATAGGGTTGCATATATCTCTTCTGATTGGTGTTTCAGATTTCTTGGCATATATTCCTAGAAGTGGGAGTACTGGGTCAAATGGGAGTTCCATTTTTAGTTTTTTGAGGAAACTCCATACTGTTCCCACAGTGGCTTCACCAGTTTCTATTCCCACCAGCAGTGCACGAGGGTTCCTTTTTCTCCGCATTCTCGCCAGTAATTTTCATTTGTTGATTATAGCCATTCTGACAGGTATGAGATGGTACCACGTTGTTGTTTTGATTTGCATCTTTCAGATGATCAGTGACTTTGAGCATATTTTCATATGTCTCTTGGCCTTCTTTATGTCCTCCTAATCTCTTTGAAAAGCAATGTCCACAGAAGGGAATTAACAACAATAATAACAGTTATTTGTCTTAATTTATTAAGGAATTTTAAACAAAATATCACCTCACCTTAGATTTCAGAAGCAAAACATTATTGTATAATTTATGTAGATAATAATCAACAAAGAAAATACTCTTCTGACAATCATAGTCTCAGATAGTCACTTAATCCCAAAATTCCTCAAGGTGACAAAAACTGACCAGAATGTGTCAGCGGAGATAGGTAGGTGCACTGCCAGTCACATATTTTTTTGAAGCCTTACTCAATCTCACAGGCAGGATTTCTTTATCTCTAAAATCTTTTAGGGACTCTCTCAACAAGATCTTGACCTCACTTTAAATCTAAACAATATTTTCTTGTACTCCCTTTAAGTAAAATGCTAAACAGAAAAGCAAACAAATAATCCAATTATAAAATGGGCAGAGGACCTGACAGACACTTCTCCTAAGAAGTCATACAAATGGCCAACAGATATATGAAAACATGCTCAACTTCACTAGTTATCAGGGAAATGCAAATCAAAACTACAATGAGATACCAGCTCACATAATAGCCATCTGTTATAATGGTTATTATCATCATGGCAAGTAATAACAAGTGTTGGTGAGGTTGTGGAGAAAAAGGAACCTTTGCTTATTGCTAATGTAAACTGGAATAGCCACAATGGAAAAACAGTGCATTTTCCCCAAAAATTAAGGGTAGAGTTACCATATGATCCAGAATTTCTTCTTCTGGATATCTACCCCAAAAACTTGAAAGCATTTGTTTGCAAAGACATATGCACCCCCACGTTCACTGCAGCATTATTCACGATGGCCAAGACATGGAAACAACCAAAGTATTTTTTGACAGATGATTGGATAAAGATGATGTGGTACATATACACAATGGATTACTACTCAGGCATAGGGAAAGATAAAATACTGCCGTTTGTGACAACATTAATGGATCTTGAGAATATCATGCTAAGCAAAATAAGTCAGATAGAGTCAAGTACCAAAAGATTTCACTCATATGTGGGATATAAAACTGAAAGCAACAAGTGAACAAACCAGAGAAACAAACAAAAACTCATAGACACAGACAACAGTATGGTGGTTACCAGAGGAAAAGGAGGTGCGGGTGGGGTAGTAAAGGGACAAATATATGGTGATGGAAGATGATTTGGTTTTGGGTGGTGGGCACACAATGCAACATACAGATCACATTTTATAGAAATGTGCACTTGAAACCTATACAATCTTATTAATCACTGTCACCCCAATAAATTTAAATAAAAAATGAAAAGAAAAAAGGGGTAAAAAAGCTAGTGTGTGTAGGACCTCTTTTTGGTTTTTAGAGAATTTGAAGATATGGTGCCATTGGCACACTACAACATTTAAAAAAATGTACTCAGTCTGTAAATAAGTAAATAAATACTTATATCTTTGGTGACTCTGATTCAAAAGTCACCAAAAATCTAGTTTGTAAATAACTGTGGGCATAAGAAATGTTCTAAAGGCAGCAGTGGAAAGTGTGTTCTTGGGACAGATGTAGACTTGAGCATCAGAAACAGAAGATATGCAAATCACATCACCATAGGTTTTCAAAATTAATACTGAGTTATTTTCCTTATTTATCAGTTCTTATAAATACATATTTTTAATTGTTAAAAATAAATCTGATAATAAAATAGAAAATACATGTAAAATCATACATAGTGTAGAGCAGCGGTCGGCGATCCACATGCTGCTCTTTGGCCCCTTGAGTGTGACTCTTCCACAAAATATCACATGCGGGTGCGCACGTACAGTGCGATTGAAACTTTGTGGCCCATGAGCAGAAGTCGGTTTTCGGCTCTCAAAAGAAACTTCAATCGTTTTACTGTTGATATTTGGCTCTGTTGAATAATGAGTTTGTCGACCACTGGTATAGAGATAGCTCTTGCTAGTATTTTTAAAAAATAAATCTTTATTGTTCAGATTATTACAGTTGTTCCTCTTCCCCCCCCCCCCCCCCATAGATCCTCTCTATAGATCCTCTCTACCCGGTTCCCACCCTACCCTCTGTCCTTACACTCCCTCCCACACCTCACTGTCCTCATCCATAGGTGTATGATTTTTGTCCAGTCTTTTCCTGCACCCCCCACATCCCTTTCTCCCGAGAATTGTCAGTCCACTTCCTTTCTATGCCCCTGATTCTATTATATTCACCAGTTTATTCTGTCCATCATATTTTTTATTCACTCGATTTTTAGATTCACTTATTGATAGATACGTATTTGTTGTCACTTTGTTGTTCATAATTTTTATCTTTACCTTTTTCTTCTTTTTCCTCTTCTTAAAGAATACCCTTCAGCATTTCGTATAATACTGGTTTGGCGTGATGAACTCCTTTAACTTTTTCTTATCTGTGAAGCTCTTTATCTGACCTTCAATTCTAAATGATAGCTTTTCTGGGTAGAGTAATCTTGGTTGTAGGTTCTTGCTATTCATCACTTTGAATATTTCTTGCCACTCACATCTGGCCTGCATAGATTCTGTTGAGAAATCAGCTGACAGTCATATGGGTACTCCCTTATAGGCAGCTAACTGTTTTTCTCTTGCTGCTTTTAATATTCTCTCTTTGTCTTTTGCCCTTGGATTTTAATTATGATGTGTCTTGGTGTGGTCCTCATTGGATTCCTCTTGTTTTGTGTTCTCTGCGCTTTCTGGACTTGTAAGTCTATTTCTTTCACCAGGTGGGGGAAGTTTTCAGTCATTATTTCTTCAAATAGGTTTCCAGTATCTTGCTCTCTCTCTTCTTCTGGCACCCCCATAATTCGGATATTGGTACACTTGAAGTTGTCCCAGAGGCTCCTTACACTCTCTTCATATTTTTGGATTCTTTTTTCTTTTTGCTTTTCTGCTTGGGTGTTTTTTGCTTCTTCATATTTCAAATCTTTGACTTGATTCTTGTGATCCTCTAGTCTGCTGTTGGATCTCTGTATATTATTCTTTATTTCAGTCAGTGTATGCTTAATTTCTAGTTGGTCCTTTTTCATATCCTCGAGGGTCTCACTAAATTTATCAGCTGTTTCTAGAATATTCTTGAAAAACCTTATAGCCGTGGTTTTGAACTCTATATCCAGTCATTTGCTTTCCTCCATTTCTGTCATTTGTGACCTGTTTCTTTGTCTCCACATTTTGGCTGCTTCCCTGTGTTGATAGGGTGGCTTTGTGTGCTAGGTGTCCTCTAGGGCACAGTGGCTCAGCCTCCCCAATTACCTGAGGTGGACACTCTTGGTGCACCCCTTTGCAGGCTGTGTGCACAGTCTTGTTGTAGTTAAGCCTTGATTGCTGTTGGTATCACTGGGAGGAATTGACCTCCAGGCCTATTGGCTGTGAGGATCAGCTGTGTCTACAATGGGAGAACTTCTGTGCTGGAGACACCTTTATGGGGCAAGACTTGCTTCAGTGGGGCTTTGGTGCTCACTGAATATGCCCCTTGACTGTGTCCCCATGGATCTGAGGATTTGTAATCTGCATGGTCCAACTCTGACCCCTGGTTACACTGGCTCTTGGATCTCCAAGGAGGTGCAAATTTAGCCTCTGCCTGAGGCCACCCAGCAGGAGCTATGGAGAAATCTGCAGATTCCTCTTCTTTGTTTGCGGTTTGCAGATGCCCTGATGAGGCCCAGCTGTGAAGCAGTGCAAGCTGCTGTGAGGCCTTGGGCCTTCTTTTGGAAGTTCTGGCGCTCTATGACCCAGCTGCAGTTTGTTAGGTAATTTTAGATTGCAAAGGCTAGGCCAGGGGTCAGCAAACCGCGGCTTGTGGGCCACATGGGGCTCTTTGGTCCCTTGAGTGTTCTAATGTCACTTCTTCAAAATAGACTCACCCAGGCCGAATACTGACTTCTGCGCATGGGCCACGGAATTTCAATCACACTGTATGTGTGCACCTGCACATGATATTTTGTGGAAGAGCCACACTCAAGGGGCCAAAGAGCCATACGTGGCTCGAGAGCTGCAGTTTGCTGACCACTGGGCTAGGCCATTCATATGCAAAAGCCTCTGTGCACAGCTTGGGTGTGGCGGGGTCTCAGGGAATCAACAGGGCAGAGCAAACAGCTATGGCTGATCCTCAGCACTGCCCTAAGTGGCCCCAGGGTCTCAGTAATCGCTGCAAGCACCTCTGAGAGAACGCCACCCTCAAGTTCCACCCAAAGCCAGACAGTCCAGTTTCTCCCTGTATGAGTCTGGGTCCTCAGAGTCTCGCCTGGAACTGTAGTTCAGAGCAGTCAGGAGCTTGTGTCTCCCTCCCAATTGACAAAGACAACCGTGTACTCAGTTGCTAGCCCTTGCTGGTGCACCCGCCACTGTACCTCTGCACTTTATTTCTGCACATCCTCTGAGTCTCAGTGTGCTTTTCTCTTTCCTTCTAGTTGTAGACTTTCCACTCAGCCAACCTTCCTGTGGTTCTGGATGATGTCTGTTTTGGCTTTTAGTTGTAGTTTTGAAGTGGTTGTGCAAGGCAGCAAGTTTAGGTGTTTACCTATGCTGCCATCTTGGTTTCTCTCTTCTCTTGCTAGCATTTTGAATATGTACATCCACACATTTTGTATATCCATGAGCATATTCATTAAGCATATTTAAAATCTAGGATCAATTTAAAAAAGTAAAACATAAAATTCTATATTTTAGCTTTATAAACACAGGGAACACAAGCTTTAGCATAAAAATTCCTGGGTATAGTTCTTAATTTATGAATGCTTCTTTACTTTTTAAAATAATTTATGTGTTTGCATATTTTAAAAACTCTTTATTAAAAAGGCTGCAAAGTATTTACTTGAAGTTTTGTATTTGAAGGACTTCCACAGAAACACACTTGTTCAGAATAATATGAAAATAGATTATTTATTAGGATGTCACCAAAGATTTAATAGTGAAATATCAATTGTTGGGTGTGAGAAAGCTACTTTTGCTCCACATACACATTTTCAGATTTATTCCATTTATCCCAGTCTATAAGCATTCAGATGTATTGGTTATTGTGCTATAAAATAGCAAATATTTGTACATGGGAGCTAAATTTACTCCCTGAGTTAAGCTCATGGAATCTGAAAGAGATTGACAGTGGGAACAATATTTTATGAACAAACCTTTGTGGGGTATCTTCAATATACTTCTTCTGATAAAGTCACATCCTTTACTTCTACCAATGTACATAAAAGGTCAAGAAAAACAAAATATTACATAGCCATTCCCCTCCACCACCCCCATAATGTTCTCAAAGTGATAGACTCATCAGAAAGTGAAAAGGGTAATGTAAACACTGGTTATTTTAAACAGTGCTTGAAAAATATTAAATAGCTAGCCCTAGCTGGTTTGGCTCAGTGGATAGAACATTGGCCTGCTGACTGAAGGATTCCAGTTTCAATTCTGCTCAAGGGTACTTGCACGGTTTGGGCTCGATCCCCAGTAGGGGGAGTGTTGGAGGCAGCCTATCAATGATGCTTTCTCATCATTGATGTTTTTATCTCTCTTTCCCTCTCCCTTCCTCTCTGAAATCAATAAAAATATATTTAAGAAATATTAAATAGCTAAAATTTTATTTAGCTAATTTCTACCTCAGTGAATATGAGAGGAAGTAACAGAGGAACTTCACTGGAAAGGTTTATAAGACAGGAGATTTGAAGAAGGGTGGGTGGTATTACAAACTTGTGTATATTATTTCTAATACAATTTTTCCTTATATGATTGTCCTGGGCCAGGTTTGAATTTATGTCTGTCTGAGTAGGAGTATGCCATTAATCAAGATATAATGTGTATACCATAAAATTTAACAATATGGCCTGGGCAGTGTGCTAAGTGGTTGAGCATTGACCCATGAGCCAGGAGGTTACAGTTTCATTCCTGGTCAGATCACATGCCAGGGTTATGGGCTCCATCCCTAGTGAGGGCGCGCAAGAGGCACCTGGTCAATGATTCTCTCTCATCATTGACATTTCTCTCTCTGCGTCTCCTTTCAGATCTCTGAAATCAGTAATATTAAAAAATAAAAATAAAAGCATATTAAAAAATGTTAACAGAATGTATTTCTAACATTATTTGAGGATGGGTCATTATTGTACTCATGTAGCCAAATGAGAACTAACTCTGAGTATTGCTCCCTTAGTAAGTGGCAAGGATAGCTCTGTGATACTTTACCTGTCAAGTCAGATGAAAACTGACTAGAGTTGAACTAGAGGAGAAGCTTTATCAAACTTGCTGTGATAGCCTGTCCTTTGGGTGAAGACTATACCAGAGATAGAAGATCAAGCTCATTCATTATCAACATGAAGCTTACAACGGTATTGAAATAGGAACATCTGACCAGTAGGTGGGGAAAATAGGTGGTGGATCACCTATAGAATATTTGCATAGTGCAGGTCTAGAAACAGTGCACAGTGCTTCCACACCCATCCTGTTAGCTTTAATATAGGCTACATAGTCACATCTTACAATGTACAAATATGGCAGAAAATGTGTTCTACTGTGTTTCAAGGGATAGCAACCAAAATGTTTGGCAAAAACAGAAATTTCTGACAGATAGTAAGCATAAATACCTTAGAATTTAATTTTAATGGGGAGTAAAAATTTGAATAGTCAGAATTCACAGTAAACAAGTCTAACAACAAAGTGAGAATGCCCATATGACTAGAGAATAAGTCGTGCAGAGGGAAATAATATTAGAAGCTTGGGGTTTTCTGCCTATTTATCTCTCCTTTTAATTGGATTCACTGACTCCTTTTTCCTCTGCATCTTTAAGAGGAATACCATCTTTTTAATTGAGTCATGGAAAGCTTGTTTTACTTGCTTGTTTCTCAGTGTGTAAATAAAGGGGTTCAACATGGGTGAAATGGAAGTAATAAGGAGTGAAACACCTTTATTTATAGCTACCTCATTTTTGGCTGAAGGTTTGACATAAATGAAGATGCAGCTTCCGTAAGTAATGGAAACCACAATCATGTGGGAAGAACATGTGGAAAAGGCCTTTTTCCTTTGCTGGGCAGAGGGAAACCTTAGAATAGTCCTGATGATATAAATGTAGGAAAGAACCACACATATGAGGGTCATGATGAATGTCAACACGGCACACACGATAACCATCTGTTCTATCAACCAGGTGTCTGAGCAAGAGATCTTCAGGAGAGGAGATGCATCACAGCAAAAATGATCAATGACGTTCGAATCACAGAATTCCAGGCCCAAACCCAGACTGATTGGTGGGAGAATGATCATCAGTGCTGCTACCCAACAGGAGAAAATGATGTTCCTGCAGACTCTGCTGTTCATGATGGTGGTGTAATGCAGGGGTTTGCAGATGGCCACGTAGCGATCATAGGACATGGCAGCCAGAAGAAAAAATTCCGTTACTGCAAAGAGGTCTATAAACAAGAGTTGACTGGCACAAGCATTATAGGTAATGGACTTGTCCCCAGATAATAGGCTATATAGGAATCTGGGAACACAGGCAGTTGTGAATGAAATTTCTAAGAAGGAGAAATTTTGAAGGAACAGATACATAGGTGTTTTTAGGTGGGAATCAATCAGAGTGAGGGTGATGATGGTTAGGTTTCCAGATACACTCAACATGTAGGAAAGAAATAGAAAAATAGAAAACAATATTTTCAGTGGCGTGTCATAGTTCAGTCCCAGCAAGATGAAAGTTGTTAGTGTAGTTTGGTTTTTCATCCTTGATTATTTTGCCCATTCTGCTTCAAATAATAAGACTTTATATGAGGAACTCCAGAGTCCTGGTCATCTTCTAACCTCAAGAGAAGTAAATCAGTGAGTAATTCCAAATCAGTGTGGAAGTTAGCATATGATACATATCAATGTTTGATTATCTCCTTGTGTCACATAAACTGACTGTTCATAATTAAATCACATATTTGCACTGCTGCTTGTAATTACAATTTAACTGTAGTTGGTGTCGCTTTGACATATCCTATCTAATCTATATATATAAAAGCCTATGCGACCGTTATGACCGGAACAACTGGCACAACCAGTCAACCAGTCTGTATGACGTGCACTGAACATCAGGGGGCAGATGCTTAATGTAGGAGCTGTCCTCTAATGGTCAGTGCACTCCCCCTGCTCGTCTCCCTGGTTGGTTCCAATAGAGGGGGCCGGCCGGCCAGCCTCCCATGGCTCCACCCCCAGTCTGGCCAACCCCCTCCCATGGTCCTTCCACCCAGCTGGCTCCCTCTCACGCAGCCCCTTCCCCTACTGGCCAGCCAACCTCCACGGCCCCTTCCTGTGGCCTTCCAATACCCCGGGGTTCCTTTCTCCTGCCCGCCGGCCCCCCACCCCCCATAGGCCTTGATCAGTGGCCAGGCCAAGACACCCCACTTGTGCACGTGCACTGGGCCTCTAGTATCTAATAAAGAGGGAATATGCAAATTGATCATCACACTGATGGGAGCGCCCATAGCCTCAAGATGGCAACTCCCAGTCCCCTCAGCTCCACTGGAGTTCCACAGTCCTTTCAGCCCAATCGGGGGGGCGGCAGGTGCAAGGTGTGGCCAGACTTGCCGTAAGCCCCCCAGCCACATAGGGCTGGCAGGAGGTGTTGGCAAGCCTTGGATGGCGGCTTCCCAGTCACCTAGGGCCAGCCTGAATGCAGGCAAGCCTCTGATATTGGCTGTTCAGCTGCCCCGGGCAGGTCTGAGGTGCAGGCAAGTGTCGGATGGCGGCTGCCCAGGCGCCCAGGGCCGCCCGAGGCTCAGGTAACCAGGGCTGGCCGAGGCTTGCACAGCCGGCAGTGGTAGAAGCAGAGGTGTGATGGGGGCATCGCCTTCCCCTGACCGCCAGGTCACTTCCTGCCCCCGAGGGCTCCTGGATTGTGAGAGGGGCAGGCCAGGCTGAGGGACTCCCCCCCCCCCACTGCCAGTGCATTAATTTTTATGCACTGGGCCTCTAGTCCTATCTAATAAAAGAGTAATATGCAAATTGACCATCACTCCAACACACAAGATGTCTGCCCCCATGTGGTCAAAGATGGCTGCCCCCATGTGGACACAAGATGGATACCACAAGATGGCCAGCAGGGGAGGGCAGTTGGGTGGGACCAGGCCTGCAAGGGAGGGCTGTTAGGGGTGACCAGGCTGGCAGAGAAGGGCAGTTAGGAGCAAACAGGCTGGCAGGGGAGCAGTTAGGCATCAATTAGGCTGGCAGGGGAGTGGTTAGGGGGTGATCAGGCTGGCAGGCAGAAGCGGTTAGGGGCAATCAGGAAGGCAGGCAGGCGAGCAGTTGGGAGCCAGCAGTCCTGGATTGTGATAGGGATGTCCGACTGCCCATTTAGGCTCGATTCTGGTTGGGCCTAAACAGGCAGTTGGACATCCCTAGAGGGGTCCCAGATTGGAGAGGGTGCAGGCTGGGCTGAGGGACACACCCCCCTGTGCACAAATTTCGTACACTGGGCCTCTAGTTATATTATAAACATCAATGAAAGCAAGTCCTGAAAATGGCTTTTGGATCTACTATTCTTACTTCCCCCTACTTTCTAGAAGTTGCTTTGGATCTACTATTCTGACTTTCCTCTACTTCTGAACTCCAGAAATGCTTCTAGCAGAAAAGTCCCTAAAAAAACCTAACAATGGCCTTTGCTAAGAAAATCCTTGCATTAAAATTTACATGTGTATTAGCAATTAAACTAAGAATGAATGCTTATCACATAGTTTATTCTGTTGCAACTTATCCAGTGGAGTTTCTCTGAGGTGTGTTTAAAATATTTTTATTGGATACATGCTCTCAAAGATTCATTAAATATATTACAATCCAAACTTTTGGGGTTATCCTCACAGGAAATTTATTTCAAATATATGTATTTTATATCATTAATATTACCCCTGGCTATATTTTACTTCTACTGTTAGAATACCCGTGTTATACATTTAAATGCTTTTTAAGTTATCCTAGTGCTACAAAGAAATTTTCCCCAGCTTGCAAGCAGAAATCTGGAACTGTATACTCTGGTTAATTAATTTCCTTTTAAATTCCTTTCCTTTGACAGTGAAAACCCTAATTCCCTTTAACTATCTGCTTTCTTTCCTCATAAAATTAAATATGGAACTCCCATTTGACTCAGTAATCTCACTTCTAGGAATATACCCCAAGAAATCAGAAGCACCAATAAGAAAGAATATATGCACCCCTATGTTCATAGCAGCACAATTTACAATAGCTAAGATTTGGAAACAGCCTAAGTGCCCATCAGCAGATGAGGGCATTAAAAACTGTGGTACATCTATAGTTTCATTATTCTCTAGATTTTGAGAGCCCTTTTCCCATCAAAGCATTAGAGTTAAGACCAGAGCTTTGATATTGATTTTTTTCTTATTTATGTTTTTCTATTATTTCTTTCTAAACACTTTTGACAATGACATATTTTCATTCTTTGTTGTATATATTTACTTCAAAATTTGTGACAGACAAATAAGGGAACATTTGAAGTATATTTATAGAGCTGAAGAGCAATATCTTGATTTTTTAATGTTTTGGGTCAGCCTATTTCAGCTGGAAATACACACTACCACCCATTTTAAATATCATTTAGCAATAGCAGGTTTAACAAGGTTTAGCAATTTCTCAAACATACTTCAACTTTCTCTCTTAAATTTTACCTGCTTGATAATTGTTTTCTCTGTCTTATTAACAACTTATACATCAGGTTGAGGTCTTTGCATCATTTAAACTACTCTAGCCAATATCACCACTAGCCTCCCTCTTGTTTCAATCATTAAGCAAACTTTAGACTTGATTTAACTCAAGTTCTCTTCTGCATAAAAACCGTGAACTTATGAAAGTCTTTACAGCTTAATAACTACCATCTCACATGATCCTGAATTTCTTCCTCTCATTTTGTCTATTTTTTTCCCCCAATCTCCTTCATAGCTCCTTTTCCTTTTCTAATTTGTTGGTGCACCTGAACTATTTTTTCTAGGCAATATCTCTTTTACTCTGCCCTCTCTCTAGGAAGTTCTAGTAAGTGAGGTGATTTCAAGTAGGCTGATGATCTCTGCATTTATATCTGCAGGAAAATGTTACACTATTCTGACTTCAACTTATTGTTAGACATCTAGATCACTTAGATGCATTTTTCTTACACTTTTCCTTTTTTCTATTTGAGAGTCCTTGAGCAATTTGATTAATTTCTTTATCTTGTGTCTTTTATTTGTGTGTGTATGTGCGCAAACTTCAGATAAAATAATATGTACATCTTAGGGTTATAATGAAAAATTTAGATTACATAGATAAAATGTGTACAACTGCATCTGGAATTAGGCGACCATTCATTACTATTCAGCATTGAGCGTTCTTATTTTATCTTATGATTTCCTATTGAGAGTCCTCTAGTTGTGCATCTTTCAAGATTTTTCATGTGGCACTCATGACTGTGTTCCCTTCCTTGCCAACAATAAATCTCATTTAAATACATTGTTTATTGTTCTATTTTCTTGACTCCCATTTTCAGTTGTCGGCATGTCTTGCCATTTCTGTTTGCTTTTTAATTTGTTCCCTTTATTCTCTCACTCACAACACTACTTTTACTCTCAGTGTCTTTATCTCATAGCTGAAATATTGCAGAGACATGCTAACATATGGTTAACATATATCTTTTTCTTTTCCTATTCAGTATTTTAAAATCAATGCAATCAGAATCATTTTTCTAAAGCCCAGATGTGATTAACTCTCCCCTATGTGTTGTGGACAATATTTTTGAACTGACATTTACCCTATACTATGTATTTCTCTGAAACTCTAGATCTACCTCTCAGTTAAATGGAAGTTAATTAATTTGGCTTTAGGTAAGAGTTGAGAAGCGGAGAAAGAGGAATGCATTAATGGGTTTGAGTTTCAAATGCAGCAACCATTTAGGTTAATGAACTATTCCAGGCAATAAATATTTTTCCAGAGTAATGAGTAAGAACAAAATTTCTCATCCTTAGAGAATTTATAAAAATTCTGTATCAGGGGATAAGAGAGTTGAGGAATAGGTTAGAGGATTTAGTGGTTCTGAATAGGATCTCTATGTTTGGGGACCTTTACTGTCATCCACTAACATGGAGTGGGAATAGCAGAAAGAGAAAAACGAGATAGATTTCTGCAATTTCTTCTCCTTGTAGAGATCTAAGGGGAACGATAATTAAGTTGCTCCTTTAACTCAGGCAAAAAAGCCTTAGAAAGTCACACAGTCTTCCCCTTGAAAAGATTCGTATAGAATTAGCAAAAGGGTGTTCTCCTTTCTAGTGTGACGTGAAACTAAAGACAAACCTTAGAAACCTGACAAATTTTCCTGCACGGCAATTTGCCACAGTAACACTATCGGTGTTTTATAACTTATACAGAGAACTACTAGGTCTTAAGAGTAATATGGGCAAGGGAAACAAAGATCCAAGGCTGTGATGTACATGAATAGATGTTTGAGGACCAGAACAGAGGATGGATACTGACATCATTACTTCTTATCACATTGAAATGATGTAATTGCTCCAGAACCAAGCTGAACCTGGGTTTAGGGAGGCAGCACAAATACATGAAGATGATTCACTAGAGTGAGGTGGTGGAGTTTGGTAGGAGGGGAAGACTGATATTATGTTAATAAAAATATTTATTTTTTTACAGTGAAATGGAGTTTTGCAACTGAAACATTAATTTTAATTCTTTCAATCACTTTATGCCCTCATAAAAATTAAGCTTCTTAGTTAGCATATGAAGAGCTTTCTAATATTTCTGCTATCAATCCACAAAATTTCCCTCATTTCCTGTTTTTTCCTACTAGGGTACTTGCATTGGCTCATACCATATACCAGCAAGAGACACTATGTCATAGTGATTAAGAGTATGACCAATAGAGTCGGGCTGCTGGTGTCATCTCTCCTGATTCAATCTGCTTCCCTAGACTTATCTACTAGCAGTTTCCATTAAAGGTGATGCTTAAAATTGCCTGTGGAGATTCTCAGATGTTGGTCCCTGTGTTTTTACAGATCTCTATACTGGTAGTCTCTAAGAGCTCTTTCCCTATTTTAAGTTTTGGTTTAGGCATTAATTCCACCAAGAATCTATAACTTTTTAAAAAAGATGTACCTTTTCTTCCTACTCTTCCCATTGTAGCCTATGATTATTATTTATTATCCTCTGATGACTAAATTGTCAAACTGTACAAACTAATCTTATTTTGACATTGTTTTGTCCCAAGCAGCCAGCCTATCTCCAGGGGCAAAGTAAGAGTTCCTTAAAAGTTTTTGGAAATAAAGAAAGAATGACTATCACATTTGCCTTATTTTTTAAAAAATGTGTTTTAAAGGTATTTTAGTCTCTGGAATTAGACTGTGGAGTTCTCATTTCACTTTTCCTCTTTGGGTTCAGTTTCCTCCATAATATTTAGTTCATGGAATCCTTGTGATTGTTGATTGCTATAGTCCAGGCAAAGTCCCTGGCAGATAGGAAGTTAAAGCTCTCACTCCTTTGACTTCCTCCTCCGCCCCTCAGCCCCCCACCCCCCATAACCTGCTGTAATACTTATTGTAATGTGTGAGGGCACTAATCAGTGACCAGTACACTATTGTTTTTTCTGCATCCTTTGGTTTGTTTGTTAACCCTCACCATAGAATATTTTCCCATTGATTTGTTGAGAGAGTGGAAGTGAGGGAGGGGTGGGAAGTGAGTGAGAGACACATGCATTGGTTGCCTCTGGCATGTGCTCTGTCTCAGGCCTGGGATGAACCTGCAGCCCAGATACCACCCTTCACCAGGAATCAAACCCCAGACCCTTCACTCTAACCGCTGAGCGACAATGACTAGGAGAGTTCCTGCATTCTTTATAAAGCTTGTGAATTTTGGTGCCTCTTATAACCTGTTCAATGTCCTGTGAAGAAATACTAAGGGCAGAGTTTAGAGACTGCAATTTTGAACATGAGCCAATAGGCACTTCACATTTCTTTCTCAACCCCCATTAACACTTAATCACATGGGCAGATATTTCCATTTGTAAATAGCTGTAAAGAGTCTATGTCTTTGGTTTTCTCTGCATTTCAAAGAGGAAAGAATTTTCCATGAGAAATTTAATTAGTTTGGTATATTAATGGCTTCACTTATTTCTAGTAATCTCTACCCCACATGAAAGCACAGGTGTGTTTTCCTAAGGTCAGGTAAATTGAGGCAAATTGTTTCAATCAAGGCAGTAACAAATAACAGCATTAGAGTGCTGGAGACAGAGAATTACCTTGGGCAGTGGTCGGCAAACTGCAGTTCGCCAGCCACATTCGGCTCTTTGGCCCCTTGAGTGTGGCTCTTCCACAAAATACCATGGCCTGGGCGAGTCTATTTTGGAGAAGTGGCATTAGAAGAAGTTTAAGTTTAAAAAATTTGTCTCTCAAAAGAAATTTCAATCGCTGTACTGTTGATATTTGGCTCTGTTGACTAATGAGTTTGCCAACCATTGACCTAGGGTTTACAGGCAACTCTTCAGAAAAGGAGCACTAATCTAGTCTGAGGGGAAGATATAATTAGCTGTTAATCAGGTACCTTTTTAGATAGGGTTATAGAGGAATTGAACTTTTGAACCAAACTGAGAAAATTCTTCAGTTCTCAATACTTCACTGTGGCATTTTAACTCAGAGCATTGTCCACATTCCTAAACTCTTCTCCCTTTCCAAAACTTACCTCATATCATACCAATATTTAAGTGAATGTTCTGCTAGACTACTTTCATTCAGGTGAATTTTGTATTTATTATAATTAAAGGAATATTTTCAAATATGATGAAATCATTGATCTCTAATAAGAACATTTCTGGTAATGTGTATAATGTTGCTATGAATACTTATGCATTCATTCAGAAGGTATTTATTGAGAATCTATGATATGACAGGTAGTGCTACAGATATCAAACACAAAGGGCGAGCAGGTACTGACCACTCTCTAGTGATGCATGTAATAAATATTTCAAATGAGTACAACCCCTTCAGATTTCTTTTTTATAATACAAATTAACATTAGAAATATCTATTTTATTTTTCAGAGGTACCCAATATTGCCATCTCTGATTTTTAAGCAGATTAATCATATTTTCTAGGACTAAAGAACTAGAACTTTGAATGACGAAAGAAACTGAAATTGCCAAACAAGAACATACTTACTATTATAGAAGGTAATCCTGGCTTCAGTTGACTGTGTAATCCTGATAGTCCCGAAGGTGAAACTGAAAGTATAAGTGGGGTCAGTTAACGTGCCCAAATGCTCCTCTTATGAAGACATACCCATTCACGGATAATTGTTTTCTAGTAGAAAGTGCCAAAAGATTCTCACTAAAGATTCCATTTCATTTTAAACCTAGAGAACTATTTCTTATATTGGAAAGCTGAAACAAAAAGTCATGTATTTTAAATGTCTGAGAAATATAAGGTATTTTTTTTGAAAGAGATGATTTCTGATTTCTCTGGGAAAGATTTTTACACAGTGAAGGAAGATTGAGATGACTTTTATAATCTCAGACTCTTAGGGATGTACAGGGCCCCTCTTGTGGCTAAGTAAAGGGCCCTTCATGACCAAGTTCAAACATGACTAATGATTTTAATATGCACTGAATTTTGGCAAAATACCTAGAGGGAGCAGTGGGAATAATGTCCTTGGAGACAATAAGATGTAACAATTTCAAGAGACACATTGCAAGTGCAGAACAATAATTGTATGATGGAAAGATCTGGCTACTCTTCAACCCATAGATAACAAAGTGTTAACAAAAGACAAAAAAATTGCTTTGTCTGCTTTTTCTATAAAAAAAATCTTGAAAGTAATATAGACACAATTTTTAATCTGACAACTGTACATACTTTCCCAGGGTAAAAATATGTTTGTATCATAATTTTTCTGTATTGTACTCTCTTTATGTGTAAGCCATTATCTAAAAATTTTCATTATTAAAATTTATATATTAAAAATCTCATTTTTAATAAACATTATTTTTCTGTTTAAATGATCACAAGAGGAATTTCTGATGTAAAACCCACTTACATATTAGAATTTTGAAGTGTATTGCCACATTTTTCTTCCAATGTATATTTCTGCATGATTTACACACCATATTTGGGTTTCTCTGTGTCACTTTTGGCACTGTGGGATCTGAAGGAATACCACCCTCATTCCTTGCTTGAGTTTTGAGTCAACAAAGGAGCAAAAAGTAGGCAAGTAAATGGAGATTAAAATACCAATTTTATTATAGATAGAAATATTTAAAACGTGGCTTTGGACATCCTGATAAGAACCTCCTGAATTAGCCATATCTGTCAGATAGACAGTTGTAGAAACCCAACTCTACCCCACCACTTGGGGCAGAGCCTTTTGTTTCATGAATTTGAACTGTCTGATATCTATTTGTAGAAAAAACAATATAAAACAGGAGAGGGAATATTACCTCTCAGGTAAGTCTGTGTTCAACCCCAGGGGAGGGATAACAGGAGAGTGGCCAGGGATAATAGGAGAGTGGAGGATTATTGATAAAAATCCTGCAAATTTTAGAAATAAATCAGAAGAATGAATGTCTCTACAATGCCATGATTTAACAGGGCCAATCAATAATTATTTAATTATGCAGGAAAATGCACAAGCATTTGACTTGGCTATGTACTTTTGCCTAATCTCCAGACACTGTGAAGTGAAACAGTAGCTGTAGGTTTGTGTTCAGTAGAAAACATAGTCTAAAGATCATAGTTTTAGGGCACTATTGGATATTAGCCAATTCAATATCTATCAGATACTGAACAGCAGTCTTCTTTTGTAAAAAATTTATCTTTATTATTGAAAGTATTATCGATGTCCGCGTTTTTTCCCCCATTGACCCCCTCTGCCCCAGCCTGCCCACACTCCAGGCCTTCATCACACTATTATCTGTGTTCATGGGTTATGCATATATTCATATAAGTTCTTTGGTTTATCACTCCTACCCTCCCCTCAACATCCCTTACCTTCTCTCTGAGAATCATCACTCTGATCCATGTTTCCATGTCTCTGGATCTATATGGTTCATCAGTTTATTGTGTTCATTATATTCCACATATGAGTGAGATCATATAACACTTGTCTTTCTCTGACTGGCTTATTTCACTTAGCGTAAGTCTCCTGGTCCCTTCATGCTGTCTCAAAGTGTAAGAGATTTTTTTTTTTTACAGCTGCATAATATCTCATGGTGTAAATGTACACCATTTTTAATGCACTTATCTACTGATGGGCACATGGGCTGTTTCTAGATTTTAGCTATTGTAAAATGCACTGCTATGAACATAGGGGTGCATATATTCTTTCTGATTAGTGTTTTGGGTTTCTTTTTTTTTTTTTTTTAAATAAATCTTTATTCAGATTATTACAATTATTTCTCCTTTTTCCCCGCATAGCTCCCCTCCACCCAGTTCCCACCCCACCTTCTGCCCTTACCTCCCCCCCCACTGTCCTCATCCATAGGTGTATGATTTTTGTCCATTCTCTTCATGAACCCCCCATATCCCTTTCCCCCTGAGAATTATCAGTCCACTCCCTTTCTATGCCCCTGATTCTATTATATTCACCAGATTATTCTGTTCCTCAGGTTTTTAATTCACTTGATTTTTAGGTTCGCTTGTTGATAGATATGTATTTGTTGTTCATAATTTTTCTCTTTACTTTTTTCTTCTTCCTCTTCTTTAAGAATACCTTTCAGCATTTCATATAATACTGGTTTGGTGGTGATGAACTCCTTCAGCTTTTTCTTATCTGTGAAGCTCTTTATCTGACCTTCACTTCTGAATGATAGCTTTGCTGGGTAGAGTAATCTTGGTTGTAGGTTCTTGCTCTTCATCACTTTGAATATTTCCTGCCACTACCTTCGGGTCTGCATAGTTTCTGTTGAGAAATCAGCTGACAATCGTATGGGTGCTCCCTTGTAGGAATTTAACTGTTTTTCTCTTGCTGCTTTTAATATTCTCTCTTTGTCTTTTGCCCTTGGCATTTTAATTATGATGTGTCTTGGTGTGCTCCTCTCTGGATTCCTTTTGTTTGGGATTCTGTGCACTTCTTGGACTTGTAAGTCTATTTCTTTCACCAGGTGGGGGAAGTTTCCGGTCATTATTTCTTCAAATAGGTTTTCAGTATCTTGCTCTCTCTCTTCTTCTGGCACCCCCATAATTCTGATGTTGGTATGCTTAAAGTTGTCCCAGAGTCTTCTTACATTATCTTCAACTTTTTGGATTTTTTTTTTTGCTTTTTGCTTTATCGGTTGAGTGTTTTTTGCTTCTTTGTATTTCAATTCTTTGACTTGATTCTTGTGTTCCTCTATTCTGTTTCTGGGTCTCTGTATAATATTTTTTATTTCAGTCAGTGTATGTTTAATTTCTAGTTGGTCCTTTTTCATATCTTCGAGGGTCTCGTTATATTTATCGGCCTTTTCTAGGATATTCTTAAAAAGTCTTATAACCGTGGTTTTGAATTCTATATCCAGTCGTTTGTTTTCCTCCATTTCTTTCGTTTGTGATCTGATTCTTTGACCCCGCATTTTCACTGATTCCCTGAGTTGGTAAGGTAGATATTTGTGCTAGGTTTCCAATATGGCCCAGTGGGTCTGCTTCCCCAGTTAACCTGAGGTGGACACTCTTGATGCACCCCTTTGTGGACTGTGTGTATAGCCTTGTTGTAATTAAGTCTTTATTGTTGTTGGTATCACTGGGAAGAATTGACCTCCGGGCCAGTTGGCTGTAAGGATCAGCTGTGTCTATGCTGGGAGAAGTTCGGTGCTGGAGACAGCCTTATAGGATTAGACTTGCCAAATTGCAATAGCCTCTGTGCTCAGCTTGGATGGGGTGGAGTCTCAGTCTTGGCTTCCTGTCAGCCTTGCCCTTGCGCGCATGTGTGCTTTCAGTCCTCCGCCTTCCCCAGCTCGAGTCTCCGCCTGAGAGTCCAGACTCCCCCCACAAGAGCGTGGGTCCCCAGGGGCTTGCCTGGAACCGGGGTTCACTGCAGTCAGAACTGGGGCTCAGTGCAGTCAGGATCCTCTGACTCCCTTCCACTAGGGAAAGCCTGTGGCAACCTCCGCAGCCTTTGTGCGCACTGGCCCGCGTGCGCCTTCAGACTTCTGCCTTTCCCAGCTCGAGTCTCCGCCCGAGAGTCCAGACTCCCCCCGTAAGAGCGTGGGTCCCCAGGGGTTCGCCCGGAACTGGGGTTCACTTCAGTCAGAACTGGGGTTCAGTGCGGTCGGAGGCTTCCTTCCCCCTTCCGCCAGAGAAAGTCAGCCAGGCTCTCAGCCGCCCTTCCTCTCTGCGTGCACAAAGCCCCTTTGCCGTACCTCCAATTCTCTGTGTGCTTTTCTTTCCTTCTAGTTGTAGAATTTTCACTCAGCCAGCTTTCCTGTGGTTCTGGATGGTGTCCATTCTGTCTTTTAGTTGTAGTTTTGAAATTGTTGTGAGAGGCAGCAGTTTAGGTGTTTACCTATGCCGCCATCTTGGTTTCTCCTCAGTGTATTAGGTTTCTTAGGATATATTCCTAGAAGTGGGATCACTGACTCAAATGGCAATTGCATTTTTAATTTTTTGAGGAAACTCCATACCATTTTCCATAATGGCTGCACCAGTCTGCATTCCCACCAGTAGTGAACTAGGGTTTACTTTTCCCCATAACCTGCAGCATTTTGTTGACTTGTTGATGGTAGCCATTCTGACAAGTGTGAGGTGATACCTCATTGTTGTTTTAATTTGCATCTATCTGATGATTAATGATTTGAGCTTTTTTCCATGTTTCCTTGCCATCTGTATGTCTACTTTGGGGAAGTGTCTATTTATGTCCTTTGCCCATTTTTAAATTGGAATGTTTGTCTTCCTGATGTTAAGTTGTATGAGTTCCTTATACATTTTGGAAATTAACCCCTTACCATATATATCATTGGCAAATATTTTCTCCCATGCAGTGGGTTCCCTTTTCATTTTGTTGTGGTTTCTATTGCTGTGTGGGAGCTTTTTGTTTGGATGTAGTCCTGTTTATTTTTTCCTCTGTTTCTCTTGCCTTGGAGATATATCTGGAAACCTATTGCTAGGAGAGATGTCTGAGATTTTGCTGCCTATGGTTTCTTCCAGGATTTTTATGGTTTCATGTATTTCATTTAAGTCTTTTATCCATTTTGAGTTCATTCTTGTTTATGGTGGAAGTCGCATGTACCTGTCCAATTTTTCCAACACCATTTATTGAAGAGATTGTCTTTATTGTATGTTCTTGCCTCCTTTGTCAAATATTAATTGAGCATAGTGGCTTGTGTGGACTTCTGGGTTCTCTTCTGTTCCATTGATCTATATGCCAGTTCTTGTGCCAGTACCAGGCTATTTTGAGTATCACATCTTTGTGGTATAACATGATATTTGGTATTGTGATCCCCATAACTTTGTTCTTCTCTCTTAAGCAGGCTGCAGCTATTTGGGGTCTTTTTTGGTTCCATATACATTTTTGGAGTATTTGTTCCAGATCTGTGAAATATGCCATTGATATTTTAATGGGGATTGCACTGAATGTATAGATTGATTTGGGTATTATGGTCCTTTAATTAATTAATTAATTAGTTAATTAATTTGTTTAAAATATTACATATGTCTTCTTTTTTAAAAAATCTGTAAATTTTTATTTTATTTTATTGATTAAGGTATTACATATGTGTCCTTATCTCCCTATTGCCCCCAATCCACCCACTCATGCCCTCACCTCCCGGTTGTCTGTTTCCATTGGTTAGGCTTATATGCATGCATACAAGTCCTTTGGTTGATCTCTCCCTCTTACTGCCACCCTCCCTTAACTTCCCTTTGAGGTTTGATGGTCTGAAAGATGCTTTTCTGTTTCTGGATCTGTTTTTGTTCATCAGTTTATATTGTTCATTATATTCCACAAATGAGTGAGATCATGTGATATTTATCTTTCTCTGACTGGCTTATTTCACTTAGCACAATGTTCCCCAGTTCCATCAATGCTGTTGCAAATGGTAAGAAGTCCTTCTTTTTTATAGCAGCGTAGTATTCCATTGTGTAGATGTACCACAGTTTTTTAGTTTACTCATCTGCTGATGGGCACTTAGGCTGTTTCCAAACCTTAGCTATTGTAAATTGTGCTGCTATGAACATAGGGGTGCATATATCTTTTCTGATTGGTGTTTCTGATTTCTTGGGATATATTCCTAGAAGTGGGAGCACTGGGTCAAATGGGAGTTACATTTTTAGTTTTTTGAGGAAACTCCATAATGTTCTCCATAGTGGCTGCACCAGTCTGCATTCCCACCAGCAGTGCAAAAGAGTTCCTTTTTCTCCGCATCTTCGCCAACGCTTGTCATTTGTTCATTTGTTGATTATAGCCATTCTGACAGGTGTGAGATGGTACCTCATTGTTGTTTGATATGCATCTCTCAGATGATCAGTGACTTTGAGCATATTTTCATATGTCTCTTGGCCTTCTTTATGTCCTCCTAATCTCTTTGAAAAGCAATGGGAATTAACAACAGAGGGGAATTAACAACAATAATAACAACAATTATTTGTCTTAATTTATTAAGGAATTTTAAACAAAATATCACCTCACTTTAGATTTCAGAAGCAAAACATCATTGTATAATTTATGTAGATAATAAACAACAAAGAAAATACTTACTTTTCTGACAATCATAGTCTCAGATAGTCACTTAATCCCAAAATCCCTCAGGGTGACAAAAACTGAGCTGAATGTGTCAGCAGAGTTAGGTAGGTGCATGGCCAGTCACATATTTTTTTGAAGCCTTACTCAACCTCACAGGCAGGATTTCTCTATCTCTAAAATCTTTTAGAGACTCTCTCAACAAAATCTTGATCTCACTTTAAATCTAAGCAATATTTTCTTGTACTCCTTTAAGTAAAATGCTAAACAAAAAAGCAAACAAATAGTCTAATTATAAAATGAGCAGAGGTCCTGACAGACACGTCTCCTAAGAAGACATACAAATGGCCAACAGATATATGAAAAGATGCTCAACTTCACTAGTTATCAGGGAAATGCAAATCAAAACTACAATGAGATACCATCTCAAATAACAGCCATCTGTTAGAAAGGTTATTATCAACAAGGCAAGTAATAACAATGTTGGTGAGGTTGTGGAGAAAAAGGAACCTTTGCTCATTGCTAAATGTAAACTGGAATAGCCACAATGGAAAAACAGTGCGTTTTCTCAAAAAATTAAGGGTAGAGTTACCATATGATCCAGAATTTCTTCTTCTGGATATCTACCCCAAAAACTTGAAAGCATTTGTTTGCAAAGACATATGCACCCCCATGTTCATTGCAGCATTATTCACGATGGCCAAGACATGGAAACAACCAAAGTATTTTTTGACAGATGATTGGATAAAGATGATGTGGTACATATACACAATGGATTACTACTCAGGCATAGGGAAAGATAAAATACTGCCATTTATGACAACATGAATGGATCTTAAGAATATCTTGCTAAGCAAAATAAGTCAGATAGAGTGAAGTACCAAAATATTTCACTCATATGTGGGATATAAAACTGAAAGCAACATATGAACAAACCAGAGAAACAAACAAAAACTCATAGACACAGACAGCAGTATGGTGGTTACCAGGGGAAAGGAGGTGCGGGTGGGGTAGTACAGGGACAAATATATGGTGATGGAAGATAATTTGGTTTTGGGTGGTGGGCACACAATGCAACATACAGATCACATTTTATAGAAATGTGCACTTGAAACCTATACAACCTTATTAATCACTGTCACCCCAATAAATTTAAATAAAAAATGAAAAGAAAAAAGGGGTAAAAAAGCTAGTGGGTGTAGGACCTCTTTTTGGTTTTTAGAGAATTTGAAGATATGGTGCCTTTGGCACACTAGAACATTTAAAAAAGATGTACGCAGTCTGTAAATAAGTAAATAAATACTCATATGCTTGCTGACTCTGATTCAAAAGTCACCAATACATCTAATTTCTAAATAACTGTGGGCGTAAGAAATGTCCTAAAGGTAGCAGTGGGGACTGTATTCTTGGGGACAGATGTAGACTTGAGCATCAGAAACAGAAGATATGCAATCAATATCACCATAGGTCTTTTAAAATTAATAGTGAGTGATTTTCCTTATGTATCAAGTTTTATAAATACATATTTTTAATTGTTAAAAATAAATCTGATAATAAAATAGAAAATACATGTAAAATCATACATAGTATAGAGCAGTGGTCGGCGATCCACATGCTGCTCTTTGGCCCCTTGAGTGTGACTCTTCCACAAAATATCACGTGCGGGTGCGCACGTACAGTGCGATTGAAACTTTGTGGCCCATGAGCAGAAGTCGGTATTCAGCTCTCAAAAGAAATTTCAATCGTTTTACTGTTGATATTTGGCTCTGTTGAATAATGAGTTTGCCAACCACTGGTATAGTGATAGCTCTTGCTAGTATTTTTAAAAAATAAATCTTTATTGTTCAGATTATTACAGTTATTCCTCTTCCCCCCTCCCATAGATCCCCTCCACCCGGTTCCCACCCCACCCTCTGTCCTACCCCTCCCCCACTGTCCTCATCCATAGGTGTATGATTTTTGTCCAGTCTCTACCTGCACCCCCCACATCCCTTTCTCCCGAGAATTGTCAGTCCACTTCCTTTCTATGCCCCTGATTCTATTATATTCACCAGTTTATTCTGTCCATCATATTTTTTATTCACTCGATTTTTAGATTCACTTATTGATAGATACGTATTTGTTGTCACTTTGTTGTTTATAATTTTTATCTTTACCTTTTTCTTCTTCTTCCTCTTCTTAAAGAATACCCTTCAGCATTTCGTTTAATACTGGTTTGGCGTGATGAAATCCTTTAACTTTTTCTTATCTGTGAAGCTCTTTATCTGACCTTCAATTCTAAATGATAGCTTTTCTGGGTAGAGTAATCTGGGTTGTAGGTTCTTGCTATTCATCACTTTGAATATTTCTTGCCACTCACATCTGGCGTGCATAGATTCTGTTGAGATACCAGCTGACAGTCATATGGGTACTCCCTTATAGGCAGCTAACTGTTTTTCTCTTGCTGCTTTTAATATTCTCTCTTTGTCTTTTGCCCTTGGATTTTAATTATGATGTGTCTTGGTGTGGTCCTCATTGGATTCCTCTTGTTTTGTGTTCTCTGCGCTTTCTGGACTTGTAAGTCTATTTCTTTCACCAGGTGGGGGAAGTTTTCAGTCATTATTTCTTCAAATAGGTTTCCAGTATCTTGCTCTCTCTCTTCTTCTGGCACCCCCATAATTCGGATATTGGTACACTTGAAGTTGTCCCAGAGGCTCCTTACACTCTCTTCATATTTTTGGATTCTTTTTTCTTTTTGCTTTTCTGCTTGGGTGTTTTTTGCTTCTTCATATTTCAAATCTTTGACTTGATTCTTGTGATCCTCTAGTCTGCTGTTGGATCTCTGTATATTATTCTTTATTTCAGTCAGTGTATGCTTAATTTCTAGTTGGTCCTTTTTCATATCCTCGAGTGTCTCACTAAATTTATCAGCTGTTTCTAGAATATTCTTGAAAAACCTTATAGCCGTGGTTTTGAACTCTATATCCAGTCATTTGCTTTCCTCCATTTCTGTCATTTGTGACCTGTTTCTTTGTCTCTGCATTTTGGCTGCTTCCCTGTGTTGATAGAGTGGCTTTGTATGCTAGGTGTCCTATAGGGCACATTGGCTCAGCCTTCCCAATTACCTGAGGTGGACACTCTTGGTGCACCCCTTTGTGGGCTGTGTGCACAGTCTTGTTGTAGTTAAGCCTTGATTGCTATTGGTATCACTGGGAGGAATTGACCTCCAGGCCAATTGGCTTGTGAGGATCTGTTGTTTGTGCTGGGAGAACTTCTGTGGTGGAGACACCTTTATGGGGCAAACTTGCTTCAGTGGGGCTTTGGCGCTCACTGAATATGCCCCTTGACTGTGTCCCCATGGATCTGAGGAGTTGTAATCTGGATGGTCCTACTTTGACCCCTGGGTACACTGGCTCTTGGATCTCCAAGGAGGTGCAAATTTAGCCTCTGCCTGAGGCCACCCAGCAGGAGCTACATTGAGATCGGCAGATTCTTCTTCTTTGTTTGGGGTTTGAGATGCCCAGATGAGGCCCAGCTGTGAAGCAGTGCAAGCTGCTGTGGGGCCTTGGACCTTCTTTTGGAAGTTCTGGCGCTCTCTGACCCAGCTGCAATTTGTTAGGTAATTTTAGATTGCAAAGGCTAGGCCAGTGGTCAGAAAATCGTGACTCGTGAGCCACATGCGGCTCTTTGGCCCCTTGAGTGTTCTAACATCACTTCTCCAAAATAGACTTGCCCGGGCCGAATACCGACTTCTTCGCATGGGCCACGAAGTTTCAATCACACTGTACGTGCAGGCTCGCATGTGGTATTTTGTGGAAGAGCCACACTCAAGGGGCCAAAAAACCGCATTTGGCTTGAGAGCTGCAGTTTGCTGACCACTGGGCTAGGCCATTCATATGCAAAAGCCTCTGTGCACAGCTTGGGTGGGGCGGGGTCTCAGTGCAGAGCAAACAGCTATGGCTGATCCTCAGCACTGCCCTAAGAGGCCCCCGGGTCTCAATGTCCCTCAGTAATCGCTGCAAGCACCTCTGAGAGAACGCCACCCTCAAGTTTTGCCCGAAGCCAGACAGTCCAGTTTCTCCCCGTATGAGTCTGGGTCCCCAGAGTCTCGCCCGGAACTGTAGTTCAGAGCAGTCGGGAGCTTGTGTCTCCCTCCCGATTGAAAAATACAACCGTGTACTCAGTTGCCAGCCCTTTCTGGTGCGCCCGCCTCTTTACCTCTGCACTCTACTTCTGCACCTCCTCTGAGTCTCAGTGTGCTTTTCTCTTTCCTTCTAGTTGTAGACTTTCCACTCAGCCAGCCTTCCTGTGGTTCTGGATGATGTCCGTTTTGGCTTTTAGTTGTAGTTTTGAAGTGGTTGTGCAAGGCAGCAAGTTTAGGTGTTTACCTATGCTGCCATCTTGGTTTCTCTCTTCTCTTGCTAGTATTTTGAATATGTACATCCACACATTTTGTATATCCATGAGCATATTCATTAAGCATATTTAATATCTAGGATCAATTTAAAAAAGTAAAACATAAAATTCTATATTTTAGCTTTATAAACACAAGGAACTAAACATAAGCTTTAGCATAAAATTCCTGGGTATAGTTCTTAATTTATGAATGCTTCATTACTTTTTAAAATAATTTATGTTTTTGCACATTTTAAAAACTCTTCATTAAAATTGCTGCAAAGTATTTATTTGAAGTTTTGTATTTGAAGGACTTCCACAGAAACACACTTGTTAAGAATAATATGAAAATAGATTATTTATTAGGATGTCACCAAAGATTTAATAGTGAAATATCAATTGTTGGGTGTGAGAAAGCTACTTTTGCTCCACATACACATTTTCAGATTTATTCCATTTATCCCAGTCTATAAGCATTCAGATGTATTGGTTATTGTGCTATAAAATAGGAAATATTTGTACATGGGAGCTAAATTTACTCCCTGAGTTAAGCTCATGGAATCTGAAAGAGATTGACAGTGGGAACAATATTTTATGAACAAACCTTTGTGGGGTATCTTCAATATACTTCTTCTGATAAAGTCACATCCTTTACTTCTACCAATGTACATAAAAGGTCAAGAAAAACAAAATATTACATAGCCATTCCCCCCCACCCCCATAATGTTCTCAAAGTGATAGACTCATCAGAAAGTGAAAAGGGTAATGTAAACACTGGTTATTTTAAACAGTGCTTGAAAAATATTAAATAGCTAGCCCTAGCTGGTTTGGCTCAGTGGATAGAACATTGGCCTGCTGACTGAAGAATCCCAGTTTCAATTCTGCTCAAGGGTACTTGCCTGGTTTGGACTCGATCCCCAGTAGGGGGAGTGTAGGAGGCAGCCTATCAATGATGCTTTCTCATCATTGATGTTTCTATCTCTCTTTCCCTCTACCTTCCTCTCTGAAATCAGTAAAAATATATTTAAGAAATATTAAATAGCTAAAATATTATTTAGCTAAATTCTACATCACAATGAATATGAGAGGAAGTAACAGGGGAACTTCACTGGAAAGGTTTATAAGACAGGAGATTTGAAGAAGGGTGGGTGGTATTACAAACTTGTGTATATTATTTTTAATACAATTTTTCCTTATATGATTGTCCTGGGCCATGTTTGAATTTATGTCTGTCTGAGTAGGAGTATGCCAATAGTCAAGATGTAATGTCTATACCATAAAATTTAACAGTATGGCTTGGGCAGTGTGGCTAAGTGGTTGAGCATTGACCCCTGAGCCAGGAGGTCACAGTTTCATTCCTGGTCAGGTCACATGCCAGGGTTATGGGATCCATCCATGGGGGGGGGGGGGGGCGCGCAAGAGGCACCTGGTCAATGATTCTCTCTCATCATTGACATTTCTCTCTCTGCGTCTCCTTTCAGATCTCTGAAATCAATAATATTAAAAAATAAAAATAAAAGCATATTAAAGATGTTAACAGAATGTATTTCTAATAATATTTGAGGATGGGTCATAATTGTACTAGAACTAATTCTGAGTATTGCTCCTTAGTAAGTGGCAAGGATAGCCCTGTGATACTTTATCTATCAATTCAGATGACAACTGACTGGAGTTGAAGTAGAGGAGAAGCTTTATCAAACTTGCTGTGATAGCCTGTCCTTTGAGTGAAGACTATACCAGAGATAGAAGATCAAGCTCATTCATTATCAACATGAAGCTTACAATGTCCAGTAGGTGGGGAAAAGGGATGGTGGATCAACTATAGAATATTTGCATAGTGCAGGTCTAGAAACTGTGCACATCGCTTCCACACCCAACCTGTTAGCTATAATATAGGCTACATAGTCACATCTTACAATGTACAAATATGGCAGAAAAATGTGTTCTACTGTGTATCCAGGGATAGCAACCAAAATGTTTGGCAAAACAGAAATTTCTACCAGATAGTAAGAATAAATACCTTAGAATTTAGTTTTAATGGGGAGTAAAATATTGAATAGTCAGGATTCACACTAAACAAGTCTAACAACAAAGTGAGAATGCCCATATGACTGGAGAATAAGTCGTGTAGAGACAAATAATATTAGAAGCTTGGGGTTTTCTGCCTATTTATCTCTCCTTTTAATTGGATTCACTGACTCCTTTTTTCCGCTGCATCTTTAAGAAGAATGCCATCTTTTTAATTGAGTCATGGAAAGCTTGTTTTACTTGCTTGTTTCTCAGTGTGTAAATAAACGGGTTCAACATGGGTGAAATGGAAGTAATAAGGAGTGAAACACCTTTATTTATAGCTACCTCGTCCTTGGCTGAAGGTTTGACATAAATGAAGATGCAGCTTTCATAAGTAATGGATACCACAATCATGTGGGAAGAACACGTGGAAAAGGCCTTTTTCCTTTGCTGGGCAGAGGGAAACCTTAGAATAGTCCTGACGATATAAATGTAGGAAAGAACCACACATATGAGGGTCATGATGAATGTCAACACGGCACACACGATTACCATCTGTTCTATCAACCAGGTATCTGAGCAAGAGATCTTCAGGAGAGGAGATGCATCACAGAGAAAATGATCAATGACGTTTGAATCACAGAATTTCAGGCCCAAACCCAGACTGATTGGTGGGAGAATGATCATCAGTGCTGCTACCCAACAGGAGAAAATGATGTTCTTGCAGACTCTGCTGTTCATGATGGTGGTGTAATGCAGGGGTTTGCAGATGGCCACGTAGCGATCATAGGACATGGCAGCCAGCAGAAAAAATTCCGTTACTGCAAAGAGGTCTGTAAACAAGAGTTGACTGGCACAAGCATTATAGGTAATGGACTTGTCCCCAGATAATAGGCTATATAGGAATCTGGGAACGCAGGCAGTTGTGAAAGAAATTTCTAAGAAGGAGAAATTTTGAAGGAACAGATACATAGGTGTTTTTAGGTGGGAGTCAATCAGAGTGAGGGTGATGATGGTTAGGTTTCCAGATATACTCAACATGTAGGAAAGAAATAGAAAGATAGAAAGCAATATTTTCAGTGGAGTGTCATCGTTCAGTCCCAGCAAGATGAAGGTTGTTAGTGTAGTTTTGTTTTTCATCCTTGATTATCTTGCTCATTCTGCTTCAAATAATAAGACTTTATATGAGGAACTCCAGAGTCCTGGTCATCTTCTAACCTCAAGAGAAGTAAATCAGTGAGTGATTCCAAATCAGTGGGGAAGTAAGCATATCATCCATTCCAATGTTTGATTATCTCTCTTTGTCACATAAACTGACTGTTCATAATTAAATCACATATTTGCACTGCTGCTTGTAATTACAATTTAACTGTAATTGGTGTTGCTTTGACATATCCTATCAAATCTATCTATATATATAAAAGCCTAAACGACCGTTATGACTGGATGACCGGAACAATTGGCACAACCAGTCAACCAGTCTCTATGACGTGCACTGAACATCAGGGGGCAGATGCTCAATGTAGGAGCTGTCTTCTGATGGTCAGTGCACTCCCTCTGCTCCTCCCCCTGCTTGGCCCCGATAGGGGCAGCCAGCTAGCCAGCCTCCCATGGCCCCCTCCAGCTGGCCTGGCTCCTCCAGCCGCCCTTCCCCCCAGCTGGCTCCCTCTCCCGCAGCCCCTTCCCCAACTGGCCGGACACCGCATTGGCCCTGATTGGGGGAGGGTGGCCAGCTATCCTCCATGGCCCCTTCTTGTGGCATGCCAATCTCCCAGGGTTCCTCCCTCCTGCTGGCCCCCCTCACACTCCCACATAGGCCTTGATCGCTAGCCAGGCCAATGGATCCCACTTGTGCACTAATTCATGCACTGGACCTTTAGTATCTAATAAAGATGGAATATGCAAATTGACCATCATACCGATGGAGGTGCCCATAGCCACAAGATGGCAGCTCCCAGTCCCCTCAGCTCCACCGGAGTTCCATAGTCCTTGCAGCCCAGCCTGGGGGGTTGCAGGTACACGGTGTGGCCAGACCTGCCCTAGGCCCCTCAGCCGCATAGGGTTGGCAGGAGGTGCAGGCAAGCCTCAGATGGCGGCTTCCCAGTCACCTAGGGCCGGCCCGAATGCCAGCAAGCCTCAGATGTCGGCTGTTAAGCTGCCCAGGGCTGGTCTGAGGTGCAGGTAAGTGTTGAATGGTGGCTGCCCAGGTGCCCAGGGCCGCCTGAGGCTCAGGTAACCAGGGCCGGCCGAGGCTTTGTGCAGCCTGCAGTGGCAGAAGCAGTAGTCTGATGGGGCATCGCCTTCCCCTGGCCACCAGGTCACCTCCGGCCCCTGAGGGCTCCCGGATTGTGAGAAGGGGCAGGCTGGGTTGAGGGAACCCCCTGCCAGTGCATGAATTTTCATGTACCAGGCCTCTAGTCCTATCTAATAAAAGAGTAAAATGCAAACTGACCATACCTCCGCTACACCCACAAGCCAAACCCACAAGCCACGCCCACCAGCCAATCAGGAGCGAATATACAAATAAACCCAACCAAGATGCCTACAGCCACAGAGAGCAGGAGGGAGGCTTGTGTTTCCCTGGTAATGGAGGAAGCCAAGCTTTCCACCTGCCCTTGCAGGCCTAGGCCTCCACTCAAGGCTACAAAGTTTTACTGATAGAAGATACATGAACCCAAACAGAAATGGCAGCAGCCATGGAGCTGGAAAGAGCAGGAGGCTAGGGTTGCCCACAGTGATGGAGGAAGCCAAGCTTCTGCAGCCATGGCTGGCCCAGGCCTCTGCTTAAGGCTACAAAGTTTCAATTATAGAAGATACATAAATCCCAACAGAAATGGCTGCCACCTAGGAGCAAGCAGAAGGCTTGGCTCTACTCCAGGCTACAAAGTTTCAATTGTAGAAGATAAATAAACCCAGAGACCAGGGCCTCCGCTTGGGTCGCCAAGGGGCATGGCCGGCCTGCAAACCACCACAGACCCCTCGCCCAGGCTGCCCCACGCCCCAAGGGAACCCCCACCCTGATCTGGGACACCCTACAGGACAAACAAGCTGGCCCCCACCTGTGCGCCAGGCCTCTATCCTATCTAATAAAAGAGTAATATGCAGATTGACCATCACTCCAACACACAAGAGGCCTGTCCCCATGTGGACACAAGATGGCCAGCAAAGAAGGGCAGTTGGGAGGGACCAGGCCTGCAAGGGAGGGCAGTTGGGGGTGACCAGGCCTGCAGGGGAGAGCAGTTGGGGGGGGGGGGACTAGGCCTGCAGGGGAGGGCAGTTAGGGGCAAACAGGCTGGCAGGGGAGCAGTTAGGCATCAATCAGGATGGCAGGGGAGTGGTTAGGGGTGATCAGGCTGGCAGGCAGAAAGGTTTAGGGGCAATCAGGAAGGCAGGCAGGTGAGCAGTTGGGAGCCAGCAATCCTGGATTGTGATAGGGATGTCCGACTGCCCGTTTAGGCCTAAACGGGCAGTTGGACGTGCCTTGAGGGGTCCCAGATTGGAGAGGGTCCAGGCTGGGCTGAGGGACACCCCCTCGGACATCCCTCGGTGGGATTGAGCCTAAACGGGCAGTTGGACATCCCTTGAGGGGTCCCAGATTGGAGAGGGTCAAGGCTGGGCTGAGGGACACCCCCCATACCCCTGTGCATGAATTTTGTGCACCGGGCCTTTAGTTATATTATAAACATCAATGAAAGCAAGTCCTGAAAATGGCTTTTATATCTACTATTCTTACTTCCCTCTACTTTCTAGAAGTTGCTTTGGATCTACTATTCTGACTTTCCTCTACTTCTGAACTCCAGAAATGCTTCTAGCAGAAAAGTCCCTAAAAAAACTAACAATGGCTTTTGCTAAGAAAATCCTTGCACTAAAATTTACATGTGTGTTAGCAATTAAACTAAGAATGAATGCATATCACATACTTTATTCTGTTTCAAGTTATCCAGTGGAGTTTCTCTGAGGTGTGTTTAAAATATTTTTATTGGATACATGCTCTCAAAGATTCATTAAATATATACAATCCAAATTTTTTTGGTTTTCCTCACAGGAAATTTATTTCAAATATATATATTTTATATCATTAATATTACCCGTGGCTATATTTTACTTCTACTGTTAGAATACCTGTGTTATACATTTTTATGCTTTTTAGGATATCCTAGTGCTACAAAGAAATTTCCCCCAGCTTACAAGCAGAAATCTGGAACTGTATACTCTGGTTAATTAATTTCCTTTTAAATTCCTTTGACAGTGAAAACCCCAATGCCCTTTAACTATCTGCTTTCTTTCCTCAAAAAATTAAATATGGAACTCCCATTTGACTCAGTAATCTCACTTCTAGGAATATATCCCAAGAAATCAGAAGCACCAATAAGAAAGAATATATGCACCCCCATGTTCATAGCAGCACGACTTACAATAGCTAAGATTTGGAAACAACCTAAGTGCCCATCAGCAGATGAGGGCATTAAAAAACTGTGGTACATCTATAGTTTCATTATTCTCTAGATTTTGAGAGCCCTTTTCCCATCAAAGCATTAGAGTTAAGACCAGAGCTTTGATATTGATTTTTTTCTTATTTATGTTTTTCCATTATTTCGTTCTAAACACATTTGACAATGACATATTTTCACTTCTCATTGTATATATTTACTGCAAAATTTGTGACAGACAAATAAGGGAACATTTGAAGAATATTTATAGAGCTGAAGAGCACTATCTTGATTTTTTAATGTTTTGGGTCAGCCTATTTCAGCTGGAAATACACACTACCACCCATTTTAAATATCATTTAGCAATAGCAGGTTTAACAAGGTTTAGCAATTTCTCAAACATACTTCAACTTTCTCTCTTAAATTTTACCTACTTGATAATTGTTTTCTCTGTCTTATTAACCACTTATACATCAAGTCATGAGGTCTTTGCATCATTTAAACTACTCTAGCCAACATCACCACTAGCCTCCCTCTTGTTTCAATCATTAAGCAAACTTAGACTTGATTTAACTCAGGTTCTCTTCTGCATAAAAACCGTGAACTTATGAAAGTCTTTACAGCTTAATTTCTACCATCTCACATGATCCTGAATTTCTTCCTATCATTTTGTCTATTTTTTTCCCATTCTCCTTCATAGCTCCTTTTCCTTTTCTAATTTGTTGGTGCACCTGAACTATTTTTTCTAGGCAATATCTCTTTTACTCTGCCCTCTCTCTAGGAAGTTCTAGTAAGTGAGGTGATTTCAAGTAGGCTGGTGATCCCTGCATTCATATCTGCAGGAAAATGTTATTCTGACTTCAACTTATTCTTAGACATCTAGATCACTCAGTGGTTTCAACCTTTCTAATGCTGCGACCCTTTAATACCCGTAATGTAAATATCTGTGTTTTCCGATGATCTTAGGCTCTACAGCAGCGGTTCTCAACCTGTGGGTCGCCTAAGACCATTGGAAAACACAGATATTTATATAACAATTCATAACAGTAGCAAAATTACAGTTATGAAGTAGCAACGGAAATAATTTTATGGTTGGGGGTCACCACACCATGAGGAACTGTATCAAAGGATCACTACATTAGAAAGGTTGAGAACCACTGACTTAGATGGTTTGATCTTACACTTTTCCTTTTTTCTATCTGAGAGTCCTTGAGCAATTTGATTAATTTCTTTATCTTGTGTCTTTTATTTGTGTGTGTATGTGTGCAAACTTCAGATATAATAATATGTACATCTTAGGGTTATAATGAAAAATTTAGGTAATATAGATAAAATGTGTACAACTGCATCTGAAATTAGGTGACCATTCATTACTATTCAGCATTGAGCGTTCTTATTTTATCTTATGATTTCCTATAGGGAGTCCTCTAGATGTGCATATTTCAAGATTTTTCATGTGGCACTCATGACTGTGTTCCCTTCCTTGCCAACAATAAATCTCATTTAATACATTGTTTATTGTTCTATTTTCTTGACTCCCATTTTCAGTTGTCGGCATGTCTTGCCATTTCTGTTTGCTTTTTAATTTGTTCCCTTTATTCTCTCACTCACAACACTACTTTTACTCTCAGTGTCTTTATCTCATAGCTGAAATATTGCAGAGACATGCTAACATATGGTTAACATATATCTTTGCTTTTCCCATTCAGTATTTTAAAATCAATGCAATCAGAATCATTTTTCTAAAGCCCAGATGTGATTAACTCTCCCCTATGTGTTGTGGACAATATTTTTGGACTGACATTTACCCTATACTATGTATTTCTCTGAAACTCTAGATCTATCTCTCAGTTAAATGGAAGTTAATTAATTTGGCTTTAGGTAAGAGTTGAGAAGCAGAGAAAGAGGAATGCATTAATGGGTTTGAGTTTCAAATGCATCAACCATTTATGTTAATGAACTATTCCAGGCAATAAATATTTTATTCGGAGTAATGAGTAAGAACAAAATTTCTCATCCTTAGAGAATTTATAAAAATTCTGTATCAGGGGATAAGAGAGTTGAGGAATAGGTTAGAGGATTTAGTGGTTCTGAATAGGATCTCTATGTTTGGGGACCTTTACTGTCTTCCACTAACATGGAGCGGGAATAGCAGAAAGAGAAAAATGAGATAGATTTCTGCAATTTCTTCTCCTTGTAGAGATCTAAGGGGAACGATAATTAAGTTGCTCCTTGAACACCGACAAAAAAGCCTTAGAAAGTCACATAGTCTTCCCATTCTAAAGATTGGTATAGAATTAGCAAAAGGGTGTTCTCCTATCTAGTGTGACGTGAAACTAAAGGCAAACCTTAGATACTTGACAAATTTTCCTGCACTGCAATTTGCCACAGTAATACTATTGGTGTCTTATAACTTATATACAGAGACCTACTAGGTCTTAAGAGTAATATGGGCAAGGGAAACAAAAGATCCAAGGCTGTGATGCACATGAATAGATGTTTGAGGACCAGAACAGAGGATGGATACTGACGCCTTTACTTCTTATCACATTGAAATGATGTAATTGCTCCAGAACCAAGCTGAACCTGGGTTTAGGGAGGCATCATAAATACATGAAGATGATTCATTAGAGTGAGGTGGTGGATTTTGGTAGGAGGGAAAGACTGATAGCTATATATATAAAAGCCTAAGTGACCATCACAACCGAAGGGACGACTGAACAGGTTGCAAGGGGTGACTAGGCCAGCAGGGTTGTCAGTGAGGGGCGACCAAATGACTGAGCAGCAGGCTGCGTGGGATGACCAGGCTGGCAGGGTATTTAGTGAGCGGTGACCAAATGACTGAGCAGCAGGCTGCTGGGGCAACCAGACCAGCAGGTTGGGAGCAGTTTGGGGCAACCAGGCTTGCAGGTGGGGGCAGTTGGGGGGGACCAGGATGGCAGGGGGGGTGAATAAGGGGTGACCAGGCCGGTGGGGGGGTGCAGTTGGGGAGACTAGGCTGGCAGGGGGAGAAGTTGTGTGTGACAAGTCCAGCAGGGGGGGCAGTTAGGGGCGATCAGGCAGGCAGGCAGGTGAGCAGTTAGGAGCCAGTGGTCTCGAATTGTGAGAGGGATGTCCGACTGCTGGTATAGGCCCAATCCCGAGGATTGGGTCAATACCGGCAGTCAGACACCCACAGAAGGGTCCTGGATTGGAGAGGATGCAGGCTAGGCTGAGGGGCCCCCCACCCCCGTGCACGAATTTCGTACACCAGGCCTCTAGTTATGTTAATAAAAATATTTATTTTTTTAGAGTGAAATGAAGTTTTGTAACTGAAACATTAATTTTGATTCTTTCAATCACTCTTTTTGCCCTCATTATAAAAATTAAGCTTCTTAGCATATGGAGAGCTTTCTAATATTTCTGCTCTCAGTCCACAAAATTTCCCTCATTTCTTGTTTTTTTCCTACTAGGGTACTTGCATTGGCTCATACCATATACCAGCAAGAGACACTATATCATAGTGATTAAGAGTATGACATATAGAGTCGGGCTGCTGGTGTCATCTCTCCTGATTCAATTTGCTTCCCTAGACTTATCTACTAGCAGTTTCCATTAAAGGTGATGCTTAAAATTGCCTGTGGAGATTCTCAGATGTTGGTCCCTGTGTTTTTAAAGATCTCTACACTTGTAGTCTCTAAGTGCTTGTCCCTATTTTAAGTTTTAGGTTAGGCATTAATTCCACCAGGAATCTGTAACTTTTTAAGAAAGATGTATCTTTTCTTCTTACTCTTCCCATTGTAGCCTATGATTATTATTTATTATTCTCTGATGACTAAATTGTCAAACTGTACAAACAAATCTTATTTTGACATTGTTTTGTCCCAAGCAGCCAGCCTATCTCCAGGGGCAAAGTAAGAGTTCCTTAAAAGTTTGTGGAAATAAAGTAAGAATGACTATTATATTTGCTTTATTTTCTTTAAAATGTGTTTTAAAGGTATTTTAGTCTCTGGAATTAGACTGTGGAGTTCTCATTTCCCTTTTCCTCTTCGGGTTAAGTTTCCTCCATAATATTTAGTTCATGGAATCCTTGTGATTGTTGATTGCTATAGTCCAGGCAAAGTCCCTGGCAGATAGGAAGTTAAAGCTCTCACTCCTTTGACTTCCTCCTCTGCCCCTCACCCCCCACGCCCCCTATAACCTGCTGTAATACTTACTGAATGTGTGAGGGCACTAATCAGTGACCAGTACACTATTGTTTTTTCTGCATCCTTTGGTTTGTTTGTTAACCCTCACCATAGAATATTTTCCCATTGATTTGTTGAGAGAGTGGAAGTGAGGGAGGGGTGGGAAGTGAGTGAGAGACACATGCATTGGTTGCCTCTGGCATGTGCTCTGTCTCAGGCCTGGGATGAACCTGCAACCCAGATACCACCCTTCACCAGGAATCAAACCCCAGACCCTTCACTCTAACCGCTGAGCAACAATGACTAGGAGAGTTCCTGCATTCTTTATAAAGCTTGTGAATTTTGGTGCCTCTTATAACCTGTTCAATTCCCTATGAAGAAATACTAAGGGCAGAGTTTAGAGACTGCAATTTTGAACATGAGCCAATAGGCACTTCACATTTCTTTCTCAACCCCCATTAACACTTAATCACATGGGCAGATATTTCCGTTTGTAAATAGCTGTAAAGAGTCTATGTCTTTGGTTTTCTCTGCATTTCAAAGAGGAAAGAATTTTCCATGAGAAATTTAATTAGTTTGGTATATTAATGGCTTCACTTATTTCTAGTAATCTCTACCCCACATGAAAGCACAGGTGTGTTTTCCTAAGGTCAGGTGAATTGAGGCAAATTGTTTCAATCAAGGCAGTAACAAATAACAGCATTAGAGTGCTGGAGACAGAGAATTACCTAGGACAGTGGTCGGCAAACTGCAGTTCGCCAGCCACATTCGGCTCTTTGGCCCCTTGAGTGTGGCTCTTCCACAAAATACCATGCTCTGGGCGAGTCTATTTTGAAGAAGTGGCGTTAGAAGAAATTTATGTTTAAAAAATTTGGCTCTCAAAAGAAATTTCAATCGCTGTACTGTTGATATTTGGCTCTGTTGACTACTGAGTTTGCCGACCACTGACCTAGGGTTTACAGGCATCTTTGCAGAAAAGGAGCACTAATCTAGTCTGAGGGGAAGATATAATTAGCTGTTAATCAGGTATCTTTTTAGATAGGGTTATAGAGGAATTGAACTTTTGAACTAAACTGAGAAAATTCTTAAGTTCTCAATACTTCACTGTGGCATTTTAACTCAGAGCATTGTCCACATTCCTAAACTCCCTTTCCAATCACCAATACGTACCTCATATGTACCAATATTTAAGTGAATGTTCTGGTAGACTACTTTCATTCAGGTGAATTTTGTCTTTATTATATTTAAAGGAATATTTTCAAATATGATGAAATAATTGATCTCTAATAACATTTCTGATAATGTGTAATAATGTTGCTATGAATACTTATGCATTCATTCAGAAAGTACTTATTGAGAATCTATGATATGACAGGTAGTGCTACAGATATCAAACACAAAGGGCGAGTAGGTACTGACCACTCTCTAGTGATGCATGTAATAAATATTCAAATAAGTATAATCCCTTCAGATTTCTTTTTTATAATACAAATTAACATTAGAAATATCTATTTTTTTTTCAAGAGGTACCCAATATTGCCATCTCTGATTTTTAAGCAGATTAATCATATTTTCTAGGACTAAGGAACTAGAACTTTGAATGATGAAAGAAACTGAAATTGCCAAACAAGAACATACTTACTCTTATGGAAGGTAATCATGGCTTCAGTTGACTGTGTAATCCTGGTAGTCCCGAAGGTGAAACTGAAAGTATAAGTGGGGTCAGTTAACGTGCCCAAATGCTCCTCTTATGAAGACATACGCATTCAGGGATAATTGTTTTCTAGTAGAAAGTGCCAAAAGATTCTCACTAAAGATTCTATTTCATTTTAAACCTAGAGAACTATTTCTTATATTGGAAAGATGAAACAAAATGTCATGTATTTTAAATGCCTGAGAAATATAAGGTATTTTTTTTTTGAAAGAGATGATTTCTGATTTCTCTGGGAAAGATTTTTACACAGTGAAGGAAGATTGAGATGACTTTTATAATCTCAGTCTCTTACGGATGTACAGGGGCCCTCTCGTGGCTAAATAAAGGGCCCTTTGTGACCAAGTTTAAACATGACTAATGATTTTAATATGCACTGAATTTTGGCAAAATACCTAGAGGGAGCAGTGGGAATAATGTCCTTGGAGACAATAAGATGCAACAATTTCAAGAGACACATTGCAAGTGCAGAACAATAGTTGTATGATGGAAAGATTTCTGGCTACTCTTCAACCCATAGATAACAAAGTGTTAACAAAAGACAAAAAAATTGCTTTGTCTGCTTTTTCTATAAAAAAAAATCTCAAAAGTAATATAGACACAATTTCTAATCCGACAACTGTACATACTTTCCCAGGGTAAAAATACATGTTTGTATCATAATTTTTCTGTATTGTACTCTGTTTATGTGTAAGCCATTATCTAATAAAGCTTCCCAAATTTTATTATTAAAATTTATATATTAAAAATCTCATTTTTAATAAACATCATTTTTTCTGTTAAATGATTACAAGAGGCATTTCTGATGTAAAACCCACTTACATATTAGAATTTTGAAGTGTATTGCCACATTTTTCTTCCAATGTATATTTCTGCATGATATACACACCATGTTTGGGTCTCTCTGTTTCACTATTGGCATTATGGGATCTGAAGGAAAACCACCCTCATTCCTTGCTTGAGTTTTGAGTCAACAAAGGAGCAAAAAGTAGGCAAGTAAATGGAGATTAAAATACCAATTTTATTATAGATAGAAATATTTAAAACGTGGCTTTGGACATCCTGATAAGAACCTCCTGAATTAGCCATATCTTTCAGATAGACAGTTGTAGAAACCCAACTCTACCCCACCACTTGGGGCAGACCCTTTTTGTTTCATGAATTTGAACTGTCTGATATCTATTTGTAGAAAAAACAATATAAAACAGGAGAGGGAATATTTCCTCTCAGGTAAGTCAGTGTTCAACCCCAGGGGAGGGATAATAGGAGAGTGGCCAGGGATAATAGGAGAGTGGAGGATTATTGATAAAAATCCTGCAAATTTTAGAAATAAATCAGAAGAATGAATGTCTCTACCATGCCATGATTTAACAGGGCCATTCAATAATTATTTAATTATGCAGGAAAATGCACAGGCATTTGACTTGGCTATGTACTTTTGCCGAAACTCCAGACACTGTAAAGTGAAACTGTAGCTGTAGATTTGTGTTCTGTAGAAAACAGTCTAAAGATCATAGTTTTAGGGCACTATTGGATATTAGCCAATTCAATATCTATCAGATACTGAACAGCAGTCTTCTTTTGTAAAAAATTTATCTTTATTATTGAAAGTATTATCGATGTCCGCGTTTTTTCCCCCGTTGACCCCCTCTGCCCCAGCCTGCCCACACTCCAGGCCTTCATCACACTATTATCTGTGTTCATGGGTTATGCATATATTCATATAAGTTCTTTGGTTTATCACTCCTACCCTCCCCCCAACATCTCTTACCTTCTCTCTGAGAATCATCACTCTGTTCCATGCTTCTATGTCTCTGGATCTATATGGTTCATCAATTTATTGTGTTCACTAGATTCCACTTATGAGTAAGATCACGTAACACTTGTCTTTCTCTGACTGGGTTATTTCACTTAGCGTAAGTCTCCTGGTCCCTTCATGCTGTCTCAAAGTGTAAGAGATTCTTTTTTTTTTTTTTTTTTTTTTTTTTACAGCTGAATAATATCTCATGGTGTAAATGTACACCATTTTTAATCCACTTATCTACTGATGGGCACATGGGCTGTTTCTAGATTTTAGCTATTGTAAATGCACTGCTATGAACATAGGGGTGCATATATTCTTTCTGATTGTTGTTTTGGGTTTCTTAGGATATATTCCTAGAAGTGGGATCACTGGCTCAAATGGCAATTGTATTTTTAAGTTTTTGAGGAAACTCCATACTGTTTTCCATAATGGCTGCACCAGTCTGCATTCCCACCAGCAGTGTACTAGGGTTTGCTTTTACCCATAACCTTGCCAAGATATGGGTAAAAGCAAACCCTTTTGTTGTCTTGTTGATGGTAGCCATTCTGACAAGTGTGAGGTGATACCTCATTGTTGTTTTAATTTGCATCTATCTGATGATTAATGACTTTGAGCATTTTTTCATATGTTTCCTTGCCATCTGTATGTCTACTTTGGGGAAGTGTCTATTTATGTCCTTTGCCCATTTTTAAATTGGAATGTTTGTCTTCCTGATGTTAAGTTGTATGAGTTCCTTATATATGTTGGAAATTAACCCCTTACTAGATATTTCATTGGCAAATATGTTCTCCCATGCAGTGGGCTCCCTTTTCATTTTGTTGTGGTTTCTATTGCTGTGTGGGAGCTTTTTGTTTGGATGTAGTCCTGTTTATTTTTTCCTCTGTTTCTCTTGCCTTGGACATATATCTGGAAACCTATTGCAAGGAGAGATGTCTGAGATTTTGCTGCCTATTGTTTCTTCCAGGATTTTTATGGTTTCATGTATTTCATTTAAGTCTTTTATCCATTTTGAGTTCATTCTTGTTTATGGTGTAAGTTACAAGTACCTGTCCAATTTTTCCAACACCATTTATTGAAGAGGTTGTCTTTATTGTATGCTCTTGCCTCCTTTGTCAAATATTAATTGATTATAATGGCTCTGTGGACTTCTGGGTTCTCTGCTCTGTTCCACTGATTATATGCCAGTTCTGGTGCCAGTACCAGGCTATTTTGAGTATCACATCTTTGTGGTATAACATGATATTTGGTATTGTGATCCCCCTAACTTTGTTCTTCTCTCATAAGAAGGCTGCAGCTATTTGGGGTCTTTTTTGGTTCCATATACATTTTTGGATTATTTGTTCCAGATCTGTGAAATATACCATTGGTATTATAATGGGGATTGCACTGAATGTATAGATTGATTTGGGCTTATGGCCCTTTTATTTATTTAATTAATTGTTTAAAATATATGTCTTCTTTTTAAAAAAATCTAAAAATTTTTATTTTATTTTATTTTATTGATTAGGGTATTATGTATGTCTCCTTATCACCCTATTGCCCCCAACCCACCCACTCATGCCCTCACCCCCCAGTTCTCTGTGTCCATTGGTTAGGCTTATATGCATGCATACAAGTCCTTTGGTTGATCTCTCCCCCTTACTGCCTCCCTCCCCTTCCTTCCCTCTGAGGTTTGATGGTCTGAAAGATGCTTTTCTGTTTCTGGATCTGTTTTTGTTCATCAGTTTATGTTGTTCATTATATTCCACAAATGAGTGAGATCATGTGATATTTATCTTTCTCTGACTGGCTAATTTCACTTAGCATAATGCTCCCCAGTTCCATCAATGCTGTTGCAAATGGCAAGAATTCCTTCTTTTTTATAGCAGCGTAGTATTCTATTGTGTAGATGTACCACAGTTTTTTAGTTCACTCATCTGCTGATGGGCACTTAGGCTGTTTCCAAATCTTAGCTATGGTAAATTGTGCTGCTATGAACATAGGGGTGCCTATATCCTTTCTGATTGGTGTTTCTAGTTTCTTGGGATATATTTCCAGAAGTGGGATCAGTGGGTCTAATGGGACTTCCATTTTTAATTTTTTGAGTAAAAGCCATACTGTTCTCCACAGTGGCTGCACCAGTCTGCATTCCTACTAGCAGTGCACGAGGGTTTCTTTCCTCCCCCATCCAGTCCAGCACTTGTTCTTTGTTGATTTGTTGATGATGGCCTTTCTGACAGGTGTGAGATGGTACCGCATTGTTGTTTTGATTTGCATCTCTCAGATGATTAGTGTCTTTGAGCATATTTTCATAGGTCTCTTGGTCTTCTGTATGTCCACGTTCAAAAAGTGTCTATTTAAGTTCTTTGCCTATTTTTTGATTGGATTGTTTATCTTCCTTTTGTTAAGTTGTATGAGTTCTTCGTAAATTTTGGAGTCTAAACCCTTCTTAGAGATAACATGGGTAAATATGTTTTCCCATGCAGGGGACTTTTTTGTTGTTTTGTTGATGGTTTCTTTTGCTGTGCAGAAGCTTTTTATTTTGATGTAGTTCCATTTGTTTATTTTCTCTTTAGTTTCCATTGCCTTAGGAGCTGTATTGGTAAATATTTTGCTACAACATATGACTGCTATTTTTGCCTATGGATTCGTCTACAATTTTTATGGTTTCCTGTCTTATGTTTAAGTCTTTTATACATTTTGAGTTCATTTTTTTGTATGGTGTAAGTTGGTGATCTAGTTTCATTTTTGTTTGTTTGTATTTGACCAATTTTCCCAACACTATTTATTGAAGAGACTGTCTTAACTCCATTGTATGCTTTTGCCTCCTTTGTCAAAAACTAATTGAGCATAATGGCTTGGGTCAATTTCTGAGTTCTCTGTTTTGTTCCATTCGTCTATATGTCTGTTTTTGTGCCAGTATCAGGCAGTTTTGAGAACAGTGGCTTTGTAATATAGCTTGATATCTGGTATTGCGATCCCTCCAACTTTGTTCTTCTTTCTCAGGATTGCTGTGGCTATTTGGGGTCTTTTTTTATTCCACAAGAATTTTTGGAGATTTTGTTCTAGGTCTTTGAAATATGCCATTGGTATTTTAATGGGGATTGCATTGAATCTATAGATTGTTTTGGGTAGTGTGGACATTTTAATGATGGTGATTCTACTAATTCATGAACACAGTATATTTTTACATTTGTTTATGTTTTCCTCTATTTCTATTTTCAACATCCTGTAGTTTTCTGAGTACTGATTGTTTATTCCTAGGAATATTATTTTTTTTTTGCAACAGTAAATGGCATTTTTTTTTAGTTTCTCTTCTGAGAGATCATAATTGATGTATTAAAATGCCACCAATTTCTAGGTGTTACATTTTTATCCTGCTACTTTGCAAAATTCCCTTTTTAAATTTAGTAGTGTTTGATGGAGTCTTTAGGGTTTTCTGTGTACAATAGCATGTCATCTGCAATCAAGACAGTTTTTCTTCCTTCTTTACAAGTTGCATGCCTTTTATGTGTTTTTCTTATCTAATCTCTATAGCTAGGACTTCCAGTACTATGTTGAATAATAGTGGTGAAAGTGGACATCCCTATCTTGTTTCTGTTTTTAGGGGGAATGCTTTTAGTTTTTCCTCATTGAGCATGCTGCTGGCTGTAAGTTTGCCATATATAGCCTTTATCATGTTGAGATATGATCTCTGTATTCCCATTTTGCTGAGAATTTTTTTAATCTGTAAAGGGTATTGGATTTTGTTGAATAATTTTTCTGCATCTATTGGTATGATAATGCAACTTGTTTATGTTATGTATCATGTTTATTGATTTGTGAATATTGTACTGACCTGCATCCCTGGAACAAGTTTCATATATGATCTTTTAAGTATATTGGGTTGATCTGATTGGCTAATATTTTGTTGAGGATTTTAGCATCTATGTTCATCAGGGATACTGGCCTATAATTCTCTTCCTTTCTTTCTTTTCAAAATCCTCACCTGAGTATATTTTTCCATTGATTTTTAGAGAGAGTGGAATAGAAAGGGAAAGACAGAGAGAAATATCGATGTGAGAGAAGCACATAAAATGATTCCCCCCTGCAAGGGCTCTGAGCAGGGCCTGAGGCTGGGGAGGAGCCTGCCACTGAGGTACTTACCCTTGACTGAAATCGAACCAGGGATCCTTCTGTCCTCAGGCTGAAGCTCTATCCACTGAGCCAAATCTGCTAATGCATGATTCTCTTTCTTTGTAGTGTCCTTATTTGCTTTTGGAATTAGCATAATGCTGGCCTTATAAAAAGAGCTTGGAAGTGGTCCTTCCTCTTGGATATTTTGGAGTAATTTGAGGAGTATAGGTCTTAGTTCTTTGAATGTTTGGCTAAAGCCCCCTGTGAAGCCATCCAAACCAGAGGTTTTGTTTGCTGGGTGTGTTTTGATTACTGATTCAATTTCATCAGTTGTTATTGGCCTATTTAGGTTTTCTGATTCTTTCTGTTTCATTTTGGGAAGATTGTCTTTTCCTAGGGATTTGTCCATTTTGTCCAGGTTGTCCAGTTTGGCATATAGTTGTTCATAGTATTTTCTTATGATCCCTTGTATTTTTGTGGTGTCAGTTGTTACTTCACCTCTTTCTTTCCTTATCTTATTATTTGGGTCCTCTCTCTCTGTTTCTTGATTAGTATAGCTAATGGTTCATCAATCTTGTTCTTCTTTTTAAGGAACCAGCTCTTGGCTTCATTGATCTTTTGTATTTTTTAAAGTTATTTTTTTAGTCGTTATGAGATTTATTTCCACTCTGATCTTTACTAGTTCCTTCCTTCTACTTACTCTGGGCTTTTCTTGTTGTTCTCTTTCTATTTCTTTTCATTGTAGTGTTAGATAGTTTATTAGAGCTTTTTCTTGTTTCTTGAGGTAGGCCTGCAATGCTATGAACTTCCCTTTTGGAACTGATTTTGCTGTGTCCCATAGATTTTGGGTTGTTTTGTGTTCATTTGTTTTCAGAAAGTTTTTGATTCTTTTTTATTTCATTGGTAACCCATTCATTGTTTAGTAACATACTATTTAGCCTCCATGTGTTTGAATGTTTTTATTCTGGTTGATTTCTAGTTTCATGCCATTGTCATCTGAGAAGATGCTTGATATTATTTCAATACTCTTGAACTTGTAGAGACTTACTTTGTGCCCTAACACATGGTCTATTTTTGGGAATGTCCCGTGTGCACTTAAGAAGAATGTATATTCTTCAGCTTTGGAGTGGAATGTTTTGTAACTGCCATTTAAATCCAGCTTATCTAGTGTACCATTTAAGGTCTATATTTCCTTGTTGAGTTTTTGTCTGAAAATTTATCCAGTGGTGTCAGTGGAGGGGCTAAAGTCCCCCACTAGGACTGTATTGCTTTTTATCTTTACCTTAATGTTTTCCAAGAGCTTTTTTATACATTTAGGTGCTCCTATATTGGTTGCATAAGTGTTTACCAGGGTTATATCTTCTTATTGGATTGATCCCTTTAGTATTATGTAATGGCTTTTTTTTGGTCTCTTATTATGGCCTTTGCTTTGAAGTCTATTTTGTCATATATAAGTATTGCTACTCCTGCTTTTTTTTTTTTTGTTTCCATTGCATGGAGAAATTTTTTTTCATACCTTCCCTCTCATATTTTGTCAATTTTTTGTTCTGAGGTGGGTCTCTTGTAGACTGCATATATGTGGGTCATGCTTTATTATCTATTCAGCTACCCTATGTCTTTTGATTGGAACATTTAATCCATTTACATTTAAGGTTATTTTTGCCAGATATTTATTCATTGTAATTTTCATTTTTTTCCTCCTATGTTTCTCTTTCTTTCTCTATACATTTCTTATTCTTATTATAGCAGTCACTCTAACATTTCTTACAGTGCTGGGTTGGTGGTAATAATCTCCTTTAACCTTTTATTTTGTCTGGGAAACTTTTAATTCCCCACCTATTTTGAATGGTAGCCTAGCTGGATAGAGTAGTCTTGGTTTCAGATCCTTGCTTTTTATTACTTTGAATGCTTCATTCCCTTCCCTTCTGGCATGTAGTGTTTCTGTCGAGAAATCATCTGATAGCCTTATGGGAGCTCCCTTGTAGATCACTGACCATATATCTCTTGTGGTCCTTAAGATTTTCTCTTTGTTCTTAACATTTGCCATTTTAATTATGTGCCTTGGAGTGGATCTCTTTGGGTTCCTCTTGATTGGTACCCTCTAGCTTCCTGATATTGTGTGGCTCTTTTCTTTACCAGCTTAAGGAAGTTTTTGTCATTATTTCTTCCAACAGGTTCTCTATACTTTGTTCACTTTTTTTCTCTCTCTGTCACCCTTATGAGGTGAATGTTGTTTCATTTCATGTTGTTCCAAAATTCCCTTAAACTGTTCTCATGCTTTTTTGTTTGTTTTTGTGTTTTTTGACTTTATAATAAATCTTTATTGTTCAGATTATTGCACTTGTTCCTCTTTTTCCCCCCCATAGCTCCCCTCCACCCAGTTTCCATCCAACCCTCTGCCCTTACTCCCCTCCCCCCACACTGTCCTCATCCATAGATGTACGATTTTTGTGCAGTCTCTTCCCGCACCCCAGACACCCCTTCCCCCCCGAGAATTGTCAGTCCACTCCCTTTCTATGCCCCTGATCCTATTATATTCACCAGTTTATTCTGTTTATCAGATTTTTAATTCACTTGATTTTTAGATTCACTTGTTGATAGATATGTATTTATTGTTCATAATTTTTATCTTGACCTTTTTCTTCTCCTTCCTCTTCTTAAAGAATACCCTTCAGCATTTTGTATAATACTGGTTTGGCGTGATGAACTCCTTTAGCTTTTTCTTATCTGTGAAACTCTTTATCTGACCTTCAATTCTGAATGATAACTTTGCTGGGTAGAGTAATCTTGGTTGTAGGTTCTTGCTATTCATCACTTTGAATATTTCTTGCCACTCCCATCTGGCCTGCATAGTTTCTGTTGAGAAATCAGCTGGTAATCATATGGGTGCTCCCTTGTAGGTAATTAACTGTTTTTCTCTTGATGCTTTTAATATTCTCTCTTTGTCTTTTGCTCTTGGCATTTTAATTATGATGTGTCTTGGTGTGGTCCTCTTTGGATTCCTCTTGTTTGCGGTTCTGTGCACTTCCTGGACTTGTAAGTCTATTTCTTTCACCAGGTGGGGGAAGTTTTCTGTCATTATTTCTTCAAAAAGCTTTCAGTACCTTGCTCTCTCTCTTCTTTCGGCACCCCCATAATTCAGATGTTGGTACACTTGAAGTTGTCCCAAAGGCTTCTTACACTATCTTCATATTTTTGGATTCTTTTTTCTTTTCCGGTTGAGTGTTTTTTGCTTCTTTGTATTTCAACTCTTTGACTTGATTCTTGCGATCCTCTAGTCTGCTGTTGGATCTCTGTATATTATTCTTTATTTCAGTCAGTGTATGCTTAATTTCTGATTTGTCCTTTTTCATATCCTTGAGGGTCTCTCTAAATTTATTGGCCTTTTCTGGGAAATTCTTGAAAAACCTTGTAACCGTGGTTTTGAACTCTATATCCAGTCATTTGTTTTCCTCCATTTCTTTCATTTGTGACCTGTTTCTTTGTCTCCACATTTTGGCTGCTTCCCTGAATTGATAGAGTGGCTTTGTGTGCTAGGTGTCCTATAGGGCCCAGTGGGTTGGCCTCCCCAGTTACCTGAGGTGGACACTCTTGGTGCACCATTTTGTGGGCTGTGTGCACAGTCTTGTTGTAGTTAAGCTTTGATTGTTGTTGGTATCACTGGGAGGAATTGACCTCCAGGCCAATTGGCTGTGAGGATCAGCTGTGTCTACGCTGGGAGACACCCTTATGAGACAAGACTTGCAAAAGCCTCTGCACTCAGCTTGGATGGGGTGGAGTCTCAGGGTGGAGCAAACATTGATGGCTTCCGTCAGCACTGCCCTAAGAGGCCCCTGGTCTCAGTGTTCGCAGTAATCACTGCCAGCACCTTTGAGAGAAAGCTGCCCTCGAGTTCTGCCCTCTGCCAGACAGTCCATTTTCTCCCCGAATGAGTCTGAGTCCCCAGAGTCTCGCCCGGAACTGGAGTTCAGAGCAGTTGGGAGCTTTTGTCTCCCTCCCGGTTGAGAAAGCCAGCCGCATACTCAGTTGCCAGCCCTCTCCACGCACGCTCCTCCATACCTTTGCCTTCCGCAGCTCCTATGAGTCTCAGTGTGCTTTTCTCTTTCCTTCTAGTTGTAGAATTTCCACTTACCCAGCCTTCCTGTGGTTCTGGATGATGTCCATTTTGTCTTTTAGTTGTAGTTTTGAAATTCTTGTGCGAGGCAGTAGTTTAGGTGTTTACCTATGCCACCATCTTGGTTTCTCCTGTCCTCATGCTTTTTAAATATTTTCTTTTTTCTGCTCTGATTATTTTTTTCTTACCTTAACTTCTTATTGACTTATTCAATCCTTCACTTCACCGAGCCTGCTTTTAATTCCTTCCAGCATATTCCTGATGTCAGATATAGCATTCTTCATTTCTGACTGGTTCTTATTCATAATATCTATATCTTCTTTCATGCTGATGTAGCTTTCACTAAGTTCCTTTAATTATCACTAAGTTCCTGGAGGTTCCAATTAAGTTGGAACTTTATAACCATTACTCTGAAATCTATGTCTGATAACTTGCTTCCCCTCCACATCTCCTAGGTCTTTGGTGATTCTTCCTTTGTCTCACCATTTTAGTTGTTTCTTTGTGTTTGTTTCTGTGTAGTAGATATATTTGCTATGAATCCCAGTCTTGTGGGGTGGTCTTTTGTAGTGAATGTCCTGTGGGACCTGTGTATTTTTCTTGTGTTTTTGAACTGTATGCTCTAGTTATGTCCCTTTTGTGGGTTATTTAGACACTTCTGTCCAGATTTTTGTTGTCCCAATCATGGGATGACTCTCCTTTTAGGTTTGCTAACTGTGAGGCTTGGCTGCTACCATGTTGTGTGAGCTGTTGTATAGGTGCTGACAGGGTAAAACAAAACAAAACGTAACTGACTGGAAACAAACTGGAACATACAAAATATACTGAAGACCACAATGAAAACAACCCAAGAAAAAAGAGAATTATGAAAGAGAAGAGAGAACACAAATACTAAGGCAAAAATTTAAGAGAGAAAAGAATGTTATTGCTAATAGTAAAATAATAATAATAATAATAAAGAAGCTACTGGGAGGTAAAAGGGGCAGGCAAAAGATTCTGAAAAGAAAGCTGAAATAGCAAAAATTAAGAGGAGAAGGTAGGAATAGGAAAATGTTCAAAAAAGACAAGAAGTCTGAGAATGAAAGAAAAAATTACGCAATGGTATAAAGAAGAGGGAGAAAGGTAAAGCAAAAGAAAGCATGAGAAAGAAAAACGGGACTGAAAGAGAAAAAACGTCAAGAAGGAGGCCAATAAGAGATATAGAAGAAATTAGAGAGAAAAGCAATAAAGCAGAGAATATGAAGAAAATGCTGAAAAAACAACAAAAAACAAGCAAAGCAAAACAAAACAAAAAAAGAAAAATTAAAAAGTCATAAAACAAAACATCAACAACAATATAGACAAAAACAAAAATAAAAAAAAAAGGATCCAACCAAGTGAAGTTCACCTGGGCAGTTTAGGATGTCTGAGGCTCACTGTTTTGTATGCTAATTTCAGGCCTCCTGGGAGGTACTTTTTGTCAGCCAATCTCAGGAGCTCTCAGTGCTTTTTATAGCTGTCCTGTCTGAGATTCTCTGTGGACTGCCTCCTCTTGTCAGTTATTCCACCTTCCCTCTGTGGTTACGGGTGTCTTCTGAGGAGAGTCTTTAGGGCAGATGCTGGGTAGTGTAGTTTAGAGATTTCGCCACCAGGTACTCAATGAGGGGAAATTAATCTCTGGTTCAAAGCTGACTCCTCAGTCTCTACCATATCTTTCAACTCCACTTCCCTCTAAAATGGCCTGATGAAGATTCAGATTGGATACAGCCTATTGACTTTTCTGTGTGAGCAATTTCAGCTGGCTTGGGCTCAAAACAGATTCCCGTGAGCACGTTGCCTGCCACTTGGTCCCAAACAATAGTCCTTGAGATTATTACTATTGGACTGTCCTTCTCTAAGTTGTTCCCCCTTTCCCACTGAACTGTGCCCATCGGTACATGTGGACACATAAAGTTAATCATCTCAGGCCCCAAGACTCCTGTGATGTACACAATTTCTGACAGTTATTCAATCATACAAGAATATAGGTGTTATTGTAAAGGGATTTTGCATACATAATAAGGTCCAAAATAGCTGACTTTAAGATAAGGAAATTATCCTTGGTGGGCCTTATCAAATTAAATGAGCCCTTCAAAAGAATGGAAGCTCTTGAAAGAGATTTGAAGCCTGTGAGATTTAACAAGAAGACAGCTTTCTATTTCTGATTTTGAAGTTGGAGGGATTTATGTGGCAACTACTAGAAGTAGAAAGCAGAGTCCCAAGAGAGATGAACCTAAAGAGGCCCACACCAAAACACATCATAATTAAAATGCCAAAGGTTAATGTCAAAGAGAGAATCTTAAAAGCAGGGGTCCTCGAACTTTTTAAACAGGGGGCCAGTTCACTGTCCCTCAGACCGTTGGAGGGCCGGACTATAGTTCAAAAAAAAAACTATGAACAAATTCCTGTGCGCACTGCGGGCCCGGGACGAGTCGGCTGCTAAGCGGGACAGGCAGCGGCACCCGGCGGGCTGGATAAATGTCCTCGGTGGGCCGCATGTGGCCCGTGGGCCGTAGTTTGAGGATGCCTGCTTAAAAGCAATAACAAAAAGCAGTTAGTTGCTTATTTCTTAATTGGACTGTTTTCCTTTTGTTGAGTTGTGAGAATTCTTTATCTATCTGGGTATAAGTCTTTTATTAGAGATAATTTTGACTGTTTTTTCCTATTGTGTGGGTTTCACAGTTTCTGAATGGTGTATTTTGAACTAAATTTTTTTAGATGAAGTCAAATTGACTTTTGCTTATCTTTTACCACTTGTGCTTTCAGTGTCATATCTAAGAAACCATTGTCTAACCCCAGGTCACAAAGATTTACTCTTATGTTTTCTTTTAACAGTTTATTTTTGAGTTTTAGCTTTTATCCTTAGTTCTATGATTTATTTTGAGTTTATTTTTGTATGGCATGATGAAGATGACTAAATTCTTTTGCATATGGTTATCCAGTTTTCTCACACCATTTGTTGAAAAGACTATTCTTTTCCTAGTGAATTGTCTTGGCACCTTTGTTATATACCAGTTGACCATTTTAGTGGTTGGAATAGTGTTCCTCAAAAAGATATGTCCAAGTTTTAACCTGCAGAACTTGCAATTGTGACCTTTTTGGAAAAAGGTCTTTGCAGATGTAATTAAGCTCAGAAATTTAGGAGGCCCTAACTCCAATGACTGGTGACCTTGTAAGAAGGGAAGAGTGTACAAAAAGACATAGGAAAGAAAGCCACGGAAGATGGCGGCTAAAATCAGAATCATGCAGCTGCAAGTCAAAGAGTTCTAGGGGCCACCAGATTCTGAAAGAGGTATGGAAGAATTCGCCCCTTTTTTCTTTTAGGGCAGACAGTTTTTTATGTGGAAATACTTTTTGTTATTAAACAGTGTTTTGGAAAAATAAAATTGTGCATAAAGATAAATTATGGACAGAGCAACTAATGTGCAGGGTCACTGAAAGGTTTAGTACAAGAGTACACAGGAAAGATCCCATGGTGAGGACTCCTGCAGGATGTGCCTGGGGGACATTTAAGATATTTATGGTCACTATTTTACTTATGCTGCCTAGAAGACAATCATTTCTTGCTTGTTCCTAAATCCTTGGCTTTGTATCAACTTTATATAATTTTACATTATTGTAGGAAAAGTGAAAACAAACAAGGGTCAGGATTCCCAGTAGGGGAGAACAGACCATAGAATGTTCTTTACTAAAAAATTAAGGGTTAGACAGAAAGAAAAACATTTGCCAAACACCTGATCTTTAAGAGTCACTTTTCTTTGCCCTTTCAGAGCTTAAAATGATCTAAGAAAATCACTTTAAATGTTAATGGCCTAATACATAAATTAAAAGACAGAGATTGTCACAGTGAATTAAAAAACAAAAGCCCTGTGAGAAATGTTAAAGATTTCTTCTGTTCCTTTCTTTCTTTTTTTCTCTCTTCTCTTTTATTCCTGTACTAGGGGCCCAGTGCACAAAGATTCGTGCATGGGGGGTGGGTCCCTCAGCCTGACCTGCATCCTCTCCGATCTGGGAGCCGTCAGGGGAGCCCTCTCCAATCCGGGAGTTTCTGTCTTTGCAATCATATGAGTGAATTGTCTGAGACCCCAACCCAGTTTGGTTTGGTGCTCACAGAACAATAAAGGTTTTTTTTTTCTTTGCTCATTGGTGGAGATTTCCTAGAAGTTGCAGGATATCTTCCCTTTAATTTTTCCTTGACACTCTGACTTATGTCTCTCACCTTTGCTTTCCCTCCATCTCCCACCCGCAACAGTAACTTGCTCCAGGCTCACTTTGCTCTAGTGTCTAGGAGATCCCACAAGACGTCTGCTACCAGAACTATGATTCCCAGCATTCCTGGTTCTCCCTGCACTCTTGGTTTCCGCTTCCAGTCCAGGGACTGCACAAACCAAAAGGACTGTGAACTCCAGTCGCCCCCAGGCCGGGCTCACAGGACTGGACACTCCAGTGACATCCCCGGGTCCAAGGCTGTTTGGTGCCGGCGCGCGTATGCGCTGCCACAGGCTAGAAGCGAGTGAGGTCCCGGGGATGCCTGCTGCGTTGCCCTGGCAACATGGAGGGAGGGTGGGCGTCCTGCCCCACCTCCAGCCACTCAGCGCCTGTGCGAGTGCATGCTGCCCACAGGCCCGCCATCTTTGTCGGGTTAATTTGCATACTCACTCCTGATTGGCTGTGGGCATCGTGGAGGTATGGTCAATTTATATATTTGTCTATTATTAGTATAGATGTTGTCTATAAGAAATCAACTTTATAAATTGACTTGGGTAGATAAAAGTAAAGGGACGAAGAAAGATATATCATCCTATCTAAGAAAAGAGTAATATGCAAATTGACTGTCACTCAAACACACAAGATGGCTGCCCCCATGTTGTCAAAAATGTCCACCCCCATGTGGACACAAGATGGCCACCACAAGATGGCCAGCAGGGGAGGGTAGTTGGGAGGAACCAGGCCTGCAAGGGAGGGCAGTTGTGGGCAATTAGGCCTGCAGGGAAGGGCAGTTAGGGGTGACCGGGTTGGCAGAGGAGGGCAGTTGGGGGCGACCAGGCCTGCAAGGGAGGGCATTTGGGAGGGACAAGGCCTTCAGGGGAGGGCAGTCGGGGAGACCAGGCCTGCAGGGGAGGACCAGGCCTGCATGGAGGGCAGTTAGGGGCAACCAGGCTGGCAGGAGAGGGAAGTTGGGAGCAACCAGGCCTTCAGGGGAGGGCAGTTGGGGGTGACCAGGCCAGCAGGGGAGTGAAGTTAGGGGTCAATCAGGCTGGCAGGGGAGTGGTTAGGGGGTGATCAGGCTGGCAGGCAGAAGCCGTTAGGGGCAATCAGGAAGGCAGGCAGGCAAGCAGTTGGGAGCCAGCAGTCCTGGATTGTGAGAGGGATGTCCCAGATTGGACAGGGTGCAGTCTGGGCTGAGGGACACAGCCCCGTGCACGAATTTTGTGCACTGGGCCTCTAGTATTAACAATAATAAAAAAGTTGGAGTGGCTATATTAATTTCTGCCCTATTGTTATTTTCTTCCATTTACTTGCTTTGGCTTTGGCTTACTTTCTTTTGCAGGTTTCTTAATCTGGAAGGTTAGGTTCATGATTTGGGATTTTATTTTTTAATATAGGTGTTTAGTGCTACAAATTGCTCTTTAAGCACTGCTTGAGCTGCATTGTGTAAGTTTTGATATGTTGTGTTTCTGCTTTCACTCATCTCAAAGTATTTTCTCATTTCTCATGTGATTTATTCTTGAATCCATTTGCAATCTAGAAGTGCATTGTTTACTTTTCATATAACTGTAAATTTCCCAAATTTTATTTATTTATATTTTTCTTACATTGTGTTTGGAGGACATAATTTGTGTGATTTAAATAACTTTTAAGATAGTGATTGTTATATGGCCTAGTATATGATCTGTCCTAGAAACTTTACATGTGTCTTTGAGAAGAATGTGTATCTTGATCTTGTTTGGTGGAATGTTAAATAGATGTCTGTTAGCTCTAGTTGGTTTATAGTATTGCTCAGATCTTTTATTTACCTAGTAATCTTCTGCATCATTGTTCATTATTGAAAGTGAAGTATTGAAATTTCCCAGTATTATTTTTGAATTGTCTATTTCATACTTCACTTTTCTCAGATTTTTATTTATGGATTTTGGGGCTCTATTCCCAGTTGAATATCCTATATAATAAAAGCCTAATATGCAAATCAAACAACAGCTGAAATGACCGGTCGCTATGTCATGCACTGACCACCAGGGGCATACACTCAATGCATAAGCTGCCCCTAGATCCCAAGACCCATGCCAGCCAAGGCAGGTGCCAGTGGGGGGCCCCCAATCATCCTGGTCAACCCCCAGAGGGAGGTGACCATTGGCAGGGGTAGAGGGGTGTGTGGGGTTGCCGGTAAGCAGGTACAACGGCAGAGGGTGGGTCCAGCCGGTCCCCCCCCCGAGCCCCGATCACCTTGCTGGTCACCCCACAGATGGGCCCTAATCGCTGGCCAAGTCTAGGGACCCTACCCATGCACGAATTTCGTGCATCAGGCCTCTAGTATGTTTACAATTAGTATGTCTTTTTGATACTTTTTAAAATTATTATAAAAGATCTTTCTTTGCTTCTAGTAACACTTTTTTGTCATATAATCCTTTTGGTTTGATATTAAGATAGCCACTTCAGGTCTCTTTAGGGTGGTATATATATATATATTTTTTATCCTCTTATTTAAAACCTACTTGGGTTTTGAATCTAAAGTTGGTAAAGAGCAGACAGTGTAGAATAGAGCACTTAAAAATGCATTCTGTTGCTCTGGCCAGTGTGCTGAGTGGTTGGAGTGTTGTGCTCCCGCACTGAAGGGTTGCAGGTTTGATTCCTGGTCAAGGGCATGTGCCTGGGTTGTAGGTGTGAGTGTGGGAGACAACCAATCCATGTGTCTCTTTCACATTGAGGTTTCTCTTTCTCTTTCTTTCTATCTCCCTCTCCCCCTCCATCCTTTCTACTCTTTCTAGAAATCAATAGAAAAAAATATCCTCAGGTGAGGATTAACCAAAAAAAAAAAAATGCCTTCTTTCAATCTTTGCTTTTTTACTGGAGATTTTATTCCATTCATATTTAATATAATTACTGATAAGGTAGGTTGTAAGTCTAACATTTTGCTATTATGTTTCTGTGTGTCTGCCATCTTTTTTGTTCCTTTATTCTTTCATTACTTCTTTCTTTTTGCATTAAATCAAATATTTTTCTAGTATTCCATTTTAATTCTTTTGTTTCTTAAACTGTATATTTTTGAATTATTGTTCATCCATATTTAAATTCATTCAGCTTGATATATTCTGACATATCTTTATTGAGTTTTCTGTAATCTATGCTAGTTTATATATGACAGTTTATATATGAGCTTTGGCTGTCTGTTTTCAGTATCCTCTTTATATCTGCCACCTATTTGCTATAAGATAAAGTAATATTGAAAATAATAGTTATTAAATTGTATTGACAATTTTCCAGGTGTTTGCATTGGTAGTACTTTTCCATTTTTTAGTCTACCATATTTTTCTCATTCTGGTATTATATTTGCATAAAAGCTTGTGCTTTTTATTTCTGCATTACACATTACTTATAACTTTTAACCCAAATTTTATTAAAGAATTATATCCATGTGAATGAAATTGTTAAATAGACTTGAAATAGAGGAATTAATTTGTAAGACTACCCCATCAGTATAGTAAGAGAAATTGTAAAATGTTAATAAAACTGAAAGAGAAGTTATTAAGACAAAATATGATTAGAATTTTAGCCCAAAAGTTGAGGGACTATTCATCCTTTATTTTAATTAATCAACTACTTTTTCCTTTTCTTTAAGAAGAATGCAATCCTTTTGATTAAGTCATTCAAGGCTTTCTTCACCTGCTTGTTTCTTAGGGTATAAATGAATGGGTTCAACATAGGTGAAATAGAAGAAATGAGCAGGGAAACTCCTTTGTTAAGAGCCACCTCTTCCTTTGCTGAAGGTTTGATATAAATGAAGATGCAGCTGCCATAGGTGATAGAAACCACAATCATGTGGGAAGAACAGGTAGAAAAGGCCTTTGTCTTTTGTTGAGCAGAAGAGAGTCTTAGAATTGTCATGACGATATAAATGTAGGACAGAACAATACATACAAGGGTCATGATAAAAGTCAACACAGCGCACACTAAAATCATTCGCTCTATGAACCAGGTGTCTGAGCATGAAATCTTTAGCAGAGGAGTAGCATCACAAAAAAAGTGATCAATGACATTAGAGTCACAGAATTCCAGATCGAGGCCCAGGCTAAGTGGTGGGATTATGATTAACAAACCAACCATCCAACAGCTGATGATAAGTCTGTTGCAGACTCTGTTATTCATGATGGTCATATAATGCAAGGGTTTGCAGATGGCCACATAGCGGTCAAAGGACATACTGGCTAGAAGAAAAAATTCTGTTATACCAAAAAGATAAGTAAAGAATATTTGAACAGCACAAGCAACATAGGTAATGTTTTTGTCACCAGTTGATATGTTGTATAAAAATCTGGGAATACAAGCAGTTGTGAATGAGATTTCTAGAAAAGAGAAATTTTGGAGAAAAAAGTACATGGCTGTCCTAAGATGGCAATCTATGACGGTGAGGAAGATAATGGTCAGGTTCCCAGCTACACTCAACATGTAGGTAAAAAAAAGAAAGATAAAAATCAGAACTTTCAGTTGTGGGTCATCAGTCAGTCCCAGCAGGATGAATGTTGTTACTGTGTGGTTTCTCATCATGGATTCCTGCTTTCTGCCCAGTCTGCATGAAAAATTCAGAGACACTTAAATAGAGTGTAGTGAAACCAAAATGAGCTTTCAATACTGGCTATAAATGCCAAACAAATTAACTTGACTATGTTGAAGTGATCATCTTGTCTATGCGTAATATTTTTATTGTGGATATGAGCAGTAACTGTATTTTCATCCTCACCTTATCTTCCATCTTATAGTTTCATCTTGTTACCAATAGTTTTAGCTTAGCATACTACCCACAAGTAATGGAAGTTAGTGCTCAAATACTTTGTAATACTGAGAAATTTTCCAAAGTCATTTTTTAAAAATCTTTCATCAATTAATTACAAAGAAATTTAATTGTTTTCAATCTGTAGTCAGTGTCTCCAGGGCTTGGAACCCCTATGTCAATGAACAATTAAGACCTTCCACTGCAGACCTGAATTATTTTATGTGATTTACTTTTACAGTCTTTATTTAAAATATACTCTTCCTACTAATGTGGGACCAGGATCAACTTTCCCCAAAAATTTATAGTGTACTCAGTTAAACCTTAAGGTTTATAGACACTGTCAGGGAGAAGGAAATTGTTTTGGTTTTAATCTTTGCTTGAGGGCTGAAAGCTTCCCCTAAATTAAGGGCTACTCCCAGTACAACCACAGTGGATGAATTTGGTAGGCTGCTAAGAACACTTCTACAGCCACTTGACTTCCCCTTCTCCTAAAGTCATGGGCATATAGGCACAGTATCACTGTGATTCTGAACTCAGGCTTTCACATTCCAGTCAGGTTTCAGTGTGCTAAAACAAACATGGTTTCTTTTTCAATCAATGCAGTTTATCCATGAAACTCAGTTTATCCTAGAAGCTACAAATCAGGAATTGAGAAAGTAATTGGGCCTCGAATGTGATTGATCCATTTCTGTTTATTTAACATACTAATAAATCAGCATTTGTAATGAAGGGAGAGGTGTCAAATGAGAAGATAAATCATGACTATTATCAGTATATTTTTCATGGGAGTATGATCATATTATCTGCGAGTGAGTGAATGTGTATGTGTATGTTCTTTGTTGTTGTTATGATTGAGCAGAAAGGAGGAGTTTATTGTCTTGATATGTCTCAAACTATCCTAAATTAACTATTGCATAAATATCAATCTGCCATGATTTTTATCTATTCCAGTAAAATAAAATTTAAAGATGACATAATAAATAATATTTGGTCCCATTACAAAATATCAAAATTACTAACAGCTTTTGTTTGATAAAGACAGATACAATGCATTTTTTTACACAGAAATTTATGACATTTTACAAAGGGAGCACTAAAGAAAAATTTCATTGTACTTACTTTTTTTGGTCAGTCAATCATAACTTCAGGTTGTTGTTTAGCAACATTAGTTCATAAGACTAAAATATATTTTTGCATATCTGTTCTCTATTGTTCATTATTTCACTGCATGTTTATGTGCGGTTTGGAAATGCATAGATCTTTCTGATACCAACAAAAATTATGAAAATTTTATCACAAAGGATTCTATTCACTATAAACCCAAGGAGTATTTCCTCATGCTGCCTATACCTAGAAATATAAAGCTGTTCTAAGAGTTGAGAATTATCAATGACTCTCTCTGGTTTTAAAGATCATGATATTCTGACTTCCCTGAGCCAAGGTTTGCGCATTAATAAGGTTGGTGTTTATTTAGCATTAAATCCTTTGTGTTTATTTAGCATTAAATCCTTTGTGTCATAATCTTGGCAAAAAGCCAAATGCATGAAACTCTGAGGAGAAGGATATTCTCAGAGGAAAGAAGATGAAACAGCTTAGAGATTGGAAAATAGGCAACAAAAATGAGATAATGCACTATTCTACATAATTTTGATTTAAATTTATATCATCCAAATCACGTTGAAGATCAAGAAGCCCTGATTTTTTCTTGTATTTACCTATTACTTTATTAATAAATAAAATTATTTTAAAAATTAATCAGATAAAATATATATGATATAAAGCAGTAATAATGTTACCCCTTTGGTAAATATCTCTTCAGGTTATAAATCAACAAACTTGTTTAAATGTTATATGCATCAATAATAGGTGAATAATAATAACTGGTATAATTGGCTGAATAATTTGTAAAGATGACTATAAATCAAAAACGTATTGGAATAAAGATCATTTGTGGGCCCCAACAGGATGAATGTTGTTATTGTGTGGTTTCTCATTATGTATCCCTATTTCCTTCCCCATTTGCATGAAAAATTCAGACACTTGATTGAGCTTTCAACACTGGCTACAAATGCCAAGCAAATTGACATGACTATCTTGAAGTGATCATGTTGCCAATGTGACATAGAGAATAAAAAAACAAGACAAAAGATCAATGAAACCAAGAGCTGGTCCTTTGAAGAGATAAACAAGATTGATGAACCTTTAGCCAGACTCATTAAGAAACAAAGAGAGAGGACCCAAATAAATAAAATATGAAATGAAAGAGGTAAAGAAACAACTGACTTCACAGAAATACAAAGGCTTGTAAGAAAATACTATAAAAATATATGCCAACAAATTGGGAAACCTGGGTGAAATGGATAAATTCCTCGAAACATATAATCTTCCAAAATTCAATTCAGAAAATCTGAATAGAGCACTAACAGCTACTAAAGTTGAAGCAGTAATAAAAAAAAAAAAAAGTCCCAGCAAGCAAAAGCCTGGACTGCCAGGCTTCTCAGGCAAGTTTTACCAAACATTCAAAGAAGAATTGAAATCTATCCACTTTAGACTATTCCAAAAAATTCAAGAGGAAGGAACACTCTCAAGGTCATCATTATCCTAATTCCAAAACTAGATAAAGACACTACACAGAAAGAAAATTATAGGCGAATATCCTTGATGAAAATAGATGCTAAAATCTTCAACACAATATTGGAAACTGAATCCAGCAATATGTTAAAAATCATATGTATACTAATTAAAGTCTGATGCACTGAAACAGAGAAGGTAAAATACTGAAAATATAAATAGATTTAAAGCTTGTAGGCCAAGGTTAACTGATCTAATGCATGTGTAATTGGATTTGAGAACAAAGAAAGACTGCAGGGCCTGGGGTGGGGGTCATAAAAATATTCAAAGGAATAAAAAATGCATAAAATGATACAAATTTGATGATAATAAAAGTTTGGCAATCATCAAGAAGGAGAAACACAAAAGAAATCACACCAAGGAACATAACAATAAAATACCCAAGAACAAATGATAAAGAAAAACTCAAAAAGCAACTACTGGGACAAACATAAGACTGATCACAGATTCATCATCAGAATAAATGCAAGCCAGAAGACAGGGAAAAAAATCATCTTTAAAGATGAGATTCCCTGAAAGGGAAACATGCTCTAAGATAATCCAGTTCTGAGTTAGATGGGAGAATACTCTGGCACAGGATTATCCAATTTAGGGAATCCTATATAATGAAGAGGTAATATGCAAATTGGCCATCACTCCAACACACAAGATGGCCACCCCATGTGGTCAAAGATGGCTGCCCCCATGTGGACACAAGATGGCCACCACAAGATGGCCAGCAGGGGAGGGCAGTTGGGAGGGATAGGCCTGCAGGAAAGGGCAGTTAGGGGTGACTAGGCCTGCAGGGGAGGGCAGTTGGGGGGACCAGGCCTGCAGGGGAGGACAGTTAGGGGCAACCAGGCCGGCAGGGAAGGGCAGTTAGGGGCAATCAGGTACTCCCTTTTAAAATATCTTTAACAAAAGTTTTTCATGTCCTTGACTGAACATGGCAGCTATTGATACAGTTTTGCTTTGGTGGAGGAGTTATCACTGAACCTTGAGCAATTATATTGACGCTGAGAGCTCCTTCTAATGAACAAAGGGATAGCTCCCTTTCTCTTTCTAATTTTTTAGTTTTCTCTTTTTTAAGATGCCACATATCTTCTCAAAACACCTCATTGAGATATTAAAGCAGAAGCCAAGGATTTGCAATCCTGTTTTCATTACTAACTGTTTCCTATCTGATCCTAACATATAACTAATCACTCACCCTTGAATACTCAAATGTTTTGTCTCTGCAGTTGGTATCTCAAAGGTTGTAATTTTCCTAAATTGCTTATGAAAAAGCATTCAGTGGAGGCTCTATAAATAGTTTCACTTAGTTTCTTTTATCCTACTAAAGTAAAGGCCCCAGTCAGCACCCCCTTGGTGGTCAGCTTCCACTGTCCAACCTCTACTGTTTAAAACACCATGTTAAGGAAACAGAACTAAGTTAATTCCTGAGAGATAGTATTTTAAGACCACAGGGAAACCAACCACAGCAGCTCATACTGAGTTATAGAAATGAAATGTATCTGAAGCCTGGTAACCTCTTCTCAGTTCATCTCTTCTTAACTCACACTTACCTTTCATGTATGGGCACACTATTTGCAGAACAGTGTTCCTTGTTGCAAAAATATTTTGTGTTCGAGTCATTTTTATTCTACATATGTGTGCACATTATTTTGCCTCGATATAGAGAGCACAATTTTGACAAATTAATTGATAGTAAAATGTAAGGGTTTAATGTCTATCTTGCAGAAATGACTCCTGTTAAATTTACAAGTGAGTAGGGGAAGAAACTGTTGGAACACTAATAAATATGTCATTTTATTGAGGAAAGTATATGTCTATGTTTGTGTACACACACATACATATGCACACACACATCTATAATATAGGTGTTTCTCTCTTTAGATATATATTTTCAGGTATGAATAACATGATGACAAAACTGTTTCTGGTTACACTGAGATATCTTTAACAAATGCATAATCAGTCATCTATTAATTTTAATATATATTTCATTACCTAAAAATTACTTGCCTTGCCCTGGCCAGCATGGCTCAGTAGTTAGAGGGTCTATATGGGCACTGTAAGGTGGCGGGTTTGATTCCTGGTCAAGGGCACATAATTGGTTTAAGGGCTCATTCCCTGACCCCGGTTGGGGCACATGTGGAAGGAAACCAGTTGATTTGTCCCTCTCACATTGATGTCTCTCTCTCTCTCCCTGCCCCTCTCTCCCTCCCTTCCACTTTCTGAAAAACAGTGGAAAAAAACAACAGTAAAAGCCCTCAGGTGAGGATTAAAAAAAAAAAAAAAAGAAGAAAAATAATAAAAAATTACTTGCCTTAATTTACTAAGGAATTTTTAAACAAAATATCACATCATCTTAGTTTTCAAAAGCAAACATCATTGTATGTAGATGATAAATGACAAAGATAAAATACTCTTCTGACAATCATAACCTCAGATGGTCACTTAATCCCCAAATTCCTCAGAGTGACAAAAGCTGACCAGACATGTGTCAGCAGAGATAGGTAGTTGCACTGCCAATCACTCATTTTTTTTCTGAACCCTTACTCACACTCAAAGGCAGGATTTCTCTAAGTGTTCCATCTTTAAAATACTTTGGAGATTTTTATCAACATGATTTTGATCTCACTTTAAATCAAAGCAATATTTTCTTGTACTCCCTTTAAGTAAAATGCTAAACAAATAAGCAAGCCAATTATAAAATGGGCAGAGGACCTGACAGACACTTCTCCTAAGAAGACATACAAATGGCCAACAGATAAATGAAAAGATGCTCAATTTCACTAGCTATCAGGGAAATGCAAATCAAAACTACAAGGAGAAACCTCACATAATAGCCATCTGTTAAAATGGCTATTATCAGCAAGGCAAGTAATAACATTTGTTGGAGAAGTTGTGGAGAAAAAGGAACCTCTATTCACTGCTCTTGGTAATGTCGACTGCCGGAAGCCAATTCCAGCATGTCAGCAGGGCTGAATCATCTAGAGGTGGCTGAGGGCATTTCCCCAAACCTTAAAGGGATGTATGAATGATTGCTTACTGCCAGACAGCTGAGGGCATCTTAATCTATATGTTATTATTGCCTCCTCCTGGCCAAACACCTCAACTGCTGGAGGTAATTCTTCCAATCTGACAATGGATTCTGTGTACTAAACACTGGCCTTTGAAGTGTATATCTACCTTGCCTTAGGACAATTTGTGTTAAGAAAAAGCAAGGGGTCCTGAGACAAGGGAGAACTTAGTTTCTTTAGCTAAGTCTTCTCTGACTCCCCAGAATGCCTTTAAAAATTATGTTTCATCTCTGGACTCTTTAATCAATTTACACACAGCGCCTTCTCCAGATTCCTGAACCCTTCTAGATGTTGGATTAAGACCACCGGCATTAGTCGACTGGTACAGCCACTATGAAAAAATAGTATGGCATCTTCTCAAAAAAATTAAGAATGGAGTTTATATATGATCCAGAATTTCCTCTTCTGGGTATCTACCCCCAAAACTTGAAAGCACTTATTTGCAAAGATGTATGCACCCCTATGTTCATTGAAGCATTATTTATGGTGGCCAAGACATGGAAACAACCAAAGTATCTCTCAATGAATGATTGGATAAAGATGATGTGGTACGTATACAAAATGGATTACTACTCAGGCATAGGGAAAGATGAAATATTGACATTTGTGACAACATGGACCTTGAGAATATCATGCTAAGCAAAATGAGTCAGACAGAGTTAAGTACCATAAGATTTCACTCATATGTGGGATATAAAGCCAACTTGTTTAAATTGGTTATTTTAAACAAGTGTTTGAAAACTGAGAGCAACAAGTGAACAAACCAGACAAACAAACAAAAACTCATAGACACAGACAACAGTATGGTGGTTACCAGGGGAATGGAAGTGGTGGGGGTAGTAAAGGGACAATATCTGGTGACAAAAGATGATTTGGCTTTGGGTGGTGGGCACACAATGCAATATACAGATCAGGTTTTATAGAAAAGTACACGTGAAGCCTATACAATGTTATTAATCACTGTAACCCCAATAAATTTAATTAAAAAATGAAAAGAAAAAGGAAAAAAAAGCTACAGTGTGTAGGACCTCTTTTGGTTTTTAGAGAACTTGAAGATAGGATGCCTTTGGCATACTAGCACATTTTAAAAAATGAACTCTGTAAGTAAATAAATAAACACTCATGTCCTTGGTGACTCTGATTCAAAAGTGACTAACAATTCTAGTGTGTAAATAACTTTTGGCATAAGAAACGCTCCTAAAGGCAGCAGTGGGGACTGTGTTCTTGGGGACAGAAGTAGAAATGAGCATCAGAAATAGGGAATGTGCAAAATACATCACCATAGGTCTCTAAAAATTAATAGGAAACAATTTTCCTTACTTACTAATTTTTATGAATACTTAATTTTAATTATAAAAATAAATCTGATAAAAAAGAAAGTACATGTAAAATCACACATGGCAGAGAGACAGATACTTTGAATATGTACATTCATACATTTTCATATCCATGTGGATATTTATTAAGTATATTTAAAATATAGGAGCAATTTATAAAAGTAAAACATGAAGTTCTATATTTTAGATTTATAAACATAGGGAACTAAATGTCACTTTAATAAGCCACAAGAGCTTTAGCATAAAAATTCCTGTATATAGTTCTTAATTTATGAATGTTCTATGACTTTTTAAAACAATCTATGTTTTTGCATATTTTAAAAACTCTTTATTAAAATGGCTGCAAGGTAGTTATTTGAAGTTATGTATCTGACCTCTAGAAACACATACATTTTCAGAATAATATGAAAACAGATTATTTATTAATATGTCACCAAAGAATTAATAGTGAAATATCAATTGTTGGGTGTGAGAAAACTACCTTAGCTCCACATACACATTTCAGATTTATTCCATTTATCCTAGCCTGTAAGAATTCAGATGTATTGGGTATTACAATATAAAATAGCAAATTTTTGTACATGGAGCTAAATGTACTCCCTCATTTAAGCTTATGGAATCTGAAGGAGATTGACTGAGGGCTCAACATTTTCTGCACAAACCTTTGTGGGACATCTTAAATATACTCCTGATAAAATTACATACTTTACTGCTACCCATGTACATAGCGTCAAGAAAAACTAAATATTACAGAGCCATGTTTTTTCCACAATGTTCTCAATGCGATAGACTCATTAAAGAGTGAAAAGGGTAATGTAAACATTGGTTATTTTAAACAAGTGTTTGAAAAATATTAAATATCTAAAATTTTATTTAGTTAATTTCTACCTCACAGCGAATATAAGAGGATGTAGCAGAGGAACTTCACTGGAAAGGCTTCTAAGACCAAGAGATTTGAAGAAGGGTGGGTGGTATTACAACTTTGAATATATTACTTTTAATACTATTTTTCCTCATATGATTGTCCTGGGCCAGATTTGACTTTACGGCTGGCTGAGTAGGAGTATGCCAATAGTCAAGACATAATGTCTATACCATTAAATTTAATAGGATGTATTTCTAAGTTGAGCGTGGTCATAATTGCACCCATGTAGCTAAATTAGAGCTGACTCTCAATATTGCTCCCTTAGTAAGTGGCAGGGATAGCTCTGTGATACTTTACCTCTCAAATCAGATGACAGCTGACTGGAGGTGGAGCAGAGGAGAAGCTTTATCAAACTAGCTGTGATTACCTGTCCTTTGGGTGAAGACTATACCTGAGTCGGAAGTTCAAGGTCATTCATTATCAACATGAAGCTTATAAAGTCATTGAAGCATGCATATCTGGCCAGTAGGCAGAGAAAAGGGGTGGTGGATCACCTATTGAATATTTGCTAGAGCAGGTCTGGAAATGGTGCACATCACTTCCACACTCATTCTGTTCGCTACAACATAGGCTACATAGTCACATCTAACAGGGTAGAAATATGGCAGAAAAATATGGCCTACAGTGTTTCCAGGAATAGAAACCAAAATGTTAGGCAAAAACAGAAATTTCTGCCAGACAGTAAGTGTAAACATCTTAGAATTTAGTTTTAATGGGGAGTAAAAAATGAGATAGTCAAGGTTTACAGTAAGCAAGTCTAACAACAAAGTGAGAATGTTGATATGACTAGAGAATAAGTCGTGTAGAGACAAATAATATTAGAAGCTTCTGGTTTCCAGCCTATTTATCTCTCCTTTTAATTGGATTCACTGTCTCCTTTTCCCTCTGCATCTTTAAGAGGAATGCCATCTTTTTAATTGAGTCATGGAAAGCTTGTTTTACTTGCTTGTTTCTAAGTGTGTAAATAAAGGGGTTCAACATGGGTGAAATGGAACTAATAAGGAGTGAAATCCCTTTATTTATAGCTACCTCGTCCTTAGCTGAAGGTTTGACATAAATGAAGATGCAGCTTCCATAAGTAATGGAAACCACAATCATGTGGGAAGAACACGTGGAAAAGGCCTTTTTCCTTTGCTGGGCAGAGGGAAACCTTAGAATAGTCCTGACGATATAAATGTAGGAAAGAACCACACATATGAGGGTCATGATGAATGTCAACACGGCACACACGATAACCATCTGTTCTATCAACCAGGTGTCTGAGCAAGAGATCTTCAGGAGAGGAGATGCATCACAGCAAAAATGATCAATGACGTTTGAATCACAGAATTCCAGGCCCAAACCCAGACTGATTGGTGGGAGAATGATCATCAGTGCTGCTACCCAACAGGAGAAAATGATGTTTTTGCAGACTCTGCTGTTCATGATGGTGGTGTAATGCAGGGGTTTGCAGATGGCCACGTAGCGATCATAGGACATGGCAGCCAGAAGAAAAAATTCCGTTACTCCAAAGAGGTCTGTAAACAAGAGTTGACTGGCACAAGCATTATAGGTAATGGACTTGTCCCCAGATAATAGGCTATATAGGAATCTGGGAACACAGGCAGCTGTGAAAGAAATTTCTAAGAAGGAGAAATTTTGAAGGAACAGATACATAGGTGTTTTTAGGTGGGAGTCAATCAGAGTGAGGGTGATGATGGTTAGGTTTCCAGATATACTCAACATGTAGGAAAGAAATAGAAAGATAGAAAGCAATATTTTCAGTGGAGTGTCATCGGTCAGTCCCAGCAAGATGAAGGTTGTTAGTGTGGTTTGGTTTTTCATCCTTGATTATTGTCTTTTGCCCATTCTGCTTGAAACAATAAGGTTAACTGGTTAGCTTTTAACCTCAAGAGAAGTAAATCTGACAGTGATCCCCAAACAATTCACCTAATACATGCTTCTTTGTGTCAAACAAACTGTTCATATTTAAATCACTTATTCGCACTGCTGCAATTTAGCCATAATTGTTGTCAGTTCAACATATTATCTTATAAACATTATTGAAAAACAGGTCCTTAAAGTTACTTTTGAATCTACTGTTCTTTCTTCCTCCTACTTCCTAACTTCAGACATGTTTCTAGCAATGTCCTCCCCCCCCCCAAAAAAAAACAAAAACACGAATAATGGTCTTTGTTAAGAAAATCCTCTCATTAAAGTTTACATTGTATTAGCAATTAAACTGACAAGGAATGCTTATTACATAGTTTATTCTGTTTTATCCTCTCTAATGCAGTTCCTCTGAGGTGTGTTTAAAACATTTTTACTGCATACATGTTCTTTTTTTTTTAAAGAAGTTATTGTTTTTATTTATTTAGTTATTATTTTTAAAAATCCTCACCGGAGAATATTTTTTCCATTGATTTTAAAGAGAGTGGAAGAGAGAAGGAAAGACAGAGAAAAACATCCATGTGAGAGAAACACATGGATTGGTTGCCTCCTTCATGCATGCAACTGAGGTACCCTTGACCCGAATCAAACCCGTGACCCTTTGGTCCGCAGGCTGACGCTCTATCCACTGAGCCAAACTGGCTAGGGCTGGATACATGATCTTAACCATTCATTTAAATGTGTTATAGTCCAAACTTTTTGAGGTTTTCCTCACAGAAAATTTATTTCAATTGTATGTGTTTTAGATTATTAATGTTATTCTTGGCTATATTTTACTTCTACTGTCAGAATATCAATGTTATTTACACTTTTATGCTTTTTAGAATATTCTGGTGCTACAAATAATTTTTTTTTTCCCCCAGCGTATAAGCAGAAATCTGAAACTGTATTTTCTGGTTAATTAATTTCTTTTTAAATTCCTCTGACAGTGAAAACCCAATGCCCTTTAACTCTCTGCTATAGTTTCATATTCTTTGGATCTTAAAAATTGTTTTCCTACCAAAGCCTTTAGGTTAAGACCAGATTTTTTATATTAAATGTTTTCTTATTTATGTTTTTCCATTATTTCCTTGTAACACATTTGTCAATGACATATTTTCACTCCTTGAATGTATTGCAGTAATTAAATTCAAAATTTATGACAGACAAATAAGGGGACATTTAGCGTATGTTGAAAGAGAAATATCCTGATTTTTAAATGTTTTTGGTCAACCTATTTTAGCTTGAAATACACTCCACCACCCATTATAAATGACATTTAGCAATATTAGGTTTAACAAGGCTTAGCAATTTTTCAAACATACTTCAACATTCTCTCTTACATTTCACCTACTTGATAATTGTCTTCTCTGTCTTATTAACCACTTATACATCAATTCATGTTGTCTTTGCATCATTTAAACTGCTTCAGCCAAGGTCATCACTAGCTTCCCTCTTGTTTCAATCATTAAACAAACTTCAGACTTGATTTAACTCAAGTTCTCTTATGCATATAAACTGTGAATTTATGAAAGTCTTTACAGCTTAATATCTACCATCTTACATTATCCTGAATTTCTTCCTCTCACTTTATCTATATTTTTCCATTCTCCTCCTAGCAGCTTTTTCTTTTCTAATTTCTAGGGTTGTTGGTACACCTGAAATCTTTTTTTCTAGGCAATATTCTCTTTCACTCTGCTCTCTCTCTAGGAGGTCCTAATAAATAAGGTGACTTCAAATAGGCTGATGATTCCTAAATTTATATCTGCAGGATTCTGACTTCAACACTTAACTTATTCTTGGACATCTAGACCAGACTTAGAGAGTTTGAATTAGTGTAAATGTGTATTTCCTTTTTCCTATCTGAGAGTCCATGAGCAATTTGATTAATTTCTTTATCTTGTGTTTCTTTTTTTATTTGTATGTGTATGCATGCAAACTTCAGATAAAATAATATGTACATCTTAGGGTTATAATGAAAAATTTAGATAATATAGATAAAATATGTATAGCCACATCTGAAATGAGGTGGACATTCATTACTATTCACAGTATTGGGCATGCTTATTTTGTTATCTTATGATTTCCTATCGAGAGTCCTCCAAATGTGCACATTTCATGATTTTTAATGTGGCACTCATGACTATTTTTCCTTCCCTGTCGACAATAAGTCTCAGTTAAAAACATTATTTACCATTCTTTTTTCTTTACTCCCACTTTCAGTTTATCACCATGTCTTGCCATTTCTGTTATCTTTTTAATTTGTTCCTTTTTTCTTTAACATATTTTTATTAATTTCAGAGAGTAAGGGAGAGGAAAATAGAGATAGAAACATCAATGATGAGAGAGAATCATTGATCTGCTGCTCCCTGCACATCCTCTACTGGGGACTGAGTCCATACCAAACCAAAATCGTGACCTCCTGGTTCATAGGTTGATGCTCAACCACTGAGCCACCCTGGCTGCGCTGATTTATTCCTTTTATTCTCTCACTCACAACTCTACATTTAGTCTCGGTGTCTTTACCTTACAGCTAAAATATTGTAAAAACATGTTATCATATGACTAACATATATACTTGCTTTTCCCATTCATTATTTTAAAATCAATGCAATCAGAACCATTTTTTTTTCTAAAGCCCAGATGTGGTTATCTCTCTCATATATTGTGGAAAATATTTTTGAACTGACATTCATCCCATGCTATGTATTTTCTAGAAACTCTTGTTCAATCTCTCAGTTAAATGGAATATAATTCATTTTGACTTTAGGTAAGAATTGAGAAGAGGAGAAAAATGAATGCATTCATGAGTTTTCAGTTTCAAGTGCATTAAACATTTAGATTAATGAAATACTTCAGGCAATACATATTTCATTCAGAGTAATGATTAAGGACAAAGTTTCTCATCCTTAGAGAGTTTGTAAACTTTCTTTATCAGGGGATAAGAGAGTTGGGGGATAGGCTAAAGGATTTAGTGGTTCTGAATAAGATCTCTATATTTGGGTACCTTTATTATCTTCCACTAATATGGAGCCAGAGTAGCAGAAGGAAAGAAAAATAAGAGCGATTTCTGCAGTTTCTCCTCCTTGTAGAGATCTAAGGGGAACAGCAATAATAATTAAGTTGCTCATTGAACATAGGCTAAAAAAGCCTTAGAAAGTCACATAGTTTTCCCATTCTAAACATTGGTATAGAATTAGAAGGGTGTTCTCATGTCTAGCGTGACATGAAAAAATTAGATCCTTGATAAGTTTTCCTGCACTGCAATTTGCCTCAGGAATACTAAATGGGTCTTATAACTTATACAGAGAATGACTAGAACTTAAGAGTAATATGGGCAAGGGAAAACAAATGATCCAGGACAGTGATGCACATGAATAGATGTTTGAGGACCAGAAGAGATGATGGGTACTGACATCTTTACTTCTTAACACAGTGGAACAATGTAGGTGTTCCAGAACTACCATGAACCTGTGTTGAGGGAGGCAGCACAGATATATGTAGATGATTCACTAGAGCGAGGTGGTGGAGTTAGGTAGGGAGGACTGATATTAAGTTAATAAAAAAAAAATTTTCTTTTCAGAGTGTAAATGGAATTTTGTAACTGAAACATTAATTTTAATTCTTTCAATCATTCCTCTTTGCATTCATTATAAAACTTAAGCTTCTTAGTTAGCATATGGAAATTTTTTTAATATTTTCAGTATCAGTTCACACAATTTCCCTCATTTCTTGTTCTGTCCTACTAAGATACTTGCACTGGCTGCCAGCGAGAGATAGGGTACCATAGTGATCAAGAGCATGACCTATAGAGTCGGGATGCTGGTGTCATCTCTCCTGATTCAATTTGCTTCCCTGCATTTATCTACTAGCGGTTTCCATTAAAGACGATGCTTAAAATTGCCTGTGGAGATTCTCAGATGCTGCTCCTTTTGTCTTTAATGATCTCTCCAATGGTAGTCTCTAACCTTCTATCCCTCTTTTAAGTTTTGGTTTAGGTACTAATTTTACCAGGAATCTATCTATAACTTTCTAAGATAGAGGTAGCTTTTCCTTTACTATTCCCATTGTAGCCTACGATTATTTTTTATTATTGCTCTTATGACTAAATTGTCAAGCTGTATAAACAAATTTTATTTTGACATTATTGTGATCCAAGCAGCAAGCATAACTCCAGGGGGCATAGTAGATGTTCCTTAAAAGTTTGTGGAAATAAAGGACTATCATATTTGCCTTATTTTCTTTAAAAGTTGTTTTAAAGGTATTTTCTTTACAATGATTTAGTAGGTCTTTAAAATAACTTTAAATATTTGTTTTAGTTTTTACTTAAGCTGATTGGTAAAAATGAACTGATTTTTAAAGACTGCCTTTAGTGTTACGTAGGTATGACTGACTACTCTTTTCATGTGGACTGGTGCGTAGTAAGAGAAAATATACTTCCTGTCTTTCTTACACAGTCCCTGGAATATGACTGGGAAGTTCTCATTTCTCTTTTTCTTTTTGGGTTCAGTGTCCTCCATAATATGTAGTTCATGAAATTATTGTGATTGTTGATTGTGATAGTCCACACAAAGTGCCTGGTAGATGATAAGTAAACGCCATTACCTCTACTTTCTCTCCTTCTTTCACCTCCTCCTCTTTTTTTCTCTATAACCTGCTCTAGTATATATGATACTGTGTGAGGGCACTAATCAATAACCACTACAGCTATTGTGGGTTTTTTTTCTGTATTCTTTTTTGTTGTTGTTAATTCTCACTAGATGATATTTTTTCCATTGATTTTTGGACAGAGTGGGAGTGAGAGAGACATTAACGAGAGAGGGACACATCAATTGTTTGCCTCTGGCATGTGCCACATCCGTGGCCCTGGATGAACCTGCAACCTAGGTATGTGCCCTTCACCAGGATTCAAATCCAAAACCCTCCAGTGTGTGGGCTGGCACTCTAACCACTTAGCAACACTGACCAAGGCATTTCCTGCATTCTTTATAAAGCTTATGAATTTTGGTACTTCTGATTACCTGTTCATTGTTCTGTGGAGAAATTCTAAGGGCAGAGCTTAGAGACTGCAATTTTGGACATGAGGCAATAGGTACTTCACATTTCTTTCTCAACCCCATTAACACTTAATCACATGGGCAGATATTTCCCTTTGTAAATAAAGACTCTTATGTCTTTTGTTTTCTCTGCATTCCAAGTAAGAAAAGAATTTCCCATGAAAAATTTAATTAGTTTGGTATATTAATGGCTTCACTTATTTCTAGCAATCTCTATCCCACAAGAAGCTACAGTGGTGTTTTCCTAAGGTCTGGTGAACAGAGGTCAGGTGAATAGAATGCTGTTATTTGTTACTATCAAGGCAGTAACAAATAACAGCATTAGAGTGCTGGAGACAGAGAATTACCTATGGTATGCAGGCATCTCTGCAGAAAAGGAGCACTAATCTAGGCTGAGGGGGAGAAATAATTAGCTGCTAGTCAGGTACCTTTTTAGATAGGGTCATATAGAAATTCACCTTTTAAACCAAACTGAGAAAATTCTTAAGCTCTCAATACTTCACTGTGGCATTTTAACTCAGAGCATTGTTTCACATTCCGAAACTCTCCTCCCTTTCCAATCACCAATACTTACCTCATGTGATACCAAAATTTAAGTGAATGTTCTGGTAAATGACTTTCATTCAGGTAAATTTTCTATTTAGTATATTTAAAGGAATATTTGCAATTATAATGAGCTCATTGATCACTAATAATAACATTTCTGATAATAATGGAAGATATAGTTATATATATAGAGCCTCTTGCTATGAATACTCATGAATGCCTTCAGAATGTATTTATTGAAAACCTATGATATGACAGGTAGTGCTATAGATATTAAGGATAAAATGAGTGAATAGGCACTGACCCCACTCTAGTGATACATGTAATAAATATTTCAAATGAGTATAGTCCATTCAGATTTCTTTTTTATAATACAAACTAACATTAGAAATAACTATTTTATTTTTCAGAGATACCCAATATTGCCATCTCTGATTTTTAAGCAGATTAGAGATTTTCTAGGACTAAGGAACTGGAACTTTGAATGACCAAAGAAACTGAAATTGCTAAACAAGAACATACTTACTCTTATGGAAGGTAATCCTGGCTTCAGTTGACTGTGTAATCCTGGTAGTCCCGAAGATGACCCTGAAAGTATAAGTGGGGTCAGTTAACGTGCCCAAATGCTCCTCTCATAAAGAAATACATATCCACAGATAATTGTTTTTAGTAGAACGTGCCAAAAGACTCTCACTAAAGATTCTATTTCATTTTAAACCTAGGGAACAATTTCTTATATCTGAAAGCTGAATTAAAAAGTCATGTATTTTAAATGTCTGAAAAATATAAGATTGTTTTTTAGAAGATTTTGAAAATGATTTCTGATTATTCTGGGAAAGATTTTTACACAGTGAAGAAAGATTGAGATGACTTTTATAATCTCAGACTCTAATGGATGTACAAGGGCCCTCTGTGTGGATAAGTAAAGGGCCCTTCGTGACCAAGTTCAAACATGACTAATGATTTTAACATGTACTGAATTTTGGCAAAATACCTGGAGGGAGCAGAGGGAATAGTGTCCTTGGAGACAATAAGATGCAACAATTTTAAGTGATGCATTCCAAATGCAGAACAATAATTGTATGATGAAAAGATAACAAAGTATTAACAAAGGACAACAAAATTGCTTTGTCTGCCTTTTCTATGAAAAAGCGAACAAACAAAAAAACCTTGAAAGTAGAATAAACACTGTTTCTAATCCAACAACTATATATACTACTTTCCCATGATAAAAATATATGTTTGTATTATAATTTTCTGTATTGTACTCTTTTTATGTGTAAGCCATTATCAAATAAAGCTTCCAATATTTCACTATTAAAACTTATATATTAAAAATGTCATCCTACATAATAAAGAGGGAATATGCTAGTTTTTTATTAAACATCATTGATTTTTTTCTGTTTAAATGATCAGAAGAGCAATTTCTGATGCAAAGCCCACTTACATATTAGAATTTTGAAGTATATTGCCACATTTAGCTTCCAATGTGTAATACACACCATGTTTGGGTCTCTCTGTGCCACTACTGGCATTGTGGGATCTGAAGGAATTCCACCCTTATTCCTTGCTTGAGTTTTGAGTCAACAAGAGAGCAAAAAGTAGGCAAGTAAATGGAGATTAAAATCCCAGTGTTATCTGCCTGGTACTGGCACAAGAATAGACATATAGACAAATGGAACAGAACAGAGAACTCGGAGATTGACCCAAGCCATTATGCTCAATTAATATTTGACAAAGGAGGCAAGAGCATAAGATGGAGTCAAGACAGTCTCTTCAATAAATGGTGTTGTAAAAATTGGACAGATACATGCAAAAAAATGAAACTAGACCACCAACTTACACCATACACAAAAATAAACTCAAAATGTATAAAGGACTTAAACATAAGATAGGAAACCATAAAAATCCTAGAACAGGGGTGTGCAAACTTTTTGACTCGAGGGCCACAATGGGTTCTTAAACTGGACCGGAAGGCCGGAACAAAAGCATGGATGGAGTGTTTGTGTGAACTAATATAAATTCAAAGTAAACATCATTACATAAAAGGGTATGGTCTTTTTTTTATTTCAATAGTTTTATTCATTTCAAACATTTTAACAAGAAGAATGTAAACACCAATTATTATAATTTGAAACTTCAAAAAATGGAGGAATCATAGCACAATAACATACCTTATATTGAAGATGGCAAAGGCAAAATAAAATTGCCTAACAAAGAAAAGGTACAAAAGCCTTTCAAATTAAACTTAAATATAATAAAATAATTTAAAACTAAAACAAATAGAAAAGAACAAAATGTGTAAACTGTAAATTAAACATTTTCTTTAGTGCAGCTTCCAAATTATGCCCGGGACATAGATGTAGATGGCAATGTAGACTGGGTTGAAAGGTTTTTGGTCTTTAAAACATCAACTTCAGTGGGAACAGTGTTGTTGGTCTCCTTTTTTAGCTAATGCATCAAAGTCTGAAGTTAGTTTTGTTGTGGCTATTCTCAGGATAGATCTGAGGTGTTCGTCAGTTAAGCTGGATCTGTGAGGGGCTTTGTTGATGTTCATGACGCTAAATGTCTGCTCACAAACATAGGTTGACCCAAACAGCACCAGTATCTTCTGTGCCATCCTCCGGATGTTTGGAAAAGTGGCTTCATTAAGTGAAGCATACAAGTCTCTTAGTTCAAGAGAGTTGAATTTCTCCTTTAGGACAAAGTCAGACTGAAGATCGATGAGTTCCAGTTGCACCTCTGCTGGTGCTGTTTCAGGGTTTTGTGACAAAGGACAGGCCACCAGTTGAAGTGACTAAAAGCTGAAAGTCTTTGTTGTTTTATTAACAAGTCATTGTGATGTACAGAATGTGGGAACAGGAAAATATTGTGTTTGAGTAGAGCTCTTAATCTTACCTCAGAAAGGCTCTGATATTGTGCTCTCCAGGGGCGTGTCTCCCTACATCACCACGATAACGTGTCTACGCATTCCCAGGGTGATGTCGGGGGACGCGTCCGTGGGCATTACAAGGAGCCTCTGGAAGATTGAGAGGTTGTTCCTTCTACTGAATGGGCAGATATAAATCTGCCCACTCAGAAGAAGGAGCTGCGGCCGTGTTTCCTGACGTTGCCATGTTAACACTGCTGCTGGTGAAGGAGCAGAGGGGAGAGCAAGAGAACCCTCCGCTCTTTCGGCTCCGTGGGCCGGATAGAACAGCTGAACAGGCCGGATCCGGCCCGCGGGCTGTAGTTTGCCCACGGCTGTCCTAGAAGAAGCCATAGGCAGCAAAATATCAGTCATTTGTCATTGCAATATATTTACAAATACATCTCCTAGGGCAGTGGTCGGCAAACTTATTAGTCAACAGAGCCAAATATCAACAGTACAACGATTGAAATTTCTTTTGAGAGCCAAATTTTTTAAACTTAAACTTCTTCTAAAGCCACTTCTTCAAAATAGACTCGCCCAGGCCAGGTATTTTGTGGAAGAGCCACACTCAAGGGGCCAAAGAGCTTCATGTGGCTCGCGAGCTGCAGTTTGCCGACCATGGTCCTAGGGCAATGGAAACTAAGGAGAAAATAAAGAAATGGGACTACATAAAAATAAAGAGCTTCTGCACAGTGAAAGAAACTATCAACAAATCAACAAGAAAGCCCACTGCATGGGAGAACATATTGCCAATGTTATGTCTGATAAGGGTTTAATCTCCAAAATTTATAGGGAACTCATACAACTTAACAAAAAGAAGATAAACAATCTAATAAAAAAAATGGGCAAAGGACCTAAATAGACACCTTTTGAAAGAAGACATACAGAAGGTGATGAGACATAAAAACATGCTCAAAGTCACTAATTGCTGGAAGCTACCCATTGTCTACACCAGTGGTTCTCAACCCTTCTAATGCCATGACCCTTTAATACAGTTCCTCATGTTGTGGTGACCCCCAACCATAGAATTATTTTCGTTGCTACTTCATAACTGTAATTTTGCTACTGTTAATGAATTGTAATGTAAATATCTGTGTTTTCCTATGGTCTTAGGCTCTACAGCAGGGGTTCTCAACCTGTGGGTCTTGACCCACAGGTTAAGAACCACTATCAGGGTTGCCTAAGACAATCAGAAAACACAGATATTTACGATTCATAACAGCAGCAAAATTACAGTTATGAAGTAGCAACGAAAATAATTTTATGGTTGGGGGTCACCACAACATGTGGAACTGTATTAAAGGGTCGCGGCATTAGAAAGGTTGAGAACCACTGGTCTACACTATCATAAAAGTGCAGTAGGGAACACAGAAGGCTGATGGACTTTGGGCTTTAGCAAGGGCTAAAAGCTATGCACCGATTGTTCTGTCGAGACAATGGTGGCTCAAGGCAATCCCCTAACCCAGTGGTTGGCAAACTCATTAGTCAACAGAGCCAAATATCAACAGCACAATGATTGAAATTTCTTTTGAGAGCCAAATTTTTTAAACCTAAACTTCTAATGCCATTTTTTCAAAATAGACTTGCCCAGGCCGTGGTATTTTGTGGAAGAGCCACACTCAAGGGGCCAAAGAGCCACAGGTGGCTCGCAAGCCACAGTTTGCTGACCCCGGCCCTAACCTGATAATCTTTTACTGTTTACCAAACCTTACCTTTGCTTTGCCAAAGGGCAAATGTATATTCTAGTTAATAAAAAGCTATGGGTCTGGAGATTTGGGAGAACTCTCCACTAGAGAGTAAGGTCTCTGCCTAGCTCCCCCATGCCTTCTAAATTTATATTTCTTGTTTAGTGTATCCATTTATGCATAGCCCCTTCTCCAGATCCTGAATCCTCACTGCAAAAGGTTGCGGCAACTAATCATCGAGAGATGCAAATCAAAATGACAATGAGGTAGCATCTCACACCTGTCAGAATGGCTATCATCAACAAATCAACAAATGACAAGTGCTGAAGAGGATGTTCATTCTTTTAAAAACAGCTTATTGAGATATAACTGATATTTTATTTATTTTTGATAACTTCTGAATCTTTTATTTTATTATTTTTAATAAATCTTTATTGTTGAAAGTATTACACATGTCCCTTTTTCCCCCCATTGCCCTCTCCAACCCTCTTTCTCCCCCAATTGCTCACCACCCTACCATCTGTGTCCATGGGTTATGCACATATGCACATGAGTTCATTAGTTGTTCTCTCCTCCACCCCCACTCTCCCCTGCATTCCCTTTGAGGTTTGACAGTCTGATTGATGTCTCCATGTATTTGGGTCTATTTTTGTTCATTAGTTTATGTTGTTCATTAGATTACACATATGAGTGAGATCATGTGATATTTATCTTTCTCTGACTGGATTACTTCACTTAGCATAATGCTCTCTAGTTCCATCCATGCTGTTGCAAATGGCAAGAGTTCTTTCTTTTTCACAGATGTGTAATATTCCATTATATAGATGTACCACAGCTTTTTTTAAAAAAATAAATCTTTATTGTTCAGATTATTACAATTGTTTCTCCTTTCCCCCCCAGAGCTTCCCTCCACCTGGTTCCCACCTCATCCTCTGCCCTTACCTCCCCGCCACTGTCCTCATCCACAGGTGTACAATTTTTGTCCAGTCTCTTCCTGAACCCCACACACCCCTTTCCCCCTGAGAACTGTCAGTCCACTCCCTTTCTATGCCCCTGATTCTATTATATTCACCAGTTTATTCTGTTCCTCAGATTTTTAATTCACTTGATTTTTAGATTCACTTGTTGATAGATATGTATTTGTTGTTCATAATTTTTATCTTTACCTTTTTCTTCTTCTTTCTCTTCTTAAAGAATACCCTTCAGCATTTCATATAATACTGGTTTGGCGGTGATGAACTCCTTTAGCTTTTTCTTGTCTGTGAAGCTCTTTATCTGATCTTCAATTCTGAATGATAGCTTTGCTGGGTAGAGTAATCTTGGTTGTAGGTTCTAGCTATTCATCACTTTGAATATTTCTTGCCACTCCCATCTGGCCTGCATAGTTTCTGTTGAGAAATCAGCTGACAAACGTATGGTAACTAACTGTTTTTCTCTTGCTGCTTTTAATATTCTCTCTTTGTCTTTTGCTCTTGGCATTTTAAGTATGATGTGTCTTGGTGTGGTCCTCTTTGGATTCCTTTTGTTTGGGGTTCTGTGTGCTTCCTGGACTTGTAAGTCTATTTCTTTCACCAGGTGGGAGAAGTTTTCAGTCATTATTTCTTCAAATAGGTTTTCAGTATCTTGCTCTCTCTCTTCTTCTGGCACCCCCATAATTCCGATTTTGATATGCTTGAAGTTGTCCCAGAGGCTTCTTACACTATCTTCAAATTTTTGGATTCTTTTTTCTTTTTGCTTTTCCGGTTGAGTGTTTTTTGCTTTTTTGTATTTCAAATCTTTGACTTGATTCTTGCGGTCCTCTAGTCTGCTTTTGGATCTCTGTATATTATTCTTTATTTCAGTCAGTGTATGTTTAATTTCTAGTTGGTCCTTTTTCATATCCTCAAGGGTCTCACTAAATTTATCGGCCTTTTCTAGGAAATTCTTGAAAAACCTTATAACCGTGGTTTTGAACTCTATATCCAGTTGTTTGTTTTTCTCCATTTCTTTCGTTTGTGATCTGTTTCTTTGTCTTTGCATTTTTGTTGCTTCCCTGAATTGGTAGGGTAGCTTTGTGTGCTAGGTGTCCTATATGGCCCATTGGGTCTGCCTCCCCAGTTAACCTGAGGTGGACACTCTTGGTGCACCCCTTTGTGGACTGTGTGTACAGCCTTGTTGTAGTTAAGTCTTGATTGTTGTTGGTATCACTGGGAGGAATTGACCTCCAGGCCAGTTGGCTGTGAGGATCAGCTGTATCTGCTATGGGAGAACTTCTGTGCTGGAGACAGCCTTATGAGACAAGACTTGCAAAATTGCAAAAGCCTCTGTGCTCAGCTTGAATAGGGTGGAGTCTCAGGGCTGAGCAAACAGTCTTGATTTCCCGTCAGCCCTGCCCTATGAGGCCCCGGGGTCTCAGTGTCCCTTGGTAATCACTGCAATCACCTCTGAGAGAAAGCCGCCCTCATATTCGCCCGCTGCCAGACAGTCCAGTTTCTCCCCCAATGAATCTGGATTCCCAGATTCTCACCCAGAACTGGAGTTCAGAGCAGTTGGAAGCTTCCGGTTCCCTCCAAGTAGAGAAAGCCAGCGGCATACTCAGCAGAAGGTCCTCTCTGTGAGCACTTGTGCTCGCGCCTCCAGACCTCTGCCTTTCGCAGCTCCCCTGAGTTTCCGTATGAGAGTCCAGATTCCCCCTGTAAGAGCCTGGGTCCTCAGGGGCTGGTCCAGAACTGGGGTTCAGTGCAGTCTGAACTAGGGTTCAGTGCAGTTGGGAGCTTCCTTCTCCCTCCCTCTGGAGAAAGCCAGCATGCACTCAGCCGCCCTTCCTCTCTGCCCGGATGTCTCTGTACCTCAGCCCTTTGCAGCTCCTATTTTTCTTTGTGAGCTTTTCTCTTTCAGTTTAGTTGTAGAATTTCCACTCAGCCAGCTTTCCTGTGGTTCTGGATAATGTCAGTTCTGTCTTTTAGTTGTAGTTTTGAAATTGTTGTTCAAGGCAGCAGTTTAGGTGCTTACCTATGCCGCCATCTTGGTTTCTCTACCACAGCTTTTTAATCCATTCATCTGCTGATCTGCACTTAGGCTGTTTCCAAATCTTAGCTATTGTAAATTGTGCTGCTAGGAACATAGGGGTGCATATATTCTTTCTGATTGGTATTTCTGATTTATTGGGGTATATTTCTAGAAGTGGAATCACTGGGTCAAATGGGAGTTCCATTTTTAATTTTTAGAGGAAACTCCAAACTGTTTTCCACAGAGGCTGCACCAGTCTGCATTCCCATCAGTAGTGTATGAGGGTTCCTTTTTCTCCACTCCCTTGCCAACATTTGTTGTTTGTTAATTTGTTGATGATAGCCATTCTGACAGGTGTGAGGTGGTATCTCATTATAATTTTGATTTACATCTCTTGGATGATTAGTGACTTTGAGCATTTTTTCATATGTCTCTTGGCCTTTTGTATGTCCATTTTGGAGAATTGTCTATTTAAGTTCTTTGCCCATTTTTTAATTGGGGTGTTTGTCTTCCTTTAGTTAGTTGTATGAGTTCCCTGCAAATTTTGGAAGTTAACCCCTTATCGGATGTATCATTGGCAATATGTTCTCTCATGCAGTGGGCTTTCTTGTGATTTTGTTGATGGTTTATTTTGCTCTGCAGAAGCTTTTAGAAAATAAACAAATGGGACTACATCAAAACAAAAAGCTTCTATAACTGACATTTTAAACCCTGCACATATTTAATGTATATAATTTGATGAGTTTATACCTATACATTCATCTGTGAAAACCATCACTACAATCAAGGTAATGAACATATCCATCACCTTTATTTTTAAGTAGAAAGTACTTGATGTTTAGATAGAATTTGGATTTTTTGCAAATGCTAAAGCCAAAATTGGCATCTTTTAAATTGGATCACTTCCTTGAAGGACTTAAAAGATGTGAGAGTCTAATTTGTCCACTTTTAAAGATTCTGAGGTAAGACTGAAGCCAATGAATTTATTATACCACTCTTTTCATTCTTTTTTTTATAGCATATAGGAAATTTACTAAAACCCCACAATCTTTGTAGCAGTTATCTTAGGAAAGACTAATTTTTCAGAAATATTTATTGTTTTTAAAATTATCTTTATATTTAAAACCTATAAGGTATTTTTATTATTATTTTATAGAGAAAATGTATATTTAACTTTCCAATTTATTCTGTTATTTGCTTTTCTGCAAGAATATGTTATTAAGTTTCTCTGAAGAGGACAAACAGATGTCCAATAGACATATGAAAATTCCTTCAACATCACTAATCATCAGAGTAATGCAAACTAAAACCACAATGAGATATTACCTCGCATTTGTCAGAATGACTATCATCAATAAATCAACAAAGAAGTGTTGGTAAAAATGTGAAAAGAGAACTCTAGTGCATTGTTGGTAGGTTTGCAAACTGGTGCAGCCACTTTGGAAAACAGTATGAATGTTCCTTAAAAAATTAAAAATATAACTACTTTATGACCCAGCAATGGCATTCCTGGGTATTTATCCATAACACTAATTTGGAAAGATATATGCATTTGTTATTTACAAGAGCCATTACATGAAAACAGCCTAAGTGCCCACCAAGTCAATCAGATAAAAAATGTATATGTATAATGGAATTTTACTCAGCCATAGAATGAAATTTTACCATTTGTGACAACCTGAATGGATTTATAGGCTATTATTTTAAGTAAAATAAGTCAGACAGAGAAACACAAATAGCAATACTTCACTTATATATGGAACATAAAGAACAAAATAAACAAACAGAAGCAGAATCATAAATACAGAGAACAAACTGATGGTTGTCAGAGGGAAGAGAGGTTGGGAGTTGGGTGGAAAAGGTGAAGGAAGTCAAATAAGAAGTACAATTGGTAGTTACAAAGCAGTCACAGGGATGGAAAGTACAGCACAGGGAAAATAGTCAATAATATTGTAATAACTAAATATGGTGCCAGGTGGATACTAGACTTATCGGGAGGATCTATTCATACATTATATAAATGTCTAACCACTATGCCGTACATTTGAAACTAAAATAAAATGCCAACTGTAGCTGAAAAACAAAAAGACATGTCATTATTTTTCTTAGTTATAAAGAAAACTTTATTATTTCTTCTTTTGTAGGTATAGTGATGATGAATTCACTTAGATTTTGTGTTTTGGAAATTTCTGTTTCACTTTTAATAATATATTGCTATATAAAATATTTACAATAGGGCACAAATTAAATTTTACTGATCAATTAACCTTTACTAATATATACAACCATATTATCACTACACAGAACAAGGTTACCAGCAATTAAAACAACTTACCTGTCAGTCAAGATTCAACCAAAAGTAGCCACTGTTCTAACTTTTATTATTATACTAGAAGCCTGATGCACAAAGATTCATGCTAGAATGGGCCTTCCTTTCCCTGGCTGCAGGCTCGCCTTTCTGCTCAGGCCCGGAGTGGCCTCTTTCCGCTCTGGCCCCGCCTTCCCACACTGCCCAGAAGCCCTGAGCAGCTGGGGCAGTGCAGAACACCTGTGTTGTTGCCACGGCGACGACGCAAGCGTCCTGCCCCGCCCCCGGTCGCTAGATGCCTGAGTATGCAAATTAACCTTCTATCTTTGTTGGGTTAATTTGCATACTTACTCCTGATTGGCTGGTGGGTGTCGTGAAGGTATGGTCAATTTGCATCTTTCTCTTTTATTAGTGTAGATACAAGACTCTGGCTTGTGTCTGAACTTCATGTAAAGGAATTAATACACTATGTATTTGCATCAATCTCCTTTTGTACAATATTTTTCTTTGTAACACCCAAAACCTTATGACATATAGCAGCAGTTCTTTTATTTTCAATATTGTACAACATCTCAATTTAGAAATATGCCAATTTATTTGTATTACTCTTTTTTTTTAAAATGTATTTTTATTAATTTCAGAGAGGACGGGAGAGGGAGAGAGAGATAGAAACATCAATGATGAGAGAGAATCATTGATCGGCTGCCTCCTGCATGCTCCCTACAGGGGATTGAGCCTGCAACACAGGTACGTGCCCTGGACCGGAATCAAACCCGGGACCTTTCAGTCCACAGGCCAACATTCTATCCACTGAGCCAAACTGGCTAGAGCTATTTGTGTTACTCTTAATGTACATTAAAGTTGCCAGCTCCTGCTTATTTTTAATAGTACAGATAAGACTATCTTATTCATGATTTTTGTTTACATATGCAGACATTGCTGGTGATAACATACCTAAATTTAAAAAAAAACTTTATTTATGAGAGAGAGAGAGAGAGAGAGAGAAAGCATCAATATTTTGCCAAAACCGGTTTGGCTCAGTGGATAGAGCATCGGCCTGCCGACTGAAGGGTCCCAGGTTCGATTCCGGTCAAGGGCATGTACCTTGGTTGCAGGCACATCCCCAGTAGGGGGTGTGCAGGAGGCAGCTAATTGATGTTTCTCTCTCATCGATGTTTCTAACTCTCTATCTCTCTCCCTTCCTCTCTGTAAAATATCAATAAAATATATTTAAAAAAATATTTTTTTGCACTTATTTATGCATTCATTGGTTGATTCTTGTACGTACCCTAACCTGGGATTGAACCCACAACTTTGGCATATCATAATGACACTCCAACCAACTGAGCTACCTGGCTAGGATCTATACCTAAAATTTTAATTGTTGGTGAATGTATTCCATTATGTGACGTACCTGAAGTTATTTTGCTTATTCTCTTTGCTTTTTAAATAAAAATTATTGGGATATAATTTATACATAATAAAATGCATCCATTTTAAGAGTAAAGTTTGAGAAAGTTTGGAAATATCCATCCCAGTAATCAACCCCCCCACTAGGTGTATAATACCTTTGTTATCTCAAAACATTCCCTCTCTGATCTCCTTCAATTACTGACCTGCTTTCTGTCACTATAAATTTGTTTTTCCTGTTATAGGATTATAAATGTATGGAATGCAGCATGTACTATTTTGTGTCTGAAATATTTCACTCAGCATAATGTTTTTGAAATTTTCTATTTTATTTGTTCTAACAGTTTATTCCTTTTTGTATGTAGCTAGTAGTTTTTTATTATATGAATACTAGAGGTCCGGTGCACAAATTTGTGCATGGGTGGAGTCCCTCTGGGTGGCCTGCAGGAATCAGGCCAAAACCCACAGTCCAACGTTGCCTGCAGCTGCTACCTGCTGCTCCCGCTCATCCCAGCCCTACTGTGCCTGCCACAGGCTCACGCCCAATCAGTCCCAATCGGGAGTGGCTCGTGCTGCCACAGTAGTGCTTGCCAGCCATGAGCCCTGTGTCTGGAACCCTCCCAAGAGGAGTGGCCTGCGGGATCAGGCTGAAACTGGCTCTCCAACATACCCCGAGGGGTCCTGGATTGAGAGAAGGCACAGGCCAGGCTGAGTGACCCCATTGGTGCATGATCGGGCCGGGGAGGAACCGTGAGAGAGGGCATGTCTGGTCCATCTCGCTCAGTCCCAATCAGATGGACCCCAGCAGCAAGCTAACCTACCAGTTGGAGCATCTGCCCCCTGGTGGTCAGTGCACATCATAGCGAGCGATTGAGCAGCCTTAGCATATCATTAGCATATTATGCTTTGATTGGTGGTTCTGCCATTCAGTCTATTTGCATATTACCCTTTTATTATAGAGGACTAGAGGCCTGGTACATGAAATTTGTGTATGGGGGGGGGGGGGGGCGTGCCCCTCAGCCCGGCCTGCACCCTCTCCAATCCAGGACTCCTCAGGGAATGTCCAACTGCCAGTTTAGGGATCGGGCCTAAGATGGCAGTCAGACATCCCTCTTGCAATCCAGGACCGCTGGCTCCTAACCGCTCACCTGCCTGCCTGATTGCCCCTAATTTCTCTGCCTGCTGGCCTGATTGCCCCTAACCACCCTCCCCTGCCTGCCTGATAGCCCCTAACCACCTCTGCCTGCTGGCCTGATTGCCCCTAACCACCTTCCCCTGCCAGCCTGGTCACCCCTAACCACCCTCCTCTGCCAGCCGGGTTGCCCCTAACTGCCCTTCCCTGCTCGCCTGATCACCCCTAACTGCCTCTGCCTGCTGGCCTGATCACCCATAACCACCTCTGCCTCGGCCCCCACCACTATGGCTTTGTCTGGAAGGACGTCCAGATAGATGTTCAGAAGACGTCTGGTCTAATTAGCATATTACCCTTTCATTAGTACAGATACCAAAATGTATTTCCCCATTCAATTTTTAAATTTATCTTTATTGTTGAAAGTATTACATATGTCCCCTTTTTTATAACATTGACCCTGTCCACCTGGTCCCCTTCACCCCCCATTCCTCCCCACTCTGGCCTTCACCACACTATTGTCTCTGTCCATGGATTATGCATCTATAATAATAAAAGTGTAATATGCTAATTAGACTGGACAGCTGAATGACCTTCCAGACATCATTACGGACATTCTTCTGGCCGAGGCAGAGGCGGTTAGGAGTGATCAGGCAGGCAGGCAAGCAGTTAGGGATGATCAGGCGGGAAATAGAGTGGTTAGGGGCAATCAGGCAGGCAGGCGAGCGGTTAAGGGTGATCAGGCAGGCAGGCAGGTGGGCAGTTAGGGGTGATCAGGCAGGCAGACTGAGGGGTTAGGGGCAATCAGTCAGGCAGGCGAGCGGTTAAGGGTGATCAGGCAGGCAGGCAGGCGAGCAGTTAGGGGTGATCAGGCAGGCAGGCAGAGTGGTTAGGGGCAATCAGGCAGGCAGGCAGAGTGGTTAGGGGCGATCAGTCAGGCAGGTAAGCAGTTGTGGGTTATCAGGCAGGCAGGCAGATGCAGTTAGGGGTGATCAGGCAGGCAGGCAAAGTGGTTAGTAGTGATTAGGCAGGCAGGCAAGCAGGGGTGATCAGGCAGGTAGGTGAGTGGTTAGGGGTGATCAGGCAGACAGGCAGGCAAGCAGTTAGGGGCAACCAGGCAGCCAGGCAGAGTGGTTAGGGGTGATCAGACAGGCAGGCAGAGTGGTTAGGGGCGATCAGGCAGGCAAGCAGAGTGGTTAGGGGTGATCAGGCAGGCAAGAGAGCAGTTAGGGGCAATCAGGCAGGCAGGCAGAGTGATTGGGGGTGATCAGGCAGGCAGGCAGAGGGGGTTAGGGGTGATCAGGCAGGCAGGCAAGCAGGGGTGATCAGGCAGGCAGATGAGTGGTTGGGGAGACCAGGCAGGCAGGCAGAGGGGTTATTAGGCAGGCATGCATAGTGTTTAGGGGCAATCAGGCAGGCAGATGAGTGGTTAGGGAAGACCAGACAGGCAGGCAAGCAGTTAGGGGTGATCAGGCATTCAGGCAGAGGTGGTTAGGGGCGATCAGGCAGGCAGGCAAGTGGTTAGGGGCAATGAGCCAGGTAGGCAGAGTGGTTAGGGGTGATCAGGCAGGCAGGCAGGCAGGCGAGCGGTTAGGAGCCAGCAGTCCCAGATTGGAGAGGGATGTCTGACTGCTGATCGGGCCTAAACTGGCAGTTGGACATCCCCTGAGTGGTTCTGGATTGTGAAAGGGTGCAGGTCATGCTGAGGGACCACCCCCCTCCATGCACAAATTTTGTGCACTGGGTCTCTAGTATATGCATAAAAGTTCTTTGGTTAATCGCTCTCCCAACACCCCTACCTTCACCATCCCTCTGAGATTCATCAGTCTGTTTCATGCTTTTATGTCTCTGGATCTATTTTGTTCATCAGTTTATTTTGTTCATTAGATTTCACATATGAGTGAGATTATGTGATACTTCTCTTTCTCTGACTGGCTTATTTTGCTTAGCACAATACTCTCCAGGTCCCTCCATGCTGTTGCAAATAGTAAGAGTTCTTTTTTACAGGTGCATAGCATTCCATTTTGTAAATGTATTACAGCTTTTTTTTATGCACTCATCTGCTGATGGGCTGTTACCAAATCTTAGCTATTGTAATTGTGCGCCTAGGAACATAGGGGTGCATATATTCTTTCTGACTGGTGTTTCTGAACTCCCATTTGACCCAGTGATCCCACTTCTAGGAGTAACTGATTTTTAAACAAGAATTTAAATAAGTTGAAAAACTATAAGTTTCTATAGACATTGATCTGATGTTGTGTTTGTTGTATAAGAGCAATGTTTGGGCTACCATTCAAATCTGTGAATTCTGATAGTTGACTTAAAGCTTTCTTAAGAAATTTTCTTAATATTGATGTAAGTTTGCACACTGACAGATGATAACTAGAATTATTGGGGCAATCACATTGTAAAGTATAAACATATCAAATCACTATATTGTACACCTAAAACTAATATAGCTAATATAATATTGTATATTAACTATACTTAAATTTTTAAAAATTTAAAATTAAAAAATATTTTTTAAAAAATAAAATTTTCTTCATATTTAAATACCAATAGCAAGTCTTTTAAAACTTCCTTTTGACAACTTTTATTTGGATCATGACAAAATCATCAGGGAATTTGTTTCATAATAATTTGCATATATAATATATGTAACCAATCCACTTTACTTAACTTGAGCAGAATCTTTTATATCAATACAGTTCAATACCTTAATCAATAAAGAAATTTAAAAAAGTTTCAGATATTTGAATTCTCCTGAATAGGTCCTCATGCCATAAAAGTAATGTGCCATCATACGTTTGTTTTCCCCATATTTCTAAACAACAACTATAACAAAAACACTCCACTCTCTTACAATTAAAAGAGAAACCTCAGAAATATTTTAGTAATATACAGTTAAAACTCTTATTTAAATTGAATTTCTTTGCAACTTTAAAATCTGATATGGGCCTATTATTATTATTACTATTATTATTTTAATAATAGCAAAAGAAAGTTTCTTACTAAAGACCAGAAGGTTTTCCTATATTGTCTTTAGACTATGAAACAATTCATATTTTTGTTTCATATTTCCCAGATTAAAAAAAAGAAACAACTGAGTGGAATTCTTTTTTATTGGCACATAAATTGTACTTTCTGAATACGTCTTTAGGGGAATATTGTTTGCTGATTTCAGTAGGTTCCCTTGGGTCCTTATTGAGCTAAAAGATAAAATTTAGTTTGAATCATGGGATATGTTAAATTTCTGTACTTAAACATATTTCTTCTTAGATTTTAATCACCTGTGATATAACACTTCCAGTTAAAGACTAAGAAAAACTTAGTAAAAATTTAACCAAACTGGAAGGGATGGTAGAGATACATCAATGTTCTTTAGTATCTGAATAATGAGATACGTTGTGAGTGTGAACTTAAGTGAAAAATGGAAAATATTTTAAAAAATAAATAAAAAACATTTCATTTTTTATTTGAATTCTTCTGAAGAAAACATTGATTTTTGTAAAACATCCTTTTAATAATTGAATGAAGTCCTGAAATGATTATCTGATTATCATCACTCTTAATTTAATTAGTTCATATATTCTATTATATACCATAACAAAAAAGAAAATCCCAATATGCCCTGTGCAAGGTAAGTCAAATTTTAATTTTAATATGTCTTTTTTTAAATCAGAAATTAAGAAAATATTTTGGAAGTACAAGATAACTAAACTTGTCTTTAAATTGTCTTATTGATCCATTCTTTTTGATGGAGAAATAAAAACGTCTATAAAGTTTTGCTATGAACATATATAAATATAACATGTATTTTCATAGGTAAATGACTAATTCATTTTCTTTATCTAACCCTATGAACTTTATCTGAATTAGATAAATTTGAAGAAGCTATTTTTCACTTCTTGAGGAAATCTAACAAAACATTTACACCCAGTTCAAATTTAAAAACAATTGGTGTGTTTAACAAAACTCAGAAGATTATTAAAACTAGAAAATGATGAAATAATGTCTTTACAAGTTATAGTTAGCCTACCATGTCATAAAATTCCACAGGTAATGAATAAGAAATATAGATTTATATTTTAATGAAAAAAAGTGATTAATGGAAAAACTTAAGGAACAATCAAATAGAAATATTTATGTGGAAATGCAAGGACTAACATTATTCATAGACAATAAACAGATTAAAACTGGTGGCAAGCATTCAGATATGTTTAACATAAATATTCTAGGGATTTAGGAACTTTAAAAAGAATACGTATGAATAAAATAATATCAGCTTATCTAGAAAAGTAGTGGAATATATTTGAATAAACTTAGTTGATAAGAAATAAAAGTACTTATGTGACATTTGATTTTTTTCTATTATAGTTTATATTTTTAAAACATGGGGGGAAGAAGAAAGACTTTTGAATATCATCTGGCAATTCTGAAAATTGGCTAAGACAAAGAGTCGTGCTCTATTACAAATAATATAATTAACAGCAAACAAATTGTAATTAGTAACTATGGAATATTGTTATAACACTAGTCAGTGAGAAGAACTGTGACTGTGCTTAAGATCATTTTATATGCAAACAGAAAGCTACAGCTTCTTAATGTAATCTGCACAACCATAAAGAAGGTTATATAAAACTACTATAATTGAATAAAGTAAAAATAGATTAAAATATAGGAAGACTTATTTCAGTTTTTCTGTTTGTTTATTTCCTAAGTCATCCAGATTTGAATAATTGTTACTGATTTCCTGGGAATTTTCTTTTTTCTTTTTAATACATTTTATTGATTTTTTACAGAGAGGTAGGGAGAGGGATAGAGTTAGAAACATCGATGAGAAAGAAACATCGATCAGCTGCCTCCTGCACACTCCCCACTGGGGATGTGCCCGCAACCAAGGTACATGCCCTTGACCGGAATCGAACCTGGGACCCTTCATTCCGCAGGCGGACGCTCTATCCACTGAGCCAAACCGGTTAGGGCAACTGGGAATTTTCTAAGTGTTGAATCTAAAGGCCACTGGTAAAATGTATGAATAGGCAAGCAGATGGAGTCGAAAAAAGGTAAAAGAAATGCTACAAAAAAAAAAAAAAAATAAATAAATAAATAAAAGAAAGGACATATAAAATGGAACTTAGTGATGACTAAAAGGAATAAAATTACTCAAAATATTTGCTAATTTCAGAAAATAGAATGTCTGAACTATTTAAATAGTCTATTAGGGTAAAGTCTTTGCAAGATGATATAGATCAATGTTAAATTGTAGAGGTAAAGTCTGAATGACTGATAAACCACAGTGAGACTTATTTCAATCTTGTCAAAGGAAAATACTCAGCATTTTTATAAAGATGACTGACTTTAGAGGACATGTTCATTTTGATGAACTCAAAGTAGATTTGTGAAAATATTTACACACTGGTAAGTTTCTGAATGTGAAACATTCTATGGCAGAGAATAAAGAAAACTATTTTCTCACTTGTGCTTTAATTTTTTTTTCTAGCTTTGATAGGAAAATAAAAAAGAAATGAACAAGTCAACAGAAATAGAGTTCATTTTGCTTGGACTGACAGATGACCCTCTGTTGCAAATTGTGATTTTCCTGTTTCTATTTTTCAATTACATCTTGAGCCTGACAGGGAACTTAATTATCATTCTCCTCACCATGCTGGATCCCCGTCTCAAGACTCCAATGTATTTCTTCCTCCGAAATTTCTCCTTCTTAGAGATTTCATTCACAACCGTCTGCATTCCACGATTCTTAATAAGCATTCTGACTGGAGACAAAACAATTTCCTACGGTGGTTGTGTAACTCAATTGTTCTTTTTTATTTTATTGGGAGCTACAGAATTTTACCTTCTGGCTGCCATGTCCTATGACCGCTATGTTGCCATCTGCAAACCGCTGCATTACCCCATCATTATGAACAGCAAAGTGTGCTGTCAGCTTGTACTCAGCTCTTGGATATCTGGATTCCTAATCATATTTCCCTTTTTGGTCTTGGGACTCAAGCTGGATTTCTGTGCTTCCAAAACTATTGATCACTTCCTCTGTGACACTTCTCCTTTACTGCAGATCTCTTGTACGGACACACATTTCATGGAATCGATGGCCTTTGTCTTAGCTGTGGTGACACTTGTCATCACTTTGTTGTTAGTGGTCCTCTCCTACGTGTACATCATCAAAACCATTCTAAAATTCCCTTCTGTTCAACAGCGAACAAAGGCCGTTTCCACCTGTTCCTCACACATGGTTGTTGTCTCTATTACTTATGGGAGTTGCATCTTTATGTATATGAAACCTTCAGCAAGGGAACGGGTGTCTTTAACTAAAGGCGTAGCTCTGCTCAATACCTCTGTTGCTCCCTTACTAAACCCCTTCATTTACACTCTAAGGAACCAGCAGGTGAAAGAAGCTCTCAAGGATATGCTTCAAAGGTTTTGTTATTTTGAAAACAATGAGACAAAATTGGGGTGTAAGTAATACGTTGTCGAAACATGAATGGGGAAATTGAAAACAACTTTCAGTTCATTCGTTCCTAGCTATGCCATTTCTCCCCTCAATGATTTATATCCTATTAGGCTTACTAAGTCTTCCTGATCTCTGTACTTCTCTCTGTTCTTTCTGAATAGATTTTTTTGCTCTTTAGTAGTAAACTGCCTTCTCCAATTCAGAATATTTAATTCTACCTTTGACTAGAAATATCTCTTCCCATAAATACTTTTATGTACTGAATGCTTTCAAAAACTAAACCTTGCAAGATATACGTGGTTAATTATTTCAACATGTGTGTGCTAATTGCTAAGCATTGCATGTGATCTTAAGTATTTAAGTATTTTCTCAGCTAAAATGTGAGATAAAACTCAAAATCTGATAATTATAACATGCAATAATTGCTATTGTGATGAAAAAGAGCGAAATTAAATAAGTTTAAGGATCATGGTAGCCTTTCAAAAAGTTATTTATGCTGAAACTTGAAAGTTGAATAAGGAAATAAAAGATTCCAAGTGTTCTATAATCAGAGATATAAAATGTGAAAAGGAGAGTTACAGTGATTGAGCATATGGTATTTGTAACATTATTAGGTATTGTTTGGTGTAGAAATAATTGAACTCCAGGCTTTGATTAAAATTGCTTATATTGCATTGCAGTATTAGGCCTACAAATGATAGTAATCCATGAAAGAAATTTAGATATAATTTATTTACATATGGGGTTGGGGATCTTTCTATATATTTTAAACTATTTTCAAATTAAAAATGCCTGACCCATTTTGGTTCTATTAGTGTAATCAAATTTAAGAAGCATAATGTTTTTGAGGTGTACCCATACTATTACATGCATCCTTAGTTCATTCCTTTTTGCTGATGTGATTTAGTAGAATATCTGGTGTCCTTGAGTCATAGCTTGCTTTCTCACCCCTAGTCCTACACCTTGGCATTCTTATTCTCTGAGGAATCTCTCCCTGAGACTGACCAGTGTGAAAATCAGGATGTACCATATTCTGAAATGCCAATCGCTGAAAGCTGTAACCATCCCACAATGTCCTTTGAAATAAGCTGTCTGTCAAAGGGAAATAGATAAAAGGGAATGCTTCTCCATGTCTTGGTAACTCTACCCTTCACTTTCCATTCTCTAAGGAAGTTGGACGACTGGGAATGTCCCTAGAGGAGAAAAAGAAGGATACATGTGGAGGAATACCATGACATTTTGTGGCTCATTTTAGAAGCCCATCTGTGTTCCAAATTAACTCCTATGATTTTTTTTGAAAAAAATTTAAAATTTTTTGTTGTTGTTGAAAGTGTTACAGTTGTCCCTCCCTTTTCCCCAATTGACCCCTTCCTCTCTGTTCCCACCCCCTCCCCAGGCCTACACCACACTATTATCTGTGTCCATTGCAATAGACCTCAAAACTCAACCTGCTTTTGAAGAGCTAGGGAAATAATGTTTGAACACCAGATAGAATATTGAGGAAACTAATAGCATACATCTCAGGTTGGAGTCCTTTGGAGACTGGTTCAGGAAAGATGGTGGGAAATGGCAGTAATTTCTGAGAAAGCATCTATCAATATTCTCAGCAGTAAAGTAGGTAGTTCTCAACGTGCTATAAAACCACTGTGGATCTCCTGTCTGCTCACCAGTCTGACTATAGAACAACTCTGGAGATTATTATGCTAAGTGAAATAAGTAAATCAGAGAAAGAAAAATACCATATGATCTCATTTACATGTGGAATCCTAACAAACAAAATAAATTGATAAACACAATAGAAATAGAGGCATGGGTACATGGAACAGCCTGACAGCTATCAGAAGGGGAGTGAATGAAGGAATGGATGAAAGAAGATAAAAGGATTAGCCAAAGAACATATATGCATAACCCACAGACAATAGTGTGGTCATGGTGAGAGGGATGGGGTGGCAGGGGCTGGGTGGAGGTGGGCAAAAGGGGGGCAGATGAGGACATCTATAATAGTGTCAACAATAAAAATAAATGTAAAAAGCCAGCCTCTGCTGTTTTTCCATTTTACAAATTTTGCACAAAGTCCTCTCATTGATAAACTATACATTTGAACCACACAGGGAAGAGGATGCTGGAAAATGGTATCCTGTTTCCCGGGCACTCAGAGAACAACTAAGAAAGTCATATGTGATCAATTGGCAACAGACAATTCAATGCAGATACTTTGAAAATAACCAAAAACATGGGCTTAGAAATTGCAAATCATTACTTCTATCTCTGGCTGTGCCAAAGAATGATGTCAGTGTTAGGGGCAAGTTAAAGAGATAAGATTTGTTTTGTACCTCTTGTTCAGTTTATCCCATTAAATACAATAGTACTTGAAGGTTTTACATTATGAATGCTTCAATCCATGTAATACATTCATATTACTTCAGACACTTTTGGCACCCTGCTGAAAACTATGTTTCTACAGGGCACAGTATATGGACTTTATATGGAGGAGAGAATGAGAAAAAAAAGAGATATAAAAGTAAGAAAATAACTTATATTACTACTAGAGGCCTGGTGCATGAAATGTGCACTCTGGGGGAGGGGGGCCCTTAGCCCGGCCTGTGCCCTCTTGCAGTCCAGGAGCCCTCAGGGTGGGAGAGGCTCCCGCCACCACCGCTGGGCTAGCCAGCCCTGAGCCCGGCTTCTGGCTGAGTGGCGTTCCCCCTGTGGGAGCGCACTGACCACCAACTTGTGTTGAGGGTCTGCCCCCTGGTGGTCAGTGTGCATCATAGTGACTGGTAGTTCTGCCATTCAGTCAATTTGCATATTACCCTTTTATTATATAGGATTAAAGTAATTATATTACCAGGAGGCTAGCACAAGTCTAGGACACATAATTACAAATTTCTGTGGTGAGGAGAGAACCAAGATGGTGGCATAGGTAAACGCCTGTACTTGCTGCCTCCCACAACCACGTCAAAATTACAACTAAAATAAAGAACAACTATCATCCAGAACCACGGGAAAGCAGGCTGGGTGGAAGTACTACATCTAGAGAGGTAAAGAAGAAAGCACATTGAGACTGGTAGGAGGCGTAGAGGCACAGAACGGGCTGGTCCGGCACCGGGTGTGCGGGTTTTTAAATAGGGAGGGAGATTGCCTCTACAGAGGCCACCTGGAGGAGCAAGGAGTCCCAGCCCCACACCAGAGCCCCAGCCCAGGGTCCCAGAGCTGGGGAAAGAAGTCCCTACGAGCCATAAGAACTACGGACTGTAAAAACCAGTGCGGATTGGGGCTGAGTGACACACCGGCTGCTGGAGACCCAACTGCTACTCTTAAAAGGCCAGCACAGTGAACTGAATTTACAAGCTCTTGCATGCTCTGACCTCCAGTGCCGAGCAAAGCTTTGGGGGACCTAGATACATACGGGGAGAAGCTGAGCTGTCTGGCATTGGGGCAGGAACTCAGGGGCAGCTTTCTTCCAGATGGATATGCTTGCAGCAGTCATTGTTCCCCTGCTGGGACTTCCCCGTAAAGGGCTGACTGGCAGCCATTGCTGTTTGCTGCACCCTGGTGATTCCCTGAGACCCCGCCCCACCCAATTTACAACCCCACCCAAGCTGTGCTCAGCAGCTTTTGTATATGAATGGTGTATCCTTTCCCAGCCTAAAACTGTCAAAAAAGCTGCAGCTGGGTCAGGGAGCCCCAAACCTATCAATAAAAGCCACAACGCTGGCTCCAGCACCAGCCTGCCTTGCTTCATAGCTGGGCCTGGCATGGACAATTCCAAACCTGATACAAAGAAGAGGAATCTGCATATCTCTCTGTAGCTCCTGCTGGGTGGCCCCAGGCAGTGGCTGACTTTGCACATCCCTGGAGACCCAAGATCCAGTGTACCCAGTGATCAGTGTGAGACCATGCCAGATTACAACTCTACACATCCATAAGTGACACACTCAAAGGGCAGACTCAGTGAGCACAAAGCCCCACTGAAGCAAGTCCTAATCCATAAGGGTGTCTCCTGCACAGCAGCTTTCTCACTGAAATCACAGCTGGTCCCTACAGCCAATTGGCCTGGAGATCATTTCCCCACAGTGACACCAACAGCCATCAAGGCTCAATTACAACAAGACTGTGAACATAGCCCACAACAGGGTGCACCAACAGTGTCCACCTCAGGTGATTGGGGAGGCTGAGCCAGGGGTCCCTATAGGACACCTACTATACAAGGCCACTCTATCAACTCAATTAGCAGCTACCCAATACATAGAAGCAAACACAGGGAACCAGCCAGAATGTGGAGACAAAGAAACATGTCACAAATGAAAGAAATGGAAGAAAGCAAACTACTGGATATAGAGTTCAAAATAACAATTATAAGGTCACTCTAGAAACCACCGAGGAACTTAGTGAGACCTTCAAAGATCTTAGTGAGAATGCCAAAAATATGGAAAAGGACCTGTCAGAAATTAAGCATACACTGACTGAAATAAAGAATGATATACAGAAATGCAACAGTAGACTAGAGGATCCTGAGAATTAAGTCAATGATTTGAAATATGAGGAAGCAAAAAACACTCAACCAGAAGAGCAAAAAGAAAAAAGAATCCAAAAACATGAAGATAGTGTAAGGAGCCTCTGGGACAACTTCAAGTGTAGCAACATCCAAATTATGGGGGTGCCAGAAGAAGAGAGAGAGAAAGATATTGAAAACCTATTTGAAGAAATAGTGACAGAAAACTTCCCCTACCTGGTGAAAGAAATAGACTTACAAGTCCAGGAAGCACAGAGAACCCCAAACAAGAGGAATCCAAAGAGGACCACACCAAGACACATCATAATTAAAATGCCAAGGGCAGGGAGGAAAAATGGCGGTGGAATAGACAGACATGTTCTGAGCCTTGTCCTGGAGTAGAAAGAAAGAACAGCTGAGGGTTGCACGAGGAGTGTTTGTTGGCAAGTTAAGGGACAGCTAAACTTCAGAAGAAGGTGGGGGACTGCTAGACGGGTTTCCCCTGACCTGGCAGCCCCCACTGTGGCTGGGTCCCTTTCCGGAGCTACAGGCTCCGACGAGGAGTTTGCGCCATCTTGAACGGGAAAGTGGAGCTTATCGGAAGCCTGAGAATCCACAACTGCAGCACCCACGGAACAGCTGCGAGCCCCAGAACACAGGTCCCCAGTTGACGCAAACACGCGGATTCAGAGGACCTCTACGCTCCACTACCGAAAGGTCAGATTTCGCCAGGGATAAGGTGAGGTCTTTGGTCCCGGAGGGAGAGAGGAACGCACGTTTTGCGGGAGCTGGAAGACCAGGGAAGTCTGAGCCTAGAAAAATCCCTGGCTGTTGGGGCTGGCATGATCTGTGAATGTGGAAGGGGGTCCTCAGAGCTGCTAAGGGATCGCTAAAAAGCAACCCATTTTGATCTGACGTTCAGGGACAGCCTAAGAATTTCAAGGTGTGCCGGCTGCTTAGACTTACGCGCAGCCCATGAGTTCGCACACTTGGGCTTTTTCCTCTTGAAATTCTTGCTTCTGATTACTAAGCCCAATACATAGGATCACCCAGTTGGGGACACCCTGGGAGACTGCAGGGGAAAGTTGTTTTTCTGGAACCTGGGGATTGGAGCGGGGAGTGACCATTGGAGAGCCAGCTCTGAGGCAGCCCACTCCCACAAACCGGTAGTGAGTGCCACAGGGAAAGAAGGCTCTAACACTGCCTAGAGAGGCCATAGATAGACCCGGAAGTCAATCCAGAAACACTGCCACCCAGGGGCTGAATCACAAATTGACTCTTGTGTAATCAAAAATAAAGGAATAAAAGAAATTAAGACACACCGCCTGCTTAAAATCAGGATTGGCTTACAACACTGAAGAGTAGTGGAATGCAGGGAACTGAAATACTGTCCGGACTGAGAAACAGGCGTGCCAAACAGAACAACAGAGGAAGTGAATGACCTTCACTACTCCACATTTTATTTTTATTTTTTATTTTCATTTTTTGCATCTTTTACTCAAGAAACTAATTTTTTTTCTTTTTTCCTCACTTGATTTTATTTTTTAAATTATTACGTTTTTATTTTCAATCCGTATTATTACTACTGCTATTTCATCTTTTTTTTTTTTAAGTGTCATTTTATTTTCTCGTCATTTTACTTTGGGATTAGTGTTCTACATTCTATTTTCATCTTTCCTTTAGCATCCTTTTACTTTATCTCAACTCTACCTTTATGCCATCACACTCTTCCTAACCTTCCCCTTTTCGGTGTCGTGTTTATCTTACCCCTTTCCTGCTTTAGATTTTCCCTATTCTTACTGTTTACCCCCTGTTAAAATTTCACCCTACTTACATATCTAATCTCCAATCCCCTGCTCCAAGTCCTTACACACCTCTCTCTTCACTGTCTTAACTATCCAAAAAATTGTTTTTCTCTCTGTCCTTTTGTTGTTGTTTGCTTGAATGTTGATTATATTGAATTTTTATGCTTTTTTTGTGAGATTGTTTTGCTTATTCTTCTTTTGTTTGTTTGTTTATTTATTTGTTTGTTTTGTGCTTCTGTTTTCCCTTGCCTCACTCAATATTAGTTGGTGTTGTAGTTTGTATTAATCCCCAGGTACTTGTTGCTGGCATTTGCTGGGATTAGTGATTGTTCTATTGGAGTTTTATCCCCATATATATAGTTTGTTCCCCTATCTCTTTGTCTCTTTCTTGTCTCTCTTACTTTTTTTTTCCTTTTCCCAATTTCATTTTGACACTCCTTTTTTTCCCCTTTCTTTCTTTTTCCTCTTCTTCTTTCTCTCCTATCCCCTAATTTGCCTTTCTCTGGTGGTCACCTTATTGGAGGTTATTAATATCATGAATAAATTTATGTTCAGTGCCTTGTGTGTTGTACCTGGTAGTGCTGTATTTTTTGCCTTTAAATCAATGCAGGAGAGAGAGAACTACATAACCAGACACCCAGAGAAGAGAGACCATGGGGAGACAAAGAAACAGCCCACATATGAAAGAAAAGCAGGCATCACCAGAAAAGGAAGTAAACAAAATGGAGGCAAGAAACCTTCCAGAGAAAGAATTCAGAGAAATGGTCATAAGGTGGCTGAAAAGAATGGAAGACAAATTCGACAATATAAGCAAGAACCAAGAGGAAATGAAGAAGAACCAAGAAGAAATGAAAAATGACATTGCTGCTGTAAAGAACTCAACAGAAAGCATCAAGAGTAGACTAGAAGAAGCAGAGGACCGCATCAGTGAGCTAGAAGACAAGATGGGAAAAAATACCCAAGTAGAGCAACTTCTAGAAAAAAAAAATTAAAAGGCAGGAGGAAAGCCTAAGGGAACTTTGAGACAACATGAAACAAAACAACATCCACGTAATAGGGGTTCCAGAAAGAAAGGAAGCTGAACAAGGAATAGAAAACCTCTTTGAAGAAATAATGACAGAAAATTTCCCTGATACAGGGAAGAAAAAACCCACACAAATCCAAGAAGCTCATAGAGTCCCAAGCAAAATGAACCCCAAAAGACCGACACCAAGGCACATTATAATTAAATTGGCAAACACCAACGACAAAATAAGAATCTTAAAAGTGGCAAGAGAGAGACAGAAAGTTACATACAAATGAACCCCCATCAGACTAGCAACTGATTTCTCAACAGAAACTCATCAGGCCAGAAGGGAATGGAATGAAATATACAAAGTCATGCAAAGGAAGGGTCTGAATCCAAGAATACTGTACCAAGCATGGCTATCAATCAAAATTGAAGGTGAAATCAGGAGCTTCACAGACACAAAAGGACTAAGGGAATTTATTACCACCAAACCAGCAATGCAAGAAATGCTAAAGGGTCTGCTGTAAAGAAAAAAGTAATAGGAAGCGAAGAAGGAACACAGGGGTAAAGAAAAAATATGGTGACAAATAAGTACCTATCAATAATAACTTTAAAGGTAAATGGATTAAATGCCCCAATCAAAAGACATAGGGTAACGGATTGGATAAGAAAACATGACCCATATATCTGCTGTCTACAAGAAACCCACCTCAGAAAAAAGACGCACACAGACTGAGGGTGAAGGGATGGAAAAAGGTTTTCCAGGTGAATGGAAATGAAAAAAAAAAAGCTGGGGTAGCAATACTTATATCTGACAAATTAGATCTCAAAGTGAAGGACATAACAAGAGATAAGGAAGGCCACTTCATAATACTAAAGGGAGCAATCCAACAAGAAGAAATAACTCTGGTAAACATATACGCACCGAATACAGGAGCACCCAAAAACATAAAAAAACTCCTGGAGGATATCAAGGGAGAGATTGACAGCAATACAATCACAGTAGGAGACTTTAATACCCCACTATCACCATTGGACAAATCCTCTAAACAAAAAATCAGCAAAGAAACATCAATCCTAAATGACTCACTACACCAGATGGAATTAATTGACAACTTCAGAACATTTCACCCCAAAGCCACAGAATATACATTCTTCTCAAGTGCACATGGGTCATTTTCAAAGATAGACCATATGTTGGGACATAGGCAAAGTCTCTTCAAATTCAAGAAGATAGAAATCATATCAAGCATTTTCTCAGACCATAGTGGCATAAAACTGAAAATCAACTACAATAAAAACAACCCAAAGAAATAAAACACATGGAGACTAAACAGCATGCTATTAAACAATGATTGGGTTACCAGAGAGATCAAGGAAGAAATAAAAAACATCATGGCAACAAATGACAATGAAAACACTACAATCCAAAATCTATGGGACACAGCGAAAGCAGTCTTGAGAGGGAAGTTCATAGCTCTACAAGCCTACTGCAAAAACAAGAAACAATGGTAATAAATTACCTAACCCAACAACTCAAAGAGTTAGAAAAAGAGCAACAAGAAAAGTCCAGTGTAAGCAGAAGGAAGGAAATAATAAAGATCAGAGCAGAGATAAACGACCTACAGACCAAAGAAACAATACAGAAGATCAACAAAACCAAGAGCTGGTTCTTTGAAAGGATAAACAAGATTGATGAACCTCTAGCCAGGCTCACCAAGAAGCAAAGAGAGAGGACCCAAATAAACAAAATCAGAAATGAAAGAGGTGAAATAACAACAGATCCCGCCGAAATACAAATGATTGTTAAAAAATAATATGAACAACTCTATTCCAAAAAACTGGACAACCAGGAGGAAATGGACATATTCCTAGAAAAATATAACCTTCCAAAACTCAATCAGGAAGAATCTAAACAGCTCAATATGCCAATAACTATGGAAGAAATTGAAGCAGTCATCAAAAAGCTTCCGGCAAACAAAAGCCCGGGGCCAGACGGCTTCACAGGAGAGTTATACCAAACATTCAAGGAAGAACTAAAACCTATCCTTCTCAGACTATTCCAAAAAATTTATGAGGAAGGAACACTTCCAAGCTCCTTCGATGAAGCCAGCATCACCCTAATACCAAAACCAGATAAAGATAACACAATGAAGGAGAATTACAGGCCAATATCCCTCATGAACGTAGATGCCAAAATCCTCAACAAAATTCTAGCAAATCGGATCCAGCAGTACATCAGAAAGATCATACACCATGACCAAGTAGGGTTTATCCCAGGAATGCAAAGATGGTACAATATCCACAAATCAATAAATGTGATACTTCACATAAACAAATTGAGAGATAAAAATCACATAGTCATATCAATTGATGCAGAAAAAGCATTTGACAAAATCCAACACCCTTTCTTGATAAAAGCTCTCAACAAGGTGGGAATAGAAGGATCATACCTCAACATAATAAAAGCTATATATGATAAACCCACAGCTAACATTATACTCAAAGGGCAAAAACTAAAACCATTTCCCCTAAGAACAGGAACAAGACAGGGATGCCCACTCTCACTACTCCTGTTCAACATAGTGCTGGAAGTATTAGCCATTGCAATTAGACAAGAAGAAGAAATAAAAGGCATCCAAATTGGAAAAGAAGAAGTAAAGCTGTCCTTATTTGCAGATGACATGATATTGTACATAGAAAACCTGAAAGACTCCATCAAAAAACTAACAGACTTAATAAATGAATTTGGCAATGTAGCAGGATACAAAATTAAGGCCAAGAAATCTATGGCATTTCTATACACCAATAGTGAACTTACAGAAAGAGAGACTAAAAAAGCAATCCCATTTACCATCGCACCAAAAAAATTAAGATACTTAGGAATAAACCTAACCAAGGAGGTAAAAGACCTATACGCGGTAAACTACAGGACACTGAAAAAAGAGATAGAGGAAGATGTAAACAGATGGAAGAACATACCATGTTCATGGATTGGTAGAATCAACATCATTAAAATGTCCATACTACCCAAAGCAATCTATAAATTCAATGCACTCCCCATTAAAATACCAATGGCATATTTCACAGACCTAGAAAGAACTCTCCAAAAATTCATCTGGAACAAAAAAAGACCCCGAATAGCCACAACAATCCTGAGAAAGAAGAATAAAGTAGGAGGGATCTCAATACCAGATTTCAAGCTGTATTACAAAGCCACTGTCCTCAAAACAGCCTGGTACTGGCACAAGAACAGACATATAGAACAATGGAATAGAATAGAGAATCCAGATATTGACCCAAACCACTATGCGCAATTAATATTTGACAAAGGAGGCATGAGCATACAATGGAGTCAAGACAGTCTCTTCAATAAATGGTGTTGGGAAAATTGGACAGATACATGCAAAAAAATGAAACTAGATCACCAACTTACACCATACACAAATATAAACTCAAAATGGATACAGGACTTAAATATAAGACGGGAAACCATAAAAATACTAGAGGAATCCACAGGCAGCAAAATCTCAGACATATGCCGAAAGAACTTCTTCACTGATACTGCCCCTCGGGCAACAGAAGCCAAAGAGAAAATAAACAAATGGGACTACATCAAAATAAAAAGTTTTTTCACAGCAAAAGAAACCATCAACAAAACAACAAGAAATCCCACTGTATGGGAGAATGTATTTGCAAATGGTATCACTGATAAAGGTTTAATCTCCAAAATCTACAGGCAGCTTATACAACTTAATAAAAGGAAGATAAATGATCCAATAAAAAAAATGGGCAACGGACCTAAATAGAATCTTTTTGAAAGACGACAGAAGGAAGGTCAAGAGACACATGAAAACATGCTCAAAGTCACTAATTATCCGAGAGATGCAAATCAAAACTACAATGCGATAGCATCTCACACCTGTCAGAATGGCTATCATCAACAAATCAACAAATGACAAGTGTTGGCGAGGATGTGGAGAAAAAGGAACCCTCGTGCACTGCTGGTGGGAATGCAGACTGGTGCAGCCACTGTGGAGAACAGTATGGAGTTTCCTCAAAAAACTGAAAATGGAACTCCCATTTGACCCAGTGATCCCACTCCTAAGAATATATCCTAAGAAACTAGAAACACCAATCAGAAAGGATATATGCACCCCTATGTTCATAGCAGCACAATTTACAATAGCTAAGATTTGTAAACAGCCTAGGTGCCCATCAGCAGATGACTGGATCAGAAAATTATGGTACATCTACACAATGGAATACTATGCTGCCATAAAAAAGAAGGAATTATTACCATTTGTAGGCACCTGGATGGAATTAGAGAACATTATGCTAAGTGAAATAAGCCAGGCAATGAAAGAAAAATACCACATGATCTCACTCATTTGGGGATAATGAAAAACAGTATAAACTGATGAACAAAAAGATAGATACAGAGGCAGTAAAGCATCAAACAGACTGTCAAATTACAGCGGGAAGGTTAGGGAGAGGTGGGGAAATAAGAGATCAACTGAAGGACTTATATGCATGCATATAAGAATAACCAACGGATGCAAAACATTGGGGGGTGAGGGCATGTATGGGAGTGGGGTGGCGGGTGAGGGCATGTATGGGAGTGGGGTGGGGGGGCAATGGTAAGATATGTACACATATAATGCCTTAATAAAAAAATTAAGAAAAATAGATAAAATGCCAAGGGCAAACGACAAAGAGAAAATCTTAAAAGCAGCAAGAGAAAAACAGTTAGTTACCTACAAGGGAGTACCCATATGACTGTCAGGTGATTTCTCAACAGAAACTATGCAGGTCAGAAGGGAGTGGCAAGAAATATACAAAGTGATGAATATGAATGGTCTATCCCAGTGGTCGGCAAACTCATTAGTCAACAGAGCCAAATATCAACAGTACAACGATTGAAATTTCTTTTGAGAGCCAAATTTTTAAAACTTAAACTTCTTCTAACACCACTTCTTTAAGATAGACTCGCCCAGGCCATGGTATTTTGTGGAAGAGCCACACTCAAGGGGCCAAAGAGCTGCATGTGGCTCGCGAGCCGCAGTTTGCTGACCACGGGTCTATCCTTTCAACCAAGATTACTCTACCCAGAAAAGCTATTATTTAGAATTGAAGGTCAGATAAAGAGCTTCACAGACAAGAAAAAGCTAAAGGAGTTCATTACCACCAAACCAGTATTATATAAAATGCTGAAGTATTTTTTTTAAGAAGAGGAAGAAGAAGAGAAAAGTAAAGATAAAAAATATGAGCAGCAAAGTGACAACAAATATATATCTATCAACAAGTGAATCTAAAAATCAAATGAATAAAAAATGTGATGAACAGAATAAACTGGTGAATATAATAGAATCAGGGGCATGGAAATGGAATAGACAGGGAAAGGGGTAGGAGGGGGGTGTGGGAAGAGATTAGACAAGAAGTTATATGCACATATGCATTACCTATGGACACAGACAATAGGGTGGCAAGGGCCTGGGGTGGGATAGGAACAAGGTGGAGGGGAGCTATGGGAGGAAAAAAGAGGGACATCTGTAATAATCTCAACAATAAAGATTAAAAAAAATTTATGTGGTGAAAACATTTAAGATCTACTCTCTTCATCACTTTTAAGTATATAAAACCATATTGTAACTATAGTCATTATGCTGTATATTAGATCCCCATACTTATTCACTTTATCCTATGACTAGAATTTTGTACCTTTGAACAACATCTCCCCATTTTCCCATCTTCTGGTCTCTGGAAAATTTTAATTTGTATATTGATCCCATGCTTGATACAGAATCATAAAAATGTGTTTGTCAGCTATCATCTATGTGTTTAATATATTATTACAAAATACATTATAATTTACTATTAGTAGAGTATAAAAACTGAGTGTTAAAGAAATTGAACATCATCTAAGATAATACAGTACTGTTGTAAACAAGAATATTTTCATTTTTAAAAAATAGATTGTCAGAAAATAAATAAGCAGATATAGTGATTTCATATGTCAACAAGAAATTTAAATCTGCTTTATTCATAAACTTGAATGTTTTAGAAATATGATGACAATGATGAAGTAGATGAAGATGGTGATAAAGATAAAGGTAAGTTTATTTAAGGCTTCCATGGCCCTAGCAATACAAGCTTTATATTACTGTCTCTACCTAGCCCCCTTCTATCTCTGCACAACCACTGAGCCACACCAGCTGGGAAACCATTATATTTCTTTATCGGTTTCATCTTTGAATTTTTTTTTAGAATTTATTTTAAAATTATTTATTTGCAAAGTAAGAAAGGGAGCCATAATCAGTCCACAGATTTTAAAGAGTTTCCAAAATACAGAAAGAACATAATTTCCCTGTGTATCCTCATCTCAGTTTCACTCCACATTTATATCACCTTATTTTTATCTTTACTGGATGGGAACCAAGGGAAAAGGGAAAGGATACTTGATATCCAATACTTGATTATCCTATTAGGGTCAAGAACAAAAAGATGGCCCTAGCTGGCTTGGCTCAGAGATAGAGTGTTGGCCCATAAACTGAAGGGTCCTGGGTTCAATTCTGGTCAAAGACACATACCTCGGTTCCAGGCTCAATCCCTAGTCCTGGTGGGGGCGCGTGTGGGAGGCAACCAATCAATGTGTCTCTCTCACATTGATGTTCCTATCTCCCTGTCTCTCCCTCCTCTTCTGCTCTCTAGAAATCAATGGAAAAATATCCTCTGGTGAGGATTATCAACAACAAAAAAAAGAATAAAAAGATATTCTTTGTAAGTGTAAATTGATCACTTTATGGAGAAAGATTGGTGTAAAGGAAGCATGGCGAGACAATAAAAGAGAGTGCAGGGTCATGATTCAAGCAAGACAACCTATCTAATAAAAGAGTAATATGCAAAATGACCATCACTCCAACACACAAGATGGCTGCCCCCATGTGGACACAAGATGGCCACCACAAGATGGCCGGCAGAGAAGGGCAGTTGTGGGTGATCAGGCCAGCAGGGGAGGGCAGTTGGGAGGGACCAGGCCTTCAGGGGAGGACAGTTGGGGGGACCAGGTCTGCAAGAGAGGGAAGTTGGGGGAGACAAGGTCTGCAGGGGAAGGCAGTTGTGGGTGATCAGGCCAGCAGGGAGGGCAGTTGGGAGGGACCAGGCCTTCAGGGGAGGACAGTTGGGGGGACCAGGTCTGCAAGAGAGGGAAGTTGGGGGAGACAAGGTCTGCAGGGGAGGGCAGTTGTGGGTGATCAGGCCAGCAGGGAGGGCAGTTAGGGATGATTGGGCCAGCAGAGGAGGACAGTTGGGGGGGACCAGGCCTGCAGGGGAGGGCAGTTAGGGGTGACCAGGCCTGCAGGGGAGGGCAGTTAGGGGTGACCAGGCCTGCAGGGGAAGGCAGTTAGGGGAAAACAGGCTGGCAGGGGAGCAGTTAGATATCGATCAGGCTGGCAGGGGAGTGGTTAGGCGTCGATCAGGCTGGAAGGCATAAGCGGTTAGGGGCAATCAGGCAGGCAGGCAGGCAGGCAAGCGGTTGGGTGCCAGCAGTTCTGGATTGTGAGAGGGATGTCCCTTGAGGGTACCAGATTGGAGAGGGTGCAGCTGGGCTGAGGGACACACCCCCATGCACAAATTTTGTGCACCAGGCCGCTAGTAATTAAATAATTGTAATCTGGGGGGTTTTTTGTTGTTGAATGAGAAGGGGAGCAAATAGAGTATAGAGCTAACAAGTGGAAATTACATGGGCCTAGACTTGGAATTTCTAAAAACATTAATAATAGATGCAAGTAATTTATTAGAAATTCTAAATCATTATTCTATCAAGAAGGGAGATCAAAACTCCTATGTATCAATTGGTAGTTAGGAGTACCAATTGGTAGTTATAGAATAGTCACAAAGATGTAAAGTATAGCATGGGGAATATACTAGTAGTCAATAATATTGTAATAACTGTTGGCTACTAGATTTATCAGGGTGATCACTTAATAAGTTATGTAATGTCTAATCACTGGGTTGTAGACCTGAAACTAATATAATATTGTATATTAACTGTAATTAAAAAATAAAAATTATTTACAGTAAGAAAAGAAAGAAAAAATCCTATGTACCTTCCAACCCACCATTTCATATCATTAGAGAAGGTCTTGATGTCCAACTTATGTCAGATAAAATGATAGCATTTTCAATGTTCACAACAGGTAGAATATTAAAGTAAATGAAAGCATCATTTTAAATTATGAAAAAGGAAAATACCTACTTATATTTCATTTAGATGTAACTGGACTATAGTGAAATTGGATGTGGGATAGTTTCATACTGATAATAAAGTCTAATACAGAAAGTCTCAAAGCCAAAGAAAGAGCTAAACTTAAGTTTAATTAAATTTCTTTAGTAAAACATTGAAAATATTAATGCATAATCCACTGCCACACTTCATACAATTTCTTTCTTAAATTTACTCTTACCTAGCCTCCCTTCCCTCCCCCCAACACACACATATCATGTTTCTCTGATAGTTTCATTTTGTTTTCCTTTTCTCCCATAACCCTTATTTCCACTAAAAAATATTACTCATTGCCTATTGGCATCTTGTATTTTCTTTCCACCACCCTCTCTTCAAATCTACCACATACTGTAGTCTGATTCTCTTTAAGGTTGAGAAAGATAAAATCCGAGCAGAAATGCCTGTGGTGATAATTTGTACTGTTATACAAAATGGTAACATTTATCAATATGTTAACAAAAGTTGAAAATTAAAAATCACACAGTATATCAACACTAGTTTCTCATATTTTGAGTTCAATCTCAACATCTTTGCCTACTAAAATAGTTAATAAAATTTCAAACAAATAAATAAATAATGCATAAATGTGGTTTTAACCAGAAAAGTGGCAATGAAAATGGTGAGAGGTGGTTAGGTTCCAATATATAGATGGAGTTTTCAAACATGAGACCAAATAAGAGCACCTTGGGAATAAGCATAGAAAGAAAACAGACCCAGAGACTGAACCTTGGGGCAATTCAACATACGGAAGTCAGAAAAATAAGGAGGAATCAGCAGAAAATATGTACACAGAGCACATAGTGAGGAAGGAGGGACAATCACCAGGTAGGTGAGAAGGGCATTAAGAAAATAAAGTGCAGAAAGGGTTTCAGGCAAATAAAAGGCTGTCAATGTTCTCTGGCCCAGTGGGAAAAGAAAAGAGAAAAAATTCTCTCTGGAGTAGATAGAATCATATATATAGTCCTCAGCTTTTTTTCTGTCAGAATAACTTCAAACACAGTGTCCAGCAAAAAAAAAAAAAAAAAAAAAAAAAAAAAAAAAAATCATACATGAAACAATCGAGAAAAAAACACCCATAAATACAGAAACAAATAGTGTCTCCAGAAGTTGGAATTATCTGGCTAGCTACTATAATAAACTAAGTGTACTGTGTTCAAGGACAAAAGCTGAAATCTAATCTCTAGATTGTCAACCTATGTTCTTTTTAAAAAACAAGCAAATGTATATTCAAGGTGGTCAAAACCTGGAAACAACCAAAGTGTCCTTTGATAGATGATTGGATATAGAAGATGTGATATCCATGTTCCCATTTGTAACAAGATGGATGAATATTGAGAATATTATGCTAAGCCAAATAAGTCAGACAGAAAAGGCCAAGAATGTGTGAGCCATGTCCCGTGTGGTTCAGGGTTCAGGATCTGGAGAAGAGCCAGGTGCAAATGACAGAGACAAGACAAGAAATAATAATTTGGAAATAATGGGGCCAGGCGGAATGTCCAAAGCAAGAGGAAGGACTTCACTGGTGCCCAGGCCTTGCAAAACTTTTATTCAATTTTGGATACACATAAAGCCCTTAGTCAGGCAATTCCGGTAACAAACAGACTATCTTAAAGGTCAGTAAATATTAGTAAAGATTTACTCTTAGACTATTTGGTCAGGAAATTGCTTGAGCTACCATTGTCTCGACTAAACAGTCAATGCATAGCTCTGGCCCTTGCCAGGGCTCAAGGTTCACCAGCGTTCTGGGCTCCTTGTTTACACTTCTCTAACAGTGAAGACAATGGATAGCTTCCAACACAAGAACCATCTGATTTTACTTATATGTGGATTATATAACTGAAAGCAATAAATGCACAAAAAAGAAAACAAACAGAGTGATATCAGAGGAATGGCAACATGAGAGAATCCCTTGGCCTCTCCCCCTGAAATTTCAACAAGTTAACCAACTATAATTCAACAAAGAAATTCCTGCTCAATACAGAGCCATGCCTGAGAGATCCATGCATTAAAACATCTAAAGGTGAAAACCTGGAATAAACAGGGAGATGAGACTGGAGGAAAATATAGACGGCCAACAAATGTAGATGGTGCATTTATAAAACTGTACACCTGAAACCTATATAATTTTATTAACCAACTAGAGGCCTGGTGTATGAAATTTGTGCATGGAGGGGAGTCCCCTCAGCCTGGCCTGCACCATCTCACAATCCAGGACTACTGGCTCCTAACCGCTTGCCTGCCTGCCTGCCTGCCTGATCACCTCTAACCACTCACCTGCCTGTCTGATCACCACTAACCACTCTGCCTGCCTGCCTGATTGCCCCTAACCACTCTGCCTGCCTGCCAGATCACCCCTAACCACTCTACCTGCCTGCCTGATCGCCCCTAACTGCTCACCTGCCTGCCTGATTGCCCCTAACTGTCCCTGACTTGGCCCCCGCCACTGGAGCTTCATCCAGAGGACATCTGTAATGACATCTGGAAGGCCATTCAGGTGTCCGATCTAATTAGTATATTATGCTTTTATTATTATAGATGTCACTCTAATACATTAAATAAAAATCAGAAAAAAATTAATTTAACATAATATTGGCATAATAAATGGTAGCTCTTAAAATAAAATAAAAATTAGTTTACATTGCTGCCTCTAATTCTAATCTAACACTGAATTCTTTTCCCATTCACATTTGATTCCCCCATTTTTTTCTACAATGAGATTCCTACTTCTCATCATTAATATATTTATTAATTTGCCCAATGTTAAAATTTACACAAAATCAAATCAGAATTATTCCATCAGTACTATGAATGATGCACACACTATGTGAAGTTTTTTTGTCTGACAGGTAAAAATTATACCTCTTGGTGTGCCACAGAATTTTAGTAATTAGTTTATGTGTGCCATGAGATGAAAAAGGTTGAAAATTGCTGAAAATCTATTTGTACCTATCTATCATCATTATCTTATCCTATTTATCTATCTGCCTATATATCAATCATTAACCTGTCATCTAACCACCTATTTACTTAATTGAATGTACAATATAATGATTAACAAACGACACTTGTTAAAGATCTGATTGCAATTTTATCTCTATAATTTATAAATTTTATCATGAGTGTGAGCAAGTGAGATAACTTTCCCAATTCTCAGTTTTTTCAATAGCAAAAGGGTTCATAATTGTGTGTTTTGCCTATTAGGATGATAAATTGAATAATGTATGTACAACAATTAGCATAGTACTTCATGCATAGTAAATGTTCAATACATGATAGGTGTTATTTAATTAGTAATATTTCAAGATGGTTGTTGAGCTTAGGTGCACATTCTCAAATTGCTGAAGAAAATATTCTTTCTTAAATCATAGTAGTATGCAGAGTTCTATTTTTCCTTAATATTGAATACAGTTTCTTTTTTAAAAATAGGTAGAAGTAGTATTTGTATTAGGACTCACATGCTGGTCTCTTAGTGAGAGATTTACATATTGGGGAACCTGCCCCCCGTAAAATCCACAAAAGGAATTAATTATGTTGGTATCTTGGCCCATATGTATTTCTTATGTTTCAAAATAGTCTGCTAGTTTGCAGTGTCTACATGATTGTCTTAAAATGAATATTTTTAAATGTCACAACCCTAATGGTATTTTATGTCATCATTCTTAAAACAATAAGCTTTTAACGATTAATGATAAAAACAAAGGCCAACTGGTATAGGCTCTACTGAGTATTTTTTCACCTTTCCTATTTCTCCTTAGAGACACTATCCCCTTGGATTTCTTACTAGTATAGAGCAGCATTCACTCCTTTTAAATAATTTGAAACCAGCAAATATTTCCCAAGTTTCAAGTTAATCATCTCAGCTATGACAATTTTTATGAATGTTTGCAAAATGGGATTAGTTGGACACACAACTTATAAATTATTTGGGTATCAAAAAAGAGTTTATCAGAAATCTTTATTATTCAAGCCTTAGATATTACCATATGTTATTACCACTATGATAGTGAAGAATAATTGCATTATTAAAATAGTCATACTTTAGGTCTGTGATTTGAATTAACTTGAGAAATTATTTTACATTAATTTTCCTACCTACAAAGTTAAATATTATTTTCCAATATGTATGTTTGCCTTTCATTATAGTTGATCTTTGCTCATGTAATCTAGAGAAAAAGAAAAAGATAACCAACATATACTGCAAATGGTAAGTAAAATAGTGCTGCTACTTTTCTTTCAAAAATGTAAGAATAATTACAAATGCCATGTAAGTTACAAACAAATAAATATCAGTGATTTGAAGATGATACTTTATTATCCCTTTTTGATAAAAACATTAATTATTTTATGTGCTATTTTATAAATCATAATTCAAGAACATGGGTTTTTGATTTATGTGCTTGCACCTGCATTTCTAATACATCAGTGTTTAAACCAGACAATGCACTGTAGGATGGTGGAGAGAATGGTGATTGTTTTATTACTCTCTATATCAAAAAAGTCTGAACGACCCTAGAAGTCGATAAAAAATGATGAGGTTGGAGGATATGTTTTCCTGGAGAATTGCCTTCACATATTTTTCTACATTTTTAAAAATAGAAAAGATACATTTTTTGGAAGTACTAATTGAATTTTTTAAAAAATATGTTTTATTGATTTCAGAGACAGAAAAAGGGGTGTGTGTGGGGTGGGGGAGAAAGAGAGAGAGAGAGAGAGGAGAGAGAGAGAGAGAGAGCGCTAGCTACCTGGCCAGGCCTGGAAATGCAAATTTTAATCAACTCTCTGAGCAATGACAACTTATCACTGATAATTACTGATTGCCAAATCTGCACTGGTTGCAGAACGAATATCTGCCTTGTGGTTTGAAATTACTTTGATACCAACATTGCATCTTCAGGAATGCTCAATGTGTTTAGCCGAAAGAGTGGATGTTAGAGCAAGGACATGTTAAAAATGAGCAGGGCCAAAAGAAGATGAGATCCAGGAAGAGAGATTTTGATTCTATTATTCTCTAAGGTCTACCATTTCCATCAACAGCCCAGAGGTAATACACTGGAAAATTAAAATAAGACAAGAAAAATAAAATGGTTAATCTAAATAACGTGGGTTTGTGAATTCATGTTTGAAGTGATGGGCTAAATCATGTAGAAGGAAAAATATTATGTTCTTAATAATAAAAGGAAGAAAAACTTCAAAACAGGCAAAGGTATTGATTGGCAAAATTTAATTGGTAAGAAGGAATGTAATTTAAATATTTTTTATTTAAATGAAAACATTTTATGCTATATGACGTTTATTTTTTACCTCTATCAGTGCATTGGCAACAAAGATTTTCCTCAGTTTCAGAAGAAAATTAAATGTGTCACTGTATTTATTTTAGTTGAAAATATGGCTATAAAACATTTTGCAATCAGTGTTCTGAATTAACAGTTTTTATAAATTAGAGAAGTTGAAAAAACATGTTTTATTGGATAATGACTTTTGGTAAGATGTTATTAATAATGAATGAATTTTTATGAAAAATATAAATGCACTATGATTTAATATCCCACTGAAAGTATTATTACTATTTTTATGTATTTGCAGAAATCCTATCTGCATGTATCATATTAGACATTATAAAATGGGGTCAATTTGTATAAATATTTTTGTAATTTTACATCTAGAATATTTCTAGAATATTTTATAAAAATACATATTCATCAATGTCCTTATTTAAAAATGTAATTATCTGAATGAATAAAATTACTTGAAGAATTGCTTATTTTTAACTATTTAGACTGTTTTCTATTTTTCACTCTGAAAGTATGTCATGACATATAGCATAAGTCTAAGATGGATGTTGAATTGCTTTTTGAGAAAGATAAATTTTCCATTATATTCTAAACATTTTATTCCTCCTTAGAAAGTTATTTAGTCTGTTCACATTACTGAACTAACTATATTATTGTTATAATAGTTTCAATTTATTAATTGGATATTTTAAGGCCCCAATCAGATCAATAGAAAGTAAGTCTACTTTATTTACCAATCAAGTGTTTACCTGAATTTTATAATTTATAATTTCTCTTTCTAATCTTGTTTAATTGGTTAGAGATTTTAGAATTTTATTGAACAATAGATTTCGTCAGCACCCTTGTGTAGGTCTGATTTCAGTAAAAAAAAAAAAAAATCTGCTAGAATTTAGTCAATTATTAATGCCCACCTACATAGTACTTCTATTCTCAGAAACATTAGTATTGCTTTAATTAAGGATGTTAAAGTATGAAGTGACATCCTCTAAAATATTACTACACATTTATGGTTTTTATGTGTACTGATCTCTGCACTGATTATTAAGCAGTTAGTAATCATAAATGTAGTCTATGCACATCTCATTTAATCCTTATAATTTAGGTCAAAACTATTTTATCCATTTTTTGTAGGTGAAATTTTAAAACAAGGAAATTAATTTTCTCAAGACCATATGACTAGTAATAAGTGATAAAGTAAAATTTGCAAAAATATCTCTCTTTGATTCTAAAACTCTTAACTTAGTCATTTAGCACTGTTTCTATATTTCTATATTTATTTTTATTGATATATTACAGATGTCTCCCATTTTCCCCCTGTGCTCCCACCCCACCTGAGTCCTTCACTACATTATTGATTCTGTCCATGGGCTATGCATATATGCATATACGTTCTTTGGTTAATCTCTTCATGTCACCCCCCGCCCCTCACACACACAACCCGACCCCATTTCCTCTGGATTCCTCAGTCCGTTCCATGGTTATATATATCTCTATATCTATTTTGTTCATCAGTTTATTTTGTTCATTAGATTCCACACATGAGTGAGATCATGTGATACTTGTCATTCTCTGACTGGATTATTTCGATTAGTATAATACTTTCTAGGTCCCTGTATGCTATCTCAAAGGGTAAGTCATCCTTCTTTTTTATAGCTTTACTAGAGACCCAGTGTGCGAAATTCATGCACGGGTAGGGTACCTAGCAGCTGCCGGCTGCTGTCTGGGGCTTTCCTTCCCAGGCTGCTGGCGGCAGGCCAGGGCCTTTCCTCATTCCACGCTGCCCCCTTGTGGTCAGCGCACACCATAGCGAGCGATCAACCTCCTGGTCAGTCAAACTCCCGAGGGCACACTTTGCATATTAGGCTTTTATACTGGTATATATAGACTAGAGGCCCTGTGCACGAAATTTGTGCACATGAGGTGGGGTGTCCCTCAGCCCAGCCTGCACCCTCTCCAAGCTGGGACTGGTGGCTTCTAACCACTCGCCTGCCTGCCTGCCTGATCACCCCTAACCACTCTACCTTCCTGCCTGACTGTCCCTAATGCCTTGCCTGCCTGCCTCATCGCCCCTAATCACCTCTGCTGTGGCCCCTACTGCCATGGCTTCATCCGGAAGGACTCTGGAATGATGTCCAGAAGGTTGTTTGGCTATCTTGGTCTAATTAGCATATTACACTTTTATTATTATAGATAGTATTCCATTGTGTTAATGCACCACATCTTTTTTATCCACTCATCTACTGATGGGCACTTGGGCTGTTTTCAAATCTTAGCTATTGTAAAAGTTGTTCTGCTATGAACATAGGGGTGCTAGAATTTAGTTAATTACTAATTTCCACCCACATAGTCCTTTCTGATTGGTGTTTCAAAATTCTTAGGATATATTCCCAGAAGTGGGATCCCTGGGTGAAACAGCAGTTTCATTTTTAATTTTTTGAGGAAATTCTCAACCGTTTCCCACAATGGCTGCACCAGTCTGCACTCCCACCCACAGTGTAATAGGATTCTCTTTTCTCCACATCCTGCTCAGAACTTGTTTTTTGATTTATTGATAGTAGTCATTCTGGCAGGTGTGAGATGATGCCTCATTGTCATTTTAATTTGGTTCTCTCTGATTACTAGTGACATTGAGCATTTTTTCATATGTCTACTGGTCATCTGTATGTTCTTTTTAGAGAAATGTATATTCATTTGGTACTTTGCCCATTTTTAATTGGGCTGTCTTCCTTTTTTTTCAGTTGGAAATTACTATGTTTTTGGAAATTATATATATTTTGGAAACCAACCCCTTATCAGATATATATATATATCATTGATGAATATGTTCTCCCATACAGTGGGTTTCCTTTGCATTTTGAGAATGATTTCTTTTACTGTGCAGAAGCTTTTTAGTTTGATCTAGTCCCATTTGTTTATTTTTTCCTTTGTTTCTCTTGCCCTATGAGATGTTTCCACAAAAATTCTGGTATGTGGGATGTCTGAGATTTTATTGCCTATGTTTTTTCTAGGGTTTTTATGGTTTCCTGATTTACATTTACATATTTTATCCACTTTGAGTTTATTCTTGTGTATGGTGTAAATTGGTGCTCTAATTTCTTCTCTCCTCTCCTCTCCTCTCCTCTCCTCTCCTCTCCTCTCCTCTCCTCTCCTCTCCTCTCCTCTCCTCTCCTCTCCTCTCCTCTCCTCTCCTCTCCTCTCCCCTCCCCTCCCCTCCCCTCCCCTCCCCTCCCCTCCCCTCCCCTCCCCTCCCCTCCCCTCCCCTCCCCTCCCCTCCTCTTCTCTTCTCTTCTCTTCTCTTCTCTTCTCTTCTCTTCTCTTCTCTTCTCTTCTCTTCTCTTCTCTTCTCTTCTCTTCTTCCTTCCTTCCTTCCTTCCTTCCTTCCTTCCTTCCTTCCTTCCTTCCTTCCTTCCTTCCTTCCTTTCTTTTTGCATGCACCTGTTGAATTTTCCCAACACCATTTATTGAAGAGACTGTCTGCCCTCCATTGTATGTTCTTGCCTCCTTTGTCAAATATTAATAGAGCATGGTGTGGGTTTATTTTTTGGGTTCTCTGTTCTGTTCCATTGATCTACATGCCTGTTCTTTAGCCAGTATCAGGCTATTTTGGTTACAATGGCTTTGTAGTATAGTTTGATATCTGATATTGTGATCCCTCCAACTTTGTTCTTTCTCAAGATTGCTGAGGCTATTTGGTGTCTTTTTTGGTTCCATATAAAATTTTGAAATATTTGTTCTAGATCTGTAAAATATGCCAGTGGAATTGCATTGAATCTATAGATTGCTTTGGGTAGTATGGACATTTTAATGATATTAATTCTTCCAATCCGTGAACACATATATTCTTCCACTTGTTTGCATATTCCCCTATTTTTTTCAATGTCCTCTAGTTTTCCAAGTACAGGGCTGTTACTTTCTTGATTAAGTTTATTCCTAGGTTTCTTACTTTTGTTCGTTGTGCAATGGTTAATGTGTTGTTCTTTTTGTTTCTCTTTCTGAGAGTTCATTATCTGTGCATAAAAATACCATAGATTTCTGGGTGTTGATTTTGTATCCTGCTATTTTGCTCAACTCATTTATCAAATCTAATAGATTTTTGATGGAGTCTTTAGTATTTTCTATGTACAATATTATGACAGTTTTACTTTTTCCTTTTCAATTTGGATGCCTTTTATATTTTTTTCTTCTTGTCTGATCACTGTGGCTTGGACTTCTAGTGCTATGCTGAACAAGAGTGGTGAAAGCAGATGACCTTGTCTTGTTCTTGTTTTTAAGTGAAAAACTTTAGTTTTTGTCCATTGAGAATGATGTTGGCTTTAGGTTTTTCATATATGGCCTTTATTCTGTTGAGGTATGTTCCCCTGACTCCTACCTTGCTGAGAGTTTTTACAAAAAATGGGTGTTTTTTTTGCAAAAAACATGATATATCATGTTTATTGGTTGCATGATATATCATGTTTATTGGTTGCATCCCCAGAATAAATCTCACTTACACTGTTTCTTATGTTTTATTTTGTGTGTGTGTACTTAACTTTAAAATTTCATTCTTAAACAATAAAAAGCATACCCAAACTTTTAACCTTAATAGTGAATGTTTGTTTGTCTCCTTAGCCATTAATGTTTTTGTTTCTCAGATACGTAGCTGGATTCTGTATGAATTAGCACAGTTTTAAATTGTTTCTAAATCCTAACAGGCTCCCAACATTGCTATGCTTTGGCTCCATTACTCACTCTGTTTTCATTATTTGCCATTCAAGATTCTAACAACCTCTAATTAAAAACATAAAATAGTCCCATTGAAATCACCACACACTTTCCTTTGGCCAATATTTCCTTGGATTCATAGTCTCTGATTAATTATATGAGTGATTGCTGGGGACATGAGGACACAGGCAATGTGTCAAGAAAACTGATTTTTCACTGTCACAGAGCTGCACCTGGAAAGTAGGTTTAGATTCTGGATACTCTAAATGGGTGGAGATTGTGAAGAAATGCAATGCATTTTCTGTATTTTCTCTTTTATTTTTATGGTGTAAGTTACATGTGCAAAATTTTGAAGTCCTAAATAGATTATTATTATTTTTTGTAAATGTGGCCATATCTGCCTTATATTGTTTTAATTTTTCTTAGATCCAACTAGTATTTATTTTGTCTTATGCCATTTTTTTTTTGGTAATTTCTTATGTATTCATCTATAGTTCATAGAGAAGTAGCAAGAGGTTACAATGGGGCACTAAGCAAATGTCACTTAAATATGAAATCAAGCCCTAACCGGTTTGGCTCAGTGGATAGAGCGTTGGCCTGTGGACTGAAAGGTCCCAGGTTTGATTCCTGTCAAGGGCATGTACCTTGGTTGCGGGCACATCCCCAGTAGGAGGTGTGCAGGAAGCAACTGATCGATGTTTCTCTCCCATCGATGTTTCTAACCCTCTATCCCTCTCCCTTCCTCTCTGTAAAAAAAAAAAAATCAATAAAATATATTTTTAAAAAATATGAAATCAAAAATTTTTAGAATTTAACTATGGATCTTAATTCATTATATACTGGTATAATTTTATTTTGATGGAATTAATAATTAAAAATGAATGGATTACCTTTGAATTTCAAACCAATATTTTATCTAACTTATTTCTCAAATGGAAACATGTGAAATTAGTTACAAACGTCTAGAAGTTTTTTTGTAAGGATAAAACTCACACAACTATTTTGGATTTTGCTGGTCAATTTCAAAAACTGAGTTGACTTCAATGGTGATTTTTAAAATAGTTTCTATTGCATAGTTCTGGATCATATGTTCAAAATCACAGAGCATTACCTTATAAATTAGTCTGTTTGTGAATATGGATACTTTTATATATTATTCCCAGGTTATAAAACTATTCATGTAGTTTCTTATTTTTGTATCTTTTTATTTCTAGAATTTGAAATCTCAGAAGAGAAATGGAGAATCATACAACACAGATAGAGTTTCTCCTTCTGGGACTGACAGATAATTCACAGTTACAGATTGTAATTTTTTTCTTTCTATTTCTGAATTATATGTTGAGCATGATAGGAAATTTAACCATCAAGACTTAACTTTTTTTACTTGATGGTTCCTCAGAGTACAAATAAAAAGTTCTCAATGGGGGCAAGTGAAGTGTTGAGACAAGAATGAGCTCCTTTCATAGAATCCTAACCAACACTAGGTATTAAAAGTCCTTTACAAATTTTCCAGAGAGATAAAAATGGTGTCACAATTCACTTATTCTTTTTCTTTGTTGATTAAGGTATTACATATGTGTCCTTATTGCCCTCCCAACCCCCACTCAGGCCCTCACCCCTCCTGTTGTTTGTGTCCATTGGTTAGGCCAGTGGTCAGCAAACTCATTAGTCAACAGAGCCAAATATCAACAGTACAACGATTGAAATTTCTTTTGAGAGCCAAATTTTTTAAACATAAGCTTCTTCTAATGCCACTTCTTCAAAATAGACTTGCCCAGGCCGTGGTATTTTGTGGAAGAGCCACACTCAAGAGGCCAAAGTGCCGCATGTGTCTCGCGAGCTGCAGTTTGCCGACCACGGGGTTAGGCTTATATGCATGCATACAAGTCCTTTGGTTGATCTCTCCCCCACCCCCACCCCCAACCTCCCCCACCTTCCCTTTGAGTTTTGACGGTCTGATTGATGCTTCTCTGTCTCTGGATCTGTTTTTGTTCATCAGTTTATGTTGTTCATTATATTCCATAAAAGAGTGAAATCATGTGATATCTTTCTCTGACTGGCTTATTTCACTTAGCTTAATGCTCCCCAGTTCCATCCATGCTGTTGCAAATGGTAAGAATTCCTTCTTTTTCGCTGCAGTGTAGTATTCTATTGTGTAGATGTACCACAGTTTTTTAATCCACTCAATTGCTAATGGGTACTTTGACAGCTTCCAAATCTTAGCTATGGGTAAATTGTTCCACTATAAAAATAGGGGTGTATATATACTTTCTGTTGGTGTTTCTAGTTTCTTGGGATATATTCCTAGATGTGGAATCACTGGGTCAAATGGGAGTTCCATTTTTAGTTTTTTGAGGAAACTCCATACTGTTTTCCACAGTGGCTGCACCAGTCTGCATTCACACCAGCACTGCATGACGGTTCCTTTTTCTCTGCATCCTCACCAGGACTTGTTGTTTGTTGATTTGTTGATGATAGTCATTCTCACAGGTGTGAGATGGTACCTCATTGTCGTTTTGATTTGCATCTCTTGGATGATTAACGACTTTGAGCATGTTTTCATATGTCTCTTGGCCTTCCTTATGTCTTTTTTTCAAAAAGTATCTATTTAGGTCCATTGCCTATTTTTTTATTGGGTTTCATATCTTCCTTTTGTTAAGTTGTATGAGTACTGTGTAAATGTTGGAGATTAAACCCTTATCAGTGATAACATTGGCAAATATGTTCTACCATGCAGTGGGCCTTCTTCTTGTTTTGCTGATGGATTAATTTGCCGTGAAAAAGCTTTTTATTTTGATGTAGTCCTATTTGTTTATTTTCTCTTTAGTTCCATTGCCCTAGGAGCTGTATCGGTGAAGAAATTCCTTCAGCATATGTCTGAGATTTCCCTGCCTGTGGATTCCTCTAGTATTTTTATGGCTTCCTGTCTTATGTTTAAGTCCTTTATCCATTTTGAGTTTATTTTTGTGTATGGTGTAAGTTGGTGGTCTAGTTTCATTTTTTTGCATGTATCTGTTCAATTTTCCCAACACTATTTATTGAAGAGACTGTCTTGACTCCATTGTATGTTCGTGCCTCCTTTGTCAAATATTAATTGAGCATAGTGGTTTGGGTCGATTTCTGGGTTCTCTATTCTATTCCATTGATGTATATGTCTATTCTTGTGTCAGTACCAGGCAGTTTTGAGAACAGTGGCTTTCATTCAGCTTGATATCTGGTATTGAGATCCCCCCTACTTTGTTCTTCTTTCTCAGGATTGCTGCAGCTATTCAGGGTCTTTTTTTTATTCCAGATAAATTTTTGGAGAGTTCATTCTAGGACTGTGAAATATGCCATTGGTATTTTAATGGGGAGTGCATTGAATCTATAGATTGCTTTGGGTAGTATGGACATTTTAATGATGTTGATTCTAACGGTATGTTCTTCTATCTGTTTTTGTCTTCCTCTATCTCTTTTTCCAGTGTCCTGTAGTTTTCCAAGTACAGGTCTTTTACCTCCTTAGTTCAGTTTATTCCTAGGTATCTTAATTTGATAATCTAATGGGACATCCCTTGTATGTAACTTTCTGTCTCTCTCTTGCAGCCTTTATGATTCTCTCTTTGTCCTGAACATTTGCCATCATAATTATCATGTGTCTTGGTGTGGGTCTTTTTGGTTTCACCTTGTTTGGTACTCTCTGTGCTTATGTGACTTTTTTCTTCCCCACATCAGGGAAGTTTTCTGACATTACATCTTCAAATAGGTTTTCTAACCCTTGTTCTTCTTCCTGTTGTTCTGGCATCCCTATTGTTCGTATGCTGCTTCGTTTCATGTTGTCCCACAACTCTCTTACGCTCTCCTCTTGTCTTTTAATATTTTTCTCCAATTGCAGTTCAGTTTGGATGTGTTTTGCTTCCTTGTCTTCTAATTCGCTTCTCCTAGTCTACTGCTGAAACTTTCCATGGTGTTTTTAATTGCAGCTATATCACTCTTTATTTCTTCTTGATTCTTACATAAGTTGTTGATTATTTTCATCCATCTGGTTTATGAAAAAAATATTGAACACTTCATGAATTTGCATGTCATGCTTGCGCAGGGGCCATGCTAATCTTCTCTGTATCATTTCAATTTTAGTATATGTGCTGCCAAAGCAAGCACACAATTCACTTGTTAATAAAGACAGTGTCATAAAGACCAGATCACACTACCTGGGTTTTGAGCTTATAGAGATTCAATATGTTTGTAAACTTACAAAATTTATTTAACATTTCAGACTATCAGTTTCTCTAGTCATAAAATAAGAGGACTAATAATCTTAACTTATAGGATATTGTAAAGATTAAATGAGTTAATATATCACTAGTGCTTAGCAATGTAGTTAGGATATAGTAAGTGCTTAGAACTAAATGTTACCTATAATTGAAATTTTAGTATTCTTTAATTAATAGATCAAACATTTTTAATATTTATATTTCTCATCCATGAATTACCTATTCATAACTATGTTCACTTTTCATTTATTAGTAGAAGATACGTATGTACTATGGGTATAACCTTTTGGGTATCTTTCTGTTGCAATGCTGCCAGAACTTATCCTTATTATTTAACTTTTTAATGGTGTGGTTCAACTCAGAAAGATAGTTTAGTCTATCATGAATTCTTGGTGACCTGTTCTCTATGGGACATCCTTCCACACATACTTGAAAATTACATAGATATTTATTTATATTTAACACTTTTATGGTTTTGCTTTTGACATTTACGCCTTGAATCCATACAGAGTTAATCATCTGTGAGATATGGATCCATATTTGTTGCTTTTTTATTAAGTACTGGGGGTGAAACTGGTTAATAAAATTATATAGATTTCAGGGGTACAGTTCTATAATCCATCATCTGTATACTATATTGTGTGTTCACCACTCCATGTCTCCTTCCATCACCATTTATTCTCCCTTTACTATCTTCTACCACTCCACCCCACTTTCCCTCTGGTAATCACCATACTGTGGTCTGTGTCAATGAGGCATTTTTTTTTCTTTGATTAATCCCTTCACCTTTTTCACCCATCCCCCAGCTCCCTTCCCCTTTGACAGCTGTCAATCTACTCTCTGTACCTATAAGTTTGTTTCTATTTTGTTTGCTAGTTTATTTTGTTCATTAGATTCCACATATAAGTGAAAACATATAGTACTTGTCTTTCTCTGACTGGCTTATTTCACTTGCTTTTTTAATGGATAACCAACTGCCCTAACATCAAGCTAGAGGCAATAGGAGTTTAGACAGTGAGTTATTAAGAACACCAAAATCATGTTATTACTTTTTAGTAATGTTTCCAGCCCAGTGTTCTGATTAACAAGATGCACAACTAATCTTTCAGCGGAAGATAAAACTGATTCCATTGAAAACTTTAGTCTGATAACTCATACTGCTATTTCAGGAAATTTTCTTCTTAGTTCCCTCAACATGAAGTGTCCAATTTTAATTGAGCTAAATCCCTGAAAGATTTGACCCTCTCCTACTATTTCAGCCTCACTTCATACCATATACTCTCACTTTTTCCACTCCATGATTAATCTGTACTGTGGTTTTGTTTGTTCATTTATTTTAATAATCTGACATTCTCTCTTCTCCTTCAGACATGCACACTCACATGTTTTTCCAACTTGGGAAGTGGTTTTTTGGTACCTCAAATCACTTCTACTCATTCATAATTCTACTTTAAATTTATTCTCTTCATGACAGTATTCTTCATTCTTTGATTTTCTCAAACACTTATATGTTTCCATAATGCCATGTGCTTCATCTTTGTCATAGTAATTATATTTTAACTAGGGGCCTGGTGCACGAAATTTGTGCATGGGGGTGGGGGGGTGTCCCTCAGCCCAGCATGCACCCTCTCCAATCTGGGACCCCTCAAAGGATGTCCTACTGCTGGTTAACAGGGATCGGGCCTAAACTGGCAGTCGGACATCCCTCTTGCAATCCAGGACTGCTGGCTCCTAACCACTCACCTGCCTGCCTGCCTGCCTGATTGCCCCTAACCACTCTGCATGCTGGCCTGCTCGCCCCCTACTGCCCCCCACCGCTGGCCTGCTTGCCCCCAAATGCCCCTCCCCCACCAGCCTGATCACCCTCAACTGCCCCCCGTGGCAGTGTGCTTGCCCCCAACTGCCCCCCCTTCTGGCCTGCTCACCCCCACCTTCCTTCTCCACTGGCCTGCTTGCTCCCAACTGCCCCCCCTGCTGTCCTGATCACCCCCAACTGACCTCCACTGATGGACTGCTCACCCCCAACTGGCCCCCCTGCTGGTCTGCTTACCCCCAACTGTGCCCCCCCCCCACTGGCCTGATCACTCCCAATGGCGTCCCCCCACCGGCCTGATCACCCACAACTGCCATCCCATCCTGGCCTGATCATCCACAACTGCCCACCCCTCTTGGCCTCTAACCACCTCTACCTTGGCCCTGCCACCATGGCTTTGTCCAGAAGAACGTCCAGAAGGTCTCCTGAAAGGTCTTCCAGTCTAATTAGTATATTACCCTTTAATTAGTATAGATAGAGGCCAGGTGCACAGGTGGAGCCGGCTGGTTTGTCCTGAAGGACGTCCTGGATCAGGGAGGGGGTTCCCTTGGGGTGTGGGGTGGCCTGGGCCAGAGGCCTGTGGTGGTTTGCAGGCCGGCCATGCCCCCATGGGGTGAGGTTCCCCACTGGGGGTGTGTGGCCAGCCTGGGTGAGGGGCTGATGGGTGTTTTCAGGCTGGCCAAGCCCCCCAGCAGGGACCCTCACCCCATGGAGGTGTGGCCAGCCTGGATAAGGGGCTTTTTTTCTTATTTTTTTTTTTTTTTAGCGCCTCCTTGAGTGGAGGCCAGGGCTGGCTGGAAGCAGGTATTAAGGATTTATTTATTTCTATAATTGAAACTTTGTAGCCTTGAGCAGAGGCCAGGGCTGGCCAGGGCAGGCGGGAAGCTTGGCTTTCTCCATCACTGGGGCAACCCAAGCCTCCTGCTCACTCCAGCTCTGTGGCTGCCGCCATCTTTGTTGGGTTAATTTGCATACTCACCCCTGATTGGCTGGTGGGTGTAGCGGAGTGATGGTTAATTTGCATGTTTCTCTTTTATTAGTGTAGATTTTTATTTATTTATTATTATCCTATAAAATAAAAGGCTAATATGCAAATCAACTGAAGGGCAGAACAACAGGTTGCTATGATGTGCACTGACCACCAGGGGCAGGCGCTTAATGCAGGACCTGCCCCCTTGTGGTCAGTGTGCTCCCACAGGGAGAACACCACTCAGCCAGAATCCAGGCTCATGGCTGGCAAGCACAGCAGCAGTAGCAGGAGCCTTTCAAGCCTCTGTGGCAGAGTTAAGGACCCCTCAGTGGACATCCCCTGAAGGGTCCCAGACTGGGAGAGGGTGTAGGCCTGGCTAAGGAACCCTCTCCCCCCACATACACACACACACTGTGCGCAAATGTTGTGCACCAGGCCTCTAGTTATTATATTTGTATTAGTGTTCTTCTTTCTATTTTTATTTTTTATCATTATTTTACTGTATCTCATTTTTTCCTTCATGCCAACCCTTTCTTCCTCACTTCTCCCTTTTTCATCATGTTTCTCTTCTCCTTTTCCTGCTTTAGCTTTTCTCTCTCCTTTATATTAATCCTTGTTAAAAATTGATCTTCTTTATCTACTTTATTGATGCATTACTATTATAGTAGTCTCTGTTGGCTTACTCATATATCTAATTTCCTCTCCCCCGCTCTAAGTCCATGTACCCTTTTTTTTTTCTCTTCTTCACTAGCCAATTTTTTTCTTGTTGTTTTTGTTTGTTTGATTGTTTGTTAGTTTGTATTTTTTGTTTTATGCTTTTGTTTTTCCTCTCCTCACTCTCTTCTTCTACTAATAGTTTAATTAGTTTCACTCACCAAACTCAGGCCTATCTGCTCTCTATTCTCCTTTCCTAAAAATAGGTGAATAGATAGATAGATAGATAGATAGATAGATAGACAGATAGATAGATAGATAAAAGAAAGGGGATTTTTTTATTTTTATATATAAAATTTTTATACATATATTTTTAATGACTATTATTTTAATTATTATTTTTATTGAATATTTTGTTTTTTACTTTTCTTATTACACCCTCATTCTCTTTCTACCTCCTCTATACTGAATCATGACCATTCCCCCATTCATTTAATTCCTTTACCTTACCTTCTGGAAATAATCTTTGCCTCTTCAGATTCAGCTACCCCCCTTTTTTTTCTGGGTGTTTGCTGTTTGCATTTTTTATTTAGTTGTTGGTTTTGTGCAGTTTTCTCCCCATAGATATATATTTCCCCACCTTTTTAAATTCTTTTTCTTTTCTCTCTTACCTTTTTTTTCCTTTTCTCAATAATATCTTTGTGCTCTTTCCTCTCCCCTAATTTTATTTTCTCTGGTGGTCACCATTATTTGGGGTTATTGATGTCATGAATACATTAGTATTTTGTTCCCTTTGTGTCGTGTTTTGTCTACTTGTATTTTGTACCTTTTGTTCAATATGATAGACGGTGAGCCACATAACCAGACACCCTAAGAGGAGCAAAATGGGGAGACAAAGAAACAGCCACATGTGAAAGGAGAGCAGGAATCACCAGAAAAGAAAGTAAACAAAATGGAGGCAAGCAATTTGTCAGAGAAAGAATTTGGAGCAATGGTCATAGGATGCTGAAAAGGATGGAAGACAAATTCAATAACATGTGTAATAATCAAGAGAAAATTAAGAACTGGGAGGAAATGAAGAATGACATAACTGTAATAAAGAACACAACAGAAAGCATCAACAGTAGACTAGAAGAAGCTGAGGACCACACCAGTGAGCTAGAAGACAAGGTAGGAAAGAGCAGCAACTGCAGGGGTGGGGGAGCAGGGTGGGGAAAACAACCTTAAAAAACAGGAGGAGAGCCTAAGGGAGCTTTAAGACAACACAAAGAAAACAACATCTACATAATAAGCGTGCCAGAAAGATTGGAAACTGAGAAAGGAATAGAAAGCCTGTTTGAGGAAATAATGGCAGAAAACTTCCCTGATATTGGAAAGAAGAAACTCACAGAAGTCCAAAAAACTCACAGAATCACAAACAAGATGAACCCCCCCCCCAAAAAAAAAAGACTGACACCAAGACACATCATAATTAAATTGGCAAACACCAACAACAAAGTAAGAGAGAGGAAACCCTTTTTACGAAGATGACGCTGAAAGCTAAGAAGGAAGCCCCTGCCCCTCCCAAAGCCAAAGCCAAAGCAAAGGCTTTGAAGGCAAATAAAACAGTGCTGAAAGGCGTCCACAGCCACAAAAAAAAAAAAAAAAAAAAAAAATACCCACATGTCACCCACCTTCCGACAGCCAAAGACACTAAGGCTCTGGAGGCAGCCTAAATATCCTCGGAAGAGCGCACCCAGGAGAAAAAATTGCTCTCAAGAATGGGTGGCCCTCAAGCCAGTTTTCATCGACCAAAATGGGTAGAAATGGCCTGGCCTCCCCAGCCTTATAGTGAAGTACCAACATTCTTTGGAATTCTAACCTGAGTTTCAAGATGCTGTATTCTAACTTTGTGCTTTTTGGTATTAACTTCTCATGTCTTAAATTTTATTCAGAAATGTTGAGGTCAAATAAAGAATGAAGGGGTTTGGGGACTCAAAGATGATTTAATGGCTTAAAGGATGAAAGCCCTTCAAGTGAAAGTGCTAAAAAAAAAAAAAAAAAGTAAGAGAGAGACAGAAAGTTACCTATAAGGGATCTCCCATTAGACTATCAACTGATGTCTCAACAGAAACACACCAGGCCAGAAGGTAATGGAATGAAATACACAAAGTGATGCAAAGCAAGGGACTGAATCCAAGAACAAGGCTATCATTCAAAATTAAAGGTGAAATTCTAGTAGCTTCACAGACAAAAAAGGCTTAAGGAGTTTATTACTACCAATGCAAGAAATGCTAAAGGGACCGCTGTAAAAAGAAGAAATAGGAAGGGAAGAAGGAACACATGCATAAAGAATAAAAATGGCAACACATAAGTATCTATTAATAATAACCTTAAACAAAAATGTATTAAATGCTCCAATCAAAAGACATAGGGTAGCTGAATGGATAAGAAAACATGACCCATATATCTGCTGTCTACAAGAGACCCACCTCAGAACAAAGGATTCACACAGACTAATAGTGCTGGGATGAAAATAAAATTTTCAGTTGAATAGAAATGAAAAAAAAAAAACTGGGGTAGCAATACTTATATCTGAAAAATTATTACTCAATGTGAAGGCCAAAACAAGAGATAAGGAAGGCCACTTCATAATACTAAAGGGAGCAATTCAGCAAGAGGATATAACTCTGGTAAACATATATGCACCCAATACAGGAGCACCCAAATACATAAAAAAAAAAAACTTACGGAAGATATCAAGGGAGAGATCACCAGCAATACACTCACAGTAGGGTACTTTAGTAGGAATACCCCATTGACACCACTGGATAAATTCTCTAAACCAAAAGTCAGGAAAAAAAAATTCTTAAATGACTCACTAGATCAGATGGAACAAATTGACAACTTCAGAACATTTCACATGAAAGCTACAGAATATACATTCTTCTCAAGTGCACATGGGACATTTTCAAAGACAGATGACATTTTAGGGAACAGGCAAAATCTCTTCAAATTCAAGAAGATATAAATCATATCAAGCATCTTCTCAGATTACATTGGCATAACATTAGAAATAAACTACAATAAAAAATGAAAAAAAATCAAACACTTGGGGGCTAAATAGCATGCTTAAACAATGATTGGATTATCAAATAGATCAAAGAAGAACTAAAAAGTATCCTGGAAACAAATGGCAATGAAAACACAACAATACAAAAATCTATGGGATACAGCAAAAGCAGTCCTAAGAGGGGAGTTAATAGCATTACAGGCCTACCTCAAAAAACAAAACAAAACAAACAAAAAAACTGGCAATAAATTACCTAACTCTACAACTAAAAGAATTAGAAAGAGAGCAGCAAGAAAAGTCCAGTGAATAGAGGAAGGAGATAATAAAGATCAGGGCAGAAATAAATGTCCTAGGGATATCTTTACGGACACAGCTCCTGGGACAATGGAAATTAAGGAGAAAATAAAGAAATGGGATTACATCAAAATAAAAAGCTTCTGCACAGCAAAAGAATCCATCAACAAAACAACAAGAAAGCCCACTGCATGGGAGAACATATTTACCAATGGTATGTCTGTTAATGGTTTAATCTCTAAAATTTACAAGGAACTCATACAACTTAACAAAAGGAAGATATACAATCCAATCAAAAAATGGTCAAAGTACCTACATTGACACTTTTTGAAAGAGGATATATAGAAGGCCAAGAGACATATGAAAACATGCTCAAAGTCACTAATCAGCTGAGAGATGCAAATCAAAATGACAATGAGGTACCATCTGACACCTGTCAAAATGGCTGTCATCAACAAATCAACAAATGACAAGTGCTGGAGAGGATGCGGAGAAAAAGGAACCCTTGTGCACTGCTGGTGAGAATGCAGACTGGTGCAGCCACTGTGGAGAATAGTATGGTGTTTCCTCAAAAAACTAAAAATGGAACTCCCTTTAGACCCAGTAATCCCACTTCTAGGAATATATCCCCAAAAAATCAGAAACACCAATCGGAAAGGATATATGTACCCCTATGTTCATAGCAGCACAATTTATTATAGCGAAGATTGGAAACAGCCTAAGTGCCCATCAGCAGATGAGTGGAATAAAAAACTGAGGTATTTTTACAGAGTGGAATACTACGCCGCTATAAAAAAGAAGGAATTCTTATCATTTGCAACAGCATGGATGGACCTGGAAAGTGTTATGTTAAGCGAAATAAGCCCTTTGGAGAAAGATAAATATCACATGGTTTCACTCATTTGTTGAATATAATGAAGAACATAAAATACATGATGAACAAAAATAGATCCAGAGACACAGAAGCATCAAACAGTCCATCTAACCTAAGAGGGAAGGCGGGTGGTGGTTGGGGGGTGGGGTGGGTAAGAGATCAACCAAAGGTCTTGTATGCATGCATATGAGCATAACCAATGGACACAGTCAGTAGGGCAGTGAGTGCATGTGCTGGGGTGTGGTAGTGGCCATGGTGAGACCAATGGGGGAAAAAGGAGACTTATGTAATACTTTAAACAATGAAGAATTTAAATTTAAATAAAGATATATGTACCCAAATGTTTGTTGCGGTATTATTCATAATGGTCAAGACATGAAAACAACTTAAGTGTCCTTCATTGGATAATTGGATAAAGGTATACGTAGAGAATCCGAGCGCTGGAAATCAATGTCACACTCCTGAGAATTTACTTATAAAGAATCTTTTTGCCTGAGGAAAAGTCCAGAAGAAGAGAAAGAAAAAGCAAAAAGTGTTCAACCATGACTCTTTCTCAAGGATAAGTGACAATCAAGAATGTGGTCATAGACAGGCCAATGTGAGTCAGTTGTTGAGCATCAACTCAAGCACTGAGAGATTTCTAGTTCTATTCATGGTCAGGGCACAAGCCTGGGTAGCGGGTGTGTGGGGAAGCAGCTGATGGCTGTTTCTCTCTCAGTTATGTTCCTATCTCTCTCTCCCTCTCCTTCCCACTGTCTCTAAAAATCAATAAATACATGTATATATTTTTAAAGAATATGGTCATAGAATTCTTTCAGGAAGAGTAAAAAGGACTGCACACAGCTCAGAGGGCCTTGTACAGAGATGTAATTGTGGATAGTTACAGAAACCTGCTCTTCCTGGGAATTTCTCTTCCTGATCTAAATATTATCTCCATTTTGGAGCAAGGGAAAGCTCCCTGGACTCTGGAGAGTGAGTTAAATACAGCAAAACAAAACAAACAAACAAACAAACAAATAACACAACAAGTTAGTGGGAATGAAACAAAGGTGTGAACACAGGGCTTATTGCCAATGCCAGGCATAGAAGATTCATCGCACAAAATGCTACTGGTTAGATATGAAAGCTGTGACCTGAGAATGTATACTTAATGAAAGACTGGGAATTGAGTGGAATTGTGAAGGGCAGAAAGATCCTATGATGGACATAGCCATGCCGGACAATTACTAATAATAAAATTCTTGTTGTCAAAAGAGATTAAAGATGCACACCATTTTAGAGAAACTATCCCTTTTAAAAAGTTACATTTGCAAAACACCGTGTTTCTGAATGCAAAGACCCAGAACAATTTTTTTTAAACACACATATTCTCTTAAGGGAAATTTTGAAAATCTGAAAAGTCATCTAGTCTATGCTACAAATTATCATTTGGACCACTTAAAATGTAGTATCAGATTAAACAAGAGTCAAACATTTCTGAAAATCAGAGATTTAAAAATAAAGACAGAAATTCAAAAGGTGATCCATTTGAGAATCTATTAACAAGGGATTCTTTATTCTTTTACTGAGAAAAATGCCCTCCTATAATTTTTATAAACTTGGGATGGTCTTTATACCACCATCATGATTCAATAGGTATTATAGAATAGTTATTTGGTAATAAATGTACACATTTAATGAAATTAAAGTCCCCATAAATGAAATTAATGGCCTTACTTTTATCAATTACTAGAGGCCCGGTGCACAAAATTCATGCACTGGGGAGGGTGTCCCTCAGCCCAACCTGCACCGTCTCCAATCTGGGACCCCTCGGGGGATGTCCAACTGACTGTTTAGGCCCGACCCCACATACAGATTGGGCCTAAACAGGCTGTCAGACATCCTTTCACAATCTGGGACTGCTGGCTCCCAACTGCTCGCCTACCTGCCTGATTGCCCCTAACTGCTTCTGGCCTGCCAGCCTGATCACCCCCTAACCACTCCCCTGCCAGCCTGATCAATGCCTAACTGTTCCCCTGCTGGCCTGATCATCCCCAACTGCCCTCCCCTGACAGCCTGGTCACACCCAAATGCCCTCCCCTGCATATTCTCTCTTTACTAGATAGGGTTTTTTCTTTAACATATTGGACAGTGTACCTGCTGTGGTCGACAAACCAGTAAAAATGTAAACCCAAACTAAAAGTGTCATAAAATAAACTCCTTAAACGGGAATTTTATGAGACCTTGGAAAGGTGATATCATGTGGTTGTTTCTTCCTTTTTTCCTTCTCTTTCTTTTTCTTGATGTTTCATCTTTTGTCCTTTCTTTCTTTTTTCCTTTTATTCCTTTTCTGTCCTCTCTTTCTCTTAACTTTTCCCTGGGTAGAATCATCAGTACTTGAATCTGTCTTGCTTCCAGAAGACGAAGAAGAGGGAAACACACTGTCATCTGAAGAAAACGATGATCTATGTTGGGATCGGTGGTGTTTCTGGTTTTGTTCTTTTCCCGGTTTGTTTGTCATTGCTGCCGGCCCTGGCGTCTTCAGGACTTGTGCGTGGGCACTTCTTATTCATGTCTACAAAATCTCCCTGCCTTGGTGAAAACTGTAGGGGAAAAGGCCTTCCTGGGTGCTCAAGCCCTGCCCGAGGTGCTGAAGAACCAGAGTGGGGAGAATCCACCACCGCCCTTGCAGGAGCCAACCTCCGGACCTCAGGGTACTCTCCAGTAATGTAACTGCAATGTCCCCGTTTGCCTTCCGAAATTAGTTGTAAGTTACTTCTGATGTACTACCTCAGACATTTCCTTTGCGGTTTCTAAATATTTTAAACAAAACCCATTTACCTCCCTAACCTGGTCAGAAGTTTCTACCCAATGGGAGAGGTTTGCTGGGCAGCATCGCCCAGATATCACCCCCCATCTCCAATCACTCAGCTGGAGGCAAGGGAAGTTCAAAGACTATAGGTGTGTGTGGGGGGGAATCACTCCATGGGGGCTGACACCCCAGGCTGCCACTGGGAGGGGATAGCTCTGAGGGGCATGGCTGCCTCCCAGGCCTACACCCCCCGGCTGCGGATGGGAGCTGATCACTGAGGGCGGGGAGGGGGTAGGTAGTGCTGGCGCCTCACAGGCCCACGGCCTGGGCCTCACACTGCCTGCTCTCAGCGGCAGCCCTCCCTGGGACTGGGGGACTCCGGCGGGCCTGAGAGGACTAGGCACTGCCATCTTGTGTCTATGGGCACCGCCATTTTTGTCATGGAGTGATGGTTAATTTGCATATTACTCTTTTATTAGATAGGATTACCATACTATGTGTAATGGAGAGAGAAGTAATCAAGTCAATGAATTTTGGAAAAGCTTTAAGGGTCAAATCCTAATAAATGTCTGAGAACTCATTTTCAGAGAGCCATTATAAATGTGGGAAGTCTTTAGTCAAAGTTCAAATGTATTAGTATACATCAGAATAGTCATAGTGCAGAGAAGACAAACAAAGGTAGTGAATATGACTTCGATCTTTAAATCTTGGTGATTATGATAATATTCATACCGGGGAAGATGCTTACAAATTTAACCAGTGTGTGGAAGTCTTTACTCAATTATCCAGTCTCAGTAGATAAAAGAAAAATCCATACTGGAGAGAAGCCTTATAAATGTGAAGAATGTGTCAAAGTCTTTAATCAGAATTCACATCTTACTCAACATGGAAGAATTCATACCAGAAAAAACAAAGCCTTACAAATATAGAAAATGTGGAAAAGCCTTTATTCATCATTCAGTTTACTCGACACATGAATATTCATAATGGAGGGAAACTTTGTAAGTGTAAAAAATATGGGAAACCTATAGCTGGACCTGTAGCCTCACTCAATATCAGAGAATGCATATTGGGGGGAAATTCTACACTCATAATACACGACAAAAGACCTTTGTCCAAAATATATACTTTGAAAAACCTCATAGAATTCTTGCTGTGAAGTGACTTTAAAGGTTTTTTTAAAATGTGGGGAAATATTTAATTGAAAATAAAATCTGAAATGTTGGAGAATTTACATTAAAAAGTAGTTAAGCCAATAACACTTTCAGATATTATGCTAAATTAGAATACATAGAGGATAATCCAAAGTTTTAAAACTTAGATAATAATTTTTAGTATGCTTCAAAGTATTAGGAAGGCAGATGTCTGGACAGGTGTAATTACAATGTATCCTTTGTATATTGACACTATTTGGGATTATTTTAAAAGAATATATTAATGTGATTTTACTATGAAATCACTTGATGCTACATCTTTATCCCTCGTGCATTTGTGAAATCACGGGGTTGATTGTTGCTGCCTCAAAGATCTGACAGCCTTTGTGTATTGGGGGTTGGGGAGTTTACTCACATCTATTCCTTTGAAGATTAAGGGAAATGTGATGTGCAACGTATGAAGAAAATCTAAATGGATATGCTGTTTGTGGTTGATTTAAGATGTTAATGTAAGTCACCATGAAGTAGATATTCCGAGCATTGTTCCTTGCATTAATGTAAGATAGAGGAACATTTTACATTTTAAGAAAAATAAGGTTGCAGTTCATTAAAATCCTGATGTATCTTCATAGTAGTTACAGATAGAAGTCATGAATAATGTCTGATGTGGTTAGAATAAAGAAGTCTTTAGAAATATCTTAGAAAGTATGGGCAACTCATCCCTAAATGCATAAAATTATTGAATATCCATGTTTACCAAATAATGCAGCTCTGTCTTAAAAATCATAGAAAAGCACTGCTTTCAGATCACTGCATCAGGAGAACAGGAATGCTTGAATGCTTGTCATGTGTATTTTAAGAAATGGTCATACATGTGTTTGCAATGCTTTATTTAGACTATGTGTGGACTGAATATATTTTTGTTAATAAAGCTGACTGCATTTTTTATGTACAATGAAATACTACTTAGCCATCAGACAAGATGAAATACTGCACCCAGGATCCGGGCTTCCCTCCCTCTGGTCAGCCATAGGTGCCCAGGCCAGCTGCAGCTGCAGGGGATGGTGGGCAGGTGGCTTATAAGTGACAAAATGGATGGATCTTGACATGAACATGCTAAGAGAAATAAGTCAGATGGAAAAAGTAAAAAACCATATGATTTCACTCATGTGTGAAATATAAAACTGAAAGCAACAAAGGAACAAACAAAAAACAAAAACCATAGACAGAGACAACAATGTGGTGGTTACCAGCGGGAAATGGTGGTACGGAGGTAAGAAGAGGGTAAAGGTGTTCAAATATATGGTGACAGGAGGAGACTTGTCTTTGAGTAGTGAACACACAATGCAATATACATGTGATGTGTCATAGAATTGTACACTTGAAACTCATAATTCTATTAATCAATATTACCCCAATACATTTAATAAAATTTTAAAAATGAACAACACTAAAAGTTTTTCATTAATACAGAGGGATGTTCATAGTGTATTTTTGGCTTACAACCTTTTTAAAAATAAAAAGGTTATAAATTAAAAACATTACAATATGCTAAGATTAATTTATTATTTTAAAATACATTTTTATTATTGAATCTATTACAGATAGGTTAATTTATTACTAAAGAAAGAAAAAGAATTTTTATAAATTTAGTGTGGCCTAAGTGTACAATGTTCAGAAAGTCTGCAGCAGTGTACAGTAATGTCCCAGGCCTTCACATTCACACCTCACTCACTCACTGACTCACTCAGAGCAACTTCCAGTCCTGCAAGCTCCATTCAGACTAAGTGCCGTATACAGGTGTTCCATGTTTTATTTTGTATGCTGTATGTTTACTGTACTTTTTCTATGTTTAGATGTCTAATACATAAAAAATTACTATTATGCTACAATTGCCTATGGATTCAGTAACATACTGTACAAATTTGTAGTTGAGGAGCAGTAGACTGTACCATATATCCTAAGTGTGTCATAGGCTATACTATCAGGGTTTGTATAAGTGCATTCTATGATGTTCACACATTGGTGAAATCATGTAACGCATTTTCACAATGTATCCTGCCTGTAGCGACACATGACTGCATTTGGATATAGTATAACTAGAGACCCAGTGCACAACATTCATGCACTGGGGTGTGTGTGGTTGGGGGAGGGTTCCCCTCAGCCCAGCCTGCGCCCTCTCGCAGTCTGGGACCCCTTGGGGGATGTCTGCCTGCCAGCTTAGCCGGCAGTCAGACATCTCCTGAGGGGTCCTTAGCACTGCCTCGGAGGCAGGAGAGACTCCCGTTACCACCACTGTGCTTGCTAGCCATGAGCCCGGCTTCTGGCTAAGGAGTGCTCCCCATGTGGGAGCACACTGACCATCAGGGGCAGTTCCTGCATTGAGTGTCTGTCCCCTGGTGGTCAGTGTGTGTCATAGCGACTGGTTGTTTTGCTGTTTGATCAATTTGCATATTAGCCTTTTATTATATAGGACTAGAGGCCTGGTGCACGAAATTTGTGCATGGGGGCGGGGTAGGGTGTCCTTCAGCCCAGCCTGCACCCTCTCCGATCTGGGACCCCTCAGGGGATAACTGGCAGTCGGACATCCCTCTCACAGTCCAGAACTGCTGGCTCCTAACCGTTCTCCTGCCTGCCTGATTACTCCTAATTCCTTCTGCCTGCCAGCCTGATATTCCCTAACTGCTCCCCTACTGGCTTGATTGCCCCTAACCACCTCTGCCTCGGACCCACACCCAGGACCCAGGATTCCCTCCTTCAGCTGACCACAGGCACCCAGGATCCGGGCTTCCCTCCCTCTGGTCAGCCATAGGCGCCCAGGCCGGCTGCAGCCACAGGGGATGGTGGGCAGGTGGCTTCGCCTGGGCTGCAGCCGCAAGTGCTGGCCCCCGGGACTGCGGGGTGGGTGGCATCTCCATCTCCTGGGCCACAGCCAGCCTCAGGTACTGGTGCCCGGGACTGCGGGGTGGGCGGCTTCTCCATCTACCAGGCTATAGCCAGCCACAGGTGCTGGCGCCTGGACCACAGGCGGGCGGCTTCTCCATCTTCCCTACGATGCAGTGTGGGAGACTTCTCCGGCTGGCTGCGGCCTGGGATCACAGGGCAGGCAGCTTCTTTATCTCCCAGGCCACACCCAGACTCAGGCGCTGGGGCCCGGTTTCTCCGTCTCCCCCAGGATGTGGGACAGGCGGATATGAAGCTTCTGCAGCTGGCTGCAGCCCGGGACCATGTGGCAGGCACCGTCTTCTTCTCCCAGGCCTTCCCAACCTCCGGTGCTGGGGCCCAGTTTTTCTGTCTCCCTCAGGACATGGGGTGGGTGGACGTGGGGTGGGAGGCTTCTCCAGCTGGCTGAGGCCTGGGATCACGAGGCAGGTGGATTTTTTGGTCTCCGTGGCTGCAACCATGCTCAGGTGCTGGCACAGGACTTCTCCGAACTCCCACAGGCTCAGAGCAACTGGGGGGTGGGCTGCTGCCATCTTTTCAGGTTAATTTGCACACTCACTCCTGATTGGCTGGTGGGCATAGCCGAGGTACGGTCAATTTGCATCTTTCTCTTTTATTAGTGTAGATAAATCTGAACATGTATATAATTAAGCTGACACTTAGGATAATTAAGGTGTTTTTTATTAAGATTACTTGTGTCCCAAACACTTAGAAGAAATGCACTGAGCTAGCTGGGGTTAGTGCGTTTTTATTGTATGCAGGATTGATTATGATGTTATATGAAATTATAACTTTGTTATTGTCTTTAATTGGAGACTAAGTAAGCTTTAAGAAAATATTTATGATTGTCAAATTGACATGGTCTAGACTTGAGATGGTTAATTTTATGTATCAATTTGACTAGGGTATAGGACATGTACATTATATATTATTTCTGTGAGAGTGTCCCCAGATGTGATTAGCATTTGATTCTGTGCCTGAGTAAAACAGATTGCCCTGACCCAAATGCGGGTGGGTGTCATCCAATCCCTGAAAAACCCAAATAGAACAAAACGGCAGAGGGGTGGGGTGGTATTTGCTCTCTGTTCCTGCCCTCAACTGGGACTTACACCATCAGTTCCCTGGTTCTCAGAGTTATATCAATACTTTCCTGGGTCTTCAGCTTGCATAGCAGATTGTGGGATTTCTTAGCCTCCGTCATCAAGTGGGGCAATTCCTTATCATAAATTTCATATTGGTTCTAGTTCTCTGGAGCACTCTAATTAATACAGGCACTGTATGCTTATTTCAGATAGTGATATTTCTTATGGATTAGCTCTGTTTATGAAAGGTCCCATTTTATCAATGTTAATGCCTTTTTCAGTAAAGTCTACTGTATCTGCCATTAGTGTAGCTAGAACTTATGTTTTATGGTTAATATGTTCATGTTACATAATTTTCTATTCTGTTTTTTTATATTAAAACCAAAGGACTTGTTTGCATGCATATAAGCAAACCAATGGACATAAACACTAAAGGGATGAGGGCATTGCCAGGGGGTCGGAGAGTCTAGGGGGAGGTCAATGGGGAAAAGGAGACATACGTATTACTATTTGTTAATACTTTAAACAATAAAAAATAAAAACACACTATCAACAGGGTCAGTGTGACCTTCCAGAAGGTCCTGTGCCAGGAAGAGCATGTCTGCAGGGACATGATGGGGGCAGCAGGTGCTGGAGGAGCAGGAACTCTGCAGCTGGAGTGCTCAGGGCAGACCCTGGCCCTGCTATCTCGTGTGTGATTCTGGGAGTGATGGGTGCCTCTGTGCCTCAGTTTCATTTGTAAAATGATGATGAAAACCAGATCAAATGAATCAATATTTGTAAAGGAGTCCAAAACATGCATGGAATATATTAAACTTGTCCATGCTTATGGAAAAATAAGCCATTTATTCTCTGTTTAAAAAAAATAAAATAACTTAATCATCATATAAATTTATAATTGAAATGAAAATTAGTTTGAAAAATGTTTCATCCATGCAAATTCAATATAATTACTGATATCTACCTTCTTATTACCTTTTATCCATTTGATTGACCTGTTTTTGTTCCTTATATTCACTTTCAAGTGCCTTTACTTGGGGTAACAAACTTTTATTTTATTATTCCATTTTACCTCTATTGATTGCTTTGTTATATTTAATTATTTTTCAGACATTAACCTAGAGATAACAGCATACAATCTTACCTTAATTTTCAGATTATTAAAACCTTAGAATATTTTAGCTTAATTTATCTCTTCTTACCACTTATGTTATTGTTGTTGTGCATTTCAATTCTACATATCTCAAAGTCGTCCTGAACCTATTATCTTCTTATACCAATATTATTAAATCAATATTCATTTACTTTATCTAATTTTTACAATTACCCTTCTTGCATCTCTGTGCTGCCTTCTAACTGATATTTTTCTTTAATGACAGAACTGTTTACAACACACTTTTGAGCTACACATCTTTATTTTATTATAAATATTTTATTTGAATATTGAATTCTAGATTTTTCATTTTGTGTTATTACATATGTGTTCTGATATATTTAATTGGTTTTAAAAATTCTTAATAATTATCTTTTTAACGGAAGCTTTTGTCCTATGTTTCTCTGTTCTTTGTTTCCTAGGACTAATTTTATTTTGCTAAGTCTCATAGTAAAGAATATATATTCTGTGCACTTTTTATAAAAATAATTCTGGATATTTCTCCTAACCATTTTTCCAGTACATAATCCCCTCTTCTGCTGTCAATTATTGTATGAATATTTCTTGAATTCTCAATACCAATTATTTTAGATCACTAATCTATAGCTCTTCTATGAAAATAATGCTCTAATTATTTTTATGGACTGTGCTAAATACATGTAGATCTTTTGAGTCTCTTTTTATTTCTGTTATTTTCATGGGTTTTTGTCATTGGAAACTCCCTTGGTATGCTTGTGACTTTTGTACTGTATACTCAAAACTATACAAGGGTTAAAGTCCCTGGGTGATGGCTTATTCCCACAAATAGGACTTGATTTGCTCTGGCACACAGGTACAGGCAGACAACTTGACCAAAACAATAAATAAGATTATCAATTCTGTTTTCCTTTACAATAAACATTACCATCATTGCCTTGGTCACTTTTCTTTCAGAGCAATTAAAATGAGAAAAAAATATTATATTTTACTTCCTCTTACTCCAGTTTTGAAGCTCTTCATTTCATGGAGAAAATTTAATTATTTTATTTAAAATATTTTGTTTCTGTCAGTAGGAAATCCTTTAACATTTCTTGTAAGGTAGGTTTGTTGATAATACATTCCTCAGTTTTCATCTATCTGAGTTTTCACTCCTCTTTCATCTCTGAATGTAGAATTCTAGGTTGTGACTACATACCTTTTTTGCTTGTATTGCTTCTGATGAGAAGTCAGAACTAATTGTTATTCATGTTTATATGTAGTAAATATGTTTTTCCCCTTGAATGCCTTCAAGATTTTCTTTTTGCCTTGTTATTTTTTCAGCTTTAAATGGTTGTGCCTAAAGGGTGTTTTCCTCTTCTTGTGTTATCTGAGTTTCTTTAACTTACATTTTGCCATTTCTCAATACTTTCAGAAGATTTTCAGCCATTTTACACACACACACACACACACACACTATTGGAATTAGATGTGATCCATCATTAGGGAAACCGCAAAGATAATAAAGAGAAGAGCATTGGGGATTCTAATATTTAGGAATCAAGCATGGGGGAGTCAGCAAAAAAAAAGAGAGATAGAGATAGAGATAGAGATAGATATAGAGATAGAGATAGATGATAGAGATAGAGGTTGAGGTAGAGATAGAGATAGAGATAGAGATAGAGATAGAGGTAGAGGTAGAGGTAGAGGTAGAGGTAGAGGTAGAGGTAGAGGTAGAAGTAGAGGTAGAGGAAGAGGAAGGGGTATGGATAGGAATAAGGATAGAGGGAGAGAGAGAGAGAGGGAGAGAGAGAGAGAGAGAGAGTGAGAGAGAGAGAGAGAGAGAGAGAGAAACCTCCAGCCCTAGCCAGTTTGGCTCAGTGGACAGAGCATGGGCCCCTGGACTGAAGTGTTCTGGGTCTGATTCTGGCCAATGTCACATACCTGGGTTGCAAGTTGATCCCCAGCCCTGGTCGGGGTGCATTCAGGGAGAGGCAACCAATCAATGTGTCTCTCTCACATTGATGTTTTTCTCTCTCTGTCTTCCCCCACACACCCCTCCCTTCCACTCTTTCAAAGAAATCAATGGAAAAATAACCTTGGGTGAGGATTAAAAAAACAAAACAAAAAGCATCTTCCATATAATCACAGAAAACCACACAATAATATTTCATTTAATCCAAACAAATAAATTATACTAACTATAAAGGCAGTGATTAATTGTTCTAAGTAATGCTGATATTCATTACTATGACAGTAAAAAGATGACTAATCTGGAAAGGCAGTGTTTAAAAGAGGTTACTGAATTGGTGGCTTATAAACCAGTAAAAGATGGCTGTGAAGAGAATGTGAAGTAAAAGATGATGAAGGGAATAACAGCTAAATGTAGGCAAGGATGATACTTTTCAAATTCAGATTACAAAACAAACAAGAAAATATATTTATTAGGAATGGAATATTTCAAGTATTTTGATCACAATGGAAACCCTACTTCAATGTTTAGTAAATAATATCATGAATAATAAAAAATTCTAGTAAATTAAATAAGAAAAGAAAACATGCATAACTAAATATTTCAAATTATGACTGACTAACTTAAAATTAGAGCTTTTTTAGACAATCTGATTATAGTGATTATGCCATGTTGGGAAAAAGAGAGCACTACAGATGATAAATATATTCTAAAACACAGGAACTTACATTTGAGATATTCAGAAATAAACCACATTTATGCCTAGAACTTACATTTATGGGAGAATTAACTGTACGTTTTACAGACTCTAATCACATGCCAAGATGATTTCACCTTAAAAAATATTGGTGATCCTTATTAAAAGTCACAAAACATCCTCTATGGTAAATAACTGATAGAGGGCAGACATTTAAATATCTATTAAGTAAAGCATTTCAGAACAGCTCAGTCATGAATTAGTGGTTTACCTGAGATGTGATAAGCAAACTCATCCTGATGGAGATATAACAGAATCAAAATTAATCAGAATAGTAAGAGAAACTCAGGTTTTATTTTTATTAGATTGGCTCAAAATTATACATACATGTTTTTCTCTGAAAGTTTGATAATGTTTTAGGATTATTAAATCAACTTTATCAAAATGGATATACAAACAACATTATCAAGAAAAATATAATAAATTGTTTTAAGTAACCATTTTCCCTGAAATCATATCTATGATCCAAATATATTTAAGATCCTGTTCATTCTACAAATGCTACATAAACTTATATAATTGTCTAGTCAACTATATACTATATGCAGTTTTCTTCCTACCTATCTTTTATTTCATTTCTTTGCTATTTTTCAAATATTTCTTATAAATAACTAGTTTTATAAAATGTACTTTAAAACAACATTCATATTTTTAATAAACAAACATTTTCAAAGATGAGCATCAACACTTTTGCAAATCTGTTACAGTTTCCTTTTAATTATTTCAAATTGAAAGTGCACCAATAAATCAGTAGTATTACAGAAAATGTAAATGAATATTAGTTTTAAATAAGTTACCAATGATCATAAATAAAGTACAGTAACAAACTTTGCATTGCATGCTACATTAAACATAATTCAAATTAAATATTATTTCATTGTCTTAACTAATTAGAATTGAAAGATAGAAAAAGACAGATTAAAAATGTAGTTCAATTTCTTTTACATATCCATAGGAAAAGAAAATGAGGTCAGAAAAAAATATCTCTATTGAAGAAAATAAAGAAAATTAATGTAGAACAATGATTTCTGTGAAAATAAAGCTTCAAAGAGATAAAGGTAAACATCCTAGAAAAAAAAGGGAAAAAGGAGAAACTATGAACTGAAAGATACTATTAGATATACTGTTATTATTAGGGGCTCCTTTGTTCATTTCTTTTGTATAGAGAGTGCAATAGGACATTCATTTCTTTGAGAAAAAAATAACCCTGTGGATCATACTCATGAAGGCTTTTTTCACTTGTTGGTTCCGTAAAGTGTAGATGAAAGGGTTCAAAAGTGGCGCAACTGAAGTATTGAGCACGGAAATTCCCTTGGAAAAAGATATCTTTTGTTTGACTGATGAATTAACATACATGAAAATACAGCTGCCATAAGAAAGGGATATCACAATCATGTGAGAAGAACATGTCGAAAAAGCTTTTTTCCTCTGACTAGTTGAAGGGAATTTTAAAATGGTCAAGGCAATAAAGGCATATGATATTATCACCATTATCAATGTGATCACAAGTGTCACCAAAGCAGAGATGAGTCCCATCATATCAATAATCCGTGTGTCTGTGCAGGAGATCTGCATAAGAGGAATAGAATCACAGTAGAAATGCTCAATAATATTGGAGGCACAGAAGTCAAGGTCCAGGCCTAAGATGAGTGGTGGAAAGATGACCAAAAATCCAGCAAGCCAACAACTGAGGACAAGCTGTGTGCAGATTTTATTGCTCATGATGACTGTGTAATGCAGGGGCTTACAGATGGCAACATAGCGGTCATAGGACATAGCTGCCAGCAAGTAAAATTCAGATGCTCCAAAAAGGAAGGCAAAAAACAACTGAGTGGCACAACAATTATAGGAAATGGCTTTGTCCCCTGTTGCCATAGTAACCAAAAATTTAGGAATGCAGGTACTAGTATAGGAAATTTCTAAGAAGGAAAAATTCCGAAGGAAAAAATACATGGGGGTCTTGAGGTGAATATCCACCAGGGTGAGTGTGATGATGATCAGATTGCCAGTGATGCTTAGCATATAAATGAGAAGCAGGAAGATGAATAACACAACTTTCCATTGTGAGTCATCAGTCAAACCTGCTAGGATAAACACTGTTACTGCTGTATTATTTCCCATTACTATACTTGCTATATCTGAATAGGGACAAAGAAGAAAATGATGGTCCCAATGGCAAAATAACCATGACAACTAGTGTCGAAAGTAAAGTTAGCAAAGTGATGTTTCAGATAGAAAAATACATTGCTCTTTTATGTTTTAAAAATGGGTGTTGGCAGGGAAAAAAAGTAGTTAAAACTGTAGTTTGAAATTGTACTAGAGAATAACCTATATAGCAATAGTAATTGTTGATTGTTTTTATGTGGGTAAATTAGAGGGATTAGAGAGATTTTCAAAGCATAGGAAAATTTGTTTTTTTTTCCTCTTGTTAATATTCAAGGGTCAGGATGGCATGCCATTTCCTGTCTGAATAAAGAAGTTTTCATCCTAGAACCAAAATGATGTCACTACAAGCTCATAATTTGCCACCCACACACATGTACCACAAACCTAGGCAACATCAATAAATAAGGCTAGTATACATTTACAATTTACTCAACTAAGCAAATTCAAATGCCTGATTCTTGTCCCATTTATTTTCATGGTTAATGATATCCAATTCCAGGTAAGTGATTAGGAGGTATTGGGGGGAAAAATTCGGTTCTCAATAGTATGTCCATCCCCTCAATCTCTGTTGCAAACCAGCACTTACCAATTTGTACCCCAAAACAAAATCAGCAAGAACAGTCTGGTAATGTCAGTCTGTGTAAGAAAAAAAACTGCTAATTTGTGAGAATAAGTAATATAAAAGCTGAGAGAAATAGCCCATGTTGTGTAGGTCAGTTGGTTAAAGTGTTACCCTAATACACCAAGGTTGAGGGTTCAGTTCCCAGTCAGGGCATATAGAAGAATCAACCAAGGAATGCATAAATAAGAGGAACAACAAATCAAAGTTTCTTTCTCTTAAAACAATTTTTAAATTTTCATTTAAAAAAGAAGCAGAGATAAGCATATAAATATGGATTCATTAAATCATATGAGATGAAAGGAATAAAGAGAAAGATAAGAGAGCAAAGATAAAGTTTTATGGAAGCCTAGAGAGGGAAGAAGGGTTTTTGAGAGATAGGATAGTGAATTTGAGGTGAAAAGTAAAAATAAGATTAAAAATATGTAAATTAGTAAGTAAAAATTGTAAAGAGGAACTATTTACCAATGCAACTTCTCTCCATCTGCTGCCTTTCTTATACTTACCTTTTTGTTCTTTGTCTAAAATACAGACTGAAACATAAACAGTTTTGAGATCATCATAGCCTGAAAGAGAATTATTTGGTAAATTTCAAACACAGAAAAAAATCACAGAATAGTGTAACACAAATTTTAAGAGGTATATATTTTCTTATCATAAGAATATTCAAATGTTTGGTAAACACAGGTAAAGAAACAACATGAAACATATATTGAGACAGATTGTTCAGGTTTGCACAGCTATTAAGTTGGACATCAGCATTAAGATTTCCTAAGTAGTCTCCTTAGAAGTACAAATTTTGTACAAAATACTATGGACCAGATAATAGCTTATTTCTTTAAAATAAAAAAGCTTAACAATATCTCTAAGGAAAATTTCTTTCCTCAGTATCTTCATCTAACACATAAAATGATTAAGGTCTTATGATAAAATAATATTTTTCTGTTTAAGAATACAAAAATTATTATTTCTAACTTATTTAAAACATGTGTTATCATTAAAAAGCCATATATATAGTAATAAAAATAAACTTTTAAGGGCAAATAAACATTGGTTCCAATAATATCTTGATGAGTTCACAGGAAGAAAGTTAGATTTAAAGTTAGGTCTTAGAATATAAAAAAATGAGAGAAGGTATTCATTCCTTACAGAGGAAACAGCCTGAACAGAGATAAAGTGAAGACTACATGCATGATTTCATTAAAGGAAATTATTAGAGATTTATTATCAAAATCATGTATGTTTAACATGTAGAGATTTATGAGTGAAAACAAACTAGCCTTTCTCCCTGGACATAACTTCCACATGCAGATAATTGTGAAGCTGCCTGTTACAAAATTTTCCTCATTTACACAACTTACCATAATGGCAACACTGTAGAAAAGTTATATTTAAATCACCCAAATAAGAATGAATTTTATCACTTCAAATCATTTCTTCGTCCAACTTCAACAATTGTGCACACCAACTATCTCCCAACATACACTGTAACATAAACAACAACAAAATTGACAAAATAAAACCATTAGAAGTCAGGCCTATGAATATTTCTTTGTATTAGATACTGTCAATATTAGATAGATTTCAAAAAGAAAAAGGATTTCAATACTAAACATTCATTATATTTCATTTGTCTTCTTCACCATTTTCCCTATGTTAAAATTTAAAAGGTTGGGGAAACAAGGTTAAAGGTGAAAATAGAACAAATGTGAGATAAAATATACCTAACCGGAAACATTGCCATTACTTTTGAGAAATATTGTTTTCATCTTTTCGAGTCTACCAAAAACAGTTAAAAACTCACTTTTTAAAATAAGATATACCCACAGATTTATTCTGACAAAAAGTCTCTGTTTCAATATTTAGATCTCTTATCATCAGCTGAACAGAACATGCCAATGTTCCATTTTTTTAAATGAATTTCACTCTATTCTACAATCTATGATTTTTTTTAGCCCCTACTTTGGAAAGAGTTTGATTAACTATTTTATTACAGATTTTTAGGCTAGTGAATTGAAATTTCCCATTATGTGTTGAATTTTCTAAGTATTACAGATTAATCAACACTTGATCCCATGTAGTATTTATGCTTTCTGTACTCTAAAGGAAAATTATCTAGATTACAAAGAATTCTCATGTGGATTTCCTAAAGGAAACCAATTTCCCTAAGCAAACCAATTTATATGTTGTTATAGAAGTATTCTCCCCAGGCACTAAATTACTTGAACATATAATTAAAAAAAAAATAGTTTATACTATGTCTCCAGAGAATGCAGTATACTAGTACATTTCCCTAACATATGTGTGACCTACCACACATTTGTGTCTTGAAATCCCAGATAAAGACCAGAAAGAAAAAGTAAAGTTTATGTTAGTTAGTAATAAAATGTGAGAATAGACAATTTAGCCTGGCGGAAAATATTGTACCTCAATCTAAGTGCACTATATATATGTATAATGAGCCAGGGTCCGTAATGTCCAAAACGACTGAAGGCTGGACCGAACGCCAGGTGGGTAGTGGGCAGGGTGGGGCAAGGAGGGTGTGGCGAGGTCATTAGCCTTCTGCCCAGGTGGCCTGCTGCCTTGGCGTTTGACTCCAGCAGGACTTGGGCACTCCCATCTGTGGACCAGAGGCCCTTTTCCTGATACCATGTTCCCAGGATCTCTCACCCAAGGAGGCAGGTGAGTGATTCAGAACCAGTGGTCCTGGATTGCAAGGGGGAAGTCCCAGATTGGAGAGGGTGCAGGCCGGGCTGAGGGACACCCCCCATGCACTAATTTCATGCACCCAGGCCACTAGTTATTTTATAATTCTCTAAACACGCTTAAAAGAATGCCCTTGGCCATGCAGGGCCCTGTCTCCATCCTAGGCTCATCAGGATTGAATGCAGAGACCAGGCAAGGACATTGAGAGGCCACTGGCAACCAGGAATTGATCAGACTCACATCAGATGGGGAAGCAACATACAACAGATGCCCCTCGTTACAGAATTATAGAACACACGATTCAACTTAGGTCTTAGGTGAGATGATAGGGATGACTGAGGCTTTAGCTGCGACCCAAAAACAGGAAAATTCCTAGAAGCTGTGAATAAAAGATTCCAGGCCTCCGATCCAGGAACCCCAAGTGCAAGCAGCAAATGGGATCCCTGCTATTCACCCAAAGGAGTCTCCCTGCTTGTGGTCTCACAGAATCACCAGAAAATGAAACTGGACAACCACTTGACTTGATCAAATTAAGCAGAGCCAGGGTTGAATCATATATGAGTGTTTTTTCCAATAATGCTGGCAGAATGAGAGAGCAGCAGATTGTCCACAAAAATCTGCTCTGCTCCACCCCCATTAGGCAACTGCTTATACTGGGTAGAAGGACAAAGGTTACATGGGAAAATGGGAATTACAGGCACGGGGAAGCAGACAAGGTATAATGGTTACAGGCAATACGAATTGGGGGGTAAAGGGTTACAAAGGGAAGGCACCCCTAGGACCAGATTGTTTAAACAACAATGTTGTTACTCTTTCCATGATGATAGGCAGTTCTTGGGAAAGGAGGTTAACTCCCATGTCCAGGGACGTTCAACTCCCAGCCAGGTTAGAATGTGCTATCTCTAATCAGAACAGAACAAATAGAGTTAACAGAGCCTAATTAATATTTCACAGAGCATGATTAATATTTCTTGTAATTATAGTCAATCTCCACTCTTCTATTTCTGCTCCTAGCACTTGTACTTTTTGAGGAAAGCTGGACATTCTGTGTCACCATAGGAATGGAGATAAATAGGCCTTCGAGTGTGAGGGTTTATGTTATTATCTCTAGGACTTGAGCTGTGTTTAATGTTTTCTGTAGCTATACGTACCAGAGGCTTCTACGTCCTCTACTGTCTTTTTCTTTCCCTTTTGACTCAGTATTTTTGTAAGAACTCCTTCTCTGGAGTGAGCCTGAGTCTTACAACCTTTCAACTATAATTCACTGCTTTATCCTGGATCCTCTGTTGGTGAGGTGGTAATGTGTGAGGGAGCCAGAGTGATACTATTGTAATTAGCAAGTTATTAATAACAGGAAAGGAGCAGAGAAAAGGCCAGACATTATAGGCAGGCATGTCCCTGCCAAACATTGGGGAAGGCAACTGGACAAAGGAAGACAGACGGATGCTAGGAAAGCTGGGGGGACACCTGGAATGTGCTTGCTGTCAATTGTACCTGGGGACAGAGAGAGTTGCCAAAGGGAATGGCTTGCAAAGGCATGAGGATTGGGTCACATAATCCCCTAAACAAAGGAGTTAACTCTCTGGATCTCTTGGGACTCATGTGACTCTGGGCTTGTGGGGCTCTTTTGCTCCTGCTTCTCTGCATCCGCTCACATGGCACATGCCATGGGAAGCCACACACATGGACTAATGTAACTAGCCTGATGCTGAATGGGCCCAGCTCCAACATATGAAGGAAGCGCTGGAGACTGGCTCTGATTGTAGCTTTACTGAAACCCCAGCGATACTTCTTCTATGATTGGACTAAGGGAAATGGGACTTTGGAAACTCAGGGGTATCATTCCACAAAAATAAAGCTTTATCTTATCGCATCCTCCAGAAATGCTCTTCCAGCAGTACCCCAAGAAACCCCCCCCCATGACTAGTAATGGAGGAAGATGAGGAACATTTTTCTCCTATAATAAAAGAACATTTTTGATCTTCCAATTAAATACTGACCTTTTAGTGAGCCTTTGTCCCTGGGCTCTGACTTTCAAAAGCATTTCTCCAGTGGTTTATCTTTTTCTCTCACTGCCTCTACTCATTTCCCTGCCTGCAGCATGCTCAATCTAGTTCCTTGAAGGCATGGCACCCATTGACTATGCTCCACCCCCTATTAGGTGAGAGAACAGAATGAGTGGATGCCCTTTGTCCACAGACACTGGCAAATTCTTTTCCTCTGGACAATGGTCCTTTGCTATGGAGAAGGCTCCAGGTATACTTCACAGTGATTACTCTTCACTTCTCTTGCTAAAAAGCACAAGGATTGTTGTTGGTTTTTGTTTTGTTTTGTGTTTGTTTTTTCCCCCCAAAGACTCACCATGAGAATATTGAGCAGTTTTCTTGAGGTAAAGCTCATAAAATGGTTGGGTCCCCCTTAATATTGTGGCTCTAGGAGTGTCTCTCTGTAGACAGCCCCTGGGAAGGCACATGGGCATTCCTTAATTATTGTCAGCTGAACCCAGTGGCATCAGCAAAGCCAAGGGGAACACACCTTGCCAAAAGGGCAAGGGTGTTGTCAGCTTGACCTTCATTTCAGCCCATGTGTGGGGAAGTGGTTTTGATATCTAAATCCAGCCTAGCACCAGGAATGCTCAGGGCCTACTCAAGAATGCAAATAATCTTCTTTTGTCTTGACCTTTTGGTGAAACTTCCTGGTATTTGGGATATAAAATCAACTTGCTGGATTGGCTCTGGGTCCCTGTCTCTCCATCAGAAGAGGATGGTGGTCCCACCCGGTCCCAGCTTTTCCCTTCTATCTCTGTGTCTTGTCTATTTCTTTTATTTCTCAATCCCCAGCCACCCCTATTCAGGAACTGGACCCGCTCTGTAGCCGCGCTGGATGTGGAAAGAAATACCTACATTTGGCGCCCGAACAGGGACTGAGTACAGGGGTACTCACAAAAGTAAAAGTCAGGTAAGGATATTGCTCCAAGAACTGCACGCGCCACAGATTTTAAGAAGTAAGGTAAGGAGCAGATTGTTGAAAGTTGTATTAACTGGGTGTAAAATATGGGTAATTCAGGGTCTCAGGAAAGAGATTTCTACTCTCAAATGTTTAAAACTATCCTCTCTGTTAAGCGTAGTCAGATTCTTGATTTCTTAAGTTTTGTTGATGAAATGAGGGAAAAGGTCAGAAAGCAGTTGTGTGATCGATACACAGCAGAAGGTCCAGAGAAGATTCCTATTCCTACTTTAATCCGTGATGGCCTTGGTCCAGCACAGGAGAGTTTAAGAATGTCTAAGCAGGATGTGGCCACGGCCTTACAGCCTGCAGTGGAGGGCTGCGAATCTCTAAGAATACCATCTGCGCCTCCTCCACTTCCACGTGTCGCTCCTGCGACCACAGACAAAAGCCCAACTGATAAAGATTTATCTCGTAATTATGAGCAGGAGCTAGAGTTTGAGGCAGAGCGGGACAAGCATCCCTGTGAGCGGGATAAGAAAGGCTTTGCTCGCAGCTGCCCAGCCTTTATGGCTGGATGCTGGCGCTTGGCCGAAAGTGCCTTCATATTTCATTTTGTTGGAGGCTCAAACTAATTGTATTAGGCTGAACCAAGTAGAAAGGATTAAAGGAATTTCTCAGCAACTGCCAATGATTCTTTATCTTAAAAAATATTTTTCTTTACTTAAAAAATAAAAATATATAAAAATTGAAATAATAATGAAAATAAAAACAGTAGATGCCAGACCATCACTGAATTTTCCTCCAAAGCAAGAAGGAGGTGGGGGAAGGGAGACACGTGTCGATCCAATATGGATGCCCACTCTCCCAGTATGCCAATTTAAAGTTTCCTTTCTCATCATAAAAATGTCTTCTCGCCTTAAAATTTTAGAAATGTGTTTGGAATTTCTGTGCTCATGGGGAGAGAAGCCTGGCTTAAAAACAAATGCGTGCAACTGTCCACTTTTTTGGACATATTAGATAGGGTATTAAGCTGGAGTCTCTCTGCAAAAGCTGCAGAAAAAGAAAAAACCAGTACTGTGTGTTTTTTCCCTAAGAAAATATGGTGAAAAGTCTTCTGGAAAGAAATTCAAGCTAATTCCAGCAACAGGATTCACATTTCCATAATAAAGAGTAGTTTTTAAAATGCTAATGAACCTTGGTCAAAGTTAACTTTTAAGGCCTTCAAGAAAATAAGTAAATTTGTCTCTGGTATAGAATTTATCCAAAGTAAATGCTTTAAAATAATTATAATTCACTCTAGAATCTCAAATAAATTATTGAAATAATGTATTAATTATAAAGATCTAAGTAGCCCAGGTAACTGGCTACTCCTTTTGTTAATGGAGGAAGAAGGCTAGCTGCCCTTCCCCCAGCAGGACAGGTTGACCAGTTCCTGCCAGTAGCTGTTCTTTAGGACAAGTTTGCATTTGAATACCTGCAGGCTTGCTACTCAGTTCCCCAGGGCAAAGGAAAATCATGGCCGATTTACATGGTCAAGCGGCTAGCCTGGGCCTGTTAACCAAATGATAAAAACTTGTTTAATAATCTGAGTTTGCTTCCTCATGAGAAAAAACTTGAGGACAGAATTGAAGCTATTCATTGATTATGTCTTGTATTTTTCTTAAAAATATAAAAGGGTTATTAATCTAGGAACTGCTAAATGTTTGACTTGCCAGCTTTAAAAGTTCAAAGTGCAAATTGAATTGGGAGAAATTATATAATTGTGGTAACTAAATGCCTAGAATATAGCAATTTATTTTGAGAAAATAATTTTTGTGTTTCTCTGATAATTAGGAATTCAAAATATGTTACTTATTGGTCTAATTAAAAAAGAAGGATTAATTCTGTGATCCCATCCAAGGTTTTTAATGCAATAACCAGTTTGAGTTTAATTGATATCTTAAGATAATTATAAAAAGTATTATAATCTTTAAATCATATATGGATACATATCTATATATATTTGGTAGTTTTTTTCCATGTTAAAATTTCAAGGCTGTAACCAAGAGCTGATTCTTGGAGAGCGCCAAGGGAACCCGGAGTAATACAAGAAATTTGTTCTCTCTTCTTAAAAAACAAACAAACAAACAAACAAACAAAAACATTTTTGAAATTAACTGTTCTAATATACTTGAAATCACATGGAAAGCTTTATCAAATAAAAATTAATCAATATATTTTTCTTATATCCATATATTAAATGTTATGAAGGTTTTGGCCTCTAAAAAGGGCAAAATGAAGTAACTAAATATTACTTAAAATCCAACAATAGAATTTAAAATGACAAAAAGCCCATAGCTGCCTGCATTCTTAATTAAGCTAGAGTTAGGGCAACATTTGCAGCTTGTGAATCAGACGTAAACATTTAATAAATTTGCTTTGCTTTTTAAATGAAGATACCTACTTTAATTACTTAAATAAATTAGCTTATTAAGTTATAATCAAGGTTTTCAGCTAAATGAAAAGCCAATATTTTTATAAACAATTCTAATAAAGACCAGAAACAATAGTGAGATTTTTGTTTGTCTGCAATATAAATTTGACTGTCTTTTAAAAGAATGGATTAGACAGCTGCCTCATGGCTTGCTGCTCCCATGGAGGCCGTCATCTTGAAATAACAAAGGCCAACCCCATTCCTTTGAATAAGCCAATGTCTTTGTAAGCAACTTAAATAAGTCTTCTAAGAAAGTTACTGAAGGCTTCCCATAATCCGTCTGTATATGCAAATAAGCCTAAGAGGATACTTTATAAATACAATTATAATTTTAATAAAAAGGAGAAATTTAAAAAATTTTAAAATCTCTTTCACTGATATTTACAGTGTAAACTAAGATTGTTGTTAAAATATTAAACCTGACAGTAAATTAGTAGTCAACTTTAACCTAAAAGTGCTTGTGATATGGCTACTCAGACGTATGACTCAGTACTTATTATTGGTGTAAAGAAAGACAAACATTCTTAAGTGAAACTCTCTGTAGCCTGAAAATTATTTTGGAAGGAAATAAAGCAAAGTTTTCTTCAAACATCTTAAGAACTGTAATTGAAAGTCAATATATTTGGCCTCTTAAACTAAAGTAAATAATTTGTGTCTTTGCATCCCTGATAAATTTTATGTAAAGTTAAAGACTAATTGCAGAAACTTAATTTCATTTACTGTCCATAACCTAGGACAAATAAAGTTAAGTTAATAAATAAATTAACCTTATTTCAGACTAACTTAAATTGGCTAATTGAAATAAGTGAATATTCATAAAAATTTAATTGTACTGGACAAAAAAAAAACGGTTTCTGAAGTATTAAAAAAACTTTTTATTGATAGTTCATCTCATAGTAAAATTGCTTAACATGCAATGAATCCAAAGCAGTCATATTTCTGTGCAAAAATTGAAATTACCTCAGGCATTAACCATTGTTACAGATGGATCCAGTTCTGGAAAGGTGGATCTATGGCAGCAGGGGAGCAAAGGTCCTTCAAACCCCTTATATTTCAGTGGAAATACAAGCTCTTATTTATGCCTTAACAGATTTTGCTAAGGAGCCCATCAACCTATAGTGATAGTGCTTATGTTGTAAGTATGGACAAAGTTAAGGAAAAAGCTACTATAGGGCACACTAATTCGGAGGAACTTTTCATTTATTTTTCAGCCTTCATAATGTTATTTGAGAATGACAATTTCCATGTTTTATTGGAAGCAATGTCCTCAGTGTGTTATCCACCTCTCTGTGCCAATGTTAGGGGTAAATTCCCGAGGACTTAAACCTAATCAAATTTGGCAAAAGTGATGTCACTCAATAGTGGAAAGAGCCAATTGTACTCGTAAAATGCAATTACTAAAACGAAAAGGAGGAGAAGGATGTTATGTGTCACCTCAAAACAAACCCAGTCATGCTCTTTGTACTTTAAATTTTTCGAATTGTGATGCATAGGATCATACAGCACCAGAAAGCCATCAGGCCTCCTGTACAATAGCCTCCACCGAGTTAGCTAGGTGGAAGGAAGCATAAACCAGACAAGAGTTTTATCAGATTCAGTAATAATGTGGGGAAGAGTTTGTGTTTTATATCTTTCCAGAAGGAGCAACACAGCCAATTTGGGTGACAGAGTGTTACGTCCGTCACCACAATGGACCCAGACAAGCTCCTTGTCCCTTCACTCAAAAGGACTGAGAGTTGCCCAATGACAGCAAAGCGGAAGAAGAAGAAAACTGAAGGCTATGCAAGGGACCGAGGTGCCAACATAGGGTCAGCTGAAGAAGTTAACCACTGAAGCGCAGCTGATAAGTAGAAAAGCAGGGAGTGGAAGCTGCTTCTTCAACCATGTCTCTGCTCATGCTAGCATCTGTTAGCTGCCAGTCTTCGGAAAAGTCTTGTGCAGTCAAGTCCGAGGACTCAGAGTAAATATACACCAGCAGCAAAAGAAACTTTCTTTCATTTAGTAGCTAAAAATGTTAACATGTCTATAGTTTTGTTTTCTCTCTTATTGCTGTTTTGCATTGGCATTGTTTCCTTATTATTTAAAAGCCAGAGTTTTGCTCTTGACGTTCAAGTTTTAAAATGATAGCATGTATGTAGTTTGGTTTTTGCATTGGCATTGTTTGCAATTGTTTTAATATTAGAGCTTTGTTCTTGATGTTTAAATTTTACTTTTATTATAGTAGCTTAAAAACAAAAAAAGGGTGAGATGTAGACAGAGCCTGGGAAGGCACATGGGCATTCCTTAATTATTGTCAGCAAAGCCACGCCCTGGGAACATGTCTTGCCAAAAGGGCAAGGGTGTTCTCAGCTTGACCTTCATTTCAGCCCATGGTGTGGGGAAGTGGTTTGATATCTAAATCCAGCCTATCCCCAGGAATGCTCAGGGCCTACTCAAGAATGCAAATAATCTCCTTTTTTCTTGACCTTTTGGTGAAACTTCCTGGTATTTGGGATATAAAATCAACTTGCTGGATTGGCTCTGGGTCCCTGTCTCTCCATCAGAAGAGGACAGTGGTCCCACCCGGTCCCAGCTTTTCCCTTCTATCTCTGAGTCTTGTCTCTTTCTATTATTTCTCAATCCCCTGCTGCCCCTACTCAGGAGCTGGACCCGCTCTGTAGCTGCGCTGGACACAGAAAGAGAGAAATACCTACAGTCTCATTTTTATCCACAATCATGCTCTAGAGTTCATTCAACATAGTATTTAAGCGTTGATACTCAATTACTGTTGCAGGGGTTTCTATTGCCAAATAAGCAGATTTCACCTGTGACTCCCTGGAAGCAAGTCTGTCCACATTTCAGGGCAGCAGTTTCTCCCTGTATCATTACTTCTCTAATGGGTATGAGAAAAGTAGTCATTAACAGTTGTCCAGCTTTTTGGTCATACATTTGGGAGTGATAACTTTCAAGCACTTCACATGTTGGAGTTGAAACTATAAGTCATGGCCATAATTACTTTTCATTATGAGTAGTCAGATGTTTGCTGTGGGTCATACAAACATGTGATATTGCATTACACCCAAAGCCAGGTGTCGGGAGGCTGTGGCCCTTCCTCCTTCCTACAAAGGAGTGAACAACAACTGCCGGAAACTGATCATTGTCCCACTAATAGATGTGGAAATGCTCTGAAAGGTTGGAGCTAATCACTCATTGTTTAGTTGAGACATTGGTAGTTGAAGCAGCCTCCACCTGTTACTCCTCCACCTGTTACTCCTATGTAAATTTCTGTTATTGGAATTTCCTGCCTAAAGGTTATGGGCGTATCCCATAGTCTCAATAAAAGGGATTGCAAGGCCAGAGCAAGGAGTAGTCCTCCCACTAGAGGTGGGCTTCTGCCTGGCCCCCCAATATTTCCAAATTAAATCTTTTCTAGTCTCTCTCTTCATTTGTGTGCGGCCTTCTCCAGAACCTGAACCCTGAACTGGAACCCTGAACCATGCGGGATGTGAAAGGGGTTCCCACATCTGGCGCCTTCAACGAGGGACTTCTGGAGGAGAAGGTATTTTTCGCCTAAGAGCGAAGGAAGGAAAAAAATTACACCGAGAAAAGGTGTGGAAATTCACCAGAAAAAGGTGAGGGAAATTCACCGAGAAAAGGTGAGGGAAATTCACCGAGAAAAGGTGAGGGAAATTCATCGCATGCAAAGCCCACGGACTAGCTGCAGAGTCGCGAACTGTAAGTAGGGTGGGAACGTCTTTTTCAGCCAGGCTAATGGGGAAGAATTAGGTTATAAAATAATGTGGCTTCTTGTTCAAATTAAAATCTTAATTGGTATTTGGAATTTAAAATCTGTAATAAGAAATGAAACTCCACTGCTAAAACCGTCTCTGGTGTGGAGAAATTCAAAGGTGGCAGGAGAGGGCAGGGCTATCCACTCTCCCGCAATGAGATCACTTAAGGTTTCTTTTAAAAATTATAAAAGAACTCGCAGGGAAATGCAAATCATGGCCAAATTGGGTGCTAGTTATTACTTTGGAAAGCGAAAAAGAAAGAAAAAATTTAAGATCTGTCTATCTTTTAGGCATGAAAAGAAATTCGGCCAGATCTGTTGCTGAAACTTCCCCTGAAGTAAGCAGGACATGGGGGAAGGGAGACACGTGGAGATCCAATATGGAAGCCCACTCTCCCAGTATGCTAATTTAAAGTTTCCTTTCTCGCCATGAAAAAGTCTTAAAAATTTAGAAATGTGTCTGGAATTTCTGTGCTTGTGGGGAGAGAACCTAGCTATAAGACAGAATGCGCGCATGGTCCGATTTCGGACATTTAGATTGTCTTCAGCTGGAATCTCTCTGCAAAAGCTATAGAAAATGAGAAACCCAGAACTGGTTCTTTTTTCCTAAGAAAAATGGTGAAAAAGTCTTCTCGAAAGAAATTCAAGCTAATTCCAGCAACAGTAGTTTTTAAAATGCTAATGAACCTTGGTCAAAGTTAACTTTTAAGGCCTTCAAGAAAATAAGTAAATTTGTCTCTGTTATAGAATTTATCCAAAGTGAATGCTTGAAAATAATTATAATTGACTCTAGAATCTCAAAGAAATTGTTGAAATATAGATAAATAATGTATTAATTATAAAGAGCTAAGTAGCCCAGGTAACTGGCTACGCCCTTTGTTAGTGGAGGAAGGGGTAGACGCCCTTCCCCCAGCAGACAGGTAATCTAGTTTCCTGCCAGGAACCATCTTTGAAAAATGTGGTAATTTACATTAGAATAAACCAAACCTGGTTTTACAGAGCTACTGGCAAATAAAAAGTAAAGTTTAAATTTGCCTCATAAAAAACCTAGAGGACAGAATTGAATCTATTAATTGATTATGTCTTGTATTTTTCTTAAAAATGTAAAGTGTTATTAATCTAGGAAATACTAAATATATTTGACTTGCCAGCTTTAAAAGTTCAAAGTGCAAATTAAATTGGGAGAAATTATATAGTTGTGGTAATTAAATGTCTAAAGTTATAAGAACTTATTTTTGAGAAAATAAAATGTTGTGTTTTCTCTAATAATTAGGAATTCAAAATAAGTTGCTTATTATTGGTCTAATTAAAAAAGAGGATTAATTCAAATTTTTCTATGCAAAAACTAGTTTAAAATCTAATTGATATCTTAAGATAATTATAAAAAGTATTATAATCTTTAAATCATATATGGATATATATATATATTTGATGGGTTTTTTTTTTTCCATGTTAAAATTTCAAGGCTTTAACAGAGATGATTCTTGGAAAACTCCAAGGGCCCAGAGTAATACAAGAAATTTATTCTCTCTTCTTAAAGGAAATCTTTTTAAATTTAACAGATCTAATATACTTGAAATTGCATGGAAAGACTTATCAAATAAAAATTAATAAATATATTTTAAATGTTACAGCAGAATTTAAAATGACAAAAAGGCCATAGCCGCCTGCATTCTTAATTAAGCTAAGAGGCAGGGCAACATTTGCTGCTTGTGAATCAGACATAAACATTTACTAAATTTGCTTTGCTTTTTAAATGAAGATACCTACTTTAATTACTTAAATAAGTTAGCTTTTTAAATTATAATCAAGGTTTTCAGCTAAATGAAAAGCCAATATTTTTATAAACAATTCTAATAAAGATCAGAAACAGCTAGTGAGATTTTTGTTTGTCTGCAATATAAATTTACTGTCTTTTAAAAGAACAGATTAGACAGCCACCATGATGGCCACATGGCTTGCTGGTCTCCTTGGAAGCCATAGGGGCCAACCCTTTCCTTTGGAATAAGACAATGTCTTTGTAAGCAATTTGATTAAGTATTCTAAGAAAGTTACTGAAGGCTTCCCATGATCCCTCTGTATATGCAAATTAGCTAATTGGGATACTCTTAAAAAATAAAATTCCAGCTTAATAGAAAGGGAGAAATTTGAAAATTTTGAAATCTCTTTCACTGGTATTTAAAGGATATACTGAGGATTGTTATTAAAATATTAAATCTAATCTGTACTAGTGGTCACAATAACCTTAAGAGAAATTGTTTCATGTGACAAAGATTTTTAAATGAAACTCTCTGTAGCCTGAAAATTATTTTGGAAGGAAATAAAGAGGTTTCCTTCAAATATCATATGGATTGTAATTGATAACCAATGCATTAGACCTCAGAAGGTGGAGATGAGAAAAGATTGTCTTAAAACTTTAAATGACTTTCAGACATTATTAGGGGACATTAACTGGTTAAGACCTTATCTGAAGATCTCTACAGGAGAAACGGCAAAACAGGTTATTAATCATTGCCTAGCTGCTTTTGCTGTCATGGGAATTCCAAAAATTTTAAAACTGATAATGGGCCTGCTTATACAAGCTGTCAATTCCAGGAATTTTGTAAAAGGTGGAAAATTCAGCATATTACAGGAATATCATATAATTCCCAAGGACAGGCCATTATTGAACGACAGCATCAGCGGCTAAAATCCCAACTTGAAAAACAAAAGGGGGGATGATGGAGAAATCACCTGCGGGTAGGCTGCACCAAGCCTTAATTACTTTAAATTTTTTCACTTGTGATGATGAAGGAACGACACCTATGGAGCTGCATTGGTGTCAGAGCAAAACAAAAGAAAATGGTCTAGTTAAATGGAAGGATCCCGAATCTGGTTTATGGAAGGGACCCGATCCATTATTAACCTTTGGCAGAGGGTATGCTTGTATATTTCCAGAGAATTTTTCCAAACCCCTGTGGATTCCTGCTAGAAATATTAAACTGCAACAGGGATCCAAGAGAGAAACTAGCCAGACAAATGAAGACCTTGCACCTGGAGCCACACCATGCAGCTGCAGACAATCAACTACCTCAGCCACAGAGAGCAGCGACTCCAAGCAATCCACTGAAGATGAGGAGCAGGAGGAGGACGAGCTGGACAACAAACAGCCCGGAGACCACCTGGAGCATGGTAAAGAAGACGGTACAGACTCCTGAGAACGTCTTTCTTGCCATGCTAGCAGTGATCAGCTGTACGGTAATATTACCTGGGGAAAATGGGCAAAAATGGGGAAGTATTTTTGACTTATGTTCCTGACCCTTCAAGGGTAAAAACCCTTATGTGGACTGATCCCCGCCTAATGTAGTCATCAATAATACCAAACACCTTGGTTCATCCAGGAGGAACATGGGTGGGGCAAGGAAATATAATTACACAGGTGTCGCCACCCAGCTTCCCTTTTGTATGACACAAAATCAAACCACTGCTCCTTTGTGTGTAAAATTAAAGAGAGGCCTCTGGCTTGCATGGACACCAAAGGAGGGGAGCAAAAGCAAAAACACGTCTACTATCATTACTTGCTCCTGGGAGAGGTGCAGAAAATGTAACTAGACCTTGTCTATAAAAAAAAAAAAAAAAATTGACAGCCAGTTTGAAATTGAATTGCCATGGCCTAGAGCAAAGAATATCCTTACATGATATTATTCTACAATGTCGTCATAATTTTTGATATTTTACAACAGCATGTTGTACAATTGTTCCAAACAAACTTACAAACTAATTCTTTGAATGATTGGCAGTAATATAAAGGACATGAAAGGATTTAATCCCTTCCAGAAAGGAATTGAGGCCTCCCTGGGAAGGCACTTGAGCATTCTATACTGGCCTTTTTGCCAAGAGGGACCCTCCCACAGCTGTTGCCTGAACTTTCTGTTTATGCTGAGGTTGAAACCTCGTGATGGCTGGTACCATGGATCTGTCTCAGGCCCAATGGCATGAGCTGGGCCCTCTCTGGAGAAGAAACCTGGGTTCCCCAAGATATGTGATCAGTGCCGGGGCCCTGCCAGCAGGCAAGAGGATCCCAAGGCAGGTGCTGGGTGTGGAGGCCACAGGGGCATAGACTACCAAGGAGACAGAAATGAACCCTGCTTGGCCCCGGAGGATGGCTGGTTAGCCAGAGACGGGTAAGATTCCTCAAGGAAGGAACAACCTAAGACAGGCACAGTCGCAGAGGGGCCATCAGGAGAGAACTTGGGGGTTAACAGAGGTGGGGCATAGACCCTCACCCCCCTAACCTTACAGGGGCCTGAATCCTAGCCCCTTCTGAGGGAGGTCTGCTGCCCCATGGCTGCTTCGCGCTTCCCACGTCCAGCTCAGATCGGGAACCAGGGAACAGAAAGTGACTTGGACCAGCTCAGATTGGGGCCTAGGCAACAGACAGAGACTTGACTGACAGCAGCTGCCCTATATCTAAATCCAACTTAGCATCGGGAATGCTCAGGGCCTACTCAAGGATGCAAATAATCCTTTCCATTAATATTTACAGGGTAAACTAAGATTGATGGTAGAGTATTAAATTTGACAGTAAAAAAGTAGTCAAGTTTTCAGATTAAATTGGCTAATTGAAATAAGTGAATATTCAAGAAAATTTAATTGTACTGGACAAAAAGTTGTTCCTAAAGTATTAACTAAAATTTCTATTGGTAGTTCATCTCATGGTAAAATTGCTTAACATGCAATGAACCTAAAGCAGTCATATTTTTGTGCAAAAAATTAAAATTTAAAGTTATCAAGACTGCATTATAAAATTTCTAAAAGCCTCCATTAATCAAAAAAAAAGGGGGGGGGATAGTGGAAAAATAGCATGTAAGGAAAAATATTCTGTAAGTAAATTACATCTAGAAAAATTTTTACTTTGAAAATTAATTTTCATTTGTTATGCTAACAGCAAGACACCCATGAAAAACATACATGGTATCAAAATAGGCCAAAGGAAAATCGTTTGGGCAAAAAATAAAAAGGATCCCAAGTAAAATTTATAGAAAAGATTCCTTTATTAACTTTTGGTCGAGAATATGTTTGTATATTTTCAGAAAACAACTCCAAGACCATGTGGACTCCTGCAACAGAGAGGAATTGTGACAGGTCTGCTCCAACCATGAAGACAAGAGGAGAAACAGTCTAGAGATGGAAGACGCTGCAGTCGGCAGCTGTGCGTCTCTGCAGGTTGCCCAGGACCAAACCAGAGAGGGTCGGACCTGCACTGCCACCATCCAGATATCATTGCTGACGTATACACATAAGGAACTGTTTGACACTGAAAGGGACTCACAACTGTTTGACACTGAAACTGGGACTCAGAACTGTTGGACATTGAAATTGGGACTCAAACATTTTTTTTCTCTCATACGTTTATTTCTAGTTTGCAGATGCAAGATTTTCTTTTAAGGAAAGAAACGGGGGAGATGCCGGAAACCGATCATTGTCCCACTAATAGATGTGGAAATGCTCTGAAAGGTTGGAGCTAATCACTCATTGTTTAGTTGAGACATTGGTAGTTGAAGCAGCCTCCACCTGTTACTCCTATGTAAATTTCTGTTATTGGAATTTCCTGCCTAAAGGTTATGGGCGTATCCCATAGTCTCAATAAAAGGGATTGCAAGGCCAGAGCAAGGAGTAGTCCTCCCACTAGAGGTGGGCTTCTGCCTGGCCCCCCAATATTTCCAAATTAAATCTTTTCTAGTCTCTCTCTTCATTTGTGTGCAGCCTTCTCCAGAACCTGAACCCTGAACTGGAACCCTGAACCACGCGGGACGTGAAAGGGGTTCCCACAAACAACAAAATGGAGTGCTCAGGTAGCTAGTTTCAATCTTACCTCCTTGCCCTTTGCTTCACTGACTGCTGTGACAGCGGGGCACCCTTATCCTCCTCACTCAGTACTTGTGCAAGAAAATCCACAACTGGATATAAGGAGCCTTTCCTATCCCTAACCTTGCCCATGGGAGGCCTTTGTGCCATCTTCCAGCAAGTCATCCCCTACAACAAAACGGCCCAGAACTGCAAGGGCTATAATGGGTCAGCCAGCCACAGTTTCATAGATTCTGGCAAAAAGCACAAGACTCATGAGTCAAAGACAATAAATGTTATTACAGCACAGGAGGTTGAATGAGTTTCATGTTAGCTCAGTTCCACCTGCCCCCTAATCCCCAGCAGGGGCAATGTAAAGGGACCCACATGCATGTTGCACATATATAATCAGTTCATGTCACAGTTGAGGAACCCCAAACTTAAGAGACTGACAATATTACCAGCAAATCTGCCCAACCTTGCCACATTCAGAGATAGTTATTTGTAATAATGGTCAGGGAAGAAATCTGCTATTTTCTCTATCTACCAAGACTAAATAGTATAAAGTTATCTTGTGAAAATAATTCAAAACAAGAGCTAAAACAGGATATATAGAAATACCCTAAAAATATTATTCCTGCAATGCTGGTTACATAAAATATACCCTTAGTGGGGGGATTTTGAAATTAGTTTTCTCACCTTCTCAAGGCAATATTGTGAACATAAGAAGATGAGAATGTTAGAAGTCCATGGCTTCAAGTGTTGACAGAGTTACTTAATTCATCACTTAGAAAGAGCATGGCATTAAAGACTGACCTTTCTCAACTAAATGTAGGTCATACAGAGCCATATGATAAGTATATAAAATACAATCACTGCAAGTGCTACCAGCCAGGAAGTCTACTTCTAACCACACTAAGAATCTACAGAGAGGAAATGACAAGCTTAGGTTTTTAAATTCTTAGCTTGAGTAATGATCAGCAAATCATGGCATTTCCATGCTACCATAAATAAATTTATCTCAGAGCCTCAAGTCAATTGTTTTTGAAAAAAAAGGGAGGCTCTAATCTTGCCACTCATAAAATAGCAACATCAGTTGAATTATGTTAATCTCCATGAAAGGCCACATTTGATTCCTATTTTATTAGTAAACATGTTAACTTTGTTCTTATTTCTTGTCATTCATTGCTTCATTAATTTATTTATTCCTCTCTAGGCAGTGGTTTAAATGATAAGAATGTATGAATATGTAAGATGTAGGTTTTGCTCTCCAGAAAATGGAGTCTACTGCAGGAAAGAAATACAGTTAATTACATGTGTTGTAATAGCACTATTAAGAGTTGGTATAAACTCCTGAAACTTTGAGTATGGCATAACTACCACACATTGTAGATCAGAGTCTTCCAGAGGAGACTCCATGTTAATCAACTTTAACTGATAATTGATGTGTTTTACAAACAAGTAGAGAAGAACTGAGCAAAGAGCATACACTCTATATATGTGAGAGCATAAAATTTTTGCAACACATTTTGAATGAAATATGATCAAGGCATGGGATTCCTAATTGGAAGAGATAAGAAATGAAACAGAAATGGCTAAATTATGAAAACACTTGAGGAGTTTCAACATTACTTTGTAAGCAATACAAAGCCTTTAAAAATTCCTTAGCAGCGATTAGCTAAAGAACCTATAAGTATAACACATAGACAAGGACAAGAGTGTGGTGATGGCCAGAGGGAAGTTGTGGGGGAGCTGGGTGGAGGTGGGCAAAAGTGTGGGAAATAGGAACATCTGTAATAGTGTCAACAATAAAAATAATGTTAAAATTTTCTTAGTGGAAAGTGCCATGAGCAATTTTATCTTAGGAAGTGTTCCAACTGCAATGTGGAGGCTAAGTCAGAGATAAAGACAAGAGGGTATTTAAGAGACAATGGATGTGCCTTCAGTCCAACTTTTCTTAACACTTATCCAATATATACTAGTGAAACACAAGCTGTTAACAATTTTGTTATCTTTACATTCCAGAGGAAAAGGAACATCAGAGATGGAGCAATAGATGCACAAATGGGATTTTAATATTTTTAAAAGTCTAACACAATTTGAGAATCATAGGTTCATATATAATACATGCTTATCCTTGCTATTAACGAAAGTAAAAATTTATAAAGAAACACCTGATTTATTGCAAATTAAGTAGAAAATTACTTCTACTAATTATTTCCCATTATACCTTAAGCCTGGGGTTGCCTTTTTTGCATTTTCTCTTATTTATTTATATTCAGCCTAATAATGAAAGATGAAAGGGGGCCTGTGCAGTGTAAGTAGTTAAACCTAATAAATATATTTATGAATTTTACAAAAGATGTTCATAATTATTTTGGATATAAAGGAAAAGGGAAGATATTATAGTCTTTTATCTATATTAAACTAGAGGCCTGGTGCACGAAATTCGTGCATGGGTGGAGGGTGTGTCCCTCAGCCCAGCCTGCACCCTCTCCAATCTGGGACCCCTTGAGGGATGTACCACTGCCCGTTTAGGCCTGATCCCAGTGGGTGGTAATAACCACTTAAACTGGCAGTGGGACATCCCTCTCACAATCCAGGACTGCTGGCTCCCAACCGCTTGCCTCTCTGCCAGCCTGATCACCCCCTAACCACTCCCCTGCCAGCCTGGTCACCCCTAAATGCCATCCCCTGCAGACCTGATTGCCCCCAACTTCCCTCCCTTGCAGGCCTGGTTGCCCCCAACTGCCCTCCCCTACAGTTCTGGTTCCCTCAACTTCCCTCCCCTGCAAGTCTGACCACCCACAACTGCCCTCCCCTGCTGGCCATCTTGTGGTGGCCATCTTGTGTCCACATAGGGGCAGCCATCTTTGACCACATGAGGGCAGCCATCTTGTGTGTTGAAGTGAAGGTAAATTTGCATATTACTCTTTTATTAGATAGGATTACTTATATATTTATCTATATAACAAACTTTAACAAGAACTAAATAGACTTTACATTCACATATGATGAATGTTTGGTCAAAAAGAAAAATAAGATAGAAAAGTAGAATAAATATTTCACATAATTGCATTTGGGGACAACCTGAGACTTAGGCAAGAATGTCCACATGAAATCTGAGGAATTCTGGCATATGTCAGATGTCAAACATTTTGTGACTACTTTTCTCAAGTGTAATTGTTATCCATAAGTAGAAAATTTTGTGCCTATAAACTTAATATCTGATGCCTTCAGAAGAACTTTATCTATAAAAAAAGGGAAAGGGCAAAGGAGAATGTGGAGTGTGCAAAGTGGGCAGGAATGCGGACAGAAAGACTTTGCTTGAGGCAAAAGGTGCATGATGCAGTGTGCATCTGATATGTTGTTGAGTTGTACACTTGAAACATGTATGGTTTTGTGAACCAATAAATTCAATATTTAAGAAAAAAGAAAAGAAAGTCAAATAGGGAAGTTCAAGGGTATCTTTTTATATGTCAATTTTTAGCATCAAATAAAATATTCTTAACATGTTTTATGGTTTTATGGAAACCACTTACACAAACATGGTCCCTATTTGAAATGTATATTGGCATCTTTCCACTTCTTCTCAATGCCCCATCTATTATTTATTTAGAAATATAATTTTTATCTTTTTTATTGAATTTATTGGAGTGACATTGATTAATAAAATTACATAGGTTTCAAGTGTACAACTCTATAATACATCATCTGTATATTGCATTGTGAGAACACACTGATAGCTGTCAGAGTGGAGGTGAGTTGCAAGGTTAGATATATACATTTTAAACATTTCACTAATATTCACAAAGGATATGTTAAATTTCTTGCTAACCTGAACTCTAACAAAGGAATATATTTTTTAAATGTATGGAATAATTTATGTAACATTTTGATACATCAAAAAAGTGATAATCCTACAAGTCGCAAATTATTTATAAGGTCACCATTTTCATTGTACAGAAACAAGTGCTAGATAAATATTTGTCAAGGAAACTTACATTAGTCAGAAAAATATTTTCTCTTGGACACACTGAAGTATAACAATTTGGGAAAGGATAAAAATATTTTGTTTTGCACAAGATCAGTCATTATATCTAATTTTTAATGCTCAAATCACCTAATTTGAAAAATCAAGTACCGTACTACATTTCATAAGGACTACTTTTTTAAAGGTCATTTCCTTAACTTAATGGAAATCTCTTAAAAGAGCTAATTTCATTTGCCTCCTAAATGGCAAAGTGATTGAAGAGATTCCCACTTCATTTTATTAACAAAATGTAAAAGATGCATGGACAACAAAGGGCTGTATTTTGTCATCAGTCAGGTGTTTTAATTTTTTTTCCTGTCATCAGCAAGTTATTTGGGTCCTAAATATGCCTTAGATTTTTATTAATAAACTACAGGCCCGGTGCATGAAATTTGTGCAAGGGGCGGGGAGGGGTGTCCCTCAGTCTAGCCGGCACCCTCTCCAATCTGAGACCCCTTGAGGGATGTCCAACTGTCCGCTTAGGCCCGATCCCACCAGGCAGTCAGACATCCCTCTCACAATCCAGGACTGCTGGCTCCCAACTGCTCGCCTGCCTGCCTGATTGCCCCTAACCGCTTCTGCCTGCCATTCTGATCACCCCTAACCACTCCCCTGCCAGCCTGATTGATGCCTAACTGCTCCTGTGCCAGCCTGTTTGCCCCTAACTGCCCTCCCTTGCAGGCATGGTCACCCCTAGCTGCCCTCCCCTGAAGGCCTGGTCACCCCTAACTGCCCTCCCCTGCAGGCCTGGTACCCTCCAACTGCCCTCTCCTGCTGGCCTGATCGCCCACAACTGCCCTCTCTTTCAGGCCTAATCCCTCCCAACTGCCCCCCACTGCTGGCCATCTTGTGGTGGCCATCTTCTGTCCACATGGGGGCAGGATATTTGACTACATGGGGCCATCTTGTGTGTTAGAGTGATGGTCAATCTGAATATTACTCTTTTATTAGATAGGATAGAGGCCTGGTGCATGGGTGGGGGCCAGCTGGTTTGCCCTGAAGGGTGTCCTGGATCAGGGTGGAGGTTCCCTTGGGGTGTGGGGCTGCCTGGGCGAGGGGCCTGTGGTGGTTTGCAGGCTGGCCACGCCCCCTGGAGACCCAAGCAGAGGCTCTGGATTCTGGGATTTATTTATCCTCTACAATTGAAACTTTGTAGCCTGGAGCAGAGCCAAGCCCTCTGCTCGCTCCTTGGCAGCAGCCATTTCTCTTGGGATTTATGTATCTTCTATAATTGAAACTTTGTAGCATTGAGTGGTGGCCTGTGCCTGCAAGGACAGGAGGAAAGCTTGGCTTCCTCCATTGCTGGGGAAACCCAAGCCTCCCTCCTGCTCTCTGTGGCCACAGCTATCTTGGTTGGGTTGATTTGCATTTTTGCTCCTGATTGGCTGGTGGGCGTGGCTTGTGGATATAGTGGAGGTATGAACAATTTGCATGTTACTCTTTTATTAGATAGGATGAGCATGATGATACCTGTCGTATTGAAGATGGGAGCTAATGCATTCTCATTGTAAGCAATCACTAAGTGTTAGCGATGTCTTCTAATAAGTGCAAGGTCAGTAATGCTTTGACCTCTCTGGAGCCTCTAATCTGTTTCTAAAAATACACAATTTTTTTTGTCTTTTAAGTTTCTTTTTTTAAAATTTTATTGTTTAAAGTATTACAAATAGCAGGACATATATCTCCTTGTTTTCCCCATTGACTTTCCCCCAGCCTCCTCTACCCTCTGGCACATGCCCACATCCCACCCCCCCAGTGTCTTGTGTCCATTAGTTGTCCTTATATGCATGCATACAAGTCCTTTGGTTGATCTCTTTCCCCACCTCCCCCTCCAAAACACTCCCCAGCCTTCCCGCTATAATTTGACAGTCTCTTCGATGCTTCATCAGGTTATAATGTTCTTTATTTTCCATAAATGAGTGAGATCAGTGGTATTCATTTATTTTCTCTTTAGTTTCCACTGCCCTAGGAGCGGTATCGGTGAAGAAATTGCTTCAGCATATGTCTGAGATTTCTCTGCCTGTGGATTCATCTAGTATTTTTATGGTTTCCTGTCTTATGTTTAAGTCCTGTATCCATTCTGAGTTTGTTTTTGTGTATGGTGTAAGTTGGTGATCTAGTTTCATTTTTTTGCATGTGTCTGTCCAATTTTCCCAACACCATTTACTGAAGAGACTGTCTTGACTCCATTGTATGTTCATGCTTCCTTTGTCAAATATTAATTGAGCATAATGGTTTCGGTTGATTTGTGGGTTCCCTATTCTACTCCATTGATCTATATGTCTGTTCTTGTGCCAGTACAGGGCTGTTTTGAGAACAGTGGCTTTGTAATACAGCTTGATATCTGGTATTGAGATCCCCCCTACTTTGCTCTTTTTTCTCAGGATTGCTGTAGCTATTCGAGGTCTTATTTCATTCCAGATGAATTTTTGGAGAGTTCTTTCTGGGTTTTTGAAATATGCTGTTGATATTTTAATGGGGAGTGCATGGAATCTATAGATTGCTTTGAGTAGTATGGACATTTTAATGATGTTGATTCTACCAATCCATGAAAATGGTATGTTCTTCCATCTGTTTATGTCTTCCTCTGTCTCTTTTGTCCTGTAGTTTTCCAAGTACAGGTCTTTTACCTACCTAGTTAAGTTTATTCCTAGGTATCTTATTATTTATTTATTTATTTATTTTTTGGTGCGATGGTAAGTGGGATTGCTTTTTTAGTCTCTGTTTCTCTATGTTTACTATTGGTGTATAGAAATGCCATAGATTTCTTGGTGTTAATTTTGTATCCTGCTTACATTGCCGAATTCATTTATTAAGTCTAATAATTTTTTGATGGAGTCTTTTGGGTTTTTTATGTACAATATCATGTCATCTGCAAATAAGGACAGTTTTACTTCTTTTCCAATTTGGATGCCTTTTATTTCTTCTTCTTGTCTAATTGCAATGGCTAATACTTCCAGTACTATGTCGAACAGGAGTGGTGAGAGTGGGCATCCCTGTCTTGTTCCTATTCTTAGGGGAAATGGTTTTAGTTTTTGCCCTTTGAATATGATGTTGGCTGTGGGTTTGTCATATATGGCTTTTATTATGTTGAGGTATTCCCACCTTGTTGAGAGTTTTTATAAAGAAAGGGTGTTGGATTTTGTCAAATGTTTTTTCTGCATCAATTGATATGACTATGTGATTTTTATCTCTCAATTTGTTTATGTGATGTATCATGTTTACTGATTTTCAGATATTGTATCATCCTTGCATCCCTGGTATAAATCCTACTTGGTCATGGTATATGATCTTTCTGATGTACTGGTGGATCCAATTTGCTGGAATTTTGTTGAGGATTTGTCATCTATGTTCATGAAGAATATTGGCCTATAATTCTCTTTCATTGTATTGTCTTTATCTGGTTTTGGTATTAGGGTGATGCTGGCTTCATAGAAGGAGCTCGGAAGTGTTCCTTCCTCTTGAAATTTTTGGAATAGTCTGAGGAGAATAGGTTTTAGTTCTTCCTTGAATGTTTGGTTAAACTCCCCTGTTAAGCCCTCTGTCCCCGGGCTTTTGTTTGCTGGAAGCTTTTTGATGACTGCTTCAATTTCTTCCATAGTCATCGGCCTATTTAGATGTTTAGATTCTTCCTGATTGAGTTTGGAAGGTTGTATTTTTCTAGGAATATGCCCATTTTGTTGGAATAGAGTTGTTCATAGTATTTTTTAATAATCCTTTCTTTTTCTGTGTTGTCTGTTGTTATTTCGGCTCTTTCATTTCTGATTTTGTTTATTTGGGTCCTCTCTCTTTGCTTCTTGGTGAGCCTGGCTAGAGGTTCATCAATCTCTTTTATCCTATTAAAGAACGAGCTCTTGCTTTTGTTGATCTTTTGTACTGTGTTTTTTTTTCCTTGGGTCTCTGTGAGGTTTATCTCTGCTCTGATCTTTATTATTTCCTTCTGCTTACACTGGGATTTTCTTCTTGCTCTCTTTCTAACTGTTTGAGTTTCAGGGTTAGGTAATTTATTACCATTGTTTCTTGTTTTTTTGCAGTAGTCTTATAGAGCTATGAACTTCCCTCTCAAGAGTGCTTTCGCTGTGTCCTGTAGATTTTGGATTGTTGTGTTTTCATCCTCATTTGTTGCCATGATATTTTTATTTCTTCTTTGATCTCTCTGGTAACCCAGTCATTCTTTAATAGCATGCTGTTCAGTCTCCAGATGTTTAAATTTTTTGGATTGTTTTTTTGTTGTTGTTGATTTCCAGTTTTATGCCATTGTGATCTGAGAAGATGCTTGATATGATTTCTATCTTCTTGAAATTGAAGAGACTTTGCCTGTGACCCAATATATGGTCTATCTTTGAAAATGACCCATGTGCACTTGAGAAGAATGTATATTCTGTGGCTTTGGGGTGAAATGTTCTGAAGATGTCAATTAATTCCATCTGGTCTAGTGAGTCATTTAGGATTGATGTTTCTTTGCTGATTTTTTGTTTAGAGGATTTGTTCAATGTTGAAAGTGGGGTATTAAAGTCCCCTACTATGACTGTATTGCTCTCAATCTCTCCCTTGATATCCTCCAGAAGTTTTTTTATATATTTGGGTGCTCTTGTATTGGGTGCCTATATATTTACCAGAGTTATTTCTTCTTGTTGGATTGCTCCCTTTAGTATTATGAAGTGGCCTTCTTTATCTCTTTTTATGTCCTTCACTTAGAGATCTAATTTTTCACATATAAGTATTGCTACCCCAGCTTTTTTTTCATTTCCATTCGCCTGAAAAATCTTTTTCCATCCCTTTACTATCAATCTCTGTTCGTATTTTTTTCTGAGGTGGGTTTTCTGTAGACAGTAGATATATGGGTCATGTTTTCTTATCCACTCAGCTATTCTATGTCTTTTGATTCGGGCATTTAATCCATTTATATTTAAAGTTATTATTGAAAGGTACTTGTTTGTCACCATTTTTATTCTTTATTCTCGTCTTCCTTCTTCCCTTCCTATTTCTTCTTTTTACAACAGATCCTTTAGAATTTATTGCATTGCTGGTTTGGTGGTAATAAACTCCCTTAGTCCCTTCCTGTCTGTGAAGCTCCTATTTCACCCTCAATTTTGATTGATAGCCTTGCTGGTTATAATATTCTTGGATTCAGAAACTTCTTTTGCATGACTTTGTATATTTCATTCAATTCCCTTCTTGCCTGATGTGTTTCTGTTGAGAAATCAGTTGCTAGTCTGATGCGGGATCCTTTGTAGGTAACTTTCTGTCTCTCTCTGGCCACTTTTAAGATTCTTACTCTGTCATTGGTGTTTGCAAATTTAATTATAATTTGCCTTGACGTTGGTCTTTTGGGGTTCATTTTGTTTGGGACTCTGTTAGCTTCTTGGATTTTTGTGAGTTTTTCCTTCCCTATATCAGGGAATTTTTCTGTCATTATTTCTTTAAACAGGTTTTCTATTCCTTGCTCAGTTTCCTCTCATTCTGGCTCCCCTATTATTCGGATATTGTTTTGTTTCATGTTGTCCCAAACTTCTCTTAGGCTCTCCTTCTGCTTTTTAATTTTTTTTTCTAGAAGCTGCTCTGCTTGGGTATTTATTCTTACCTTGTCTTCTAGCTCACTGATGCAGTCCTCTGCTTCTTCTAGTCTACTCTTGATGCTTTCTATTGAATTCTTTACAGCAATGATGTCATTTTTCATTTCTTCTTGGTTCTTCTTAATTTCCTCTTGGTTCTTACACATATTTTTGAATTTGTCTTCCATTCTTTTCAGCCACCTTATGACAATTTCTCTCAGTTCTTTCTCTGACAGGTTGCTTGCCTCCATTTCGTTTAATTCCTTTTATGGTGATGTCTCCTTTTCTTTCATATGTGGGCTGTTTTTTTGTCTCCCCATGGTCTCTCTTCTCCAGGTGTTTGCTAATGTAGTTCTCTCTCTCCTTTTCCTAGGTGAAATCTGACCTTTCCATGAGAAGGTGCAGAGCTCCTCCAAGTCTGCATATTCACTTTGCTTGGGGTCCAGTATTCCTGGGTTCACAGGTGTTCCCTGGGTGTTATTCTTGTAGATTCTTCAGTTTATTAACAGAGCCTATTTCAACAAAAGGTTGCTCCCACCAACCCAGTGCCAACAGGAATCCCCAATCTGGACTATCTCTCAAGGCTCCAGTAAAAAGTCATAAGATATGTGGTAAATTCTTTTAATTAATCAGTTTTCCTACAGCATGCATGTAGGAAAGGTCAACATTCAGGAAGGTCTACCCATAGGTCACAGGACCACACTGGTCCCATAGCTCTGCCCCCCTAAAAATACACAATTTGAAGCTTAGTTAAAATTTGAAACTATCAAAATGTGTAACCTAAGAAATGCCACTATATTAATTTGCTCTGCAGTTCTACTAAGCACACTAACAAACCAGATTTCAAATTTGGAACCCACCAATAAAAAACAAATTAGTTCATCAAATCGAGGAAATGTATTAAATTCTATACAGAATATATGCCAAATTGGGTCTCTCAATTCCAGAACAGGAAAAGAAACATAGAAAAAATTAAGTCCCACTTTGTCTTTCTGTGAGAGAATTTTGAAAGGAAATCTAGATACACACACACACACACACACACACACACAGAAAAATGAATTTGTCTGCATACAAACAAAAAAATATATTTTATATATGCTCTCAGCATTAGGAAAAAGAAGTCCAGCAGTGGAGTTTAGATTTTGGATGTTAGGCAAGCCACAATGAGAATTACATGTCAAAAGATAGATAATATTTTGAATATAAACATTGAAGAGCTCTGTGACACAATCCACATTTCTTCTTTTATTTGATTTATAACCTCAGGAATATCACTAAAGTGGTTCACTTCGTTGAAAAAAATTCTTTTCGATCAAGTGCTCAAAAGTAACTCTCACTTATTTGTTTCTCAGTGTGTAAATAAAGGGGTTCAACATGGGGCAACAGAAGTACTGAGCAGAGCTATCCCTTTATTTAAAGACACTCTCTCCTTTGCCGAGGGTTTCACATACATGAAGATGTAGCTGCCATAGGAAATAGACACCACTACCATGTGAGAAGAGCATGTAGAAAAGGCTCTCTTCCTCTGTTGAGGAGAAGGTATCTTCAGAATAGTCCTGATGATGTTTGTGTAGGAGAGAATCACTAACACTAGTGTAACCACGAGCATCAAAATGGCTGAGAGAAGCACCATTAATTCTATTATATCCGTGTTTGTGCAAGAGAGCTGCAATATAGGAGAAACATCACAGAAGAGATGATCTACAGTGTTGGCTGCACAGAAATCTAGCTGGAGACCTATAAGGAGTGGTGGAAAAATTATTATGAAACTGGCCAACCATGAAGCAAACACCAACAAGTTGCAGACTCTGCCACTCATGGTGGTGGTGTAACGCAGGGGTTTGCAGATGGCCACATAGCGATCATAGGACATGGCAGCCAGAAGAAAAAACTCGGCTGCACCTAAGGGAATAGTGAAAAACAGCTGTGCTGCACAGTTGTAAGATGTGGACTTATTGCCTGTTGCCATACTGACAAGAAATTTGGGGATGCGTACAGTTGTGAACGAGATTTCCTAAAATGAGATATTTCAGAGGAAGAAATACATGGGCATCTTTAGGTGTGGATCCAAGAGGATGAAAGTGATGATTGTTAGGTCCCTAGTAACACTCAACATGTAGGTAATAAGATGGAGAAGACAAATGACAGCCTGTAATTTTGGATCATCAGTCAATCCAAGAAGAATAAAGGCTGTCACAGTCATGTGGTTTCTCATAGCTGACTTCTATTAAAAAAGAAAAAGAGGAAGAAATGAAAATTAAAGGGAAAAAGTCTGCATGAGATGACTATTTTCTTAAAATCTTCCATAAACACGTTGCTTCCCATATCCAACTCCCTTCTCTCTTCTGCTAGTCAGCACTACCAGCCTACCAAAACTCACTCATATCCTTGTTTTTTGTTTTAAATAAAATGTAAACTAAGTTTTTACTTGGTAGAGATGGAAAATTGTAGTGGCTTGGTCTGAATGTTTAGTGATGTGCTTGTTTACTCATAGTATGTCACTTTTAAATAAGAAGTGCACAAGCATGTCTTTTAAATGAAAAGCCCATAAATAACTGGAAAATTTTTGTTGTCTATTATTTAGTTGAAATGTATAACCATGTACCACTTAATTGCACATTACCTTTATTTATTTATGCTGTTTTTGGCTTACAGTGTAATTCATATACATTTTTTTTCTTTTTTCTTTTTTTCCCCTTCAAACTTTAATAATCACAATAAACTCCACCATTATAGCTATTTTTTCCTTTATGTATTAAGGTATTACACATGTGTCCTTATTGCCTCATTACCCCCTCACCCCCCCCATCACTCATGCCCTCACCCCCCCCACCACCACTCATGCCCTCACCCCCCTGGTGTTTGTGTCCATTGGTTAGGCTTATATGCATGCATACAAGTTCTTTGGTTGATCTCTCCCTCTACTCCCACTCTCCCCTACCTTCCTTCTGAGGTTTGACAGTCTGATCAATGCTTTTCTGTCTCTGGATCTGTTTTTGTTCATCAGTTTATGTTATTCATTATATTACATAAATGAGTGAGATGATGTGATATTTATCTTTCTCTGACTGGCTTATTTGGCTTAGCATATACTTTTAATTAAAAATTTGTTAACTAAATGGAACTCTATTTTCTTTTCCAAAGGTTTGTAAATCCAGCCATTTCACAAAGATAACATATTTCATGGGTAATCCTATATAATAAAAGCCTAATATGTTAAGTGTCCGGTAGTCCGGTCATTCATTCAACCAATCAAAGCGTAATATACTAATGATATGCTAAGGCCACTCAACCACTCACTATGACATGCACTGAACACCAGAGGGCAGACAGTTGACCAGTCGACCAGTCACTATGATGTGCACTGATCTCCAGGGGCCAGACACTCCAACCGGTAGGTTAGCTTGCTGCTGGGGTCCGGGTGATCAGGACTGAGGAGAGAGACCAGAAACACCCTTGAGCCCTCCCGCAGTCCCCCCGCCCTGAGCTGGCAAACCTCCTGCATCCCTCCCCAGTCACAATTGTGCACCAGTGGGATCCCTCAACCTGGCCTGTGCCCTCTCACAATCTGGGACCCCTCTGGGGATGTTGAAGAGCCAGTTTTGGCTTGACAGTGGAATGACCAGTTGATATGATGCACATTGACTATCGGAGGCAGATGCTCAATGCAGGAGCTGCCCACACGTGGTCAGTGTGCTCCCACAGACGGAGTGCCACTCAGCCAGAGAGGGGCTTACAGCTGGTGAGAGCAGTGGCAGTGGTGGGAGTCTCTCCCGTCTCCTTGACAGTGCTAAGGATGTTCAACTGATGGCTTAGGCCTGCTCCCCAGAGACACACCGAAGCCATCAGTTGGACATCCCCCGAGGGCTGCCAGACTGCAAGAGGTTGCAGGCCGGGCTGAGGAACCCCCCTCCCCAAGTGAATGAATTTCATGGACTGGGCCTCTAGTATCAAATAAAAGTAAATACAAATAAGAAAAATGCTATATAATAAAAGGCTAATGTGAAAATTGAATGGTGAAATGACTGGTCGCTATGACGTGCACTGACCACCAGAAGGCAGACACTCAATGCATGAGCTGCCCCTGGTGGTCAGTGCACTCCCACAGAGGGAGCACCACTCAGCCAGGGGCCGGACTGACAGTTGGCGAGTATAGTGGCAGTGGCAGGAGCCTCTCCCACCTCTGCAGCAGCGCTAAGGATGTCCAACTAATGGCTTAGGCCTGCTCCCCAGAGATGGACCTCTGCCATCAGCTGGACATCCCCAAAGGGCTCCCAGACTGTGAGAGGGCAAAGGCCAGGCTGAGGGACATCCCCAAGTGCATGAATTTCATGCACTGGGCCTCTAGTCTACAATATTTCAACTATTATCTTCAGTATTTGCAATTTTTACCAACCTATTAAATTATTTTACATCAACCTGTGACCCATTGTTCTTTTGCTTGTTTTAATTAAATTCATGTTTTTATTGATAAAAATTCAAAGTATAAAACTATCTCTTTGGGTCACTGATCTTAAAGTTACACAGAACTTCAAGAGATCTTCAAAAAAGCGAGTTGCTTTGTAGGAAATAAAGTCTCATCATCTTCATATTACAGAGAAATAAGACCCTCTTCTTCTTTGTCAAACATCTTTTTTTTTCCTGTGTTTATTACTCTTTATGGTGACTTTGTAATTATGTAAGTCAGATTGCAGGTAAGGAATGTCTGCCTCTTAAAATTAACATAAAATTGACCTAAATATTTCTAGCCCATTAGCAGTGGGAATTCAATACTTTCATCAAACTTCTGAAAATTTAAGACTTAAATCCGTATAACTATTTTTAGTTTAGCTTCCTCCATTGTTCCTGAGACTTGAATTTAATTTCATCTCACTTACCCTGGTTGTTTCTTTCCTCTGATATACACCCAAGCAGATATAAATATGGATCTTCATGGACAGAGACCGCGCCATCTTGAAGAACAGAGCTGCTTAAGACTAGGATCCTAGCATTGCCACTACCCAATCTGGTCTCAGTCGCAAACCGGGACCCTACAGCCACGGGTAAAAGACCTGCTACCACAGCTACTGACCCACAACACCAAGACCTCAGGCACCCCGGCCCCAGATTTCTGTGAGTCACAGAGTCAATCCTCCTCGCTGCCAGCCCTGCTGCTGTGGCATAGGAACTGCCAGACCCTCTCTGCACAAGCAGGTCTCCTGCCCACACAAAGCAGCAGCATCTCTACCTGAATTTGAGCCTGGGTGTGTAGACATGGGAAGTTTGTTTCCCACTACCACACTCCATGCCCAGGCAGGGAGGCTGTGCTGAATTTGAACCTGGGTGTGCAGACACAGGAAGTTTGTTTTCCACCACCAGACCCTGCACCCAAGCAGGAAGGCTGCGCTGAATTTTAGCCTGGACACGTGAACTCATGGAGTTTGTTTCTCACGACCAGACCCCATGCCCACACAGGGAGACAGCACTGAATTTGAGCTTGGGTGCACGGACACGGGGAGCTTGTTTCCCGCAGTGCACACCCGTGTGACCAGACCCCACGTCCACACTGGACAGCAGTGCCACGTGACTTTGATTCAGGGCAAAGGCACATGGAAGGCTGTTTTCTGCAGTGCCAACATAGTGTGACTGAGCAACCTGGTCCCCCAAGCAGACTGGGGACCCTGATTCTCCATGCAAGAGGCAGCACTGAGCACCAGTGACTTGACTCTGTTTCTCTTCACACACACCTGAGATTCCTGATTCCCACTGCATTCACACTAAGAGCTAGTGACTCCAATTCTTGGCCCATGTGCACACAGGGACCCTGATTCTCGGCGTGAGACTGCACCAAGCAACAGAGACCCCGATACTCGATTCTCAGAGTGGACACACGGGGTCTCTGACTCCTGACACACACTAGGGGACTCTGATTTCTGGCACATGCTGGTGGGGTCTCTGTTTCAGCATGGTGCAGGCAGGGTCTCTGATCCTAGGTGCACACACAAGGCCACACTAAGTGCCTGTGACTCTGATCCTGGGCAAGCATGGATCCCACCAACCCATGGCAGCCTCACATCTTGGTGTCAGAGCTCTTCAGTGACACTCAGGGGGTGCAAAGCTCCCACTTCACACTGCCCAGACCCCCACAACTCGACATATGAACCTTCTGGTGATAGTCAGAATGGGGACACCACGAAACAATCCCCTGAGGAAAGAAAAGGAGGAATCACCAAGAAAGGAAATAAGTGAAATGGAAGCATGCAACATGACAGAAAAAGAATGCAGAGTAATGGACGTACAGTTCATACACCGGATGGACGAGGAAATCAACAATCTATGCAAAAATCAGGAAGAAATCAAAAGTGATATAGATACAATCAAGAACACCATGTAAGGTTACAACAGTAGATTGGAAGAAGCAGAGGACCAAATTAGTGAGTTAGAAGATAAAGTACAGAAACAAGCCTAATCTGAACAGCAACTGGAGAAAAAAAAAATTAAAAAGCAGCAGAAGAGCTTAAGGGAGCTTTGGGAAAATGCAAAATGAAGTAACATATGTATAATAAGGCTGCCAGAAGGACAAGAAGAGCATCAAGGATTAGAAAATCTATTTTGGGGGAAAAGAAGATGGCGGCTGGCAGGACGGAGGTGAGGGAGAGGAAGTGAGTGAGTGAGGGTATGAAAGGAGAGTGTGTGGATGTGCATGGTGTGTGTGTGTGAGTGAGTGAGGGAAAGTTAAATCTCGCAGGAGCAGCAGGGGCTGGCAGACAGGCTCTCCTTGACTAGGAGAGATTACCACCACTGCGGGCACTTCCCGGACAGTGGGACTCCAGCATGGAGCCCACGCCATCTTGAAGGGGAGAAAGGCCATTTTTAGGAACTCATCAACACCACCAACCAGACAGGCCTTGGAACTGCCCCATGACCCAGCAGCCAATCCAGCCAAAATCCTGCTACCCCAGCTACAGACCCGTGGACACTGGGACCTCCACCTCCAAAGGTGCACTGCTCGGCAGCAGTAAATGCAACCTCCCTCTCCCCAGGGCAGAACTCTGGATTGGCAAGTATCCGGATTCGCGCATTTCCAGCTGCACGGGGCACTCCACTCCTTAGGCAGCGCTTGGGAGCCTCTGAGAGCCCCTAAGGGTGTGATTCTGCACAGACAAGGGCGCACAGCCCCACAGTAGAAATTCTGAATTCCCTCTTCCTGGATAACTGCCCACATTCACCCCAGCAGCTCAACCGCAGTGCCAGGACCCCTCACAGTGCATCAGAACTCTGCACCCCGGCAAGTGCACCTCCACAGAGGTGAAATTCCAACAGGCAGGCACCCTGAGCCCATCTACCCACAGGGCACTAGTGGGAGCCACTGTGAGCTCTTCCTGGGTGCGATCTTGAACAAGCGGAGGCACACTCCCCCCCAGCAGTAGAAGTTTTGAATTCACTCATCCTGGATACCGGCCCCAGGCACCTCAACTGCGCAGCTACACTGCCTGGGTCCTTCAGAGTCCTTCTGTGTGCCTTGCTGTCAAACGTACCATGGGTGCTCCTGTGAGCCGTCACTGGGAGTAAGCACCTATCCACCACAGGTGCAATAGCAAAAGCTGGGTCTGCCCACCCCAATACTGCAGAACTCTGGGCACCACAGTCACGCCTTTCCAGAGAACAAGACCCCTGAGCCCCATCACCCCAACAGACGGTTTCTGGGTGCCACTCTGAGTCCCTGCTGGGCAGGCGTGATTTCAATTAAGGGTGCAAGACAGCAAAAATTGGGACACTCCCCTCCACGTGGCTGACTTCTAGACACTGCAGTTGTGCCTCTCAAGCTCGCAGACCTACATCAAGAGAACCCAAATAGCTCAAGAGGGAGCTACACTAGATGAACAAGCCCAGGAGAACTGAGAGATTATGCCAGTAACACCATCCCCAATAGAACCTGGGTAGCAAAGCAATTGGATCTACAATTAAAACATTACAGGAAAACATAGGAAGACAAAAAAGCAATCCCCAAAGGAAAGAAAAAGAGGAACCACCAGAAAGGGAGTTAAATGAATTCGAGGCTAGCAGCTTATCAGATATAGAATTCAGAGTAATGGTTATAAGGATGTTTAAATGGATGGATGACAAATACACACAACTCAATGACAAATACACACAACTCAATGAGAACTATAAGGAGCTGAATGAGAATGTCACCAACATGAAAAGAAACCAAGAGGAGATGAAGAACGACATAGCTGCAATAAAGAACACAATGGAAGGCTTAAACCGTAGACTAGAAGAGGCTGAGGACCACATCAGCAAATTAGAAGACAAGGTAGGAAAACACACACAAACATAGCAGCAACTGGAAAGAAGACTTAAAAAACAAGAGGAGAGCCTAAGGGAGCTTTGGGACAACACACAAAAAAACAACATTTGCTTAATAGGGATACCAGAAGGAGAGGAAGAGAAGCAAGGAATAAAGAACCTGTTTGAAGAAATAATGACAGAAAACATCCCTGATATTGGCAAGATAAAAACTATGCAAGTCCAAGAAGTACATAGAATCCCAAACAAGTTGAACCCCAAAAGACTGACACCAAGACACATCATAATTAGATTGGCGAACACCAACAACAAAGTAAGAATCTTAAAGGCTGCCGAGAGAGACAGAAAGTTACTTACAAGGGGTCTCCTATCAGAATATCAACTGATTTCTCAACAGAAACACACGAGGCCAGAAGGGAATGGAATGAAATATACAAAGTCATTCAAAGCAAGGGACTGAATCCAAGAATACTATACCAGGCAAGGCTATCATTCAAAATTGAAGGTGGAATCAGGAGCTTCAGAGACAAAAAAGGACTAAGAGAGTTTATCACTACCAAGCCAGCAATGCAAGAAATGCTCAAGGGACTGTTGTAAAAAGGATAAAGAGAAAGGCAAGAAGAAACACAAACACTAAGAAAAAATATGACAACAAACATGTACTTGTCAATAACAACATTAAATGTAAATGGATTAAATGCACCAATCAAAAGACATAGGGTAGCTGAATAGATAAGAAAACATGACCCATATATTTGCTGTCTACAAGAGACCCACCTCAGAGTAAAGGATTCACCCAGACTGAGAGCAAAGGGATGGAAGAACATTTTTCAGGCAAATGGAAATGAGAAAAAAGCTGGGGTTGCAATACTTATATCTGATAAAATAGACCTCAAAGTAAAGGCCATAATAAGAGATAAGGAAGGCCACTACATAATACTAAAGGGAGCAATTCAACAAGAATATATAACTCTGGTAAACATATATGCACCCAATGCAGGAGCACCCAAACACATAAAAAATCTCCTGGAAGATATCAAGGGAGAGATCGACAACAATACCATCATAGTAGGAGACTCTAACACACCACTGACATCACTGGATAAATCCTCTAGACAAAAAATCAGCAAAGAAACAGCAATTCTAAATGACTCACTAGATCAGATGGACCTAATTGACATCTTCAGAGCATTTCACCCCAAAGCCACAGAATATACATTCTTCTCAAGTGCACATGGGACATTTTCAAAAATAGACCACATATTGGGTCACAAGCAAAGTCTCCCCAAATACAAAAAGATTGAAATCATATCAAGCATTTTCTCAGACCACAATGGTATAATATTAGAAATAAACTACAATAAAAACATTCCAAAAAATTCAAACACTTGGAAGCTGAATAGCATGCTATTAAACAATGATTGGGTTATCAATGAGATCAAAAAAGAAATTAAAAACATCCTGGAGACTAATGACAATAAAAACACAACATTTCAAATCCTATGGGACACAATGAAAGCAGTCCTGAGATGGAAGTTTATAGCTCTACAGGCCTACCTCAAAAAACAAGAAAAAATGGTAATAAATCATCTAACTCAATAACTCAAAGAATTAGGAAGAGAGCAACAAGAAAAGCCGACAGTGAGCAGAAGGAAGGAAATAATAACGATCAGAGCAGAAATGAATGACATAGAGACCAAAAAACAATACAAAAGATCAATGAAACCATGAGCTGGTTCTTTGAAAGGATAAAAAAGATCGATGAATCTCTAGCCAGGCTCACCAAGAAGCAAAGTAAGAGGACCCAAATTAACAAAATCAGAAATGAACGAGGTGAAATAACAACAGACTCCACAGAAATACAAAGGATTGTTAAAAAATACTATGAACAACTCTATTCTAACAAACTAGACAACCTGGAGGAAATGGACACATTCCTAGAATAATACAACCTTCCAAAACTTTCTCAGGAAGATTCTAAAAATCTCAATAGGCTGATAACTATGGAAGAAATTTAAGCAGTCATCAAAAAGCTTCCAGCAAACAAAAGCCCAGGGCCAGATGGATCACAGGGGAGTTTTACCAAACATTCAAGGAAGAACTAAAACCTATCCTCCTCAGACTATTCCAAAAAATTCAAGAGGAAAGAACACTTCCAAGCTCCTTCTATGAAGCCAGCATCACCCTAATACCAAAACCAGATAAAGATAACACAATGAAAGAGAATTACAGGCCAATGTCCCTCATGAACATAGATGGCAAAATCCTCAACAAAATTCTAGCAAATCGAATCCAGCAGTACATCAGAAAGATCATACACCATGACCAAGTAGGATTTATCCCGGGGATACAGGATGGTACAATATTTGCAAATCAATAAACGTGATACATCACAAAAACAAATTGAGAGATAAAAATCATATAGTCATATCAATTGATGCAGAAAAATCATTTGTCAAAATCCAACACCCTTTCTTTATAAAAACTCTCAGCAAGGTGGGAATAGAAGGATCATACCTCAACATAATAAAAGCCATATATGACAAACCTACAGCCAACATCATATTCAATGGGCAAAAACTAAAACCATTTCCCCTAAGAACAGGAACAAGACAGGGATGCCCACTCTCACCACTCCTGTTCAACATAGTGCTGGAAGTACTAGCCATTGCGATCAAAAAGAAGAAATAAAAGGCATCCAAACTGGAAAAGAAAAAATAAAACTGTCCTTATTCGCAGATGACATGATACTGTACCTAGAAAACCCTAAAGATTCCACCAAAAAATTATTAGACTTAATAAATGAATTCGGCAATGTAGCAGGATACAAAATTAATGCCAAGAAATCTATGGCATTTCTATACACCAATAATGAACTTACAGAAAGAGAGACTAAAAAAGCAATCCCATTTACCATCGCACCAAAAAAATTAAAATACCTAGGAATAAACTTAACTAAGGAAGTAAAAGACCTATACGCGGAAAACTACACGATACTGAAAAAAGAGATAGAGGAAGACATAAACAGATGGAAGAACATACCAAGTTCATGGATTGGTAGAATCAACATCATCAAAATGTCCATACTACCCAAAGCAATCTATAGATTCAATACACTTCCCATTTAAATACCAATGGCATATTTCACAGACCTAGAACGAACCTTCAAAAAATTCATCTGGAATAAAAAAAGACCCCGAATAGCTGCAGCAATCCTGAGAAAGAAGAACAAAGTAGGTAGGATCTCAATACCAGATATCAAGCTGTATTACAAAGCTACTGTTCTTAAAACAGCCTGGTACTGGCACAAGAACAGACATATAGATCAATGGAATAGAACAGAGAACCCAGAAACCTACCCAAACCTCTATGCCCAATTAATATTTGACAAGGAGGCATGAACATACAACGGAGTCAAGACAGTCTCTTCAACAATTGGTGTTGGGAAAATTGGACAGATACATGCAGAAAAATGAAACTAGACCACCAACTTTCACCATACACAAAAATAAACTCAAAATGGATAAAGAACTTAAACATAAGACAGGAAACCATAAAAATACTAGAGGAATCCATAGGCAGAAAAATCTCAGACATATGCCGCAGGAACTTCTTCACTGATACTGCTCCGAGGGCAATGGAAGCCAAAGAGAAAATAAACAAATGGTCTACATCAAAATAAAAAGCTTTGCACAGCAAAGGAAACCATCAATAAAACAACAAGAAGCCCACTGTATGGGAGAACATATTTGCCAATGATATCAACGATAAGGGTTTAATCTCCAACATTTACAGGGAACTCGTACAACTTAAAAAAAGAAGATAAACAACCCAATCAAAAAATGAGCAACTAATCTAAATAGACACTTTTCAAAAGAAGACACAAGGAAGGCCAAGAGACCTATGAAAACCTGCTCAAAGTCACTAATCATCAGAGAGATGCAAATCAAAACAACCATGTGGTACTATCTTACACCTGTCAGAATGGCTATCATCAAGAAATCAACAAACGACAAGTGTTGGCGAGGATGCAGAGAAAAAGGAACTCTTGCACTGGTGGTGGGAATGCAGGCTGGTGCAGCCACTGTGGAGAACAGTATGGAGTTTCCTCAAAAAACTGAAAATGGAACTCCCATTTGACCCAGTGATCCCACTTCTAGGAATATATCCCAAGTAACTAGAAACAATAATCAGAAAGGATATATGCACCCCTATGTTCATAGCAGCACAATTTATAATAGCAAAGATAAGGAAACAGCCTAAGTGCCCATCAGATGATGAGTGAATTAGAAAACTGTGGTACATCTACACAATGGAATACTATGCTGCAGTAAAAAAGAAGGAACTCTTACCATTTGCAACAGCATGGATGGAACTGGGGCGCATTATGCTAAGTGAAATAAACCAGTCAGAGAAAGATAAATATCACATGATCTCACTCATTTATGGAATATAATGAACAACATAAACTGATGAACAAAAACAGATCCAGAGATAGAGAAGCATTGATCAGACTATCAAACCTCAGAGAGAAGGTAGGGGAGGGTGGGGGTAATGGGGAGAGATCAACCAAAGGACTTGTATGCATGCATATAGGCCTAACCAATGAACACAGACACCAGAGGGGTGAGGGCATGAGTGAGGCGGTGGGGGAGCATAATGGGGGGATAAGAACACTTATGTAATAACTTAATCAATAAAGAAATTTAAAAAAACATAATTCTACTTTAAATTTATTCTCTTTATGATTATTCTTCATTCTTTGATTTTCTCAAACACTTATATGTTTCCATAATGCCCTGTGATTCATCTTTGTCACAGTAATTATATTTTACTTGTTAAATAGGTAGCATCCTTTCTGGACATTTAAATTTAAATATGAATTAAATAAAATACAAATTCATCTTTATACAAATGAATTTAAACAAACTAGGTAGCCATATTAATATTATTTCAGGAACTCAATAGTCAAATATGTCTAGTGGCTAATAAATTGAATAAAAAAATTATAGAACATTTCCATTAATGTTCAAGAAAATAAATGTTTTGGACAGTTTTTTCTCTTAAAGAATTATCTGAGTGCAGAGCATGGTTTCTGGAACTAGGTCCTGTGCAAGTGTTGCTCTGATCTTATCAAACTGTTCACCATTTCTTGTAAATGCCTCTCTCTTCTCTCTCTCTCTCTCTCTCTCTCTCTCTCTCTCTCTCTCTCTCTCTCTCTCTCTCTGTCTCTCAGCACACACACACAAACACACACAGACACACACACACACACACACACACACACACTTTGTTAAGGTTTCATCTAAATGTCATGTAATCTTTGAAATCTTCCTTGGTTGCAAAACAAGAATTAGATGCTTTCTATTCTTTGCTCTTCTAAAAGTTTGTTCTTTTACCTTATTCTATTGCAGTTGTACATATACCCTTTTCCATGAAATAGCTACCTAAAGTTGGGCTTTGGTTTACTTAATTTATATTTATATGTCTACTGAAAGGTACATAACATCAAATTTTATTATGATGTGTTATCCTTTATACATAAAAAGTGTAGGTAGTGTCCTGCCCTCACACCACACCCTCACGTGATGTCATCACAAGATGGCCGCACACACAGTGGAGACATGGCCCAGTGGCCACTCCGCCTGGTGAGACCTGGGGGTCCCTCAGCTCTGCACAGTGTGGAAGAGGCCAGTCCCAGTGTCGCTGCCACCTTGCGCAGAGGAAGCTGGTCCCGGTGGAGGAGGCGAGTAGCAGCAGGGGAGGGCAGTTGGGGGTGATCGGGACAGCAGGAAAGGGCAGTTAGGTGCAACCAGGCTGGCAGGCAGAAGTGGATAGGGGCGATCAGGCTGGCAGGGGAGGGCAGTTAGGAGCAATCAAGCCAGCCTGGGAGGGCAGTTGTGAGCAATCAGGATGTCAGGGGAGGGCAGTTGGGGTGATCAGGCTGGCAGGGGAGCAGTTAGGTGTCGATTAGGCTTGCAGGGGAGCCATTGGGATGTGAGGAGGCTGGCAGGCAGGCAAGCGGTTAGGAGCCAGTGGTCCCAGATTGTGAGAGGGATGTCCCAGATTGGAGAGGGTGCAGGCCGGGTTGAGGAACACCCACCCCCACCACCGTGCACTAATTTTGTGCACCAGGTATCTAGTATTACTATATTTGAATTACTAATAGAATTTTATTAAGAATTTTTGCATCTATCTTTAGAGATATTAGGCTGAAATTTTCTTTAATTTATTATTCTTGGTTTCAAATTAGGTAGTTAGTCTTATTTTAAAAGTTGGTAAATTTTCTCTATTCTTCTGATTTCTGGAAGAGTTGTACAGATTTGGTATAATTTCTTCCTTACAAGTTTAATGGAATTTACCAGTGAAACCAATTAAAACTGGAGTTTTATTTTTAGAAGAATTTTAACTATAAATTAAAATTCTTTAATAGATACAGAGATACTCATGTTTTCTTCCATGAATTTTGTTTTTTTATGTTTTAGAAATTAGTCCCTTTCATTTAAGTTATCAAACTTATGAGCATAGTATTGTTTGTAACTTTCCTTTTTTTTCTTTTAATGTTTGTGGAATCATAGTTATGCATTCTCCTTCATTCCTGATTGCAGTGTGTGTATTTTCTCTTTTTCTTTGGTTAGACTTACTAGATATTTATCAATTTAATTAATCGTTTTTTTTAAAAAAATCTTTGGTTTCTCTGATTTTTCTTTGTTGGCTTTTTTTTCTGTTTTTAATTCCATTTGATTCTGCTATGATATTTATTATATCTTTCCCTCCAGCTGCTTTATGCTTACTTTGCACTTCTTTCTTAAATTCTCTAAGGTGGAAATGATAATGCAGTAATAATCAGTTATTATTTAACAGGAAAGGAGTAAAGGGAAGACGCACTCCCCTGCACATGCAATGGACTAATGGACTTGAATTAACCTGATGCTGAAGTGGACCTGGCTGCAACATGGAATGGAGACTGTGGCCATTGACCCTGGTTGTCGCTCTAATGAACCCCCAACTACACTTCTTCTATTACTGGACGAAGGGAAATGGGACTTTGGAAATCAAAGGCTAGAATTCCATGGAAATAAAGCTTTCTACCATATTGCATCCTTCCTTGCGAGTCCTAGAAAATTCCTTTTCTTGAGCTATTGCAAGAACTCCACCCCCAGCAGCAACCAGGGTAGATGAGACATGCTTCTCTCCATTAACATTGGAACTGCTGGTTAAACAATAATGTCAACGGGTTCTCTCCTATTCATTTATGGAAAGACTGTGCATATAATTGATTTTTTTTTAGATTTTTGGTAGAATTCACTAGGGAAGCCATCTAGGTCTAGATCTCTTTCTTTTTTTAGTTTTTTTTTGGTAGGAAGGTTTGAAATTACATATCAACTGTGTTAACAGATATAGGGCTATACAGGTTTTATATTTTTATTGAGAGCTTTATTCTTTTGTGTTTTACAAGGATTCTGTCCATTTTTTTAAAAAATATTCTTTTTTTGCATAAATGTGCTTATAGTAGTGATGGGGTTCAGAGCAGTTCACCTCAGAAAGTGCCATTTTGGCTTGTGAATTATTTTGAGCTGAGGACAATCATGGCCCAACAAACTCGAGGAGAGGTTTTAACACCCTTCTTTTCTGCCTAAAATAATTTATATATAAAGCCTGCACCAGGAAGGCAGCTAGTACCAAAGATTACTTTCTTTTACATAAGAAAGACTTCTCCATATGGCAGGACAAAATATTTCCTTACCAAACACTTGTTCTCATCTCATTGTAAATTATCTTCCTCCTCTTTGAAGTCCAAGGCCCCAACCCATTCCTCCTTAGCTTAGAATAATATAAGCCTCAATTGTTCTACTGCCTATAGGCCTCATAGCCTGTATGTATATATAAAATTAAATTTTATTTTAGCCTGTTAATCTATCTCATGTCATTTTAATAATTTGACCAGTCAGAAGAACCTAGAAAAGTAGAAGATAAAAATTTTGTCCCTAATATCAAATTTATAAACTTTAAAATCTGTAATTTGCACCGTGTCATTTTTTTCTCTGATAATTCTAACTAGAGATACATTAATTATATTTACCTTTTCAAATAATTGACTTTGTATTTACTGTTTTCTGTGCCAAGAGTTCTGCTCTGGCCCTAACTAGCTTGGCTCAGTGCATAGAGCGTTGGCCTGTGGACTGAAGGGTCCCAGGTTCGATCCCAGACAAGGGCATGTACCTTGGTTGCGGGCACATCCCCAGCAGGGGTGTGCAAGAGGCAGCTGATCAATGTTGGTCATAGATGTTTCTAACTCTCTGTTCCTCCCCCTTCCTCTCTGTAAAAACTCAATAAAATATATATTTTTGAAAACAGTTCTGCTCTGGTGTTTCAGTGGCTATAGAACAGTCCTCAGCAAATATTGTCCAAGCAATTGTATATTTATAAGTCATAATTGAACTTTATTCTTAGAATCATACCAGAAATATATGAAAATCCATGAATTCATGAAAAAAGAAAACATATTGTAAACATTTGTGGTTATTAAGGTGCCAGGTAAATACATAGGAAGACACATTTATTTTTCCTCTCTTATGCAAATAACTTGAGTAATTAAATAAATGTAATTAGGTAAATTAAGTTTCTTGTATAGAATAATTCTGGAATACACATAAAGAATAAAAAATTAAATTGGAAAATAAGCATTTTTCAACACCTAATTAAATAACAAAACACTTAAGGAAATAACAAATGGCAACATTTATTAAAGACGTTAACTATTTAGATAGGGGAAATGGGAAGAAGCTACTACATGTAGCCAATGACACTTATGGCATCACTAGGTGTGTGCTTAAGGATATAATGCAATAAGATTTACATAGAGAGAAAGCAATAAATCAAATTCATAATGTGGGGTATTCTAAAGGACAAATAACCAGTCTACATGCACACACATATGTAAACATATACACAATAGATACAACCAGGAAATTTTAATGTGAACTGTGTTTTAGGTAATGTTAAGGGGTTTTGTTGATGGTGATGGGTTTGATACTAATATAGTGTCATGCCAAATATGTATTACTTTATTAATCTGATATTTAATTGTACTTAATTATCATTATAAGTGGTCAATATACTCTGCTGGGTGACAGAGAGTACACTGGGGTAAACGCAAGAAAGAAGGTGAAATCCATAACCTCAATAATTTTATAGGTCACTTAATTTTATAGCAATATAAATAAATAATTAGAATGTCACTTGTTACTGAGTTGACTGGAGTCCAGGGGAAGGATTTATTCATACTCTGAGGGTATCATAGTAGGCTTAAGACAAAAATAAGCATTTACCAGAGTTAAATGATAAGAAACTATATTCTAGGTAAAAATAACCTCTTTAGAATGCTATTTTCATGAAAGAAACACAAGAGTTAATGTTCCTATACATACAATTGTTATAGGGAATGATTGCATCATGGAGATGAAATTAAAAATAGTCACATAAAAATTATTGTCAAACTCCTATTTTTTCATGAGCTGAATCAATTTTGAAAGAGATAAATTAAAACATAAATTTCTCCCGTGTGAAAGACCATTTACAATGTGCCAAGAGCATTGTGATAACTACACATATATTCTATGTAATTTTTCATACTTTACATATGTGCTAGTCATTGTTCTAAGTTACATGAACAAAACTTCATAAACTTGGTAATTTTATCTCTCATTTCCATTATACAGATGAAGATAAAGAGCCATAGAGAGCTTAAGAATTTTTCCATGGAACAGACTGACAAAGGTCAGAGGGGAAGGGGATTGGGAGGGATTGGATGAGAGAAAGTAAAGAGATTAATTAGCCAAAGAACACATAGGCCATGGACACAGACAATAGTGTGGTGATAGCCAGAGGGAGGGGGTGGAGGGTTGGATGGAGGTGGTAAAGGAGAATAGGAGAATGGGGGACATCTGTAATAGTGTCACAAATAACTACGTGAATGAATGAATGAATGAATGAACGAACGAACAAAAAACAAATAATAAAACAAAAGCCGACCAGGGCTTACCTCTGGTCAACAACAAACAAAAAAAGAATTTTTCCAGAATTATCAGGGAATTGTTTTTAAATATATTTTTTATTGATTTCAGAGAGGAAGGGAGAGAGAGGGAGTGTGTTAGAAACATTAATGATGACGTTTCTCGGGATGGAGTCTGCAACCTGGGCATGTGCCCCTGACTGGAATTGAACCCGGGACCCCCCCCCCACCCCCCCAAGTCCACAGGCTGACGCTCTATCCACTGAACCAAACCAGCTGGGGCATCAGGGGATTTTTTGTGGGTGGTATTGTTAACAGTATTACAGATGTGCCCCAATTCCCACCCCTTACTTTTACCTCTTCCTCCCAGCCCTTGTCCTACCCCAGGCCTTCACCACACTATTGTCTCTACCAATTGGTTAGGAATATATGTACATAAAGCCTTTGTTAGATTTCTCCCTATCTCCAATGCCCCCACTCCCCAAGATAGGTCAGTCTGTCTTATGCCTTCATTACTATCAAGGTTTGTATAAGTGCATTCTATGATGTTCACATATTGGTGAAATCATGTAATGCATTTTCACAATGCATCCTGCCTATAAGCAACACGATTGTATTTGGATCTGTTATAATAAATCTGAGCATGTATATAATTGAGCTGACACTTAGGATAATTAAGTTTTATTGATTAAAATTACTTGTGTTCCAAACACATTGAAGATGTGCCCTGAGCTAGCTAGGGTTAGTGTGTTTTTACTATATACAGGATTGACTATGATGTTATATGAAATTATGTCTTTATTTGGAGACTAAGTAAGGTTTAAGAAAATGTTTATGAGAGTCAAATTGACAAGGTCTGGACTTGAGATGTTTAATTTTATGTATCAACTAGTGGCCTGGTGCACAAAATTCATGCACTTGGAGGTAGCGGTGGTCCCTCAGCCCAGCCTGCACACTCTTGCAGTCCGGGAACCTTTGGGTGATGTCCGACTGTTGCCTTAGGCCAGCTCCCAATGGGCCTAAGCCATCAGTTGGACATCCTTAGTGCTGCAGCAGAGGCATGAGAAGTTCCTGCCACTGTTACTGTGCTCACCAGCCGTGAGCCTGGCTTCTGGCTGAGCAGCGCTTCCCCTGTGGGAGCACACTAACCACCAGGGGGCAGCTTCTATGTTGAGCATCTGCCCCCTGGTGGTCAGTGCATGTCATAGCAACACTGCTGTTGGATCAGTTTGCATATTAGCCTTTTATTATATAGGACTAGAGGCCCGGTGCATGAAATTCATGCATGGGATGGGGTACCCTCAGCCCATACTGCACCCTCTCCAATACAGGACCCCTCAGGGGATGTCTGACTGCTGGATGTCCCCGGGATCGGGCCTAAACCAGCAGTTGGATATCCCTCTCACACTCCTGGACTTCTGGCTCCTAATTGCTCACCTGCCTGCCAGCCTGGTCACTCCTAACTGCCCCCCCTGCCAACCTGATTGCCTCTTACTGCCACTGCGTGCCGGCCTGATCGCCCCTAACTGTCAGCCACTGCCGGCAAGGTCGCCCCCAACTGGCCCCTCCCTGCTGGCCTGGTTGCTTCTTATTGCCTCCCCCACTGGCCTGGTCACCCCTTACTGCCCCCCCTGCTGGCCTGGTTGCCCCCAACTGTGCCCCTATGCTGACCTGGTCACCCCTTATTGCCCCCCCCTGCCAGCCTAGTCACCCCTCACTGTCCTCCCTGTCAGCCTAATCACCCCCACAGGCCCCCTGCCAGGCTGGTCACCCCCAATTGCACCCCCCTGCTGGCCTGGTCGCCCCTAACTGCCCCCCCCCCACTGGCCTGGTCACCCCCAACTGCTGCCCCTGCCAGCCTGGACGCCCCTCATGGCTCCTCTGCTGGCCTGGTCAGCCCTCATGGATCCCCCACTGGCCTGGTCGCCCTATGCAGCCTGCTGTTCAGTTGTTTGGTCATACCTCACTAACACCCCTGCTGTCCTGGTCGCCCTATGCAGCCTTCTGTTCAGTCGTTTGGTCGTCCCTCACTAATCCCCCTGCTGGCCTGGTTGTAGGCAACCATCTTGTGAGGGCGTGATGGTCAATTTGCATATTACTTCTTTATTATATAGGATTTGACTAGGGAATAGGATATGCATATTACATATTATTTCTGTGAGAGTGTTTCCAGATGTGATTAGCATTTGATTCTGTGCTTGAATAAAACAGATTTTCCTCACCCAAATGTGGGTGGGTATCATCCAATCCCTGAAAAACCCAAATAGAACAAAATGGCAGAGGGGTGAGGTGGTATTTGCTCTCTGTTCTTGCCCTCAACTGGGGCTTACACCATCAGTTCCCTGGATCTCAGCGTTATATCAATACTTTCCTGGGTCTCCAGCTTGCATAGCAGATTGTGGGATTTCTTAGCCTCCATCATCAAGTGGGGCAATTCCTTATCATAAATTTCATATTGGTTCTGTTTCTCTGGAGCACCCTGATTAATACAGGCACTGTATGCTTATTTCAGATAGTGATATTTCTTATGGATTAGTTCTGTTTCTCAAAGATCCCATTTTATCAATACTAATGCCTTTTTCTGTAAAGTCTAGTGTATCTGCCATTAGTCTAGCTAGAACTAATGTTTTTTGGTTAATATGTTCATGTTACATAATTTTCCATTCTGATTTTTTATATTAAAACTTAATCATCATATAATTTTATAATTCAAGTGAAAATTAGTTTGAAAAATGTTTCATCCATGTAAATTCAGTATAGTTACTGATATCTACCTTCTTGTTACTTTTTATTAATTTCATTGACCTGTTTTTATTCCTTATATTCATTTTCATGTGCCTTCATTTGGGATAATAAACATTTATTATTCCATTTTACTTCTATTGATTTCTTTGTTATATTTAATTATTTCTCAGACATTACCCTAGAGATGACAGCATGCATTCTTACCTAAATTAGTTTTCAGATTATTAAAACCTTAGACTATTTTAGCTTAATTTATCTCTTCTTGTCATTTATGTTATTGTTGTTGTGCATTTCAATTCTACATATCTCAAAGTCTTCCTGAAAAAAGATGACTAATCTGGAAAGGCAGGGTTTAAAAGAGGTTACTGAATTGGTGGCTTATAAACCAGTAAAAGATGGCTGAGAAGAGAATGTGAAGTAAAAGGTGATAAAGGCAATAACAGCTAAATGTAGACAAGGATAATACTTTTCAAATTCAGATTACAAAACAAGCAAGAAATTATATTTATTGGAAAAGGAATATATCAAGTATTTTGATCACAATGGAAAACCTAATTCAATGTTTAGTAAATAATATCATGAATAATGAAAAATTCTAGTAAATTAAATAAGAAAAAAAGAACATGCATAACTAAAAATTTCAAATTATGACTGACTAACTTAAAATTAAAACTTTTTAGACAATCTGATTATAGTGATTATGCCATGTTGGGAAAAAGAGAGCACTACAGATGATAAATATATTCTAAAACATAGGAACTTACATTTGAGATATTCAGAAATAAACCACATTTATGCCTAGAACTTACATTTATGGGAGAATTATCTGTACGTTTTACAGACTCTAATCACATGCCAAGATGATTTCTCCTTAAAAAATATTGGTGATCTTTACTAAAAAAATCCTCTACGGTAAATAATTAATACCGTGTTTCCCCGAAAATAAGACAGTGTCTTATATTAATTTTTGCTCCCAAAGACACACTAGGTCTTATTTTCAGGGGATGTCTTATTTCCATGAAGAAGAATACGGTACACATTTATTGTTAAATGAAAATAAAGGAAATTTATTACCTGTATACAGTACAGTAGTACAGTAGTTGTCAACACAAAACAGACAAACTGTGAATCCTACAGTATCAAGAATTTACTCATTTATTCAATGACAATCATGTCATCATCTTCTGGAACATCATCATAACAATCCAATTCCTGAATTTCCTGGTGAATTTCTTGTGACTCCATTTCTTTCAGAATCAGTGGACCAAATCTCTCAAGTTTAGCAATAGCACTGTCTTTAAATGAGTACTTATTGTCAAGGTAGCCTGCTCGCAGTGCATTTGCAATGCAACTGTCAGTGATTTTCTCCCATGAATTCTTCACCCAAGTCACAACTTCTTGCAGTTTAGGTTTCACAAAGTTTCCACGCTGATTTCTCTGCATTCTATTTTCAATGTAGTCATTAATTTCCATGCGCAAATTGTCTTTGAATGGCTTGTTTATTGCAATATCAAGAGTCTAGAGATAGGCTGTCATTCCTGCAGGAATCATTATCTGATCTATTTTTCTTTCGTGAAGAAATGTCTTCATGTCTTTAGCGCGGTGAGTGCTGGCTGCATCCCAGACAAGCAGACCTCTTTGGCTCCCTCGCATAACAAGCGGCAGCATTAAATCGACCCACTTCCTTATAACTGCATGTGTGGCCCAGGCTTTTTCAGTTTCAAGAATAAAAACGCCCAAAACACGTTCAATCTTTTCCTTCTTGCCCTTAGAAATGATTAAAGGTGGGATTTTAGTGCCATCCAGACGAACTGCCAAAATACAGGAAACACGTTCACTTTGGTAAGCAGTGGAGGGAATGTATGCTAAGGAGGCACCCCGCTGTTCAATTGTTGTTTGAGATGATTGGCCCATAAACACTGCAGTTTCATCCATAGCAATCATGTTGGAAAGATTGTATTTAGAGAAGTCAGCATCATCAATAAAGGACTTGAATGCAAGTGCTCGCTTAATAACTTGAGTATCTTCCAACCTAAACAATGTTGTAGATCTTCTTAAAGACAGTTCACTTCGCTGAAGGAAATTATCCAGCCAGTGTTGTGATGCTTTGAGGTCTTCGGGGGCTATGTCAAACTGTGGTGCCATTGCAAGGGCAAATTCTTGAATCTGAGCCCTATTCACAACCAAAGCCTTTGCTCTCCTGTCAACAACCCATTCACAGATCAGGTCTTCCAGCTCGGAAAATAATGGTTGCCAACCTGATCCACACTTGCGCTTTTTAGCATTTCCCTTGTCCACTTGTTCATGAGGTTACCATACTCTGCTCACCATTTTCGGACCAATCGGATACTCAACATCTTCTCTTTGCAGAAAGGAGTAAGATTTTGGCCCCAAGAGTCTTCCACGATTCCTTTCTTGTACTCCACGGAGTAGCTTTTTCTTTTTGTGCTCATTTCTATGGGTAAAAAAAAAGGAATTGGGGTATCAAGGTGGGGGGAGGGGGATCACTCAAAATGGCACAGGAGAATCAGAGGGGGGATTACCATTTTAGTAACCCCTTTTGATCCTCCTGTGTCATTTTGATTGTCCCCTCTGATCCTCCTGTTTCATTTTGATTGCCCCCTCTGATCCTCCTGTGTCATTTTAAGTGATCCCCCTCCCCCCACCCCTGTGCCACTGAACACCTTCACCAGTATCCCTCCTACCCCTTTATCAGACATTTACCCCCTGGGGCCTGCCTGGGGACTGTCACTGGGCTTGCTGGGGCCTGGATCTGGACTGGAGCAGGGTCTGCCACTGACTGAGAACCTTCAGTCATGAAGGCGGCCGCGAGCATCAGGTACTGTCACCAGAGACAGACCAGCACTCACCACCTTCGCCGCGTCCCGTCCGCTCTAATCCTCCTGTTCTTCTACACGCATCTGAGAAAGTCTCCTCCTCTCTCCCGCCCCACGCTCGCTCACCACTCACTCCGACCTCCACTCCGGTTCCACACAGCAGTGACGTCAGGACTCCGCGTAACGTCACTGGTTGCTAGACGCCAGTCGGGGCGGCCCTAGCGACCAGTTTACGGTAAATTAATTTTCATTCCGAAACAGAGCCTGGGCCTTATTTTCGGGGGATGCCTTATATTTCACTCAGAAGGAAACCTGTAAGTAGGTCTTATTTTCGGAGGATGTCTTATTTTCGGGGAAACCCGGTAGATGGTAGACATTTAAATATCTATTAAGTAAAACATTTCAGAATAGCTCAATGATAAATTAGTGGTTTACCTTAAATGTTATAAGCAAACTCATCCTTATTGAGATATAACAGAATCAAAATTAATCAGAATAGTAAGAGAAACTCAGGTTTTATTTTTATTAGATTGGCTCAAAATTATACATACATATTTTTTCTCATTTCCTTGCTCTTAAAATTTCTAAAACTTTGATAATGTTTTAGGATTATTAAATCAACTTTATCAAAATGGATATACAAACAAAATTATCAAGAAAAAATATAATAAATTGTTTAAGTAACCATTTTCCCTGAAATCATATCTATGATACAAATATATTTAAGATCCTGTTCATTCTACAAATGCTACATAAACTTATATAATTGTCTAGTCAAGAATATACTATATAAAGTTTTCTTCCTTCCTATCTTTTATTTCATTTCTTTGCTATTTTTCAAATATTTCTTATAAATAACTAGTTTTATAAAATGTACTTTAAAACAAAAATCATATTTTTAATAAACAAACATTTTCAAAGATGAGCATCAACACTCTTGCAAATCTGTTACAGTTTCCTTTTAATTATTTTAAATAGAAAGTGCACCAATCAGTAGTATTACAGAAAATATAAATGAATATTAGTTTTAACTAGGTTACCAATGATCACAAATAAAGTACAGTAGTAAACTTTGCATTGCATGCAACATTAAATATAGTTCAAATTAAATAATATTTCATAGTCTTGACTAATTAGAATTGAAAGACCAAAAAAGACAGATTAAAAATTTAGTTCAATTTCTTTTACATGTCCAGAGGGAAAGAAAATGAGGTCAGAAAAAATATCTCTATTAAAGAAAGTAAAGAAAATTAATGTAGAACAATGATTTCTATGAAAATAAAGCTTCAAAGAGATAAAGGTAAACATCCTAGAAAAGAAAGGGGAAAAAGGAGAAACTATGTATGGAAGATACTATTAGATATATTGTTATTATTAGGGCCTCCTTTGTTCATTTCTTTTGTATAGGGAGTGCAATAGGACATTCATTTCTTTGAGAAAAAAATAACCCTGTGGATCATACTCATGAAGGCTTTTTTCACTTGTTGGTTCCGTAAAGTGTAGATGAAAGGGTTCAAAAGTGGCGCAACTGAAGTATTGAGCACGGAAATTCCCTTGGAAAAAGATATCTTTTCTTTGACTGATGGATTAACATACATGAAAATACAGCTGCCATAAGAAAGGGATATCACAATCATGTGAGAAGAACATGTCGAAAAAGCTTTTTTCCTCTGACTAATTGAAGGGAATTTTAAAATGGTCAAGGCAATAAAGGCATATGATATTATCACCATTATCAATGTGATCACAAGTGTCACCAAAGCAGAGATGAATCCCATCAGCTCAAGAGTCTGTGTGTCTGTGCAGGAGATCTGCATAAGAGGAATAGAATCACAGTAGAAATGCTCAATAATATTGGAGGCACAGAAGTCAAGGTCCAGGCCTAAGATGAGTGGTGGAAAGATGACCAAAAATCCAGCAAGCCAACAACTGAGGACAAGCTGTGTGCAGATTTTATTGCTCATGATGACTGTGTAATGCAGGGGCTTACAGATGGCAACATAGCGGTCATAGGACATAGCTGCCAGCAAGTAAAATTCAGATGCTCCAAAAAGGAAGGCAAAAAACACCTGAGTGAAACAACAATTATAGGAAATGGTTTTGTCCCCTGTTGCCATAGTAACCAAAAATTTAGGAATGCATGTGCTAGTATAGGAAATTTCTAAGAAGGAAAAATTCCGAAGGAAAAAATACATGGGGGTCTTGAGGTGAATATCCACCAGGGTGAGTGTGATGATGATCAGATTGCCAGTGATGCTTAGCATGTAAATGAGAAGCAGGAAGATGAATAACACAACTTTGCATTGTGGGTCATCAGTCAAACCTGCCAGTATAAACACTGTCACTGCCGTATTATTTCCCATTACTATACTTGCTATATCTGAATAGGGACAAAGAAGAAAATGATGGTCCCAATGGAAAAATAACCACGATAACTAGTGTTGAAAGTCAAGTTAGCAAAGTGATGTTTCAGATAGAAAAATACATTGCTCTTTTATGTTTTAAAAATGGGTGTTGGCAGGGAAAAATAGTTAAAACTGTAGTTTGAAATTGTACTAGAGAATAACCTATATAGCAATAGTAATTGTTGATTGTTTTTGTGTGGGTAAATTAGAGGGATTAGAGAGACTTTCAAAGCATAGGGAAATGGTTTTTCTCTTTTGCTATTACGCAAGAGTCGGGGTAGCTTGCCATTTCCTGTCTGAATAAGAAATTTTCATGCTGGAATCAAAATGATGTCACTACAAGCTCATATTTTGCCTCACACATACACTTACCACAAACCTAGCCATCATCAATAAACAGGTTTAGTATACATTTTACTATTTTACTCAACTAAGTAAATTCAAATGCCTGATTCTTGTCTCATTTATTTTCATGGTTAATGAGATCCAATTCCAGGTAAGTGATTAGGAGGTATTGGGGGGAAAAATTCTGTTCGCGATAGTATGTCCATCCCCTCAATCTCTGTTGTAAGCCAGAATTTACCAATTTGTACCCCAGAACAAAATCAGCAAGCACAGTCTGGTAATGTCAGTCTGTGTAAGAAGAAACTACAGTTTTGTTTAGTAAAAAGTGAGAATAAGAAATATAAAAGCAGAGAGAAATCGCCGGGGCTGGGTAGGTCAGTTGGTTAGAGTGTTATCTTAATACACCAAGTTTGGGGGTTCAATCCCCAGTCAGGGCAGGCACATAGAAGAATCAACCAAGGAATGCATAAATAAGTGGAACAACAAGTCGATATTTCTTTCACCTTCTTCTCTCTCTCTAAAAACAATTTTTAAAAATTTATTTAAAAAAGATGCAGAGATAAGCATATAAATATGGATTCATTAAATCATACGAGATGAAAAGAGTAAAGAGAAAGATAAGAACAAAGATAAAGCTTTATGGGAGCCTAGAGAGGTAAGAAAGGTTTTTGAGAGATAGGATAGTGAATTTGAGGGGAAAAGTAAAAAGAAGATTAAAAATATGTAAATTAGTAAGTAAAAATTGTAAAGAGGAACTATTTACCAATGCAACTTCTCTCCATCTGCTGCCTTTCTTATACTTACCTTTTTGTTCTTTGTCTAAAATACAGACTGAAACAGAAACAGTTTTGAGATCATCATAGCCTGAAAGAGAAGAGGATTATTTGGCAAATTTCAAACACATAATAAATCACAGAAGAGTGTGACACAAATTTTAAGATGTATATATTTTCTTATCATAAAACTATTCAAATGTTTGGCAAACACACAGTTAAAGAAATATCTATAGATGACTAGTCTCAACATGAGGCATATATTAAGAGAGACAGATTGTTCAGGTTTGCACAGCTACTAAGTTGGACATCAGCATTAAGATTTCCAAAGTTGTCTCCTTAAAAGTACAGCATTTTGTACAAAGTACTATGGGCCAGATAATAGCTTATTTCTTTAAAATAAAAAAGTTTAATCATATCTCTACAAAAAATTCTTTCCTCAGTATCTTCATCATCTATCACATGAAATGATTAAGGCCTTGTGATTAAATAATGTTTTCTGTTTGAGAATACAAAAATTATTATTTCTAACTTATTTAAAACATGAATTATCATTAAAAAGGCATGTATAAAAATAAAAATAAACTTTTAAGGACAAATAATTGTTGGTTCAATAATATCTAGATGAGTTCACAGGAGGAAAGTTGGATTTAAAGTTAGGTCTTAGAATATAAAAAAATGAGAGAAGGTATTCATTTCTTAGAGAGGAAACAGCCTGAACAGAGATAAAGTGAAGAGTGATTTCATTAAAGGAAATTATTAGAGTTTTATTATCAAAATCATGTATGTTTAACATGTAGAGATTTATGAGTGAAAACAAACTAGCCTTTCTCCCTGGACATTCCTTCCACATGCAGATAATTGTGAAGCTGCCTGTTACAAAATTTTCCTCATTTACACAACTTACCATAATGGCAACACTGTAGAAAAGTTATATTTAAATCACCCAAATAAGAATTTTATCACGTCAAATAATTTCTTTGTCCAACTTCCACAGTTGTGCACACGAACTATCTCCCAACATACACTGTAACATAAACAACAACAAAGTTGACAAAATGAAATCATTAGAAGTCAGGCCTATGAATGCAGGTATATTTCTTTGTATTAGATATTGTCAATATTAGATAGATTTCAAAAAGAAAAAGGATTTCAATACTAAACATTCATTATATTTCATTTGTCTTCACCATTTTCCCTATGTTAAAATTTAAAAGGTTGAGGAGGAAATAAGGTTAAAGGTGAAAATAGAACAAATGTGAGATAAAATATACCTAACCGGAAACATTGCCATTACTTTTGAGAAATATTGTTTTCATCTTTTCAAGTCTACCAAAAACAGTTAAAAACTCACTTTTTAAAATAAGATATACCCAAGATTTATTCGGACAAAAAGTCTCTTGTTTCAATATTTAGATCTCTTATCATCAGCTGAACAGAACACACCAATGTTCCATTTTCTAAATGGATTTCACTCTCTTCTACAATCTATGATTTTGTTTTTAGGCCATACTTTAGAAAAAGTTTGATTAACTATTTTATTACAGATTTTTAGGCTAGTGAATTGAAATTTCCCATTATGTGTTGAATATTCTAAGTATTACAGATTAATCAACACTTGATCCCAGGTAGATTTATGTTTTCTGTGCTCTAAAGAAAAATTATGTAGTTTACAAAGAATTCTCATGTGGATATGAGATTCTTGAACAACATTTCCCAAAGCAAACTAATTTATATGTTGTTATAGAAGTGTTCTCCCCAGGCACTAAATTACTTTTAAAGTATAAATATATATTTTTAAAAATTAGTTTTTACTACGTCTCCAGAGAATTCAGTATATATTTCCCTAATAGACATGTGACCTACCACACATTTGTGCCTTGAAATCCAAGATAAAGATTTGAAAGAAAAAGTAAAGTTTATGTTAGTTAATAATAAAATGTGGGAATATGAGATGGACAATTTAGCCTGGCAGAAAATATTGTACCTCAAGCTAAGTGCACCATTCTTTTATAGTTCTCTAGACACACTTAAAAGAATGCCCTTGGCCATGCAGGGCCCTGTCTCCATCCTAAGCTCATTAGGATTGGATGTGGAGACCAGGCAAGGACCTTGAGAGGCCACTGGCAACCAGGAGCTGATCAGGCTTAAATCAGATGGGGGAGCAACATACAACAGATGCCCCTCGTTACAGAATTATAGAAACCTCGATTCAATTTAGGTCTTAAGTGAGATGACAGGGATGACTGAGGCTGTAGTTGGGACTCAAAACAGGAAAATTCCTGGCAGTTGTGAATAAAAGAGTCCAGGCCTCAGTCCCAGGAACCCCAAGTGCAAGCAGCAAATGGGATCTCTGCAACTCACCCCAGAGAAGTCCCCCCCCCGCTTTTTGGTTCCACCAGAGTCGCCAGAAAATGAAACTGGGCAAACAGTTGATTTGAGCCAATTTAGCAGAAGCAGGGTTGAATCACACATGAATGTTTATTCCAATTATGCTGGCAGGATGGGAGAGCAGCAGGTTATCCACAAAACTCTGCTCTACCCCACCCCCATAAGGCAGCTGCTTCTATTGGGTAAAAGGACAAAGGTTCCATGGGAAAGTGGGAATTATAGGCATGGGGAAGCAGACAAGGTATAACGGTTACAGGCTATAAGGATTGGGCGTGGGAGGGTCACAAGGGGAAGGCACCTCTAGGACCAGATTGTTTAAACAACAATGTTGTTACTCTTTCCATGATGATAGGCAGTTCTTGGGAAAGGAGGTTAACTCCCATGCCCGGGGGCATTCAACTCCCAGCCAGGTTAGAATGTGCTATCTCTAATCAGAACAGAACAAGTGGAGTTAACAGAGCCTAATTAATATTTCACAGAGCATGATTAATATTTCTTATAATTATAGCCAGTCTCCACTCTTCTATTTCTGCTCCTAGCACCTGTACTGAAAGGTCCCAGGTTTGATTCCTGTCAAGGGCAAAAATATGAAATCAAAACTTTTTAGAATTTAACTATGGATCTTAATTCATTATATACTGGTATAATTTTATTTTTATGGAGTTAATAATTAAAAATGAATGGATTACCTTTGAATTTCAAACCAATATTTTATCTAACTTATTTCTCAAATGGAAACATGTGAAATTAATTACAAACGTCTAGAAGTTTTATTGTAAGGATAAAACTCACACAACTATTTTGGATTTTGCTGGTCAATTTCAAAAACTGAGTTGACTTCAATGGTGATTTTTAAAATAGTTTCTATTGCATAGTTCTGGATCATATGTTCAAAATCACAGAGTATTACCCTATAAATGAGTCTGTTTGTGAATATGGATACTTTTATATATTATTCCCAGGTTATAAAACTATTCATGTAGTTTCTTATTTTTGTATCTTTTTATTTCTAGAATTTGAAATCTCAGAAGAGAAATGGAGAATCATACAAAGCAGATAGAGTTTCTCCTTCTGGGACTGACAGATAATTCACAGTTACAGATTGTAATTTTTTTCTTTCTATTTCTGAATTATATGTTGAGCATGATAGGAAACTTAACCATCATTGCCCTCTGTCTACTGGATTCCCATCTCATGACCCCAATGTATTTCTTCCTCCGAAATTTCTCTTTTCTGGAAATTTCATTCACAAGTGCTTGCATCCCCAGATTCCTAATCACCATTGTAACCAGAAAAAAGACCATTTCCTATAATGGTTGTATATCTCAGTTATTTTTTTACATATTCTTGGGTGCTACAGAATTTTTCCTTTTGGCGGCTATGTCCTATGACCGCTATGTTGCCATCTGCAAACCTTTGCATTATACGTCCATCATGAGCAGCAGAGTTTGTCATCAGCTTATACTCAGTTCTTGGGCAACTGGATTCCTGGTCAGTTTCCTTTTATTGATTTTGATTCTTAATTTGGATTTCTGTGCTTCAAATATAATTGATGATTTCATTTGTGACATTTCTCCTGTCTTGCAGCTTTCTTGCTCAGACACACACTTAGTGGAACTGATTACTTTTTTCTTAGCTGTGATGACCCTTATTGTCACATTGTTACTAGTAATCCTTTCTTACTCTTACATCATCAAGACAATCCTAACATTCCCTTCAGCTCACCAAAAGAAAAAAGCCTTTTCTACCTGCTCTTCTCACATGATTGTTATAACCATCACTTATGGTAGTTGTATATTCATCTACATAAGGCCATCAGCAAATGAAAGAACCACTTTAAGCAAAGGAGTAGCTGTGCTCCATACTTCAGTTTCTCCTCTGTTGAACCCATTCATTTATACTCTGAGGAACCAGCAAGTTAAACAAGCTTTCAGAGATGTATTTAGAAAGGTTCTTCCTGCTTTAGACAAGTAATATTATTTATTAAAAGAATTAACATAAAACATAAAGTAACATGGAACAAAACCAATTTTGCCTCTTCTAGTTTAAGAATTAATCTCTAGTAATTTAGTTAGATTTTTTTAGTTTACTCAAGCTTAGAAACTCTCTCTATTGTATACGTTCTGAATTTAATGTTCTTTTCTTCAAAGTGAAATCTTACTATGCTAGAAATATAGAATTGCAAAATTTATTTTCTCTAAAAGCATGTTAGAATAAAATGAATGAATAATTTTGATTTTATTATAGACTATAAGTTCTCTAAGAGCTGTAAATAAATATGCCATATTTTATTTAAAAGCCATGTTCTTTAAAATGTTTAGATAAAATGAAATTTGCCATTATGAAAAATGCTTAAGGTGCTTCAAGAGATTTTGTACTTTAAAATAATAATTTAAAGAATTATTTTATAAAGTGATCTTTTGAAATATCAATTGTCAACATAGTAATAAAGCATAATTTCCTTTTAAATGAATCATACATTTCATTTGTGTGATTTTATTTAGGTTATTATTTGGGTAGATTTAAAAAATTTCAATAAAAATAAAACATGATTTAATAGACAAGTAGTTGATTTCTCACACAAATTTTCAAGAACATATAAGCAAGTTTAATCTCTTGAACATGCCAAATAATATGTTAAATAAGCAGAAATAGATGATGAATTTTATGACCTGTTATATTATTATTAGTTTTTAATTCTGTGTTGTTTCCTGCTCTCAATGATATAAAATATCAGTTTCTCAAAATTCAAATGACTGCTTTAAAAATAAAACTGCATTTATTTGCAAAGACATATGCACCCCTTTGTTCATTGAAGCATTATTCACGGTTGCCAAGACACGGAAATAACCAAAATATCCTTTGATAGATGATTGGATAAAGAAGATGTGGTACATATGTAGCTGGACAATCAATGGGTCCATGCTGCCTGGTACTACTTGAGCCAATTTAGCAGAAACAGGATTGAATCATAAATGAGGGTTTAGTCAATGAGTCTTTAAAGGGCTAGTGATAACCAAAGGGCTGGGAATTTTCAAAAGCCTGGGGGTCTTCAAAGGGCTGGCAGCTCTGGTTTCTGCAACAAAGTTGTTAATCTTTCCATGAGAATAAGCAGCTCCCTGATGAGGAGGATGGGCTGCATTTTCAGGTGAGCTCCCAGGTCCCTCAGTCAGCTGCCAACCAGGTTAGAATGTGCCTTCTTTAATTAGAATAAAACAATCACAGTTAACAGAACTTGATTAATATTTCTTACAATTATAGCTGGTTCCTAATATTCTATTTCTGCCCCTATCACAGATACACGATGGAATACTACTCAGTCATAAAAAGATGAAATACTGCCATTTGTAATAACATGGATAGACCTTGAGAATATTATGTTAGGCATAATTAAGTCAGACAGAAAAAATCAAGTACTATAAGATTTCATCCCTATGTGGGATATAAAACTTAAAGCAACAAGTGAAAAAACTGGAAAAACAAACAAAAAGTCATAGACACAGACAACAGTATAGTGTTTATCAGAGGGAAGTGAGCGGGGAGGTAGTAAAGGGTAAAGGGGATCCAATATATAGTAATGGAACATTTGACTTTGGGTAGTGTGCACACAATGCAATATACAGATGGTATACTATGGAATTGTACACTGGAAACCTGTATAATTTTATTAACTAACTAGAGGCCTGGTGCACAAAATTCATGCACCGGGTGGGGGGTGTTCCTCAGCCCAGTCTGCACCCTCTCCAAACTGGGACCCCTCAAGTGCAGTCAGACATCCCTCTCACAATCCAGGACTGCTGGCTTGCAATTGCTCACCTACGTGCCTGCCTGATTGCCCCTAACTGCTTCTGCCTGCCAGCCTGATCACCCTCTAACCACTCCCCTGCCAGCCTGATCACCCTCTAACCACTCCCCTGCCAGCCTGATTGACGCCTAACTGTTCCCCTGCTAGCCCTATTGCCCCTAACTGCCCTCCCCTACAGGCCTGGTCACCCCTAACTGCCCTCCCCTGACAGCCTGGCTGCCCCCAACTGCCCTCCTCTGCTGGCCCAGTAACCCTTAACTTCCCTCCCTGGCCAGCCTGGTCTCCCCTAACTGACCTCCACTGCAGGCCTGGTCACCCCCTACTCCCCTCCCCTGCAGGCCTAGGTGCCCCCCAACTGCCCTCCCCTGCAGGCCTGGTTCCCCCCAACTGCCCTCCCCTGCAGGCCTGGTTCCCCCAAACTGCCCTCCCCTGCAGGCCTGGGTCCCCCTCCAACTGTCCTCCTCTGCAGGCCTGGTCACCCCCAACTGCCCTCTTCTGCAGGCCTGATCACCTCCAACTGCCCTCGCTTGCAGGCCTGGTCCCTCTCAACTGCCCTTTCCTGCTGGTCTGATTGCCCACAACTTCCCTCCCCTGCTGGCCATCTTGTGGTGGCCATCTTGTGTCCACATGGGGATGGCCATTTTTGACCACATGGAAGCAGCCATCTTGTGTGTTGGAGTGGAGGTCAATTTGCATATTACTCTTTTATTAGATAGGATGTCATCCTAATAAATTTAATAAAAAGAAAAAAATGACAAAACTGTCTTATTTCCTCCAAAACTTGAGTAGGAAATTATATTTTTCTTCTTTAAGTGTTAGCTCTTAGAACACAAAGATGCCACAACTCTTATATAGTTGTCCTAATGTAGATGCCATTATAACAGTTGGTTTAAGCCATAGTGGTGATTAAGCTATTAGCACAAGATTATCTTCTATGTGTGCCAGTGATATTTGTTCTTGTCTATGTTTAGAGTTATCATACATTTCCCTAGTCAATATTTTTAAAAATATTTATTAATTTTCATGACAATAGGAAAATATGAATGGGTTAACTAAAGTTTATTACTAGATTATCAGTGGACTTCTATTTTCACAATAACATAATAAGAAAAAGATCTTTAGAAAGATATATGCAGTTAAAAAGACTATTTCTCAAACATAAAGATAATGATTGTTGCTGCCAATATGCCTAGAATAACTGCAGGATGTAAATAGATGGAGTGGTATGCTGCATAAACTCCCCATAAGTTTTTGTTATCTGTACAGCCTCATTAGATAAGAAATAAAGCAATGTGTTGTGTTCTGTATTCCACATTCACCTCTGTGGCAGATAAGATTTTCGTAAATGACAGTAACACAACAGTATCTTCCATCCAACATTCTCTTACTATATGACTTTGACCCTCCTTCCAAGAAGAGATAGGGTAAATTGTTTCTCTTGAATTTGGGCAGAAGCTAGTGACTACGCCAACTAGTAGAGCTGATGTCATGTGATTCCAAGGCAAGATCATAAAACGAATACATTTCCTGTCTAGATCTCTTTATTTTGAGACACTTATCCTTGAAATCCAACCACCATGCTGTGGAAAAACCACAAACTGTCTCTAAGAAGAGAACACATAGAGAAGTGCATATTAAAAAACCAAAAACTGAGGCCTCAAACTAACAACTAGATTCAGCTGTAAGACATGTGAGGGAGGTGTTTTAAGGTGACTCCAGTTTTCAGTCTTCCAAGTTTTTCATGTGAGCCCTCAGACATCAGGAAGGAGAAATAAGACTTGCTATACCCTCTGTATAAATTCCTGACGACAGAATCTGTGAGCATAGTAAATGGTTGCTTTATGCAATAAAGCATTGAAGTAGTTTTTAATAGTGGTCTCTGACATATAGGCGCTTTCAATAGACAATTTTTTTTCCTATAGAAATTATACCAAAAGTAATTCACATCTCAAAGTAGTAACATGCAATCAATTAATCTTTCCAATTAATAGAAATATAGCTTATATTTTTCAAAATTCACCAAAATGGATACTTAATATTTGTGCATTTCAGTTAATATAAATTTTACTTAAGAAAGCATTGTTAAAAAATTGAATTCTAGATATTAGCTTATTATAGTGGTATGGATTATCAATTCTGTAAATGCTTTGTTATACCCAAGGCTTATGCAAGTTGGCATTGAAGAAAATGATACTGAAGTTTGTCATCCTAAGAGTAAGAAATCACAAGCACAGACAGAAAGTTTTTAAAAGTACTCTGTATAGTGTTGTATTAGAATTAGAGGTATCAATATGAACACATCATATATATATATAAATACATACATAAATGTCTATATACAGTATATATGCACACTGTCTTCTGAGAGGGCTTACAAGCAACAACCCACCAATATAACTAGTACCCACATCTTGGTTTTTAAATATCATTATTAACTGAAAGAAATCTGAGATTCTTGGAGAAATGGTTGTCTTAGGGCTAAATCAAGAAAAGTAAAAGAGAGCTTAAATTATTTTGTTATAGGGAAGTACTCAAAAACTTAGAAGTACATATAAACAAAGTTCAGAAGCTAAGTAAATGAGGTTCTGACTTAACCATATTTGAATAATTTTTATATCAACATAAAATGTTAATATTAATGGATTATAACTTATTGAGTAAACTAAGAATCTTTTAGTCAATTCTGCTTTACAATAAATAAATAATATACACTGGAAAAATATTGTCTTTATAGCAAAACTAGAGGCCCATGCACCGGTTGGGTCTCTCGGCCTGGCCTGCACCCTCACGAAATCCAGATCCCTCAAGGGATGTCGGAGAGCCGGTTTCAGCCCGATCCTCGGGCCAGGCCGAGGGACTCCACCAGTGCACAAATCTGTACACCAGTCCTCTAGTATGCATATAAGATCTCTGGTTAATCTCTTCCTGCCCTCCCTCCTCCCCCTTTCCCTCTGAGATTCATCAGTCTGCTCCATGTTTCCATGCCTGTGCATTGAGCATCTACCCCCTGGTGGTCATTGTACATCATAGCTACCAGCTGGTGGGGTGGTCGGCTAGTCTCTAAGGCTTTTATCTATATCGACTAGATATACTAACTATTCGATATAGAAGTAATGTTTAAGTTAGCAAATTATCAATGGGTGCTGAAACTAGTGAATGAAAGTTTCATGAGAAACAGGATATTTACATAGTCTTAAAATATCTCTTAACAAATTACATATTATTACATGAAGAAAATAGTAACTGTAATATAGAAGGATCTGGAAGAGACCACCTTAACCAAATGGTCAGTTTACAATCACCAGTGGAAAAACCAACATTATATGGCTCTTGATAATATAGACTAACAAGGATCTAACATCACTTCTATTTTATTCTTGCAAAAAAATCAAAACCTCATACTAACCTTGAAAAAAAATCTTATGAGCTGAAATAACATGTACTCTTCAAACATTTCAAAACAATAAGGTGAAAGATAGGCTGAGAAACTGTTCTAGATTAAATGAACTAAACAGAAATGAGAACTAAATGCTGAATTATGTTGGATCTGAAGAAAATAAAAAGATACAAAAGACATTACTAGGAAAAGTTATCAAATTTTAATATGGCTATGGATTAGAAAATATATCCATGCCAGAGTTTATGATTTTGACCATCATTCTTTGGTTTTTGCAATTCAATGATCTCAGAAAAAAAATACCCTAAGGTAGTGAAGTAGGTGGGCATAAAGAGATACAATGTATAGCTTACTATTAAATGGTTTAGAAAAAAATGTATATGTATATTTATAGTATAAAAAGTATACACATATAATATATACTCTGTACTATAAAAAGTATATACATGTAGTATATCTATACTAATAAGAGAGAAATATGGTAATTGACCATCACTCTGCAATGCCCACAGCCAATCAGGAGGGAATATGCAAACTAGTAGTACAAAGATGGTGGCAGCCACAGAGCCAGCCAGAGCAAGTGGGAGGTTGGGTCGCTCCCGGCAACAGAGGAAGCCAAGCTTCCCACCCGCCTGGGCCGGCCGCCGAAGGAGGGGCCTGTGTGCGGCGGCCACGGAGCAGACCAGAGCGAGTGGGAGGCTTGGGTCGCCTGAGCTGGCTGCCAAGAGAGGGGCCTACAAATGGCCCTCAGTCCCTCACCCAGGCTGGCCATGCCACTATCAGGGTGAGGGTCCCCACTGGGGGGTGTGGCCAACCTGCAAAAAGCCATCAGCCCCTCACCCAGGCTGGCCAGGCACCCCAGTGGGGACCCCCACCCTGAAGGGGGTATGGTCAACCTGAAAACAGCCCTCAGCCGCTCATCCATGGGAGCATGGCTGGCCTGCAAATGGCCCCAGCACCTCACCCAGGCTGGCACCATCCCCAGTGGGGACTCCCACCCCAATGGGGACATGGCAGGCCTGCAAACCACCACAGGACCCTCACCCAGGCAACCCCGCCCCCCAAGGAACCCCCACCTGATCCGGGACAACCTTCAGGGCAAAGCAGACAGCCCCCACCCATGCAACAGGACTCTATCTATACTAATAAAAGGGTAATATGCTAATTAGACTGGGACACATTCCAGGAGACTTTCTGGACATTCTTCTGGGCAAAGCCATGGTGGTGGGGTTGAGGTAGAGGTGATAAGGGGCCAAGAGGGGAGGGCAGTTATGGGTGATCAGGCAAGGATGGAATGGCAGTTGTGGGTGATCAGGCCAGTGAGGGGGCCACTTGGGGGCGAGCAGGATGTCAGTGGGGGGAAGTTGTGGGCAAGCAGGCCAGCAGGGGGGTGCAGTTGGGGGAGAGCAGGCTGATGAGGAGGAGCAGTTGGGGGCGAGTAGGCCAGCAGGCAGAGTGGTTAGGGGCAATCAGGCAGGCAGGCAGGTGAGCGGTTAGGAGCCAGCAGTACCAGATTGCAAGAGAATGTCCGACTGCCTGTTTAGGCCCGATCTGTGGGATTGGGCCTAAACGGGCAGTTGGACATCCCCCAAGAGGTTCCAGATTGGAGAGGGTGCAGGCCGGGCTGAGGGGCACCCCGCCTCCCCCTGTGCATGAATTTCATGCACTGGGCCACTAGTCTTATCTAATAAAGAGGGAATATGCTAATTGACCTCACACCATCACAAAGATGGTGGCACCCACAGCCAATAAGGAGGGAATATGCTAATTGACTGCCCCTCCCTCAAAGAGGGCAGCACCCACAGCCACAAGATGGCAGCGCCCAGTCCCCTCAGTCCCGCCAGGGCGGCACGCACATGGCAAAGCCTGGGCTCGCCACTAGGCAGGCCTGGCTGCTCTGTGCACCTGCCTCCAGAGTCCCCCAGTCCCCTCAGCCCCCCAGGCGCTGAGGGCCGGCCCGAGGTGCAGGTAACCAGGGCCGGCCAAGGTTTGCGCTCCTGACAGTGGCAGCAACAGAGGTGTGATGGGTTGTCGCCTTCCCCTGATCACCAGGTCACCTCCTGCCCCTGAGGGCTCCCAGACTGTGAGAGAGGGCAGGCTGGGCTAAGGGACACCCCCCCCCCTCCAGTGCATGAATTTTCATGCACCGGGCCTCTAGTATAGTATATAAAGTATATATATGTACATATGTATGAGAGAGGGGAAAAGATAATGATATGATAAATCACATAAAATATAAGCAATTATGACTCTAGATAAAGGGCATATGGAGTACTTTTAATATTTTAGGAACATTTAAGTTTAAATTAAAAAAAATGTTACATAAACAGGATTGCACTTAATCAACCATTCTCAAAATATAATATGACTAGTATGTTTGCCTTATAAATGCAGTCATGATGGACTATACCAAAATTACCAATTCAGTTCTTCATCTGTGAGTAGTTTACTTACAAATGACTGAAAGCTATTGAACACTGTGAACACTGCATCCATTTGCAGCTAGGGTTCAAGGTCTGGAGAAGGGGCTGATGCACAAATGGATATACTAGACAAGAAATATAAATTTAGAAGGCATGGGGAGCCAGGTGGAGACCTTACTCTCTAACGGAGATGCTCCCTGAATCTCCGGACCCATCACCTTTTTATTACTAGAATACACATTTGTCCTTTAGCAAAGCAAACAGGTATATCAATAGTAAGGTTTGGTAAACAATAAAGGATTATCAGGTTAGGGGATGGCCTTCAGCCATTCAGCCAGCAGCAGGGTAATATAATGCTGATTTTCAGCCCTTGCTGAATATCAAAGTCCATTAGCCTTCTAGCGGACTTCTTGCATAATTATGCTAACTACTTTTTGGTCTTAGCCTCCAGCATTTCCCCCTTTTTGTTTTCTTAATAAATTTAGGAAGGTATATGCCATTTGCAGAGCTTAAGTCCTTTTAAGACCTTTAGATTCAATGAAAAGGATTGAGTTCTTTCATGTCCTTTTAAATTGTTGTCAGGCATCTAAGGAACTAGTTTGCAGTAGGCTCCTTTCTGGGCCATCAGTTCTTTGAGTCCCCTTCCCAATCACTGTCCCCTGTGACATGACAGCAATGATATTCGAGTCCTGGATGGTGGAAAAATGGTGGGCAATGGCAATGCAGGTCCGACCTTCTTTGGCTTTGTCCAGGACAACCTGTGCCAATGCACAAATGCACAGCTGATGACCGCTAGCACGGCAAGGCGTCTTTACCATCCCCCATCTCTGGACTGTTTCTCCTCTGTCTTGTCAGTGAGTTGCTTGGGGCTGCTGCTATCTGTGGTTGGAGTAGTCAATCGTCTGCAGCCACAGGTACAGGATGAACAGATTCTCTCTCAGATCCATTGTTGAAGTTTTCACACGGGCTTGGAGGAGTTTTCTGGAAATATACAAGCATATCCTTGACCAAAGGTTAATAAAGGAACCCTTCCATATACCAGACTCAGGATCTTCCCATTTAACCAGACCATTTTTCTTTGGCTTATTCTGCCACCAGTATAATTCATTGGGTGTCTTGCCATCAGCATTACAAGGAAAAAAAATTAAAGTGAAAAATATTAAGGTAATTAAGGCTTGATGTAATTTACTTACAGGAGATTCCTCCACTATTCCCCCCTTTTTTGTTTCCTTCATGAGCCTTTTTCTTTCTTTCAAACAGAGCAACAAATTTGGTTGCTTTTTAGAAATACCAATAGGAGAGAGGTAGGCTGGCCAATACTGCAATGCATACATATCAAGTAAAAGTAACTCTCTTTATACTTATGGTGTCTTATTAATGGTGAGATTTAATGCTTGAATAATAACTTTTAGTTTACTTTGTAAATAGTAGTGGAAGAGATTTTAAAATTTCTTCTTTTTATTAAGCTTAAAATTTACTTTTAAACAGCATTCTTTTTGGCTAGTGCTCATTTGCATATGTATGCAAATTTTACTTTGGACTTTGTTAGAACCAATTTGCTCATAAAATATTGGCTTCTCATATAAATGAGTTTATATGAGACCTTGATTATGTTGTAAAAAGCTAATTTATTAAGTAATTAAAGTAGGCATCTTTATTGAAAAAGTAAAGTAAATGAACTTATACATTTGACCTATGAAGTACAAATGCTGTCCCACCCTCCAGCCTAGCTAATAAGCAGGATGTCTGAGGCTTCTTATCTTAAAATTCCATTGCTGAATAATCCGGTTCTGCTTAAGAAGTATTCAGCAACGTTGTCCTGCCAAGCTTAGAGGTTGAAACCTTTATAACATTTAAAATATATGTATATAAATAGAATACAGTTATTAACTTTTATTTGATAAAATTTTCCACATGATTTCAAGTATATTAAATCAGCCTAATTTAGTTCAAAAATATTTCTTTTAAGAAGAGAGAATAAATCCTTGAATCATTCCAGGACTCTTGAAATGTCCCAAAGCTATTTCTTGGTTAAAGTCTTGAAATTTAACTTGAAGACTATCAAATATATAGTCTTTTTGGGTTCAAAAATTATCTAATATACTTTTTGTAATTATTCTAAAAGATATTAAATTTAAACTGGTTTTTATATTAAAAATTTGGTTTAGACCATAAAATTAATTCTCCTTTTTAAATTAGGCCAATAAAATATTATATCCTAGGTTGAAATTTTACCACACATACAGTACACATAAGGACTACAATATATTTTGAACTACTAATTTCTCCAGAAAAAATGCAAGAATTATTTTTCTTAAAAATGAATTTCTATACTTTATGCATTTTTTTTTTATCACCACCATATAATTTCTCCCAACTTAATTTGAACTTTCAACTCTTTGAAGCCTCAAATTTCAGGTGGCAAGTTAAATATTTAGTATTTGTCAGATTAGTAATACCTTCACATTTTAAAAGATATATTTCAAAAATACAAGACATATTTAACTAGTAGATTCAATTCTGTCCTCTAAGTTTTTTATGTGAGGCAAACTCAGATTAATATTTCAGTATTTGTCATTTTAAAATACCTAGATATTTAATAATTTTTATTATTTAATTCAGCAAACTCCCAAGTTTTGAGTTACCAAAGACTTTGGAAAAGTATGTTTAGAAGGGAAGGAGGGAAGCAGGCCTCCCCATCACTCCGCTTGAATTTAAAACTGCCACATTCTTCCTTAGAAATAACATCTAAGGTTGCTGCTGCGGTTTCTCTGAGACTGGCCCTTTCCTCCAACAGAGAGCATAGCCAATATCCTCTTGAGTGACTGGACCTCCTCTATGAATATACCTATAATTATCACTGAAAAGGTCCACCACAAATCCTTCATTTTAGTTACATTTATTTATTTATGTTTTAACATTTTTGAGATTTTAAAGCCAATTATTATTACCCAAGGCATTTTCTTTGGCAAATTCTGTAACAGAGATAACTTACTGACTTTCAGTTGCTTTAATGTTAACCTTGGAATGCAGTCTATTATCGTTCAAGAACAATAATTAGTGTTTATTATGGAAACACTAATCTTGCTGCCTAAACCCAGCCTGTATATTTTTCTTGTGCCATTTTTGCCATCTTTTAAAGAAAAACAATCTTGGGTTTATTCTATAGCATCTGTAAAGAGAAGGGGCTCAGTCAAGAGGCCACCCAAAACGTGGCGGGGCGCGCCTTCTCTTAAGCTAGCACTTTTCCTTCATAGGTACAGAAATCCCAGACGTATCTCTTTAAATTGTGAGAAATGTCTTATCCATCCAAATGTCAAATGACGAACTAGGAAATAAAAACATGGAGAAAATGAGACTTTTAATAGCACTCTCAAGAGTGGGCGTCCATTTTACAGGATCACCAAAAGTCCTAGTAATTAATTGGCTGGGGCCTTTTTTTTTTTTTTTTTAACTCTACATCCCTTTGTCTCCTAGGAAATGTGCCATCGGACATGTGTCTCCCCATCCCCACATCCTGTTTTCTCTGGGGAAATTCAGTAAGTGGCCTGGCCACGTAGGTTTCTTTCCTTATTAAATTAAGTTAAAGGCATGCTTAATACACTAACAATAAATAGCAAAGACAGATAAAACAACAATCAACAGACAAGCGCCCATAACATATAGACAAGACTTAATAAATCAGAGTTCTTTTCATGAATTTTTTCAGATGTTTTACATTTGCCTGAGACTTACAGCCAGAATGCAGCCTAGATATTAGTTCGTTGTTTTTTTTTAATTTCTTTATTGATTAAGGTATTACATATGTGTCCTTATTCCCCCATTACCCCCCACCTCCCACTCATGCCCCCACCCCCTTGTTGTCTGTGTCCATTGATTAGGCTTATATGCATGCATATAAGTCCTTTGGTTGATCTCTCCCCCTTACCCCCACCCTCCCCTACATTCCCTGAGGTTTGACTTTCTGATTGATGTTTCTCTGTCTCTGGATCTATTTTTGTTCATCAGTTTATGTTGTTCATTATATTCCACAAATGAGTGAGATCATGTGATATTTATCTTTCTCTGCCTGGCTTATTTCAGTTAGCATAATGCTCTCCATCTCCATCCATATTGTTGCAAATGGTAAGAACTCCTTTTTTACCACAGAGTAGTATTCCATTGTGTAGATGTACCACATTTTTTTAATCCACTCATCTGCTGATGGGCACTTAGGCTGTTTCCAAATAGCTATGGTGAATTGTGCTGCTATGAACATAGGGGTGCATATATCCTTTCTGATTGGTGTTTCTAGTTTCTTGGGATATATTCCTAGAAGTGGGATGACTGGGTCAAATGGGAGATCCATTTTTAGTTTTTTTGAGGAAACTCCATTCTGTTCTCCACAGTGGCTGCACCAGTCTGCATTCCCACCAGCAGTGCACGAGGGTTCCTTTTTCTCTGCATCCTCACCAGCACTTGTCATTTGTTGACTTGTTGATAATAGCCATTCTGACAGGTGTGAGTTGGTACCTCATTGTCGTTTTGATTTGCATCTCTCTGATGATTAGTGACTTTCAGCAGGTTTTCATATGTCTCTTGGCCTTCCTTCTGTCTTCTTTTGAAAAGTGTCTATTTAGATCAGTTGCCCATTTTTTAATTGGGTTGTTTATCTTCTTTTTATTAAGCTGCATGAGTTCCCTGTAAATGTTGGAGATTAAACCCTTATCATTGATATCATTGGCAAATATATTCTCCCATGCAGTGGGCTTTCTTGTTGTTTTATTGATGGTTTCCTTTGCTGTGCAAAAGCTTTTTATTTTGATGTAGTCCCATTTGTTTATTTTCTCTTTAGTTCCCATTGCCCTAGGAGCAGTATCAGTGAAGAAATTGCTTTGGTATATGTCAGAGATTTTTCTGTCTGTGGATTACTCTAGTATTTTTATGGTTTCCCATCATATGTTTAAGTCCTTGATCCATTTTGAGTTTATTTTTGTGTATGGTGTAAGTTGATGGTCTAGTTTCATTTTTTTGCATGTATCTGTCCAATTTTCCCAACACCATTTATTGAAGAGACTGTCTTGACTCCATTGTATGTTCATGCCTCCTTTGTCAAATATTAATTGAGCATAGTGATTTGGGTCGATTTCTGGGTCCTCTATTCTATTCCATTGATCTATATGTCTGTTCTTGTGCCAGTACCAGGCTGTTTTGAGAACAGTGGCTTTGTAATACAGATTGATTTCTGGTATTGAGATCCTACCTACTTTGTTCTTCTTTCTCAGGATTGCTGTAGCTATTCGGGGTCTTTTTTTATTCCAGATGAATTTTTGGAAAGTTCGTTCTAGGTCTGTGAAATATGCTGTTGGTATTTTAATGGGAAGTGCATTGAATTTATAGATTACTTTGGGTAGTATGGACATTTTGAAGATGTTGATTCTACCAATCCATGAATATGGTATGTTCTTCCATCTGTTTATGTCTTTCTCTATCTCTTTTTTCAGTGTCATGTAGTTTACCGCATATAGGTCTTTTACCTCCTTAATTAAGTTTATTCCTAGGTATTTTAATTTTTTTGGTGTGATGGTAAATGGGATTGCTTTTTTAGTCTCTCTTTCTGTAAGTTCATTATTGGTGTGTAGAAATGCCATAGATTTCTTAGCATTAATTTTGTATCCTGCTACATTGCTGAATTTATTTATTAAGTTTAATAATTTTTTGGTGGAATCTTTAGGGTTTTCTATGTACAGTATCATGTCATCTGCAAATAAGGACCGTTTTACTTCTTTTCCAATTTGGATGCTTTTTATTTCTTCTTCTTGTCTGATTGCAAAAGCTAGTACTTCCAGCACTATGTTGAACAGGAGTGGTGAGAGTGGGCATCCCTGTCTTGTTCCTGTTCTTAGGGGAAATGGTTTTAGTTTTTGCCCATTGAATATGATGTTGGCTGTAGGTTTGTCATATATGGCTTTTATTATGTTGAGGTATGATCCTTCTATTCCCACCTTGCTGAGAGTTTTTATAAAGAAAGGGTGTTGGATTTTGACAAATGATTTTTCTGCATCAATTGATATGACTATATGATTTTTATCTCTCAATTTGTTTTTGTGATGTATCACGTTTATTGATTTGCAAATATTGTACCATCCTTGCATCCCCGGGATAAATCCTACTTGGTCATGGTGTATGATCTTTCTGATGTACTGCTGGATTCGATTTGCTAGAATTTTTGTTGAGGATTTTGGCATCTATATTCATGAGGGATATTGGCCTGTAATTCTCTTTCATTGTGTTATCTTTATCTGGTTTTGGTATTAGGGTGATGCTGGTTTCATAGAAGGAGCTTGGAAGTGTTCCTTCCTCTTGAATTTTTTGGAATAGTCTGAGGAGGATAGGTTTTAGTTCTTCCTTGAATGTTTGGTAAAACTCTCCTGTGAAGCCATCTGGCTCTGGGCTTTTGTTTGCTGGAAGCTTTTTAATGACTGCTTCAATTTCTTCCATAGTTATCAGCCTATTGAGATTTTTAGAATCTTCCTGAATGAGTTTTGGAAGATTTATTTTTCTAGGAATGTGTCCATTTCCTCCAGGTTGTGTAGTTTGTTAGAATAGAGTTGTTCATAATATTTTTTAATAATCCTTTGTATTTCTGTGGAGTCTGTTCTTATTTCACCTCTTTCATTTCTGATTTTGTTTATTTGGGTCCTCTCTCTTTGCTTCTTGGTGAGCCTGGCTAGAGGTTCATCAATCTTGTTTATCCTTTCGAAGAACCAGCTCTTGGTTTTGTTGATCTTTTGTATTGTTTTTTTGGTCTCTATGTCATTCATTTCTGCCCTGATCTTTCTTATGTCCTTCCTTCTGCTCATTGTGGGCTTTCCTTGTTGCTCTCTTTCTAATTCTTTGAGTTATTGAGTTAGATGATTTATTACCATTTTTTCTTGTTTTTTGAGGTAGGCCTGTAGAGCTATAAACTTTCCTCTCAGGACTGCTTTCATTGTGTCCCATAGTATTTGCATTGTTGTGTTTTTATTGTCATTAGTCTCCAGGATGTTTTTAATTTCTTCTTTGATCTCATTGATAACCCAATCATTGTTTAATAGCATGCTATTCAGCTTCCAAGTGTTTGAATTTTTTGGAATGTTTTTATTGTAGTTTATTTCTAATATTATGCCATTGTGGTCTGAAAAAATGCTTGATATGATTTCAATCTTTTTGAATTTGGGGAGACTTTGTTTGTGACCCAATATGTAGTCTATTTTTGAAAAAGTCCCATGTGCACTTGAGAAGAACGTATATTCCGTGGCTTTGGGGTGAAATGCTCTGAAGATGTCAATTAGGTCCATCTGATCTAGTGAGTCATTTAGTATTGCTGTTTCTTTGCTGATTTTTTTGTCTAGAGGATTTATCTAGTGATGTCAGTAGTGTATTAAAGTCCCCTACTATGATTGTATTGCTGTAGATCTCTTCCTTGATATATTCCAGGAGATTTTTATGTATTTGGGTGCTCCTGCATTTGGTGCATATATTTTTATCAGGGTTATATCCTCTTGTTGTATTGATCCTTTTATTATTATAAAGTGGCCTTCCTTATCTCTTGTTATGGCCTTTACTTTGAGGTCTATTTTGTGAGAAATAAGTACTGCTACCCCAGCTTTTCTTTCATTTCCATTTGCCTGAAAGATGTTTTTCCATCCCTTCACTTTCAGTCTGTATGAGTCCCCTCTTCTGAGGTGGGTCTCTTTTAGACAGCATATATATAGGTCCTGTTTTTTTATCCATTCAGCCACTCGATGTCTTTCGATTGGCGCATTTAGTCCGTTTATGTTTAAAGTTATTATTGAAAGGAACTTATTTGTAGCCATTTTTATTTTTTGTGTCTGTGTTCCTTCTTACCTTTTTATTTCTTCTTTTTACACCAGTCCCTGTAGCATTTCTTGCACTGCTGGCTTTGTAGTGATACACTCTCTTAGCATTTTTTTTTTTTTTTTGTCTGTGAAGCTCCTTATTTCCCCTTCAGTTTTGAATTATAGCCTTTCTGGATAGAGTATTCTTGGATTCAGTCCCTTGGTTTGCATCACTTTGTAAATTTCCTTCCATTCTTTTCTGGCCTGATGTGTTTCTGTTGAGAAATCATTTGATAATCTAACGGGAGCTCCCTTGTATGTAACCTTCTGCCTCTCTTTTGCAGCCTTTAAGATTCTCTCTTTGTCCTGAATATTTTCCATTGTAATTATGTTGTGTCTTGGTGTGGGTCTTTTGGGATTCATCTTACTTGGGACTCTCTGTACTTGCGTAACTTTTTTCTTTCCCATATCCGGGAAGTTTTCTGTCATTATTTCTTCAAATAGATTTTCTAATCCTTGCTGCTCTTCTTGTCCTTCAGCAGCCCTATTATATGTATGTTACTTCGTTTCATGTTGTCACAAAGCTCCCTTAGGCTTTCCTCCTACTTTTTAACTTTTTTCTCCAGTTGCTGTTCAGATTGGGCGTGTTTCTGTACCTGATCTTCTAACTCACTAATTTGGTCCTCTGCTTCTTCTAGTCTACTGTTGAAACTTTCTATGGTGTTTTTGATTGTAGCTATATCACTTTTCATTTCTTCCTGATTCTTGCATAGGTTGTTGATTTTCTCATCCATCCAATGTATGAATTTCATGATCATTACTCTGAATTCTTTTTCAGTCATGTTGCATGCTTCAATTTCACTAATTTCCTTTCTTGGCGACTCCTGATTTTCTTTCCTCTGGTGATTGTGTCATCTCCCCATTCTGACTATCACCTGAAGGTTCAAACTTCGAGTTGCGTGGACCTGGGCCATGTGCCATGGGAGCTTTGCACCACCCGAGTGTCACTGTAGTGCTCCAACACTAGAACGTGTGGCTGCCATGGGTTGGTGAGAACCAGGCTCTCCCAGGGTCAGTGTTACCAGCGTTCAGTGTGGTCTCGTTTGCACACGTAGAATCATGGACCCCGCCTGCACTGTGCTGTTGGCGTGTGCCAAAAATGAGTCCCCTAGCACATGCCAAGAGTCAGAGTTCCCCTGTGTCTGCACCAAGAATCGAGTATCAGAGTCTCTTTTGCCTCATGCAGCTTCTTGCTGAGAATCAGGGTTCCCGTGTGTGCATGCACCAAGAATTGGAGTCACTGGCTCTTAGTGTGAATGTGCTGTGAGTCAGGGATCCCAGGTGCACACAGTAGGAAACAGAGTCAAGTCAGTGGTGCTCAGTGCGACCTCTTGCTGGGAGAATCTGGGTCCCGGTCACCATAGGGGACTGGGTTGCACAGTAGCACTGTGGCGTGCCTGCACTGCTGAAAACAGACTTCCATGTGCGCTGCGGAAAACAGACTTCCATGTGCACTGCAGAAAACAGACTTCCATGTGCGCTTGCCCAGAATCGAAGTCAGGTGGCACTGCCGCCCTGCGTGGGCTTCAGGTTTGATCACCCGATTGCGTTGCAGGGAGCAGATTCCAGTCTCTGTGCTCAAATTCCCATAGCAGCACTGCGGTCCGTGCGCACACTCCCAAACTCCAATTCCCGTAGGGGCGCTGCGGCCCGAGCAAGGGGTGGGTCTATCAGTTACTATGGCACTATCCGCGATCCTGGGTGGAGGAGGATAGGCTCTTTTACTCACAGAAATCTGCGGCCGGGAAGTCTGGATTCTTGTTGTCTGTTGGTCTGAGCTGTGGTCACAGTTCTCTGTCCCCAGTGGCTGCAGGGTCCTGGTTTGCATCTGAGACGTGACTGGGTGGTACGGAGACCAGGATCCTAGTCTCAGGCAGCTCTTTTCTCAAGATGGCGTGGTCTCTGTGCCTGCACTGGCCGCCCAGAAGTGTCCGCTTTGTGCATGGGGCTCCGCCATCTAAGACTGCCCGGTTTGGCAGCCCCTTGGAGGACCTGCAAAATCTAACTGTCCCTAGCTCATACACACACACACCACACATGTCTACACTCTCCTCTATGGTTCCCTCACTCTCTCACACTCTCTCCCTCCCTACCTTCCTGCCAGTCACCATCTTCCAATCTTCGGAATTTTCTTAAGTGAGAGGAAAGATATCAGTACATGAAAACACTGAGCCAGAAGAGATGAGGACACAGGAAAGTGGGGGAAGGGCACAGATAAGGAAGCTAGGAGGTGTCAAAGAGTGATATCCACTTCACTTTTGCCTTGTGTTAGCAATCACTGGAGTTTGATTTCTAAGAACTCTGTCTGCAATGTAACCTAGTGGTGACCCATTCCACCTTAAAGACCTCCTGTCTGACATTCTACTTCAGTGGTTTATATAACATGGATTAGTATGTCAGATTGGACTGAATTAAAAATGGAACATCCAGCCATTTTTATTTGCTGCCTTATTGAGCATGTGGTAAAATAACCTTACCAAAATATTGCAGTAGCAGTAGGCACCCCTAGTACCAGGTTTACACAACTTCTCACTAAAAGGAAAAGAGCTCCTTAATCAAATGACTCACTCCAAGTCTGGGGCAGAACATGCTTTGAGATGAGTCGGGGACATCCTTTTGAAAAGAAGCTTTCAACAATGAATGAGTTACTATCTCATACAACTTAACTAAAGGAAGATAAACAATCCAATCAAAAAATGAGCAAAGAACCAAAATAGACACTTTTCGAAAGAGGACAGACAGAAGGCCAAGAGACATGTGAAAACATGCTCAAAATCACTAATCATCCGAAAGATGCAAATCAAAATGACAATGCGGTACCATCTCACACCTGTCAGAATGGCTGTCATCAACAAATCAACAAACTACAAGTGTTGGTGAGGAGGCGGAGTAAAATGAACCCTTGTGCACTGCTGGCGGGAATGCAGACTGGTGCAACCACTGTGGAAAACAGTACAGAGTTTCCTCAAAAAATTAAAAATGGAGCTTCCATTTGACCCAGTAATCCCACTTCTAGGAATATATGCCAAGAAATCAGAAACACCAATCAGAAAGGATATAGGCACACCTATGTTCATAGCAGCACAATTTACAATAGCTAAGATTTGGAAACAGCTAAGTGCCCATCAGCAGATGAATGGATTAAAACCCTGTGGTACATCTAGACAATGGAATACTATGCTGCTGTAAAAAAGAAGGAACTCTTACCATTTGCAACATCATGGATGGACCTGGAGAGCATTATGCTAAGCTAAATAAGCCAGTCAGAGAAAGAAAAATATCATATGATCTCACTCACTTGTAGAATATAATGGACAACATAAATTGATGAACAAAAATAGATCCAGATACATAGAAGCATCAATCAGACTGCCCAACCACAGAGGGAAGGCAGGGGTAAGAGATCAACCAAAGGACTTGTATGCATGAATATAAGCATAACCCATGAACATAGACAGTCGGAGGGGTGAGGACATGTGCTGGGGGAGGACATGTGCTGGGGGTGAGCAAGCAGGGAGAGGTCAATGGGGGGAAAGGAGACATACGTAATACTTTCAACAATAAAGAATTTTTTTAAAAAAGGTTTTGTGGGGCTAGCCTACAATATGACTACTATTGATCTTTGTTTATGGTATTCATTCCCTTGCATAGTTCCCTTCCACATTGTTTCAGGTGGTCTGGGTGACCAATAGAAACCAATGTGACTTCAAAGTCTAGATAATAAAAGACATTTCTGTTTCTTCTTTGTTCTCTTGGATACTCACTTTGAGGGAAGTGAGTAGCCATGTCATGATGATACTCAAGCAGCTCTGTGGAGAGGTGTATGTGACACAGAACTGAGGCCTCCTGCCAACAGTCAACGCTAGCTTGCCCGATACATGAATGAGCATATTAGAAACAGATTCCAGTCCCAGTCAAACGTTTGACAACTGAAGCACTAGCCAACATCTTGGCTACAACCTCATGAGAGACCTCAAGGCACAACAACCCGCATAATTACTCTGTGTTAGTCAGGGTTCAATCAGAAAAGTGAAACCAGTAGATAATATATGGATTTATTATAAGAAATTGGCTTATGAAATTGTAGGGGCTGGCTCAGCAAGTCTGAAGTCCACAGAATAGGCAATCAGGAAGGAAAGATCATAAGCAGGCTGGAACCCCAAGGACACATAGGCAGTCAGGAAGAGAATATGGCAAGCAAGCAAACAAGGTGGAACTCCATGGATGCAGGCAGAAGCTATTGTCTACAGACAGCTATTGTCTCTCTTGCTCTCTCACTCTCTCTCTAACTCTCTCCCCTCACTTACCCCCTCTCTCTGGCCTGAACCTTCTTTTACAAGTCCTTCCAATTATTTAAGTCATACTCACCAAGAATAATCTCCCTTCCAACTGGATAAGTCAGGCCCACCCAAGAAAATCTCTCCAATTTAAAGTCAACTGATTAGGGACTTTAATTACATCTGCAAAATCCCTCCACAGTAGCACATAGATTAGTGCTCAATTAAATAGAAGGGAGAAGGTGAGTATGCACACACTATGGAATGGTTGTGGCTTCTTTTCTATCCTCCAACTCTCATAAGACAACATCTCCAGTAGCCCACCCTGTCAAGAAACATACTAGAAAGCGATGTCTAAGGCATACAGTTTAGCCTAGCCAAGTTGACACACACCAAATTCTGACCCACAGAGACTGTAAAAGATAATAAATGTTTGTCTTTGTTATAAGGCTTTGGGTTTTTTAGATCATTTGTTACACAACAGTAGATAACTAATATAGCTTTGATTGAACAAATCATCTGTAAGCAAGTGTAACGGCTAATAAAAAGCTGTTGCCTAAGATTACTAGAGTTTTAATACCAGTAGATTTGTACTTACTAAATTAAAATAGTATTTGTGAGTGTATAGTTTTTGTGTGTAGATGTGGTTCGGGGGGAGAGGCTTATTTGTGAGTGTGGGTGAGTTTAGATACACTCTTCATCAGAATCACACTAGCAGAATAACAAAGTACAGAAACATGTCTTGATTGTTACTAAAACACCTCATGGGTCTTGGAAACTTGGCTAGGGGATATAGTAAAAAGACTTAAAAACCTAAATTAATGCAATCTTCTGACCCATGATGCCTCGACTCTGAAATAGCCCTACAAATTTAGGTGTGGTATAGAAGGGGACAGATTTTACAGTCAAACACACCTGGGTTCTTGTCCCAACTCTATCTCTTTCCAGTTATGTGACAATAGCCACTTAACTTTGTTACTATGGACAGACTTGTATTCCCTTAAAATTCATGCATTGAAACCCTAACCTCTAGTACCTTAGAATGTGATTGCATTTGGAAATAGGGCCTTTAAAGAGATAGTTAAGTTTAAATGTAATAAGAGTAGGCCATAATCCAGTATCACTGTTGTTCTAATAAGAGAAAGAGACACTAGGGGGACACTCACACAGAGGAAAGGTTATATGAGGACACAATGAAAAGGTGGTCATCTACAAGCTAAGGAGAAAGGCCTCAAGAGAAACCAAACTTGCCAATACCTTGATCTTGAATTTCCAGTCTCCAGAACTGAGAGAAAAGTAATTTATATTGTTTAAGCCATCCTGTCTGTGGTATTTTGTATGGCAATGCTAGCAAACTAATAAATACACTTTCTGAGCCTCAAATTCTGCATCTATTGCTCTAGGCTTTCCTTTAGGTGTCAGAGTCTTTCCGGGCTTAAAAACAGACAAAATGTGGTGAACACACAATACAATATGCAGATGCTGTATTATAGAATTGTACACTTGAAACCTACATAATTTTATCAACCAATGTCACCCCAATAAATTAAAAATATATATATTTGTTAAAACACAGTTTGGTCAAGAAAAAAATCTTAGATTTTATTAAAACAACTAGAGGCCCGGTGCATGAAATTCATGCATGGAGGGAGGGGGTGGTCCCTCAGCCCGGCCTGCACCCTCTCCAATTCAGGACCCCTCAGGGGATGTCTGGTCTAATTAACATATTACCCTCAGGGATGAGGCCTAAACCAGCAGTCAGACATCCCTCTCGCAATCCAGGACCACTGGCTCCTAACCACTCACCTGCCTGGCTGATCACCCTTAACTGCCTCTGCTTGCTGGCTTGATCGCCCCCTAAATGGTTCCCTGCTGGCCTGGTCACCCCCTAACTATCCAGAAGGAAGTCGGACATCCAGAAGATGTCGGGTCAACCCGTTCTAATTAGCATATTACCCTTTTATTAGTATAGATGAGGTCCAGCCTTGGGAGTCAAGTCTCATTCTAGTCATACCCAACTCAGCGGTTTTATAAGCCAGAACCTTACAATATTTTCCCAGTCTCCTCTGAGAAAACACCCCCTCCCAAAAGCCCAGGTAACAAAATGGGAAGGGGAAGTTCCCAGGGCTCTATTTGCTTTGATAATCCATGATTTAAGAGAACCAATTTAGGTTCTCCATTTTTCTTTGACAGTTACCTGCATCTTCCATATAAGTGAACCTGGCTCTTATTAGGAAAATAGGAGAAGAGGGAGGAGAAGTTATTGTTAGGAAATAAGATTTGCTAAAGAAATTACTTGAAGCAACAGAAAGATAAAATGAATAGCCATTCTGCAAATACCTGGAAATACATTCACAGCCATGCAAAGCCATTCTGCTTTGACATTCTTAAGGGAAAATGGAGAAAGAGAAAAGACAAAATTTTCCATCTATCAAGTTCACTTCCAATTTGAATTTCACACTAAAATTTCTCCTGATTAATAATAACTGTTTAAATTTACAATAGCTAAGATTTGGAAACACCTAGGTGCCCATCAGCAGATGACTGGATCAGAAAACTATGGTACATCTACACAATGGAATACTATGCTGCTATAAAAAAGAAGGAATTCTTACCAATTGCAGCAGCCTGGATGGAAATGGAGAGCATTATGCTAAGTGGAATAAGCCAGTCAATGAAAGAAAAATACAACATGATCTCACTCATTTATGGATAATAAAGAACATTATAAACTGATGAACAAAAAGATAGATATGCAGGCAGTAAAGCATCAAACAGACTGTCAAATTACAGCGGGAAGGTTGGGGAGGGGTGTGGGAGATAAGAGGTCAACCAAATGACTTGTATGCATGCATATAAGCATAACCCATGGACGCAAGACACTGGGGGGTGAGGGCATGTATGGGGGGCAATGGGAAAATATGTACACATGTAATACCTTAATCAATAAAAAATTAAAAATGAAAAATAATAATAATAATAACTGTTTAATCTTTCTTATTATCAACCTCAGAGGTGTTATAAAGACTAATGCAGTAACTTATAGAGCACCAGAAATGCTCAAAAACATCAGTCTCTCCTCCTCCGCTTAATGCAACGAAGTCAATTTCCTGTGCAAATCTTGGTATCCTTTGGTCTTCTGTATGTTTCAACACACACACACACACACACACACACACACACACACACACACACACACCTTAGCCTGGCATTTTTGAAGACTATAAATAACAAAAGGCTCCACCAGGCAATTCTATGAAGTGAGGCAGTTTCAAGGGGCATGTTGCTTCCTCACAAAGGCATTCACCAGAAGTTGTCTTCTTTCCTCACAGATCTAAAAGACCCTGACTCTAGAGTTTAACCACTGGATTCATTCCAATTCTGCTCTCTTCCTTCCCCTCCTTCCGCCATTTTCAGTCCTGACTTTAGCAGTTAGTTCCCTTGTCCAGGCGCACGATGCCTTGATTTATACCCGGCCAGTTTACCTCCCAGTGCCTCTCCAGGCACAGAGAAATGATTGAGTTTTGGGGTTTGAAACATACAGTTCAAACCCAAAATGACTTTAAATTTGTTCTTCTCAGAGAACGGCTTGACAGACCTTTACAAACACAGTTTCAATTAGGCAGGATCTCTGAGTCAATATCTTTTCCCTTTTTTTAAATAGGGTTTTTCTTTTTCTCCTGACGAGGGAAAGGTTTGAGAACAACATATAGTATTTGTTTGGCCCAGGAAAGTGGGGGGGGGCTGGAATTTATTTATGTCATTTTAAAAAACAAAAGCATTTAAATTCAGTGCTCAATACACAAAGAGATGCCTCCAAAAAATGGAATGGATGAACCTCAGCATAGTTAATGTTAGACTCTGGCAAACAGTCCAAAAGGGTGCTTTCCAAATCATGTATTTCTCTGGTGCATGGAGCCCATGGACAGAGAACATAGGTGGATAATCGGGCAGCAGCACAACTCGTTTCTCAGTTGGCAACCTTTCAAAGCCTTTTAAATCCTCACTAGCAACTGCCCTTTCCATTCCTCTTTCCCACCTTCTGGCTGGTGTCTCCAGCACACTTTGCCGCCTCTGTTCTGGTGGGCCTAAAAATTCTGCCCACTGCCTATATCAGGAAAAACACCTAACGCAGACCATCTGAACATAAACCACCAGCCATTTAATAGCATGGGGTCTCTCCTGGTATCCCAGTTCCTGCCTAATGGGAATGTCCTGTTTTTAGCTTGGACTGCAGGAATGTCATTTGTCGTGTGAAAGAGAGTGGAATAAAAATCCTTCCAGCCCTGACTGGTTTGGCTCATCTAGTCAAGGGCATTTACCTTGGTTGCAGGCACATCCCCAGTGGGGGGTGTACAGGAGGCAGCTGATCGATGTTTCTCTCTCATCGATGTTTCTAACTCTCTATCCCTCTCCCTTCCTCTCTGTAAAATATCAATAAAATATATATATTTTTAAAAAAAGTCCTTCCATTTGGTCAGCAGGCATATAAAGAGAGCAGAATCAATAACCCACCCAGAACTGAGCGCTGAGACAAGGCCAAACCCCTAAGCAGCCTGAGTAGGAATTCCCTAATTCATAAGGATTAACAGCAGGCTTTTTGCAGAGCCAATTGTATTTGTTTGTTTGTTTGTTTGTTTGTTTGTTTGTTTTGAGGAAGGAAATCTCTTTAGCAACATAAAATGGTATTTAACACATTGACTCTCAACTCTGGCTGCACAATAGAATCTCCTGGGGAGATTGTTTTTATGGAAATGCTTGGGTCCCACCCCAGAGAGTTTGCATTTTTTACTAAAAAAAAAAAAAAAAGCTCCACCAGGGATTCTGATGCACAGCTGTGATTGAGAACTGATTTAGGATGTGGGGAAAGCTTATAAGCAGAGATTGGAGCTCTAAACCCTGACTGCAGAAAGAAACCTCCCAGAGCAGGTCACCTGGCAGGTGCAGATGAGCGGGACGCCGAGAGCCCAGCAAAGAAGCCTGCACCACCACATGCTGTGCCGGAGCCCTACACATTTGGTTTTTGTATCAAAACTCTGCTGTGACTACATCCAGCTGGTTGTTTATACACTAGCTCCTCACTACTCAAAGCACTGAGACCAGCAGCAAGGGCGTACCCTGGAAGCTTGTGAGAAACGCAGATCGTCGGCCCTCCCCCTCCCCATCCTGCAGGATTAGAATCTGCATTTTAACAAGATACTCTCTGGTAATAAATTTGCTCATCAAATTTATTGAGAAACAAAGATCTCTCTCTTTGTGGAACTGACAAGCTAGTGATCCTTCCAGAAACTTATTTTCACAAGTTGATAGGAAGGATGGGTGGAAAGATTGCTTTGTTTGTTTGCGGTTTGGTTTAATTTGCTAAAGAATAAAGGGTTTCCGTGCATGAGTGTTTGAAGAGAAAGGAAGAGACAAGGACAATGGACGGTGTGGTGTTTTCAGTTCCAGTAGGGGGGAAAATGATGAAGTCAAAAGGTGAAGAAACTTTTTTCCTAGAAGACTCAGTGAGACCCTGGTCACAACGTAGTGCCCTTCCAGAACCCAGTTGATGACGTGCCACCGCTAAGACAGGGGCACTACTCTCCTCAGAGTAGCCAAATTGTTGATGAGAGAAGGTTTTTTTTAATATATTTTTATTTATTTCAGAGAGGAAAGGAGAGGGAGAGAGAGATAGAAACATCAATGATGAGAGAGAATCATTGATTGGCTGCCTCTTGCACACCCCACGCTGGGGATCGAGCCCACAACCCAAGCATATGCCCTTGACCGGAATCAAACCTGGGACCTTTCAGTCCACAGGCCGATGCTCTATCCACTAAGCAAAACCGGCTAGGGTGAGAGAAAGTTCTTAATTTTAAAAATCCAGGTGTTTTTCTTCTTCCTTCTTTCCCCATCACGAATAATCGCAGCCGCTGGTTTATCGCAGGGCGCCTCACTGGGCAGGGCTGGGTTGTGTCTTGTGCAATCTGACTCTGCTCACAGCACTCCTGGAGAGTCTCATTCTCCAGTGCATGCAAGCTCATTTCTTTCTCGTCACTGTGTTGGCACCAGCTGTATAGGAAACAGGGGTCTTCAACACCAGAGGTGGAGCAGAAACTGGGATGTCCCCAGACAAAGTCTATCATATACTACTGTGCTGGCTCTGGTCTACCTGGTAGGATCAATGGTTTCCACAGTTAACTTGGAGATATTAGAAACCTTACAGTCTGCACATAAGAGTAAAGCTTTACCTTAGGGAGGAGAAGATGGCTGCTGTTGGGAAGGCAGACTGCAAGATAGTGTGTGAGTGAGAAAACAAAGGGAGAGTGTGTGGTCGCACAGGGAGTATTTGTTGGTGAGTTGAGGGACAGCTATACTCCAGGAGATGGGGGGACTGCTGGACGGGGGTCCCCTGACCAGGCAGCCCCCACTGCTGCTGGGTTCCCTCCCGGAGCGACCGGATCGGACGTGGAGACTGCGCCATCTTGAAGAGGAAAGTGGATGTTGTTGGGAACCTGAAAAGCCCAGGGAATCTACAACTACAACACCCACCGAACAGCTGCGAACCTGAGAACATCGGTCCCCGAGTGGCGCAAGCACGCGGATTCAGAGGAGCTCTACATTCCACCACGGAAAGGTCAGATTTCACCTGGGATAAGGTGAGGTCTCTGGTCCCGGCAGGAGAGAGAAAGGCGTGCACTGAGGGAGCTGGAGGACTGAGGGAAGTCTGCGACCAGAAAAATCCGCTGCCGTTGGGGCTGGCGTGATCCGCGAATGTGGAAGGGGGTCCACAGAGCTGCTAACAGAAGGGAACTCTAAAAAGCAACCCATTTTGATCTGGGCACAAAAGGACATCCTAAAATTTTTTTAAGTGTGCCGGCTGCTTAGACCCAAGGGGGAAGAAGACTACACAGACTTGCACACAGCCCTGGAGTTCGCACACTTACTCTGGCTCTTCTTTTTTTTTCTTCTTCCTCTTTAAATCCTTACTTCTGATTACTAAGCCCAATACATAGGATCACCCAATTGGGGTCACTCTAAGAGACTGCAGGGGAAAGTTGTTTTTCTTGGGGATCAGAGCCGGGAATAATCATCAGAGAACCAGCTCTGGGGCAACCCACTCCACCAAACTGGTATTAAGTGCCACAGGGAAAACAAATCTAAACACTAGCTAGAGAGGACCTATAGACCTAGAGGTCAATTCAGAAACACTGCTACCCAGGGGTTGAATCACAAATTGACTCTTGTGTAAAAACAAATAAAGGAAAAGGAGAAATAGAGAGGTACTGCCTGCTTAAAAATCAGGACTGGCTTACAACACTGAGGAGCAGTGGAACGCAGGGAACTTCAAAACTGTCCTGACTAGGAAACAGGCGTGCCAAACAGAATGGTAGAGGAAGTGAATAACCTTCACTACTACACATTTTTATTTTTATTTTTTTCAACTCTTACTTAAGAAACTAAATTTTTTTCTTTTTTTCTCACTTGATTTTACCTTTTTAATTATTAAATTTTTATTTTCTATCAATATTACTACTACTACTATTTTACCTTTTTTTTAAAAAAAGTGTCATTTTATTTTCTCTTTATTTTACTTTGGGATTAGTATTCTACATTCTATTTTCATCTTTCCTTTAGCATCATTTTACTCTATCTCAACTTACATTTATGCCAATACTCTCATCCTCACTTTCCCCCTTTTGTTGTCCTGTTTCTCTTACCCTATTCCTGCTTTAGATTTTCCCTATTCCTTCTTTTTACCCCCTGTTAAAATTTCACCCTACTTATATATCTAACTTCCAATCCCCTGCTCCAAGACCATACATACCTCTCTCTTCTCTTTCTTCACTATCCAAAATTTTTTTCTCTCTGTCCTTTTGTTGCTATTTACTCAATTGTTGATTATGTCAATTTTTTATGCTTGTTTGTGAGATTGTTTTGCTTTTTCTTTTTTTGTTTTGTGTTTGTTTGTTTTTTGCTTTTATTTTCCCTCGCCTTGCTTGATATTAGTTGTTGTTTGTAGTTTGCATTCATCTCCAGATACTTGTTCCTGGCATTTGTTGGGATTAGTGGCTGTTCTATTGGAGTTTTCTCCCGATATATATTGTTTTTTCCCTTCTTTTTTCTTATTCTCTTTCTTTTCTCTCTTTTTTTTCCTTTTCCCAATTTCATTTTTGCGCTCCTTTTTCTTTTCTTTTTTTTCTCTTCCTCTTTCTCTCCTATCCTCTAATTCTCCTTTCTCTGGTGGTCATCTTTATTTGGGGTTATTAATATCGTGAATACATTTGTGTTCAGTGCCTTGTGTGTTGTACCTTATTGTATTGTATTTTGTGCCTTTAAATCAATGCAGGAGAAAGAGAACTACATAACCAGACACCTGGAGAAGAGAGACCATGGGGAGACAAAGAAACAGCCAGCATATGAAAGAAAAGCAGGCATCACCAGAAAAGGAAGTAAACGAAATGGAGGCAAGCAACCTGTCAGAGAAAGAATTCAGAGAAATGGTCATAAGGTGGCTGAAAAGAATGGAAAACAAATTCGACAATATGTGTAGGAACCAAGAGGAAATGAAGAAAAACCAAGAAGAAGTGAAAAATGACATCACTGCTGTAAAGAACTCAATAGAAAGCATCAAGAGTAGATTAGGCCAAAACCGGTTTGGCTCAGTGGATAGAGCGTCGGCCTGTGGACTGAAAGGTCCCAGGTTCGATTCCGGTCAAGGGCACGTAACTTGGTTGCGGGCACATCCCCAGTAGGAGGTGTGCAGGAGGCAGCTGATCGATGTTTCTCTCTCATCGATGTTTCTAACTCTCTATCCTCTTCCTTCCTCTCTGTAAAAAAATCAATAAAATATATTTAAAAAAAAGAAGAGTAGATTAGAAGAAGCAGAGGACCGCATCAGTGAGCTAGAAGACAAGGTAGAAAAAAATACCCAAATAGAGCAGCTTCTAGGGGAAAAAAAATTTTAAAGCAGGATGAGAGCCTAAGAGAACTTTGTGACAACTGAAACAAAACAACATTCACATAATAGGGGTACCAGAAGGAGAGGAAACTTAACAAGGAATAGAAAAGCTGTTTGAAGAAATAATGACAGAAAACTTCTCTGATATAGGGAAGAAAAAACTCACACAAATCCAAGAAGCTCACAGAGTCCCAAGCAAATGAACCCCAAAAGACTGACACCAAGGCACATTATAATTAGATTGGCAAATACCAACAACAAAATAAGAATCTTAAAAGTGGCCAGAGAGAGACAGAAAGTTACCTACAAAGGATCCCCCATCAGGCTAGCAACTGATTTCTCAACAGAAACACATCAGGCCAGAAGGGAATTGAATGAAATATACAAAGTCATGCAAATGAAGGGTCTGAATACAAGAATACTGTACCCAGCAAGGCTATCAATCAAAATTGAAAGTGAAATCAGGAGCTTCACAGACAAAAAAGGACTAAGGGAATTTATTACCACCAAACCAGCAATGCAAGAAATGCTAAAGGGTCTGCTGTAAAAAAAAAAAAAAAAAAAAAAAAAAAAAACAGAAACAGAAACAGGAAGCAAAGAAGGAACACAGGGGTAAAGAATAAAAATGGCAACAAACAAGTACCTATCAATAATAACTTTAAATGTAAATGGATTAAATGGTCCAATCAAAAGACATAGGGTAACGGATTGGATAAGAAAACATGACCCATATATCTGCAGTCTACAAGAAACCCACCTCAGAAAAAAAGATGCACACAGACTGAGGGTGAAGGGATGGAAAAAGGTTTTTCAGGCAAATGGAAATGAAAAAAAAAAAAGCTGGGGTAGCAATACTTATACCTGATAAATTAAATCTCAAAATGAAGGACATAAAAAGAGATAAGGGCCCTAACCGGTTTGGCTCAGTGGATAGAGCATCGGTCTGCGGACTGGAGGGTCCCGGGTTCAATTCCGGTCAAGGGCATGTACCTTGGTTGCGGGCACATCCCCAGTGGGAGATGTGCAGGAGGCAGCTGATCGATGTTTCTCTCTCATCGATGTTTCTAGCTCTCTATCCCTCTCCCTTCCTCTCTGTAAAAAATCAATAAAATATATTAAAAAAAAAAAGAGATAAGGAAGGCCACTTCATAATACTAAAGGGAGCAATCCAACAAGAAGAAATAACTCTGGTAAACATATACGCACCCAATACAGGAGCACCCAAATACATAAAAACAATTCCTGGAGGATATCAAGGGAGAGATTGACAGCAATACAATCATAGTAGAAGACTTTAATACCCCACTATCATCATTGGACAAATACTCTAAACAAAAAATCAGCAAAGAAACATCAATCCTAAATGACTCACAAGACCAGATGGAATTAATGACATCTTCAGAACATTTCACCCCAAAGACACAGAATATACATTCTTCTCAATGTATGGGTCATTTTCAAAGATAGAGCATATATTGGGTCACAGGCAAAGTCTCTTCAAATTCAAGAAGATAGAAATCATATCAAGCATCTTCTCAGATCACAGTGGCATGAAACTGGAAATCAACTACAATAAAAACAATCCAAAAAACCAAACACATGGAGACTAAATAGCATGCTATTAAACAATGACTGGGTTACCAGAGATCAAAGAAGAAATAAAAAACATCATGGCAACAAATGACAATGAAAACACTACAATCCAAAATCTATGGGACACAGCGAAAGCAGTCTTGAGAGTGAAGTTCATAGCTCTACAAGCCTACTGCAAAAAACAAGAAACAATGGTAATAAATTACCTAACCCAACAACTCAAAGAGTTAGAAAAAGAGCAACAAGAAAAGCCCAGTGTAAGCAGAAGGAAGGAAATAATAAACATCAGAGCAGAGATAAACAACATAGAGACCAAAAAGACAATAAAAAAGATCAACAAAACCAAGAGCTGGTTCTTTGAAAGGATAAACAAGATTGATTAACCTCTAGCCAGGCTCACCAAGAAGCAAAGAGAGAGGACCTAAATAAACAAAATCAGAAATGAAAGAGGAGAAATAACAACAAACCCCACCGAAATACAAAGGATTGTCATAAAATACTATGAACACCTCTATTCTATCAAACTGGACAACCTGGAGCAAATGGACATATTCCTAGAAAAATACAACCTTTCAAAACTCAATCAGGAAGAATCTAAACACCTCAATAGGCCAATAACTATGGAAGAAATTGAAGCAGTCATCAAAAAGCTTCCAACAAACAAAAGCCCAGTGCCAGATGGCTTCACAGGGGAGTTATACCAAACATTCAAGGAAGAACTAAAACCTATTTTCCTCAGACTATTCCAAAAAATTCAAGAGGAAGGAACACTTCCAAGCTCATTCTATGAAGCCAGCATCACCCTAATACCAAAACTGGATAAAGACAACACAATGAAAGAGAATTACAGGCCAATATCCCTCACGAACATAGATGCCAAAATCCTCAACAAAATTCTAGCAAATCAGATCCAGCAGTACATCAGAAAGATCATACACCATGACCAAGTAGGATTTATCCCGGGGATGCAAGGATAGTACAATATCCACAAATCAATAAACGTGAGACATCACATAAACAAACTGAGAGATAAAAATCATATAGTCATATCAATTGATGCAGAAAAAGCATTTGACAAAATCCAACACCCTTTCTTGACAAAAATTCTCAGCAAGGTGGGAATAGAAGGATCATACCTCAACATAATAAAAGCTATATATGATAAACCTACAGCCAACATCATACTCAATGGGCAAAAACTAAAACCATTTCCCCTAAGAACAGGAACAAGACAGGGATGCCCACTCTCACCACTCCTGTTCAATATAGTGCTGGAAGTATTAGCCATTGCGATCAGACAAGAAGAAGAAATAAAAGGCATCCAAATTAGAAAAGAAGAAGTAAAGCTGTCCTTATTTGCAGATGACATGATATTGTACATAAAAAACCCGAAAGACTACATCAAAAAACTATTAGACTTAATAAATGAATTCGGCAATGTAGCAGGATACAAAATTAATGCCAAGAAATCTATGGCATTTCTATACACCAATAGTGAACTTACAGAAAGAGAGACTAAAAAAGCAATCCCATTTACCATCGCACCAAAAAAATTAAGATACCTAGGAATAAACTTAACTAAGAAGGTAAAAGACCTATAAGCGGAAAACTACAGGACACTGAAAAAAGAGATAGAGGAAGACGTAAACAGATGCAAGAACATACCATGTTCATGGATTGGGAGAATCAACATCATTAAAATGTCCATACTACCCAAAGCAATCTATAGATTCAATGCACTCCCCATTAAAATACCAATGGCATATTTCACAGACCTAGAAAGAACTCTCCAAAAATTCATCTGGAATAAAAAAGACCCTGCATAGAAACAGCAATCCTGAGAAAGAAGAACAAAGTAGGTTCTCAAAACTGCCTGGTACTGGCACAAGAACAGTCATATAGGTCAATGGAATAGAATAGAGAATCCAGATATCGACCCAAACCACTATGCTCAATTAATATTTGACAAAGGAGGCATGAACATAAAATGGAGTCAAGACAGTCTCTTCAATAAGTGGTGTTGGGAAAATTGGACAGATACATGCAAAAAAATGAAACTAGATCACCAACTTACACCATACACAAAAATAAACTCAAAATGGATCAAGAACTTAAACATAAGATGGGAAACCATAAAAATACTAGAGGAATCCACAGGCAGAGAAATCTCTGACATATGCCGAAGCAATTTCTTCACTGATACTGCTCCTAGGGCAATGGAAACTAAAGAGAAAATAAACAAATGGGACTACATCAAAATAAAAATCTTTTGCACAGCAAAAGAAACCATCAACAAAACAACAAGAAAGCCCACTGTATGGGAGAACATATTTGCAAATGTTATCACTGATAAAGGTTTAATCTCCAACATCTACAGGGAACATATACAACTTAATAAAAGAAAGATAAATGATCCAATAAAAAAAATGGGCAACGGACCTAAATAGAATCTTTTCAAAAGAAGACAGAAGGAAGGCCAAGAGACACATGAAAACATGCTCAAAGTCACTAATTATCCGAGAGATGCAAATCAAAACGACAAGGCAGTACCATTTCACACCTCTCAGAATGGCTATCATCAACAAATCAACAAACGACAAGTGCTGGAGAGGATGCAGAGAAAAAGGAACCTTTGTGCATTGCTGGTGGGAATGCAGACTGGTGCAGCCACTGTGGAGAATGGTATGGAGTTTCCTCAAAAAACTAAAAATGGAACTCCCATTTGACCCAGTGATCCCACTTCTAGGAATATATCCCAAGAAACTAGAAACACCAATCAGAAAGGATATATGCACCCCTATGTTCATAGCAGCACAATTCACCTTAGCTAAGATGCCCATCAGCAGATGAGTGAATTAGAAAACTATGGTACATCTACACAATGGAATACTACGCTGCTATAAAAAAGATGGAATTCTTATCATTTGCAGCAGCATGGATGGACCTGGAGAGCATTATGTTAAGTGAAATAAGCCAGGCAATGAAAGAAAAATCCAAATGATTTCACTCATTTATGGAAAATAAAGAACATTATAACAAAAAGATAGATACAGAGGCAGTAAAGCACCAAACAGACTGTCAAATTACAGCAGGAAGGCTGGGGAGTGTTGAGGGGGGCGGGGGAAGAGATCAACAAAAGGACTTGTATGCATGCATATAAGCACACCAATGGACTCAAGACACTGGGGGGCGTGGGATGAGGGCAAGCGACAGGTGGTAGGGGAGGCTGGAGAAAGGTCAATGGGGAAAAAAAGGAGATATATGTACTACTTTTAAGAAGATATATGTAATACTTTAAACAATAAAAAAAATAGCCAAAACCGGTTTGGCTCAGTGGATAGAGCGTCGGCCTGTGGACTGAAGGGTCCTGGGTTCGATTCCATTCAAGGGCATGTACCTTGGTTGCGGGCACATCCCCAGTGGGAGGTGTGCAGGAGGCAGCTGATCGATGTTTCTCTCTCATCGATGTTTCTAGCTCTCTATCCCTCTCCCTTCCTCTTTGTAAAATATCAATAAAATATATTTTTTAAAAAAAACAATAAAAAAATATATTTTTAAAAAATCCAGGTGTTGAGAAAACTGGATATCCACATGCAAAAGAATGAAACTGACCCCCACCTTATACCCCTCACAAAAATTAACTCAAAATGGATTGAAGATTTAATGGTAAGACTGAAACCATAAAACTCCTAAAGAAGACATTGGGAAAATTCTCCTTGACATTGGCCTTAGCGAGGATTTTTTCAAATATGACACCATAAACACAAGCAACAAAAATAAACAAGTGATACTACATCAATTTTTCAGGAAAAAAGTAAGTTATTTGATCTTAACTTACTTTTAAGTTAAATGTTCTCTATTATCAAGAACATTTTCCTAATAATTTGTTTTTCATAGGTATCAGATATTATTTTCCAGATTTTATGACATTTTAACAATGACTTACAATATTTGTTATGATGACGTATTGAGTTAATTTGAATTGAAAAATGAGCCAACTTTCTTAACCTCATCACCAATAGATTTCTTTCACCTTTTCATTATGCCAGTAAATACTTTGCTATTGTTTTAAAAATAAAGTATGTGGAGCATTTCTCCATTATTCTTTAAAATTTATTCTAGCTATTATAGAATGAAGATGCTCTCTGTGTAGCGAAACAGTTTGTAACATGCTGTTTTGTGGCATAAATTTACTACTGATTCTCTCATTCTTCTATCACTGAGGTCTTCTTTTTTTTAATATATTTTATTGATTTTTAGAGAGAGGGCGAGGGATCGAGAGTTAGAAACATCAATGAGAAAGAAACATTGCTCAGCTGCCTCCTGCACGCCCCCTACTGGGAATCGAGCCAGCAACCCAGGTACATGCCCTTTACCGGAATCAAACCCAGGACTCTTCTTCAGTCTGTGGACCGACGCTCTATCCACTGAGCCAAACGGGTTAGTGCCACTGAGGCCTTCTTTACCAGTATTTAAGTATATCAGTCACTCATTCTAAAACCACTGATGGTAACAAGAAATGTAGAGGAGGCATCCAAAATACAATGTGTTGTGTCTAATATAACATGAGCAGAGGTTACAACATTTCTACTTCTTGATTTGCCTAAATGCCTTTACTCTATCAGGACTGAAATACACTAACAAAAGTTGTTATTTTTATGTTAAATATTAAGTATTCTAAAGAGTATATGTTCTATAGAATAACTAACTCGGGCATATTGTATTCAATCTGTAAAATAAAATACAGACTTTCCTCTAATGATACAGTGAATTATTTTATCAGTGAAGATTTGGTTGCAAGAAATAGAAATTCTTAGCTAACTTAAGCAGAAAAAAAAGAAAGTATGAGAAGATAGGGTAATTCACAGAATGAAAAAAAAAAAAAGTGGAATAAACAGACTCAGAAAGTGCAAAACTCAAGCAACCCCAGAGAAAAACAGAGGCAGCCCCTGATGAATGGTCACTGCAGGGAGTGCTGCCAAGATACAGAGTGCCAGCCATTTGGGGTCATCACATCACTCTTCCCAAGAATGTAAATGCCTTCCAGCCACCTGGCTTGGGTCAGGAGCCATCATGTCACTGATTAATAGCCCCATCAATGCAAAACTGGGGTACCATTAAGAAGGGTATAGCTGATGGGAGGGGGCAAAAATGACAAATGTCCACTGAAATAATTAATTTTAAAACATGGGCAAAATACCACTTAAAAGCAAGTCAATCACAGCAATCCCTCATTCAAGAAGTAGAGGCCACCAAAAAAGTTGTCCATAACACCAAGTCTGTCATCCCTTTAATTCTGGTTGAACTCACATACATAATATATATACACACACACATATCCAAAAATATGAGTGAAAATTATAAATAAAATATATACCTGAGCTGCTCAAGGACCACAAAGAGTAGCTGGAGCCACTGCTGCAAGTGATAGGAGAGGAGGTGAAGGTAAGGACAGAGGCCAGAGGATGGCCAGGTCATGTCAGGCCTTGTAGGCCACTGTGCAGCCTTTGGCTTTTTCTCTGGGTGAGATGGGAGCACCACAGTGCAGTGAATGAATAACCCCACCTAAGAATTCATCCTTCCCTTGAATCATCTTCCTATTCCAAACTCTAACAATTGTCAAGACATCCTTTCCTCCCAGCTCTCGAAGCCCATCTGTACACTTCCTAGGTGACTAAAGCACTGCAATGCCTAGACTTTATCTAACTCTGCACCATTGCTGCTCAGCCCCCTCAGTCAGTGTCCAACCAGGAGACAGAAACCACACAGTCCTTTTAACAGTGAAGAGTTTAACTATAACAGATTAGAGCAGTGGGGCATGAGAGTGAAAAAGACTGTAGGGAATATAGGAATTGCCAATATAAGGAGCAGCTGCTACCCCGAGGGCTGACATATTGTGCCCAGAGAAGAGCGCCCTGAAAAAAATTGCTATTGATAGTGTGTGCCACAGGCCAGGTTTCTGGGTCAGTATTGGTAATATCAAATGAGTTAAAAGTACTAGTCTTAGCTTGTTCTTCCTTAATGTACTGTTTTAGAGCCTTTCAGTTCCCTCCCTAGAGTGATAATGTCCACCTCAGCAATCCTAACAAGTTAGAGAGGACAGCTACCCACATATCCAACAGTTGGATTGATTGCTTTGCCAGGCATACAAGTGGGCCCACTCTAGAAAGGTATACCCATCAGGTATCCATCTGAAAGTGGAAACCACGGGAGCAGCAGAAGTCTAAGGTGAGAAAGGCAGATATTTAGTAGAAACTTGCGTGGGAATGTCTTCCCCTTCTATAAGAATTATACTTGTGGTCCTGGCCAGTGTGGCTCTGTTGGTTGAGTGTCATCCGACACACCAAAATGTTGCTGGTTCAATTCCCAGCCAGAGCACATACCCACGCTGCAGGTTCCATTCCAGACAGGAACATGTGCAGGAGGCAACCAATCTATGTCTCTCTCTCTCTCTCTCTCTCTCTCTCTCTCTCTCTCTCTCTCTCCCTCCCCTTTCTCTCTCCCTAAAATCAATCAAAATATATATAAAATATATAATTACATGTGTGGCCTGATCCTTAGATGTTAGTGTGGCTGCAGCCTTAGGAACTTGACCTGGCTGTGCGTTCCGTCATGCTGGCCAGGGGAGGCAGCATGGCAGGCACATAGAAATACGCCAAACCAGGACCTTCATTTTTCCCCTTTCAATGGTGTGTGTTCCATTTCAGGTATAGTGTATTTCAACAGGTCCTGCTGTTGGTATTGGACAGGGGTCCACAGACTGACATATGGAGCAACAGGCCCTACTGGTTGATCACTCCAAAGTATTAAGCCTGGGTCCTGGCTGGTGGCTCAGTGGTCTGAGCGTCATCCCGTAGTAGGTTGCAGATTTGACACCAGTCAAGGTGAGTATGGGTGGCAACTGATTGATGTTCCTCTTTCACAATGATAGTTCTTTCTCTCCCTTCACCTCTCTCTAGAATTAATAAAAACATATTCTCAGGTGAGGATTGTTTTTTAAGTATTAAAGCCTGAGGCAGTATTTAAGTCCACCTGGTCAAAGTGGTTTTAATCTGTTGCTAATTTAATTTGCTGTTTTAATATTCTGTTCTTTTTTATCAACCCTGCTGATTGTGGGTTATAGGGGAGATGGAATCTTCATTCAATGTCATGTATTTTTGCCCAGTCTTGCATATTATGATTTTTGAAATGGGACCCCAATCACTATCTATTTGATGATAGTATCCATACATGGTACTCAGCTTCTTTAATCCCCTAATAGTGGTAGTCTGGTCTGCATGGTGACAGGAGAAAGCTTGAGTTATACCAGAAGCAGTGTAAACCATATTTAGAACCCACATTCAGAGGGAGAGAGCCAAAACCAATCTGCCAGTCCTTCATCAGTTGGGGACTCTGGTGAATGGCCCCAGATAACTTGGGTAGTTGCCTTGGGTGTTGTTTAGAACACACAGGACATACTCTTACTGCATAACCAAGTCATTGTATTTCAAAGCCATCTGGCATCATTGATAATATGCCATCCCACCTGGGCACTATGGTAACAGTTCTTCCTATTCACCCAACTGTTGTATCTACTGAAGGGTCAGTTGCTAGGGCTGGTACCCAAGCTAGAGCATCAGCTAATTGCCAGGAGGTGTCAGCACCTTATGAGCTGGGACATGGAAGACAGTGAGGTCTACCTCAGATTCTTTTCTTTTTTTTATCATTATGTATTGATAATATTGAAAGTATTACATAAGTCCTCGTTTTTCTCCCATTATCCTCTTCAGACCGCTCCCATCACCCCCTCTCCCAGGCCCTCACCACCCCATTGTCTGTGTCCACAGGTTATGCATATATGCATACAAGTTCATTGGTTGATCTCTTCCCACCCATCCTTCCCTGCCTTCCCTCTGTAGAACATGAGACTCTTACCTCAGATTCTTGCAGACCAACCCAAATGTCTTTCCATATCCTAGCATCATGGAAAATGGCTACTACCTTGGGAATGGTGGGAAGAATGTACTTTCCAAGGATAGGGGAGGAGCCTCCAATCACCCAGGTCCAACTTACAGGTCAACCCACAGTCATGTCCTCTAGGTGACCATCTTCAACACCTTTCTTCTCCAGTATCTGTCCAGCGCCCTCTAGTGACAAAGTTTAACATCATGCCAGCTGGCAAAAAAGGATTATTTCAAGGGCCCTACTCCATTTTCATAGAGCAGACAATGATGAATGGATTTGAAGTTGAGAGGCAATAAATTGATAACTGGCACACCAGTTTTTCTTATTTGGATGCAATATTTGCCACATAAATTGTTAGTGAACTGCAATATTAATACATTTCTAAGTGTTGCTACTTTCTAATACCAGGTAACCTCCCACCCCTAAAAATCCAAAATCACACCTAAATGTTAAGTTCCGGGTTCTGAAAAAGATAGTCTATCCATTCTGAATATCTACACTTAGAAAACATCTGAACATTTATTTAGGGCACTGAAGGGTCCTCTGGTTAAAGAATGCCCTGTGTAGGTCTCAGTACATAATGTTCTATCCTATATAATAAAAGAGTAATATGCAAATTGATGCTAATGGCAGAACGACCACTGGACCAGTCACTATGAGGCACACTGTCCACCTCTCAGTCCCTTTCCCCGGCCAGCAGGCTCCGATCGCCTGATGGCGAACAGGGAACCAAGGGTAGGTGGCAGGGGATGTGGGCAGTGCCAGGCCAAGGCCTCCACCCCACCAGTTGCCCCACACACAAAGAGCAACCCGCGGTGGGGGCGGGGCCAGCAAGCAGGCGGGAACAGCCGACCTCTTGGTCCCTTCCCCCGGCTGTCAGGCACCAATCACCCGATGGCAAAAGGGGAACCAGGGGTGGGTGGTGGCGGGGGGCGGGGGTGGGGCCGGCTAGCGGCAGCTGAGGATGACGGCCCTGATCGCAGGCCAGGCCTAGGGACCGTACCTGTGCAGGAATTTCGTGTGCCAGGCCTCTAGTATAATTATAAGTTCAACTGATTTTTATTCACTTTAAATTCTTGTCTCTTAGTATTTGCTTTGTTTTTTTCTTTCTGAGATAATCACACAATTGTTGTCTTCCTCTACTTGGCTGTATTATGAATTAATGGCCCCATAAGGTATGTCATGATGGAAATAGCATCAGCTCTCTGTCAGGCAGACCTGGTATCAAATTCTGACAAAAGTTATAGATTTTATTCAACTGCCCCTGACAAAAGTTATGGATTTTATTCAACTGCCCCTGGTAAAAAATTATAAGCCTGACAAATTAATTCAAACTTTCATGCCAAAGACAGCCATGGAAGCATGAAATAAAACTTCGTAAAGTGTTCCACTAAGTACCATAGAATTTCTAAACAACAGTCCAGAGTTGTTGGGGGAAAAATAGTAATTGGCACAGACACCAAACGTTAATAGAGATTCTCAGAAACATTGCCTCTCCCCCTTGCTGCCCCTCCCTTTTATTCCATTGTTCTTTATAATGAGAGATAGTTTTTAAAAGTGAAATTCCCTTTCCTCTTAAAAGTGTCTTTCTATAACAATTCTATTCTTAACTTTAAATGTTCAAATAACTACTTATAAGAAAATGAACCACTTCTTTACATAGAATGCAGCTGTTGACAACAGTTTACTGAAGGGCCTGAGATGCTACAGTACAAGACTGTGAAAATAGAGCTCAAATTGGAGATCTGCACACTTCAGTTAAAAATACCAGGATGAACTGATTCAAGTCTCTCATCCCAATGAACAAGTTGCTAGAACTTTCACCTAGTTTAATCTCAATTTCCAAAAACCATGATGGAATTACTAGACTGTATGTTCCTTTGGTTTTTTTCATACCACCAAAGTTATTCATATTTAGACCATACCTGATGCCAAATATTTTTTCCACTTTTTTCTTTTTTTTTAGGGGAGGTTAAAGGTGTGGGTTTGGAGAAAGAGTCCATATGATGACTTCTACAGATAGTGGTGGGGTATTTGATAGAGGGAGTGATTTTCACAGGGCACTGAAGATTGCCCAGATCCAACCTCAAATTTATATTTATCCTTACTGTCTTTTTCTCCTGTTAAAAAATATATATATATATTTTCTTAGGGAAAAGACTGGATGATTCATGCTGGAATAAAAGCCTTTGGCATCAGGATCTGTCACTAAAGTTTTAGATCCATGATAATGGTGTTTGTATTCTTCCTATACAATTGGTGAAGAGGGTGTTAGAGATAGAGAGACATAGAGACAGACAGAGACAGAGGTTCGAGATGATTCTGAGTGGGACACAGAGCACAAGAGAGTAAAAGAAGCAGAATCAAGTGTCAGGAACAGGAACGGTAGGTTCATTTAACTAAGAGCAAAGGAAGGAGAAACCTAATGCTGGGGGCTTTGGAGAGGCCCCCCTCGACCCAGAGCTCTGGTTTCTAAATACTTTCTGCAACCACCTGGGGAGGCCAGGGGCTGAGAAAGCCACTCTGTGGGCACCTATACAGCCTTTGGGATGCTGCCCTGCACCTGGGGCAGTGCCAGCAGCCAGCCACTCAGCCCGAGGCCCCAAAGGCTCAGGGAAGGTGGCGAAAGACCAGAGTGCAACTGGCCGCTGGGGCAGGCTAGTCTGGGCAGGGGACAGGCATGGAGCTGGGGACCTGGGCACCATTCTAATGGCTGGACACGTGGTTCTCATTCTGTAGCTGGTGCCAGCGCTCAATCCTGTCCTTGTTTTTCAGACACTCATACCCATGTTTTACTCTCCCTTGGCCGAGATCCCCAGCTGGCAGCCTCCAATGTAATCATTGGACTTGCCAATGTCATAGCCCCAGGCCAAGATGTCCAGCTACTTCTTTGCCAGGTCACTATGTTTGATGTCATAGAAGAACTCCCCATTAAAATCAGGATTCAACATTTTCTTCTTAATTTGAGTCTTGTGTTTGGCCTTCTTTCCCATGTCTGGTTTCAGCCAGAGCTTGATGAATGGATCTGAGTAGCCATTGGCATCCCTGGGGCCAGATGCTGCAATGTAGGATGCCCACGATGAGGCCTCCCTGCTGTGTGCTGTACACGAGGCACACCAGGATCTTGCCGCGTTCCTGTGTCACCAATGCACTCCACCTGCTCCTCCTCACAAAGGGCCATGCCTCGGGTGGACCCGGTGGTCACCACACTTCATCAGGATCGCCGGCTCTAGATAGATATTGAAGTTCTTCCTTCGGCTCGGCTTCAGCTTCTTGAGTAAGAATCTGGTCTCACAGATAAACTTGTTATGGCCACATCTGTCCTCATCGCAGAGATCCTGAGGGTCCTCCTCTGCATGTGTGAGGGTCTTCCTCCCCTGCGATGCCCTGACAGACAAAGGTCTCCGTCCAGACCAGTTCCCGGGCTCCAGGGATTGTTGTTTTTCTACTATTTAAAGTAGATGTAGATGTAGCCAAAGATAAATGTAACTCTTCCTTAGCAAGAGGGTTCTGAAGTTTCCTCTAAGTCCATTGAATTCTCAACACAAGATCAGGCGAACGATAATATAATGAATCCCTGGTGTTACACTAACTACTCATTTAACCATAAATGAGGAAAAGAGAAATATTCATTCTTGATGCAAGTTGTGTTATTAGAGAATTCATCATAATGAAGTAATGACCTCACTTTGCTCAGAGGTTAACTGCACAAATGGTGCTGTATTGACCGAATGTTAATGAGTTGTGCATGTGGCAGCAGGTGAGCCGGAGACCGCAGAAGGAAGCTTCTGTGCTAGGTAGATCATTACAATGGAAGTCATGTCTTGGGAAATGAGCAGGATTCATATCACATCTTCTGTCTTAACACAATTTCTCTAGCTCTGTTTCTAGTAATCTGTGGGATTATTTAACAGCAAGATGACATTTTGACTTCGGAACCAATTTTTCTCATAGAAAGCACAATTACCTACTGATATTGTGATGTACAATTAGACACAGCCATGCTGGACAATTTAGATTTTTCAAACATGCAAACAGTAGATATGTTGTTCATTAGCACATGAGATTCTCCTGTCCCTGTATTGTAGCCCTTTTGGTTTAAATGCCTTAGTCATATGCAATGAATGCGTTATGAAATTTTGCCTATCATTTAAATTAAAAGTTTCAAGTTTTTTAAATATAGGAGAATTCTGGGAGCTAAACCTAATATCTATGATGGATCAGACCTTTATTGTATGCAGAGACTGTGTTTCAAGGAATATTATTTGGCTCATATTCTATCTAAATCCATTTAAACAAAAAATCCATATTATAAAGGAATTTTGTTATCGTGCAAAATGTAATATGCTGGAAATACATGTGAATTCTTGTGAGTCCAGTTTTATTTAAACTCACCGAGGCATCAGTAATACAGCACACTGAGAATGTAAAATAGAGAAAACCTCCTTTTATATCTTTTCTGGGTTAGTCAAGTTCAGGAAGGGAATTCTCTCTCCAGGGAGAGAGAGAGAGAGAGAGAGAGAGAGAGAGAGAGAGAGAGAGCGCTATATGTGTGTGCATGCACATGCATTAATAGTCTACATTTAGCTATTTCTCGATTAACTGCATTTAAGATGACTACGTTTTCATCCCACACTGATTTTCCCTGCTATCACTCAGACAACACTCAGAACCGCCCTCCTCTCTCCTCAAAGTATATTCAGGAGACATCAGTACATTTTAACATTAGCCCAAATAAAACACAACTAAATGGAAGAGAAGCCTAAAACAAAGTGTTTGTTATATGTCATAATAAAAGAGTTTAAGCATCAACAATGTGCTTGAAATCATGAAAAATAAGATAAAGGTGTCTTCCTTCTGTATTGGTGATATTTAAAATATTCTCAGAAAACAATGGAAACTGTTTGTTCTATTACACATCATGAACATGTCATTAGTCAAAAGAAAAAAAAATCACACTAACTTCTTGGTGGGATGTTACCTGATTACCAAAGATTAGCAGAAATACTAAACCTCCGCAATATTCATATATAACATGAGATACTATAACTACCTCGTGAGATATATTGTGCAGATTTAATGAGATAAAGTAGGGGTCAGCAAACTATGGACCACAAGCCAAATCTAGCCCACCCCCTATGTTTTTGCAGCCCACAACATAAGAATGGCATTTACATTTTTAATAGTTTTTAAAAATCAAAAGAATAATATTTCATGACGTGAAAGTTATGTAAAACTCAAGTTTCAAAGTCCATAAATAACGTGATATTGGAACTCAGCTTCAGCCATTCACACTTGTACTGTCTACAGCTGCTTTCCCACTACAACAGCAGAGCAAAGCGTAAAATATTTACTATCTGGCCCTTAGAAAAAGTTTGTCAAGTTCTGAAATAAGCATGAAAATCACTTAGCACAAGGCCTGACACATAGCAGGGGCTCAATACATGGTATTTATTTACTTAAACATAATCTTAACATATATATGTGTATATATATCCTATATAATAAAGAGGTAATATGCAAATTGACCATCACTCCAACACACAAGATGGCCGCCCCCATGTGGTCAAAGATGGCCACTCCCATGTAGACACAAGATGGCCAGCAGGGGAGGGCAGTTAGGGATGATCGGGCCGGCAGAAGAGGGCAGTAGGAGGTGACCAGGCCTGCGGGGGAGGACAGTTGGGAGGGGGACCCAGGCCTGCAGGGGAGGGCAGTTGGGGGTGACCAGGCCTGCAGGGGAGGAAAGTTAGGGGTGACTGGGCCAGCAGGGGAGGGCAGTTAGGGGCAACCAGGCCTGCAGAGGAGGGCAGTTATAAGTTACAACTCCTTGGTAACAGATGTTTGATATTTTATCATTGTGTAGATAGAAATCTATTTGAAAAGAAAAAAATGTATATAACTGGGATTATACTTCCTTCCTTCCTTTCTCCCTCCCTCCCTTCCTTCCTTCCTTCCTTCCTTCCTTCCTTCCTTCCTCCCTCCCTCCCTCCCTCCCTCCCTCCTTCTCTCCCTTCCTTCCTTCCTTCCTTCCTTCCTTCCTTCCTTCCTTCCTTCCTTCCTTCCTTCCTTCTTTTCTTTCTTTCTATTATTATTTTTTAAAAATTCTCACCCAAGGATATTTTTCCATCGATTTTTAGAGAGAGTGGAAGAGAGAGGGAAAGACAGAGAGAAACAGTGATGTGAGAGAAATACATCGATTGGTTGCCTCCTACATGCGTCTCAACCAGGGCCTGGGCGGGGAGGAGCCTGCAACCAAATTACGTGCCCTTGACCGGAATCAAACCCAGGACCCTACGGTCCACAGGCTGATGATCTATCCACTGAACCAAACTGGCTAGGGTTTACTTATTTTTAAATTCAATGTATTTAGATGACATTGGTTAATAAGGTTATATAGGTTTCAAGTGTACATCTCTATGATACATCATCTATATATTGCATTGTGTGTTCACCACCCAAAGTCAAATCACATTACATCACCATATATTTGGCCCTCTTTACCCTTTACTACTTCCCCAGTCCTCTCCCCTTTGGTAATCACCAAACTGTTGTTTGTGTCTATGAGTTTCTGTTTTATATCCCACATATGAGGGAAATCACATGGTTCTTAGCTTTTTCTGATTGACTTATTTTTCTTAGCATAATATTCTCAAGGTCCATCCATAATATTGTAAATGGCAGTATTTAATCTTTTCTTGTGGCTGAGTAGTATTCCATTGTATATATGTACCACAACATCTTTTTCGAATCATCTATTGAAGGACACTTTGGTTGTTTCCATGTCTTGGCCACCATGAATAAAGCTTGATTTTTTCCTTTTGTCTTTCTGATTGTATCTCTTAGTTTCTGCTTCAGATAACCTGCATTAAAATTTGCCTTCCTTTAATATTCTATGTGCTTAGTGACTACATACAAATAAATAAATAAATGTTTCTACCATACCTAAATAATATATACATACACACATATACATGCTCATATTTAAATTTTCCAACCAAGAATATTGATTGCTCTTTTTTGTTTTAATCACATTTCATACTTTCAAATAGATATTATACTTTATTTATATGTATACTGTACTTTTTGTTAAATTTATTCTCTTAGTAATTAAGTTTTTTAAAAATATATATTTTTATTGATTTCAGAGAGGAAGGGAGGAAGGGAGGAGAGAGAGATAGAAACATCAATGATGATACATAACCATTGATCGGCTGCCTTCTGCACACCCCTCACTGGGGATCGAGCCCACAACCTGGGCATGTGCCTTAACCAGAATCTAACCTGGGACCTTTCAGTCTGCAGGTTGACACTCTATCCACTGAGCCAAACTAGCTAGGGCTGTAATTAAGTTTTTATGACTGTGTGACTGAAATAATATTTGCTGATTGATTTCCTGTTGTTTATTGTTATTCAAGTCCACTGATTTTAAAATATTTATTAATTTTTTCAGTTAAAACATCAAATTCCCTTATTAATTCCATTAATTTTCTATTAAAGTTTCTTGAGTTTTCAGGATATGTAAATATGCCCTCTGGATAAAAAACAGATATGCCAAATTTCATCATTTTGAAGACAGCATGAATTGTAAGAAATACAATTAAGCTGTGTATCACTATTATAAACAACAACAAGTGCCGGTGAGGATGCGGAGAAAAGGAAACCCTCGTGCACTGCTGGTGGGAATGCAGATTGGTGTAGCCACTGTGGGAAAAAGTATGGAGTTTTCTCAAAATTTAAAAATGGAACTTCCGTTTGACCCAGCCATCCCACTTCTGGGAATATGTCCTAAAAAGCCTGAAACACCCATCAGAAATAACATATGCACCCCTATGTTCATAGCAGTGTTATTTACAATAGCTAAGATTTGGAAACAACCCAAATACCCATCAGTAGATGAATGAATAAAAAAGCTTGGGACATTTACAAAACGGAATACTAGGCAGCTGTAAAAAAGACGGATCTCTTACCATTTGGAACAGCATGGATGGACCTGGATACTATTATGTAAAGTGAAATAAGCCAATCTGAGAAAGACAAATACCACATGATCTCACTTATTTATGGAATCTAATGAACAAAATGGGTTGACCAGCAAAATAAGACCTGAAGCATGGAGGCATGGAACAGACTGACATACCTAGATGTGGGGATGGGTGGATAAGAAGAGATAAACCAAGCATTTTAATACTTACACTAGCATGGTTTTCTAATTCAAACTTTCATTGCATGTGCAGCTATTGTGTCATTTCAAGTGCTCTACTAATCTTGAGACTTTAAACCTAAACCTTTGCGATCCATAATGCAATCTCTTATTCCCATCCCCAGTCTATAATCTTCTGAGCACCCACAAGTCATTTTATACATTATTGCTCTACTAAGAGTTGAATAATTTTGACATCTCCTATTTATGAGTTTGCAATATTTTAGCTATAGATTCAAATGAATATTTACTCATTTTTATCCAGTATTTCTGTGTTCATGGTAGTAATATTTTCCTCTGTTTTCTCAATATTAGATGTGCTATGAATCTTTCACATGTATTTTAACTTGTGATTTTTCATCTGTTTTAGACATTATACACAAAATTACTCTCTTACACATGTTTAGGTATCACTATTGTGTGCATTTTGAGTAGAGCTACGAAGCATTTTACCCTATATTTTCCCAAGGAATGACTTTTACATATATTAAAATAGTATTTGGAAGTTAATTTATTTTAAAAATTTTAAATAAATTGACATAGAAAACTATCATATATTAGTTTGAAAAAATGAAGATACAAAAATGGCTTGAGCAGGGTTCAATGGGAGTTTAGTTGAAGAAATGTTGAGACTGTCAAACCTCAGAGGGAAGGTAGGGGAGGGTGGGGGTAACGGGGAGATATCAACCAAAGAATGCTTATAAGCCTAACCAATAGGCACAGACAACAGCAGGGTGAGGGCATGAGTGGGGTGTTGGGAGAGTAATGGGGGGGGGATAAGGACTATGTAATATCTTAATCAACAAAGAAATTAAAAAAAGAAATGTTGAGAAAATTAAAGTAACTCATGTATATATTGTTAAAAAACAAACAAGATTATAAACTTCAAAAATACAATGTATTTTTGTTTTTGAGATGTCTGAAAATATTATTTCCTTTTATTAGAAGAGAGCAAAACAATTCTTTTGATGGAATCCTTGAAGGCTTTCTTAACCTGACTGTTTCTCAGTGTGTAAATAAATGGGTTTAACATAGGTGAAATAGAAGAAATGAGCAGTGAAACTACTTTATTAATGGTCACTTGCTCCTTTGCTGCAGGATTCATATAGATGAAAATGCACGTACCGTAGGTGATGGAGACCACAATCATGTGGGAAGAACAGGTGGAGAAGGCCTTTTTCCTTTGCTGAACAGAAGGGAATCTCAGAATTGTCTTGATGATGGAAGCATATGACAGAACAACACAAGTAAGAGTCATATTCAGGGTCAGGACAGCACAGATTATGACTGTCTGTTCGATGAGCCATGTGTCTGAGCATGAGATTTTCACTAAGGGAAATGCATCACAGGTAAAATGATCAATCATGTTAGAGTCACAAAATATTAGAGTTAAACCCAGGCTAAGTGGTGGGATTATGACACATAAACCAGACATCCAACAGCTAATGATAAGAGTCTGGCAGACCTTGCTGCTCATGATGGTCGTATAATGCAGGGGCTTGCAGATGGCCACATAGCGGTCATAGGACATGGCAGCCAGAAGAAAAAATTCTGTCACTCCACAGAGGTCAGTAAAAAACACTTGGATGAAACAATCATTGTAGGTAATGACCTTGTCACCTGCTGCAATACTATACATGTACCGGGGAATACAGGCAGATGTGAATGAGATCTCCAGAAAGGAGAAATTTTTTAAGAAAAAGTACATAGGTGTTTTTAGGTGAGAATCCACAGACGTTAGTGTGATGATGGTTAGGTTTCCAGTTACACTCAGGGTGTAGGTGAGAAATAGAAAGATAAAAATCAGAACCTTCAGCTGAGGGTCATCTGTCAGTCCCAGCAGAATGAATGTTGTCACCGTACCATTTCTCATCATGGACTTCCGACTTCTTCCAATCTGCATGCGATATTCAGAGAGATTTTCTGATAGATTATAGCTTATTTTAACTGTTCTAAAACTTAATTCTTATTACCAACCTCAAACACAGTGGCTTGCTCCCATTCCCCGTTACACACTCCATCTTTTTTGCTCTGAATAAGTGCATTACCTTTACTGACTATGTGTGTTACCTTTGTTGCTGACAAATGATGACTGTCTTCTCTTCCCTCCCTCATCTTCCAGTCAATGAATTATCTTCATTGATACTACACTAAGAAGGGACTCAAATGTTCCTAGTATATAATCAATATGTCAAATATTGACATCTTCTGACATAAAGTAATAAAAATATGTTCCCATTGTGTATCTAGTTTACTTGTTTTATGAGAATGCCCACTTTATTGTTTAACTTATTGTGTTCTGTTCCTGTGGATATTGGGGCAGAATTATAGTGACCATCCAGTTCACAAAGCTTCCAATATAAAGAAAAATCACCAAATGAGGATCATGGGTTACTCAATAGTCAGAATCCTTTTAGGAAATTTAGTCACTCATTCAACAACTATCAAGTATTTATATCAAATTGAGATGTAGAAATTATATATATGTTTATTTTTTATTTTTGCAGCTCACCTACCTTCCGTCTTTTCTCCTACACTCTCACATATGTGTGCCACTGTAAAATCTGACTTGTCATTCAGACTTTGAACATTATTCAATGCTGAAAATATATGTTTTCTCCATGATATTGCAATTTATTTTATAATAGAAGTCAATAAACAGACTGACCAGAACATGTAATTAATTGATTTATGTTTATTTTATCTTCCAAACAAATGCTCAAAATGGACCCAGGAATCTGTAATGAGATGCTGTGACTTCAGTCATTTTGTTATTCTTTTTGGGGTGGGAAGAGGAATGCAAAGAGCAAGCTTGTATATTTCTATATAAATATACTTTATTATTTTTAATTTGAGGTTGAATAGTCTATACAAAGTTACCCTGAATGTTTCTCACATTAAGCAAGACACAGGTTTGTTTATGTGTCTTATGCATAAACCTCCCAGACAATATTTATTCACATGAAGGAAATTCATTCTCAAAAAAAGAATTTAATAAATATATCTTAAACACATTAGGAGTATATAAACTACCACTATCACAGAAATCCATTTACTTGTCAGAGGAAATTATAATCTAGATCCCAAAATCAAAGAGACAAACTATCATACTTACTCTTCTGTTAGTAAATCAGAACTTCTGTTGGCTATTTAAACATAGCAATATTAAGACTATAGTCTCCATCATTGAAAAAAAATTACTCTAAATGCTGAGAACTCTCTCCACTGGTGGAAGTGATAATAAGTTAAATAATCCAGACAGAGAGAAATGCTTTTATGATGTCAAATGTGACTTTTCTTTTTAATTTGCCGAAAAAGTCATTAAGTGAAAACAGCAAATGGTCCTTGGTGACCTACAATCAAGAATTGCTAATTAATTTTCTGAGAAATGAAGTTTGGTGAATACACAATGAAACAGGCTTTAGTGGGACTGTCTCCTTGGAGATATGAAGATGTTGCAGGAGTATTTATTTTGTTTTTAAAAAATGTATCTTTATTGTTGAAAGTATTACAGATGTTCCCCCCCCCCTTTAACCTCCTCCACCTTGCTCCTGTCCCCTCCCTGCATATTGTCTGTGTCAATGGGTTATGCATATATGCATATAAGTTCTTTCAGTACTCACTTCCTGCCACCCTTCACCTCCCACTCTCCACTTTCCTCTGAGATTCGTCATTCTGTTCCATGCTTCCATGTCTCTGGATCTATTTTGTTCCTCAGTGTATTTTGTTCATTAGATTTCACATATAAGTGAGATCATGTGATACTTGTCTTTCTCTGATTGGCTTATTTCGCTTAGCACGATACTCTCCAGGACCCTCCATGCTGTCTCAAAGGGTAAGAGATCCTTATTTTTTACTGCTGCCTAGTATTTCATGGTATAAAAGTCCCACAGCTTTTTTATCCACTCACCTACTGATGAGCACTTGGGCTGTTTCCAGATCTTAGCTGCCAGTGGTCTTGATCTGGCATCTAGAAGGGTTCAGGAACCTGGAGAAGGCACTGTGTACAAATTAATCAAGAGTCTAGAGACGAAACATAATTTTGAAAGGCATTACGGGGAGTCAGAGAAGACTTAGCTAAAGGAACTAAGTTCTTCTCTCAGGATTTCTTGCTTTTTATTAACACAATTTGTCCTAAGGCAAGGTGGAGATATACACATCAAAGGGTAGGGTTTCCTACAGAATCCTTTGTCAGATTGGGAAAAATTGCCTATGGCTGTTCAGGTGTTTGGCCAGTAGGAGGCAATAACATGTAGATTAAGATGCCCTTAGCTGTCTGGCAGCAAGCAATCATTTAATGCATCCTTTTCAGGTTTGAGGAAATGCCCTCAGCAATTCCAGATGATTCAGCCCTGCTGACATGCTGGAATTGGCTTCCGGCACTTAGCTATGGTAAATAGCATAGCTATGAAAAATGGGAGGACAACTGTGTCATTTAAATTACATAGTTCATGTTTTAACTGATTTTTTTTTTTTTTTTTTTTTTTTTTTTTTTTTTAGAGAGAGGAAAGAAGAGGGATAAAGAGATAGAAACATTGATACAAGATAAACATGGATTGACTACTCCTGCACCCCCCATGCTGGGGAATGAGCCCAAAACCTGAGCATGTGCTTTGACTGGGAATTGAATTGTGGATTCCCGGTTCATAGATCCATGCTCAATCACTGAGTAACACTGCCCAGGCATATTTTCCATATGAACAACTGTAAACATACTTTTGCCCCTCCCTGTATAAGGCTAATGCTTACAGATAGATCTTATCCTTCCAGATTTTTCTTTCTCCAAATACACTGACTGCATTATTCACAAATGTATAAAATTTGCAACCATGTCTTATAACTGGAGACAAAACATATTTTTATAGTTGCACAACAATATAAATATACTAAGTGCCACTGAATCTTACTTAAAAATGGTCAAAATAGTAGATTCTGTGTTATGCATATTTTACTACAATAAGAAACATACACGTTTATGTATTTAAACATCTTATTTATTACATAATATAAATTTTACCTAAGTTGTCAGCTTATGATATGCACTTTTAATAACAATCCCTTATGCTTTTCTTAATATGTATAAAAACTATAGTTATATCACCTCTCGCATTCCTTTTACACCCATGCAATTGGCGCCAGCGATATATATATATATATATATATATATATATATATATATATATATATATATAACTTGCTTAATTAGACTTGCTTTCTGATTTAGCTAAACTTTTCCCAGCCCAGTAAAGCACCCCAACATCTCTTTCAGGTAACTGTCAGCAGCACAGCAATAAATATCAACACGAAGCACATTATTATTGTAGATCACGGAGGGAGAACAAAGGGTAAAATATTTAACTGCAGCAGTGTTGAGCTATATTCTGGGCAGTTAGAAAACATGAAGTCATTTTCAAGGTCCACCATTTCTTACTTCTTTACAGTCGGGTCAAGTGTCTAAACTTTCTAAATCTCTGTTTTCCCACTGATGAAAAGAAAATAGGATTCCACTGAGTCTCCTATCTACTTATTCCAGGACTTTTATGAGGATCAAATGAGATGAGGCATGGGAAAACACTTCACGGACATCTAGTTAAAGTGTTAAATGTTTGCACCTGGCTATAAAGCAAGCCGTGTTCCTGAGCTGAAGAAACTGCAAGGAGGCTAGTTGTCACTAGGGAGAGGAATTTGGGCGTTGCTATGTGACGTCATTACCCGATCCCCATAGCAACTGTTTTTGGGATGGACTGGGCTGTGGGCCGCATTTGTGCCACGGGGTCTCAGCAGCATTGGCTGTGATTTGGTGGGCTGTCACTCCAGGATGGTGGTGGGGCCTGTGCCCCACTTGAGGGAAGCCCAGTGTTGCTTTGTCGGCGCCAGGTCTGTGGTGCCGTTTCTTTGTAAATGGCCAGTGCACATCATGGCAGCTCCTGCATTGAGCGCCCACCCACTGGTGATCAGTGCTTGTCATAGCGACTGGTCGGATGGTCGGAGGGACACTTAGCATGTAAGTCTATTATATCTATCTATCTATCATCTATCTATCTATCTATCTATCTATCTATATCTATCTATATATAGATATAGATATAGATATATGAATATAATTATTTTCATCAAATAAAAAATTATGTATTCTTCAACTTTTATAATTTTATATATATATATATTATTGACTTCAGAGAGGAAGGGAGAGGGAGGGAGAGATAGAAACATGAGTGATGAGAATCTTTGATCAGCTGCCCCCTGCACACTCTCTCCTGGGGATCAAGCTCACAACATGGGCATGTGCCCTTGACTGGAATCAAGCCCAGGGCACTTCAGTCCACAGGCTGATGCTCTATCCACTGAGCCAACCAGCTAGGGCCATTTTAATAAGTTTTAAAGAAGATTCTCTATTATAGTTTTACTAAAAATATTTTTGTACTCTAGGTAACATATTCTAGGAGAGAACTTATTTTTCAGAAATACAATACCAGAAATGAGGAATTTACTGGATGGTATTAATAGCCTTATAGATAAAGCAAAATAAAAGAACTTTTACATAGAGCAACTAAAATCTGATACACTGAAACAGAGAGGGGAAGATACTGAAAATATAAATAGATTTAAAGCCTGTAAGACAATATTAACTGATCTAATGCACATGTAATTGGAGTGAGAATAAAGAAAGACTACAGAGCTGAGGCAGGGATGACAAAAATATTCAAAGAAATTAAAGAAAATGAATGAAACTGTACAAATTTGATAATAAAAAGTTTGATAATCATCAAGAAGGAGAAACACAAAAGAATCACACCAAGGATAATAAAAATTAAATTCCTAGGAACAAGTGATTAAAAACCCCTCAAAAAGCAGCTACTGGGACAGACATAAGAATGATCACAGATTCCTCACCAGAATAAATGCAAGCTAGAAGACAAGGAAAAATCATCTTTAAAGATGAGATTCCCGGAAAGGGAAACATGCTCTAAGTTAATCCAGTTCTGAATTAGATGGGAGAATACTCTGGAACAGGATTATCCAATTTAGGGAATAGTAATAAAAATATCTAACATTCAACCACTGTCGCCAACTGCTAACACTGATAATATACTTCAGTGATTTGGGGATCACTTCCTTTGAAAAATTATCTTGAGCCACTTGTCTGGGTTAAGTGCCTCTCTTTTGCGCCATATTGGAACACTGGTTATTACTCTGTTAGCATTCAGCAGGAAGAAGTACTTTGTTGAGATTTGGGACTATGATTTATTCAAATTATATCACACTCTTAGCAAAATTCCAGACTTACAATCAAATACTCAAAAAAATTTTACCCTACAATATGTGACTTGCATGTTTAACCTACTGACCTCCAATACACTAGCTTTCTCCCTCAATGCAATTGGCACTCCCTTTTTAAAATATCTTTAACAAAAGTTTTCCATGTCCTTGACTGAACATGGCAGCTATTGACAAAGTTTTGCTTTGGTGGAGTTGTTATCGCTAAACCTTTAGCAATTATATTACGCAATGACCCATTGATGCTGAGAGCTCCTTCTGATGACCAAAGAGAGAGCTCCCTTTCTCTTTCTAATTTTTTAGTTTTCTCTTTTTTAAGATGCCACATATCTTCTCAAAACACCTCATTGAGATATTAAAGCAGAAGCCAAGGATTTGAAATTCTGTTTTCATTACTAGCTGTTTCCTATTTGATCCTAACATATAACTAATTACTCACCCTTGAATACTGAAATATTCTGTATCTGCATTGTAATTTTCCTAAATTGCTTATAATAAAGCATCTAGTGGAGGCCTTATAGTTTCACTTAGTTCCTTTTATTTATTATTACTTTTTAAAATCCTCACCTGAGTATATTTTTCCCATTGATTTTAGAGAGAGTGGAAGAGAGAGGGAAAGACAGAAAGAAACACTGATGTTAGAGACACATCAATAGGTTGCCTCTTGCACGAGCCCTGAACAGGGCCCAGGCCAGGAAGGAGCCTGCAACCAAGTTATGTGCCCTTGCCTGGAACTGAACCTGGGGCTCTTCCAAACTGGCTAGGGCATATTTTACTAAAGTGAAGGCAGGAATCTTCCCCCACTTAGTGCTCAGCTTCCACTGTTCAGCCTCTAATGTTTAAAACACCATGTTAAGGAAACAGAACCAAGTTAATTCCTGAGAGCCAGTATTTTTTGAGAGGGAATCATCAGGTTGCCTCTCCGACACCCCACACTGGGGATTGAGCTCGCAACCTGGGCATGTGCGCTGACTGGGAATCCATGACCTCCTGATTCATAGGCCAACATTCAACTACTGAGCCATGCCAGCCCGGCTGAGAGGCAGTATTTTAAGACCACAGAGAAAAACCAACCACAGTAGCTCATACTGAGTTACAGAAATGAAATATATCTGAAGCCTGGTAACCTATTCTTAGTTCATCTCTTCTTAACTCGCTTTCCTCTATAGGCACACAGCAGAACAGCGTTCCTTATTGCAAAAATATTTTGTCTTTGAGCCATGTTTATTCCTTGCCTACATACAAAGAGACCAACTTTGACAAACTAATGGATGGTCAAGTGTAAGGGCTCCATGTCTATCTCTCTTGCAGAGATGATTCTTGTTAAATTTACAAGTGAGTAGGAGAAGAAACTATTGGAACACTAACAAATATGTCCTTTTATTGAGGAAAGTGTATGTCTGTGTTTGTGTACACACATATATACACACACCTACAATATATGTGTTTCCCTCTTTAGATATATGTTTTCAGGTATGAATAACATTTTGACACAGGTTGCTTCTGGATGTTAAAAAACCATGCTACATTGAGATATATTTAATTTTACTAATCCATAAGCAGGTGTCAATAAATTTTAATATATATATTTAATTACTTAAATATTACTTGCCAGCATGGTGTGGCTCACTGGTTAGGATGCTGGCCTGCACTGAAGGGTCCCTGGTTCCATTCCTGGTCAAGGGCACTTACCTGGGTTTCAGGTTCACTCCCTACCCCTGAGCAGGGTATGTGTGGGAGGCAACCAGTTTATATGCCTCTTTCTCTCATTGATGTTTCTCTCTCTCCCAATTTCTCTCCTTTCCCCCTTCTAATCTCTTTATTTATTTATTATTTATTTATTTATTTATTTATTATTTTCTTTATTGATTAAGGTATTACATATGTGTCCTTTTCTCCCCATTACCGCCCCCCACCCCCCGCTCATGCCCTCACCCCTCTAGTGTCTGTGTCCATTGGTTAAGCTCATATGCATGCATACAAGTCCTTTGATTGATTTCTCCCCCTTACCCCCACTGTCCCCTGCCTTCCCTCTGAGGTTTGATGGTCTGATCAGTGCTTCTCTGTCTCTGGATCTGTTTTTGTTCATCAGTTTATGTTGTTCATTATATTCCACAAATGAGTGAGATCATGTGATATTTATCTTTCTCCAACTGACTTATTTCACTTAGCATAATGCTCTCCAGGCCCTTCCATGCTGTTGCAAATGGCAGGAGTTCCTTCTTTTTTACCACAGCGTAGTATTCCATTGTGTAGATGTACCACAGTTTTCTAATCCACTCATCTGCTGGTGGGCACTTAGGCTGTTTCCAAATCTTAGCTATTGTAAATTGTGCTGCTATGAACATAGGGGTGCATATGTCCTTTCTGATTGGTATTTCTGATTTCTTGGGATATATTCCTAGAAGTGGGAGCATTGGGTCAAATGGGAGTTCCATTTTTAGTTTTTTGAGGAAACTCTATACTGTTCTCCACAGTGGCTGAACCAGTCTGCATTCCCACCAGCAGCACACGAGGGTTCCTTTTTCTCCACATCCTCACCAGCACTTGTCATCCTATATAATAAAGAGGTAATATGCAAATTGACTGTCACACACTCACACAAGATGGCCACCCTCTTGTGGGCACAAGATGGCCGGTAGGGGAGGGCAGTTAGGGGCGACCAGGCATGCAGGGGAGGGCAGTTGGGGGCGACCAGGCCTGTAGGAGAGGGAAGTTAGGGGTGACCGGGCTGGCAGGGGAGGGCAGTTGGGGTGACCAGGCCGGCAGGGGAGGGCAGTTGGGGGTGACCGAGCCTGCAGGAGTGGGTAGTTGGGGTGACTGGACCGGCAAGGGAGAGCAGTTGGGGGTGACCTGGCCTGCAGGGGAGGGCAGTTGGGGTGACTGGGCCAGCAGGGGAGGGCAGTTTGGGCAATCGGGCCGGCAGGGGAGGGCAGATGGGGGTGATTGGGCTGGCAGGGGAGGGCAGTTAGGGAAGACCGGGCTGGCACGGGAGGGCAGATGGGGGGAACCAGGCCTGCAGGGGATGGCAGTTAGGCATGACCAGGCCAGCAGGGGAGGGCAGTTAGGAGTGACCTGACCGGCAGTGAAGGGCAGTTGGGGGGGACCAGGCCTGCAAGGGAGGGCTGTTAGGGGCTATCAGGCCAGCAGGGGAAGGTAGTTAGGGGTGAGTGGGCCAGCAGGGGAGGGCAGTTGGGGGTAACCAGGCCTTCAGGGGAGGGCGGGCAGCTGTGGGGGGTGGAGGGAGGACCAGGTCTGCAGGGGATGGCAGTTAGGGGCAACCAGGCTAGCAGGGGAAGGCTGTTAGGGGTGAGTGGGCCAGCAGGGGAGGGCAGTTGGGGTGACTGGGCCAGCAGGGGAGGGCAGTTGGGGGTGATCGGGCTGGCAGGGGAGGGCAGTTAGGGAAGACCGGGCTGGCATGGGAGGGCAGATGGGGGGAAGCAGGCCTGCAGGGGATGGCAGTTAGGTGCGACCAGGCCACCAGAGGAGGGCAGTTAGGGGTGACCCGGCCGGCAGTGGAGGTCAGTTGTGGGGGACCAGGCCTGCAAGGGAGGGCTGTTAGAGGCTACCAGGCCAGCAGAGGGAGGTAGTTAGGGGTGAGTGGGCTGGCAGGGGAAGGCAGTTAGGGGTGAGCGGGCCAGCAGGGGAGGGCAGTTGGGGGCAACCATGCTGGCAGAAGAGGGCAGTTGGGAGTGACCAGGGCTGCAGTGGAGGACTGTTAGAGGCAACCAGGCCAGCAGGGGAGGGTAGTTGAGGGTGACAGGGCAGGCAGTGGAGAGCAGTTGGGGGGACCAGGCTGGCAGGGGAGGGTAGTTGGGGGTGACAGGGCAGGCAGGGGAGGGCAGTTGGGGGGGACCAGGCTGCAGGGGAGGGCAATTAGTGGGGACCAGGCCTGCAGGGGAGGGCAGTTGAGGGCAACTGAGCTGGAAGGGGAGGGCAGTTGGGAGCGATCGGGCCAGCAGGGGAACAGTTAGGCATCAATTAGGCTGGCAGGGAAGTGGTTAGGGGGTGATCACGCTGGCAGGCAGAAGCGGCGAGGGGAAATCAGGCAGGCAGGGAGGTGAGTGGTTGGGAGCCAGCAGTCCCAGATTGTGAGAGGGATGTCCCAGATTGGAGAGGGTGCAGGCTGGGCTGAAGGACACCCCCCCTCAAGTGCACCAGGAGTTTGATAGCTCGCTGTGATGTGCGCTGACCACCAGGGGGCAGCATGGAATGAAGGGAGGCCCCGGCAGGCAGCTGCAAGCCGCTAGGGACCCTACCAATGCATGAATATCGTGCACCTGGCCTCTAGTTTATTGATAATAGCCATTCTGACAGGTGGGAGATGGTACCTCATTGTCGTTTTGATTTGCTTCTATCAGATGATTAGTGACTTTGAGTATATTTTCATATGTCTCTTGGCCTTCTGTATGTCCTCCTTCTAATCTCTTTGAAAAGCAATGTCCACAGAAGGGAATTAACAACAATAACAACAATAATTACTGGTCTTAATTTTTTAAGGAATTTTAAACAAAATATCACATCACCTTAGATTTCAGAAGCAAAACATCATTGTATAATTTATGTAGAAAATAAACAACAAAGAAAATGCTTACTCTTCTGACAATCATAGTCTCAGATAGTCACTTAATCCCCAAATTCCTCAGGATGACAAAAACTGAGCAGAATGTGTCAGCGGAGATAGGTAGGTGCACGGCCAGTCACATATTTTTTTTGAAGCCTCACTCAACCTAACAGGCAGGATTTCTCTATCTCTAAAATCTTTTAGGGACTCTCTCAACAAGATCTTGATCTCACTTTTTAAAGCAATATTTTCTTGTACTCCCTTTAAGTAAAATGCTAAACAAACAAGCAAAAAAATAATCCAATTATAAAATGGGCAGAGAACCTGACAGACACGTCTCCTAAGAAGACATACAAATGGCCAACAGATATATGAAAAGATGCTCAACTTCATTAGTTATCAGGGAAATGCAAATCAAAACTACAATGAGATACCATCTCACATAATAGCCTTCTGTTAGATGGTTATTATCATCAAGGCAAGTAATAACAATGTTGGTGAGGTTGTGGAGAAAAAGGAACCTTTGCTCATTGCTGAATGTAAACTGGAATAGCCACAAGGGAAAAACAGTGCATTTTCCCAAAAAATTAAGGGTAGAGTTACCATATGATCCAGAATTTCTTTTTCTGGATATCTACCCCAAAAACTTGAAAGCATTTGTTTGCAAAGACATATGCACCCCCACGTTCATTGCAACATTATTCACGATGGCCAAGACATGGAAACAACCAAAGTATTTTTTGACAGATGATTGGATAAAGATGATGTGGTACATATACACAATGGATTACTACTCAGGCATAGGGAAAGGTAAAATACTGCCGATTGTGACCACATGAATGGATCTTGAGAATATCATGCTAAACAAAATAAGTCAGATAGAGTCAAGTACCAAAAGATTTCACTCATATGTGGGATATAAAACTGAAAGCAACAAGTGAACAAACCAGAGAAACAAACAAAAACTCATAGACACAGACAACAGTATGGTGGTTACCAGAGGGAAAGGAGGTGGGGGTGGGGTAGTAAAGGGACAAATATATGGTGATGGAAGATAATTTGGTTTTGGGTGGTGGGCACACAATGCAACATACAGATCACATTTTATAGAAATGTGTACTTGAAACCTATACAATCTTATTAATTACTGTCACCCCAATAAATTTAAATAAAAATGAAAAGAAAAAAGGGGTCAAAAAGCTAGTGTGTGTAGGACCTCTTTTTGGTTTTTAGAGAATTTGAAGATATGATGCCTTTGGCACTTTGGCACATTAAAAAAAAAATGTACTCAGTCCGTAAATAAGTAAATAAATACTCATATCCTTGGTGACTCTGATTGAAAACTCCCCAATAAATCTAATTTCTAAATAACTGTGGGCGTAAGAAATGTCCTAAAGGCAGCAGTGGGGACTGTGTTCTTGGGGACAGATGCAGACATGAGATCAGAAACAGAAGATATGCAATCAATATCACCATAGGTCTTTTAAAATTGATAGTGAGTTATTTTCCTTATTTATTAATTTTTATAAATACTTGGTTTTAGTTGTAAAAAAATAAATCTGATAATAAAAAAGAAAATACATGTAAAATCATACATAGTATAGAGATAGCTCTTGCTAGTATTTTGAATATGTACATCCACACATTTTGTATATCCATGAACATATTCATTAAGCATATTTAAAATCTAGGAGCAATTTATAAAAGTATCATAAAATTCTATATTTTAGCTTTATAAACACAAGGAACTAAACATAAGCTTTAGCATAAAAATTCCTGGGTATAGTTCTTAATTTATGAATGCTTCATTACTTTTAAAAATAATTTATGTTTTTGCATATTTTAAAATCTCTTCTTTAAAATGGCTGTAAGGTATTTATTTGAAGTTTTGTATTTGAAAGACCTCCACAGAAACACACTTGTTCAGAATAATATGAAAATAGATTATTTATTAGGATGTCACCAAAGAATTAATAGTGAAATATCAATTGTTGGGTGTGAGAAAGCTACTTTTGCTCCACATACACATTTTCAGATTTATTCTATTTATCCTAGCCTGTAAGAATTCAGATGTATTGGGTATTGCGCTATAAAATAGGAAATATTTGTACATGGGAGCTAAATTTACTCCCTGAGTTAAGCTCATGGACTCTGAAAGAGATTGACAGCAGGAACAATATTTTATGAACAAACCTTTGTGGGGTATCTTGAATAAACTTCTTCTGATAAAGTCACATACTTTACTTCTACCAATGTACATAAAAGGTAAAAAAACCCAAAATATCACATAGCCATCCCCCCCCATAATGTTCTCAAAGTGATAGACTCATCAGAAAGTGAAAAGGGTAATGTAAACACTGGTTATTTTGAACAGTGCTTGAAAAATATTAAATAGCTATCCCTAGCTGGTTTGGCTCAGTGGATAGAGCATTGGCCTGCTGATGGACGATCCCGGGTTTGATTCTGCTCAAGGGCACATGCCTGGTTGTGGGCTTGATCTCCATTAGGGGGAGTGTAGGAGGCAGCCTATCAATGATGCTTTCTCATCATTGCTGTTCTATTTCTCTCTTCCTCTCCCTTCCTGACTAAAATAAATAAAAACATATTTAAGAAATATTAAATAGCTGAAATTTTATTTAGCTAATTTCTACCTCACAGTGAATATGAGAGGAAGTAACAGAGGAACTTCACTGGAAAGGTTTATAAGACAGGAGATTTGAAGAAGGGTGGGCGGTATTACAAACTTGTGTATATTATTTTTAATATAATTTTTCCTTATATGATTGTCCTGGGCCAGGTTTGAATTTATGGTTGTCTGAGTAGGAGTATGCCAATAGTCAAGATATAATGTCTATACCATAAAATTTAACAGTATGGCCTGGGCAGTGTGGCTAAGTGGTTGAGCATTGACCCCTGAGCCAGGAGGTCACAGTTTCATTCCTCATCAGGTCACATGCCAGGATTATGGGCTCCATCCCTAGTGGGAGGCGTGCAAGAGGCACCTGGTCAATGATTCTCTCTCATCATTGACATTTCTCTCTCTGCGTCTCCTTTCCTATCTCTAAAATCAATAAAATTAAAAAATAAAAATAAAAGCATATTAAAAATGTTAACAGAATGTATTTCTAACAATACTTGAGGATGGGTCATAATTGTACTAGAACTAATTCTGAGTATTGCTCCTTAGTAAGTGGCAAGGATAGCCCTGTGATACTTTATCAATCAAGTCAGATGACAACTGACTGGAGTTGAAGTAGAGGAGAAGCTTTATCAAACTTGCTGTGATAGCCTGTCCTTTGGGTGAAGACTATACCAGAGACAGAAGATCAAGCTCATTCATTATCAACATGAAGCTTACAATGTCCAGTAGATGGGGAAAAGGGATGGTGGATCACCTATTGAATATTTGCATAGTGCAAGTCTAAAAACTGTGCACATCGCTTCCACACCTATCCTGTTAGCTATAATATAGGCTACATAGTCACATCTTACAATGTACAAATATGGCAGAAAAATGTGTTCTACTGTGTTTCAAGGGATAGCAACCAAAATGTTTGGCTAAACAGAAATTTCTGCCAGATAGTAAGCATAAATACCTTAGAATTTAGTTTTAATGGGGAGTAAAAATTTGAATAGTCAGGATTCACAGTAAACAAGTCTAACAACAAAGTGAGAATGCCCATATGACTGGAGAATAAGTCGTGCAGAGACAAATAATATTAGAAGCTTGGGGTTTTCTGCCTATTTATCTCTCCTTTTAATTGGATTCACTGACTCATTTTTTCCGCTGCATCTTTAAGAGGAATGCCATCTTTTTAATTGAGTCATGGAAAGCTTGTTTTACTTGCTTGTTTCTCAGTGTGTAAATAAAGGGGTTCAACATGGGTGAAATGGAAGTAATAAGGAGTGAAACACCTTTATTTATAGCTACCTCGTCCTTGGCTGAAGGTTTGACATAAATGAAGATGCAGCTTCCATAAGTAATGGAAACCACAATCATGTGGGAAGAACATGTGGAAAAGGCCTTTTTCCTTTGCTGGGCAGAGGGAAACCTTAGAATAGTCCTGATGATATAAATGTAGGAAAGAACCACACATATGAGGGTCATGATGAAGGTCAACACGGCACACACAATAACCATCTGTTCTATCAACCATGTGTCTGAGCTAGAGATTTTCAGCATAGGAGATGCATCACAGCAAAAATGATCAATGACGTTTGAATCACAGAATTCCAGGCCCAAACCGAGACTGATTGGTGGGAGAATGATCATCAGTGCTGCTACCCAACAGGAAAAAATGATGTTCTTGCAGACTCTGCTGTTCATGATGGTGGTGTAATGCAGGGGTTTGCAGATGGCCACGTAGCGATCATAGGACATGGCAGCCAGAAGAAAAAATTCCGTTACTGCAAAGAGGTCTGTAAACAAGAGCTGACTGACACAAGCATTATAGGTAATGGACTTGTCCCCAGATAATAGGCTATATAGGAATCTGGGAACACAGGCAGTTGTGAAAGAAATTTCTAAGAAGGAGAAATTTTGAAGGAACAGATACATAGGTGTTTTTAGGTGGGAATCAATCAGAGTGAGGGTGATGATGGTTAGGTTTCCAGATATACTCAACATGTAGGAAAGAAATAGAAAGATAGAAAGCAATATTTTCAGTGGAGTGTCATCGGTCAGTCCCAGCAAGATGAAGGTTGTTAGTGCAGTTTTGTTTTTCATCCTTGATTATCTTGCCCATTCTGCTTCAAATAATAAGACTTTATATGAGGAACTCCAGAGTCCTGGTCATCTTCTAACCTCAAGAGAAGTAAATCAGTGATTGATTCCAAATCAGTGTGGAAGTAAGCATATGATACATTCCAATGTTTGATTATCTCTTTGTGTCACATAAACTGACTGTTCATATTTAAATCACATACTTGGACTGTGGCTTGTAATTACATTTTAACTGTAATTGGTGTTGGTTTGACATATTATATTATAAACATCAATGAAAGCTAGTCCTAAAAATGGCTTTTGGATCTACTATTCTTACTTTCCCCTAATTCCTAGAAGTTGCTTTGGATCTACTATTTCACTTTCTCCTACTTCCTAACTCCAGAAATGCTTCTAGCAGAAAAGTCCTTAAAAAAACTAATAATGGCTTTTGCTAAGAAAATCCTTGCATTAAAATTTACATGTGTATTAACAATTAAAATAACAATGAATGCGTATCACATAGTTTATTCTGTTTCAACTTATCCATGGAGTTTCTCTGAGGTGTGTTTAAAATAGTTTTATTGGATACATGCTCTTAAGGATTCATAAAATATGTTACAATCCAATCTTTTTGAGATTTTCCTCACAGGGAATTTATTTCAAATATATGTATTTTATACCATTAATATTACCCATGCCTATATTTTACGTCTGCTGTTAGAATACCTTTGTTATACATTTTTATGCTTTTTAGGATATCCTAGTGCTACAAGAAAATTTCCCTCAGCTTACAAGCAGAAATCTGGAACTGTATACTCTGGTTAATTAATTTCTTTTTAAATTCCTTTGACAGTGAAAATCCTAATGCCCTTTAACTATCTGCTTTCTTTCCTCAAAAATTAAATGTGGAACTCCCATTTGACCCAGTAATCCCACTTCTAGGAATATATCCCAAGAAATGAGAAGCACCAATAAGAAAGAATATATGTACCCCTATCTTCATAGCAACACGACTTACAATAGCTAAGATTTGGAAACAGCCTACCTGCCCATCAGCAGATGAGGGGATTAAAAAACTGGTACATCTATAGTTTCATTATTCTCTAGATTTTGAGAGCCCTTTTCCCATCAAAGCATTAGAGTTAAGACCAGAGCTTTGATATTGATTTTTTTCTTATTTATGTTTTTCCATTATTTCTTTCTAAACACATTTGACAATGACATATTTTCACTTCTCATTGTATATATTTACTTCAAAATTTGTGACAGACAAATAGGGGAACATTTGAAGAATATTTATAGAGCTGAAGAGCACTATCTTGATTTTTTAATGTTTTGGGTCAGCCTATTTCACCTGGAAATACACACTACCACCCATTTTAAATATCATTTAGCAATATCAGGTTTAACAAGGTTTAGCAATTTCTCAAACATACTTCAACTTTCTCTCTTAAATTTTGCCTACTTGATAATTGTTTTCTCCACCTTATTAATCACTTATATATCAGGTCATGAGGTCTTTGCATCATTTAAACTACTTTAGCCAACATCACCACTAGCCTCCCTCTTGTTTCAATCATTAAGCAAACTTTAGACTTGATTAAACTCAAGTTCTCTTCTGCATATAAACTGTGAACTTATGAAAGTCTTTACAGCTTAATTTCTACCATCTCACATGATCCTGAATTTCTTCCTATCATTTTGTCTATTTTTTTCCCATTCTCCTTCATAGCTCCTTTTCCTTTTCTAATTTGTTGGTTCACCTGAACTATTTTTTCTAGGCAATATCTCTTTTACTCTGCCCTCTCTCTAGGAAGTTCTAGTAAGTGAGGTGATTTCAAGTAGGCTGGTGATCCCTGCATTCATATCTGCAGGAAAATGTTATTCTGACTTCAACTTATTCTTAGACATCTAGATCAGACTTAGATGGTTTGATCTTACACTTTTCCTTTTTTTATCCGATCGTCCTTGAGCAATGTGATTAATTTCTTTATCTTGTGTCTTTTATTTGTGTGTGTATGTGTGCAAACTTCAGATAAATAAATATGTACATCTTAGGGTTATAATGAAAAATTTAGATAATATAGATAAAATGTGTACAACTGCATCTGGAATTAGGGGACCATTCATTACTATTCAGTATTGGGCATTCTTATTTTATCTTATGATTTCCTATAAAGAGTCTTCAGATCTGCATATTTCAAGATTTTTCATGTGGCACTCATGACTGTGTTCCCTTCCTTGTCAACAATAAATCTCATTTAAAACATTGTTTATTGTTCTTTTTTTGGACTCCCATTTTCAGTTGTGGCATGTCTTGCCATTTCTGTTTTCTTTTTAATTTGTTCCTTTTATTCTCTCACTCACAACACTACTTTTACTCTCGGTGTCTTTATCTCAGAGCTGAAATATTGCAGAAACATGTTATTATATGGTTAACATATATCTTTGCTTTCCCATTCAGTATTTTAAAATCAATGCAATCAGAATCATTTTTCTAAGCCCAGATATCATTAACTCTCCCTTTTGGGTGTGGACGACATTTTTGAACAGACATTTACCCTATCCTATGTATTTCTCTGAAACTCTAGGTCTACCTCTCAGTTAAATGGAAGTTAATTAATTTGGCTTTAGGTAAGAGAGGAGAAGAGGAGAAAGAGGAATGCATTAGCAGGTTTGAGTTTCAATGCATCAATTATTTAGGTTAATGAACTATTCCAGGAAATATATATTTAATTCAGAGTAATGAGTAAGAACAAAATTTCTCACCCTTAGAGAATTTATAAAATTTCTTTATCAATGGATAAGAGAGTTGAGGAATAGGTTAGACGATGTAGTGGTTCTGAATAAGATCTCTATATTTGGGGACCTTTACTGTCTTCCACTAACATGGAGAGGGGATAGCAGAAAGAGAAAAATGAGATAGATTTCTGCAATTTCTTCTCCTTGTAGAGATCTAAGGAGAATAATAATTAAGTTGCTCCTTTAACTCAGGCAAAAAAGCCTTAGAAGGTCACATAGTCAAAGAGAAACCAAGATGGAGGCATATGTAAACACCTAAACTACTACCTCGCACAACAATATCAAAACTACAACTAAAAGACAAAATGGACACCATCTGGAACCACAGGAAAGCAGGCTGAGTGGAAATTCCACAACTAGAAGAAAAGAGGAAAGCACATTGAGATTCAGAGGAGCTGCAAAAGACTGAGGTACAAAGACTTGCACGCAGAGAAGACGGGCGGCTGTGTGCCCAGGTGGCTGAGTGAGTGGCTGGCTTTCTAAAGTGGGAGGGAGAAGGAAGCTCCCGACTGGACTGAATTCCAGTCCTGGGTTAGACGCTGGGAAACCAGACTCATTCAGGGGGGAATCTGGACTGTCAGGAAAAGAGAAAGCACACTGAGACTCAGGAGCTGCGGAAGGCAGAGGTCTGGAGGTGCACACACACATAGAGGACTGACTGCTGAATGCACAGGAGACTGAGTGTGCAGCTGGCTTTCTAAAGTGGGAGGGAGACAGAAGTTCCCGACTACACTGAAATCCAGTTCTGGGCAAGTTTCTGGAAACCATGACTCATTCGGGGAGAAATTGGACTGTCTGGCAGCGGCTGAAACTCGAGGGAGGCTCTCTCTCAGAGGTGCTTTCAGTGATTACCGAAGGACACTGAGACTCAGGGACCTCATAGGGCATGGCTGACAGGAAACCAAGGCTGTCTGCTCCTCCCTGAAACTCCGCCCTATCCAAGCTGAGCAAAGAGGCTTTTGCAATTTAGCAGGTCTTGTCTCATAAGAGTGTCTCCAGCACAGAAGTTTTCCCGGCGTAGACACAGCTGATCCTCACAGCCAGTTGGCCTGGAGGTCAATTCCTCCCAGTGATACCAACAACAATCAAGGCTTAACTACAACAAGGCTGAGAACACAGTCCACAAAGTGGTGCACAAAGAGTGTCCACCTCAGGTAATTGGGGAGGCTGAGCCACTTTTCCCTGGAGGACACCTAGCACACAAAGCTACTCTACCAACTCAGGGAAGCAACGAAAATGCATAGACAAAGAAACAGATCATAAATGAAAGAATTGGAGAAAAACAAACGACTGGATATAGAGTTTAAAACCATGGTTACAAGGTGTTTCAAGAATTTCCTAGAAATGGCCGATAAATTTAGCAAGACCTTCGAGGATATGAAAAAGGACCAACTAGAAATTAAACATACACTGACTGAAATAAAAAATATTATAGAGACCTAATAGCGGACTAGAGGACCGCAAGAATCCAGTCAAAGAGTTGAAATACAAAGAAGCAAAAAACACTCAACTGGAAAAGCAAAAAGAAAAAAGAATCCAAAAAGTTGAAGATAGTGTAAGGAGACTCCGGGACATCCTCAAGCATACCAACATCTGAATTATGGGGGTGCCAGAAGAAGAGAGAGAGCAAGATACTGAAAACCTATTTGAAGAAATAATGACTGAAAACTTCCCCCACAGGGTGAAAGAAATAGACTTACAAGTCCAGGGAGTGCACAGAACCCCAAACAAGAGGAATCCAAAGAGGACCACACCAAGACACATCATAATTAAAATGCCAAGGGCAAAAGACAAAGAGAGAATATTAAAAGTAGCAGGAGAAAAACAGTTAATTACCTACAAGCGAGCACCCATACGATTGTCAGCTGATTTCACAACAGAAACTATGCAAACCCGAGGGTAGAGGCAAGAAATATTCAAAGTGGTGAATAGCAAGAACCTACAACCAAGATTACTCTACCCAGCAAAGCTATCATTCAGAATTGAAGGTCAGATAAAGAGCTTCACAGATAAGAAAAAGCTAAAGGAGTTCATCACCACCAACCAGTATTATATGAAATGCTGAAAGGCATTCTTTAAGAAGAGGAAGAAGAAAAAAAATGTAAAGATAAAAATTATGAACAACGAATACATATCTATCAACAAGTGAATCTAAAAATCAAGTGAATAAAAAAACCTGATGAACAGAATAAACTGATGAATATAATAGAATTAGGGGCATAGAAAGGGAGTGGACTGACAATTCTCAGGGGAAAGGTGTGTGGGAAGTGCGGAAGAGTTTGGACAAAAAGCGTACACCTATGGATGAGGACAGTGGAGGGGAGGTAAGGGCAAAGGTTGGGGTGGAACCCGGGTGGAGGGGAACTACGGGTGGAAAAAAGAGGAACAATTGTAATAATCTGAACAATAAAGATTTATTAAATTAAAAAAAAATAAAAATTGTAAATAAATAAAAAAAGTCACATGGTCTTCCCATTCTAAAGATTGGTATAGAATAAGCAAAAGGGTGTTGTCTTGTCTAGTGTGACGTGAAACTAAAGGCAAACCTTAGATACTTGACAAATTTTCCTGCACTGCAATTTGCCACAGTAATACTATTGGTGTCTTATAACTTATATACAGAGAACTACTAGATATTAAGAGTAATATGGGCAAGGGAAACAAAGATCCAAGGCTGTGATGCATATGAATAGATGTTTGAGGACCAGAACAGAGGATGGATAATGACACCTTTACTTTTTATCACATTGAAAGGATGTAATTGTTCCAGAACCAAGCTGAACCTGGGTTGAGGGAGGCATGAAGATGATTCACTAGAGTGAGGTGGTGGAGTTTGGTAGGAAGGGAAGACTGATATTATGTTAATAAAAATATTTATTTTTTTAGAGTGAAATGGAGTTTTGTTACTGAAACATTAATTTTAATTCTTTCAATCACTCTTTTTTGCCCTCATTATAAAAATTAAGCTTCTTAGTTAGCATATGAAGAGCTTTCTAATATTTCTGCTATCAGTCCACAAAATTTCCCTCATTTCTTGTTTTTTCCTAATAGGGTACTTGCATTGGCTCATACCATATACCAGCAAGAGAACTATATTATAGTGATTAAGAGTATGACATACAGAGTCGGGCTGCTGGTGTCATCTCTCCTGATTCAATTTGCTTCCCTAGACTTATCTACTAGCGGTTTCTATTAAAGGTGATGCTTAAAATTGCCTTTGGAGATTCTCAGATGCTGGTCCTTTTGTTTTTAAAGATCTCTATACTGGTAGTCTCTAAGTGCTCTATCCCTATTTTAAGTTTAGTTTAGGTATTAATTCCACCAAGAATCTATAACGTTTTAAGAAAGATGTATCTTGCCGAAACCGGTTTGGCTCAGTTGGCCTGCGGACTGAAAGGTCCCAGGTTTGATTCCGGTCAAGGGGATGTACCTTGGTTTCGGGCACATCCCCAGTGGGAGGTGTGCAGAAGGCAGCTGATCAATGTTTCTAGCTCTCTATCCCTCTCCCTTCCTCTCTGTAAAATATCAATAAAATATATTAAAAACAAAAAGAAAGATGTATCTTTTCTTTTTACTCTTCCCATTGTAGCCTCTGATTATTATTTATAATTCTCTGATGACTAAATTGTCAAACTGTATAAACAAATCTTAATTTGACATTGTTTTGTCCCAAGCAGCCAGCTTATCTCCAAAGGCAAAGTAAGAGTTCCTTAAAAGTTTGTGGAAATAAAGTAAGAATGACTATTATATTTGCTTTATTTTCTTTAAAATGTGTTTTAGAGGTATTTTAGTCTCTGGAATTAGACTGTGGAGTTCTCATTTCCCTTTTCCTCTTCGGGTTCAGTTTCCTCCATAATATTTAGTTCATGGAATCCTTGTGATTGTTGTTTGCTATATTCCAGGCAAAGTCCCTGGCAGATAGGAAGTTAAAGCTCTCACTCCTTTGACTTCCTCCTCCGCCCCTCAGTCCCCACCCCCTCATAACCTGCTGTAATACTTACTGAATGTGTGAGGGCACTAATCAGTGACCAGTACACTATTGTTTTTTCTGCATCCTTTGGTTTGTTTGTGAATCCTCACCATAGAATATTTTTCCATTGATTTGTTGAGAGAGTGGAAGTGAGGGAGGGGTGGGAAGTGAGTGAGAGACACATGCATTGGTTGCCTCTGGCATGTGCTCTGTCTCAGGCCTGGGATGAACCTGCAACCCAGATAACACCCTTCACCAGGAATCAAACCCCAGACCCTTCACTCTAACCGCTGAGCGACAATGACTAGGAGAGTTCCTGCATTCTTTATAAAGCTTGTGAATTTTGGTGCCTCTTATAACCTGTTCAATGTCCTGTGAAGAAATACTAAGGGCAGAGTTTAGAGACTGCAATTTTGAACATGAGCCAATAGGTACTTCACATTTTTCTCAACCCCCATTAACACTTAATCACATGGGCAGATATTTCCCTTTTAAATAGCTTTAAAGAGTCTATGTCTAAGGTATATCTGCATTTCAAAGAGAAAAGAATTTTCCATGAGAAATTTAATTAGTTTGGTATATTAATGGCTTCACTTATTTCTAGCAATCTCTACCCCACAAGAAAGCTACAGGTGTGTTTTTCTAAGGTCAGGTGAATTGAAGCAAGTTGTTTCAATCAAGGCAATAACAAATAACAGCATTAGAGTGCTGGAGACAGAGAATTACCTAGGGTTTACAGGCATCTCTGCAGAAAAGGAGCACTAATCTAGGCTGAGGGGGAGATATAATTAGCTGTTAATTAGGTAACTTTTTAGATAGAGTTGTATAGGAATTGACCTTTTGAATCAAACTGAGAAAATTCTTAAGCTCTCAATACTTCACTGTGGCATTTTAACTCAGAGCATTGTCCACATTCCTAAACTCTTCTCCCTTTCCAATCACCAATACTTACCTCATGTGATACCAATATTTAAGTGAATGTTCTGGTAGACCACTTTCATTCACGTGAATTTTCTATTTATTATGTTTAAAGGATATTTTCAAATATGATGAAAACATTGATCTCTAATAACAACGTTTCCTATAATAATGTGATGTGTATAATGTTGCTCTGAATACTCATGCATTCATTCAGAAGGTATTTATTGAGAATCTATGATATGACAGGCAGTGCTACAGAGTTTAAAGATAAAGAATGAGCAGGTACTGACCCCTTTCTAATGATGCATGTAATAAATATTTCAAATGAGTACAACCCCTTCAGATTTGTTTTTTTATAATACAAATTAATATTAGAAATAACTATTTTATTTTTCAGAGATACCCAATATTGCCATCTCTGATTTTTAAGCAGATTAGTCATATTTTCTAGGACTAAGGAACTAGAACTTTGAATGATGAAAGAAACTGAAATTGCCAAACAAGAACATACTTACTCTTATGGAAGGTAATCCAGGCTGCAGTTGAATGTGTAATCCTGGTAATTCCGGAAGGTGAAACTGAAAGTATCAGTGGGGTCAGTTAATGTGCCCAAATGCTCCTCTCAAGAAGAAATACACATTCACGGATAATTGTTTTCTAGTAGAAAGTGCCAACAGACTCTCACTAAAGATTCTGTTTAACTTTAACCTGGAGAACAATTTCTTATATTGGAAAGCTGAAACAACAAGTCATGTATTTTAAATGTCTGAGAAATATAAGGTAATTTTTAAAGAAGATTATGAAAGAGATTATTTCTGATTTCTCTGGGAAAGATTTTTACACAGTGAAGAAAGATTAAGATGACTTTTATAATCTCAGACTCTTATGGATGTACAGGGGCCCTCTGTGTGGATAAGTAAAGGGCCCTTCGTGACCAAGTTCAAACATGACGAATGATTTTAATATGCACTGAATTTTGGCAAAATACTTAGAGGGAGCAGTGGGAAAATGTCCTTGGAGACAAAAAGATGCAACAATTACAAGAGACACATTCCAAGTGCAGAACAATAATTGTATGGTGAAAAGTTTCTGGCTACTCTTCAACTCATAGTTAACAGTGTTAACAAAAGACAACAAAATTGCTTTGTCTGAATTTTTTATAAAAAAATATCCCCTACCTTCTCTCTGAGAATCATCACTCTGTTCCATGCTTCTGTGTGTCTGGATGTATATGGTTCATCAGTTTATTGTGTTCATTAGATTCCACATATGCGTGAGATCATGTGACACTTGTCTTTCTCTGACTGGCTTATTTCACTTAGCACAATATTCTCCAGGTCTCTTCATGCTGTCTCAAAGTGTAAGAAATCCTTTTTTCCAGCTGCATAACATTCCATGGTATAAATGTACAGCATTTTTAATCCACTTGTCTACTGATGTGCATATGGGCTGTTTCTAGATTTTAGCTATTGTAAGTTGCACTGCTATGAACATAGGGGTGCATATATTCTTTCTGATTGTTGTTTTGGGTTTCTTAGGATATATTCCTAGAAGTGGGATCACTGGGTCAAATGGCAATTGCATTTTTAATTTTTTGAGGAAACTCCATACTGTTTTCCATAATGGCTGCACAAGTCTGCATTCCCACCAGCAGTGTACTAGGGTTTGCTTTTCCCCATAACCTTGCCAGCAGTTGTTATTTGTTGTCCTGTTGATGGTAGCCATTCTAACAAGTGTGAGGTGATACCTCATTGTTGTTTTAATTTGCATCTATCTGATGATTAGTGATTTGAGCATTTTTTCATATGTTTCCTTGCCATCTGTATGTCAACTTTGGAGAAGTGTCTATTTATGTCCTTTGCTCATTTTTAAATTGGAACGTTTGTCTTCCTGTTGTTAAGTTGTATGAGTTCCTTATATATTTTGGAAATTAATCCCTTACCAGATATATCATTGGCAAATATGTTGTCCCATGCAGTGGGCTCCTTTTTCATTTTGTTGTGGTTTCTATTGCTGTGTGGGAGCTTTTTGTTTGGATGTAGTCCTGTTTATTTTTTCCTCTGTTTCTCTTGCCTTGGACATATATCTGGAAACCTATTGCTAGGAGAGATGTCTGAGATTTTGCTGCCTATGGTTTCTTCCAGGATTTTTATGGTTTCATATTTTCATTTAAGTTTTTTATCCATTTTGATTTCATTCTAGTTTATTGTGTAAGTCGCATGTACCTGTCCAATTTTTCCAACACCATTTATTGAAGAGGTTGTCTTTATTGTATGCTCTTGCCTCCTTTGTCAAATATTAATTGACTATAATGGCTTGGGTGGACTTCTGGGTTCTCTGCTCTGTTCCATTGATTATATGCCAGTTCTTGTGCCAGTACCAGGCTATTTTGGGTATCATATCTTTGTGGTATAACATGATATTTGGTATTGTGATCCCCCTAACTTTGTTCTTCTCTCATAAGAAGGCTGCAGCTATTTGGGGTCTTTTTTGGTTCCATATACATTTTTGGAGTATTTGTTCCAGATCTGTGAAATATACCATTGGTATTTTAATGAGGATTGCACTGAATGTATAGATTGATTTGGGTATTATGGTCATTTTATTAATTAATTAATTAATTATTTAATATGTTTGTTTGTTTAAAATTATGTCTTATTTTTTAAATAATCTGTAAATTTTTATTTTATATTATTGATTAAGGTATTACATTTGTGTCTTTATCTCCCTATTGCCCCAACCCACCCACTCATGCCCTCACCCCCCGGTTGTCTGTGTCCATTGGTTAGGCTTATATGCATGCATACAAGTACTTTGGTTGATTTCTTCCCCTTATTGCCACCCTCTCCTACCTTCCTTCTGAGGTTCGATGGTCTGAAAGATGCCTCTCCGTCTCTGGATCTGTTTTTGTTCATCAGTTTATGTTGTTCATTATATTACACAAATGAGTGAGATCATGTGATATTAACTTTCTCCAACTGACTTATTTTGCTTAGCATAATGATCTCCAGTTCCATCCATGCTGTTGCAAATGGCAGGAGTTCCTTCCTTTTTACAGCAGCGTAGTATTCCATTGTGTAGATGTACCACAGTTTTCTAATCCACTCATCTGCTGGTGGGCACTTAGGCTGTTTCCAAATCTTAGCTATTGTAAATTGTGCTGCTATGAAAATATGCTTACATATATCTCTCCTGATTGGAGTTTCTGATTTCTTGGGATATATTCCTAGGAGTGGGATTACTGGGTCAAATGGGAGTTCCATTTTTAGTTTTTTGAGGAAACTCCATACTGTTCTCCACAGTGGCTTCACCAGTCTCTATTCCCACCAGCAGTGCATGAGGGTTCCTTTATCTCCACATCCTCGCCAGCACTTGTCATTTGTTAATTATAGCCATTCTGACAGGTGTGAGGTGGTACCTCCTTGTTGTTTTGATTTGCATCTCTCTGATGATTAGTGAGTTTGAGCATGTTTTCATATGTCTCTTGGCCTTCTGTATGTCCTCCTTCTAATCTCTTTGAAAAGCAATGTCCACAGAAGGGAGTTAACAACAATAATAACAACAATTATTTGTCTTAATTTATTAAGGAATTTTAAACAAAATATCACCTCACCTTAGATTTCAGAAGAAAAACATCATTGTATAATTTATGTAGATAATAAACAACAAAGAAAATACTCTTCTGACAATCATAGTCTCAGATAGTCACTTAATCCCCAAATTCCTCAGGGTGACAAAAACTGACGAGAATGTGTCAGTGGAGATAGGTAGGTGCACGGCCAGTCTCATATTTTTTTGAAGCCTCACTCAACCTCACAGGCAGGATTTCTCTATCTCTAAACTCTTTCAGAGACACTATCAACAAGATCTTGATCTCACTTTAAATCTAAGCTCCCTTTAAGTAAAATGCTAAACAGAAAAGCAAACAAATAATCCAATTATAAAATGGGCAGAGGACCTGACAGATACTTCTCCTCTGAAGTCATACAAATGGCCAACAGATATATGAAAAGATGCTCAACTTCACTAGTTGGGAAATGCAAATCAAAACTACAATGAGATACCAGCTCACATAACAGCCATTTGTTAGATGGTTATTATCAACAAGGTAAATAATAACAAGTGTTGGTGAGGTTGTGGAGAAAAAGGAACATTTGCTCATTGCTGAATGTAAACTGGAATAGCCACAATGGAAAAACTGTCCATTTTCTCAAAAAATTAAGGGTAGAGTTACCATATGATCCAGAATTTCTTCTTCTGGATATCTACCCCAAAAACTTGAAAGCATTTGTTTGCAAAGACATATGCATCCCCATGTTCATTGCAGCATTATTCACGATGGCCAAGACATGGAAACAACCAAAGTATTTTTTGACAGATGATTGGATAAAGATGATGTGGTACATATACACAATGGATTACTACTCAGGCATAGGAAAAGATAAAATACTGCCATTTGTGACCACATGAATGGATCTTGAGAATATCATGCTAAGCAAAATAAGTCAGATAGAGTCAAGTACCAAAAGATTTCACTCATATGTGGGATATAAAACTGAAAGCAACAAGTGAACAAACCAGAGAAACAAACAAAAACTCATAGACACAGACAGCAGTATGGTGGTTACCAGGGGAAAGGAGGTGCGGGTGGGGTAGTTAAGGGACAAATATATGGTGATGGAAGATGATTTGGTTTTGGGTGGTGGGCACACAATGCAACATACAGATCACATTTTATAGAAATGTGCACTTGAAACCTATACAATCTTATTAATTACTGTCACCCCAATAAATTTAAATAAAAAATGAAAAGAATAAAGGGGTCAAAAAGCTAGTGTGTGTGGGACCTCTTTTTGTTCTTTAGAGAATTTGAAGATGTGGTGCCTTTGGCACATTGGCACATTTGAAAAAGATGTACTCAGTCCATAAATAAGTAAACAAATATGCATATCCTTGGTGACTCTGATTGAAAACCCCCAATAAATCTAATTTCTAAATAACTGTGGGCGTAAGAAATGTCCTGAAGGCAGCAGTGGGGACTGTGTTTTTGGGGACAGATGAAGACTTGAGCTTCAGAAACCGAAGATATGCAATCAATATCACCATAGGTCTTTTAAAATTAATAGTGAGTTATTTTCCTTATTTATTAATTTTTATAAATACATCGTTCTGGTTGTAAAAAAAATAAATCTGATAATAAAAAAGAAAACACATGTAAAATCATACATAGTATAGAGATAGCTCTTGCTAGTATTTTGAATATGTACATCCACACATTTTGTATATTCATGAACATATTCATTAAGCATATTTAAAATCTAGGAGCAATTTATAAAAGTAAAACAAAAAATTCTATATTTTAGCTTTATAAACACTGGGAATTAAACATAAGCTTTAGCATAAAAATTACTGGGTATAGTTCTTAATTTATGAATGCTTCATTACTTTTTAAAATAATTTATGTTTTTGCATATTTTAAAAACTCTTCATTAAAATGGCTGCAAGGTATTTATTTGAAGTTTTGTATTTGAAAGACCTCCACAGAAACACACTTGTTCAGCATAATATGAAAATAGATTATTTATTAGGATGTCACGAAAGAATTAATAGTGAAATATCAATTGTTGGGTGTGAGAAAGCTACTTTTGCTCCACATACACATTTTCAGATTTATTCCCTTTATCCTAGCCTGTAAGAATTCAGATGTATTGGGTATTGCGCTATAAAATAGCAAATTTTTGTACATGTGAGCTAAATTTACTCCCTGAGTTAAGCTCATGGAATCTGAAAGAGATTGACAGCAGGAACAATATTTTATGAACAAACCTATGTGGGGTATCTTAAATATACTTATTCTGATAAAGTCACATTACTTCTACCAATGTACATAAAAGGTTAAGAAAAACAAAATATTACATAGCCATCCCCCCCCCCCCCATAATGTTCTCAAAGTGATAGATTCATCAGAAAGTGAAAAGGGTAATGTAAACACTGGTTATTTTAAACAGTGATTGAAAAATATTAAATAGCTAGCCCTAGCTGGATTGGCTCAGTGGATAGAGCATTGGTCTGCTGACTGAAGGATCCCGGGTTTGATTCTGCTAAAGGGCACATGCCTGGTTGTGGGCTAGATTCCCAGTAGGGGGAGTGTTGGAGGCAGCCTATCAAATGATTCTTTCTCATCATTGATGTTTCTATCGCCTCCTCTCCCTTCCTGACTAAAATAAATAAAAATATATTTAAGAAATATTAAATAGCTAAAATTTTATTTCGCTAATTTCTACCTCACAGTGAATATGAGAGGAAGTAACAGAGGAACTTCACTGGAAAGGTTTATAAGACAGGAGATTTGAAGAAGGGTGGGTGGTATTACAAACTTGTGTATATTATTTTTAATACAATTTTTACTTATATGATTGTCCTGGGCCAGGTTTGAATTTATGTCTGTCTGAGTAGGAGTATGCCAATAGTCAAGATATAATGTCTATACCATAAAATTTAACAGTATGGCCTGGGCAGTGTGGCTAAGTGGTTGAGCATTGACCCATGAGCCAGGAGGTCACAGTTTCATTCCTCGTCAGGTCACATGCCAGGATTATGGGCTCCATCCCTAGTGGGAGGCGTGCAAGAGGCACCTGGTCAATGATTCTCTCTCATCATTGACATTTCTCTCTCTGCTTCTACTTTCTGAAATGAATAAAATTAAAAAATAAAAATAAAAGTATATTAAAAATGTTAACATAATGTATTTCTAACAATACTTGAGGATGGTCGTAATTGTACTAGAACTAATTCTGAGTATTGCTCCTTAGTAAGTGGCAAGGATAGCCCTGTGATACTTTACCTGTCAAATCAGATGACAACTGACTGGAGTTGAAATAGAGGAGAAGCTTTATCAAACTTGCTGTGATAGCCTGTCCTTTGGGTGAAGACTATACCAGAGACAGAAGATCAAGCTCATTCATTATCAACATGAAGCTTACAATGTCCAGTAGGTGGGGAAAAGGGATGGTGGATCACCTATAGAATATTTGCATAGTGCAAGTCTAGAAACAGTGCACATCGCTTCCACACCCATCCTGTTAGCTATAATATAGGCTACATAGTCACATCTTACAATGTACAAATATGGCAGAAAAATGTGTTCTACTGTGTTTCCAGGGATAGCAACCAAAATGTTTGGCAAAAACAGAAATTTCTGCCAGATAGTAAGCATAAATACCTTAGAATTTAGTTTTAATGGGGAGTAAAAATTTGAATAGTCAGGATTCACAGTAAACAAGTCTAACAACAAAGTGAGAATGCCCATATGACTAGAGAATAAGTCGTGCAGAGACAAATAATATTAGAAGCTTGGAGTTTTCTGCCTATTTATCTCTCTTTTTAATAGGATTCACTGACTCCTTTTTTCCTCTGCATCTTTAAGAGGAATGCCATCTTTTTAATTGAGTCATGGAAAGCTTGTTTTACTTGCTTGTTTCTCAGTGTGTAAATAAAGGGGTTCAATATGGGTGAAATGGAAGTAATAAGGAGTGAAATCCCTTTATTTATAGCTACCTCGTCCTTGGCTGAAGGTTTGACATAAATGAAGATGCAGCTTCCATAAGTAATGGAAACCACAATCATGTGGGAAGAACATGTGGAAAAGGCCTTCTTCCTTTGCTGGGCAGAGGGAAACCTTAGAATAGTCCTGATGATATAAATGTAGGAAAGAACCACACATATGAGGGTCATGATGAATGTCAACACGGCACACACGATAACCATCTGTTCTATCAACCAGGTGTCTGAGCAAGAGATCTTCAGGACAGGAGATGCATCACAGAAAAAATGATCAATGACGTTTGAATCACAGAATTCCAGGCCCAAACCCAGACTGATTGGTGGGAGAATGATCATCAGTGCTGCTACCCAACAGGAGAAAATGATGTTCTTGCAGACTCTGCTGTTCATGATGGTGGTGTAATGCAGGGGTTTGCAGATGGCCACGTAGCGATCATAGGACATGGCAGCCAGAAGAAAAAATTCCGTTACTGCAAAGAGGTCTGTAAACAAGAGTTGACTGGCACAAGCATTATAGGTAATGGACTTGTCTCCAGATAATAGGCTATATAGGAATCTGGGAACACAGGCAGTTGTGAAAGAAATTTCTAAGAAGGAGAAATTTTGAAGGAACAGATACATAGGTGTTTTTAGGTGGGAGTCAATCAGAGTGAGGGTGATGATGGTTAGGTTTCCAGATATACTCAACATGTAGGAAAGAAATAGAAAGATAGAAAGCAATATTTTCAGTGGAGTGTCATCGGTCAGTCCCAGTAAGATGAAGGTTGTTAGTGTAGTTTGGTTTTTCATTCTTGATTATCTTGCCCATTCTGCTTCAAATAATAAGACTTTATATGAGGAACTCCAGAGTCCTGGTCATCTTCTAACCTCAAAAGACGTAAATCAGTGAGTGATTCCAAATCAGTGGGGAAATAAGCATATGATACATTCCAATGTTTGATTATCTCTTTGTGTCACATAAACTGACTGTTCATATTTAAATCACATATTTGCACTGTGGCTTGTAATTACAATTTAACTGTAATTGGTGTTGGTTTGACATATTATATTATTAACATCAATGAAAGCAAGTCCTAAAAATGGCTTTTGGATCTACTATTCTTACTTTCCCCTAATTCCTAGAAGTTGCTTTGGATCTACTATTTCACTTTCTCTTACTTCCTAACTCCAGAAATGCTTCTAGCAGAAAAGTCCCTAAAAAAACTAACAATGGCTTTTGCTAAGAAAATCCTTGCACTAAAATTTACATGTTTATTAGCAATTAAACCAACAATGAATGTGTATCACATAGTTTATTCTGTTTCAACTTAGGCATGGAGTTTCTCTGGTGTGTTTAAAATAGTTTTATGGGATACATTCTCTTAAAGTTTCAGTAAAATATGTTACAATCCAATCTTTTTGAGGTTTTCCTCACAGGGAATTTATTTCAAATATATGTATTTTATACCATTAATATTACACATGGCTATATTTTACTTCTGCTGTTAAAATACCTTTGTTATACATTTTTATGCTTTTTAGGATATCCTAGTGCTACAAGAATATTTCCCCCAGCTTACAAGCAGAAATCTGGAACTATATACTCTGGTTAATTAATTTCCTTTTAAATTCCTTTGACAGTGAAAATCCTAATGCCCTTTAACTATCTGCTTTCTTTCCTCAAAAAATTAAATATGGAACTCCCATTTGACCCAGTAATCCCACTTCCAGGAATATATCCCAAGAAATCAGAAGCACCAATACGAAAGAATATATGCACCCCTATGTTCATAGCAGCACGACTTACAATAGCTAAGATTTGGAAATAGCCTAAGTGCCCATCAGCAGATGAGAAGATTAAAAAACTGTGGTACATCTATAGTTTAATTATTCTCTAGATTTTGAGAGCACTTTTCCCATCAAAGCATTAGAGTTACGACCAGAGCTTTGATATTGATTTTTTTCTTATTTATGTTTTTCCATTATTTCTTTCTAAACACATTTGACAATGACATATTTTCACTTCTCATTGTGTATATTTACTTCAAAATTTGTGACAGACAAATAAGGGAACATTTGAAGTATATTTATAGAGCTGAAGAGCACTATCTTGATTTTTTAATGTTTTGGGTCAGCCTATTTCAGCTGGAAATACATGCTACCACCCATTTTAAATATCATTTAGCAATATCAGGTTTAACAAGGTTTAGCAATTTCTCAAACATACTTCAACTTTCTCTCTTAAATTTTGCCTACTTGATAATTGTTTTTTCTGTCTTATTAACCACTTATGCATCAAGTCATGAGGTCTTTGCATCATTTAAACTACTTTAGCCAACATCACCACTAGCCTCCCTCTTATTTCAATCATTAAGCAAACTTTGGACTTGATTTAACTCAAGTTCTCCTCTGCATAAAAACCGTGAACTTATGAAAGTCTTTACAGCTTCATTTCTACCACCTCACATCCTGAATTTCTTCCTATCATTTTGTCTATTTTTTTCCCCATTCTCCTTCATAACTCCTTTTCCTTTTCTAATTTGTTGGTGCATCTGAACTATTTTTTCTAGGCAATATCTCTTTTACTCTGTCCTCTTTAGGAAGTTCTAGTAAGTGAGGTGATTTCAAGTAGGCTGATGATCCCTGCATTTATATCTGCAGGAAAATGTTATTCTGACTTCAACTTATTCTTAGACATCTAGATAAGACTTAGATGGTTTGATCTTACACTTTTCCTTTTTCTATCCGATGGTCCTTGAGCAATTTGATTAATTTCTTTATCTTGTGTCTTTTATTTGTGTGTGTATGTGTGAAAACTTCAGATAAAATAATATATACATCTTAGGATTATAATGAAAAATTTAGATTACATAGATAAAATGTGTACAACTGCATCTGGAATTAGGCAACCATTCATTACTATTCAGCATTGGGCATTCTTATTATTTCTTATGATTTCCTATAAAGAGTCCTCTAGATGTGCATATTTAAAGATTTTTCATGTGGCACTCATGACTGTGTTCCCTTCCTTGTCAACAATAAATCTCATTTAAAAACATTGTTTATTGTTCTTTTTTTGGACTCCCATTTTCAGTGGTTGGCATGTCTTGCCATTTCTGTTTGCTTTTTAATTTGTTTCTTTTATTCTCTCAGTCACAACACTAATTTTACTCTCAGTGTCTTTATCTCATAGCTGAAGTATTTCAGAAACATGTTAATATATTGTTAACATAAATCTTTGCTTTTCCCATTCAGTATTTTAAAACCAACGCAATCAGAATCATTTTTCTAAGCCTAGATATGATTTACTCTCCCCTATGTGTTGTGGACGATATTTTTGCATGGACTTTTACCCTATACTATGTTTTCTTTGAAACTCTAGATCTACTTTTCAGTTAAATGGAAGTTAATTAATTTGGCTTTAGGTAAGAGTTGGGAAGAGGAGAAAGAGGAATGCATTAATGGGTTTGTGTTTCAATGCTCAAATCATTTAGGTTAATAAACTATTCCAGGCAATAAATATTTTTTTCAGAGTAATGAGTAATAACTAAATTTCTCACCCTTAGAGAACTTATAAAATTTATCTATCAATGGATAAGAGAGTTGAGGAATAGGTTAGACGATGTAGTGGTTCTGAATAAGATCTCTATATTTGGGGACCTTTACTGTCTTCCACTAACATGGAGTGGGGATAGCAGAAAGAGAAAAATGAGATAGATTTCTGCAATTTCTTCTCCTTGTAGAGATCTAAGGGGAACAATAATTAAGTTGCTCCTGGAACTCAGGCAAAAAAGCCTTAGAAAGTCACATAGTCAAAGGGAAACCAAGATGGAGGCATAAGTAAACACTTAAACTGCTGCCTCGTAAAATAATATCAAAACTACAACTAAAAGACCAAAAGGACACCATCCGGAACCACAGGAAAGCTGGCTGAGTGGAAATTCTACAACTAGAAGAAAAGAGGAAAGCACATTGAGACTCAGAGGAGCTGCAAAAGGCTGAGGGACGAAGACTCGCACACAGAGAGGACAGGTGGCAGTGTGCATTGGTGGCTGAGTGAGTGGCTGGCTTTCTAAAGTGGAAGGGAGAAGGAAGCTTCCGACTGCACTGAACTCCAGTCCCAGGCTAGACGCTGGGAAACCGGATTCATTCGGGGGAAACTGGACTGTCAAGAAAAGAGAAGCACACTGAGACTCGGGAGCTGCGGAAGGCAGAGGTCTGGAGGCGCATACACGCAGAGAGGACTGACTACTGAATGCACAGGAGACTGAGTGTGTGGCTGGCTTTCTAAAGCGGGAGGGAGACAGAAGCTTCCGACTGTGCTGAACTCCAGTTCCGGGCAAGTTTCTGGGAACCCCGAACTATTCGGGGAGAAACTGGACTGTCTGGCAACAGGTGACAATGGAGGGTGGCTTTCTCTCAGAGGTGCTTGCAGTGATTACTGAAGGACACTGAGACTCAGGGGACTCATAGGGCAAGGCTGATGGGAAACCAAGGCTGTCTGCTCCTTCCTGAATCTCTGCCCCATCAAAGCTGAGTAAAGAGGCTTTTGCAATTTTGCAAGTCCTGTCTCATAAGGCTGTCTCCAGCACTGAAATTTTCCCAGCGTAGACACAGCTGATCCTCACATCCAATTGGCCTGGAGGTCATTCCTCCCAGTGATACCAACAACAATCAAGACTTAAGTACAGTAAGGCTGAGCACGAAGTCTACAAAGGGGTGCACCAAGAGTGTCCACCTCAGGTAATTGGGGAGGCTTAGCCACTGTGCCCTAGAGGACACCTAGCACACAAAGCTACTCTACCAACTAAGGGAAGCAGCGGAAATTCAGAGACAAAGAAACAGATCACAAATGAAAGAAATGGAGGAAAGCAAACGACTGGATATAGAATTCAAAACCACGGTTATAATGTTTTTCAAGAATATCCTAGAAAAGGCCAATAAATTTAGCAAGACCTCGAGGATATGAAAAAGGACCAACTAAATATTAAACATACACTGACTGAAATAAAAAATATTATACAGAGACTTAACAGAAGACTAGAGGACTGCAAGAATCAAATCAAAGAGTTGAAATACAAAGAAGCAAAAAACACTCAGCCGGAAAAGCAAAAAGAAAAAGAATCCAAAAATATGAAGATAGTGTAAGGAGCCTCTGGAACAACCTCAAGCGTACCAACATCTGAACTATGGGGGTGCCGGACGAAGAGAGAGAGCAAGATATTGAAAACCTATTTGAAGAAATAATGACTGAAAACTTCCCCCACCTGGTGAAAGAAATAGACTTACAAGTCCAGGAAGTGCACAGAACCCCAAACAAAAGTAATCCAAAGAGGACCACACCAAGAGACATCATAATTAAAACACCAAGAGCAAAAGACAAAGAGAGAATATTAAAAGCAGCAAGAGAAAAATAGTTAATTACCTACAAGGGAGCACCCATATGATTGTCAGTTGATTTCTCAACAGAAACTATGCAAACCCAAAGGTAGTGGCAAGAAATATTCAATGTGATGAATAGCAAGAACCTACAACCAAGATTACTCTACCCAGCAAAGCTATCATTCAGAAGTGAAGGTCAGATAAAGGGCTTCACAGATAAGAAACAGCTAAAGGACTTCATCACCACCAAACCAGTATTATATGAAATGCTGAAAGGTATTCTTTAAGAAGAGGAAGAAGAAGGAAGAGCTAAAGATAAAAAATATGAACAACAAATACATATCTATCAACAAGTGAATCTAAAAATCAAGTGAATAAAAAAATCTTATGAACATAATAAACTGATGAATATAATAGAACCAGGGGCATAGAAAGGGAGTGGACTGACAATTCTCAGGGGGAATAGGGTGTGGGGGGTGCGGGAAGAGACAGAACAAAAATCGTACACCTATGGATTAGGACAGTGGAGGGGAGGTAAGGGCAAATGTTGAGGTGGGAACCGGGTAGAGGGGAGCTACACCGGAAAAAAGAGGAACAATTGTAATAATCTGAACAATAAAGATTTATTAAATTAAAAAAAAATTTAAATAATAAAAAAAGTCACATAGTCGTCCCATTATAAAGATTGGTATAGAATTAGCAAAAGGGTGTTGTCCTGACTAGTGTGACGTGAAACTAAAGGCAAACCTTAGATACTTGACAAATTTTCCTGCACTGCAATTTGCCACAGTAATACTATTGGTGTCTTATAACTTATATACAGAGACCTACTAGGTCTTAAGAGTAATATGGGCAAGGGAAACAAAAGATCCAAGGCTGTGATGCACATGAATAGATGTTTGAGGACCAGAACAGAGGATGGATACTGACATCTTTACTTTTTATCACATTGAAAGGATGTAATTGTTCCAGAACCAAGCTGAACCTGGGTTGAGGCAGGCATGAAGATGATTCACTAGAGTGAGGTGGTGGAGTTTGGTAGGAAGGGAAGACTGATATTATGTTAATAAAAATATTTATTTTTTTAGAGTGAAATGGAGTTTTGTAACTGAAACTTTAATTTTAATTCTTTCAATCACTCTATTTTGCCCTCATTATAAAAATTAAGCTTCTTAGTTAGCATATGAAGAGCTTTCTAATATTTCTGCTATCAATCCACAAAATTTCCCTCATTTCTTGTTTTTTCCTACTAGGGTACTTGCATTGGCTCATACCATATACCAGCAAGAGACACTATATCATAGTGATTAAGAGTATGACATATAGAGTGGGGCTGCTGGTGTCATCTCTCCTGATTCAATCTGCTTCCCTAGACTTATCTACTAGCAGTTTCCATTAAAGGTGATGCATAAAATTGCCTGTGGAGATTCTCAGATGCTGGTCCTTTTGTTTTTAAAGATCTCTGTACTTGTAGTCTCTAAGAGCTCTATCCCTATTTTAAGTTTAGTTTAGGCATTAATTCCACCAAGAATCTATAACTTTTTAAGAAAGATGTATCTTTTCTTCCTACTCTTCCCATTGTAGCCTATGATTATTATTTATTATTCTCTGATGACTAAATTGTCAAACTGTATAAACAAATCTTATTTTACATTTTTTTGTCCCAAGCAGCCAGCTTAACTCCAGGGGCAAAGTAAGAGTTCCTTAAAAGTTTGTGGAAATAAAGTAAGAATGACTATTATATTTGCTTTATTTTCTTTAAAATGTGTTTTAGAGGTATTTTAGTCTCTGGAATTAGACTGTGGAGTTCTCATTTCCCTTTTCCTCTTCGGGTTCAGTTTCCTCCATAATATTTAGTTCATGGAATCCTTGTGATTGTTGTTTGCTATATTCCAGGCAAAGTCCCTGGCAGATAGGAAGTTAAAGCTCTCACTCCTTTGACTTCCTCCTCCGCCCCTCAGTCCCCACCCCCTCATAACCTGCTGTAATACTTACTGAATGTGTGAGGGCACTAATCAGTGACCAGTACACTATTGCTTTTTCTGCATCCTTTGGTTTGTTTGTTAACCCTCACCATAGAATATTTTTCCATTGATTTGTTGAGAGAGTGGAAGTGAGGGAGGGGTGGGAAGTGAGTGAGAGACACATGCATTGGTTGCCTCTGGCATGTGCTCTGTCTCAGGCCTGGGATGAACCTGCAACCCAGATAACACCCTTCACCAGGAATCAAACCCCAGACCCTTCACTCTAACCGCTGAGCGACAATGACTAGGAGAGTTCCTGCATTCTTTATAAAGCTTGTGAATTTTGGTGCCTCTTATAACCTGTTCAATGTCCTGTGAAGAAATACTAAGGGCAGAGTTTAGAGACTGCAATTTTGAACATGAGCCAATAGGTACTTCACATTTCTTTCTCAACCCCCATTAACACTTAATCACATGGGCAGATATTTCCCTTTTAAATAGCTGTAAAGAGTCTATGTCTTTGGTTTCTCTGCATTTCAAAGAGAAAAGAATTTTCCATGAGAAATTTAACTAGTTTGGTATATTAATGGCTTCACTTATTTCTAGTAATCTCTACCCCACATGAAGGCTACAGGTGTGTTTTCCTAAGGTCAGGTGAATTGAAGCAAGTTGTTTCAATCAAGGCAGTAACAAATAACAGCATTAGAGTGCTGGAGACAGAGAATTACCTAGGGTTTACAGGCATCTCTGCAGAAAAGGAGCACTAATCTATTCTGAGGGGGAGATATAATTAGCTGTTAGTTAGGTATCTCTTTAGATACTGTCATATAGGAATTGCCCTTTTGAACCAAACAGAAAATTCTTAAGTTCTCAATACTTCACTGTGGCATTTTAACTCAGAGCATTGTTCACATTTCTAAACTCTTCTCCCTTTCCAATCACCAATACTTACCTCATTTGATACCAATATTTAAGTGAATGTTCTGGTAGACTACTTTCATTCAGGTGAATTTTCTATTTCTTATATTTAAAGGAATATTTTCAAATATGATGAAATCATTGATTTCTACTAACAACATTTCTAACAATAATGTGTATAATGTTGCTATGAATACTCATGCATTCATTCAGAAGGTATTTATTGAGAATCTATGATATGACAGGTAGTGCTACAGATATTAAAGATAAAGAGTGAGCAGGTACTGACCCCTCTCTAATGATGCATGTAATAAATATTTCAAATGAGTATAATCCCTTCAGATTTCTGTTTTATAATACAAATTAACATTAGAAATAATTATTTTATTTTTCAGAGATACCCAATATTGCCATCTCTGATTTTTAAGCAGATTAGTCATATTTTCTAGGACTAGGGAACTAGAACTTTGAATGATGAAAGAAACTGAATTGCCAAACAAGAACATACTTACTCTTATGGAAGGTAATCCTGGCTTCCGTTGAATGTGTAACCTTGTAATCCGGAAGGTGAAACTGAAAGTATCAGTGGGGTCAGTTAACGTGCCTAAATGCTCCTCTCATGAAGAAATACACATTCACGGATAATTGTTTTCTAGTAGAAAGTGCCAAAAGCCTCTTACTAAAGATTCTATTTCACTTTAAACCTAGAGAACAATTTCTTATATTGGACAGCTGAAACAGCAAGTCATGTATTTTGAATGTCTGAGAAATATAAGGTAATTTTTAAAGAAGATTTTGAAAGAGGTGATTTCTGATTTCTCTGGGAAAGGTTTTTACACAGTGAAGAAAGATTAAGATGACTTTTATAATCTCAGACTCTTATGGATGTACAGGGGCCCTCTGTGTGGATAAGTAAGGGCCCTTCATGACCAAGTTCAAACATGACTAATGATTTTAATATGCACTGAATTTTGGCAAAATAACTAGAGGGAGCAGTGGGAATAGTGTCCTTGGAGACAATAAGATGCAACAATTACAAGAGACACATTCCAAGTGCAGAACAATAATTGTATGGTGAAAAGATTTCTGGCTACTCTAACAAAGTGTTAACAAAAGACAACAAAATTGTCTGTCTGCTTTTTCTATAAAAAAAATATCTTGCCGAAACCGGTTTCGCTCAGTGGATAGAGCTTCGACCTGCGGACTGAAGGGTCCCAGGTTCAATTCCGGTCAAGGGCATGTTCCTTGGTTGCAGGCACATCCCCATTGGAAGTGTGCAGGAGGCAGCTGATCGATGTTTCTCATCGATGTTTCTAGCTCTGTATCCCTCTCCCTTCCTCTCTGTAAAATATCAATAAAATATAAGTAAAAAAAATTCTTGAAAGTAATATAGACACAATTTCTAGTCCGACGACTGTTCACACTTTCCCAGAGTAAAAATATATGTTTGTATCATAATTTTTCTGTATTGTACTCTTTTTATGTGTAAGCCATTATATAATAAAGCTTTCCAAAAATCATTATTAATATTTATATATTAAAAAATCTTATTTTTAATAAACATCATTTTTTTTCCTGTTTAAATGATCACAAGGGGAATTTCTGATGTAAAACCCACTTACCTATTAGAATTTTGAAGTGTATTGCCACATTTTGCTTCCAATGTATAATTCCGCATGATATACACACTATGTTTGGGTCTCTCTGTGTCACTATTGGCACTGTGGGATCTGAAGGAATTTCACACTTACTCCTTGCTTGAGTTTTGAGTCAAGAAGAGAGCAAAAAGTAGACAAGTATATGGAGATTAAAATACCAATTTTATTATAGATAGAAATATTTAAAACGTGGCTTTGAACATCCTGATAAGAACCTCCCGAGTTAGCCATTATGTCTCAGATAGACAGTTCTAGAAACCCAACTCTACCCCACCACTGGGGCAGACTCTTGTTTTATGAATTTGAACAGTTAGACATCTATCTATCTGTAGAAAAAACCCCAATATAAAAAGGAAGAGGGAATATTGTATTTCACAATCCACCTTTCGGGTAAGTCTGTTTTCAACCCCAGGGGAAGGATAGTAGGAGAGTGGCCAGGAGGTTACACAAATAAATTATTGATAAAAGTCTTCCAAATTTTAGAAATAAATCAGAAGAGTGACTTAATGAGTATAATAGCTGTAGAAAATAGCTATAAATAAATTATTTAATTATGCAGAAAAATGCTCAGGCATTTGACTTGGCTATGTGCTTTTGCCTAAACTCCAGACACTGTGAAGTGAAACAGTAGCTATAGATTTGTATTCAGTAGAAAACATACCCTAAAGATCATAGTTTTAGGGCACAATTGGATATTAGCCAATTCAATATCTATCAGATACTGAACAGCAGTCCTCTTTTTTAAAAAATTTACCTTTATTATTGAAAGTATTATCGATGTCCCCCTCTTTTTCCCCATTGACCCCCTTTACCTAGCCCTGCCCACCCTCCAGACCTTCATCACACTATTGTCTGTATCCATGGCTTATGCATATATGCATATAAGTTCTTTGGTTTATCACTCCTCCCCTCCCCCCAATATCCCCTACCTTCTCTCTGAGAATCATCACTCTGTTCCATGCCTCTGTGTCTCTGGATGTATATGGTTCATCAGTTTATTGTGTTCATTAGATTTCACATATGAGTGAGATCATGTGACACTTGTCTTTCTCTGACTGGCTTATTTCACTTAGCACAATATTCTCCAGGTCGCTTCATGCTGTCTCAAAGTGTAAGAAATCCCTTTTTCCAGCTGCATAATATTCCATGGTGTAAATGTACACCATTTTTAATCCACTTATCTACTGATGGGCACATGAGCTGTTTCTATATTTTACCTATTGTAAGTTTCACTGCTATGAACATAGGGGTGCATATATTCTTTCTGATTGTTGTTTTGGGTTTCTTAGGATATATTCCTAGAAGTGGGATCACTGGCTCAAATGGCAATTGCATTTTTAATTTTTTGAGGAAACTCCATACTGTTTTCCATAATGGCTGCACCAGTCTGCATTCCCACCAGCAGTGTACTAGGGTTTGCTTTACCCCATAACCTTGCCAGCACTTGTTATTTGTTGTCTTGTTGATGGTAGCCATTCTGACAAGTGTGAGGTGATACCTCATTGTTGTTTTAATTTGCATCTATCTGATGATTAGTGATTTGAGCATTTTTTTTCATATGTTTCCTTGCCATCTGTATGTCAACTTTGGGGAAGTGTCTATTTATGTCCTTTGCTCATTTTTAAATTGGAACGTTTGTCTTCCTGTTGTTAAGTTGTATGAGTTCCTTATATATTTTGGAAATTAATCCCTTACCAGATATATCATTGGCAAATATGTTGTCCCATGCAGTGGGCTCCTTTTTCATTTTGTTGTGGTTTCTATTGCTGTGTGGGAGCTTTTTGTTTGGATATAGTCCTGTTTATTTTTTCCTCTGTTTCTCTTGCCTTGGACATATATCTGGAAACCTATTGCTAGGAGAGATGTCTGAGATTTTGCTGCCTATGGTTTCTTCCAGGATTTTTATGGTTTCATATTTTCATTTAAGTCTTTTATCCATTTTGAGTTCATTCTTGTTTATGGTGTAAGTCGCATGTACCTGTCCAATTTTTCCAACACCATTTATTGAAGAGATTGTCTTTATTGTATGCTCTTGCCTCCTTTGTCAAATATTAATTGAGCATAGTGGCTTGTGTGGACTTCTGGGTTCTCTGCTCTGTTCCAATGATCTATATGCCAGTTCTTGTGCCAGTACCAGGCTATTTTGGGTATCATATCTTTGTGGTATAATATAATATTTGGTATTGTGATCCCCCTAAGTTTGTTCTTCTCTCTTAAGCAGGCTGCAGCTATTTGGGGTCTTTTTTGGCTCCATATACATTTTTGGAGTATTTGTTCCAGATCTGTGAAATATGCCATTGGTATTTTAATGAGGATTGCACTGAATGTATAGATTGATTTGGGTATTATGGTCATTTTATTAATTAATTAATTAATTAATTAATTATTTAATATGTTTGTTTGTTTAAAATTATGTCTCCTTTTTTAAATAATCTGTAAATTTTTATTTTATATTATTGATTAAGGTATTACATATGTGTCTTTATCTCCCTATTGCCCCAACCCACCCACTCATGCCCTCACCCCCCGGTTGTCTGTGTCCATTGGTTAGGCTTATATGCATGCATACAAGTCCTTTGGTTGATCTCTTCCCCTTATTGCCACTCTCCCCTACCTTCCTTCTGAGGTTTGATGGTCTGAAAGATGCCTCTCTGTCTCTGGATCTGTTTTTGTTCATCAGTTTATGTTGTTTTTATATTACACAAATGAGTGAGATCATGTGATATTAACTTTCTCGAACTGACTTCTTTTTCTTAGCATAATGCTCTCCAGTTCCATCCATGCTGTTGCAAATGGCGGGAGTTCATTCCTTTTTACAGCAGCGTAGTATTCTATGGTGTAGATGTACCACAGTTTTCTAATCCACTCATCTGCTGGTGGACACTTAGGCTGTTTCCAAATCTTAGCTATTGTAAATTGTGCTGCTATGAACATAGGGTTGCATATATCTTTTCTTATTGGTCTTTCTGATTCGTGTTTCTAGTTTCTTGGGATATATTCCTAGAAGTGGGAGCACTGGGTCAAATGGGAGTTACATTTTTAGTTTTATGAGGAAACTCCATAATGTTCCCACAGTAGCTGCACCAGTCTGCATTCCCACCAGCAGTGCACGAGGGTTCCTTTTTCTCCACATCTTTGCCAACGCTTGTCATTTGTACATTTGTTGATAATAGCCATTTTGACAGGTGTGATATGGTACCTCATTGTTGTTTTGATTTGCATCTCTCAGATGATTAGTGACCTTGAGCATATTTTCATATGTCTCTTGGCCTTCTGTATGTCCTTCTAATCTCTTTGAAAAGCAATGTCCACAGAAGGGAATTAACAACAATAATAACAACAATTACTTGTCTTAATTTGTTAAGGAATTTTAAACAAAATATCACCTCACCTTAGTTTCAGAAGCAAAACATCATTGTATAATTTATGTAGATAATAATCAACAAAGAAAATGCTTCCTCTTCTGACAATCATAGTCTTGATAGTCACTTAATCCCCAAATTCCTCAGGATGACAAAAACTGAGCAGAATGTGTCAGTGGAGATAGGTAGGTGCACGGCCAGTCACATATTTTTTTGAAGCCTCACTCAACCTCACAGGCAGGATTTCTCTATCTCTAAAATATTTTAGAGACTCACTCAACAAGATCCTGATCTCACTTTAACTCTAAGCAATATTTTCTTGTACTCCCTTTAAGTAAAATGCTAAACAGAAAAGCAAACAAATAGTCCAATTATACAATGGGCAGAGGACCTGACAGACACTTCTCCTAAGAAGTCATACAAATGGCCAATAGATATATGAAAAGATGCTCAACTTCACTAGTTATCAGGGAAATGCAAATCAAAACTACAATGAGATACCAGCTCACATAATAGCCATCGGTTATAATGGTTATTATCATCAAGGCAAGTAATAACAAGCGTTGGTGAGGTTGTGGAGAAAAAGGAAACTTTGCTCATTGCTGAATGTACACTGGAATAGCCACAATGGAAAAACAGTGCATTTTCTCAAAAAATCAAGGGTAGAGTTACCATATGATCCAGAATTTCTTCTTCTGGATATCTACCCAAAAAACTTGAAAGCATTTGTTTGCAAAGACATATGCACCCCTATGTTCTTTGCAGCATTATTCACGATGGCCAAGACATGGAAACAACCAAAGTATTTTTTGACAGATGATTGGATAAAGATGATGTGGAACATATACACAATGGATTACTATTCAGGCATAGGGAAAGATAAAATACTGCCATTTGTGACAACAGGAATGGATCTTGAGAATATCATGTTAAGCATAATAAGTCACATAGAGTCAAGTACCTAAAGATTTCACTCATACGTGGGATATAATACTGAAAGCAACAAGTGAACAAACCAAAGAAACAATAAAAAACTCATAGACACAGACAACAGTGTGGTGGTTACCAGGGGAAAGGAGGTGCGGGTGGGGTAGTACAAGGACAAATATATGGTGATGGAAGATGATTTGGTTTTGGGTGGTGGGCACACAATGCAACATACAGATCACATTTTATAGAAATGTGCACTTGAAACCTATACAATCTTATTAATCACTGTCAACCCAATAAATTTAAATAAAAAATGAAAAGAAAAAAGGGTAAATAAGCTAGTGTGTGTAGGACCTCTTTTAGGTTTTTAGAGAACTTGAAGATATGATGCCTTTGGCACATTGGCACATTTAAGAAAAATGTACTCAGTCCATAAATAAGTAAATAAATACTCATATCCTTGATGACTCTGACTGAAAACTACCCAATAAATCTAATTTCTAAATAACTGTGGGCGTAAGAAATGTCCTAAAGGCTGCATTGGGGACTGTGTTCATGGGGACAGATGTAGACATGAGCATCAGAAACAGAAGATATGCAATCAATATCACCATAGGTCTTTTAAAATTAATAGTGAGTTATTTTCCTTATTTATTAATTTTTATAAATACATGGTTCTGGTTGTAAAAAATAATATGATAATAAAAAAGAAAACTCATGTAAGATCATACATAGTATAGAGATAGCTCTTGCTAGTATTTTGAATATGTACATCCACACATTTTTGATATCCATGAACATATTCATTAAGCATATTTAAAATCTTGGAGCAATTTATAAAAATAAAACATAATATTCTATATTTTAGCTTTATAAACACAGGGAACTAAACATAAGCTTTAGCATAAAAATTCCTGGGTATAGTTCTTAATTTATGAATGCTTCATTACTTTTAAAAATAATTTATGTTTTTGCATATTTTAAAAACTCTTCATTAAAATGGTTGCAAGGTATTTATTTGAAATTTTGTATTTGAAAGACCTCCACAGGAACACACTTGTTCAGCATAATATGAAAATAGATTATTTATTAGGATGTCACCAAAGATTTAATAGTGAAATATCAATTGTTGAGTGTGAGAAAGCTATTTTTGCTCCACATACACATTTTCAGATTTATTCCATTTATCCTAGCTTGTAAGAATTCAGATGTATTGGATATTGTGCTATAAAATAGCAAATTTTTGTACATGTGAGCGAAATTTACTCCCTGAGTTAAGCTCATGGAATCTGAAAGAGATTGATAGCGGGAACAATATTTTATGAACAAACCTTTGTGGGGTATCTTGAATAAAATAAACTCTTCTGATAAAGTCACATACTTTACTTCTACCAATGTACATAAAAGGTCAAGAAAAACAAAATATTACATAGCCATTCCCTCCCACCCCCATAATGTTCTCAAAGTGATAGACTCATCAGAAAGTGAAAAGGGTAATGTAAACACTGGTTATTTTAAACAGTGCTTGAAAAATATTAAATAGCTAGCCCTAGCTGGTTTGGCTCAGTGGATAGAGCATTGGCCTGCTGATGGACGATCCCGGGTTTCATTCTTCTCAAGGGCACATGCCTGGTTGTGGGCTAGATCCCCAGTAGGGGGAGTGTTGGAGGCAGCCTATCAATGATTCTTTCTCATCTTTGATGTTTCTATCTCTCTTTCCCTCTCCCTTCGTCTCTGTAATCAATAAAAATATATTTAAGAAATATTAAATAGCTAACATTTTATTTAGCTAATTTCTACCTCACAGTGAATATGAGAGGAAGTAACAGAGGAACTTCACTGGAAAGGTTTATAAGACAGGAGATTTGAAGAAGGGTGGGTGGTATTACAAACTTGTGTATATTATTTTTAATACAATTTTTACTTATATGATTGTCCTGGGCCAGGTTTGAATTTATGGTTGTCTGAGGAGGAGTATGCCAATAATCAAGATATAATGTCTATGCCATAAAATTTAACAGTATGGCCTGGGCAGTGTGGTTAAGTGGTTGAGCATTGACCCATGAGTCAGGAGGTTACAGTTTCATTCCTCGTCAGGTCACATGCCAGGTTTATGGGCTCCATCCATAGTGGGAGGCGCGCAAGAGGCACCTGGTCAATAATTCTCTCTCATCATTGACATTTCTCTCTCTGTGTCTCCTTTCAGATGTCTGAAATCAATAAAATAAAAAATAAAAATAAAAGCATATTAAAATTGTTAACAGAATGTATTTCTAACAATACTTGAGGATGGGTCATAATTGTACTAGAACTAATTCTGAGTATTGCTCCTTAGTAAGTGGCAAGGATAGCCCTGTGATACTTTATCTATCAGTTCAGATGACAACTGACTGGAGTTGAAATAGAGGAGAAGCTTTATCAAAATTGCTGTGATAGCCTGTCCTTTGGGTGAAGACTATACCAGAGACAGAAGATCAAGCTCATTCATTATCAACATGAAGCTTACAATGTCCAGTAGGTGGGGAAAAGAGATGGTGGATCACCTACTGAATATTTGCATAGTGCAAGTCTAGAAACAGTGTACATCGCTTCCACACCCATCCTGTTAGCTATAATATAGGCTACATAGTCACATCTTACAATGTACAAATATGGCAGAAAAATGTGTTCTACTGTGTTTCAAGGGATAGCAACCAAAATGTTTGGCAAAACAGAAATTTCTGCCAGATAGTAAGCATAAATACCTTAGAATTTAGTTTTAATGGGGAGTAAAAATTTGAATAGTCAGGATTCACAGTAAACAAGTCTAACAACAAAGTGAGAATGCCCATATGACTGGAGAATAAGTCATGCAGAGACAAATAATATTAGAAGCTTGGGGTTTTCTGCCTATTTATCCTTCCTTTTAATTGGATTCACTGACTCCTTTTTCCTCTGCATCTTTAAGAGGAATGCCATCTTTTTAATTGAGTCATGGAAAGCTTGTTTTACTTGCTTGTTTCTCAGTGTGTAAATAAAGGGGTTCAGCATGGGTGAAATGGAAGTAATAAGGAGTGAAACACTTTTATTTATAGCTACCTCGTCCTTGGCTGAAGGTTTGACATAAATGAAGATGCAGCTTCCATAAGTAATGGAAACCACAATCATGTGGGAAGAACATGTGGAAAAGGCCTTCTTCCTTTGCTGGGCAGAGGGAAACCTTAGAATAGTCCTGATGATATAAATGTAGGAAAGAACCACACATATGAGGGTCATTATGAATGTCAACACAGCACACACAATAACCATCTGTTCTATCAACCAGGTGTCTGAGCAAGAGATCTTAAGCATAGGAGATGCATCACAGAGAAAATGATCAATGTTGTTTGAATCACAGAATTCCAGGCCCAAACCCAGACTGATTGGTGGGAGAATGATCATCAGTGCTGCTACCCAACAGGAGAAAATGATGTTCTTGCAGACTCTGCTGTTCATGATGGTGGTGTAATGCAGGGGTTTGCAGATGGCCACGTAGCGATCATAGGACATGGCAGCCAGAAGAAAAAATTCTGTTACTCCAAAGAGGTCTGTAAACAAGAGTTGACTGACACAAGCATTATAGGTAATGGACTTGTCCCCAGATAATAGGCTATATAGGAATCTGGGAACACAGGCAGTTGTGAAAGAAATTTCTAAGAAGGAGAAATTTTGAAGGAACAGATACATAGGTGTTTTTAGGTGGGAGTCAATCAGAGTGAGGGTGATGATGGTTAGGTTTCCAGATATACTCAACATGTAGGAAAGAAATAGAAAGATAGAAAGCAATATTTTCAGTGGAGTGTCATCGGTCAGTCCCAGTAAGATGAAGGTTGTTAGCGTAGTTTGGTTTTTCATTCTTGATTATCTTGCCCATTCTGCTTCAAATAATAAGACTTTATATGAGGAACTCCAGAGTCCTGGTCATCTTCTAACCTCAAAAGAAGTAAATCAGTGAGTGATTCCAAATCAGTGGGGAAATCAGCATATGATACATTCCAATGTTTGATTATCTCTTTGTGTCACATAAACTGACTGTTCATATTTAAATCACATATTTGCACTGTGGCTTGTAATTACAATTTAACTGTAATTGGTGTTGGTTTGACATATTATATTATTAACATCAATGAAAGCAAGTCCTAAAAATGGCTTTTGGATCTACTATTCTTACTTTCCCCTAATTCCTAGAAGTTGCTTTGGATCTACTATTTTACTTTCTCCTAATTCCTAACTCCAGAAATGCTTCTAGCAGAAAAGTCCTTAGAAAAACTAACAATGGCTTTTTCTAAGAAAATCCTTGAACTAAAATTTACATGTGTATTAGCAATTAAACCAACAATGAATGCATATCACATAGTTTATTCTGTTTCAACTCATCCATGGAGTTTCTCTGAGGTGTGTTTAAAATAGTTTTATTGGATACATGCTCTTGATGATTCAGTAATATATGTTACAATCCAATGTTTTTGAGGTTTTCCTCACAGGAAATTTATTTTAAATATATGTATTTTATACTGTTAATATTACCCATGGCTATATTTTACTTCTGCTGTTAGAATACCTTTATTACACATTTTTATCCTTTTTAGGATATCCTAGTGCCACAAAAAAAATTTCCTCCAGCTTACAAGCAGAAACCTGGAACTGTATACTCTGGCTAATTAATTTCCTTTTAAATTCCTTTCCTTTGACAGTGAAAACCCTAATTCCCTTTAACTATCTGATTTCTTTCCTCAAAAAATTAAATATGGAACTCCCATTTGACCCAGTAATCCCACTTCCAGGAATATATCCCAAGAAATCAGAAGCACCAACAAGAAACAGCACGATTTACAATAGCTAAGATTTGGAAACAGCCTAAGTGCCCATCAGCAGATGAGAGGATTAAAAAACTGTGGTACATCTATAGTTTCATTATTCTCTAGATTTTGAGAGCCCTTTTCCCATCAAAGCATTAGAGTTAAGACCAGAGCTTTGATATTGATTTTTTTCTTATTTATGTTTTTCTATTATTTCTTTCTAAACACATTTGACAATGACATATTTTCACTTCTCATTGTATATATTTACTTCAAAATTTGTGACAGACAAATAAGGGAACATTTGAAGAATATTCATAGAGCTGAAGAGCACTATCTTGATTTTTTAATGTTTTGGGTCAGCCTATTTCAGCTGGAAATACATGCTACCACCCATTTTAAATATCATTTAGCAATATCAGGTTTAACAAGGTTTAGCAATTTCTCAAACATACTTCAACTTTCTCTCTTAAATTTTGCCTACTTGATAATTGTTTTTTCTGTCTTATTAACCACTTATACATCAGGTCATTAGGTCTTTGCATCATTTAAACTACTCTAGCCAATATCACCACTAGCCTCCCTCTTGTTTCAATCATTAAGCAAACTTTGGACTTGATTTAACTCAAGTTCTCTTCTGCATAAAAACCGTGAACTTATGAAAGTCTTTACAGCTTCATTTCTACCACCTCACATCCTGAATTTCTTCCTATCATTTTGTCTATTTTTTTTCCCATTCTCCTTCATAGCTCCTTTTCCTTTTCTAATTTGTTGGTGCACCTGAACTATTTTTTCTAGGCAATATCTCTTTTACTCTGCCCTCTCTCTAGGAAGTTCTTGTAAGTGAGGTGATTTCAAGTAGGCTGGTGATCCCTGCATTTATATCTGCAGGAAAATGTTATTCTGACTTCAACTTATTCTTAGACATCTAGATCAGACTTAGATGGTTTGATCTTACACTTTTCCTTTTTTCTATCCAATGGTCCTTGAGCAATTTGATTAATTTCTTTATCTTGTGTCTTTTATTTGTGTGTGTATGTGTGCAAACTTCAGATAAAATAATATGTACATCTTAGGGTTATAATGAAAAATTTAGATTACATAAATAAAATGTGTACAACTGCATCTGGAATTAGGGGACCATTCATTACTATTCAGTATTGGGCATTCTTATTTTATCTTATAATTTCCTATAAAGAGTCCTCTAGATGTGCATATTTCAAGATTTTTCATGTGGCACTTATGACTGTGTTCCCTTCCTTGCCAACAATAAGTCTCATTTAAAAACATTGTTTATTGTTCTTTTTTTTGACTCCCATTTTCAGTTGTGGCATGTCTTGCCATTTCTGTTTTCTTTTTAATTTGTTCCTTTTATTCTCTCACTCACAACACTACTTTTACTCTCGGTGTCTTTATCTCAGAGCTGAAATATTGGAGAAACATGTTATTATATGGTTAACATATATCTTTGCTTTCCCATTCAGTATTTTAAAATTAATGCAATCAGAATCATTTTTCTAAGCCCAGATATGATTAACTCTCCCCTTTGTGTGTGGACGATATTTTTGAACAGACATTTACCCTATACTATGTATTTCTCTGAAACTCTAGGTCTACCTCTCAGTTAAATGGAAGTTAATTAATTTGGCTTTAGGTAAGAGTTGAGAAGAGGAGAAAGAGGAATCCATTAGCGGGTTTGAGTTTCAATGCATCAATCATTTAGGTTAATGAACTATTCCAGGAAATATATATTTTATTCAGAGTAATGAGTAATAAATAAATTTCTCACCCTTAGAGAATTTATAAAATTTCTTTATCAATGGATAAGAGAGTTGAGGAATAGGTTAGACGATGTAGTGGTTCTGAATAAGATCTCTATATTTGGGGACCTTTACTGTCTTCCACTAACATGGAGTGGGGATAGCAGAAAGAGAAAAATGAGAAAGATTTCTGCAATTTCTTCTCCTTGTAGAGATCTAAGGAGAACAATAATTAAGTTGCTCCTGGAACTCAGGCAAAAAAGCCTTAGAAAGTCACATAGTCAAAGAGAAACCAAGATGGAGGCATAAGTAAACACCTAAACTGCTGCTTTGCACAACAATATCAAAACTACAATTAAAATACAAAACGGACACCATCCAGAACCACAGGAAAGCTGGCTGAGTGGAAATTCTACAACTTGAAGAAAAGAGGAAAGCACATTGAGACTCAGAGGAGCTGCAAAAGGCTGAGGGACGAAGACTCGCACGCAGAGAGGATGGGCGGCTGTGTGCACGTGTGGCTGAGTGAGTGGCTGGCTTTCTAAAGTGGGAGGGAGAAAGAAGCTCCCGACTGGACTGAACTCCAGTCCTGGGTTAGACGCTGGGAAACCAGACTCATTCGGGGGGTATCTGGACTGTCAGGAAAAGAGAAAGCACACTGAGACTCGGGAGCTGCGGAAGGCAGCGGTCTGGAGGCGCACACTCACAGAGAGGACTGACTGCTGAATGCACAGGAGACTGAGTGTGCGGCTGGCTTTCTAAAGTGGGAGGGAGACAGAAGGTCTTGACTGTGCTGAACTCCAGTTCTGGGCAAGTTTCTCGGAACCCCAACTCATTTGGGGAGAAACTGGACTGCCTGGCAGCGGGTGAAACTCGAGGGAGGCTCTCTCTCAGAGGTGCTTGCAGTGATTACCGAAGGACACTGAGACTCAGGGACTTCATAGGGCATGGCTGACGGGAAACCAAGGCTGTCTGCTCCTCCCTAAAACTCTGCCCCATCCAAGCTGAGCAAAGAGGCTTTTGCATTTTGCAAGTCTTGTCTCATAAGGCTGTCTCCAGCACAAAAGTTTTCCCAGCGTTGACACAGCTGTTCCTCACAGCCAATGGGCTTGGAGGTCAATCCCTCCAAGTGATACCAACAACAATCAAGATTTAACTACAACAAGGCTGAGAACACAGTCCACAAAGTGGTGCACCAAGAGTGTCCACCTCAGGTAATTGGGGAGGCTTAGCCACTGTGCCCTAGAGGACACCTAGCACACAAAGCTACTCTACCAACTCAGGGAAGCAATGAAAATGCAGAGACAAAGAAACATATCACAAATGAAAGAAATGGAGGAAAGCTAACGACTGGATATAGAGTTCAAAACCACGGTTATAATGTTTTTCAAGAATATCCTAGAAAAGGCCAATAAATTTAGCAAGACCTCAAGGATATGAAAAAGGACCAACTAGAAATTAAACACACACTGACTGAAATAAAAAATATTATACAGAGCCTTAACAGCAGACTAAAGTACCGCAAGAATCAAATCAAAGAGTTGAAATACAAAGAAGCAAAAAACACTCAGCCGGAAAAGCAAAAAGAAAAAGAATCCAAAAATATGAAGATAGTGTAAGGAGCTTCTGGGACAACCTCAAGCGTACCAACATCTGAATTATGGGGGTGTCAGAAGAAGAGAGAGAGCAAGGTACTGAAAACCTATTTGAAGAAATAATGACTGAAAATGTCCCCCACCTGGTGAAAGAAATAGACTTACAAGTCCAAGAAGTGCACAGAACCCCAAACAAAAGGAATCCAGAGAGGAGCACACCAAGACACATCATAATTAAAATGCCAAGGGCAAAAGACAAAGAGAGAATATTAAAAGCAGCAAGAGAAAAACAGTTAAATTCCTACAAGGGAGCACCCATACGATTGTCAGCTTATTTCTCAACAGAAACTATGCAGACCCGAAGGTAGTGGCAAGAAATATTCAAAGTGATGAAGAGCAAGAACCTACAATCAAGATTACTCTACCCAGCAAAGCTATCATTCAGAATTGAAGGTCAGATAAAGAGCTTCACAGATAAGAAACAGCTAAAGGAGTTCATCACCACCAAACCAGTATTATATGAAATGCTGAAAGGTATTTTTTAAGAAGAGGAAGAAGAAGAAAAAGGTAAAGATAAAAATTATGAACAACGAATACATATCTATCAACAAGTGATTCTAAAAATCAAGTGAATAAAAAAACCTGATGAACAGAATAAACTGATGAATATAATAGAGTCAGGGGCATAGAAAGGGAGTGGAATGACAATTCTTGGGGGGAAAGGGGTGTGGGAAGTACGGAAGAGTCTGGACAAAAAGTGTACACCTATGGATGAGGACAGTGGAGGGGGAGGTAAGGGCAAAGGTTGGGGTGGGAACCGGGTGGAGGGGAGCTACAGGGGCAAAAAAGAGGAACAACTGTAATAATCTGAACAATAAAGATTTATTAAATTAAAAAAATAAAAATTGTAAATAAATAAAAAAGTCACATAGTCTTCCCATTCTAAAGATTGGTATAGAATTAGCAAAAGGGTGTTGTCCTGACTAGTGTGACGTGAAACTAAAGGCAAACCTTAGATACTTGACAAATTTTCCTGCACTGCAATTTGCCACAGTAATACTATTGGTGTCTTATAACTTATATACAGAGACCTACTAGGTCTTAAGAGTAATATGGGCAAGGGAAACAAAAGATCCAAGGCTGTGATGCACATGAATAGATGTTTGAGGACCAGAACAGAGGATGGATACTGACATCTTTACTTTTTATCACATTGAAAGGACGTAATTGTTCCAGACCAAGCTGAACCTGGGTTGAGGGAAGCATGAAGATGATTCACTAGAATGAGGTGGTGGAGTTTGGTAGGAAGGGAAGACTGATAGTATGTTAATAAAAATATTTACTTTTTTAGAGTGAAATGGAGTTTTGTAACTGAAACATTAATTTTAATTCTTTCAATCACTCTTTTTTGCCCTCATTATAAAAATTAAACTTCTTAGTTAGCATATGAAGAGTTTTCTAATATTTCTGCTATCAGTCCACAAAATTTCCCTCATTTCTTTTTTCCTACTAGGGTACTTGCATTGGCTCATACCATATACCAGCAAGAGACACTATGTCATAGTGATTAAGAGTATGACCTATAGAGTGGGGCTGCTGGTGTCATCTCTCCTGATTCAATCTGCTTCCCTAGACTTATCTACCAGCAGTTTCCATTAAAGGTGATGCTTAAAATTGCCTGTGGAGATTCTCAGATGCTGGTCCTTTTGTTTTTAAAGATCTCTATACTGGTAGTCTCTAAGTGCTCTATCCCTATTTTAAGTTTAGTTTAGGCATTAATTCCACCAAGAATCTATAACTTTTTAAGATAGATGTATCTTTTCTTCTTACTCTTCCCATTGTAGCCTATGATTATTATTTATTATTCTCTGATGACTAAATTGTCAAAATGTACAAACTAATCTTATTTTGACATTGTTTTGTCCCAAGCAGCCAGCCTATCTCCAGGGCAAAGTAAGAGTTCCTTAAAAGTTTGTGGAAATAAAGTAAGAATGACTATTATATTTGCTTTATTTTCTTTAAAATGTGTTTTAGAGGTATTTTAGTCTCTGGAATTAGACTGTGGAGTTCTCATTTCCCTTTTCCTCTTCGGGTTCAGTTGCCTCCATAATATTTAGTTCATGGAATCCTTGTGATTGTTGATTGCTATAGTCCAGGCAAAGTCCCTGGCAGATAGGAAGTTTAAGCTCTCACTCCTTTGACTACCTCCTCCGCCCCTCAGCCCCCACCCCCTCATAACCTGCTGTAATACTTACTGTAATGTGTGAGGGCACTAATCAGTGACCAGTACACTATTGTTTTTTTCTGCATCCTTTGGTTTGTTTGTTAACCCTCACCATAGAATATTTTTCCATTGATTTGTTGAGAGAGTGGAAGTGAGGGAGGGGTGGGAAGTGAGTGAGAGACACATGCATTGGTTGCCTCTGGCATGTGCTCTGTCTCAGGCCTGGGATGAACCTGCAACCCAGATAACACCCTTCACCAGGAATCAAACCCCAGACCCTTCACTCTAACCGCTGAGCAACAATGACTAGGAGAGTTCCTGCATTCTTTATAAAGCTTGTGAATTTTGGTGCCTCTTATAACCTGTTCAATGTCCTGTGAGGAAATACTAAGGGCAGAGTTTAGAGACTGCAATTTTGAACATGAGCCAATAGGTACTTCACATTTCTTTCTCAACCCCCATTAACACTTAATCACATGGGCAGATATTTCACTTTGTAAATAGCTGTAAAGAGTCTATGTCTTTGGTTTCTCTGCATTTCAAAGAGAAAAGAATTTTCCATAAGAAATTTAACTAGTTTGGTATATTAATGGCTTCACTTATTTCTAGTAATCTCTACCCCACATGAAAGCTACAGGTGTGTTTTCCTAAGGTCAGGTGAATTGAAGCAAGTTATTTCAATCAAGGCAGTAACAAATAACAGCATTAGAGTGCTGGAGACAGAATTACCTAGGGTTTACAGGCATCTCTGCAGAAAAGGAGCACTAATCTAGGCTGAGGGGGGTGATATAATTAGCTGTTAATCAGGTACCTTTTTAGATAGGGTTATAGAGGAATTGAACTTTTGAACCAAACTGAGAAAATTCTTAAGTTCTCAATACTTCACTGTGGCATTTTAACTCAGAGCATTGTCCACATTCCTAAACTCTTCTCCCTTTCCAATCACCAATACTTACCTCATGTGATACCAATATTTAAGTGAATGTTCTGGTAGACTACTTTCATTCAGGTGAATTTTCTATTTATTATATTTAAAGGAATATTTTCAAATATGATGAAAACATTGATCTCTAATAACGACGTTTCTGATAATAATGTGTATAATGTTGCTATGAATACTCATGCATTCATTCAGAAGGTATTTATTGAGAATCTATGATATGTCAGGTAGTGCTACAGATATTAAAGATAAAGAGTGAGCAGGTACTGACCACTCTCTAGTGATGCATGTAATAAATATTTCAAATGAGTACAACCCCTTCAGATTTGTTTTTTATAATACAAATTAATATTAGAAATAACTATTTTATTTTTCAGAGATACCCAATATTGCCATCTCTGATTTTTAAGCAGATTAGTCATATTTTCTAGGACTAAGGAACTAGAACTTTGAATGATGAAAGAAACTGAATTGCCAAACAAGAACATACTTACTCTTATGGAAGGTAATCCTGGCTTCGGTTGACTGTGTAATCCCGGTAGTCCCGAAGGTGACCCTGAAAGTATAGGTGGGGTCAGTTAACGTGCCCAAATGCTCCTCTCATGAAGAAATACACGTTCACGGATAATTATTTTCTAGTGGAAAGTGCCAACAGACTCTCACTAAAGATTCTATTTCACTTTAAATCTAGAGAACAATTTCTTATATTGGACAGGTGAAACAAAAAGTCATGTATTTTAAATGTCTGAGAAATATAAGGTAATTTTTAAAGAAGATTTTGAAAGAGATGATTTCTGATTTCTCTGGGAAAGATTTTTACACAGTGAAGAAAGATTAATATGATTTTTATAATCTCAGACTCTTATGGATGTACAGGGGCCCTCTGTGTGGATAAGTAAAGGGCCCTTCGTGACCAAGTTCAAACATGACGAATGATTTTAATATGCACTGAATTTTGGCAAAATACTTAGAGGGAGCAGTGGGAATAATGTCCTTGGAGACAATAAGATGTAACAATTTCAAGAGACACATTCCAAGTACAGAACAATAATTGTATGGTGAAAAGTTTCTGGCTACTCTTCAACTCATAGTTAACAGTGTTAACAAAAGACAACAAAATTGCTTTGTCTGAATTTTTTATAAAAAAATATCCCCTACCTTCTCTCTGAGAATCATCACTCTGTTCCATGCTTCTGTGTCTCTGGATCTATATGGTTCATCAGTTTATTGTGTTCATTAGATTCCACATATGAGTGAGATCATGTGACACTTGTCTTTCTCTGACTGGCTTATTTCACTTAGCACAATATTCTCCAGGTCGCTTCATGCTGTCTCAAAGTGTAAGAAATCCCTTTTTCCAGCTCTATAATATTCCATGGTGTAAATGTACACCATTTTTAATCCACTTGTCTACTGATGGGCACATGGGCTGTTTCTAGATTTTAGCTATTGTAAGTTGCACTGCTATGAACATAGGGGTGCATATATTCTTTCTGATTGTTGTTTTGGGTTTCTTAGGATATATTCCTAGAAGTGGGATCACTGGCTCAAATGGCAATTGCATTATTAATATTTTGAGGAAACTCTATACTGTTTTCCATTATGGCTGCACCAGTCTGCATTCCCACCAGCAGTGTACTAGAGTTTGCTTTTCCCCATAACCTTGCCAGCACTTGTTATTTGTTGTCTTATTGATGGTAGCCATTCTAACAAGTGTGAGGTGATACCTCATTGTTGTTTTAATTTGTATCTATCTGATGATTTGTGATTTGAGTATTTTTTCATATGTTTCCTTGCCATCTGTATGTCAACTTTGGAGAAGTGTATATTTATGTCCTTTGCCCATTTTTAAATTGGAACGTTTGTCTTCCTGATGTTAACTTGTATGAGTTCCTTATTTATTTTGAAAATTAACCCCTTATCAGATATTTCATTGGCAAATATGTTCTCCCATGTAGTGAGTTCCCTTTTCATTTTGTTGTGGTTTCTATTGCTGTGTGGGAGCTTTTTGTTTGGATATAGTCCTGTTTATTTTTTCCTCTGTTTCTCTTGCCTTGGACATATATCTGGAAACCTATTGCTAGGAGAGATGTCTGAGATTTTGCTGCCTATGGTTTCTTCCAGGATTTTTATGGTTTCATGTATTTCATTTAAGTCTTTTATCCATTTTGAGTTCATTCTTGTTTATGGTGGAAGTCGCAGGTACCTGTCCAATTTTTGCAACACAATTTATTGAAGAGATTGTCTTTATTGTATGCTCTTGCCTCCTTTGTCAAATACTAATTGACTATAATGGCTTGTGTGGACTTCTGGGTTCTCTTCTCTGTTCCATTGATTATATGCCAGTTCTTGTGCCAGTACCAGGCTATTTTGAGTATCATATCTTTGTGGTATAACATGATATTTGGTATTGTGATCCCCCTAACTTTGTTCTTCTCACTTAAGCAGGCTGCAGCTATTTGGGGTCTTTTTTGGTTCTACATACATTTTTGGAGTATTTGTTCCAGATCTGTGAAAATGCCATTGGTATTTTAATGGAGATTGTACTGAATGTATAGATTGATTTGGGTATTATGTTCGTTTTACTAATTAATTAATTAGTTTGTTTAAAATATTACATATATCTTCTTTTTTAAAAAATCTGTAAATTTTTATTTTATATTATTGATTAAGGTATTACATATGTGTCCTTATATCCCTATTGCCCCCAACCCACCTACTCTTGCCCTCCCTCCCCGGTTGCTGTGTCCATTGGTTAGGCTTATATGCATGCATACAAGTCCTTTGGTTGATCTCTACCCCTTACTGCCAACCTCCCCTACCTTCCTTCTGAGGTTTGATGGTCTAAAGATGCCTCTCTGTCTCTGGATCTGTTTTTGTTCATCAGTTTATGTTGTTCATTATATTACACAAATGAGTGAGATCATGTGATATTAACTTTCTCCAACTGACTTATTTTGCTTAGTATAATGATTTCTAGTTCCATCGAAGCTCTTACAAATGTCAGGAGTTCCTTCCTTTTTACAGCAGCCTAGTATTCCATTGTGTAGATGTACCACAGTTTTCTAATCCACTCATCTGCTGATGGGCACTTAGGCTGTTTCCAAATCTTAGCTATTGTAAATTGTGCTGCCATGAACATAGGGGTGCATATGCCCTTTCTGATTGGTGTTTCTGTTTTCTTGGGATATATTCCTAGAAGTGGGAGCACTGGGTCAAATGGGAGTTACATTTTTAGTTTTTTGAGGAAACTCCATACTGTTCCCACAGTGGCTGCACCAGTCTGCATTCCCACCAGCAGTGCACGAGGGTTCCTTTTTCTCCGCATTCTCGCCAACACTTGTCATTTGTTGATTATAGCCATTCTGACAGGTGTGAGATGGTACCACGTTATTGTTTTGATTTGCATCTTTCAGATGATCAGTGACTTTGAGCGTATTTTCATATGTCTCTTGGCCTTCTTTATGTCCTCCTAATCTCTTTGAAAAGCAATGTCCACAGAAGGGAATTAACAACAATAATAACAGTTATTTGTCCTAATTTATTAAGGAATTTTAAACGAAATATCACCTCACCTTAGATTTCAGAAGCAAAACATTATTGTATAATTTATGTAGATAATAATCAACAAAGAAAGTACTCTTCTGACAATCATAGTCTTGATAGTCACTTAATCCCAAAATTCCTCAGGGTGACAAAAACTAAGCTGAATGTGTCAGCGGAGATAGGTAGGTGCACGGCCAGTCACATATTTTTTTGAAGCCTCACTCAACCTCACAGGCAGGATTTCTTTATCTCTAAAATCTTTTACAGACTCTCTCAACAAGATCTTGATCTCACTTTAAATCTAAGCAATATCTTCTTGTACTCCCTTTAAGTAAAATGTTAAACAGAAAAGCAAACAAATAATCCAATTATAAAATGGGCAGGGGACCTGACAGACACTTCTCCTAAGAAGTCATACAAATGGCCAACAGATATATGAAAACATGTTCAACTTCACTAGTTATCAGGGAAATGCAAATCAAAACTACAATGAGATACCATCTCACATAATAGCCATCTGTTAGATGGTTATTATCATCAAGGTAAGTAATAACAATGTTGGTGAGGTTGTGGAGAAAAAGGAACCTTTGCTCATTGCTAAATGTAAACTGGAATAGCCACAATGGAAAAACAGTGCATTTTCTCAAAAAATTAAGGGTAGAGTTACCATATGATCCAGAGTTTCTTCTTCTGGATATCTACCCCAAAAACTTGAAAGCATTTGTTTGCAAAGACATATGCACCCCCATGTTCATTGCAGCATTATTCACGATGGCCAAGACATGGAAACAACCAAAGTATTTTTTGACAGATGATTGGATAAAGATGATGTGGAACATATACACAATGGATTACTATTCAGGCATAGGGAAAGATAAAATACTGCCGTTTGTGACAACATTAATGGATCTTGAGAATATTATGCTAAACAAAATAAGTCAGATAAAGTACCAAAAGATTTCACTCATATGTGGGATATAAAACTGAAAGCAACAAGTGAACAAACCAGAGAAACAAACAAAAACTCATAGACACAGACAACAGTATGGTGGTTACCAGAGGAAACGGAGGTGCGGGTGGGGTAGTAAAGGGACAAATATATGGTGATGGAAGATGATTTGGTTTTGGGTGGTGGGCACACAATGCAACATACTGATCACATTTTATAGAAATGTGCACTTGAAACCTATACAATCTTATTAATCACTGTCAACCCAATAAATTTAAATAAAAAATGAAAAGAAAAAAGGGGTAAAAAAGCTAGTGTGTGTAGGACCTCTTTTTGGTTTTTAAGAGAATTTGAAGATATGGTGCCATTGGCACACTACAACATTTAAAAAAATGTACTCAGTCCGTAAATAAGTAAATAAATACTCATATGCTTGCTGACTCTGATTCAAAAGTCACCAAAAATCTAGTTTGTAAATAACTGTGGGCATAAGAAATGTTCCAAAGGCAGCAGTGGAAACTGTGTTCTTGGCACAGATGTAGACTTGAGCATCAGAAACAGAAGATATGCAAAATCACATCACCATAGGTTTTCAAAATTAATACTGAGTTATTTTCCTTATTTATCAGTTCTTATAAATACATATTTTTAATTGTTAAAAATAAATATGATAATAAAAAATAAAATACATGTAAAAATCATACATAGTATAGAGCAGCGGTCGGGGATCCACATGCCGCTCTTTGGCGCCTTGGGTTTGACTCTTCCACAAAATACCACGTGCGCGCACGTACAGTGCGATTGAAACTTTGTGGCCCATGAGCAGAAGTCGGTTTTTGGCTCTCAAAAGAAATTTCAATCGTTGTACTGTTGATATTTGGCTCTGTTGAATAATGAGTTTGTCGACCACTGGTATAGAGATAGCTCTTGCTAGTATTTTTTAAAAATAAATCTTTATTGTTCAGATTATTACAGTTGTTCCTCTTCCCCCCCCCCCCTCATAGATCCTCTCTATAGATCTTCTCTACCCGGTTCCCACCCTACCCTCTGTCCTTACACTCCCTCCCACCCCCTCACTGTCCTCATCCATAGGTGTATGATTTTTGTCCAGTCTCTTCCTGCACCCCCCACATCCCTTTCCTTCCGAGAATTGTCAGTCCACTTCCTTTCTATGCCCCTGATTCTATTATATTCACCAGTTTATTCTGTCCATCATATTTTTTATTCACTCGATTTTTAGATTCAAATATTGATAGATACGTATTTGTTGTCACTTTGTTGTTCATAATTTTTATCTTTACCTTTTTCTTCTTTTTCCTCTTCTTAAAGAATACCCTTCAGCATTTCGTATAATACTGGTTTGGTGTGATGAACTCCTTTAACTTTTTCTTATCTGTGAAGCTCTTTATCTGACCTTCAATTCTAAATGATAGCTTTTCTGGGTAGAGTAATCTTTGTTGTAGGTTCTTGCTATTCATCACTTTGAATATTTCTTGCCACTCACATCTGGCCTGCATAGATTCTGTTGAGAAATCAGCTGACAGTCATATGGGTACTCCCTTATAGGCAGCTAACTGTTTTTCTCTTGCTGCTTTTAATATTCTCTCTTTGTCTTTTGCCCTTGGATTTTAATTATGTTGTATCTTGGTGTGGTCCTCATTGGATTCCTCTTGTTTTGGGTTCTCTGCACTTTCTGGACTTGTAAGTCTATTTCTTTCACCAGGTGGGGGAAGTTTTCAGTTATTATTTCTTCAAATAGGTTTCCAGTGTCTTGCTCTCTCTCTTCTTCTGGCACCCCCATAATTCGGATATTGATACACTTGAAGTTGCCCCAGAGGCTCCTTACACTCTCTTCATATTTTTGGATTCTTTTTTCTTTTTACTTTTCTGCTTGGGTGTTTTTTGCTTCTTCATATTTCAAATCTTTGACTTGATTCTTGTGATCCTCTAGTCTGCTGTTGGATCTCTGTATATTATTCTTTATTTCAGTCAGTGTATTCTTAATTTCTAGTTGGTCCTTTTTCATATCCTCGAGTGTCTCACTAAATTTATCAGCTGTTTCTAGAATATTCTTGAAAAACCTTATAGCCGTGGTTTTGAACTCTATATCCAGTCATTTGCTTTCCTCCATTTCTTTCATTTGTGACCTGTTTCTTTGTCTCCGCATTTTGGCTGCTTCCCTGTGTTGATAGGGTGGCTTTGTGTGCTAGGTGTCCTCTAGGGCACAGTGGCTCAGCCTCCCCAGTTACCTGAGGTGGACACTCTTGGTGCACCCCTTTGTGGGATGTGTGCACAGTCTTGTTGTAGTTAAGCCTTGATTGCTGTTGGTATCACTGGGAGGAATTGACCTCCAGGCCAATTGGCTGTGAGGATCAGCTGTGTCTACAATGGGAGAACTTCTGTGCTGGAGACACCTTTATGGGGAAGACTTGCTTCAGTGGAGCTTTGTTGCTCACTGAATCTGCCCCTGAGTGTGTCCCTTATGGATCTGAGGAGTTGTAATCTGGATGGTCCAACTCTGACCCCTGGGTACACTGGCTCTTGGATCTCCAAGGAGGTGCAAATTTAGCCTCTGCCTGTGGCCACCCAGCAGGAGCTATGGAGAGATCTGCAGATTCCTCTTCTTTGTTTGCAGTTTGCAGATGCCCAGATGAGGCCCAGCTGTGAATCAATGCAAGCTGCTGTGGGGCCTTGGGCCTTCTTTTGGAAGTTCTGGCGCTCTATGACCCAGCTGCAGTTTGTTAGGTAATTTTAGATTGCAAAGGCTAGGCCAGGGGTCAGCAAACCGCATCTTGTGAGCCACATGCGGCTCTTTGGTCCCTTGACTGTTCTAAAGTCACTTCTTCAAAATAGACTCACCCAGGCCGAATACTGACTTCTGCGCATGGGCCACGGAATTTCAATCACACTGTATATGTGCACCCGCACATAATATTTTGTGGAAGAGCCACACTCAAGGGGCCAAAGAGCCGCATGTGGCTCGAGAGCTGCAGTTTGCTGACCACTGGGCTAGGCCATTCATATGCAAAAGCCTCTGTGCACAGCTTGGGTGTGGCGGGGTCTCAGGGAATCAACAGGGCAGAGCAAACAGCTATGGCTGATCCTCAGCACTGCCCTAAGTGGCCCCAGGGTCTCAGTAATCGCTGCAAGCACCTCTGAGAGAACGCCACCCTCAAGTTCCGCCCAAAGCCAGATAGTCCAGTTTCTCCCTGTATGAGTATGGGTCCCCAGAGTCTTGCCTGGAACTGTAGTTCAGAGCAGTCAGGAGCTTGTGTCTCCCTCCCAATTGACAAAGACAACCGTGTACTCAGTTGCTAGCCCTTGCTGGTGCACCCGCCACTGTACCTCTACACTTTATTTCTGCACCTCCTCTGAGTCTCAGTGTGCTTTTCTCTTTCCTTCTAGTTGTAGACTTTCCACTCAGCCAGCCTTCCTGTGGTTCTGGATGATGTCCGTTTTGGCTTTTAGTTGTAGTTTTGAAGTGGTTGTGCAAGGCAGCAAGTTCAAGTGTTTACCTATGCTGCCATCTTGGTTTCTCTCTTCTCTTGCTAGTATTTTGAATATGTACATCCACACATTTTGTATATCCATGAGCATATTCATTAAGCATATTTAAAATCTAGGATCAATTTAAAAAAGTAAAACATAAAATTCTATATTTTAGCTTTATAAACACAGGGAACTGAACGCTTTAGCATAAAAATTCCTGGGTATAGTTCTTAATTTATGAATGCTTCATTACTTTTTAAAATAATTTATGTTTTTGCATATTTTAAAAACTCTTTATTAAAAAGGCTGCAAAGTATTTATTTGAAGTTTTGTATTTGAAGGACTTCCACAGAAACACACTTGTTCAGAATAATATGAAAATAAATTATTTATTAGGATGTCACCAAAGATTTAATAGTGAAATATCAATTGTTGGGTGTGAGAAAGCTACTTTTGCTCCACATACACATTTTCAGATTTATTCCATTTATCCCAGTCTATAAGCATTCAGATGTATTGGTTATTGTGCTATAAAATAGGAAATATTTGTACATGGGAGCTAAATTTACTCCCTGAGTTAAGCTCATGGAATCTGAAAGAGATTGACAGCGGGAACAATATTTTATGAACAAACCTTTGTGGGGTATCTTCAATATACTTCTTCTGATAAAGTCACATCCTTTACTTCTACCAATGTACATAAAAGGTCAAGAAAAACAAAATATTACATAGCCATTCCCTCCCACCCCCATAATGTTCTCAAAGTGATAGACTCATCAGAAAGTGAAAAGGGTAATGTAAACACTGGTTATTTTAAACAGTGCTTGAAAAATATTAAATAGCTAGCCCTAGCTGGTTTGGCTCAGTGGATAGAACTTTGGCTTGCTGACTGAAGGATCCCAGTTTCAATTCTGCTCAAGGGCACTTGCATGGTTTGGGCTTGATCCCCAATAGGGGGAGTGTAGGAGGCAGCCTATCAATGATGCTTTCTCATCATTGATGTTTCTATCTCTCTTTCCCTCTCCCTTCCTCTCTGAAATCAATAAAAATATATTTAAGAAATATTAAATAGCTAAAATTTTATTTAGCTAATTTCTACCTCAGTGAATATGAGAGGAAGTAACAAAGGGACTTCACTGGAAAGGTTTATAAGACAGGAGATTTGAAGAAGGGTGGGTGGTATTACAAACTTGTGTATATTATTTCTAATACAATTTTTCCTTATATGATTGTCTGGGCCAGGTTTGAATTTATGGCTTCCTGAGTAGGAGTATGCCATTAATCAAGACATAATGTATATACCATAAAATTTAACAGTATGGCCTGGGCAGTGTGGCTAAGTGGTTGAGCATTGACCCATGAGCCAGGAGGTTACAGTTTCATTCCTGGTCAGGTCACATGCCAGGGTTATGGGCTCCATCCCTAGTGGGGGCGTGCAAGAGGCACCTGGTCAATGATTCTCTCTCATCATTGACATTTCTCTCTCTGCGTCTCCTTTCAGATCTCTGAAAGCATATTAAAAAATGTTAACAGAATGTATTTCTAACATTATTTGAGGATGGGTCATTATTGTACTCATGTAGCCAAATGAGAACTAACTCTGAGTATTGCTCCCTTAGTAAGTGGCAAGGATAGCTATGTGATACTTTACCTGTCAAGTCAGATGAAAACTGACTAGAGTTGAACTAGAGGAGAAGTTTTATCAAACTTGCTGTGATAGCCTGTCCTTTGGGTGAAGACTATACCAGAGATAGAAGATCAAGCTCATTCATTATCAACATGAAGCTTACAACGGTATTGAAATAGGAACATCTGACCAGTAGGTGGGTAAAATAGGTGGTGGATCACCTATAGAATATTTGCATAGTGCAGGTCTAGAAACAGTGCACAGTGCTTCCACACCCATCCTGTTAGCTTTAATATAGGCTACATAGTCACATCTTACAATGTACAAATATGGCAGAAAATGTGTTCTACTGTGTTTCAAGGGATAGCAACCAAAATGTTTGGCAAAACAGAAATTTCTGACAGATAGTAAGCATAAATACCTTAGAATTTAATTTTAATGGGGAGTAAAAATTTGAATAGTCAGAATTCACAGTAAACAAGTCTAACAACAAAGTGAGAATGCCCATATGACTAGAGAATAAGTCGTGCAGAGACAAATAATATTAGAATCTTGGGGTTTTCTGCCTATTTATCTCTCCTTTTAATTGGATTCACTGACTCCTTTTTCCTCTGCATCTTTAAGAGGAATGCCATCTTTTTAATTGAGTCATGGAAAGCTTGTTTTACTTGCTTGTTTCTCAGTGTGTAAATAAAGGGGTTCAACATGGGTGAAATGGAAGTAATAAGGAGTGAAACACCTTTATTTATAGCTACCTCATTTTTGGCTGAAGGTTTGACATAAATGAAGATGCAGCTTCCGTAAGTAATGGAAACCACAATCATGTGGGAAGAACATGTGGAAAAGGCCTTCTTCCTTTGCTGGGCAGAGGGAAACCTTAGAATAGTCCTGATAATATAAATGTAGGAAAGAACCACACATATGAGGGTCATGATGAATGTCAACACGGCACACACGATAACCATCTGTTCTATCAACCAGGTGTCTGAGCAAGAGATCTTCAGGAGAGGAGATGCATCACAGCAAAAATGATCAATGTTGTTTGAATCACAGAATTCCAGGCCCAAACCCAGACTGATTGGTGGGAGAATGATCATCAGTGCTGCTACCCAACAGGAGAAAATGATGTTCTTGCAGACTCAGCTATTCATGATGGTGGTGTAATGCAGGGGTTTGCAGATGGCCACGTAGCGATCATAGGACATGGCAGCCAGAAGAAAAAATTCCGTTACTGCAAAGAGGTCTATAAACAAGAGTTGACTGGCACAAGCATTATAGGTAATGGACTTGTCTCCAGATAATAGACTATATAGGAATCTGGGAACACAGGCAGTTGTGAAAGAAATTTCTAAGAAGGAGAAATTTTGAAGGAACAGATACATAGGTGTTTTTAGGTGGGAATCAATCAGAGTGAGGGTGATGATGGTTAGGTTTCCAGATACACTCAACATGTAGGAAAGAAATAGAAAGATAGAAAACAATATTTTCAGTGGCGTGTCATAGTTCAGTCCCAGCAAGATGAAAGTTGTTAGCGTAGTTTGGTTTTTCATCCTTGATTATTTTGCTCATTCTGCTTCAAATAATAAGACTTTATATGAGGAACTCCAGAGTCCTGGTCATCTTCTAACCTCAAGAGAAGTAAATCAGTGAGTAATTCCAAATCAGTGTGGAAGTTAGCATATGATACATATCAATGTTTGATTATCTCTTTGTGTCACATAAACTGACTGTTCATAATTAAATCACATATTTGCACTGCTGCTTGTAATTACAATTTAACTGTAGTTGGTGTCGCTTTGACATATCCTATCTAATCTATATATATAAAAGCGTATGCGACCCTTATGACCGGAACAACTGGCACAACCAGTCAACCAGTCTGTATGACGTGCACTGAACATCAGGGGGCAGATGCTTAATGTAGGAGCTGTCCTCTAATGGTCAGTGCACTCCCCCTGCTCGTCTCCCTGGTTGGTTCCAATAGAGGGGGCCGGCCGGCCAGCCTCCCATGGCTCCACCCCCAGTCTGGCCAACCCCCTCCCATGGTCCTTCCACCCAGCTGGCTCCCTCTCACGCAGCCCCTTCCCCTACTGGCCAGCCAACCTCCACGGCCCCTTCCTGTGGCCTTCCAATACCCCGGGGTTCCTTTCTCCTGCCCGCCGGCCCCCCACCCCCCATAGGCCTTGATCACTGGCCAGGCCAAGACACCCCACTTGTGCACGTGCACTGGGCCTCTAGTATCTAATAAAGAGGGAATATGCAAATTGATCATCACACTGATGGGAGCGCCCATAGCCTCAAGATGGCAGCTCCCAGTCCCCTCAGCTCCACTGGAGTTCCACAGTCCTTTCAGCCCAATCGGGGGGGCGGCAGGTGCAAGGTGTGGCCAGACTTGCCGTAAGCCCCCCAACCACATAGGGCTGGCAGGAGGTGTTGGCAAGCCTCGGATGGCGGCTTCCCAGTCACCTAGGGCCAGCCTGAATGCAGGCAAGCCTCTGATATCGGCTGTTCAGCTACCCCGGGCAGGTCTGAGGTGCAGGCAAGTGTCGGATGGCGGCTGCCCAGGCGCCCAGGGCCGCCCGAGGCTCAGGTAACCAGGGCCGGCCGAGGCTTGCAAAGCCGGCAGTGGTAGAAGCAGAGGTGTGATGGGGGCATCGCCTTCCCCTGACCGCCAGGTCACTTCCTGCCCCTGAGGGCTCCTGGATTGTGAGAGGGGCAGGCCAGGCTGAGGGCCGCCCCCCCCCCCACTGCCAGTGCATTAATTTTTATGCACTGGGCCTCTATTCCTATCTAATAAAAGAGTAATATGCAAATTGACCATCACTCCAACACACAAGATGGCTGCCCCCATGTGGTCAAAGATGGCTGCCCCCATGTGGACACAAGATGGATACCACAAGATGGCCAGCAGGGGAGGGCAGTTGGGTGGAACCAGGCCTGCAAGGGAGGGCTGTTAGGGGTGACCAGGCTGGCAGAGAAGGGCAGTTAGGAGCAAACAGGCTGGCAGGGGAGCAGTTAGGCATCAATTAGGCTGGCAGGGGAGTGGTTAGGGGGTGATCAGGCTGGCAGGCAGAAGCGGTTAGGGGCAATCAGGAAAGCAGGCAGGCGAGCAGTTGGGAGCCAGCAGTCCTGGATTGTGACAGGGATGTCCGACTGCCCATTTAGGCTCGATTCTGGTTGGGCCTAAACAGGCAGTTGGACATCCCTAGAGGGGTCCCAGATTGGAGAGGGTGCAGGCTGGGCTGAGGGACACACCCCCCTGTGCACAAATTTCGTACACTGGGCCTCTAGTTATATTATAAACATCAATGAAAGCAAGTCCTGAAAATGGCTTTTGGATCTACTATTCTTACTTCCCCCTACTTTCTAGAAGTTGCTTTGGATCTACTATTCTGACTTTCCTCTACTTCTGAACTCCAGAAATGCTTCTAGCAGAAAAGTCCCTAAAAAAACCTAACAATGGCCTTTGCTAAGAAAATCCTTGCATTAAAATTTACATGTGTATTAACAATTAAACTAAGAATGAATGCTTATCACATAGTTTATTCTGTTGCAACTTATCCAGTGGAGTTTCTCTGAGGTGTGTTTAAAATATTTTTATTGGATACATGCTCTCAAAGATTCATTAAATATATTACAATCCAAACTTTTGGGGTTATCCTCACAGGAAATTTATTTCAAATATATGTATTTTATATCATTAATATTACCCCTGGCTATATTTTACTTCTACTGTTAGAATACCCGTGTTATACATTTAAATGCTTTTTAAGTTATCCTAGTGCTACAAAGAAATTTTCCCAGCTTGCAAGCAGAAATCTGGAACTGTATACTCTGGTTAATTAATTTCCTTTTAAATTCCTTTCCTTTGACAGTGAAAACCCTAATTCCCTTTAACTATCTGCTTTCTTTCCTCATAAAATTAAATATGGAACTTCCATTTGACTCAGTAATCTCACTTCTAGGAATATACCCCAAGAAATCAGAAGCACCAATAAGAAAGAATATATGCACCCCTATGTTCATAGCAGCACAATTTACAATAGCTAAGATTTGGAAACAGCCTAAGTGCCCATCAGCAGATGAGGGGATTAAAAAACTGTGGTACATCTATAGTTTCATTATTCTCTAGATTTTGAGAGTCCTTTTCCCATCAAAGCATTAGAGTTAAGACCAGAGCTTTGATATTGATTTTTTTCTTATTTATGTTTTTCTATTATTTCTTTCTAAACACTTTTGACAATGACATATTTTCATTCTTTGTTGTATATATTTACTTCAAAATTTGTGACAGACAAATAAGGGAACATTTGAAGTATATTTATAGAGCTGAAGAGCAATATCTTGATTTTTTAATGTTTTGGGTCAGCCTATTTCAGCTGGAAATACACACTACCACCCATTTTAAATATCATTTAGCAATAGCAGGTTTAACAAGGTTTAGCAATTTCTCAAACATACTTCAACTTTCTCTCTTAAATTTTACCTGCTTGATAATTGTTTTCTCTGTCTTATTAACGACTTATACATCAGGTCATGAGGTCTTTGCATCATTTAAACTACTCTAGCCAATATCACCACTAGCCTCCCTCTTGTTTCAATCATTAAGCAAACTTTAGACTTGATTTAACTCAAGTTCTCTTCTGCATAAAAACCGTGAACTTATGAAAGTCTTTACAGCTTAATAACTACCATCTCACATGATCCTGAATTTCTTCCTCTCATTTTGTCTATTTTTTCCCCAATCTCCTTCATAGCTCCTTTTCCTTTTCTAATTTGTTGGTGCACCTGAACTATTTTTTCTAGGCAATATCTCTTTTACTCTGCCCTCTCTCTAGGAAGTTCTAGTAAGTGAGGTGATTTCAAGTAGGCTGATGATCTCTGCATTTATATCTGCAGGAAAATGTTACACTATTCTGACTTCAACTTATTCTTAGACATCTAGATCACTTAGATGCATTTTTCTTACACTTTTCCTTTTTTCTATTTGAGAGTCATTGAGCAATTTGATTAATTTCTTTATCTTGTGTCTTTTATTTGTGTGTGTATGTGCGCAAACTTCAGATAAAATAATATGTACATCTTAGGGTTATAATGAAAAATTTAGATTACATAGATAAAATGTGTACAACTGCATCTGAAATTAGGCGACCATTCATTACTATTCAGCATTGGGCGTTCTTATTTTATCTTATGATTTCCTATTGAGAGTCCTCTAGTTGTGCATCTTTCAAGATTTTTCATGTGGCACTCATGACTGTGTTCCCTTCCTTGCCAACAATAAATCTCATTTAAATACATTGTTTATTGTTCTATTTTCTTGACTCCCATTTTCAGTTGTCGGCATGTCTTGCCATTTCTGTTTGCTTTTTAATTTGTTCCCTTTATTCTCTCACTCACAACACTACTTTTACTCTCAGTGTCTTTATCTCATAGCTGAAATATTGCAGAAACATGTTAATATATGGTTAACATATATCTTTGCTTTTCCCATTCAGTATTTTAAAATCAATGCAATCAGAATCATTTTTCTAAAGCCCAGATGTGATTAACTCTCCCCTATGTGTTGTGGACAATATTTTTGAACTGACATTTACCCTATACTATATATTTCTCTGAAACTCTAGATCTACCTCTCAGTTAAATGGAAGTTAATTAATTTGGCTTTAGGTAAGAGTTGAGAAGCGGAGAAAGAGGAATGCATTAATGGGTTTGAGTTTCAAATGCAGCAACCATTTAGGTTAATGAACTATTCCAGGCAATAAATATTTTATCCAGAGTAATGAGTAAGAACAAAATTTCTCATCCTTAGAGAATTTATAAAAATTCTGTATCAGGGGATAAGAGAGTTGAGGAATAGGTTAGAGGATTTAGTGATTCTGAATAGGATCTCTATGTTTGGGGACCTTTACTGTCATCCACTAACATGGAGTGGGAATAGCAGAAAGAGAAAAATGAGATAGATTTCTGCAATTTCTTCTCCTTGTAGAGATCTAAGGGGAACGATAATTAAGTTGCTCCTTGAACTCAGGCAAAAAAGCCTTAGAAAGTCACATAGTCGTCCCATTCTAAAGATTGGTATAGAATTAGCAAAAGGGTGTTCTCCTGTCTAGTGTGACGTGAAACTAAAGACAAACCTTAGAAACCTGACAAATTTTCCTGCACGGCAATTTGACACAGTAATACTATCGGTGTTTTATACCTTATACAGAGAACTACTAGGTCTTAAGAGTAATATGGGCAAGGGAAACAAAGATCCAAGGCTGTGATGTACATGAATAGATGTTTGAGGACCAGAACAGAGGATGGATACTGACATCTTTACTTCTTATCACATTGAAATGATGTAATTGCTCCAGAACCAAGCTGAACCTGGGTTTAGGGAGGCAGCACAAATACATGAAGATGATTCACTAGAGTGAGGTGGTGGAGTTTGGTAGGAGGGGAAGACATATTATGTTAATAAAAATATTTATTTTTTTACAGTGAAATGGAGTTTTGTAACTGAAACATTAATTTTAATTCTTTCAATCACTTTTTGCCCTCATAAAAATTAAGCTTCTTAGTTAGCATATGAAGAGCTTTCTAATATTTCTGCTATCAATCCACAAAATTTCCCTCATTTCTTGTTTTTTCCTACTAGGGTACTTGCATTGGCTCATACCATATACCAGCAAGAGACACTATGTCATAGTGATTAAGAGTATGACCTATAGAGTGGGGCTGCTGGTGTCATCTCTCCTGATTCAATCTGCTTCCCTAGACTTATCTACTAGCAGTTTCCATTAAAGGTGATGCTTAAAATTGCCTGTGGAGATTCTCAGATGTTGGTCCCTGTGTTTTTACAGATCTCTATACTGGTAGTCTCTAAGAGCTCTTTCCCTATTTTAAGTTTAGTTTAGGCATTAATTCCACCAAGAATCTATAACTTTTTAAAAAAGATGTACCTTTTCTTCTTACTCTTCCCATTGTAGCCTATGATTATTATTTATTATCCTCTGATGACTAAATTGTCAAACTGTACAAACAAATCTTATTTTGACAATGTTTTGTCCCAAGCAGCCAGCCTATCTCCAGGGGCAAAGTAAGAGTTCCTTAAAAGTTTTTGGAAATAAAGAAAGAATGACTATCACATTTGCCTTATTTTTTAAAAAATGTGTTTTAAAGGTATTTTAGTCTCTGGAATTAGACTGTGGAGTTCTCATTTCCCTTTTTCTCTTCGGGTTCAGTTTCCTCCATAATATTTAGTTCATGGAATCCTTGTGATTGTTGATTGCTATAGTCCAGGCAAAGTCCCTGGCAGATAGGAAGTTAAAGCTCTCACTCCTTTGACTTCCTCCTCCGCCCCTCAGCCCCCCACCCCCCATAACCTGCTGTAATACTTATTGTAATGTGTGAGGGCACTAATCAGTGACCAGTACACTATTGTTTTTTCTGCATCCTTTGGTTTGTTTGTTAACCCTCACCATAGAATATTTTTCCATTGATTTGTTGAGAGAGTGGAAGTGAGGGAGGGGTGGGAAGTGAGTGAGAGACACATGCATTGGTTGCCTCTGGCATGTGCTCTGTCTCAGGCCTGGGATGAACCTGCAACCCAGATAACACCCTTCACCAGGAATCAAACCCCAGACCCTTCACTCTAACCGCTGAGCGACAATGACTAGGAGATTTCCTGCATTCTTTATAAAGCTTGTGAATTTTGGTGCCTCTTATAACCTGTTCAATGTCCTGTGAAGAAATACTAAGGGCAGAGTTTAGAGACTGCAATTTTGAACATGAGCCAATAGGCACTTCACATTTCTTTCTCAACCCCCATTAATACTTAATCACATGGGCAGATATTTCCATTTGTAAATAGCTGTAAAGAGTCTATGTCTTTGGTTTTCTCTGCATTTCAAAGAGGAAAAAATTTTCCATGAGAAATTTAATTAGTTTGGTATATTAATGGCTTCACTTATTTCTAGCAATCCTACCCCATATGAAAGCTACAGGTGTGTTTTCCTAAGGTCAGGTGAATTGAGGCAAGTTGTTTCAATCAAGGCAGTAACAAATAACAGCATTAGAGTGCTGGAGACAGAGAATTACCTTGGGCAGTGGTCGGCAAACTGCAGTTCGCCAGCAACATGCGGCTCTTTGGCCCCTTGAGTGTGGCTCTTCCACAAAATACCATGGCCTGGGCGAGTCTATTTTGGAGAAGTGGCATTAGAAGAAGTTTAAGTTTAAAAAATTTGTCTCTCAAAAGAAATTTCAATCATTGTACTGTTGATATTTGGCTCTGTTGACTAATGAGTTTGCCAACCATTGACCTAGGGTTTACAGGCAACTCTGCAGAAAAGGAGCACTAATCTAGTCTGAGGGGGAGATATAATTAGCTGTTAATCAGGTACCTTTTTAGATAGGGTTATAGAGGAATTGAACTTTTGAACCAAACTGAGAAAATTCTTCAGTTCTCAATACTTCACTGTGGCATTTTAACTCAGAGCATTGTCCACATTCCTAAACTCTTCTCCCTTTCCAAAACTTACCTCATATCATACCAATATTTAAGTGAATGTTCTGCTAGACTACTTTCATTTGGTGAATTTTGTATTTATTATATTTAAAGGAATATTTTCAAATATGATGAAATCATTGATCTCTAATAAGAACATTTCTGGTAATGTGTATAATGTTGCTATGAATACTTATGCATTCATTCAGAAGGTATTTATTGAGAATCTATGATATGACAGGTAGTGCTACAGATATCAAACACAAAGGGCGAGCAGGTACTGACCACTCTCTAGTGATGCATGTAATAAATATTTCAAATGAGTACAACCCCCTCAGATTTCTTTTTTATAATACAAATTAACATTAGAAATATCTATTTTATTTTTCAGAGGTACCCAATATTGCCATCTCTGATTTTTAAGCTGATTAATCATATTTTCTAGGACTAAAGAACTAGAACTTTGAATGACGAAAGAAACTGAAATTGCCAAACAAGAACATACTTACTCTTATAGAGGGTAATCCAGGCTTCAGTTGACTGTGTAATCCTGGTAGTCCCGAAGGTGAAACTGAAAGTATAAGTGGGGTCAGTTAACGTGCCCAAATGCTCCTCTTATGAAGACATACGCATTCACGGATAATTGTTTTCTAGTAGAAAGTGCCAAAAGATTCTCACTAAAGATTCCATTTCATTTTAAACCTAGAGAACAATTTCTTATATTGGAAAGCTGAAACAAAAAGTCATGTATTTTAAATGTCTGAGAAATATAAGGTATTTTTTTTGAAAGAGATGATTTCTGATTTCTCTGGGAAAGATTTTTACACAGTGAAGGAAGATTGAGATGACTTTTATAATCTCAGACTCTTAGGGATGTACAGGGGCCCTCTTGTGGCTAAGTAAAGGGCCCTTGGTGACCAAGTTCAAACATGACGAATGATTTTAATATGCACTGAATTTTGGCAAAATACCTAGAGGGAGCAGTGGGAATAATGTCCTTGGAGACAATAAGACGTAACAATTTCAAGAGACACATTGCAAGTGCAGAACAATAGTTGTATGATGGAAAGATTTCTGGCTACTCTTCAACCCATAGATAACAAAGTGTTAACAAAAGACAAAAAAATTGCTTTGTCTGCTTTTTCTATAAAAAAAATCTTGAAAGTAATATAGACACAATTTCTAATCTGACAACTGTACATACTTTCCCAGGGTAAAAATACATGTTTGTATCATAATTTTTCTGTATTGTACTCTCTTTATGTGTAAGCCATTATCTAAAAAATTTCATTATTAAAATTTATATATTAAAAATCTCATTTTTAATAAACATTATTTTTCTGTTTAAATGATCACAAGAGGAATTTCTGATGTAAAACCCACTTACATATTAGAATTTTGAAGTGTATTGCCACATTTTTCTTCCAATGTATATTTCTGCATGATATACACACCATTTTTGGGTTTCTCCGTGTCACTTTTGGCACTGTGGGATCTGAAGGAATACCACCCTCATTCCTTGCTTGAGTTTTGAGTCAACAAAGGAGCAAAAAGTAGGCAAGTAAATGGAGATTAAAATACCAATTTTATTATAGATAGAAATATTTAAAACGTGGCTTTGGACATCCTGATAAGAACCTCCTGAATTAGCCATAACTGTCAGATAGACAGTTCTAGAAACCCAACTCTACCCCACCACTTGGGGCAGACCCTTTTGTTTCATGAATTTGAACTGTCTGATATCTATTTGTAGAAAAAACAATATAAAACAGGAGAGGGAATATTACCTCTCAGGTAAGTAAGTGTTCAACCCCAGGGGAGGGATAACAGGAGAGTGGCCAGGGATAATAGGAGATTGGAGGATTATTGATAAAAATCCTGCAAATTTTAGAAATAAATCAGAAGAATGAATGTCTCTACAATGCCATGATTTAACAGGGCCATTCAATAATTATTTAATTATGCAGGAAAATGCACAAGCATTTGACTTGGCTATGTACTTTTGCCTAATCTCCAGACACTGTGAAGTGAAACAGTATCTGTAGGTTTGTGTTCAGTAGAAAACATAGTCTAAAGATCATAGTTTTAGGGCACTATTGGATATTAGCCAATTCAATATCTATCAGATACTGAACAGCAGTCTTCTTTTGTAAAAAATTTATCTTTATTATTGAAAGTATTATCGATGTCCACGTTTTTTCCCCCGTTGACCCCCTCTGCCCCAGCCTGCCCACACTCCAGGCCTTCATCATACTATTATCTGTGTTCATGGGTTATGCATATATTCATATAAGTTCTTTTGTTTATCACTCCTACCCTCCCCTCAACATCCCTTACCTTCTCTCTGAGAATCATCACTCTGTTCCATGTTTCCATGTCTCTGGATCTATATGGTTCATCAGTTTATTGTGTTCATTATATTCCACATATGAGTGAGATCATATAACACTTGTCTTTCTCTGACTGGCTTATTTCACTTAGCGTAAGTCTCCTGGTCCCTTCATGCTGTCTCAAAGTGTAAGAGATTTTTTTTTACAGCTGCATAATATCTCATGGTGTAAATGTACACCATTTTTAATCCACTTATCTACTGATGGGCACATGGGCTGTTTCTAGATTTTAGCTATTGTAAAATGCACTGCTATGAACATAGGGGTGCATATATTCTTTCTGATTAGTGTTTTGGGTTTCTTTTTTATTTTTTCTTTTTTCTTTTAAATAAATCTTTATTCAGATTATTACAATTATTTCTCCTTTTTCCCCCCATAGCTCCCCTCCACCCATTTCCCACCCCACCTTCTGCCCTTACCTCCCCCCCACTGTCCTCATCCATAGGTGTATGATTTTTGTCCATTCTCTTCATGAACCCCCCATACCCCTTTCCCCCTGAGAATTATCAGTCCACTCCCTTTCTATGCCCCTGATTCTATTATATTCACCAGTTTATTCTGTTCCTCAGGTTTTTAATTCACTTGATTTTTAGGTTGGCTTGTTGATAGATATGTATTTGTTGTTCATAATTTTTCCTCTTTACTTTTTTCTTCTTCCTCTTCTTTAAGAATACCTTTCAGCATTTCATATAATACTGGTTTGGTGGTGATGAACTCCTTCAGCTTTTTCTTATCTGTGAAGCTCTTTATCTGCCCTTCAATTCTGAATGATAGCTTTGCTGGGTAGAGTAATCTTGGTTGTAGGTTCTTGCTATTCATCACATTGAAAATTTCTTGCAGCTCCCGTCTGGCCTGCATAGTTTCTGTTGAGAAGTCAGCTGACAGTCGTATGGGTGCTCCCTTGTAGGTAATTAACTGTTTTTACCTTGATGCTTTTAATATTCTCTCTTTGTCTTTTGCTCTTGGCATTTTAATTATGATGTGTCTTGGTGTGGTCCTCTTTGGATTCCTTTTGTTTGGGGTTCTGTGTGCTTCCTGGACTTGTAAGTCTATTTCTTTCACCAGGTGGGGGAAGTTTCCGGTCATTATTTCTTCAAATAGGTTTTCAGTATCTTGCTCTCTCTCTTCTTCTGGCACCCCCATAATTCTGATGTTGGTATGCTTAAAGTTGTCCCAGAGTCTTCTTACATTATCTTCAACTTTTTGGATTTTTTTTTTTTGCTTTTTGCTTTTTCTGTTGAGTGTTTTTTGCTTCTTTGTATTTCAATTCTTTGACTTGATTCTTGTGTTCCTCTATTCTGTTTCTGGGTCTCTGTATAATATTTTTTATTTCAGTCAGTGTATGTTTAATTTCTAGTTGGTCCTTTTTCATATCTTCGAGGGTCTCGTTATATTTATCGGCCTTTTCTAGGATATTCTTAAAAAGTCTTATAACCGTGGTTTTGAATTCTATATCCAGTCGTTTGTTTTCCTCCATTTCTTTCGTTTGTGATCTGATTCTTTGACCCCGCATTTTCACTGATTCCCTGAGTTGGTAAGGTAGATATTTGTGCTAGGTTTCCAATATGGCCCAGTGGGTCTGCTTCCCCAGTTAACCTGAGGTGGACACTCTTGGTGCACCCCTTTGTGGACTGTGTGTATAGCCTTGTTGTAATTAAGTCTTTATTGTTGTTGGTATCACTGGGAAGAATTGACCTCCGGGCCAGTTGGCTGTAAGGATCAGCTGTGTCTATGCTGGGAGAAGTTCGGTGCTGGAGACAGCCTTATAGGATTAGACTTGCCAAATTGCAATAGCCTCTGTGCTCAGCTTGGATGGGGTGGAGTCTCAGTCTTGGCTTCCTGTCAGCCTTGCCCTTGCGCGCATGTGCGCTTTCAGTCCTCCGCCTTCCCCAGCTCGAGTCTCCGCCTGAGAGTCCAGACTCCCCCCACAAGAGTGTGGGTCCCCAGGGGCTCACCTGGAACCGGGGTTCACTGCAGTCAGAACTGGGGCTCAGTGCAGTCAGGATCCTCTGACTCCCTTCCACTAGGGAAAGCCTGTGGCAACCTCCGCAGCCTTTGTGCGCACTGGCCCGCGTGCGCCTTCAGACTTCTGCCTTTCCCAGCTCGAGTCTCCGCCCGAGAGTCCAGACTCCCCCCGTAAGAGCGTGGGTCCCCAGGGGTTCGCCCAGAACTGGGGTTCAGTTCAGTCAGAACTGGGGTTCAGTGCGGTCGGAGGCTTCCTTCCCCCTTCCGCCAGAGAAAGTCAGCCAGGCTCTCAGCCGCCCTTCCTCTCTGCGTGCACAAAGCCCCTTTGCCGTACCTCCAATTCTCTGTGAGCTTTTCTTTCCTTCTAGTTGTAGAATTTTCACTCAGCCAGCTTTCCTGTGGTTCTGGATGGTGTCCATTCTGTCTTTTAGTTGTAGTTTTGAAATTGTTGTGCGAGGCAGCAGTTTAGGTGTTTACCTATGCCGCCATCTTGGTTTCTCCTCAGTGTATTGGGTTTCTTAGGATATATTCCTAGAAGTGGGATCACTGACTCAAATGGCAATTGCATTTTTAAGTTTTTGAGGAAACTCCATACCATTGTCCATAATGGCTGCACCAGTCTGCATTCCCACCAGTAGTGAACTAGGGTTTACTTTTCCCCATAACCTGCAGCATTTTGTTGACTTGTTGATGGTAGCCATTCTGACAAGTGTGAGGTGATACCTCATTGTTGTTTTAATTTGCATCTATCTGATGATTAGTGATTTGAGCTTTTTTTCATGTTTCCTTGCCATCTGTATGTCTACATTGGGGAAGTGTCTATTTATATCCTTTGCTCATTTTTAAATTGGAATGTTTGTCTTCCTGATGTTAAGTTGTATGAGTTCCTTATACATTTTGGAAATTAACCCCTTACCAGATATATCATTGGCAAATATGTTCTCCCATGCAGTGGGCTCCCTTTTCATTTTGTTGTGGTTTCTATTGCTGTGTGGGAGCTTTTTGTTTGGATGTAGTCCTGTTTATTTTTTCCTCTGTTTCTCTTGCCTTGGACATATATCTGGAAACCTATTGCTAGGAGAGATTTCTGAGATTTTGCTGCCTATGGTTTCTTCCAGGATTTTTATGGTTTCATGTATTTCATTTAAGTCTTTTATCCATTTTGAGTTCATTCTTGTTTATGGTGGAAGTCGCATGTACCTGTCCAATTTTTCCAACACCATTTATTGAAGAGATTGTCTTTATTGTATATTCTTGCCTCCTTTGTCAAATATTAATTGAGCATAGTGGCTTGTGTGGACTTCTGGGTTCTCTGCTCTGTTCCATTGATCTATATGCCAGTTCTTGTGCCAGTACCAGGCTATTTTGAATATCACATCTTCGTGGTATAACATGATATTTGGTATTGTGATCCCCCTAACTTTGTTCTTCTCTCTTAAGCAGGCTGCAGCTATTTGGGGTCTTTTTTGGCTCCATATACATTTTTGGAGTATTTGTTCCAGATCTGTGAAATATGCCATTGATATTTTAATGGGGATTGTACTGAATGTATAGATTGATTTGGATATTATGGTCCTTTAATTAATTAATTTGTTTAAAATATTACATATGTCTTCTTTTTTTTAAAATCTGTAAATTTTTATTTTATTTTATTGATTAAGGTATTACATATGTGTCCTTATCTCCCTATTGCCCCCAATCCACCCACTCATGCCCTCACCTCCCGGTTGTCTGTTTCCATTGGTTAGGCTTATATGCATGCATACAAGTCCTTTGGTTGGTCTCTCCCTCTTACTGCCACCCTCCCTTAACTTCCCTCTGAGGTTTGATGGTCTGAAAGTTGCTTTTCTGTTTCTGGATCTGTTTGTGTTCATCAGTTTATATTGTTCATTATATTCCACAAATGAGTGAGATCATGTGATATTTATCTTTCTCTGACTGGCTTATTTCACTTAGCACAATGCTCCCCAGTTCCATCAATGCTGTTGCAAATGGTAAGAAGTCCTTCTTTTTTACAGCAGCATAGTATTCCATTGTGTAGATGTACCACAGTTTTTTAGTTCACTCATCTGCTGATGGGCACTTAGGCTGTTTCCAAACCTTAGCTATTGTAAATTGTGCTGCTATGAACATAGGGGTGCATATATCTTTTCTGATTGGTGTTTCTGATTTCTTGGGATATATTCCTAGAAGTGGGAGCACTGGATCAAATGGGAGTTCCATTTTTAGTTTTTTGAGGAAACTCCATAATGTTCTCCATAGTGGCTGCACCAGTCTGCATTCCCACCAGCAGTGCAAAAGAGTTCCTTTTTCTCCGCATCTTCGCCAACGCTTGTCATTTGTTCATTTGTTGATTATAGCCATTCTGACAGGTGTGAGATGGTACCTCATTGTTGTTTTGATATGCATCTCTCAGATGATCAGTGACTTTGAGCATATTTTCATATGTCTCTTGGCCTTCTTTATGTCCTCCTAATCTCTTTGAAAAGCAATGGGAATTAACAACAGAGGGGAATTAACAACAATAATAACAACAATTATTTGTCTTAATTTATTAAGGAATTTTAAACGAAATATCACCTCACCTTAGATTTCAGAAGCAAAACATCATTGTATAATTTATGTAGATAATAAACAACAAAGAAAATACTTACTTTTCTGACAATCATAGTCTCAGATAGTCACTTAATCCCAAAATCCCTCAGGGTGACAAAAACTGAGCTGAATGTGTCAGCGGAGTTAGGTAGGTGCATGGCCAGTCACATATTTTTTTGAAGCCTCACTCAACCTCACAGGCAGGATTTCTCTATCTCTAAAATATTTTAGAGACTCTCTCAACAAAATCTTGATCTCACTTTAAATCTAAGCAATATTTTCTTGTACTCCTTTAAGTAAAATGCTAAACAAAAAAGCAAACAAATAGTCTAATTATAAAATGGGCAGAGGTCCTGACAGACACGTCTCCTAAGAAGACATACAAATGGCCAACAGATATATGAAAAGATGCTCAACTTCACTAGTTATCAGGGAAATGCAAATCAAAACTACAATGAGATACCATCTCAAATAACAGCCATCTGTTAGAAAGGTTATTATCAACAAGGCAAGTAATAACAATGTTGGTGAGGTTGTGGAGAAAAAGGAACCTTTGCTCATTGCTAAATGTAAACTGGAATAGCCACAATGGAAAAACAGTGCATTTTCTCAAAAAATTAAGGGTAGAGTTACCATATGATCCAGAATTTCTTCTTCTGGATATCTACCCCAAAAACTTGAAAGCATTTGTTTGCAAAGACATATGCACCCCCATGTTCATTGCAGCATTATTCACGATGGCCAAGACATGGAAACAACCAAAGTATTTTTTGACAGATGATTGGATAAAGATGATGTGGTACATATACACAATGGATTACTACTCAGGCATAGGGAAAGATAAAATACTGCCATTTATGACAGACAACATGAATGGATCTTAAGAATATCTTGCTAAGCAAAATAAGTCAGATAGAGTCAAGTACCAAAATATTTCACTCATATGTGGGATATAAAACTGAAAGCAACAAATGAACAAACCAGAGAAACAAACAAAAACTCATAGACACAGACAACAGTATGGTGGTTGCCAGAGGGAAAGGAGTGCGGGTGGGGTAATACAGGGACAAATATATGGTGATGGAAGATGATTTGGTTTTGGGTGGTGGGCACACAATGCAACATACAGATCACATTTTATAGAAATGTGCACTTGAAACCTATACAATCTTATTAATCACTGTCACCCCAATAAATTTAAATAAAAAATGAAAAGAAAAAAGGGGTAAAAAAGCTAGTGTGTGTAGGACCTCTTTTTGGTTTTTAAGAGAATTTGAAGATATGGTGCCTTTGGCACACTAGAACATTTAAAAAAGATGTACGCAGTCTGTAAATAAGTAAATAAATACTCATATGCTTGCTGACTCTGATTCAAAAGTCACCAATACATCAAATTTCTAAATAACTGTGGGCGTAAGAAATGTCCTAAAGGCAGCAGTGGGGACTGTATTCTTGGGGACAGATGTAGACTTGAGCATCAGAAACAGAAGATATGCAATCAATATCACCATAGGTCTTTTAAAATTAATAGTGAGTGATTTTCCTTATGTATCAATTTTTATAAATACATATTTTTAATTGTTAAAAATAAATCTGATAATAAAAAATAAAATACATGTAAAATCATACATAGTATAGAGCAGTGGTCGGCGATCCACATGCTGCTCTTTGGCCCCTTGAGTGTGACTCTTCCACAAAATATCACGTGCGGGTGCGCACGTACAGTGCGATTGAAACTTTGTGGCCCATGAGCAGAAGTCGGTTTTCAGCTCTCAAAAGAAATTTCAATCGTTTTACTGTTGATATTTGGCTCTGTTGAATAATGAGTTTGCCAACCACTGGTATAGTGATAGCTCTTGCTAGTATTTTTTAAAAATAAATCTTTATTGTTCAGATTATTACAGTTATTCCTCTTCCCCCCCCCCCCATAGATCCCCTCCACCCGGTTCCCACCCCACCCTCTGTCCTACCCCTCCCCCACTGTCCTCATCCATAGGTGTATGATTTTTGTCCAGTCTCTACCTGCACCCCCCACATCCCTTTCTCCCGAGAATTGTCAGTCCACTTCCTTTCTATGCTCCTGATTCTATTATATTCACCAGTTTATTCTGCCCATCATATTTTTTATTCACTCGATTTTTAGATTCACTTATTGATAGATACGTATTTGTTGTCACTTTGTTGTTCATAATTTTTATCTTTACCTTTTTCTTCTTCTTCCTCTTCTTAAAGAATACCCTTCAGCATTTCGTTTAATACTGGTTTGGCGTGATGAACTCCTTTAACTTTTTCTTATCTGTGAAGCTCTTTATCTGACCTTCAATTCTAAATGATAGCTTTTCTGGGTAGAGTAATCTTGGTTGTAGGTTCTTGCTATTCATCACTTTGAATATTTCTTGCCACTCCCATCTGGCCTGCATAGTTTCTGTTGAGAAATCAGCTGACAGTCATATGGGTACTCCCTTATAGGCAACTAACTGTTTTTCTCTTGCTGCTTTTAATATTCTCTCTTTGTCTTTTGCCCTTGGCATTTTAATTATGATGTGTCTTGGTGTGGACCTCTTTGGATTCCTTTTGTTTTGGGTTCTCTGTGCTTCCTGGACTTGTAAGTCTGTTTCTTTCACCAGGTAGGGGAAGTTTTCTGTCATTATTTCTTCAAATAGGTTTTCAGTATCTTGCTCTCTCTCTTCTTCTGGCACCCCCATAATCCAGATGTTGGTACACTTGAGGTTTGCTCAGTGGCTCCTTACGCTATCTTCATATTTTTGGATTCTTTTTTCTTTTTGCTTTTCTGCTTGGGTGTTTTTTGCTTCTTCATATTTCAAATCTTTGACTTGATTCTTGTGATCCTCTAGTCTGCTGTTGGATCTCTGTATATTATTCTTTATTTCAGTCAGTGTATGCTTAATTTCTAGTTGGTCCTTTTTCATATCCTCGAGTGTCTCACTAAATTTATCAGCTGTTTCTAGAATATTCTTGAAAAACCTTATAGCCGTGGTTTTGAACTCTATATCCAGTCATTTGCTTTCCTCCATTTCTGTCATTTGTGACCTGTTTCTTTGTCTCCACATTTTGGCTGCTTCCCTGTGTTGATAGAGTGGCTTTGTGTGCTAGGTGTCCTATAGGGCACATTGGCTCAGCCTTCCCAATTACCTGAGGTGGACACTCTTGGTGCACCCCTTTGTGGGCTGTGTGCACAGTCTTGTTGTAGTTAAGCCTTGATTGCTATTGGTATCACTGGGAGGAATTGACCTCCAGGCCAATTGGCTTGTGAGGATCTGTTGTTTGTGCTGGGAGAACTTCTGTGGTGGAGACACCTTTATGGGGCAAACTTGCTTCAGTGGGGCTTTGGTGCTCACTGAATATGCCCCTTGACTGTGTCCCCATGGATCTGAGGAGTTGTAATCTGGATGGTCCTACTTTGACCCCTGGGTACACTGGCTCTTGGATCTCCAAGGAGGTGCAAATTTAGCCTCTGCCTGAGGCCACCCAGCAGGAGCTACATTGAGATCGGCAGATTCTTCTTCTTTGTTTGGGGTTTGAGATGCCCAGATGAGGCCCAGCTGTGAAGCAGTGCAAGCTGCTGTGGGGCCTTGGGCCTTCTTTTGGAAGTTCTGGCGCTCTCTGACCCAGCTGCAATTTGTTAGGTAATTTTAGATTGCAAAGGCTAGGCCAGTGGTCAGAAAATCGTGACTCGTGAGCCACATGCGGCTCTTTGGCCCCTTGAGTGTTCTAACATCACTTCTCCAAAATAGACTCGCCCGGGCCGAATACCTACTTCTTCGCATGGGCCAGGAAGTTTCAATCGCACTGTACATGCAGGCCCGCATGTGGTATTTTGTGGAAGAGCCACACTCAAGGGGCCAAAGAACCGCATGTGGCTTGAGAGCTGCAGTTTGCTGACCACTGGGCTAGGCCATTCATATGCAAAAGCCTCTGTGCACAGCTTGGGTGGGGCGGGGTCTCAGTGCAGAGCAAACAGCTATGGCTGATCCTCAGCACTGCCCTAAGAGGCCCCCGGGTCTCAATGTCCCTCAGTAATCGCTGCAAGCACCTCTGAGAGAACGCCACCCTCAAGTTTTGCCCGAAGCCAGACAGTCCAGTTTCTCCCCGTATGAGTCTGGGTCCCCAGAGTCTCGCCCGGAACTGTAGTTCAGAGCAGTCGGGAGCTTGTGTCTCCCTCCCGATTGAAAAATACAACCGTGTACTCAGTTGCCAGCCCTTTCTGGTGCGCCCGCCTCTTTACCTCTGCACTCTACTTCTGCACCTCCTCTGAGTCTCAGTGTGCTTTTCTCTTTCCTTCTAATTGTAGACTTTCCACTCAGCCAGCCTTCCTGTGATTCTGGATGATGTCCGTTTTGGCTTTTAGTTGTAGTTTTGAAGTGGTTGTGCAAGGGAGCAAGTTTAGGTGTTTACCTATGCTGCCATCTTGGTTTCTCTCTTCTCTTGCTAGTATTTTGAATATGTACATCCACACATTTTGTATATCCATGAGCATATTCATTAAGCATATTTAATATCTAGGATCAATTTAAAAAAGTAAAACATAAAATTCTATATTTTAGCTTTATAAACACAAGGAACTAAACATAAGCTTTAGCATAAAATTCCTGGGTATAGTTCTTAATTTATGAATGCTTCATTACTTTTTAAAATAATTTATGTTTTTGCACATTTTAAAAACTCTTCATTAAAATTGCTGCAAAGTATTTATTTGAAGTTTTGTATTTGAAGGACTTCCACAGAAACACACTTGTTAAGAATAATATGAAAATAGATTATTTATTAGGATGTCACCAAAGATTTAATAGTGAAATATCAATTTTTGGGTGTGAGAAAGCTACTTTTGCTCCACATACACATTTTCAGATTTATTCCATTTATCCCAGTCTATAAGCATTCAGATGTATTGGTTATTGTGCTATAAAATAGGAAATATTTGTACATGGGAGCTAAATTTACTCCCTGAGTTAAGCTCATGGAATCTGAAAGAGATTGACAGCGGGAACAATATTTTATGAACAAACCTTTGTGGGGTATCTTCAATATACTTCTTCTGATAAAGTCACATCCTTTACTTCTACCAATGTACATAAAAGGTCAAGAAAAACAAAATATTACATAGCCATTCCCCCCACCCCCATAATGTTCTCAAAGTGATAAACTCATCAGAAAGTGAAAAGGGTAATGTAAACACTGGTTATTTTAAACAGTGCTTGAAAAATATTAAATAGCTAGCCCTAGCTGGTTTGGCTCAGTGGATAGAACATTGGCTTGCTGACTGAAGGATCCCAGTTTCAATTCTGCTCAAGGGTACTTGCCCGGTTTGGACTCGATCCCCAGTAGTGGGAGTGTAGGAGGCAGCCTATCAATGATGCTTTCTCATCATTGATGTTTCTATCTCTCTTTCCCTCTACCTTCCTCTCTGAAATCAGTAAAAATATATTTAAGAAATATTAAATAGCTAAAATATTATTGAGCTAAATTCTACATCACAATGAATATGAGAGGAAGTAACAGGGGAACTTCACTGGAAAGGTTTATAAGACAGGAGATTTGAAGAAGGGTGGGTGGTATTCCAAACTTGTGTATATTATTTTTAATACAATTTTTCCTTATATGATTGTCCTGGGCCATGTTTGAATTTATGTCTGTCTGAGTAGGAGTATGCCAATAGTCAAGATGTAATGTCTATACCATAAAATTTAACAGTATGGCTTGGGCAGTGTGGCTAAGTGGTTGAGCATTGACCCCTGAGCCAGGAGGTCACAGTTTCATTCCTGGTCAGGTCACATGCCAGGGTTATGGGATCCATCCTTGGGCGGGGGCGCGCAAGAGGCACCTGGTCAATGATTCTCTCTCATCATTGACATTTCTCTCTCTGCGTCTCCTTTCAGATCTCTGAAATCAATAATATTAAAAAATAAAAATAAAAGCATATTAAAGATGTTAACAGAATGTATTTCTAACAATACTTGAGGATGGGTCATAATTGTACTAGAACTAATTCTGAGTATTGCTCCTTAGTAAGTGGCAAGGATAGCCCTGTGATACTTTATCTATCAATTCAGATGACAACTGACTGGAGTTGAAGTAAAGGAGAAGCTTTATCAAACTTGCTGTGATAGGCTGTCCTTTGAGTGAAGACTATACCAGAGATAGAAGATCAAGCTCATTCATTATCAACATGAAGCTTACAATGTCCAGTAGGTGGGGAAAAGGGATGGTGGATCAACTATAGAATATTTGCATAGTGCAGGTCTAGAAACTGTGCACATCGCTTCCACACCCAACCTGTTAGCTATAATATAGGCTACATAGTCACATCTTACAATGTACAAATATGGCAGAAAAATGTGTTCTACTGTGTATCCAGGGATAGCAACCAAAATGTTTGGCAAAACAGAAATTTCTGCCCGATAGTAAGCATAAATACCTTAGAATTTAGTTTTAATGGGGAGTAAAATATTGAATAGTCAGGATTGACACTAAACAAGTCTAACAACAAAGTGAGAATGCCCATATGACTGGAGAATAAGTCATGTAGAGACAAATAATATTAGAAGCTTGGGGTTTTCTGCCTATTTATCTCTCCTTTTAATTGGATTCACTGACTCCTTTTTTCCACTGCATCTTTAAGAAGAATGCCATCTTTTTAATTGAGTCATGGAAAGCTTGTTTTACTTGCTTGTTTCTCAGTGTGTAAATAAAGGGGTTCAACATGGGTGAAATGGAAGTAATAAGGAGTGAAACACCTTTATTTATAGCTACCTCGTCCTTGGCTGAAGGTTTGACATAAATGAAGATGCAGCTTCCATAAGTAATGGAAACCACAATCATGTGGGAAGAACAAGTGGAAAAGGCCTTTTTCCTTTGCTGGGCAGAGGGAAACCTTAGAATAGTCCTGATGATATAAATGTAGGAAAGAACCACACATATGAGGGTCATGATGAATGTCAACACAGCACACACGATAACCATCTGTTCTATCAACCAAGTGTCTGAGCAAGAGATCTTCAGGAGAGGAGATGCATCACAGAGAAAATGATCAATGATGTTTGAATCACAGAATTCCAGGCCCAAACCCAGACTGATTGGTGGGAGAATGATCATCAGTGCTGCTACCCAACAGGAGAAAATGATGTTCTTGCAGACTCTGCTGTTCATGATGGTGGTGTAATGCAGGGGTTTGCAGATGGCCACGTAGCGATCATAGGACATGGCAGCCAGAAGAAAAAATTCCGTTACTGCAAAGAGGTCTGTAAACAAGAGTTGACTGGCACAAGCATTATAGGTAATGGACTTGTCCCCAGATAATAGGCTATATAGGAATCTGGGAACGCAGGCAGTTGTGAAAGAAATTTCTAAGAAGGAGAAATTTTGAAGGAACAGATACATAGGTGTTTTTAGGTGGGAGTCAATCAGAGTGAGGGTGATGATGGTTAGGTTTCCAGATATACTCAACATGTAGGAAAGAAATAGAAAGATAGAAAGCAATATTTTCAGTGGAGTGTCATCGTTCAGTCCCAGCAAGATGAAGGTTGTTAGTGTAGTTTTGTTTTTCATCCTTGATTATCTTGCTCATTCTGCTTCAAATAATAAGACTTTATATGAGGAACTCCAGAGTCCTGGTCATCTTCTAACCTCAAGAGAAGTAAATCAGTGAGTGATTCCAAATCAGTGGGGATGTAAGCATATCATCCATTCCAATGTTTGATTATCTCTCTTTGTCACATAAACTGACTGTTCATAATTAAATCACATATTTGCACTGCTGCTTGTAATTACAATTTAACTGTAATTGGTGTTGCTTTGACATATCCTATCAAATCTATCTATATATATAAAAGCCTAAACAACCGTTACGACTGGATGACCGAAACAACTGGCACAACCAGTCAACCAATGTCTATGACGTGCACTGAACATCAGGGGGCACATGCTCAATGTAGGAGCTGTCTTCTGATGGTCAGTGCACTCCCTCTGTTCCTCCCCCTGCTTGGCCCCGATAGGGGCAGCCAGCTAGCCAGCCTCCCATGGCCCCCTCCAGCTGGCCTGGCTCCTCCAGCCACCCTTCCCCCCAGCTGGCTCCTTCTCCCACAGCCCCTTCCCCAACTGGCCGGACACCGCATCCTCCATGGCCCCTTCTTGTGGCATGCCAATCTCCCAGGGTTCCTCCCTCCTGCTGGCCCCCCTCACACTCCCACATAGGCCTTGATCGCTAGCCAGGCCAATGGATCCCACTTGTGCACTAATTCATGCACTGGACCTTTAGTATCTAATAAAGATGGAATATGCAAATTGACCATCATACCGATGGAGGTGCCCATAGCCACAAGATGGCAGCTCCCAGTCCCCTCAGCTCCACCGGAGTTCCATAGTCCTTGCAGCCCAGCCTGGGGGGTTGCAGGTACACGGTGTGGCCAGACCTGCCCTAGGCCCCTCAGCCGCATAGGGTTGGCAGGAGGTGCAGGCTAGCCTCAGATGGCGGCTTCCCAGTCACCTAGGGCCGGCCCGAATGCCAGCAAGCCTCAGATGTTGGCTGTTAAGCTGCCCAGGGCTGGTCTGAGGTGCAGGTAAGTGTTGAATGGTGGCTGCCCAGGTGCCCAGGGCCGCCTGAGGCTCAGGTAACCAGGGCCGGCCGAGGCTTTGTGCAGCCTGCAGTGGCAGAAGCAGTAGTCTGATGGGGCATCGCCTTCCCCTGGCCGCCAGGTCACCTCCGGCCCCTGAGGGCTCCCGGATTGTGAGAAGGGGCAAGCTGGGTTGAGGGAACCCCCTGCCAGTGCATGAATTTTCATGTACCAGGCCTCTAGTCCTATCTAATAAAAGAGTAAAATGCAAACTGACCATACCTCCGCTACACCCACAAGCCAAACCCACAAGCCACGCCCACCAGCCAATCAGGAGCGAATATACAAATAAACCCAACCAAGATGCCTACAGCCACAGAGAGCATGAGGGAGGCTTGTGTTTCCCTGGTAATGGAGGAAGCCAAGCTTTCCACCTGCCCTTGCAGGCCTAGGCCTCCACTCAAGGCTACAAAGTTTTACTGATAGAAGATACATGAACCCAAACAGAAATGGCAGCAGCCACGGAGCTGGAAAGAGCAGGAGGCTAGGGTTGCCCACGGTGATGGAGGAAGCCAAGCTTCTGCAGCCATGGCTGGCCCAGGCCTCTGCTTAAGGCTACAAAGTTTCAATTATAGAAGATACATAAATCCCAACAGAAATGGCTGCCACCTCGGAGCAAGCAGAAGGCTTGGCTCTACTCCACGCTACAAAGTTTCAATTGTAGAGGATAAATAAACCCAGAGACCAGGGCCTCCGCTTGGGTCGCCAGGGGGCATGGCCGGCCTGCAAACCACCACAGACCCCTTGCCCAGGCTGCCCCACGCCCCAAGGGAACCCCCACCCTGATCTGGGACACCCTTCAGGACAAACAAGCTGGCCCCCACCTGTGCATCAGGCCTCTATCCTATCTAATAAAAGAGTAATATGCAGATTGACCATCACTCCAACACACAAGAGACCTGTCCCTATGTGGACACAAGATGGCCAGCAAAGAAGGGCAGTTGGGAGGGACCAGGCCTGCAAGGGAGGGCAGTTGGGGGTGACCAGGCCTGCAGGGGAGAGCAGTTGGGGGGGGGGGGACTAGGCCTGCAGGGGAGGGCAGTTAGGGGCAAACAGGCTGGCAGGGGAGCAGTTAGGCATCAATCAGGATGGCAGGGGAGTGGTTAGGGGTGATCAGGCTGGCAGGCAGAAAGGTTTAGGGGCAATCAGGAAGGCAGGCAGGTGAGCAGTTGGGAGCCAGCAATCCTGGATTGTGATAGGGATGTCCAACTGCCCGTTTAGGCCTAAACGGGCAGTTGGACGTGCCTTGAGGGGTCCCAGATTGGAGAGGGTCCAGGCTGGGCTGAGGGACACCCCCTCGGACATCCCTCGGTGGGATTGAGCCTAAACGGGCAGTTGGACATCCCTTGAGGGGTCCCAGATTGGAGAGGGTCAAGGCTGGGCTGAGGGACACCCCCCATACCCCTGTGCATGAATTTTGTGCACCGGGCCTTTAGTTATATTATAAACATCAATGAAAGCAAGTCCTGAAAATGGCTTTTATATCTACTATTCTTACTTCCCTCTACTTCCTAGAAGTTGCTTTGGATCTACTATTCTGACTTTCCTCTACTTCTGAACTCCAGAAATGCTTCTAGCAGAAAAGTTCCTAAAAAAACTAACAATTTTCTTTTGCTAAGAAAATCCTTGCACTAAAATTTACATGTGTGTTAGCAATTAAACTAAGAATGAATGCATATCACATACTTTATTCTGTTTCAAGTTATCCAGTGGAGTTTCTCTGAGGTGTGTTTAAAATATTTTTATTGGATACATGCTCTCACAGATTCATTAAATATATTATAATCCAAATTTTTTTGGTTTTCCTCACCGGAAATTTATTTCAAATTTATATATTTTATATCATTAATATTACCCATGGCTATATTTTACTTCTACTGTTAGAATACCTGTGTTATACATTTTTATGCTTTTTAGGATATCCTAGTGCTACAAAGAAATTTCCCCCAGCTTACAAGCAGAAATCTGGAACTGTATACTCTGGTTACTTAATTTCCTTTTAAATTCCTTTGACAGTGAAAACCCCAATGCCCTTTAACTATCTGCTTTCTTTCCTCAAAAAATTAAATATGGAACTCCCATTTGACTCAGTAATCTCACTTCTAGGAATATATCCCAAGAAATCAGAAGCACCAATAAGAAAGAATATATGCACCCCCATGTTCATAGCAGCACGACTTACAATAGCTAAGATTTGGAAATAGCCTAAGTGCCCATCAGCAGATGAGAGGGTTAAAAAACTGTGGTACATCTATAGTTTCATTATTCTCTAGATTTTGAGAGCCCTTTTCCCATCAAAGCATTAGAGTTAAGACCAGAGCTTTGATATTGATTTTTTTCTTATTTATGTTTTTCCATTATTTCTTTCTAAACACATTTGACAATGACATATTTTCACTTCTCATTGTATATATTTACTGCAAAATTTGTGACAGACAAATAAGGGAACATTTGAAGAATATTTATAGAGCTGAAGAGCACTATCTTGATTTTTTAATGTTTTGGGTCAGCCTATTTCAGCTGGAAATACACACTACCACCCATTTTAAATATCATTTAGCAATATCAGGTTTAACAAGGTTTAGCAATTTCTCAAACATACTTCAACTTTCTCTCTTAAATTTTACCTACTCGATAATTGTTTTCTCTGTCTTATTAACCACTTATACATCAAGTCATGAGGTCTTTGCATCATTTAAACTACTCTAGCCAACATCACCACTAGCCTCCCTCTTGTTTCAATCATTAAGCAAACTTAGACTTGATTTAACTCAGGTTCTCTTCTGCATAAAAACCGTGAACTTATGAAAGTCTTTACAGCTTAATTTCTACCATCTCACATGATCCTGAATTTCTTCCTATCATTTTGTCTTTTTTTTTCCATTCTCCTTCATAGCTCCTTTTCCTTTTCTAATTTGTTGGTGCACCTGAACTATTTTTTCTAGGCAATATCTCTTTTACTCTGCCCTCTCTCTAGGAAGTTCTAGTAAGTGAGGTGATTTCAAGTAGGCTGGTGATCCCTGCATTCATATCTGCAGGAAAATGTTATTCTGACTTCAACTTATTCTTAGACATCTAGATCACTCAGTTGTTTCAACCTTTCTAATGCTGCGACCCTTTAATACCCGTAATGTAAATATCTGTGTTTTCCGATGATCTTAGGCTCTACAGCAGCGGTTCTCAACCTGTGGGTCGCCTAAGACCATTGGAAAACACAGATATTTATATTACAATTCATAACAGTAGCAAAATTACAGTTATGAAGTAGCAACAGAAATAATTTTATGGTTGGGGGTCACCACACCATGAGGAACTGTATCAAAGGATCACTACATTAGAAAGGTTGAGAACCACTGACTTAGATGGTTTGATCTTACACTTTTCCTTTTTTCTATCCGATCGTCCTTGAGCAATTTGATTAATTTCTTTATCTTGTGTCTTTTATTTGTGTGTGTATGTGTGCAAACTTCAGATAAAATAATATGTACATCTTAGGATTATAATGAAAAATTTAGATTACATAGATAAAATGTGTACAACTGCATCTGAAATTAGGCGACCATTCATTACTATTCAGCATTGGGCGTTCTTATTTTATCTTATGATTTCCTATAGGGAGTCCTCTAGATGTGCATATTTCAAGATTTTTCATGTGGCACTCATGACTGTGTTCCCTTCCTTGCCAACAATAAATCTCATTTAAATACATTGTTTATTGTTCTATTTTCTTGACTCCCATTTTCAGTTGTCGGCATGTCTTGCCATTTCTGTTTGCTTTTTAATTTGTTCCCTTTATTCTCTCACTCACAACACTACTTTTACTCTCAGTGTCTTTATCTCATAGCTGAAATATTGCAGAGACATGCTAACATATGGTTAACATATATCTTTGCTTTTCCCATTCAGTATTTTAAAATCAATGCAATCAGAATCATTTTTCTAAAGCCCAGATGTGATTAACTCTCCCCTATGTGTTGTGGACAATATTTTTGGACTGACATTTACCCTATACTATGTATTTCTCTGAAACTCTAGATCTATCTCTCAGTTAAATGGAAGTTAATTTATTTGGCTTTAGGTAAGAGTTGAGAAGCAGAGAAAGAGGAATGCATTAATGGGTTTGAATTTCAAATGCATCAACCATTTGTTAATGAACTATTCCAGGCAATAAATATTTTATTCGGAGTAATGAGTAAGAACAAAATTTCTCATCCTTAGAGAATTTATAAAAATTCTGTATCAGGGGATAAGAGAGTTGAGGAATAGGTTAGAGGATTTAGTGGTTCTGAATAGGATCTCTATGTTTGGGGACCTTTACTGTCTTCCACTAACATGGAGCGGGAATAGCAGAAAGAGAAAAATGAGATAGATTTCTGCAATTTCTTCTCCTTGTAGAGATCTAAGGGGAACGATAATTAAGTTGCTCCTTGAACACCGACAAAAAAGCCTTAGAAAGTCACATAGTCTTCCCATTCTAAAGATTGGTATAGAATTAGCAAAAGGGTGTTCTCCTGTCTAGTGTGACGTGAAACTAAAGGCAAACCCTAGATACTTGACAAATTTTCCTGCACTGCAATTTGCCACAGTAATACTATTGGTGTCTTATAACTTATATACAGAGACCTACTAGGTCTTAAGAGTAATATGGGCAAGGGAAACAAAAGATCCAAGGCTGTGATGCACATGAATAGATGTTTGAGTACCAGAACAGAGGATGGATACTGACGCCTTTACTTCTTATCACATTGAAATGATGTAATTGCTCCAGAACCAAGCTGAACCTGGGTTTAGGGAGGCATCATAAATACATGAAGATGATTCATTAGAGTGAGGTGGTGGATTTTGGTAGGAGGGAAAGACTGATAGCTATATATAGAAAAGCCTAAGTGACCATCACAACCGAAGGGACGACTGAACAGGTTGCAAGGGGTGACTAGGCCAGCAGGGTTGTCAGTGAGGGGCGACCAAATGACTGAGCAGCAGGCTGCGTGGGATGACCAGGCTGGCAGGGGATTTAGTGAGTGGTGACCAAATGACTGAGCAGCAGGCTGCTGGGGCAACCAGGCCAGCAGGTTGGGAGCAGTTTGGGGCAACCAGGCTTGCAGGTGGGGGCAGTTGGGGGGGACCAGGATGGCAGGGGGGGTGAATAAGGGGTGACCAGGCCGGTGGGGGGGTGCAGTTGGGGAGACTAGGCTGGCAGGGGGAGAAGTTGTGTGTGACAAGTCCAGCAGGGGGGGCAGTTAGGGGCGATCAGGCAGGCAGGCAGGTAAGCAGTTAGGAGCCAGTGGTCTCGAATTGTGAGAGGGATGTCCGACTGCTGGTAAAGGCCCAATCCCGAGGATTGGGCCAATACCGGCAGTCAGACACCCACTGAAGGGTCCTGGATTGGAGAGGGTGCAGGCTAGGCTGAGGGGCCCCCCACCCCCGTGCACGAATTTCGTACACCAGGCCTCTAGTTATGTTAATAAAAATATTTATTTTTTTAGAGTGAAATGGAGTTTTGTAACTGAAACATTAATTTTGATTCTTTCAATCACTCTTTTTGCCCTCATTATAAAAATTAAGCTTCTTAGTTAGCATATGGAGAGCTTTCTAATATTTCTGCTATCAGTCCACAAAATTTCCCTCATTTCTTGTTTTTTTTTCCTACTAGGGTACTTGCATTGGCTCATACCATATACCAGCAAGAGACACTATATCATAGTGATTAAGAGTATGACATATAGAGTCGGGCTGCTGGTGTCATCTCTCCTGATTCAATTTGCTTCCCTAGACTTATCTACTAGCAGTTTCCATTAAAGGTGATGCTTAAAATTGCCTGTGGAGATTCTCAGATGTTGGTCCCTGTGTTTTTAAAGATCTCTACACTTGTAGTCTCTAAGTGCTTGTCCCTATTTTAAGTTTTAGGTTAGGCATTAATTCCACCAGGAATCTGTAACTTTTTAAGAAAGATGTATCTTTTCTTCTTACACTTCCCATTGTAGCCTATGATTATTATTTATTATTCTCTGATGACTAAATTGTCAAACTGTATAAACAAATCTTATTTTGACATTGTTTTGTCCCAAGCAGCCAGCCTATCTCCAGGGGCAAAGTAAGAGTTCCTTAAAAGTTTGTGGAAATAAAGTAAGAATGACTATTATATTTGCTTTATTTTCTTTAAAATGTGTTTTAGAGGTATTTTAGTCTCTGGAATTAGACTGTGGAGTTCTCATTTCCCTTTTCCTCTTCGGGTTCAGTTTCCTCCATAATATTTAGTTCATGGAATCCTTGTGATTGTTGATTGCTATAGTCCAGGCAAAGTCCCTGGCAGATAGGAAGTTAAAGCTCTCACTCCTTTGACTTCCTCCTCCGCCCCTTACCCCCCCCCGCCCACTATAACCTGCTGTAATAATTACTGAATGTGTGAGGGCACTAATCAGTGACCAGTACACTATTGTTTTTTCTGCATCCTTTGGTTTGTTTGTTAACCCTCACCATAGAATATTTTCCCATTGATTTGTTGAGAGAGTGGAAGTGAGGGAGGGGTGGGAAGTGAGTGAGAGACACATGCATTGGTTGCCTCTGGCATGTGCTCTGTCTCAGGCCTGGGATGAACCTGCAGCCCAGATACCACCCTTCACCAGGAATCAAACCCCAGACCCTTCACTCTAACCGCTGAGCGACAATGACTAGGAGAGTTCCTGCATTCTTTATAAAGCTTGTGAATTTTGGTGCCTCTTATAACCTGTTCAATGTCCTGTGAAGAAATACTAAGGGCAGAGTTTAGAGACTGCAATTTTGAACATGAGCCAATAGGCACTTCACATTTCTTTCTCAACCCCCATTAACACTTAATCACATGGGCAGATATTTCCATTTGTAAATAGCTGTAAAGAGTCTATGTCTTTGGTTTTCTCTGCATTTCAAAGAGGAAAGAATTTTCCATGAGAAATTTAATTAGTTTGGTATATTAATGGCTTCACTTATTTCTAGTAATCTCTACCCCACATGAAAGCACAGGTGTGTTTTCCTAAGGTCAGGTAAATTGAGGCAAATTGTTTCAATCAAGGCAGTAACAAATAACAGCATTAGAGTGCTGGAGACAGAGAATTACCTAGGACAGTGGTCGGCAAACTGCAGTTCGCCAGCCACATTCGGCTCTTTGGCCCCTTGAGTGTGGCTCTTCCACAAAATACCATGCTCTGGGCGAGTCTATTTTGAAGAAGTGGCATTAGAAGAAATTTATGTTTAAAAAATTTGGCTCTCAAAAGAAATTTCAATCGCTGTACTGTTGATATTTGGCTCTGTTGACTACTGAGTTTGCCGACCACTGACCTAGGGTTTACAGGCATCTTTGCAGAAAAGGAGCACTAATCTAGGCTGAGGGGGAGATACAATTAGCTGTTAATCAGGTACCTTTTTAGATAGGGTTATAGAGGAACTGAACTTTTGAACCAAACTGAGAAAATTCTTAAGTTCTCAATACTTCACTGTGGCATTTTAACTCAGAGCATTGTCCACATTCCTAAACTCTTCTCCCTTTCCAATCACCAATATGTACCTCATATGTACCTATATTTAAGTGAATGTTCTGGTAGACTACTTTCATTCAGGTGAATTTTGTCTTTATTATATTTAAAGGAATATTTTCAAATATGATGAAATCATTGATCTCTAATAACATTTCTGATAATGTGTAATAATGTTGCTATGAATACTTATGCATTCATTCAGAAGGTACTTATTGAGAATCTATGATATGACAGGTAGTGCTACAGATATCAAACACAAAGGGCGAGCAGGTACTGACCACTCTCTAGTGATGCATGTAATAAATATTCAAATAAGTATAATCCCTTCAGATTTCTTTTTTATAATACAAATTAACATTAGAAATATCTATTTTTTTTCAAGAGGTACCCAATATTGCCATCTCTGATTTTTAAGCAGATTAATCATATTTTCTAGGACTAAGGAACTAGAACTTTGAATGATGAAAGAAACTGAAATTGCCAAACAAGAACATACTTACTCTTATGGAAGGTAATCATGGCTTCAGTTGACTGTGTAATCCTGGTAGTCCCGAAGGTGAAACTGAAAGTATAAGTGGGGTCAGTTAACGTGCCCAAATGCTCCTCTTATGAAGACATACGCATTCAGGGATAATTGTTTTCTAGTAGAAAGTGCCAAAAGATTCTCACTAAAGATTCTATTTCATTTTAAACCTAGAGAACTATTTCTTATATTGGAAAGATGAAACAAAAAGTCATGTATTTTAAATGTCTGAGAAATATAAGGTATTTTTTTTTTGAAAGAGATGATTTCTGATTTCTCTGGGAAAGATTTTTACACAGTGAAGGAAGATTGAGATGACTTTTATAATCTCAGTCTCTTACGGATGTACAGGGGCCCTCTCGTGGCTAAATAAAGGGCCCTTTGTGACCAAGTTTAAACATGACTAATGATTTTAATATGCACTGAATTTTGGCAAAATACCTAGAGGAAGCAGTGGGAATAATGTCCTTGGAGACAATAAGATGCAACAATTTCAAGAGACACATTGCAAGTGCAGAACAATAGTTGTATGATGGAAAGATTTCTGGCTACTCTTCAACCCATAGATAACAAAGTGTTAACAAAAGACAAAAAAATTGCTTTGTCTGCTTTTTCTATAAAAAAAAATCTCAAAAGTAATATAGACACAATTTCTAATCCGACAACTGTACATACTTTCCCAGGGTAAAAATATGTTTGTATCATAATTTTTCTGTATTGTACTCTGTTTATGTGTAAGCCATTATCTAATAAAGCTTCCCAAATTTCATTATTAAAATTTATATATTAAAAATCTCATTTTTAATAAACATCATTTTTTCTGTTAAATGATTACAAGAGGCATTTCTGATGTAAAACCCACTTACATATTAGAATTTTGAAGTGTATTGCCACTTTTTCTTCCAATGTATATTTCTGCATGATATACACACCATGTTTGGGTCTCTCTGTTTCACTATTGGCATTATGGGATCTGAAGGAAAACCACCCTCATTCCTTGCTTGAGTTTTGAGTCAACAAAGGAGCAAAAAGTAGGCAAGTAAATGGAGATTAAAATACCAATTTTATTATAGATAGAAATATTTAAAACGTGGCTTTGGACATCCTGATAAGAACCTCCTGAATTAGCCATATCTGTCAGATAGACAGTTGTAGAAACCCAACTCTACCCCACCACTTGGGGCAGACCCTTTTTGTTTCATGAATTTGAACTGTCTGATATCTATTTGTAGAAAAAACAATATAAAACAGGAGAGGGAATATTACCTCTCAGGTAAGTCAGTGTTCAACCCCAGGGGAGGGATAATAGGAGAGTGGCCAGGGATAATAGGAGAGTGGAGGATTATTGATAAAAATCCTGCAAATTTTAGAAATAAATCAGAAGAATGAATGTCTCTACCATGCCATGATTTAACAGGGCCATTCAATAATTATTTAATTATGCAGGAAAATGCACAGGCATTTGACTTGGCTATGTACTTTTGCCGAAACTCCAGACACTGTAAAGTGAAACTGTAGCTGTAGGTTTGTGTTCTGTAGAAAACATAGTCTAAAGATCATAGTTTTAGGGCACTATTGGATATTAGCCAATTCAATATCTATCAGATACTGAACAGCAGTCTTCTTTTGTAAAAAATTAATCTTTATTATTGAAAGTATTATCGATGTCCGCGTTTTTTCCCCAGGTGACCCCCTCTGCCCCAGCCTGCCCACACTCCAGGCCTTCATCACACTATTATCTGTGTTCATGGGTTATGCATATATTCATATAAGTTCTTTGGTTTATCACTCCTACCCTCCCCCCAACATCTCTACCTTCTCTCTGAGAATCATCACTCTGTTCCATGCTTCTATGTCTCTGGATCTATATGGTTCATCAATTTATTGTGTTCATTATATTCCACATATGAGTGAGATCATATAACACTTGTCTTTCTCTGACTGGCTTATTTCACTTAGCGTAAGTCTTCTGCTCCCTTCATGCTGTCTCAAAGTGTATGAGATTCTTTTTTTTTTTTTTTTTTTTTTTTACAGCTGCATAATATTCCATGCTGTAAATGTACACCATTTTTAATCCACTTATCTACTGATGGGCACATGGGCTGTTTCTAGATTTTAGCTATTGTAAAATGCACTGCTATGAACATAGGGGTGCATATATTCTTTCTGATTGTTGTTTTGGGTTTCTTAGGATATATTCCTAGAAGTGGGATCACTGGCTCAAATGGCAATTGCATTTTTAAGTTTTTGAGGAAACTCCATACTGTTTTCCATAATGGCTGCACCAGTCTGCATTCCCACCAGCAGTGTACTAGGGTTTGCTTTTACCCATAACCTTGCCAAGATATGGGTAAAAGCAAACCCTTTTGTTGTCTTGTTGATGGTAACCATTCTGACAAGTGTGAGGTGATACCTCATTGTTGTTTTAATTTGCATCTATCTGATGATTAATGACTTTGAGCATTTTTTCATATGTTTCCTTGCCATCTGTATGTCTACTTTGGGGAAGTGTCTATTTATGTCCTTTGCCCATTTTTAAATTGGAATGTTTGTCTTCCTGATGTTAAGTTGTATGAGTTCCTTATATATGTTGGAAATTAACCCCTTATCAGATATATCATTGGCAAATATGTTCTCCCATGAAGTGGGCTCCTTTTTCATTTTGTTGTGGTTTCTATTGCTGTGTGGGAGCTTTTTGTTTGGATGTAGTCCTGTTTATTTTTTCCTCTGTTTCTCTTGCCTTGGACATATATCTGGAAACCTATTGCTAGGAGAGATTTCTGAGATTTTGCTGCCTATGGTTTCTTCCAGGATTTTTATGGTTTCATGTATTTCATTTAAGTCTTTTATCCATTTTGAGTTCATTCTTGTTTATGGTGTAAGTTACAAGTACCTGTCCAATTTTTCCAACACCATTTATTGAAGAGGTTGTCTTTATTGTATGCTCTTGCCTCCTTTGTCAAATATTAATTGAGCATAGTGGCTTGTGTGGACTTCTGGGTTCTCTGCTCTGTTCCACTGATTACATGCCAGTTCTTGTGCCAGTACCAGGCTATTTTGAGTATCATATCTTCGTGGTATAACTTGATATTTGGTATTGTGATCCCCCTAACTTTGTTCTTCTCTCATAAGCAGGCTGCAGCTATTTGGGGTCTTTTTTGGTTCCATATACATTTTTGGATTATTTGTTCCAGATCTGTGAAATATAGCATTGGTATTATAATGGGGATTGCACTGAATGTATAGATTGATTTGGGCTTATGGCCCTTTTATTTATTTATTTAATTGTTTAAAATATATGTCTTCTTTTTAAAAAAATCTAAAAATTTTTATTTTATTTTTTTTTATTGATTAGGGTATTATGTATGTCTCCTTATCACCCTATTGCCCCCAACCCACCCACTCATGCCCTCACCCCCCAGTTCTCTGTGTCCATTGGTTAGGCTTATATGCATGCATACAAGTCCTTTGGTTGATTTCTCCCCCTTACCCCCACTGTCCCCTGCCTTCCCTCTGAGGTTTGATGGTCTGAAAGATGCTTTTCTGTTTCTGGATCTGTTTTTGTTCATCAGTTTATATTGTTCATTATATTCCACAAATAAGTGAGATCATGTGATATTTATCTTTCTCTGACTGGCTAATTTCACTTAGCATAATGCTCCCCAGTTCCATCAATGCTATTGCAAATGGCAAGAATTCCTTCTTTTTTATAGCAGCGTAGTATTCTATTGTGTAGATGTACCACAGTTTTTTAGTTCACTCATCTGCTGATGGGCACTTAGGCTGTTTCCAAATCTTAGCTATGGTAAATTGTGCTGCTATGAACATAGGGGTGCCTATATCCTTTCTGATTGGTGTTTCTAGTTTCTTGGGATATATTTCCAGAAGTGGGATCAGTGGGTCTAATGGGACTTCCATTTTTAATTTTTTGAGTAAAAGCCATACTGTTCTCCACAGTGGCTGCACCAGTCTGCATTCCCACTAGCAGTGCACGAGGGTTTCTTTCCTCCTCCATCCAGTCCAGCACTTGTTCTTTGTTGATTTGTTGATGATGGCCATTCTGACAGGTGTGAGATGGTACCGCATTGTTGTTTTGATTTGCATCTCTCAGATGATTAGTGTCTTTGAGCATATTTTCATAGGTCTCTTGGTCTTCTGTATGTCCACGTTCAAAAAGTGTCTATTTAAGTTCTTTGCCTATTTTTTGATTGGATTGTTTATCTTCCTTTTGTTAAGTTGTATGAGTTCTTCGTAAATTTTGGAGTCTAAACCCTTCTTAGAGATAACATGGGTAAATATGTTTTCCCATGCAGGGGACTTTTTTGTTGTTTTGTTGATGGTTTCTTTTGCTGTGCAGAAGCTTTTTATTTTGATGTAGTTCCATTTGTTTATTTTCTCTTTAGTTTCCATTGCCTTAGGAGCTGTATTGGTAAATATTTTGCTACAACATATGACTGCTATTTTTGCCTATGGATTCGTCTACAATTTTTATGGTTTCCTGTCTTATGTTTAAGTCTTTTATACATTTTGAGTTCATTTTTTTGTATGGTGTAAGTTGGTGATCTAGTTTCATTTTTGTTTGTTTGTATTTGACCAATTTTCCCAACACCATTTATTGAAGAGACTGTCTTGACTCCATTGTATGCTTTTGCCTCCTTTGTCAAAAATTAATTGAGCATAATGGCTTGGGTCAATTTCTGAGTTCTCTGTTTTGTTCCATTCGTCTATATGTCTGTTTTTGTGCCAGTATCAGGCAGTTTTGAGAACAGTGGCTTTGTAATATAGCTTGATATCTGGTATTGCGATCCCTCCAACTTTGTTCTTCTTTCTCAGGATTGCTGTGGCTATTTGGGGTCTTTTTTTATTCCACAAGAATTTTTGGAGATTTTGTTCTAGGTCTTTGAAATATGCCATTGGTATTTTAATGGGGATTGCATTGAATCTATAGATTGCTTTGGGTAGTATGGACATTTTAATGATGGTGATTCTACTAATCCATGAACACAGTATATTTTTACATTTGTTTATGTTTTCCTCTATTTCTATTTTCAACATCCTGTAGTTTTCTGAGTACTGATTGTTTATTCCTAGGAATATTATTTTTTTTTTGCAACAGTAAATGGCATTTTTTTTAAGTTTCTCTTCTGAGAGATCATAATTGATGTATTAAAATGCCACCAATTTCTAGGTGTTACATTTTTATCCTGCTACTTTGCAAAATTCCCTTTTTAAATTTAGTAGTGTTTGATGGAGTCTTTAGGGTTTTCTGTGTACAATAGCATGTCATCTGCAATCAAGACAGTTTTTCTTCCTTCTTTACAAGTTGCATGCCTTTTATGTGTTTTTCTTATCTAATCTCTATAGCTAGGACTTCCAGTACTATGTTGAATAATAGTGGTGAAAGTGGACATCCCTATCTTGTTTCTGTTTTTAGGGGGAATGCTTTTAGTTTTTCCTCATTGAGCATGCTGCTGGCTGTAAGTTTGCCATATATAGCCTTTATCATGTTGAGATATGATCTCTCTATTCCCATTTTGCTGAGAATTTTTTTAATCTGTAAAGGGTATTGGATTTTGTTGAATAATTTTTCTGCATCTATTGGTATGATAATGCAACTTGTTTATGTTATGTATCATGTTTATTGATTTGTGAATATTGTACTGACCTGCATCCCTGGAACAAGTTTCATATATGATCTTTTAAGTATATTGGGTGGATCTGATTGGCTAATATTTTGTTGAGGATTTTAGCATCTATGTTCATCAGGGATACTGGCCTATAATTCTCTTCCTTTCTTTCTTTTCAAAATCCTCACCTGAGTATATTTTTCCATTGATTTTTAGAGAGAGTGGAATAGAAAGGGAAAGACAGAGAGAAATATCGATGTGAGAGAAGCACATAAAATGATTCCCCCCTGCAAGGGCTCTGAGCAGGGCCTGAGGCTGGGGAGGAGCCTGCCACTGAGGTACTTACCCTTGACTGAGATCGAACCAGGGATCCTTCTGTCCTCAGGCTGAAGCTCTATCCACTGAGCCAAATCTGCTAATGCATGATTCTCTTTCTTTGTAGTGTCCTTATTTGCTTTTGGAATTAGCATAATGCTGGCCTTATAAAAAGAGCTTGGAAGTGGTCCTTCCTCTTGGATATTTTGGAGTAATTTGAGGAGTATAGGTCTTAGTTCTTTGAATGTTTGGCTAAAGCCCCCTGTGAAGCCATCCAAACCAGAGGTTTTGTTTGCTGGGTGTGTTTTGATTACTGATTCAATTTCATCAGTTGTTATTGGCCTATTTAGGTTTTCTGATTCTTTCTGTTTCATTTTGGGAAGATTGTCTTTTCCTAGGGATTTGTCCATTTTGTCCAGGTTGTCCAGTTTGGCATATAGTTGTTCATAGTATTTTCTTATGATCCCTTGTATTTTTGTGGTGTCAGTTGTTACTTCACCTCTTTCTTTCCTTATCTTATTATTTGGGTCCTCTCTCTCTGTTTCTTGATTAGTATAGCTAATGGTTCATCAATCTTGTTCTTCTTTTTAAGGAACCAGCTCTTGGCTTCATTGATCTTTTGTATTTTTTAAAGTTATTTTTTTAGTCGTTATGAGATTTATTTCCACTCTGATCTTTACTAGTTCCTTCCTTCTACTTACTCTGGGCTTTTCTTGTTGTTCTCTTTCTATTTCTTTTCATTGTAGTGTTAGATAGTTTATTAGAGCTTTTTCTTGTTTCTTGAGGTAGGCCTGCAATGCTATGAACTTCCCTTTTGGAACTGATTTTGCTGTGTCCCATAGATTTTGGGTTGTTTTGTGTTCATTTGTTTTCAGAAAGTTTTTGATTCTTTTTTATTTCATTGGTAACCCATTCATTGTTTAGTAACATACTATTTAGCCTCCATGTGTTTGAATGTTTTTATTCTGGTTGATTTCTAGTTTCATGCCATTGTCATCTGAGAAGATGCTTGATATTATTTCAATACTCTTGAACTTGTAGAGACTTACTTTGTGCCCTAACACATGGTCTATTTTTGGGAATGTCCCGTGTGCACTTAAGAAGAATGTATATTCTTCAGCTTTGGAGTGGAATGTTTTGTAACTGCCATTTAAATCCAGCTTATCTAGTGTACCATTTAAGGTCTATATTTCCTTGTTGAGTTTTTGTCTGAAAATTTATCCAGTGGTGTCAGTGGAGGGGCTAAAGTCCCCCACTAGGACTGTATTGCTTTTTATCTCTACCTTAATGTTTTCCAAGAGCTTTTTTATACATTTAGGTGCTCCTATATTGGTTGCATAAGTGTTTACCAGGGTTATATCTTCTTATTGGATTGATCCCTTTAGTATTATGTAATGGCCTTTTTTTGGTCTCTTATTATGGCCTTTGCTTTGAAGTCTATTTTGTCATATATAAGTATTGCTACTCCTGCTTTTTTTTTTTGTTTTGTTTCCATTGCATGGAGAAATTTTTTTTCATACCTTCCCTCTCATATTTTGTCAATTTTTTGTTGTGAGGTGGGTCTCTTGTAGACTGCATATATGTGGGTCATGCTTTATTATCTATTCAGCTACCCTATGTCTTTTGATTGGAACATTTAATCCATTTACATTTAAGGTTATTTTTGCCAGATATTTATTCATTGTCATTTTCATTTGTTCCTCCTATGTTTCTCTTTCTTTCTCTATACATTTCTTATTCTTATTATAGCAGTCACTCTAACATTTCTTACAGTGCTGGGTTGGTGGTAATAATCTCCTTTAACCTTTTATTTTGTCTGGGAAACTTTTAATTCCCCACCTATTTTGAATGGTAGCCTAGCTGGATAGAGTAGTCTTGGTTTCAGATCCTTGCTTTTTATTACTTTGAATGCTTCATTCCCTTCCCTTCTGGCGTGTAGTGTTTCTGTTGAGAAATCATCTGATAGCCTTATGGGAGCTCCCTTGTAGATCACTGACCATATATCTCTTGTGGTCCTTAAGATTTTCTCTTTGTTCTTAACATTTGCCATTTTAATTATGTGCCTTGGAGTGGATCTCTTTGGGTTCCTCTTGATTGGTACCCTCTAGCTTCCTGATATTGTGTGGCTCTTTTCTTTACCAGCTTAAGGAAGTTTTTGTCATTATTTCTTCCAACAGGTTCTCTATACTTTGTTCACTTTTTTTCTCTCTCTGTCACCCTTATGAGGTGAATGTTGTTTCATTTCATGTAGTTCCAAAATTCCCTTAAACTGTTCTCATGCTTTTTTGTTTGTTTTTGTGTTTTTTGACTTTATAATAAATCTTTATTGTTCAGATTATTGCACTTGTTCCTCTTTTTCCCCCCCATAGCTCCCCTCCACCCAGTTTCCATCCAACCCTCTGCCCTTACTCCCCTTCCCCCACACTGTCCTCATCCATAGATGTACGATTTTTGTGCAGTCTCTTCCCGCACCCCAGACACCCCTTCCCCCCCGAGAATTGTCAGTCCACTCCCTTTCTATGCCCCTGATCCTATTATATTCACCAGTTTATTCTGTTTATCAGATTTTTAATTCACTTGATTTTTAGATTCACTTGTTGATAGATATGTATTTATTGTTCATAATTTTTATCTTGACCTTTTTCTTCTCCTTCCTCTTCTTAAAGAATACCCTTCAGCATTTTGTATAATACTGGTTTGGCGTGATGAACTCCTTTAGCTTTTTCTTATCTGTGAAACTCTTTATCTGACCTTCAATTCTGAATGATAACTTTGCTGGGTAGAGTAATCTTGGTTGTAGGTTCTTGCTATTCATCACTTTGAATATTTCTTGCCACTCCCATCTGGCCTGCATAGTTTCTGTTGAGAAATCAGCTGGAAATCATATGGGTGCTCCCTTGTAGGTAATTAACTGTTTTTCTCTTGATGCTTTTAATATTCTCTCTTTGTCTTTTGCTCTTGGCATTTTAATTATGTTGTGTCTTGGTGTGGTCCTCTTTGGATTCCTCTTGTTTGCGGTTCTGTGCACTTCCTGGACTTGTAAGTCTATTTCTTTCACCAGGTGGGGTAAGTTTTCTGTCATTATTTCTTCAAAAAGCTTTCAGTACCTTGCTCTCTCTCTTCTTTCGGCAACCCCATAATTCAGATGTTGGTACACTTGAAGTTGTCCCAAAGGCTTCTTACACTATCTTCATATTTTTGGATTCTTTTTTCTTTTCCGGTTGAGTGTTTTTTGCTTCTTTGTATTTCAACTCTTTGACTTGATTCTTGCGATCCTCTAGTCTGCTGTTGGATCTCTGTATATTATTCTTTATTTCAGTCAGTGTATGCTTAATTTCTGATTTGTCCTTTTTCATATCCTTGAGGGTCTCACTAAATTTATTGGCCTTTTCTGGGAAATTCTTGAAAAACCTTGTAACCGTGGTTTTGAACTCTATATCCAGTCATTTGTTTTCCTCCATTTCTTTCATTTGTGACCTGTTTCTTTGTCTCCACATTTTGGCTGCTTCCCTGAATTGATAGAGTGGCTTTGTGTGCTAGGTGTCCTATAGGGCCCAGTGGGTTGGCCTCCCCAGTTACCTGAGGTGGACACTCTTGGTGCACCATTTTGTGGGCTGTGTGCACAGTCTTGTTGTAGTTAAGCCTTGATTGTTGTTGGTATCACAGGGAGGAATTGACCTCCAGGCCAATTGGCTGTGAGGATCAGCTGTGTCTACGCTGGGAGACACCCTTATGAGACAAGACTTGCAAAAGCCTCTGCACTCAGCTTGGATGGGGTGGAGTCTCAGGTTGGAGCAAACATTGATGGCTTCCGTCAGCACTGCCCTAAGAGGCCCCTGGTCTCAGTGTTCGCAGTAATCACTGCCAGCACCTTTGAGAGAAAGCTGCCCTCGAGTTCTGCGCTCTGCCAGACAGTCCATTTTCTCCCCGAATGAGTCTGAGTCCCCAGAGTCTCGCCCGGAACTGGAGTTCAGAGCAGTTGGGAGCTTTTGTCTCCCTCCCGGTTGAGAAAGCCAGCCGCATACTCAGTTGCCAGCCCTCTCCACGCACGCTCCTCCATACCTTTGCCTTCCGCAGCTCCTGTGAGTCTCAGTGTGCTTTTCTCTTTCCTTCTAGTTGTAGAATTTCCACTTACCCAGCCTTCCTGTGGTTCTGGATGATGTCCATTTTGTCTTTTAGTTGTAGTTTTGAAATTCTTGTGCGAGGCAGTAGTTTAGGTGTTTACCTATGCCACCATCTTGGTTTCTCCTGTCCTCATGCTTTTTAAATATTTTCTTTTTTCTGCTCTGATTGTTTTTTTCTTACCTTAACTTCTTATTGACTTATTCAATCCTCCACTTCACCGAGCCTGCTTTTAATTCCTTCCAGCATATTCCTGATGTCAGATATAGCATTCTTCATTTCTGACTGGTTCTTATTCATAATATCTATATCTTCTTTCATGCTGATGTAGCTTTCACTAAGTTCCTTTAATTATCACTAAGTTCCTGGAGGTTCCAATTAAGTTGGAACTTTATAACCATTACTCTGAAATCTATGTCTGATAACTTGCTTCCCCTCCACATCTCCTAGGTCTTTGGTGATTCCTCCTTTGTCTCACCATTTTAGTTGTTTCTTTGTGTTTGTTTCTGTGTAGTAGATATATTTGCTATGAATCCCAGTCTTGTGGGGTGGTCTTTTGTAGTGAATGTCCTGTGGGACCTGTGTATTTTTCTTGTGTTTTTGAACTGTATGCTCTAGTTATGTCCCTTTTGTGGGTTATTTAGACACTTCTGTCCAGATTTTTGTTGTCCCAATCATGGGATGACTCTCCTTTTAGGTTTGCTAACTGTGAGGCTTGGCTGCTACCATGTTGTGTGAGCTGTTGTATAGGTGCTGACAGGGTAAAACAAAACAAAACGTAACTGACTGGAAACAAACTGGAACATACAAAATATACTGAAGACCACAATGCAAACAACCCAAGAAAAAAGAGAATTATGAAAGAGAAGAGAGAACACAAATACTAAGGCAAAAATTTAAGAGAGAAAAGAATGTTATTGCTAATAGTAAAATAATAATAATAATAATAAAGAAGCTACTGGGAGGTAAAAGGGGCAGGCAAAAGATTCTGAAAAGAAAGCTGAAATAGCAAAAATTAAGAGGAGAAGGTAGGAATAGGAAAATGTTCAAAAAAGACAAGAAGTCCGAGAATGAAAGAAAAAATTACGCAATGGTATAAAGAAGAGGGAGAAAGGTAAAGCAAAAGAAAGCATGAGAAAGAAAAACGGGACTGAAAGAGACAAAACGTCAAGAAGGAGGCCAATAAGAGATATAGAAGAAATTAGAGAGAAAAGTAATAAAGCAGAGAATATGAAGAAAATGCTGAAAAAACAACAAAAAACAAGCAAAGCAAAACAAAACAAAAAAAGAAAAAATTAAAAAGTCATAAAACAAAACATCAACAACAATATAGACAAAAACAAACAAACAAAAAAAGGATCCAACCAAGTGAAGTTCACCTGGGCAGTTTAGGATGTCTGAGGCTCACTGTTTTGTATGCTAATTTCAGGCCTCCTGGGAGGTACTTTTTGTCAGCCAATCTCAGGAGCTCTCAGTGTCTTTTTATAGCTGGCCTGTCTGAGATTCTCTGTGGACTGCCTCCTCTTGTCAGTTATTCCACCTTCCCTCTGTGGTTACGGATGTCTTCTGAGGAGAGTCTTTAGGGCAGATGCTGGGTAGTGTAGTTTAGAGATTTCGCCACCAGGTACTCAATGAGGGGAAATTAATCTCTGGTTCAAAGCTGACTCCTCAGTCTCTACCATATCTTTCAACTCCACTTCCCTCTAAAATGGCCTGATGAAGATTCAGATTGGATACAGCCTATTGACTTTTCTGTGTGAGCAATTTCAGCTGGCTTGGGCTCAAAACAGATTCCCGTGAGCACGTTGCCTGCCACTTGGTCCCAAACAATAGTCCTTGAGATTATTACTATTGGACTGTCCTTCTCTAAGTTGTTCCCCCTTTCCCACTGAACTGTGCCCATCGGTACATGTGGACACATAAAGTTAATCATCTCAGGCCCCAAGACTCCTGTGATGTACACAATTTCTGACAGTTATTCAATCATACAAGAATATAGGTGTTATTGTAAAGGGATTTTGCATACATAATAAGGTCCAAAATAGCTGACTTTAAGATAAGGAAATTATCCTTGGTGGGCCTTATCAAATTAAATGAGCCCTTCAAAAGAATGGAAGCTCTTGAAAGAGATTTGAAGCCTGTGAGATTTAACAAGAAGACAGCTTTCTATTTCTGATTTTGAAGTTGGAGGGATTTATGTGGCAACTACTAGAAGTAGAAAGCAGAGTCCCAAGCGAGATGAACCTAAAGAGGCCCACACCAAAACACATCATAATTAAAATGCCAAAGGTTAATGTCAAAGAGAGAATCTTAAAAGCAGGGGTCCTCAAACTTTTTAAACAGGGGGCCAGTTCACTGTCCCTCAGACCGTTGGAGGGCTGGACTATAGTTCAAAAAAAAAACTATGAACAAATTCCTGTGCGCACTGCAGGCCCGGGACGAGTTGGCTGCTAAGCGGGACAGGCAGCGGCACCCGGCAGGCTGGATAAATGTCCTCGGTGGGCCGCATGTGGCCCGTGGGCCGTAGTTTGAGGATGCCTGCTTAGAAGCAATAACAAAAAGCAGTTAGTTGCTTATTTCTTAATTGGACTGTTTTCCTTTTGTTGAGTTGTGAGAATTCTTTATCTATCTGGGTATAAGTCTTTTATTAGAGATAATTTTGACTGTTTTTTCCTATTGTGTGGGTTTCACAGTTTCTGAATGGTGTATTTTGAACTAAATTTTTTTAGATGAAGTCAAATTGACTTTTGCTTATCTTTTACCACTTGTGCTTTCAGTGTCATATCTAAGAAACCATTGTCTAACCCCAGGTCACAAAGATTTACTCTTATGTTTTCTTTTAACAGTTTATTGTTGAGTTTTAGCTTTTATCCTTAGTTCTATGATTTATTTTGAGTTTATTTTTGTATGGCATGATGAAGATGACTAAATTCTTTTGCATATGATTATCCAGTTTTCTCACACCATTTGTTGAAAAGACTATTCTTTTCCTAGTGAATTGTCTTGGCACCTTTGTTATATACCAGTTGACCATTTTAGTGGTTGGAATAGTGTTCCTCAAAAAGATATGTCCAAGTTTTAACCTGCAGAACTTGCAATTGTGACCTTTTTGGAAAAAGGTCTTTGCAGATGTAATTAAGCTCAGAAATTTAGGAGGCCCTAACTCCAATGACTGGTGACCTTGTAAGAAGGGAAGAGTGTACAAAAAGACATAGGAAAGAAAGCCACGGAAGATGGCGGCTAAAATCAGAATCATGCAGCTGCAAGTCAAAGAGTTCTAGGGGCCACCAGATTCTGAAAGAGGTATGGAAGAATTCGCCCCTTTTTTCTTTTAGGGCAGACAGTTTTTTATGTGGAAATACTTTTTGTTATTAAACAGTGTTTTGGAAAAATAAAGATAAATTATGGACAGAGCAACTAATGAGCAGGGTCACTGAAAGGTTTAGTACAAGAGTACACAGGAAAGATCCCATGGTGAGGACTCCTGCAGGATATGCCTGGGGGACATTTAAGATATTTATGGTCACTATTTTACTTATGCTGCCTAGAAGACAATCATTTCTTGCTTGTTCCTAAATCCTTGGCTTTGTATCAACTTTATATAATTTTACATTATTGTAGGAAAAGTGAAAACAAACAAGGGTCAGGATTCCCAGTAGGGGAGAACAGACCATAGAATGTTCTTTACTAAAAAATTAAGGGTTAGACAGAAAGAAAAACATTTGCCAAACACCTGATCTTTAAGAGTCACTTTTCTTTGCCCTTTCAGAGCTTAAAATGATCTAAGAAAATCACTTTAAATGTTAATGGCCTAATACATAAATTAAAAGACAGAGATTGTCACAGTGAATTAAAAAACAAAAGCCCTGGGAGAAATGTTAAAGATTTCTTCTGTTCCTTTCTTTCTTTTTTTCTCTCTTCTCTTTTTATTCCTGTACTAGGGGCCCAGTGCACAAAGATTCGTGCATGGGGGGTGGGTCCCTCAGCCTGACCTGCATCCTCTCCGATCTGGGAGCCGTCAGGGGAGCCCTCTCCAATCTGGGAGTTTCTGTCTTTGCAATCATATGAGTGAATTGTCTGAGACCCCAACCCAGTTTGGTTTGGTGCTCACAGAACAATAAAGGTTTTTTTTTCTTTGCTCATTGGTGGAGATTTCCTAGAAGTTGCAGGATATCTTCCCTTTAATTTTTCCTTGACACTCTGACTTATGTCTCTCACCTTTGCTTTCCCTCCATCTCCCACCCGCAACAGTAACTTGCTCCAGGCTCACTTTGCTCTAGTGTCTAGGAGATCCCACAAGGCGTCTGCTACCAGAACTATGATTCCCAGCATTCCTGGTTCTCCCTGCACTCTTGGTTTCCGCTTCCAGTCCAGGGACTGCACAAACCAAAAGGACTGTGAACTCCAGTCGCCCCCAGGCCGGGCTCACAGGACTGGACACTCCAGTGACATCCCCGGGTCCAAGGCTGTTTGGTGCCGGCGCGCGTATGCGCTGCCACAGGCTAGAAGCGAGTGAGGTCCCGGGGATGCCTGCTGCGTCGCCCTGGCAACATGGAGGGAGGGTGGGCGTCCTGCCCCACCTCCAGCCACTCAGCGCCTGTGCGAGTGCATGCTGCCCACAGGCCCGCCATCTTTGTCGGGTTAATTTGCATACTCACTCCTGATTGGCTGTGGGCATTGTGGAGGTATGGTCAATTTATATATTTGTCTATTATTAGTATAGATGTTGTCTATAAGAAATCAACTTTATAAATTGACTTGGGTAGATAAAAGTAAAGGGACGAAGAAAGATATATCATCCTATCTAAGAAAAGAGTAATATGCAAATTGACTGTCACTCAAACACACAAGATGGCTGCCCCCATGTTGTCAAAAATGTCCACCCCCATGTGGACACAAGATGGCCACCACAAGATGGCCAGCAGGGGAGGGTAGTTGGGAGGAACCAGGCCTGCAAGGGAGGGCAGTTGTGGGCAATTAGGCCTGCAGGGAAGGGCAGTTAGGGGTGACCGGGCTGGCAGAGGTGGGCAGTTGGGGGTGACCAGGCCTGCAAGGGAGGGCATTTGGGAGGGACAAGGCCTTCAGGGGAGGGCAGTGGGGGAGACCAGGCCTGCAGGGGAGGACCAGGCCTGCATGGAGGACAGTTAGGGGCAACCAGGCTGGCAGGAGAGGGAAGTTGGGAGCAACCAGGCCTTCAGGGGAGGGCAGTTAGGGGTGACCAGGACAGCAGGGGAGGGAAGTTAGGGGTCAATCAGGCTGGCAGGGGAGTGGTTAGGGGGTGATCAGGCTGGCAGGCAGAAGCTGTTAGGGGCAATCAGGCAGGCAGGCAGGCAAGCAGTTGGGAGCCAGCAGTCCTGGATTGTGAGAGGGATGTCCCAGATTGGACAGGGTGCAGTCTGGGCTGAGGGACACAGCCCCGTGCACGAATTTTGTGCACTGGGCCTCTAGTATTAACAATAATAAAAAAGTTGGAGTGGCTATATTAATTTCTGCCCTATTGTTATTTTCTTCCATTTACTTGCTTTGGCTTTGGCTTACTTTCTTTTGCAGGTTTCTTAATCTGGAAGGTTAGGTTCATGATTTGGGATTTTATTTTTTAATATAGGTGTTTAGTGCTACAAATTGCTCTTTAAGCACTGCTTGAGCTGCATTGTGTAAGTTTTGATATGTTGTGTTTCTGCTTTCACTCATCTCAAAGTATTTTCTCATTTCTCATGTGATTTATTCTTGAATCCATTGGCAATCTAGAAGTGCATTGTTTACTTTTCATATAACTGTAAATTTCCCAAATTTTATTTATTTATATTTTTCTTACATTGTGTTTGGAGGGCATAATTTGTGTGATTTAAATAACTTTTAAGATAGTGATTGTTATATGGCCTAGTATATGATCTGTCCTAGAAACTTTACATGTGTCTTTGAGAAGAATGTGTATCTTGATCTTGTTTGGTGGAATGTTAAATAGATGTCTGTTAGCTCTAGTTGGTTTATAGTATTGCTCAGATCTTTTATTTACCTGGTAATCTTCTGCATCATTGTTCATTATTGAAAGTGAAGTATTGAAATTTCCCACTATTATTTTTGAATTGTCTATTTCATACTTCACTTTTCTCAGATTTTTATTTATGGATTTTGGGGCTCTATTCCCAGTTGAATATCCTATATAATAAAAGCCTAATATGCAAATCAAACAACAGCTGAAATGACCGGTCACTATGTCATGCACTGACCACCAGGGGCATACACTCAATGCATAAGCTGCCCCTAGATCCCAAGACCCATGCCAGCCAAGGCAGGTGCCAGTGGGGGGCCCCCAATCATCCTGGTCAACCCCCAGAGGGAGGTGACCATTGGCAGGGGTAGAGGGGTGTGTGGGGTTGCCGGTAAGCAGGTACAATGGCAGAGGGTGGGTCCAGCTGGTCCCCCCCCCAGCCCCGATCACCTTGCTGGTCACCCCACAGATGGGCCCTAATCGCTGGCCAAGTCTAGGGACCCTACCCATGCACGAATTTCGTGCATCAGGCCTCTAGTATGTTTACAATTAGTATGTCTTTTTGATACTTTTTAAAATTATTATAAAAGATCTCTCTTTGCTTCTAGTAACACTTTTTTTGTCATATAATCCTTTTGGTTTGATATTAAGATAGCCACTTCAGGTCTCTTTAGGGTGGTATTTTTTTTTTTTTTATCCTCTTATTTAAAACCTACTTGGGTTTTGAATCTAAAGTTGGTAAAGAGCAGACAGTGTAGAATAGAGCACTTAAAAATGCATTCTGTTGCTCTGGCCAGTGTGCTGAGTGGTTAGAGTGTTGTGCTCCCGCACTGAAGGGTTGCAGGTTTGATTCCTGGTCAAGGGCATGTGCCTGGGTTGTAGGTGTGAGTGTGGGAGACAACCAATCCATGAGTCTCTTTCACATTGAGGTTTCTCTTTCTCTTTCTTTCTATCTCCCTCTCCCCCTCCATCCTTTCTACTCTTTCTAGAAATCAATAGAAAAAAATATCCTCAGGTGAGGATTAACCAAAAAAAAAAAAATGCCTTCTTTCAATCTTTGCTTTTTTACTGGAGATTTTATTCCATTCATATTTAATATAATTACTGATAAGGTAGGTTGTAAGTCTAACATTTTGCTATTATGTTTCTGTGTGTCTGCCATCTTTTTTGTTCCTTTATTCTTTCATTACTTCTTTCTTTTTGCATTAAATCAAATATTTTTCTAGTATTCCATTTTAATTCTTTTGTTTCTTAAACTGTATATTTTTGAATTATTTTCTTAGTTGTTTTCCTGGGTATTACAAAGAACATCTTAACTTTTAACAATCTAGTTCTGAATAAACAAAATTAATTTTAATAGTGTGCAAAATTGATCAAATACTGCTCTGCTGCCTCCTCCTACCTTGGTACTATTATTGTTATACAAATTATGTCTTTATGCATTATAAGCTCAGCAAGACAGTTTTATTATTACTTTATTTAGTATAGTTGATAATCTTATATTAGTTATATTAGTTTCAGGTGTATAATATAGTGATTCAACATTTTTATACTTAAATCTGTGACTGGAAACTTATTTCTAATTTTTTTAAATTTTACAAATGATAGATTTTAAAAACTTTCTTTGTGTGAGTCTCCAATCAGGGTTTTAAGTTACATTAGGGAACCTTTTCTGCTCTTTTCATTTTTTAAGCTGATAGCCAAAAATGTTTAAACTTAGCTGTGAATATGTAGGTAGGCAGATGGTTTTTAAAAATTTCCCTTTCATTAGATGTACATCAAGATGGTAATTTTAGTTTCATGTTGTTGTGCTAGTTATAAAATTTTTTGATCATGTGGCTGTTGAAATTTCATATTCCATCTTTATGTTCATCCATATTTAAATTCATTCAGCTTGATATATTCTGACATATCTTTATTGAGTTTTCTGTAATCTATGCTAGTTTATATATGACAGTTTATATATGGGCTTTGGCTGTCTGTTTTCAGTATCCTCTTTATATCTGCCACCTATTTCCTATAAGATAAAGTAATATTGAAAATAATAGTTATTAAATTGTATTGACAATTTTCCAGGTGTTTGCATTGGTAGTACTTTTCCATTTTTTAGCCTACCATATTTTTCTCATTCTGGTATTATATTTGCATAAAAGCTTGTGCTTTTTATTTCTGCATTACACATTACTTATAACTTTTAACCCAAATTTTATTAAAGAATTATATCCATGTGAATGAAATTGTTAAATAGACTTGAAATAGAGGAATTAATTTGTAAGACTACCCCATCAGTATAGTAAGAGAAATTGTAAAATGTTAATAAAACTGAAAGAGAAGTTATTAAGACAAAATATGATTAGAATTTTAGCCCAAAAGTTGAGGGACTATTCATCCTTTATTTTAATTAATCAACTACTTTTTCCTTTTCTTTAAGAAGAATGCAATCCTTTTGATTAAGTCATTCAAGGCTTTCTTCACCTGCTTGTTTCTTAGGGTATAAATGAATGGGTTCAACACAGGTGAAATAGAAGTAATGAGCAGGGAAACTCCTTTGTTAAGAGCCACCTCTTCCTTTGCTGAAGGTTTGATATAAATGAAGATGCAGCTGCCATAGGTGATAGAAACCACAATCATGTGGGAAGAAAAGGTAGAAAGGGCCTTTGTCTTTTGTTGAGCAGAAGAGAGTCTTAGAATTGTCATGACGATATAAATGTAGGACAGAACAATATATACAAGGGTCATGATAAAAGTCAACACAGCGCACACTAAAATCATTCGCTCTATGAACCAGGTGTCTGAGCATGAAATCTTTAGCAGAGGAGTAGCATCACAAAAAAAGTGATCAATGACATTAGAGTCACAGAATTCCAGATCGAGGCCCAGGCTAAGTGGTGGGATTATGATTAACAAACCAACCATCCAACAGCTGATGATAAGTCTGTTGCAGACTCTGTTATTCATGATGGTCATATAATGCAAGGGTTTGCAGATGGCCACATAGCGGTCAAAGGACATACTGGCTAGAAGAAAAAATTCTGTTATACCAAAAAGATAAGTAAAGAATATTTGAACAGCACAAGCAACATAGGTAATGTTTTTGTCACCAGTTGATAAGTTGTATAAAAATCTGTGAATACAAGCAGTTGTGAATGAGATTTCTAGAAAAGAGAAATTTTGGAGAAAAAAGTACATGGCTGTTCTAAGATGGCAATCTATGATGGTGAGGAAGATAATGGTCAGGTTCCCAGCTACACTCAACATGTAGGTAAAAAAAAAGAAAGATAAAAATCAGAACTTTCAGTTGTGGGTCATCAGTCAGTCCCAGCAGGATGAATGTTGTTACTGTGTGGTTTCTCATCATGGATTCCTGCTTTCTGCCCAGTCTGCATGAAAAATTCAGAGACACTTAAATAGAGTGTAGTGAAACCAAAATGAGCTTTCAATACTGGCTATAAATGCCAAGCAAATTAACTTGACTATGTTGAAGTGATCATCTTGTCTATGCGTAATATTTTTATTGTGGATATGAGCAGTAACTGTATTTTCATCCTCACCTTATCTTCCATCTTATAGTTTCATCTTGTTACCAATAGTTTTAGCTTAGCATACTACCCACAAGTAATGGAAGTTAGTGCTCAAATACTTTGTAATATTGAGAAATTTTCCAAAGTCATTTTTTAAAAATCTTTCATCAATTAATTACAAAGAAATTTAATTGTTTTCAATCTGTAGTCAGTGTCTCCAGGGCTTGGAACCCCTATGTCAATGAACAATTAAGACCTTCCACTGCAGACCTGAATTATTTTATGTGATTTACTTTTACAGTCTTTATTTAAAATATACTCTTCCTACTAATGTGGGACCAGGATCAACTTTCCCAAAAAATTTATAGTGTCCTCAGTTAAACCTTAAGGTTTATAGACACTGTCAGGGAGAAGGAAATTGTTTTGGTTTTAATCTTTGCTTGAGGGCTGAAAGCTTCCCCTAAATTAAGGGCTACTCCCAGTACAACCACAGTGGATGAATTTGGTAGGCTGCTAAGAACACTTCTACAGCCACTTGACTTCCTCTTCTCCTAAAGTCATGGGCATATAGGCACAGTATCACTGTGATTCTGAACTCAGGCTTTCACATTCCAGTCAGGTTTCAGTGTGCTAAAACAAACATGGTTTCTTTTTCAATCAATGCAGTTTATCCATGAAACTCAGTTTATCCTAGAAGCTACAAATCAGGAATTGAGAAAGTAATTGGCCCTCGAATGTGATTGATCCACTTCTGTTTATTTAACATACTAATAAATCAGCATTTGTAATGAAGGGAGAGGTGTCAAATGAGAAGATAAATCATGACTATTATCAGTATATTTTACATGGGAGTATGATCATATTATCTGCGAGTGAGTGAATGTGTATGTGCATGTTCTTTGTTGTTGTTATGATTGAGCAGAAAGGAGGAGTTTATTGTCTTGATATGTCTCAAACTATCCTAAATTAACTATTGCATAAATATCAATCTGCCATGATTTTTATCTATTCCAGTAAAATAAAATTTAAAGATGACATAATAAATAATATTTGGTCCCATTACAAAATATCAAAATTACTAACAGCTTTTGTTTGATAAAGACAGATACAATGCATTTTTTTACACAGAAATTTATGACATTTTACAAAGGGAGCACTAAAGAAAAATTTCATTGTACTTACTTTTTTTGGTCAGTCAATCATAACTTCAGGTTGTTGTTTAGCAACATTAGTTCATAAGACTAAAATATATTTTTGCATATCTGTTCTCTATTGTTCATTATTTCACTGCATGTTTATGTGCGGTTTGGAAATGCATAGATCTTTCTGATACCAACAAAAATTATGAAAATTTTATCACAAAGGATTCTATTCACTATAAACCCAAGGAGTATTTCCTCATGCTGCCTATACCTAGAAATATAAAGCTGTTCTAAGAGTTGAGAATTATCAATAACTCTCTCTGGTTTTAAAGATCATGATATTCTGACTTCCCTGAGCTAAGGTTTGCGCATTAATAAGGTTGGTGTTTATTTAGCATTAAATCCTTTGTGTTTATTTAGCATTAAATCCTTTGTGTCATAATCTTGGCAAAAAGCCAAATGCATGAAACTCTGAGGAGAAGGATATTCTCAGAGGAAAGAAGATGAAACAGCTTAGAGATTGGAAAATAGGCAACAAAAATGAGATAATGCACTATTCTACATAATTTTGATTTAAATTTATATCATCCAAATCACGTTGAAGATCAAGAAGCCCTGATTTTTTCTTGTATTTACCTATTACTTTATTAATAAATAAAATTATTTTAAAAATTAATCAGATAAAATATATATGATATAAAGCAGTAATAATGTTACCCCTTTGGTAAATATCTCTTCAAGTTATAAATCAACAAACTTGTTTAAATGTTATATGCATCAATAATAGGTGAATAATAATAACTGGTATAATTGGTTGAATAATTTGTAAAGATGACTATAAATCAAAAACGTATTGGAATAAAGATCATTTGTGGGTCCCAACAGGATGAATGTTGTTATTGTGTGGTTTCTCATTATGTATCCCTATTTCCTTCCCCATTTGCATGAAAAATTCAGACACTTGATTGAGCTTTCTACACTGGCTACAAATGCCAAGCAAATTGACATAACTATCTTGAAGTGATCATGTTGCCAATGTGACATAGAGAATAAAAAAACAAGACAAAAGATCAATGAAACCAAGAGCTGGTCCTTTGAAGAGATAAACAAGATTGATGAACCTTTAGCCAGACTCATTAAGAAACAAAGAGAGAGGACCCAAATAAATAAAATATGAAATGAAAGAGGTAAAGAAACAACTGACTTCACAGAAATACAAAGGCTTGTAAGAAAATACTATAAAAATATATGCCAACAAATTGGGAAACCTGGGTGAAATGGATAAATTCCTCGAAACATATAATCTTCCAAAATTCAATTCAGAAAATCTGAATAGAGCACTAACAGCTACTAAAGTTGAAGCAGTAATAAAAAAAAAAAAAAAAGTCCCAGCAAGCAAAAGCCTGGACTGCCAGGCTTCTCAGGCAAGTTTTACCAAACATTCAAAGAAGAATTGAAATCTATCCACCTTAGACTATTCCAAAAAATTCAAGAGGAAGGAACACTCTCAAGGTCATCATTATCCTAATTCCAAAACTAGATAAAGACACTACACAGAAAGAAAATTATAGGCGAATATCCTTGATGAAAATAGATGCTAAAATCTTCAACACAATATTGGAAACTGAATCCAGCAATATGTTAAAAATCATATGTATACTAATTAAAGTCTGATGCACTGAAACAGAGAAGGTAAAATACTGAAAATATAAATAGATTTAAAGCTTGTAGGCCAATGTTAACTGATCTAATGCATGTGTAATTGGATTTGAGAACAAAGAAAGACTGCAGGGCCTGGGGTGGGGGTCATAAAAATATTCAAAGGAATAAAAAATACATGAAATGATACAAATTTGATGATAATAAAAGTTTGGCAATCATCAAGAAGGAGAAACACAAAAGAAATCACACCAAGGAACATAACAATAAAATACCCAAGAACAAATGATAAAGAAAAACTCAAAAAGCAACTACTGGGACAAACATAAGACTGATCACAGATTCATCATCAGAATAAATGCAAGCCAGAAGACAGGGAAAAAAAATCATTTTTAAAGATGAGGTTCCCTGAAAGGGAAACATGCTCTAAGATAATCCAGTTCTGAGTTAGATGGGAGAATACTCTGGCACAGGATTATCCAATTTAGGGAATCCTATATAATGAAGAGGTAATATGCAAATTGGCCATCACTCCAACACACAAGATGGCCACCCCATGTGGTCAAAGATGGCTGCCCCCATGTGGACACAAGATGGCCAGCAGGGGAGGGCAGTTGGGGGGACCAGGCCTGCAGGGGAGGACAGTTAGGGGCAATTAGGTACTCCCTTTTAAAATATCTTTAACAAAAGTTTTTCATGTCCTTGACTGAACATGGCAGCTATTGATACAGTTTTGCTTTGGTGGAGGAGTTATCACTGAACCTTGAGCAATTATATTGACGCTGAGAGCTCCTTCTAATGAACAAAGGGATAGCTCCCTTTCTCTTTCTAATTTTTTAGTTTTCTCTTTTTTAAGATGCCACATATCTTCTCAAAACACCTCATTGAGATATTAAAGCAGAAGCCAAGGATTTGCAATCCTGTTTTCATTACTAACTGTTTCCTATCTGATCCTAACATATAACTAATCACTCACCCTTGAATACTCAAATGTTTTATCTCTGCAGTTGGTATCTCAAAGGTTGTAATTTTCCTAAATTGCTTATGAAAAAGCATTCAGTGGAGGCTCTATAAATAGTTTCACTTAGTTTCTTTTATCCTACTAAAGTAAAGATCCCAGTCAGCACCCCCTTGGTGCTCAGCTTCCACTGTCCAACCTCTACTGTTTAAAACACCATGTTAAGGAAACAGAACTAAGTTAATTCCTGAGAGATAGTATTTTAAAACCACAGGGAAACCAACCACAGCAGCTCATACTGAGTTATAGAAATGAAATGTATCTGAAGCCTGGTAACCTCTTCTCAGTTCATCTCTTCTTAACTCACACTTACCTTTCATGTATGGGCACACTATTTGCAGAACAGTGTTCCTTGTTGCAAAAATATTTTGTGTTCGAGTCATTTTTATTCTACATATGTGTGCACATTATTTTGCCTCGATATAGAGAGCACAATTTTGACAAATTAATTGATAGTAAAGAGTAAGGGTTTAATGTCTATCTTGCAGAAATGACTCCTGTTAAATTTACAAGTGAGTAGGGGAAGAAACTGTTGGAACACTAATAAATATGTCATTTTATTGAGGAAAGTATATGTCTATGTTTGTGTACACACACATACATATGCACACACATCTATAATATAGGTGTTTCTCTCTTTAGATATATATTTTCAGGTATGAATAACATGATGACAAAACTGTTTCTGGTTACATTGAGATATCTTTAACAAATGCATAATCAGTCATCTATTAATTTTAATATATATTTCATTACCTAAAAATTACTTGCCTTGCCCTGGCCAGCATGGCTCAGTAGTTAGAGGGTCTATATGGGCACTGTAAGGTGGCGGGTTTGATTCCTGGTCAAGGGCACATAATTGGTTTAAGGGCTCATTCCCTGACCCCGGTTGGGGCACATGTGGAAGGAAACCAGTTGATCTGTCCCTCTCACATTGATGTCTCTCTCTCTCTCCCTGCCCCTCTCTCCCTCCCTTCCACTTTCTGAAAAACAGTGGAAAAAAACAACAGTAAAAGCCCTCAGGTGAGGATTAAAAAAAAAAAAGAAGAAGAAGAAAAATAATAAAAAATTACTTGCCTTAATTTACTAAGAAATTTTTAAACAAAATATCACATCATCTTAGTTTTCAAAAGCAAACATCATTGTATGTAGATGATAAATGACAAAGATAAAATACTCTTCTGACAATCATAACCTCAGATGGTCACTTAATCCCCAAATTCCTCAGAGTGACAAAAGCTGACCAGACATGTGTCAGCAGAGATAGGTAGTTGCACTGCCAATCACTCATTTTTTTTCTGAACCCTTACTAACACTCAAAGGCAGGATTTCTCTAAGTGTTCCATCTTTAAAATACTTTGGAGATTTTTATCAACATGATTTTGATCTCACTTTAAATCAAAGCAATATTTTCTTGTACTCCCTTTAAGTAAAATGCTAAACAAATAAGCAAGCCAATTATAAAATGGGCAGAGGACCTGACAGACACTTCTCCTAAGAAGACATACAAATGGCCAACAGATAAATGAAAAGATGCTCAATTTCACTAGCTATCAGGGAAATGCAAATCAAAACTACAATGAGAAACCTCACATAATAGCCATCTGTTAAAATGGCTATTATCAGCAAGGCAAGTAATAACATTTGTTGGAGAAGTTGTGGAGAAAAAGGAACCTCTATTCACTGCTCTTGGTAATGTCGACTGCCGGAAGCCAATTCCAGCATGTCAGCAGGGCTGAATCATCTAGAGGTGGCTGAGGGCATTTCCCCAAACCTTAAAGCGATGTATGAATGATTGCTTACTGCCAGACAGCTGAGGGCATCTTAATCTATATGTTATTATTGCCTCCTCCTGGCCAAACACCTCAACAGCTGGAGGTAATTCTTCCAATCTGACAATGGATTCTGTGTACTAAACACTGGCCTTTGAAGTGTATATCTACCTTGCCTTAGGACAATTTGTGTTAAGAAAAAGCAAGGGGTCCTGAGACAAGGGAGAACTTAGTTTCTTTAGCTAAGTCTTCTCTGACTCCCCAGAATGCCTTTAAAAATTATGTTTCATCTCTGGACTCTTTAATCAATTTACACACAGCACCTTCTCCAGATTCCTGAACCCTTCTAGATGTTGGATTAAGACCACCGGCATTAGTCGACTGGTACAGCCACTATGAAAAAATAGTATGGCATCTTCTCAAAAAAATTAAGAATGGAGTTTATATATGATCCAGAATTTCCTCTTCTGGGTATCTACCCCCAAAACTTGAAAGCACTTATTTGCAAAGATGTATGCACCCCTGTGTTCATTGAAGCATTATTTATGGTGGCCAAGACATGGAAACAACCAAAGTATCTCTCAATGAATGATTGGATAAAGATGATGTGGTACGTATACAAAATGGATTACTACTCAGGCATAGGGAAAGATGAAATATTGACATTTGTGACAACATGGACCTTGAGAATATCATGCTAAGCAAAATGAGTCAGACAGAGTTAAGTACCATAAGATTTCACTCATATGTGGGATATAAAGCCAACTTGTTTAAATTGGTTATTTTAAACAAGTGTTTGAAAACTGAGAGCAACAAGTGAACAAACCAGACAAACAAACAAAAACTCATAGTCACAGACAACAGTATGGTGGTTACCAGGGGAATGGAAGTGGTGGGGGTAGTAAAGGGACAATATCTGGTGACAAAAGATGATTTGGCTTTGGGTGGTGGGCACACAATGCAATATACAGATCAGGTTTTATAGAAAAGTACACGTGAAGCCTATACAATGTTATTAATCACTGTAACCCCAATAAATTTAATTAAAAAATGAAAAGAAAAAGGAAAAAAAAGCTACAGTGTGTAGGACCTCTTTTGGTTTTTAGAGAACTTGAAGATAGGATGCCTTTGGCATACTAGCACATTTTAAAAAATGAACTCTGTAAGTAAATAAATAAACACTCATGTCCTTGGTGACTCTGATTCAAAAGTGACTAACAATTCTAGTGTGTAAATAACTTTTGGCATAAGAAACGCTCCTAAAGGCAGCAGTGGGGACTGTGTTCTTGGGGACAGAAGTAGAAATGAGCATCAGAAATAGGGAATGTGCAAAATACATCACCATAGGTCTCTAAAAATCAATAGGAAACAATTTTCCTTACTTACTAATTTTTATGAATACTTAATTTTAATTATAAAAATAAATCTGATAAAAAAGAAAGTACATGTAAAATCACACATGGCAGAGAGATAGATACTTTGAATATGTACATTCATACATTTTCATATCCATGTGGATATTTATTAAGTATATTTAAAATATAGGAGCAATTTATAAAAGTAAAACATGAAGTTCTATATTTTAGATTTATAAACATAGGGAACTAAATGTCACTTTAATAAGCCACAAGAGCTTTAGCATAAAAATTCCTGTATATAGTTCTTAATTTATGAATGTTCTATGACTTTTTAAAACAATCTATGTTTTTGCATATTTTAAAAACTCTTTATTAAAATGGCTGCAAGGTAGTTATTTGAAGTTATGTATCTGACCTCTAGAAACACATACATTTTCAGAATAATATGAAAACAGATTATTTATTAATATGTCACCAAAGAATTAATAGTGAAATATCAATTGTTGGGTATGAGAAAACTACCTTAGCTCCACATACACATTTCAGATTTATTCCATTTATCCTAGCCTGTAAGAATTCAGATGTATTGGGTATTGCAATATAAAATAGCAAATTTTTGTACATGGAGCTAAATGTACTCCCTCATTTAAGCTTATGGAATCTGAAGGAGATTGACTGAGGGCTCAACATTTTCTGCACAAACCTTTGTGGGACATCTTAAATATACTCCTGATAAAATTACATACTTTACTGCTACCCATGTACATAGCGTCAAGAAAAACTAAATATTACAGAGCCATGTTTTTTCCACAATGTTCTCAATGCGATAGACTCATTAAAGAGTGAAAAGGGTAATGTAAACATTGGTTATTTTAAACAAGTGTTTGAAAAATATTATATATCTAAAATTTTATTTAGTTAATTTCTACCTCACAGCGAATATAAGAGGATGTAACAGAGGAACTTCACTGGAAAGGCTTCTAAGACCAAGAGATTTGAAGAAAGGTGGGTGGTATTACAACTTTGAATATATTACTTTTAATACTATTTTTCCTCATATGATTGTCCTGGGCCAGATTTGACTTTACGGCTGGCTGAGTAGGAGTATGCCAATAGTCAAGACATAATGTCTATACCATTAAATTTAATAGGATGTATTTCTAAGTTGAGCGTGGTCATAATTGCACCCATGTAGCTAAATTAGAGCTGACTCTCAATATTGCTCCCTTAGTAAGTGGCAGGGATAGCTCTGTGATACCTTACCTCTCAAATCAGATGACAGCTGACTGGAGGTGGAGCAGAGGAGAAGCTTTATCAAACTAGCTGTGATTACCTGTCCTTTGGGTGAAGACTATACCTGAGTCGGAAGTTCAAGGTCATTCATTATCAACATGAAGCTTACAAAGTCATTGAAGCATGCATATCTGGCCAGTAGGCAGAGAAAAGGGGTGGTGGATCACCTATTGAATATTTGCTAGAGCAGGTCTGGAAATGGTGCACATCACTTCCACACTCATTCTGTTTGCTACAACATAGGCTACATAGTCACATCTAACAGGGTAGAAATATGGCAGAAATATATGGCCTACAGTGTTTCCAGGAATAGCAACCAAAATGTTTGGCAAAAACAGAAATTTCTGCCAGACAGTAAGTGTAAACATCTTAGAATTTAGTTTTAATGGGGAGTAAAAAATGAGATAGTCAAGGTTTACAGTAAGCAAGTCTAACAACAAAGTGAGGATGTCGATATGACTAGAGAATAAGTCGTGTAGAGACAAATAATATTAGAAGCTTCTGGTTTCCAGCCTATTTATCTCTCCTTTTAATTGGATTCACTGTCTCCTTTTCCCTCTGCATCTTTAAGAGGAATGCCATCTTTTTAATTGAGTCATGGAAAGCTTGTTTTACTTGCTTGTTTCTCAGTGTGTAAATAAAGGGGTTCAACATGGGTGAAATGGAAGTAATAAGGAGTGAAATCCCTTTATTTATAGCTACCTCGTCCTTAGCTGAAGGTTTGACATAAATGAAGATGCAGCTTCCATAAGTAATGGAAACCACAATCATGTGGGAAGAACATGTGGAAAAGGCCTTTTTCCTTTGCTGGGCAGAGGGAAACCTTAGAATAGTCCTGAAGATATAAATGTAGGAAAGAACCACACATATGAGGGTCATGATGAATGTCAACACAGCACACACGATAACCATCTGTTCTATCAACCAGGTGTCTGAGCAAGAGATCTTCAGGAGAGGAGATGCATCACAGTAAAAATGATCAATGACGTTTGAATCACAGAATTCCAGGCCCAAACCCAGACTGATTGGTGGGAGAATGATCATCAGTGCTGCTACCCAACAGGAGAAAATGATGTTCTTGCAGACTCTGCTGTTCATGATGGTGGTGTAATGCAGGGGTTTGCAGATGGCCACGTAGCGATCATAGGACATGGCAGCCAGAAGAAAAAATTCTGTTACTCCAAAGAGGTCTGTAAACAAGAGTTGACTGGCACAAGCATTATAGGTAATGGACTTGTCCCCAGATAATAGGCTATATAGGAATCTGGGAACACAGGCAGCTGTGAAAGAAATTTCTAAGAAGGAGAAATTTTGAAGGAACAGATACATAGGTGTTTTTAGGTGGGAGTCAATCAGAGTGAGGTTGATGATGGTTAGGTTTCCAGATATACTCAACATGTAGAAAAGAAATAGAAAGATAGAAAGCAATATTTTCAGTGGAGTGTCATCGGTCAGTCCCAGCAAGATGAAGGTTGTTAGTGTAGTTTGGTTTTTCATCCTTGATTATTGTCTTTTGCCCATTCTGCTTGAAACAATAAGGTTAACTGGTTATCTTTTAACCTCAAGAGAAGTAAATCTGACAGTGATCCCCAAACAATTCACCTAATACATGCCTCTTGTGTCAAACAAACTGTTCATATTTAAATCACTTATTCGCACTGCTGCAATTTAGCCATAATTGTTGTCAGTTCAACATACTATCTTATAAACATTATTGAAAAACAAGTCCTTAAAGTTACTTTTGAATCTACTGTTCTTTCTTCCTCCTACTTCCTAACTTCAGACATATTTCTAGCAATGTCCTCCCCCCCAAAAAAAAACACACATGAATAATGGTCTTTGTTAAGAAAATCCTCTCATTAAAGTTTACATTGTATTAGCAATTAAACTGACAAGGAATGCTTATTACATAGTTTATTCTGTTTTATCCTCTCTAATGCAGTTCCTCTGAGGTGTGTTTAAAACATTTTTACTGCATACATGTTCTTTGTTTTTTTAAAGAAGTTATTGTTTTTATTTATTTAGTTATTACTTTTAAAAATCCTCACCAGAGAATATTTTTTCCATTGATTTTAAAGAGAGTGGAAGAGAGAAGGAAAGACAGAGAAAAACATCCATGTGAGAGAAACACATGGATTGGTTGCCTCCTTCATGCATGCAACTGAGGTACCCTTGACCCGAATCAAACCCGTGACCCTTTGGTCCGCAGGCTGACGCTCTATCCACTGAGCCAAACTGGCTAGGGCTGGATACATGATCTTAACCATTCATTTAAATGTGTTATAGTCCAAACTTTTTGAGGTTTTCCTCACAGAAAATTTATTTCAATTGTATGTGTTTTAGATTATTAATGTTATTCTTGGCTATATTTTACTTCTACTGTCAGAATATCAATGTTATATACACTTTTATGCTTTTTAGAATATTCTAGTGCTACAAATAAATTTTTTTTTCCCCCAGCGTATAAGCAGAAATCTGAAACTGTATTTTCTGGTTAATTAATTTCTTTTTAAATTCCTCTGACAGTGAAAACCCAATGCCCTTTAACTCTCTGCTATAGTTTCATATTCTTTGGATCTTAAAAATGGTTTTCCTACCAAAGCCTTCAGGTTAAGACCAGATTTTTTATATTAAATGTTTTCTTATTTATGTTTTTCCATTATTTCCTTGTAACACATTTGTCAATGACATATTTTCACTCCTTGAATGTATTGCAGTAATTAAATTCAAAATTTATGACAGACAAATAAGGGGACATTTAGCGAATGTTGAAAGAGAAATATCCTGATTTTTAAATGTTTTTGGTCAACCTATTTTAGCTTGAAATACACTCCACCACCCATTATAAATGACATTTAGCAATATTAGGTTTAACAAGGCTTAGCAATTTTTCAAACATACTTCAACATTCTCTCTTACATTTCACCTACTTGATAATTGTCTTCTCTGTCTTATTAACCACTTATACATCAATTCATGTTGTCTTTGCATCATTTAAACTGCTTCAGCCAAGGTCATCACTAGCTTCCCTCTTGTTTCAATCATTAAACAAACTTCAGACTTGATTTAACTCAAGTTCTCTTATGCATATAAACTGTGAATTTATGAAAGTCTTTACAGCTTAATATCTACCATCTTACATTATCCTGAATTTCTTCCTCTCACTTTATCTATATTTTTCCATTCTCCTCCTAGCAGCTTTTTCTTTTCTAATTTCTAGGGTTGTTGGTACACCTGAAATCTTTTTTTCTAGGCAATATTCTCTTTCACTCTGCTCTCTCTCTAGGAGGTCCTAATAAATAAGGTGACTTCAAATAGGCTGATGATTCCTAAATTTATATCTGCAGGATTCTGACTTCAACACTTAACTTATTCTTGGACATCTAGATCAGACTTAGAGAGTTTGAATTAGTGTAAATGTGTATTTCCTTTTTCCTATCTGAGAGTCCATGAGCAATTTGATTAATTTCTTTATCTTGTGTTTCTTTTTTTATTTGTATGTGTATGCATGCAAACTTCAGATAAAATAATATGTACATCTTAGGGTTATAATGAAAAATTTAGATAATATAGATAAAATATGTATAGCCACATCTGAAATGAGGTGGACATTCATTACTATTCACAGTATTGGGCATGCTTATTTTGTTATCTTATGATTTCCTATCGAGAGTCCTCCAAATGTGCACATTTCATGATTTTTAATGTGGCACTCATGACTATTTTTCCTTCCCTGTCGACAATAAGTCTCAGTTAAAAACATTATTTACCATTCTTTTTTCTTTACTCCCACTTTCAGTTTATCACCATGTCTTGCCATTTCTGTTATCTTTTTAATTTGTTCCTTTTTTCTTTAACATATTTTTATTAATTTCAGAGAGTAAGGGAGAGGAAAATAGAGATAGAAACATCAATGATGAGAGAGAATCATTGATCTGCTGCTCCCTGCACATCCTCTACTGGGGACTGAGTCCATACCAAACCAAAATCGTGACCTCCTGGTTCATAGGTTGATGCTCAACCACTGAGCCACCCTGGCTGCGCTGATTTATTCCTTTTATTCTCTCACTCACAACTCTACATTTAGTCTCGGTGTCTTTACCTTACAGCTAAAATATTGTAAAAACATGTTAACATATGACTAACATATATATTTGCTTTTCCCATTCATTATTTTAAAATCAATGCAATCAGAACCATTTTTTTTTTTCTAAAGCCCAGATGTGGTTATCTCTCTCCTATGTATTGTGGAAAATATTTTTGAACTGACATTCATCCCATGCTATGTATTTTCTAGAAACTCTTGTTCAATCTCTCAGTTAAATGGAATATAATTCATTTTGACTTTAGGTAAGAATTGAGAAGAGGAGAAAAATGAATGCATTCATGAGTTTTCAGTTTCAAATGCATTAAACATTTAGATTAATGAAATACTTCAGGCAATACATATTTCATTCAGAGTAATGATTAAGGACAAAGTTTCTCATCCTTAGAGAGTTTGTAAACTTTCTTTATCAGGGGATAAGAGAGTTGGGGGATAGGCTAAAGGATTTAGTGGTTCTGAATAAGATCTCTATATTTGGGTACCTTTATTATCTTCCACTAATATGGAGCCAGAGTAGCAGAAGGAAAGAAAAATAAGAGCGATTTCTGCAGTTTCTCCTCCTTGTAGAGATCTAAGGGGAACAGCAATAATAATTAAGTTGCTCATTGAACATAGGCTAAAAAAGCCTTAGAAAGTCACATAGTTTTCCCATTCTAAACATTGGTATAGAATTAGAAGGGTGTTCTCATGTCTAGCGTGACATGAAAAAATTAGATCCTTGATAAGTTTTCCTGCACTGCAATTTGCCTCAGGAATACTAAATGGGTCTTATAACTTATACAGAGAATGACTAGAACTTAAGAGTAATATGGGCAAGGGAAAACAAATGATCCAGGACAGTGATGCACATGAATAGATGTTTGAGGACCAGAAGAGATGATGGGTACTGACATCTTTACTTCTTAACACAGTGGAACAATGTAGGTGTTCCAGAACTACCATGAACCTGTGTTGAGGGAGGCAGCACAGATATATGTAGATGATTCACTAGAGCGAGGTGGTGGAGTTAGGTAGGGAGGACTGATATTAAGTTAATAAAGAAAATTTTTTCTTTTCAGAGTGTAAATGGAGTTTTGTAACTCAAACATTAATTTTAATTCTTTCAATCATTCCTCTTTGCATTCATTATAAAACTTAAGCTTCTTAGTTAGCATATGGAAATTTTTTAAATATTTTCAGTATCAGTTCACACAATTTCCCTCATTTCTTGTTCTGTCCTACTAAGATACTTGCACTGGCTGCCAGCGAGAGATAGGGTACCATAGTGATCAAGAGCATGACCTATAGAGTCGGGCTGCTGGTGTCATCTCTCCTGATTCAATTTGCTTCCCTGCATTTATCTACTAGCGGTTTCCATTAAAGACAATGCTTAAAATTGCCTGTGGAGATTCTCAGATGCTGCTCCTTTTGTCTTTAATGATCTCTCCAATGGTAGTCTCTAACCTTCTATCCCTCTTTTAAGTTTTGGTTTAGGTACTAATTTTACCAGGAATCTATCTATAACTTTCTAAGATAGAGGTAGCTTTTCCTTTACTATTCCCATTGTAGCCTACGATTATTTTTTATTATTGCTCTTATGACTAAATTGTCAAACTGTATAAACAAATTTTATTTTGACATTATTGTGATCCAAGCAGCAAGCATAACTCCAGGGGGCATAGTAGATGTTCCTTAAAAGTTTGTGGAAATAAAGGACTATCATATTTGCCTTATTTTCTTTAAAAGTTGTTTTAAAGGTATTTTCTTTAAAATGATTTAGTAGGTCTTTAAAATAACTTTAAATATTTGTTTTAGTTTTTACTTAAGCTGATTGGTAAAAATGAACTGATTTTTAAAGACTGCCTTTAGTGTTACGTAGGTATGACTGACTACTCTTTTCATGTGGACTGGTGCGTAGTAAGAGAAAATATACTTCCTGTCTTTCTTACACAGTCCCTGGAATATGACTGGGAAGTTCTCATTTCTCTTTTTCTTTTTGGGTTCAGTGTCCTCCATAATATGTAGTTCATGAAATTATTGTGATTGTTGATTGTGATAGTCCACACAAAGTGCCTGGTAGATGATAAGTAAACGCCATTACCTCTACTTTCTCTCCTTCTTTCACCTCCTCCTCTTTTTTTCTCTATAACCTGTTCTAGTATATATGATACTGTGTGAGGGCACTAATCAATAACCACTACAGCTATTGTGGGTTTTTTTTCTGTATTCTTTTTTGTTGTTGTTAATTCTCACTAGATGATATTTTTTCCATTGATTTTTGGACAGAGTGGCAGTGAGAGAGACATTAACGAGAGAGGGACACATCAATTGTTTGCCTCTGGCATGTGCCACATCCGTGGCCCTGGATGAACCTGCAACCTAGGTATGTGCCCTTCACCAGGATTCAAATCCAAAACCCTCCAGTGTGTGGGCTGGCGCTCTAACCACTTAGCAACACTGACCAAGGCATTTCCTGCATTCTTTATAAAGCTTATGAATTTTGGTACCTCTGATTACCTGTTCATTGTTCTGTGGAGAAATTCTAAGGGCGGAGCTTAGAGAATGCAATTTTGGACATGAGGCAATAGGTACTTCACATTTCTTTCTCAACCCCCATTAACACTTAATCACATGGGCAGATATTTCCCTTTGTAAATAAAGACTCTTACGTCTTTTGTTTTCTCTGCATTCCAAGTAAGAAAAGAATTTCCCATGAAAAATTTAATTAGTTTGGTATATTAATGGCTTCACTTATTTCTAGCAATCTCTATCCCACAAGAAGCTACAGTGGTGTTTTCCTAAGGTCTGGTGAACAGAGGTCAGGTGAATAGAATGCTGTTATTTGTTACTATCAAGGCAGTAACAAATAACAGCATTAGAGTGGTGGAGACAGAGAATTACCTATGGTATGCAGGCATCTCTGCAGAAAAGGAGCACTAATCTAGGCTGAGGGGGAGAAATAATTAGCTGCTAGTCAGGTACCTTTTTAGATAGGGTCATATAGAAATTCACCTTTTAAACCAAACTGAGAAAATTCTTAAGCTCTCAATACTTCACTGTGGCATTTTAACTCAGAGCATTGTTTCACATTCCGAAACTCTCCTCCCTTTCCAATCACCAATACTTACCTCATGTGATACCAAAATTTAAGTGAATGTTCTGGTAGATGACTTTCATTCAGGTAAATTTTCTATTTAGTATATTTAAAGGAATATTTGCAATTATAACGAGCTCATTGATCACTAATAATAACATTTCTGATAATAATGGAAGATATATATATAGAGCCTCTTGCTATGAATACTCATGAATGCCTTCAGAATGTATTTATTGAAAACCTATGATATGACAGGTAGTGCTATAGATATTAAGGATAAAATGAGTGAATAGGCACTGACCCCACTCTAGTGATACATGTAATAAATATTTCAAATGAGTATAGTCCATTCAGATTTGTTTTTTATAATACAAACTAACATTAGAAATAACTATTTTATTTTTCAGAGATACCCAATATTGCCATCTCTGATTTTTAAGCAGATTAGTCATATTTTCTAGGACTAAGGAACTAGAACTTTGAATGATGAAAGAAACTGAAATTGCTAAACAAGAACATACTTACTCTTATGGAAGGTAATTATGGCTTCAGTTGAATGTGTAATCCTGGTAATTCCAGAAGGTGAAACTGAAAGTATAAGTGGGGTCAGTTAACGTGCCCAAATGCTCCTCTCATAAAGAAATACACATCCACAGATAATTGTTTTTAGTAGAAAGTGCCAAAAGACTCTCACTAAAGATTCTATTTCATTTTAAACCTAGGGAACAATTTCTTATATCTGAAAGCTGAATTAAAAAGTCATGTATTTTAAATGTCTGAAAAATATAAGGTTGATTTTGAGAAGATTTTGAAGATGATTTCTGATTATTCTGGGAAAGATTTTTACACAGTGAAGAAAGATTGAGATGACTTTTATAATCTCAGACTCTAATGGATGTACAAGGGCCCTCTGTGTGGATAAGTAAAGGGCCCTTCGTGACCAAGTTCAAACATGACTAATGATTTTAATATGCACTGAATTTTGGCAAAATACCTGGAGGGAGCAGTGGGAATAGTGTCCTTGGAGACAATAAGATGCAACAATTTTAAGTGATGCATTCCAAATGCAGAACAATAATTGTATGATGAAAAGATAACAAAGTATTAACAAAGGACAACAAAATTGCTTTGTCTGCCTTTTCTATGAAAAAGCGAACAAACAAACCTTGAAAGTAGAATAAACACTGTTTCTAATCCAACAACTATATATACTACTTTCCCATGATAAAAATATATGTTTGTATTATAATTTTCTGTATTGTACTCTTTTTATATGTAAGCCATTATCAAATAAAGCTTCCAATATTTCACTATTAAAACTTATATATATATATATATATATATATATTTTTAATATATTTTATTGATTTTTTACAGAGAGGAAGGAAGAGGGATAGATAGTCAGAAACATCGATGAGAGAGAAACATCGATCAGTTGCCTCTTGCACACCTCCTACTGGGGATGTGCCCGCAACCAAGTTACATGCCCTTGACCGGAATCGAACCTGGGACCTTTCAGTCCGCAGGCTGACGCTCTATCCACTGAGCCAAACCAGTTTTGGCAAAACTTATATATTAAAAATGTCATCCTACATAATAAAGAGGGAATATGCTAGTTTTTTATTAAACGTCATTGATTTTTTTTCTGTTTAAATGATCAGAAGAGCAATTTCTGATGCAAAGCCCACTTACATATTAGAATTTTGAAGTATATTGCCACATTTAGCTTCCAATGTGTAATACACACCATGTTTGGGTCTCTCTGTGCCACTACTGGCATTGTGGGATCTGAAGGAATTCCACCCTTATTCCTTGCTTGAGTTTTGAGTCAACAAGAGAGCAAAAAGTAGGCAAGTAAATGGAGATTAAAATCCCAGTGTTATCTGCCTGGTACTGGCACAAGAATAGACATATAGACAAATGGAACAGAACAGAGAACTCGGAGATTGACCCAAGCCATTATGCTCAATTAATATTTGACAAAGGAGGCAAGAGCATAAGATGGAGTCAAGACAGTCTCTTCAATAAATGGTGTTGGAAAAATTGGACAGATACATGCAAAAAAATGAAACTAGACCACCAACTTACACCATACACAAAAATAAACTCAAAATGTATAAAGGACTTAAACATAAGATAGGAAACCATAAAAATCCTAGAACAGGGGTGGGCAAACTTTTTGACTCAAGGGCCACAATGGGTTCTTAAACTGGACCGGAAGGCCGGAACAAAAGCATGGATGGAGTGTTTGTGTGAACTAATATAAAAAATTCAAAGTAAACATCATTACATAAAAGGGTACGGTCTTTTTTTTATTTCAATAGTTTTATTCATTTCAAACATTTTAACAAGAAGAATGTAAACACCAATTATTATAATTTGAAACTTCAAAAAATGGAGGAATCATAGCAAAATAACATACCTTATATTGAAGATGGCAAAGGCAAAATAAAATTGCCTAACAAAGAAAAGGTACAAAAGCCTTTCAAATTAAACTTAAATATAATAAAATAATTTAAAACTAAAACAAATAGAAAAGAACAAAATGTGTAAACAGTAAATTAAACATTTTCTTTAGTGCAGCTTCCAAATTATGCCCGGGACATAGATGTAGATGGCAATGTAGACTGGGTTGAAAGGTTTTTGGTCTTTAAAACATCAACTTCAGTGGGAACAGTGTTGTTGGTCTCCTTTTTTAGCTAATGCATCAAAGTCTGGAGTTAGTTTTGTTGTGGCTATTCTCAGGATAGATCTGAGGTGTTCGTCAGTTAAGCTGGATCTGTGAGGGGCTTTGTTGATGTTCATGACGCTAAATGTCTGCTCACAAACATAGGTTGACCCAAACAGCACCAGTATCTTCTGTGCCATCCTCCGGATGTTTGGAAAAGTGGCTTCATTAAGTGAAGCATAAAAGTCTCTTAGTTCAAGAGAGCTGAATTTATCCTTCAGGACAAAGTCAGACTGAAGATCGATGAGTTCCAGTTGCACCTCTTCTGGTGCTGTTTCAGGGTTTTGTGACAAAGGACAGGCCACCAGTTGAAGTGACTAAAAGCTGAAAGTCTTTGTTGTTTTATTAACAAGTCATTGTGATGTACAGAATGTGGGAACAGGAAAAAATTGTGTTTGAGTAGAGCTCTTAATCTTACCTCAGAAAGGCTCTGATATTGTGCTCTCCAGGGGCGTGTCTCCCTACATCACCACGATAACGTGTCTACGCATTCCCAGGGTGATGTCGGGGGACGCGTCCGTGGGCATTACAAGGAGCCTCTGGAAGATTGAGAGGTTGTTCCTTCTACTGAATGGGCGGATATAAATCTGCCCACTCAGAAGAAGGAGCTGCGGCCGTGTTTCCCGACGTTGCCATGTTAACACTGCTGCTGGTGAAGGAGCAGAGGGGAGAGCAAGAGAACCCTCCGCTCTTTCGGCTCCGTGGGCCGGATAGAACAGCTGAACAGGCCGGATCCGGCCCGCGGGCCGTAGTTTGCCCACGGCTGTCCTAGAAGAAGCCATAGGCAGCAAAATATCAGTCATTTGTCATTGCAATATATTTACAAATAAATCTCCTAGGGCAGTGGTCGGCAAACTCATTAGTCAACAGAGCCAAATATCAACAGTACAACGATTGAAATTTCTTTTGAGAGCCAAATTTTTTAAACTTAAACTTCTTCTAATGCCACTTCTTCAAAATAGACTCGCCCAGGCCATGGTATTTTGTGGAAGAGCCACACTCAAGGGGCCAAAGAGCTTCATGTGGCTCGCGAGCCGCAGTTTGCCGACCATGGTCCTAGGGCAATGGAAACTAAGGAGAAAATAAAGAAATGGGACTACATAAAAATAAAGAGCTTCTGCACAGTGAAAGAAACTATCAACAAATCAACAAGAAAGCCCACTGCATGGGAGAACATATTGCCAATGTTATGTCTGATAAGGTTTTAATCTCCAAAATTTATAGGGAACTCATACAATTTAACAAAAAGAAGATAAACAATCTAATAAAAAAAATGGGCAAAGGACCTAAATAGACACCTTTTGAAAGAAGACATACAGAAGGTGATGAGACATAAAAACATGCTCAAAGTCACTAATTGCTGGAAGCTACCCATTGTCTACACCAGTGGTTCTCAACCTTTCTAATGCCATGACCCTTTAATACAGTTCTTCATGTTGTGGTGACCCCCAACCATAGAATTATTTTTGTTGCTACTTCATAACTGTAATTTTGCTACTGTTAATGAATTGTAATGTAAATATCTGTGTTTTCCTATGGTCTTAGGCTCTACAGCAGGGGTTCTCAACCTGTGGGTCTTGACCCACAGGTTGAGAACCACTATCAGGGTTGCCTAAGACAATCAGAAAACACAGATATTTACGATTCATAACAGCAGCAAAATTACAGTTATGAAGTAGCAACGAAAATAATTTTATGGTTGGGTGTCACCACAACATGTGGAACTGTATTAAAGGGTTGTGGCATTAGAAAGGTTGAGAACCACTGGTCTACACTATCATGAAAGTGCAGTAGGGAACACAGAAGGCTGATGGACTTTGGGCTTTAGCAAGGGCTAAAAGCTATGCACCGATTGTTCTGTCGAGACAATGGTGGCTCAAGGCAATCCCCTAACCCAGTGGTTGGCAAACTCATTAGTCAACAGAGCCAAATATCAACAGCACAACGATTGAATTTCTTTTGAGAGCCAAATTTTTTAAACCTAAACTTCTAATGCCACTTTTTCAAAATAGACTTGCCCAGGCCGTGGTATTTTGTGGAAGAGCCACACTCAAGGGGCCAAAGAGCCACATGTGGCTTGCAAGCCACAGTTGGCTGACCCCGGCCCTAACCTGATAATCTTTTACTGTTTACCAAACCTTACCTTTGCTTTGCCAAAGGGCAAATGTATATTCTAGTTAATAAAAAGCTATGGGTCTGGAGATTTGGGAGAACTCTCCACTAGAGAGTAAGGTCTCTGCCTAGCTCCCCCATGCCTTCTAAATTTATATTTCTTGTTTAGTGTATCCATTTATGCACAGCCCCTTCTCCAGATCCTGAATCCTCACTGCAAAAGGTTGCGGCAACTAATCATCGAGAGATGCAAATCAAAATGACAATGAGGTAGCATCTCACACCTGTCAGAATGGCTATCATCAACAAATCAACAAATGACAAGTGCTGAAGAGGATGTTCATTCTTTTAAAAACAGCTTATTGAGATATAACTGATATTTTATTTATTTTTTGATAACTTCTGAATCTTTTATTTTATTATTTTTAACAAATCTTTATTGTTGAAAGTATTACACATGTCCCTTTTTCCCCCCATTGCCCTCTCCAACCCTCTTTCTCCCCCAATTGCTCACCACCCTACCATCTGTGTCCATGGGTTATGCACATATGCACATGAGTTCATTAGTTGTTCTCTCCTCCGCCCCCACTCTCCCCTGCATTCCCTTTGTGGTTTGACAGTCTGATTGATGTCTCCATGTATTTGGGTCTATTTTTGTTCATTAGTTTATGTTGTTCATTAGATTACACATATGAGTGAGATCATGTGATATTTATCTTTCTCTGACTGGATTACTTCACTTAGCATAATGCTCTCTAGTTCCATCCATGCTGTTGCAAATGGCAAGAGTTCTTTCTTTTTCACAGATGTGTAATATTCCATTATATAGATGTACCACAGCTTTTTTTAAAAAGATAAATCTTTATTGTTCAGATTATTATAATTGTTTCTCCTTTCCCCCCCCCCCAGAGTTTCCCTCCACCTGGTTCCCACCTCATCCTCTGCCCTTACCTCCCTGCCACTGTCCTCATCCATAGGTGTACAATTTTTGTCCAGTCTCTTCCTGAACCCCACACACCTCTTTCCCCCTGAGAATTGTCAGTCCACTCCCTTTCTATGCCCCTGATTCTATTATATTCACCAGTTTATTCTGTTACTCAGATTTTTAATTCACTTGATTTTTAGATTCACTTGTTGATAGATATGTATTTGTTGTTCATAATTTTTATCTTTACCTTTTTCTTCTTCTTTCTCTTCTTAAAGAATACCCTTCAGCATTTCATATAATACTGGTTTGGTGGTGATGAACTCCTTTAGCTTTTTCTTGTCTGTGAAGCTCTTTATCTGATCTTCAATTCTGAATGATAGCTTTGCTGGGTAGAGTAATCTTGGTTGTAGGTTCTAGCTATTCATCACTTTGAATATTTCTTGCCACTCCCATCTGGCCTGCATAGTTTCTGTTGAGAAATCAGCTGACAAACGTATGGTAACTAACTGTTTTTTAATTGCTGCTTTTAATATTCTCTCTTTGTCTTTTGCTCTTGGCATTTTAAGTATGATGTGTCTTGGTGTGGTCCTCTTTGGATTCCTTTTGTTTGGGGTTCTGTGTGCTTCCTGGACTTGTAAGTCTATTTCTTTCACCAGGTGGGAGAAGTTTTCAGTCATTATTTCTTCAAATAGGTTTTCAGTATCTTGCTCTCTCTCTTCTTCTGGCACCCCCATAATTCCGATTTTGATATGCTTGAAGTTGTCCAGAGGCTTCTTACACTATCTTCAAATTTTTGGATTCTTTTTTCTTTTTGCTTTTCCAGTTGAGTGTTTTTTGCTTTTTTGTATTTCAAATCTTTGACTTGATTCTTGCGGTCCTCTAGTCTGCTTTTGGATCTCTGTATATTATTCTTTATTTCAGTCAGTGTATGTTTAATTTCTAGTTGGTCCTTTTTCATATCTTCGAGGGTCTCACTAAATTTATCGGACTTTTCTAGAAAATTCTTGAAAAACCTTATAACCGTGGTTTTGAACTCTATATCCAGTTGTTTGTTTTTCTCCATTTCTTTCGTTTGTGATCTGTTTCTTTGTCTCTGCATTTTTGCTGCTTCCCTGAATTGGTAGGGTAGCTTTGTGTGCTAGGTGTCCTATATGGCCCAGTGGGTCTGCCTCCCCAGTTACCTGAGGTGGACACTCTTGGTGCACCCCTTTGTGGACTGTGTGTACAGCCTTGTTGTAGTTAAGTCTTGATTGTTGTTGGTATCACTGGGAGGAATTTACTTCCAGGCCAGTTGGCTGTGAGGATCAGCTGTATCTGCTATGGGAGAACTTCTGTGCTGGAGACAGCCTTATGAGACAAGACTTGCAAAATTGCAAAAGCCTCTGTGCTCAGCTTGGATAGGATGGAGTCTCAGGGCTGAGCAAACAGTCTTGATTTCCCATCAGCCCTGCCCTATGAGGCCCCGGGGTCTCAGTGTCCCTCGGTAATCACTGCAATCACCTCTGAGAGAAAGCCACCCTCATATTCGCCCGCTGCCAGACAGTCCAGTTTCTCCCCCAATGAATCTGGATTCCCAGATTCTCACCCAGAACTGGAGTTCAGAGCAGTTGGAAGCTTCCGGTTCCCTCCAACTAGAGAAAGCCAGCGGCATACTCAGCAGAAGGTCCTCTCTGTGAGCACTTGTGCTCGCGCCTCCAGACCTCTGCCTTTCGGAGCTCCCCTGAGTTTCTGTATGAGAGTCCAGATTCCCCCTGTAAGAGCCTGGGTCCTCAGGGGCTGGCCCAGAACTGGGGTTCAGTGCAGTCTGAACTGGGGTTCAGTGCAGTTGGGAGCTTCCTTCTCCCTCCCTCTGGAGAAAGCCAGCGGGCACTCAGCCGCCCTTTCTCTCTGCCCGCGTGTCTCTGTACCTCAGCCCTTTGCAGCTCCTCTTATTCTTCGTGAGCTTTTCTCTTTCAGTTTAGTTGTAGAATTTCCACTCAGCCAGCTTTCCTGTGGTTCTGGATGATGTCAGTTCTGTCTTTTAGTTGTAGTTTTGAAATTGTTGTTCAAGGCAGCAGTTTAGGTGCTTACCTATGCCGCCATCTTGGTTTCTCTACCACAGCTTTTTAATCCATTCATCTGCTGATCTGCACTTAGGCTGTTTCCAAATCTTAGCTATTGTAAATTGTGCTGCTAGGAACATAGGGGTGCATATATTCTTTCTGATTGGTATTTCTGATTTATTGGGGTATATTTCTAGAAGTGGAATCACTGGGTCAAATGGGAGTTCCATTTTTAATTTTTAGAGGAAACTCCAAACTGTTTTCCACAGAGGCTGCACCAGTCTGCATTCCCACCAGTAGTGTATGAGGGTTCCTTTTTCTCCACTCCCTTGCCAACATTTGTTGTTTGTTAATTTGTTGATGATAGCCATTCTGACAGGTGTGAGGTGGTATCTCATTATAATTTTGATTTACATCTCTTGGATGATTAGTGACTTTGAGCATTATTTCATATGTCTCTTGGCCTTTTGTATGTCCATTTTGGAGAATTGTCTATTTAAGTTCTTTGCCCATTTTTTAATTGGGGTGTTTGTCTTCCTTTTGTTAGTTGTATGAGTTCCCTGCAAATTTTGGAAGTTAACCCCTTATCGGATGTATCATTGGCAATATGTTCTCTCATGCAGTGGGCTTTCTTGTGATTTTGTTGATGGTTTATTTTGCTCTGCAGAAGCTTTTAGAAAATAAACAAATGGGACTACATCAAAACAAAAAGCTTCTATAACTGACATTTTAAACCCTGCACATATTTAATGTATACAATTTGATGCGTTTATACCTATACATTCATCTGTGAAAACCATCACTACAATCAAGGTAATGAACATATCCATCACCTTTATTTTTAAGTAGAAAGTACTTGATGTTTAGATAGAATTTGGATTTTTTGCAAAAGCTAAAGCCAAAATTGGCATCTTTTAAATTGGATCACTTCCTTGAAGGACTTAAAAGATGTGAGAGTCTAATTTGTCCACTTTTAAAGATTCTGAGGTAATACTGAAGCCAATGAATTTATTATACCACTCTTTTTATTCTTTTTTTTTTATATAGCATATAGGAAATTTACTAAAACCCCACTATCTTTGTAGCAGTTATCTCAGGAAAGACTAATTTTTCAGAAATATTTATTGTTTTTAAAATTATCTTTATATTTAAAACCTATAAGGTATTTTTATTATTATTTTATAGAGAAAATGTATATTTAACTTTCCAATTTATTCTGTTATTTGCTTTTCTGCAAGAATATGTCATTAAGTTTCTCTGAAGAGGACAAACAGATGGCCAATAGACATATGAAAATTCCTTCAACATCACTAATCATCAGAGTAATGCAAACTAAAACCACAATGAGATATTACCTCGCATTTGTCAGAATGACTATCATCAATAAATCAACAAAGAAGGGTTGGTAAAAATGTGAAAAGAGAACTCTAGTGCATTGTTGGTAGGTTTGCAAACTGGTGCAGCCACTTTGGAAAACAGTATGGATGTTCCTTAAAAAATTAAAAATATAACTACTTTATGACCCAGCAATGGCATTCCTGGTATTTATCCAAAACACTAATTTGGAAAGATATATGCATTTGTTATTTACAAGAGCCATTACATGAAAACAGCCTAAGTGCCCACCAAGTCAATCAGATAAAAAATGTATATGTATAATGGAATTTTACTCAGCCATAAAAAGAATGAAATTTTACCATTTGTGACAACCTGGATGGATTTATAGGCTATTATTTTAAGTAAAATAAGTCAGACAGAGAAACACAAATAGCAATACTTCACTTATATATGGAACATAAAGAACAAAATAAACAAACAGAAGCAGAATCATAAATACAGAGAACAAACTGATGGTTGTCAGAGGGAAGAGGGGTTGGGAGTTGGGTGGAAAAGGTGAAGGAAGTCAAATAAGAAGTACAATTGGTAGTTACAAAGCAGTCACAGGGATGGAAAGTACAGCACAGGGAAAATAGTCAATAATATTGTAATAACTAAATATGGTGCCAGGTGGATACTAGACTTATCGGGAGGATCTATTCATACATTATATAAATGTCTAACCACTATGCCGTACATTTGAAACTAAAATAAAATGCCAACTTTAGCTGAAAACAAAAAGACATGTCATTATTTTTCTTAGTTATAAAGAAAACTTTATTATTTCTTCTTTTGTAGGTATAGTGATGATGAATTCACTTAGATTTTGTGTTTTGGAAATTTCTGTTTCACTTTTAATAATATATTGCTATATAAAACATTTACAATAGGGCACAAATTAAATTTTACTGATCAATTAACCTTTACTAATATATACAACCATATTATCACTACACAAAACAAGGTTACCAGCAATTAAGACAACTTACCTGTCAGTCAAGATTCAACCAAAAGTAGCCACTGTTCTAACTTTTATTATTATACTAGAAGCCTGATGCACAAAGATTCATGCTAGAATGGGCCTTCTTTTCCCTGGCTGCAGGCTCGCCTTTCTGCTCAGGCCCGGAGTGGCCTCTTTCCACTCTGGCCCCGCCTTCCCACACTGCCCAGAGGCCCTGAGCGGCTGGGGCAGTGCAGAACACCTGTGTTGTTGCCATGGCGACGACACAAGCGTCCTGCCCCGCCCCCGGTTGCTAGATGCCTGAGTATGCAAATTAACCTTCTATCTTTGTTGGGTTAATTTGCATACTTACTCCTGATTGGCTGGTGGGTGTCGTGAAGGTATGGTCAATTTGCATCTTTCTCTTTTATTAGTGTAGATACAAGACTCTGGCTTGTGTCTGAACTTCATGTGAAGGAATTAATACACTATGTATTTGCATCAATCTCCTTTTGTACAATATTTTTCTTTGTAACACCCAAAACCTTATGACATATAGCAGCAGTTTTTTTATTTTCAATATTGTACAACATCTCAATTTAGAAATATGCCAATTTATTTGTATTACTCTTTTTTTAAAAATGTATTTTTATTAATTTCAGAGAGGACGGGAGAGGGAGAGAGAGATAGAAACATCAATGATGAGAGAGAATCATTGATCGGCTGCCTCCTGCATGCTCCCTACAGGGGACTGAGCCTGCAACACAGGTACGTGCCCTGGACCAGAATCAAACCCGGGACCTTTCAGTCCACAGGCCAACATTCTATCCACTGAGCCAAACTGGCTAGAGCTATTTGTGTTACTCTTAATGTACATTAAAGTTGCCAGCTCCTGCTTATTTTTAATAGTACAGATAAGACTATCTTATTCATGATTTTTGTTTACATATGCAGACATTGCTGGTGATAACATACCTAAATTAAAAAAAAAACTTTATTTATGAGAGAGAGAGAGAGAGAGAGAGAGAGAGAGAGAGAGAGAGAAAGCATCAATATTTTTTTGCACTTATTTATGCATTCATTGGTTGATTCTTGTACGTACCCTAACCTGGGATTGAACCCACAACTTTGGCATATCATAATGACACTCCAACCAACTGAGCTACCTGGCTAGGATCTATACCTAAAATTTTAATTGTTGGTGAATGTATTCCATTATGTGATGTACCTGAAGTTATTTTGCTTATTCTCTTTGCTTTTTAAATAAAAATTATTGGGATATAATTTATACATAATAAAATGCATCCATTTTAAGAGTAAAGTTTGAGAAAGTTTGGAAATATCCATCCCAGTAATCAACCCCCCCACTAGGTGTATAATATCTTTGTTATCTCAAAACATTCCCTCTCTGATCTCCTTCAATTACTGACCTGCTTTCTGTCACTATAAATTTGTTTTTCCTGTTATAGGATTATAAATGTATGGAATGCAGCATGTACTATTTTGTGTCTGAAATATTTCACTCAGCATAATGTTTTTGAAATTTTCTATTTTATTTGTTCTAACAGTTTATTCCTTTTTGTATGTAGCTAGTAGTTTTTTATTATATGAATACTAGAGGTCCGGTGCACAAATTTGTGCATGGGTGGAGTCCCTCTGGGTGGCCTGCAGGAATCAGGCCAAAACCCACAGTCCAACGTTGCCTGCAGCTGCTACCTGCTGCTCCCGCTCATCCCAGCCCTACTGTGCCTGCCACAGGCTCACGCCCAATCAGTCCCAATCGGGAGTGGCTCGTGCTGCCACAGTAGTGCTTGCCAGCCATGAGCCCTGTGTCTGGAACCCTCCCAAGAGGAGTGGCCTGCGGGATCAGGCTGAAACTGGCTCTCCAACATACCCCGAGGGGTCCTGGATTGAGAGAAGGCACAGGCCAGGCTGAGTGACCCCATTGGTGCATGATCGGGCCGGGGAGGGACCGTGAGAGGGCTACAGGGCGTGTCTGGTCCATCTCGTTCAGTCCCAATCAGATGGACCCCAGCAGCAAGCTAACCTACCAGTTGGAGAATCTGCCCCCTGGTGGTCAGTGCACATCATAGCGAGCGATTGAGCAGCCTTAGCATATCATTAGCATATTATGCTTTGATTGGTGGTTCTGCCATTCAGTCTATTTGCATATTACCCTTTTATTATAGAGGACTAGAGGCCTAGTACATGAAATTTGTGTATGGGGGGCGTGCCCGTCAGCCCGGCCTGCACCCTCTCCAATCCAGGACTCCTCAGGGAATGTCCAACTGCCAGTTTAGGGATCAGGCCTAAGATGGCAGTCAGACATCCCTCTTGCAATCCAGGACCACTGGCTCCTAACCGCTCACCTGCCGGCCTGATCGCCCCTAACCACCCTCCCCTGCCTGCCTGATAGCCCCTAACCACCTCTGCCTGCTGGCCTGATTGCCCCTAACCACTCTCCCCTGCCAGCCGGGTTGCCCCTAACTGCCCTTCCCTGCTGGCCTGAGCACCCCTAACTGCCTCTGCCTGCTGGCCTGATCATCCATAACCACTTCTGCCTCGGCCCCCACCACTATGGCTTTGTCTGGAAGGACGTCCAGATAGATGTTCAGAAGACGTCTGGTCTAATTAGCATATTACCCTTTCATTAGTATAGATACCAAAATGTATTTCCCCATTCAGTTTTTAAATTTATCTTTATTGTTGAAAGTATTACATATGTCCCCTTTTTTATACCATTGACCCTGTCCACCTGGTCCCCTTCACCCCCCATTCCTCCCCACTCTGGCCTTCACCGCACTATTGTCTCTGTCCATGGATTATGCATCTATAATAATAAAAGTGTAATATGCTAATTAGACTGGACAGCTGAATGACCTTCCAGACATCATTCTGGACATTCTTCTGGCCGAGGCAGAGGCGGTTAGGAGTGATCAGGCAGGCAGGCAAGCAGTTAGGGATGATCAGGCAGGAAATAGAGTGGTTAGGGGCAATCAGGCAGGCAGGCGAGCGGTTAAGGGTGATCAGGCAGGCAGGCAGGTGGGCAGTTAGGGGTGATCAGGCAGGCAGACTGAGGGGTTAGGGGCAATCAGGCAGGCAGGTGAGCGGTTAAGGGTGATCAGGCAGGCAGGCAGGCAAGCAGTTAGGGGTGATCAGGCAGGCAGGCAGAGTGGTTAGGGGCAATCAGGCAGGCAGGCAGAGTGGTTAGGGGCGATCAGTCAGGCAGGTAAGCAGTTGTGGGTTATCAGGCAGGCAGGCAGATGCAGTTAGGAGTGATCAGGCAGGCAGGCAAAGTGGTTAGTAGTGATTAGGCAGGCAGGCAAGCAGGGGTGATCAGGCAGGTAGGTGAGTGGTTAGGGGTGATCAGACAGGCAGGCAGAGTGGTTAGGGGTGATCAGACAGGCAGGCAGAGTGGTTAGGGGCGATCAGGCAGTCAAGCAGAGTGGTTAGGGGTGATCAGGCAGGCAAGAGAGCAGTTAGGGGCAATCAGGCAGGCAGGCAGAGTGATTGGGGGTGATCAGGCAGGCAGGCAGAGGGGGTTAGGGGCGATCAGGCAGGCAGGCAAGCAGGGGTGATCAGGCAGGCAGATGAGTGGTTGGGGAGACCAGGCAGGCAGGCAGAGGGGTTATTAGGCAGGCATGCATAGTGTTTAGGGGCAATCAGGCAGGCAGATGAGTGGTTAGGGAAGACCAGACAGGCAGGCAAGCAGTTAGGGGTGATCAGGCATTCAGGCAGAGGTGGTTAGGGGCAATCAGGCAGGCAGGCAAGTGGTTAGGGGCAATGAGCCAGGCAGGCAGAGTGGTTAGGGGTGATCAGGCAGTGAGGCAGGCGAGCGGTTAGGAGCCAGCAGTCCCAGATTGGAGAGGGATGTCTGACTGCTGATCGGGCCTAAACTGGCAGTTGGACATCCCCTGAGTGGTTCTGGATTGTGAGAGGGTGCAGGCCATGCTGAGGGACCACCCCCCTCCATGCACAAATTTTGTGCACTGGGCCTCTAGTATATGCATAAAAGTTCTTTGGTTAATCGCTCTCCCAACACCCCTACCTTCACCGTCCCTCTGAGATTCATCAGTCTGTTTCATGCTTTTATGTCTCTGGATCTATTTTGTTCATCAGTTTATTTTGTTCATTAGATTTCACATATGAGTGAGATTATGTGATACTTCTCTTTCTCTGAGTGGCTTATTTTGCTTAGCACAATACTCTCCAGGTCCCTCCATGCTGTTGCAAATGGTAAGAGTTCTTTTTTACAGGTGCATAGCATTGCATTTTGTAAATGTATTACAGCTTTTTTTTATGCACTCATCTGCTGATGGGCTGTTTCCAAATCTTAGCTATTGTAATTGTGCGCCTAGGAACATAGGGGTGCATATATTCTTTCTGACTGGTGTTTCTGAACTCCCATTTGACCCAGTGATCCCACTTCTAGGAGTAACTGATTTTTAAACAAGAATTTAAATAAGTTGAAAAACTATAAGTTTCTATAGACATTGATCTGATGTGTTTGTTGTATAAGAGCAATGTTTGGTCTGCCATTCAAATCTGTGAATTCTGATAGTTGACTTAAAGCTTTCTTAAGAAATTTTCTTAATAATGATGTAAGTTTGCACACTGACAGATGATAACTAGAATTAGTGGGGCAATCACATTGTAAAGTATAAATATATCAAATCACTATATTGTACACCTAAAACTAATATAGCTAATATAATATTGTATATTAACTATACTTAAATTTAAAAAAATTAAAAAATATTTAAAAAAAAGAAAATTTTCTTCATATTTAAATACCAATAGCAAGTCTTTTAAAACTTCCTTTTGACAACTTTTATTTGGATCATGACAAAATCATCAGGGAATCTGTTTCATAATAATTTGCATATATAATATATGTAACCAATCCACTTTACTTAACTTGAGCAGAATCTTTTATATCAATACAGTTCAATACCTTAATCAATAAAGAAATTTTTAAAAAGTTTCAGATATTTGAATTCTCCTGAATAGGTCCTCATGCCATAAAAGTAATGTGCCATCATACATTTGTTTTCCCCATATTTCTAAACAACAACTATAACAAAAACACTCCACTCTCTTACAATTAAAAGAGAAACCTCAGAAATATTTTTGTACTATACAGTTAAAACTCTTATTTAAATTGAATTTCTTTGCAACATTAAAATCTGATATGGGCCTATTATTATTATTATTACTATTATTATTTTAGTAATAGCGAAAGAAAGTTTCTTACTAAAGACCAGAAGGTTTTCCTATATTGTCTTTAGACTATGAAACAATTCATATTTTTGTTTCATATTTCCCAGATTAAAAAAAAGAAACAACTGAGTGGAATTCTTTTTTATTGGCACATAAATTGTACTTTCTGAATACGTCTTTAGGGGAATATTGTTTGCTGATTTCAGTAGGTTCCCTTGGGTCCTTATTGAGCTAAAAGATAAAATTTAGTTTGAATCATGGGATATGTTAAATTTCTGTACTTAAACATATTTCTTCTTAGATTTTAATCACCTGTGATATAACACTTCCAGTTAAAGACTAAGAAAAACTTAGTAAAAATTTAACCAAACTGGAAGGGATGGTAGAGATACATCAATGTTCTTTAGTATCTGAATAATGAGATATGTTGTGAGTGTGAACTTAAGTGAAAAATGGAAAATATTTTAAAAAAGAAATAAAAAACATTTCACTTTTTATTTGAATGCTTCCGAAGAAAACATTGATTTTTGTAAAACATCCTTTTAATAATTGAATGAAGTCCTGAAATGATTATCTGATTATCATCACTCTTAATTTAATTAGTTCATATATTCTACTATATACCATAACAAAAAAGAAAATCCCAATATGCCCTGTGCAAGGTAAGTCAAATTTTAATTTTAATATGTCTTTTTTTTAAATCAGAAATTAGGAAAATATTTTGGAAGTACAAGATAACTAAACTTGTCTTTAAATTGTCTTATTGATCCATTCTTTTTGATGGAGAAATAAAAACGTCTATAAAGTTTTGCTATGAACATATATAAATATAACATGTATTTTCATAGGTAAATGACTAATTTATTTTATCTAACCCTATGAACTTTATCTGCATTAGATAAATTAGAAGAAGCTATTTTTCACTTCTTGAGGAAATCTAACAAAACATTTACACCCAGTTCAAATTTAAAAACAATTGGTGTGTTTAACAAAACTCAGAAGATTATTAAAACTAGAAAATGATGAAATAATGTCTTTACAAGTTATAGTTAGCCTACCATGTCATAAAAATTCCACAGGTAATGAATAAGAAATATAGATTTATATTTTAATGAAAAAAGTGATTAATGGAAAAACTTGAACAATCAAATAGAAATATTTATGTGAAAATGCAAGGACTAACATTATTCATAGACAATAAACAGATTAAAACTGGTGACAAGCATTCAGATATGTTTAACATAAAGATTCTAGGGATTTAGGAACTTTAAAAAGAATACGTATGAATAAAATAATATCAGCTTATCTAGAAAAGTAGAGGAATATATTTGAATAAACTTAGTTGATAAGAAATAAAAGTACTTATGTGACATTTGATTTTTTTCTATTATAGTTTATATTTTTAAAACGGGGGGAAGAGGAAAGACTTTTGAATATCATCTGGCAATTCTGAAAATTGGCTAAGACAAAGAGTCGTGCTCTATTACAAATAATATAATTAACAGCAAACAAATTGTAATTAGTAACTATGGAATATTGTTATAACACTAGTCAGTGAGAAGAACTGTGACTGTGCTTAAGATCATTTTATATGCAAACAGAAAGCTACAGCTTCTTAATGTAATCTGCACAACCATAAAGAAGGTTATATAAAACTACTATAATTGAATAAAGTAAAAATAGGTTAAAATATAGGGAGACTTATTTCAGTTTTTCTGTTTGTTTATTTCCTAAGTCATCCAGATTTGAATAATGTTACTGATTTACTGGGAATTTTCTAAGTGTTGAATCTAAAGGCCACTGGTAAAATGTATGAATAGGCAAGCAGATGGAGTTGAAAAAAGGTAAAAGAAATGCTACAAAAAATAAAAAATAAAAGAAAGGACATATAAAATGGAACTTAGTAATGACTAAAAGGAATAAAATTACTCAAAATATTTGCTAATTTCAGAAAATGGAATGTCTGAACTATTTAAATAGTCTATTAGGGGAAAGTCTTTGCACGATGATATAGATCAATGTTAAATTGTGGAGGTAAAGTCTGAATGACTGATAAACCACAGTGAGACTTATTTCAATCTTGTCAAAGGAAAATACTCAGCATTTTTATAAAGATGACTGACTTTAGAGGACATGTTCATTTTGATGAACTCAAAGTAGATTTGTGAAAATATTTACGCATTGGTAACTTTCTGAATCTGAAACATTCTATGGCGGAGAATAAAGAAAACTATTTTCTCACTTGTGCTCTAATTTTTTTTTTTCTAGCTTTGATAGGAAAATAAAAAAGAAATGAACAAGTCAACAGAAATAGAGTTCATTTTGCTTGGACTGACAGATGACCCTCTGTTGCAAATTGTGATTTTCCTGTTTCTATTTTTCAACTACATTTTGAGCCTGACGGGGAACTTAATTATCATTCTCCTCACCATGCTGGATCCCCGTCTCAAGACTCCAATGTATTTCTTCCTCCGAAATTTCTCCTTCTTAGAGATTTCATTCACAACCGTCTGCATTCCACGATTCTTAATAAGCATTCTGACTGGAGACAAAACAATTTCCTACGGTGGTTGTGTAACTCAATTGTTCTTTTTTATTTTATTGGGAGTTACAGAATTTTACCTTCTGGCTGCCATGTCCTACGACCGCTACGTTGCCATCTGCAAACCGCTGCATTACCCCATCATTATGAACAGCAAAGTGTGCTGTCAGCTTGTACTCAGCTCTTGGATATCTGGATTCCTAATCATATTTCCCTTTTTGGTCTTGGGACTCAAGCTGGATTTCTGTGCTTCCAAAACTATTGATCACTTCCTCTGTGACACTTCTCCTTTACTGCAGATCTCTTGTACGGACACACATTTCATGGAATCGATGGCCTTTGTCTTAGCTGTGGTGACACTTGTCATCACTTTGTTGTTAGTGGTCCTCTCCTACGTGTACATCATCAAAACCATTCTAAAATTCCCTTCTGTTCAACAGCGAACAAAGGCCTTTTCCACCTGTTCCTCACACATGGTTGTTGTCTCTATTACTTATGGGAGTTGCATCTTTATGTATATGAAACCTTCAGCAAGGGAACGGGTGTCTTTAACTAAAGGCGTAGCTCTGCTCAATACCTCTGTTGCTCCCTTACTAAACCCCTTCATTTACACTCTAAGGAACCAGCAGGTGAAAGAAGCTCTCAAGGATATGCTTCAAAGGTTTTGTTATTTTGAAAACAATGAGACAAAATTGGGGTGTAAGTAATACGTTGTCGAAACATGAATGGGGAAATTGAAAACAACTTTCAGTTCATTGGTTCACAGCTATGCCATTTCTCCCCTCGATGATTTATATCCTATTAGGCTTACTAAGTCTTCCTGATCTCTGTACTTCTCTCTGTTCTTTCTGAATAGATCTTTTTGCTCTTTAGTGGTAAACTGCCTTCTCCAATTCAGAATATTAAACTCTATCTTTGACTAGAAATATCTCTTCCCATAAATACTTTCATGTACTGAATGCTTTCAAAAACTAAACCTTGCAAGATATACGTGGTTAATTATTTCAACATGAGTGTGCTAATTGCTAAGCATTGCATGTGATCTTAAGTATTTTCTCAGATAAAATGTGAGATAAAACTCAAAATCTGATAATTATAACATGCAATAAATGCTATTGTGATGAAAAAGAGAAAAATTAAATAATTTTAAGGATCATGGTAGCCTTTCAAAAAGTTATTTATGCTGAAACTTGAAAGTTGAATAAGGAAATAAAAGATTCCAAGGGTTCTACAATCAGAGATATAAAATGTGAAAAGGAGAGTTACAGTGATTGAGCATATGGTATTTATAACATTATTAGGTATTGTTTGGTGTAGAAATAATTGAACTCCAGGCTTTGATTAAAATTGCTTATATTGCATTGCAGCATTAGGCCTACAAATGATAGTAATCCATGAAAGAAATTTAGGTATAATTTATTTACATATGGGGTTGGGGATCTTTCTATATGTTTTAAACTATTTTCAAATTAAAAATGCCTGACCCATTTTGGTTCTATTAGTGTAATCAAATTTAAGAAGCATAATGTTTTTGAGGTGTACCCATACTATTACATGCATCCTTAGTTCATTCCTTTTTGCTGATGTGATTTAGTAGAGTATCTGGTGTCCTTGAGTCATAGCTTGCTTTCTCACCCCTAGTCCTACACCTTGGCATTCTTGTTCTCTGAGGAATCTCTCCCTGAGACTGACCAGTGTGAAAATCAGGATGTACCATATTCTGAAATGCCAATCGCTGAAAGCTGTTATCATCCCACAATGTCCTTTGAAATAAGCTGTCTGTCAAAGGGAAATAGATAAAAGGGAATGCTTCTCCATGTCTTGGTAACTCTACTCTTCACTTTCCATTCTCTAAGGAAGTTGGACGACTGGGAATGTCCCTAGAGGAGCAAAAGAAGGATACATGTGGAGGAATACCATGACATTTTGTGGCTCATTTTAGAAGCCCATCTGTGTTCCAAATTAACTCCTATGATTTTTTTTGAAAGAAATTTAAAATTTTTTGTTGTTGTTGAAAGTGTTACAGATGTCCCTCCCTTTCCCCCAATTGACCTCTTCCTCTCTGTTCCCACCCCCTCCCCAGGCCTACACCACACTATTGTCTGTGTCCATTGAAACAGACCTCAAAACTCAACCTGCTTTTGAAGAGCTAGGGAAATCATGTTTGAACACCAGATAGAATATTGAGGAAACTAATAGCATACATCTCAGGTTGGAGTCCTTTGGAGACTGGTTCAGGAAAGATGGTGGGAAATGGCAGTAATTTCTGAGAAAGCATCTATCAATATTCTCAGCAGTAAAGTAGGTAGTTCTCAACGTGCTATAAAACCACTGTGGATCTCCTGTCTGCTCACCAGTCTGACTACAAAACAACTCTGGAGATTATTATGCTAAGTGAAATAAGTAAATCAGAGAAAGAAAAATACCATATGATCTCATTTACATGTGGAATCCTAACAAACAAAATAAATTGATAAACACAATAGAAATAGAGGCATGGGTACATGGAACAGCCTGACAGCTATCAGAAGGGGAGTGAATGAAGGAATGGATGAAAGAAGATAAAAGGATTAGCCAAAGAACATATATGCATAACCCACAGACAATAGTGTGGTCATGGTGAGAGGGATGGGGTGGCAGGGGCTGGGTGGAGGTGGGCAAAAGGGGGGCAGATGAGGACATCTATAATAGTGTCAACAATAAAAATAAATGTAAAAAGCCAGCCTCTGCTGTTTTTCCATTTTACAAATTTTGCACAAAGTCCTCTCATTGATAAACTGTACATTTGAACCACACAGGGAAGAGGATGCTGGAAAATGGTATCCTGTTTCCCGGGCACTCAGAGAACAACTAAGAAAGTCATATGTGATCAATTGGCAACAGACAATTCAATGCAGATACTTTGAAAATAACCAAAAACATGGGCTTAGAAATTGCAAATCATTACTTCTATCTCTGGCTGTGCCAAAGAATGATGTCAGTGCTAGGGGCAAGTTAAAGAGATAAGATTTGTTTTGTACCTCTTGTTCAGTTTATCCCATTAAATACAATAGTACTTGAAGGTTTTACATTATGAATGCTTCAATCCATGTAATACATTCATATTACTTCAGACACTTTTGGCACCCTGCTGAAAACTATGTTTCTACAGGGCACAGTATATGGACTTTATATGGAGGAAAGAATGAGAAAAAAAGAGATATAAAAGTAAGAAAATAACTTATATTACTACTAGAGGCCTGGTGCATGAAATGTGCACTCTGGGGGAGGGGGGCCCTTAGCCCGGCCTGTGCCCTCTTGCAGTCCAGGAGCCCTCAGGGTGGGAGAGGCTCCCGCCACCACCACTGGGCTAGCCAGCCCTGAGCCCGGCTTCTGGCTGAGTGGCGTTCCCCCTGTGGGAGCGCAATGACCACCAACTTGTGTTGAGGGTCTGCCCCCTGGTGGTCAGTGTGCATCATAGTGACTGGTAGTTCTGCCATTCAGTCAATTTGCATATTACCCTTTTATTATATAGGATTAAAGTAATTATATTACCAGGAGGCTAGCACAAGTCTAGGACACATAATTACAAATTTCTGTGGTGAGGAGAGAACCAAGATGGTGGCATAGGTAAACGCCTGTACTTGCTGCCTCCCACAACCACATCAAAATTACAACTAAAATAAAGAACAACTATCATCCAGAACCACGGGAAAGCAGTCTGAGTGGAAGTACTACATCTAGAGAGGTAAAGAAGAAAGCACATTGAGACTGGTAGGAGGCGTAGAGGCACAGAACGGGCTGGTCCGGCACCGGGTGTGCGGGTTTTTAAATCAGGAGGGAGATTGCCTCTACAGAGGCCACCTGGAGGAACAAGGAGTCCCAGCCCCACACCAGAGCCCCAGCCCAGGGTCCCAGAGCTGGGGAAAGAAGTCCCTATGAGCCATAAGAACTACGGACTGTAAAAACCAGTGCTGATTGGGGCTGACACACCGGCTGCTGGAGACCCAACTGCTACTCTTAAAAGGCCAGCACAGTGAACTGAATTTACAAGCTCTTGCTTGCTCTGACCTCCAGTGCCGAGCAAAGCTTTGGGGGACCTAGATACATACGGGGAGAAGCTGAGCTGTCTGGCATTGGGGCAGGAACTCAGGGGCAGCTTTCTTCCAGATGGATATGCTTGCAGCAGTCATTGTTCCCCTGCTGGGACCTCCCCGTAAAGGGCTGACTGGCAGCCATTGCTGTTTGCTGCACCCTGGTGATTCCCTGAGACCCCGCCCCACCCAATTTACAACCCCACCTAAGCTGTGCTCAGCAGCTTTTGTATATGAATGGTGTATCCTTTCCCAGCCTAAAACTGTCAAAAAAGCTGCAGCTGGGTCAGGGAGCCCCAAACCTATCAATAAAAGCCACAACGCTGGCTCCAGCACCAGCCTGCCTTGCTTCATAGCTGGGCCTTGCATGGACACTTCCAAACCTGATACAAAGAAGAGGAATCTGCATATCTCTCTGTAGCTCCTGCTGGGTGGCCCCAGGCAGTGGCTGACTTTGCACCTCCCTGGAGACCCAAGATCCAGTGTACCCAGTGATCAGTGTGAGACCATGCCAGATTACAACTCTACACATCCATAAGTGACACACTCAACGGGCAGACTCAGTGAGCACAAAGCCCCACTGAAGCAAGTCATAATCCATAAGGGTGTCTCCTGCACAGCAGCTTTCTCACTGAAATCACAGCTGGTCCCTACAGCCAATTGGCCTGGAGATCATTTCCCCACAGTGACACCAACAGCCATCAAGGCTCAATTACAACAAGACTGTGAACATAGCCCACAACAGGGTGCACCAACAGTGTCCACCTCAGGTGATTGGGGAGGCTGAGCCAGGGGGCCCTATAGGACACCTACTATACAAGGCCACTCTATCAACTCAATTAGCAGCTACCCAATACATAGAAGCAAACACAGGGAACCAGCCAAAATGTGGAGACAAAGAAACATGTCACAAATGAAAGAAATGGAAGAAAGCAAACTACTGGATATAGAGTTCAAAATAACATTTATAAGGTCACTCTAGAAACCACCGAGGAACTTAGTGAGACCTTCAAAGATCTTAGTGAGAATGCCAAAAATATGGAAAAGGACCTGTCAGAAATTAAGCATACACTGACTGAAATAAAGAATAATATACAGAAATGCAACAGTAGACTAGAGGATCCTGAGAATTAAGTCAATGATTTGAAATATGAGGAAGCAAAAAACACTCAACCAGAAGAGCAAAAAGAAAATAGAATCCAAAAACATGAAGATAGTGTAAGGAGCCTCTGGGACAACTTCAAGTGTAGCAACATCCAAATTATGGGGGTGCCAGAAGAAGAGAGAGAGCAAGATATTGAAAACCTATTTGAAGAAATAGTGACAGAAAACTTCCCCTACCTGGTGAAAGAAATAGACTTACAAGTCCAGGAAGCACAGAGATCTCCAAACAAGAGTAATCCAAAGAGGACCACAGCAAGACCCATCATAATTAAAATGCCAAGAGCAGGGAGGAAAAATGGCGGTGGAATAGACAGACATGTTCTGAGCCTTGTCTTGGAGTAGAAAGAAAGAACAGCTGAGGGTTGCACGGGGAGTGTTTGTTGGCAAGTTAAGGGACAGCTAAACTTCAGAAGAAGGTGGGGGACTGCTAGATGGGGTTCCCCTGACCTGGCAGCCCCCTTGCGGCTGGGTCCCTTTCCGGAGCTATGGGCTCCGACGAGGAGTTTGCGCCATCTTGAATGGGAAAGTGGAGCTTATCGGAAGCCTGAGAATCCACAACTGCAGCACCCACGGAACAGCTGTGAGCCCAAGAACACAGGTCCCCAGTTGACGCAAACACGCGGATTCAGAGGACCTCTACCCTCCACTACCGAAAGGTCAGATTTTGCCAGGGATAAGGTGAGGTCTTTGGTCCTGGCGGGAGAGAGGAATGCGCGTTTTGCGGGAGCTGGAAGACCAGGGAAGTCTGAGCCTAGAAAAATCCCTGGCTGTTGGGGCTGGCGTGATCCGTGAATGTGGAAGAGGGTCCTCAGAGCTGCTAAGGGATCGCTAAAAAGCAACCCATTTTGATCTGACGTTCAGGGACAGCCTAAGAATTTCAAGGTGTGCCGGCTGCTTAGACTTACGTGCAGCCCATGAGTTCGCACACTTGGGCTTTTTCCTCTTGAAATTCTTGCTTCTGATTACTAAGCCCAATACATAGGATCACCCGCACCCTGGGAGACTGCAGGGGAAAGTTGTTTTTCTGGAACCTGGGGATCGGAGCAGGGAGTGACCATTGGAGAGCCAGCTCTGAGGCAGCCCACTCCCACAAACTGGTAGTGAGTGACACAGGGAAAGAAGGCTCTAACACTGCCTAGAGAGGCCATAGATAGACCCGGAAGTCAATCCAGAAACACTGCCACCCAGGGGCTGAATCACAAATTGACTCTTGTGTAATAAAAAATAAAGGAATAAGAGAAATTAAGACACACCGCCTGCTTAAAATCAGGATTGGCTTACAACACTGAAGAGTAGTGGAACGCAGGGAACTGAAATACTGTCCGGAATGAGAAACAGGCATGCCAAACAGAACAACAGAGGAAGTGAATGACCTTCACTACTCCACATTTTATTTTTATTTTTTATTTTCATTTTTTGCATCTTTTACTCAAGAAACTAATTTTTTTTTCTTTTTTCCTCACTTGATTTTATTTTTTAAATTATTACATTTTTATTTTCAATCCGTATTATTACTACTGCTATTTTATCTTTTTTTTTAAGTGTCATTTTATTTTCTCTTCATTTTACTTTGGGATTAGTGTTCTACATTCTATTTTCATCTTTCCTTTAGCATCGTTTTACTTTATCTCAACTCTACCTTTATGCCATCACACTCTTCCTAACCTTCCCCTTTTCGGTGTCGTGTTTATCTTACCCCTTTCCTGCTTTAGATTTTCCCTATTCTTACTGTTTACCCCCTGTTAAAATTTCACCCTACTTACATATCTAATCTCCAATCCCCTGCTCCAAGTCCTTACACACCTCTCTCTTCACTGTCTTAACTATCCAAAAAATTGTTTTTCTCTCTGTCCTTTTGTTGTTGTTTGCTTGAATGTTGATTATATTGAATTTTTATGCTTTTTTTGTGAGATTGTTTTGCTTATTCTTCTTTTGTTTGTTTATTTTTTTGTTTGTTTTGTGCTTCTGTTTTCCCTTGCCTCACTCAATATTAGTTGGTGTTGTAGTTTGTATTAATCCCCAGGTACTTGTTGCTGGCATTTGCTGGGATTAGTGATTGTTCTATTGGAGTTTTATCCCCATATATATAGTTTGTTCCCCTTTCTCTCTTAGTCTCTTTCTTGTCTCTCTTACTTTTTTTTTCCTTTTCCCAATTTCATTTTGACACTCCTTTTTTTTCCCTTTCTTTCTTTTTCTTCTTCTTCTTTCTCTCCTATCCCCTAATTTGCCTTTCTCTAGTGGTCACCTTTATTGGAGGTTATTAATATCATGAATAAATTTATGTTCAGTGCCTTGTGTGTTGTACCTGGTAGTGCTGTATTTTTTGCCTTTAAATCAACGCAGGAGAGAGAGAACTACATAACCAGACATCCAGAGAAGAGAGACCATGGGGAGACAAAGAAACAGCCCACATATGAAAGAAAAGCAGGCATCACCAGAAAAGGAAGTAAACAAAATGGAGGCAAGAAACCTTCCAGAGAAAGAATTCAGAGAAATGGTCATAAGGTGGCTGAAAAGAATGGAAGACAAATTCGACAATATAAGCAAGAACCAAGAGGAAATGAAGAAGAACCAAGAAGAAATGAAAAATGACATCGCTGCTGTAAAGAACTCAACAGAAAGCATCAAGAGTAGACTAGAAGGAGTAGAGGACCGCATCAGTGAGCTAGAAGACAAGATGGGAAAAAATACCCAAGTAGAGCAACTTCTAGAAAAAAAAAATTAAAAGGCAGGAGGAAAGCCTAAGGGAACTTTGGGACAACATGAAACAAAACAACATCCACATAATAGGGGTTCCAGAAGGAAAGGAAGCTGAGCAAGGAATAGAAAACCTCTTTGAAGAAATAATGACAGAAAATTTCCCTGATATAGAAAAGAAAAAACCCACACAAATCCAAGAAGCTCACAGAGTCCCAAGCAAAATGAACCCCAAAAGACCGACACCAAGGCACATTATAATTAAATTGGCAAACACCAACGACAAAGTAAGAATCTTAAAAGCGGCAAGAGAGAGACAGAAAGTTACATACAAAGGAACCCCCATCAGACTAGCAACTGATTTCTCAACAGAAACTCATCAGACCAGAAGGGAATGGAATGAAATATACAAAGTCATGCAAAGGAAGGGTCTGAATCCAAGAATACTGTACCCAGCAAGGCTATCAATCAAAATTGAAGGTGAAATCAGGAGCTTCACAGACAAAAAAGGACTAAGGGAATTTATTACCACCAAACCAGCAATGCAAGAAATGCTAAAGGGTCTGCTGTAAAGAAAAAGAAATAGGAAGCGAAGAAGGAACACAGGGGTAAAGAAAAAAATGGTGACAAATAAGTACCTATCAATAATAACTTTAAAGGTAAATGGATTAAATGCCCCAATCAAAAGACATAGGGTAACGGATTGGATAAGAAAACATGACCCATATATCTGCTGTCTACAAGAAACCCACCTCAGAAAAAAAGACGCACACAGACTGAGGGTGAAGGGTTGGAAAAAGGTTTTCCAGGTGAATGGAAATGAAAAAAAAAAGCTGGGGTAGCAATACTTATATCTGACAAATTAGATCTCAAAGTGAAGGACATAACAAGAGATAAGGAAGGCCACTTGATAATACTAAAGGGAGCAATCCAACAAGAAGAAATAACTCTGGTAAACATATACGCACCCAATACAGGAGCACCCAAAAACATAAAAAAAAACTCCTGGAGGATATCAAGGGAGAGATTGACAGCAATACAATCACAGTAGGAGACTTTAATACCCCACTATCACCATTGGACAAATCCTCTAAACAAAAAATCAGCAAAGAAACATCAATCCTAAATGACTCACTAGACCAGATGGAATTAATTGACAACTTCAGAACATTTCACTCCAAAGCCACAGAATATACATTCTTCTCAAGTGAACATGGGTAATTTTCAAAGATAGACCATATGTTGGGACATAGGCAAAGTCTCTTCAAATTCAAGAAGATAGAAATCATATCAAGCATTTTCTTAGACCATAGTGGCATAAAACTGAAAATCAACTACAATAAAAACAACCCAAACAAATCAAACACATGGAGACTAAACAGCATGCTATTAAACAATGATTGGGTTACCAGAGAGATCAAGGAAGAAATAAAAAACATCATGGCAACAAATGACAATGAAAACACTACAATCCAAAATCTATGGGACACAGCGAAAGCAGTCTTGAGAGGAAAGTTCATAGCTCTACAAGCCTACTGCAAAAACAAGAAACAATGGTAATAAATTACCTAACCCAACAACTCAAAGAGTTAGAAAGAGAGCAACAAGAAAAGTCCAGTGTAAGCAGAAGGAAGGAAATAATAAAGATCAGAGCAGAGATAAACGACCTACAGACCAAAGAAACAATACAGAAGATCAACAAAACCAAGAGCTGGTGCTTTGAAAGGATAAACAAGATTGATGAACCTCTAGCCAGGCTCACCAAATAAACAAAATCAGAAATGAAAGAGGTGAAATAACAACAGATCTTGCCGAAATACAAAGGATTGTTAAAAAATACTACGAACAACTCTATTCCAACAAACTGGACAGCCTGGAGGAAATGGACAGATTCCTAGAAAAATATAACCTTCCAAAACTCAATCAGGAAGAATCTAAACAGCTCAATATGCCAGTAACTATGGAAGAAATTGAAGCAGTCATCAAAAAGCTTCCGGCAAACAAAAGCCCGGGGCCAGACGGCTTCACAGGAGAGTTTTACCAAACATTCAAGGAAGAACTAAAACCTATCCTCCTCAGACTATTCCAAAAAATTCAAGAGGAAGGAACACTTCCAAGCTCCTTCGATGAAGCCAGCATCACCCTAATACCAAAACCAGATAAAGATAACACAATAAAGGAGAATTACAGGCCAATATCCCTCATGAACGTAGATGCCAAAATCCTCAACAAAATTCTAGCAAATCGGATCCAGCAGTACATCAGAAAGATCATACACCATGACCAAGTAGGGTTTATCCCAGGAATGCAAGGATGGTCCAATATCCACAAATCAATAAATGTGATACTTCACATAAACAAATTGAGAGATAAAAATCACATAGTCATATCAATTGATGCAGAAAAAGCATTTGACAAAATCCAACACCCTTTCTTGACAAAAATTCTCAGCAAGGTGGGAATAGAAGGATCATACCTCAACATAATAAAAGCTATATATGATAAACTCACAGCTAACATCATACTCAATGGGCAAAAACTAAAACCATTTCCCCTAAGAACAGGAACAAGATAGGGATGCCCACTCTCACCACTCCTGTTCAACATAGTGCTGGAAGTATTAGCCATTGCAATTAGACAAGAAGAAGAAATAAAAGGCATCCAAATTGGAAAAGAAGAAGTAAAGCTGTCCTTATTTGCAGATGACATGATATTATACATAAAAAACCCGAAAGACTCCATCAAAAAACTAACAGACTTAATAAATGAATTCGGCAATGTAGCAGGATACAAAATTAACGCCAAGAAATCTATGGCATTTCTATACACCAATAGTGAACTTACAGAAAGAGAGACTAAAAAAGCAATCCCATTTACCATCGCACCAAAAAAATTAAGATACTTAGGAATAAACCTAACCAAGGAGGTAAAAGACCTATATGCGGTAAACTACAGGACACTGAATAAAGAGATAGAGGAAGATGTAAACAGATGTAAGAACATACCATGTTCATGGATTGGTAGAATCAACATCATCAAAATGTCCATACTACCCAAAGCAATCTATAGATTCAATGCACTCCCCATTAAAATACCAATGGCATATTTCACAGACCTAGAAAGAACTCTCCAAAAATTCATCTGGAATAAAAAAAGACCCCGAATAGCCACAGCAATCCTGAGAAAGAAGAATAAAGTAGGAGGGATCTCAATACCAGATTTCAAGCTGTATTACAAAGCCACTGTCCTCAAAACAGCCTGGTACTGGCACAAGAACAGACATATAGAACAATGGAATAGAATAGAGAATCCAGATATTGACCCAAACCACTATGCGCAATTAATATTTGACAAAGGAGGCATGAACATACAATGGAGTCAAGACAGTCTCTTTAATAAATGGTGTTGGGAAAATTGGACAGATACATGCAAAAAAATGAAACTAGATCACCAACTTATACCATACACAAATATAAACTCAAAATGGATACAGGACTTAAATATAAGACGGGAAACCATAAAAATACTAGAGGAATCCACAGGCAGCAAAATCTCAGACATGTGCCGAAAGAACTTCTTCACTGATACTGCCCCTCGGGCAACGGAAGCCAAAGAGAAAATAAACAAATGGGACTACATCAAAATAAAAAGCTTTTGCACAGCAAAAGAAACCATCAACAAAACAACAAGAAATCCCACTGTATGGGAGAACGTATTTGCAAATGTTATCACTGATAAAGGTTTAATCTCCAACATCTACAGGCAGCTTATATAACTTAATAAAAGGAAGATAAATGATCCAATAAAAAAATGGGCAACGGACCTAAATAGAATCTTTTTGAAAGACGACAGAAGGAAGGCCAAGAGACACATGAAAACATGCTCAAAGTCACTAATTATCCGAGAGATGCAAATCAAAACTACAATGCGATACCATCTCACACCTGTCAGAATGGCTATCATCAACAAATCAACAAATGACAAGTGTTGGCGAGGATGTGGAGAAAAAGGAACCCTCGTGCACTGCTGGTGGGAATGCAGACTGGTGCAGCCACTGTGGAGAACAGTATGGAGTTTCCTCAAAAAACTGAAAATGGAACTCCCATTTGACCCCGTGATCCCACTCCCAGGAATATATCCTAAGAAACTAGAAACACCAATCAGAAAGGATATATGCACCCCTATGTTCATAGCAGCACAATTTACAATAGCTAAGATTTGTAAACAGCCTAGGTGCCCATCAGCAGATGACTGGATCAGAAAACTATGGTACATCTACACAATGGAATACTATGCTGCCATAAAAAAAGAAGGAATTATTACCATTTGTAGGCACCTGGATGGAATTAGAGAACATTATGCTAAGTGAAATAAGCCAGGCAATGAAAGAAAAATACCACATGATCTCACTCATTTGGGGATAATGAAAAACAGTATAAACTGATGAACAAAAAGATAGATACAGAGGCAGTAAAGCATCAAACAGACTGTCAAATTACAGCGGGAAGGTTAGGGAGAGGTGGGGAAATAAGAGATCAACTGAAGGACTTATATGCATGCATATAAGAATAACCAACGGATGCAAAACATTGGTGGGTGAGGGCATGTATGGGAGTGGGGTGGGGGGGGGCAACGGTAAGATATGTACACATATAATACCTTAATAAAAAAATTAAGAAAAATAGATAAAATGCCAAGGGCAAACGACAAAGAGAAAATCTTAAAAGCAGCAAGAGAAAAACAGTTCGTTACCTACAAGGGAGTACCCATATGACTGTCAGGTGATTTCTCAACAGAAACTATGCAGGTCAGAAGGGAGTGGCAAGAAATATACCAAGTGATGAATATGAATGGTCTATCCCAGTGGTCGGCAAACTCATTAGTCAACAGAGCCAAATATCAACAGTACAACGATTGAAATTTCTTTTGAGAGCCAAATTTTTAAAACTTAAACTTCTTCTAACACCACTTCTTTAAGATAGACTCGCCCAGGCCATGGTATTTTGTGGAAGAGCCACACTCAAGGGGCCAAAGAGCTGCATGTGGCTCGCGAGCCGCAGTTTGCCGACCACGGGTCTATCCTTTCAACCAAGATTACTCTACCCAGAAAAGCTATTATTTAGAATTGAAGGTCAGATAAAGAGCTTCACAGACAAGAAAAAGCTAAAGGAGTTCATTACCACCAAACCAGTATTATATGAAATGCTGAAGTATTTTTTTAAGAAGAGGAAGAAGAAGAGAAAAGTAAAGATAAAAAATATGAGCAGCAAAGTGACAACAAATATATATCTATCAACGAGTGAATCTAAAAATCAAATGAATAAAAAATCTGATGAACAGAATAAACTGGTGAATATAATAGAATCAGGGGCATGGAAATGGAATAGACAGGGAAAGGGGTAGGAGGGGGGTGTGGGATGAGATTAGACAAGAAGTTATATGCACATATGCATTACCTATGGACACAGACAATAGGGTGGCAAGGGCCTGGGGTGGGATAGGAACAAGGTGGAGGGGAGCTATGGGAGGAAAAAAGAGGGACATCTGTAATAATCTCAACAATAAAGATTAAAAAAAATTTATGTGGTGAAAACATTTAAGATCTACTCTCTTCATCACTTTTAAGTATATAAAACCATATTGTAACTATAGTCATTATGCTGTATATTAGATCCCCATACTTATTCACTTTATCCTATGACTAGAATTTTGTACCTTTGAACAACATCTCCCCATTTTCCCATCTTCTGGTCTCTGGAAAATTTTAATTTGTATATTGATCCCATGCTTGATACAGAATCATAAAAATGTGTTTGTCAGCTATCATCTATGTGTTTAATATATTATTACAAAATACATTATAATTTACTATTAGTAGAGTATAAAAACTGAGTGTTAAAGAAATTGAACATCATCTAAGACAATACAGTACTGTTGTAAACAAGAATATTTTCATTTTTAAAAAATAGATTGTCAGAAAATAAATAAGCAGATATAGTGATTTCATATGTCAACAAGAAATTTAAATCTGCTTTATTCATAAACTTGAATGTTTTAGAAATATGATGACAATGATGAAGTAGATGAAGATGGTGATAAAGATAAAGGTAAGTTTATTTAAGGCTTCCATGGCCCTAGCAATACAAGCCTTATATTACTGTCTCTACCTAGCCCCCTTCTATCTCTGCACAACCACTGAGCCACACCAGCTGGGAAACCATTATATTTCTTTATCGGTTTCATCTTTGAATTTTTTTTTAGAATTTATTTTAAAATTATTTATTTGCAAAGTAAGAAAGGGAGCCATAATCAGCCCACAGATTTTAAAGAGTTTCCAAAATACAGAAAGATCATAATTTCCCTGTGTATCCTCATCTCAGTTTCACTCCACATTTATATCACCTTATTTTTATCTTTACTGGATGGGAACCAAGGGAAAAGGGAAAGGATACTTGATATCCAATACTTGATTATCCTATTAGGGTCAAGAACAAAAAGATGGCCCTAGCTGGCTTGGCTCAGAGATAGAGTGTTGGCCCATAAACTGAAGGGTCCTGGGTTCAATTCTGGTCAAAGACACATACCTCGGTTCCAGGCTCAATCCCCAGCCCTGGTCGGGGCGCGTGTGGGAGGCAACCAATCGATGTGTCTCTCTCACATTGATGTTCCTATCTCCCTGTCTCTCCCTCCTCTTCTGCTCTCTAGAAATCAATGGAAAAATATCCTCTGGTGAGGATTATCAACAAAAAAAAAAGAATAAAAAGATATTCTTTGTAAGCGTAAATTGATCACTTTATGGAGAAAGATTGGTGTAAAGGAAGCATGGCGAGACAATAAAAGAGAGTGCAGGGTCATGATTCAAGCAAGACAACCTATCTAATAAAAGAGTAATATGCAAAATGACCATCACTCCAACACACAAGATGGCTGCCCCCATGTGGACACAAGATGGCCACCACAAGATGGCCGGCAGAGAAGGGCAGTTGTGGGTGATCAGGCCAGCAGGGGAGGGCAGTTGGGAGGGACCAGGCCTTCAGGGGAGGACAGTTGGGGGGACCAGGTCTGCAAGAGAGGGAAGTTGGGGGAGACAAGGTCTGCAGGGGAGGGCAGTTGTGGGTGATCAGGCCAGCAGGGAGGGCAGTTAGGGATGATTGGGCCAGCAGAGGAGGACAGTTGGGGGGGACCAGGCCTGCAGGGGAGGGCAGTTAGGGGAAAACAGGCTGGCAGGGGAGCAGTTAGACATCGATCAGGTTGGAAGGGGAGTGGTTAGGCGTCGATCAGGCTGGCAGGCATAAGTGGTTAGGGGCAATCAGGCAGGCAGGCAGGCAGGCAAGCGGTTGGGTGCCAGCAGTTCTGGATTGTGAGAGGGATGTCCCTTGAGGGTACCAGATTGGAGAGGGTGCAGCTGGGCTGAGGGGCACACCCCCCATGCACAAATTTTGTGCACCAGGCCGCTAGTAATTAAATAATTGTAATCTAGGGGTTTTGTTGTTGTTGAATGAGAAGGGGAGCAAATAGAGTATAGAGCTAACAAGTGGAAATTACATGGGCCTAGACTTGGAATTTCTAAAAACATTAGTAATAGATGCAAGTAATTTATTAGAAATTCTAAATCATTATTCTATCAAGAAGGGAGATCAAAACTCCTATGTATCAATTGGTAGTTAGGAGTACCAATTCGTAGTTATAGAATAGTCACAAAGATGTAAAGTATAGCATGGGGAATATACTAGTAGTCAATAATATTGTAATAACTGTTGGCTACTAGATTTATCAGGGTGATCACTTAATAAGTTATATAATGTCTAATCACTGGGTTGTAGACCTGAAACTAATATAATATTGTATATTAACTGTAATTAAAAAATAAAAATTATTTACAGTAAGAAAAGAAAGAAAAAATCCTATGTACCTTCCAACCCACCATTTCATATCATTAGAGAAGGTCTTGATTGTCCAACTTATGTCAGATAAAATGATAGCATTTTAAATGTTCACAACAGGTAGAATATTAAAGTAAATGAAAGCATCATTTTAAATTATGAAAAAGGAAAATACCTACTTATATTTCATTTAGATGTAACTGGACTATAGTGAAATTGGATGTGGTCTAGTTTCATACTGATACTAAAGTCTAATACAGAAAGTCTCAAAGCCAAAGAAAGAGCTAAAATTAAGTTTAATTAAATTTCTTTAGTAAAACATTGAAAATATTAATGCATAATCCACTGCCACACTTCATACAATTTCTTTCTTAAATTTACTCTTACCTAACCTCCCTTCCCTCCCCCCAACACACACATATCATGTTTCTCTGATAGTTTCATTTTGTTTTCCTTTTCTCCCATAACCCTTATTTCCACTAAAAAATATTACTCATTGCCTATTGGCATCTTGTATTTTCTTTCCACCACCCTCTCTTCAAATGTACCACATACTGTAGTCTGATTCTCTTTAAGGTTGAGAAAGATAAAATTCGAGCAGAAATGCCTGTGGTGATAATTTGCACTGTTATACAAAATGCTAACATTTATCAATATGTTAACTAAAGTTGAAAATTAAAAATCACACAGTATATCAACACTAGTTTCTCATATTTTGAGTTCAATCTCAACATCTTTGCCTACTAAAATAGTTAATAAAATTTCAAACAAATAAATAAATAATGCATAAATGTGGTTTTAACCAGAAAAGTGGCAATGGAAATGGTGAGAGGTGGTTAGGTTCCAATATATAGATGGAGTTTTCAAACATGAGACCAAATAAGAGCACCTTGGGAATAAGCATAGAAAGAAAACAGACCCAGAGACTGAACCTTGGGGCAATTCAACATACGGAAGTCAGAAAAATAAGGAGGAATCAGCAGAAAATATGTAGACAGAGCACATAGTGAGGAAGGAGGGACAATCACCAGGTAGGTGAGAAGGGCATTAAGAAAATAAAGTGCAGAAAGGGTTTCAGGCAAATAAAAGGCTGTCAATGTTCTCTGGCCTAGTGGGAAAAGAAAAGAGAAAAAATTCTCTCTGGAGTAGATAGAATCAAATATATAGTCCTCAGCTTTTTTTCTGTCAGAATAACTTCAAACACAGTGTCCAGCAAAAAAAAAAAAAAAAAAAAAAAAAAAAAAAAAAAAAAAAAAATCAGACATGAAACAATCGAGAAAAAAACACCCATAAATACAGAAACAAATAGTGTCTCCAGAAGTTGGAATTATATGGCTAGCTACTATAATAAACTAAGTGTACTGTGTTCAAGGACAAAAGCTGAAATCTAATCTCTAGATTGTCAACCTATGTTCTTTTTAAAAAACAAGCAAATGTATATTCAAGGTGGTCAAAACCTGGAAACAACCAAAGTGTCCTTTGATAGATGATTGGATATAGAAGATGTGATATCCATGTTCCCATTTGTAACAAGATGGATGAATATTGAGAATATTATGCTAAGCCAAATAAGTCAGACAGAAAAGGCCAAGAATGTGTGAGCCATGTCCCGTGTGGTTCAGGGTTCAGGATCTGGAGAAGGGCCGGGTGCAAATGACAGAGACAAGACAAGAAATAATAATTTGGAAATAATGGGGCCAGGCGGAATGTCCAAAGCAAGAGCAAGGACTTCACTGGTGCCCAGGCCTTGCCAAACTTTTATTCAATTTTGGATACACATAAAGCCCTTAGTCAGGCAATTCCGGTAACAAACAGACTATCTTAAAGGTCAGTAAATATTAGTAAAGATTTACTCTTAGACTATTTGGTCAGGAAATTGCTTGAGCTACCATTGTCTCGACTAAACAGTCAATGCATAGCTCTGGCCCTTGCCAGGGCTCAAGGTTCACCAGCGTTTTTGGCTCCTTGTTTACACTTCTCTAACAGTGAAGACAATGGATAGCTTCCAACACAAGAACCATCTGATTTTACTTATATGTGGATTATATAACTGAAAGCAATAAATGCACAAAAAAGAAAACAGAGTGATATCAGAGGAATGGCAACATGAGAGAATCCCTTGGCCTCTCCCCCTGAGATTTCAACAAGTTAACCAACTATAATTCAACAAAGAAAATCCTGCTCAATACAGAGCCATGCCTGAGAGATCCATGCATTAAAACATCTAAAGGTGAAAACCTGGAATAAACAGGGAGATGAGACTGGAGGAAAATATAGACGGCCAACAGATGTAGATGGTGCATTTATAAGACTGTACACCTGAAACCTATATAATTTTATTAACCAACTAGAGGCCCGGTGTATGAAATTTGTGCATGGACGGGAGTACCCTCAGCCTGGCCTGCACCATCTCACAATCCAGGACTACTGGCTCCTAACCGCTTGCCTGCCTGCCTGCCTGATCACCTCTAACCATTCACCTGCCTGCCTGATCACCACTAACCACTCTGCCTGCCTGCCTGATTGCCCCTAACCACTCTGCCTGCCTGCCAGATCACCCCTAACCACTCTACCTGCCTTCCTGATCTCCCCTAACTGCTCGCCTGCCTGCCTGATTGCCCCTAACTGTCCCTGCCTTGGCCCCCGCCACTGGAGCTTCATCCAGAAGGACATCTGTAATGACGTCTGGAAGGTCATTCAGGTGTCCGGTCTAATTAGTATATTATGCTTTTATTATTATAGATGTCACTCTAATACATTAAATAAAAATCAGAAAAAAATTAATTTAACATAATATTGGCATAATAAATGGTAGCTCTTAAAATAAAATAAAAATTAGTTTACATTGCTGCCTCTAATTCTAATCTAACACTGAATTCTTTTCCCATTCACATTTGATTCCCCCATTTTTTTCTACAATGAGATTCCTACTTCTCATCATTAATATATTTATTAATTTGCCCAATGTTAAAATTTACACAAAATCAAATCAGAATTATTCCATCAGTACTATGAATGATGCACACACTATGTGAAGTTTTTTTGTCTGACAGGTAAAAATTATACCTCTTGGTGTGCCACAGAATTTTAGTAATTAGTTTATGTGTGCCATGAGATGAAAAAGGTTGAAAATTGCTGAAAATCTATTTGTACCTATCTATCATCATTATCTTATCCTATTTATCTATCTGTCTATATATCAATCATTAACCTGTCATCTAACCACCTATTTACTTAATTGAATGTACAATATAATGATTAACAAACGACACTTGTTAAAGATCTGATTGCAATTTTATCTCTATAATTTATAAATTTTATCATGAGTGTGAGCAAGTGAGATAACTTTCCCAATTCTCAGTTTTTTCAATAGCAAAAGGGTTCATAATTGTGTGTTTTGCCTATTAGGATGATAAATTGAATAATGTATGTACAACAATTAGCATACTACTTCATGCATAGTAAATGTTCAATACATGATAGGTGTTATATAATTAGTAATATTTCAAGATGGTTGTTGAGCTTAGGTGCACATTCTCAAATTGCTGAAGAAAATATTCTTTCTTAAATCATAGTAGTATGCAGAGTTCTATTTTTCCTTAATATTGAATACAGTCTCTTTTTAAAAAATAGGTAGAAATAGTATTTGTATTAGGACTCACATGCTGGTCTCTTAGTGAGAGATTTACATATTGGGGAACCTGCCCCCCGTAAAATCCACAAAAGAAATTAATTATGTTGGTATCTTGGCCAATATGTATTTCTTATGTTTCAAAATAGTCTGCTAGTTTGCAGTGTCTACATGATTGTCTTAAAATGAATATTTTTAAATGTCACAACCCTAATGGTATTTTATGTCATCATTCTTAAAACAATAAGCTTTTAACAATTAATGATAAAAACAAAGGCCAACTGGTATAGGCTCTACTGAGTATTTTTTCACCTTTCCTATTTCTCCTTAGAGACACTATCCCCTTAGATTTCTTACTAGTATAGAGCAGCATTCACTCCTTTTAAATAATTTGAAACCAGCAAATATTTCCCAAGTTTCAAGCTAATCATCTCAGCTATGACAATTTTTATGAATGTTTGCAAAATGGGATTAGTTGGACACACAACTTATAAATTATTTGGGTATCAAAAAAGAGTTTATCAGAAATCTTTATTATTCAAGGCATAGATATTACCATATGTTATTACCACTATATATATGATAGTGAAGAATAATTGCATTACTAAAATAGTCATACTTTAGGTCTGTGATTTGAATTAACTTGAGAAATTATTTTACATTAATTTTCCTACCTACAAAGTTAAATATTATTTTCCAATATGTATGTTTGCCTTTCATTATAGTTGATCTTTGCTCATGTAATCTAGAGAAAAAGAAAAAGATAACCAACATATACTGCAAATGGTAAGTAAAATAGTGCTGCTACTTTTCTTTCAAAAATGTAAGAATAATTACAAATGCCATGTAAGTTACAAACAAATAAATATCAGTGATTTGAAGATGATACTTTATTATCCCTTTTTGATAAAAACATTAATTATTTTATGTGCTATTTTATAAATCATAATTCAAGAACATGGGTTTTTGATTTATGTGCTTGCACCTGCATTTCTAATACATCAGTGTTTAAACCAGACAATGCACTGTAGGATGGTGGAGAGAATGGTGATTGTTTTATTACTCTCTATATCAAAAAAGTCTGAACGACCCTAGAAGTCGATAAAAAATGACGAGGTTGGAGGATATGTTTTCCTGGAGAATTGCCTTCACATATTTTTCTACATTTTTAAAAATAGAAAAGATACATTTTTTGGAAGTACTAATTGAATTTTTAAAAAAATATGTTTTATTGATTTCAGAGACAGAAAAAGGGGTGTGTGGGGGGTGGGGGAGAAAGAGAGAGAGAAAGAGAGAGAGAGAGAGAGAGAGAGAGAGAGAGAGAGAGAGAGAGAGAGAGAGAGAGAGAGCTACCTGGCCAGGCCTGGAAATGCAAATTTTAATCAACTCTCTGAGCAATGACAACTTATCACTGATAATTACTGATTGCCAAATCTGCACTGGTTGCAGAACGAATATCTGCCTTGTGGTTTGAAATTACTTTGATACCAACATTGCATCTTCAGGAATGCTCAATGTGTTTAGCCGAAAGAGTGGAAGTTAAAGCAAGGACATGTTAAAAATGAGCAGGGCCAAAAGAAGATGAGATCCAGGAAGAGAGATTTTGATTCTATGATTCTCTAAGGTCTACCATTTCCATCAACAGCCCAGAGGTAATACACTGGAAAATTAAAATAAGACAAGAAAAATAAAATGGTTAATCTAAATAACGTGGGTTTGTGAATTCATGTTTGAAGTGATGGGCTAAATCATGTAGAAGGAAAAATATTATGTTCTTAATAATAAAAGGAAGAAAAACTTCAAAACAGGCAAAGGTATTGATTGGCAAAATTTAATTGGTAAGAAGGAATGTAATTTAAATATTTTTTATTTAAATGAAAACATTTTATGCTATATGACGTTTATTTTTTACCTCTATCAGTGCATTGGCAACAAAGATTTTCCTCAGTTTCAGAAAAAAATTAAATGTGTCACTGGATTTATTTTAGTTGAAAATATGGCTATAAAACATTTTGCAATCAGTGTTCTGAATTAACAGTTTTTATAAATTAGAGAAGTTGAAAAAACATGTTTTATTGGATAATGTCTTTTGGTAAGATGTTATTAATAATGAATGAATTTTTATGAAAAATATAAATGCACTATGATTTAATATCCCACTGAAAGTATTATTACTATTTTTATGTATTTGCAGAAATCCTATCTGCATGTATCATATTAGACATTATAAAATGGGGTCAATTTGTATAAATATTTTTGTAATTTTACATCTAGAATATTTCTAGAATATTTTATAAAAATACATATTCATCAATGTCCTTATTTAAAAATGTAATTATCTGAATGAATAAAATTACTTGAAGATTTGCTTATTTTTAACTATTTAGACTGTTTTCTATTTTTCACTCTGAAAGTATGTCATGACATATAGCATAAGTCTAAGATGGATATTGAATTGCTTTTTGAGAAAGATAAATTTTCAATTATATTCTAAACATTTTATTCCTCCTTAGAAAGTTATTTAGTCTGTTCACATTACTGAACTAACTATATTATTGTTATAATAGTTTCAATTTATTAATTGGATATTTTAAGGCCCCAATCAGATCAATAGAAAGTAAGTCTACTTTATTTACCAATCAAGTGTTTACCTGAATTTTATAATTTATAATTTCTCTTTCTAATCTTGTTTAATTGGTTAGAGATTTTAGAATTTTATTGAACAATAGATTTTGTCAGCACCCTTGTGTAGGTCTGATTTCAGTAAAAAAAAAAAATCTGCTAGAATTTAGTCAATTATTAATGCCCACCTACATAGTACTTCTATTCTCAGAAACATTAGTATTGCTTTAATTAAGGATGTTAAAGTATGAAGTGACATCCTCTAAAATATTACTACACATTTATGGTTTTTATGTGTACTGATCTCTTCACTGATTATTAAGCAGTTAGTAATCATAAAAGTAGTCTATGCACATCTCATTTAATCCTTATAATTTAGGTCAAAACTATTTTATCCATTTTTTGTAGGTGAAATTTTAAAACAAGGAAATTAATTTTCTCAAGACCATATGACTAGTAATAAGTGATAAAGTAAAATTTGAAAAAATATCTCTCTTTGATTCTAAAACTCTTAACTTAGTCATTTAGCACTGTTTCTATTTTTATATATTTATTTTTATTGATATATTACAGATGTCTCCCATTTCCCCCTGTGCTCCCACCCCACCTGAGTCCTTCACTACATTATTGATTCTGTCCATGGGCTATGCATATATGCATATACATTCTTTGGATAATCTCTTCATGTCACCCCCCGCCCCTCACACACACAACTCGACCCCCTTTCCTCTGGATTCCTCAGTCCGTTCCATGGTTATATATATCTCTATATCTATTTTGTTCATCAGTTTATTTTGTTCATTAGATTTCACACATGAGTGAGATCATGTGATACTTGTCATTCTCTGACTGGATTATTTCGATTAGCATAATACTTTCTAGGTCCCTGTATGCTATCTCAAAGGGTAAGTCATCCTTCTTTTTTATAGCTTTACTAGAGACCCAGTGCACGAAATTCATGCACGGGTAGGGTACCTAGCAGCTGCTGGCTGCTGTCTGGGGCTTTCCTTCCCAGGCTGCTGGCGGCAGGCCAGGGCCTTTCTTCATTCCACACTGCCCCCTGGTGGTCAGCGCACATCATAGCGAGCGATCGACCTCCTGGTCAGTCAAACTCCCGAGGGCACACTTTGCATATTAGGCTTTTATACTGGTATATATAGACTAGAGGCCCTGTGCACGAAATTTGTGTACATGAGGTGGGGTGTCCCTCAGCCCGGCCTGCACCCTCTCCAAGCTGGGACTGGTGGCTTCTAACCACTCGCCTGCCTGCCTGCCTGATCACCCCTAACCACTCTACCCTCCTGCCTGATTGTCCCTAATGCCTTGCCTGCCTGCCTCATCGCCCCTAATCACCTCTGCTGTGGCCCCTACTGCCATGGCTTCATTCGGAAGGACTCTGGAATGATGTCCAGAAGGTTGTTTGGCTATCTTGGTCTAATTAGCATATTACACTTTTATTATTATAGATAGTATTCCATTGTGTTAATGCACCACATCTTTTTTATCCACTCATCTACTGATGGGCACTTGGGCTGTTTTCAAATCTTAGCTATTGTAAAAATTGTTCTGCTATGAACATAGGGGTGCTAGAATTTAGTTAATTATTAATTTCCACCCACATAGTCCTTTCTGATTGGTGTTTCAAAATTCTTAGGATATATTCCCAGAAGTGGGATCCCTGGGTGAAACAGCAGTTTCATTTTTAATTTTTTGAGGAAATTCTCAACCGTTTCCCACAATGGCTGCACCAGTCTGCACTCCCACCCACAGTGTAATAGGATTCTCTTTTCTCCACATCCTGCTCAGAACTTGTTTTTTGATTTATTGATAGTAGTCATTCTGGCAGGTGTGAGATGATGCCTCATTGTCATTTTAATCTGCTTCTCTGTGATTACTAGTGATATTGAGCATTTTTTCATATGTCTACTGGTCATCTGTATGTTCTTTTTAGAGAAATGTATATTCATTTGGTACTTTGCCCATTTTTAATTGGGCTGTCTTCCTTTTTTTCAGTTGGAAATTACTATGTTTTGGGAAATTATATATATTTTGGAAACCAACCCCTTATCAGATATATATATATCATTGATGAATATGTTCTCCCATACAGTGGGTTTCCTTTGCATTTTGAGAATGATTTCTTTTACTGTGCAGAAGCTTTTTAGTTTGATCTAGTCCCATTTGTTTATTTTTTCCTTTGTTTCTCTTGCCCTATGAGATGTTTCTGCAAAAATTCTGGTATGTGGGATGTCTGAGATTTTATTGCCTATGTTTTTTCTAGCGTTTTTATGGTTTCCTGATTTACATTTACATATTTTATCCACTTTGAGTTTATTCTTGTGTATGGTGTAAATTGGTGCTCTAATTTCTTCTCTCCTCTCCTCTCCGCTCCCCTCCCCTCCCCTCCCCTCCCCTCCCCTCCCCTCCCCTCCCCTCCCCTCCTCTTCTCTTCTCTTCTCTTCTCTTCTCTTCTCTTCTCTTCTCTTCTCTTCTCTTCTCTTCTCTTCTCTTCTCTTCTCTTCTCTTCTCTTCTCTTTTTCCTTCCTTCCTTCCTTCCTTCCTTCCTTCCTTCCTTCCTTCCTTCCTTCCTTCCTTCCTTCCTTTCTTTTTGCATGCACCTGTTGAATTTTCCCAACACCATTTATTGAAGAGACTGTCTGCCCTCCATTGTATGTTCTTGCCTCCTTTGTCAAATATTAATAGAGCATGGTGTGGGTTTATTTTTGGGTTCTCTGTTCTGTTCCATTGATCTACATGCCTGTTCTTTAGCCAGTATCAGGCTATTTTGGTTACAATGTCTTTGTAGTATAGTTTGATATCTGGTATTGTGATCCCTCCAACTTTGTTCTTTCTCAAGATTGCTGAGGCTATTTGGTGTCTTTTTTGGTTCCATATAAAATTTTGAAATATTTGTTCTAGATCTGTAAAATATGCCAGTGGAATTGCATTGAATCTATAGATTGCTTTGGGTAGTATGGACATTTTAATGATATTAATTCTTCCAATCCATGAACACATATATTCTTCCACTTGTTTGCATATTCCCCTATTTTTTTCAATGTCCTCTAGTTTTCCAAGTACAGGGCTGTTACTTTCTTGATTAAGTTTATTCCTAGGTTTCTTACTTTTGTTCGTTGTGCAATGGTTAATGTGTTGTTCTTTTTGTTTCTCTTTCTGAGAGTTCATTATCTGTGCATAAAAATACCATAGATTTCTGGGTGTTGATTTTGTATCCTGCTATTTTGCTCGACTCATTTATCAAATCTAATAGATTTTTGATGGAGTCTTTAGTATTTTCTATGTACAATATTATGACAGTTTTACTTTTTCCTTTTCAATTTGGATGCCTTTTATTTTTTTCTTCTTGTCTGATCACTGTGGCTTGGACTTCTAGTGCTATGCTGAACAAGAGTGGTGAAAGCAGATGACCTTGTCTTGTTCTTGTTTTTAAGTGAAAAACTTTAGTTTTTGTCCATTGAGAATGATGTTGGCCTTAGGTTTTTCATATACGGCCTTTATTCTGTTGAGGTATGTTCCCCTGACTCCTACCTTGCTGAGAGTTTTTACAAAAAACCGGTGTTTTTTTTTGCAAAAAACATGATATATCATGTTTATTGGTTGCATGATATATCATGTTTATTGGTTGCATCCCCAGAATAAATCTCACTTGCACTGTTTCTTATGTTTTATTTTGTGTGTGTGTACTTAACTTTAAAATTTCATTCTTAAACAATAAAAAGCATACCCAAACTTTTAACCTTAATAATGAATGTTTGTTTGTCTCATTAGCCATTAATGTTTTTGTTTCTCAGATACATAGCTGGATTTTGTATGAATTAGCACAGTTTTAAATTGTTTCTAATTCCTAACAGGCTCCCAACATTGCTATGCTTCGGCTCCATTACTCACTCTGTTTTCATTATTTGCCATTCAAGATTCTAACAACCTCTAATTAAAAACATAAAATAGTCCCATTGAAATCACCACACACTTTCCTTTGGCTAATATTTCCTTGGATTAATAGTCTCTGATTAATTATATGAGTGATTGCTGGGGACATGAGGACACAGGCAATGTGTCAAGAAAACTGATTTTTCACTGTCACAGAGCTGCACCTGGAAAGTAGGTTTAGATTCTGGATACTCTAAATGGGTGGAGATTGTGAAGAAATGCAATGCATTTTCTGTATTTTTTCTTTTATTTTTATGGTGTAAGTTACATGTGCAAAATTTTGAAATCCTGAATAGATTATTATTTTTTTGTAAATGTGGCCATATCTGCCTTATATTGTTTTAATTTTTCTTAGATCCAACTAGTATTTATTTTGTCTTATGCCATTTTTTTTTTTGGTAATTTCTTATGTATTCATCTATAGTTCATAGAGAAGTAGCAAGAGGTTACAATGGGGCACTAAGCAAATGTCACTTAAATATGAAATCAAGCCCTAACCGGTTTGGCTCAGTGGATAGAGCCTTGGCCTGTGGACTGAAAGGTCCCAGGTTTGATTCCTGTCAAGGGCATGTACCTTGGTTGTGGGCACATCCCCAGTAGGAGGTGTGCAGGAAGCAACTGATCGATGTTTCTCTCCCATCGATGTTTCTAACCCTCTATCCCTCTCCCTTCCTCTCTGTAAAAAAAAATCAATAAAATATATTTTTAAAAAATATGAAATCAAAACTTTTTAGAATTTAACTATGGATCTTAATTCATTATATACTGGTATAATTTTATTTTGATGGAATTAATAATTAAAAATGAATGGATTACCTTTGAATTTCAAACCAATATTTTATCTAACTTATTTCTCAAATGGAAACATGTGAAATTAGTTACAAATGTCTAGAAGTTTTTTTGTAAGGATAAAACTCACACAACTATTTTGGATTTTGCTGGTCAATTTCAAAAACTGAGTTGACTTCAATGGTGATTTTTAAAATAGTTTCTATTGCATAGTTCTGGATCATATGTTCAAAATCACAGAGCATTACGTTATAAATGAGTCTGTTTGTGAATATGGATACTTTTATATATTATTCCCAGGTTATAAAACTATTCATGTAGTTTCTTATTTTTATATCTTTTTATTTCTAGAATTTGAAATCTCAGAAGAGAAATGGAGAATCATACAACACAGATAGAGTTTATCCTTCTGGGACTGACAGATAATTCACAGTTACAGATTGTAATTTTTTTCTTTCTATTTCTGAATTATATGTTGAGCATGATGGGAAACTTAACCATCATTGCCCTCTGTCTACTGGATTCCCATCTCATGACCCCAATGTATTTCTTCCTCCGAAATTTCTCTTTTCTGGAAATTTCATTCACAAGTGCTTGCATCCCCAGATTCCTAATCACCATTGTAACCAGAAAAAAGACCATTTCCTATAATGGTTGTATATCTCAGTTATTTTTTTACATATTCTTGGGTGCTACAGAATTTTTCCTTTTGGCGGCTATGTCCTATGACCGCTATGTTGCCATCTGCAAACCTTTGCATTATACGTCCATCATGAGCAGCAGAGTTTGTCATCAGCTTATACTCAGTTCTTGGGCAACTGGATTCCTGGTCAGTTTCCTTTTATTGATTTTGATTCTTAATTTGGATTTCTGTGCTTCAAATATAATTGATGATTTCATTTGTGACATTTCTCCTGTCTTGCAGCTTTCTTGCTCAGACACACACTTAGTGGAACTGATTACTTTTTTCTTAGCTGTGATGACCCTTATTGTCACATTGTTACTAGTAATCCTTTCTTACTCTTACATCATCAAGACAATCCTAACATTCCCTTCAGCTCACCAAAAGAAAAAAGCCTTTTCTACCTGCTCTTCTCACATGATTGTTATAACCATCACTTATGGTAGTTGTATATTCATCTACATAAGGCCATCAGCAAATGAAAGAACCACTTTAAGCAAAGGAGTAGCTGTGCTCCATACTTCAGTCTCTCCTCTGTTGAACCCATTCATTTATACTCTGAGGAACCAGCAAGTTAAACAAGCTTTCAGAGATGTATTTAGAAAGGTTTTCCTGCTTTAGACAAGTAATATTATTTATTAAAAGAATTAACATAAAACATAAAGGAACATGGAACAAAACCAATTTTGCCTCTTCTAGTTTAAGAATAAATCTCTAATAATTTAGATTTTTTTAGTTTACTCAAGCTTAGAAACTCTCTCTATTGTATACGTTCTGAATTTAATGTTCTTTTCTTCAAAGTGAAACCTTACTATGCTAGAAATATAGAATTTCAAAATTTATTTTCTCTAAAAGCACGTTAGAATAAAATGAATGAAGAATTTTGATTTTATTATAGACTATAAGTTCTCTAAGAGCTGTAAATAAATATGCCATATTTTATTTAAAAGCCATGTTCTTTAAAATGTTTAGATAGAATAAAATTTGTCATTATGAAAAATGCTTAAGATGCTTCAAGAGATTTTGTACTTTAAAATAATAATTTAAAGAATTATTTTATAAAGTGATCTTTTGAAATATCAATTGTCAACATAGTAATAAAGCATAATTTCCTTTTAAATGAATCATACATTTCATTTGTGTGATTTTATTTAATAAAATGCAATAATAGGTTATTATTTGGGTAGATTTAAAAAATTTCAATAAAAATAAAATATGATTTAATAGACAAGTAGTTGATTTCTCACACAAATTTTCAAGAACATATAAGCAAGTTTAATCTCTTGAACATGCCAAATAATATGTTAAATAAGCAGGAATAGATGATGAATTTTATAACCTGTTATATAATTATTAGTTTTTAATTCTGTGTTAAGTTTCCTGCTCTCAATGATATAAAATATCAGCTTCTCAAAATTCAAATGACTGCTTTAAAAATAAAACTGCATTTATTTGCAAAGACATATTCTCCCCTTTGTTCATTGAAGCATTATTCACGGTTGCCAAGACACGGAAATAACCAAACTGTCCTTTGATAGATGATTGGATAAAGAAGATGTGGTACATATGTAGCTGGACAATCAATGGGTCCATGCTGCCTGGTACTACTTGAGCCAATTTAGCAGAAAAAGGATTGAATCATAAATGAGGATTTAATCAATGAGTCTTTAAAGGGCTAGTGATAACCAAAGGGCTGGGAATTTTCAAAAGCCTGGGGGTCTTCAAAGGGCTGGCAGCTCTGGTTTCTGCAACAAGGTTGTTAATCTTTCCATGAGAATAGGCAGCTCCCTGATGAGGAGGATGGGCTGCATTTTCAGGTGAGCTCCCAGGTCCCTCAGTCAGCTGCCAACCAGGTTAGAATGTGCCTTCTTTAATTAGAATAAAACAATCACAGTTAACAGAACTTGATTAATATTTCTTACAATTATAGCTGGTTCCTAATATTCTATTTCTGCCCCTATCACAGATACACGATGGAATACTACTCAGTCATAAAAAGATGAAATACTGCCATTTGTAATAACATGGATAGACCTTGAGAATATTATGTTAGGCATAATTAAGTCAGACAGAAAAAGTCAAGTACTATAAGATTTCATCCCTATGTGGGATATAAAACTTAAAGCAACAAGTGAAAAAACTGGAAAAACAAACAAAAAGTCATAGACACAGACAACAGTATGGTGGTTATCAGAGGGAAGTGAGTGGGGAGGTAGTAAAGGGTAAAGGGGATCCAATATATAGTAATGGAAGATTTGACTTTGGGTAGTGTGCACACAATGCAATATACAGATGGTGTACTATGGAATTGTACACTGGAAACCTATATAATTTTATTAACTAACTAAAGGCCTGGTGCACAAAATTCATGCACCGGGTGGGGGGTGTCCCTCAGTCCAGTCTGCACCCTCTCCAAACTGGGACCCCTCAAGTGCAGTCAGACATCCCTCTCACAATCCAGGCCTGCTGGCTTGCAACTGCTCACCTGCGTGCCTGCCTGATTGCCCCTAACTGCTTCTGCCTGCCAGCCTGATCACCATCTAACCACTCCCCTGCCAGCCTGATTGACGCCTAACTGTTCCCCTGCTGCCCCTATTGCCCCTAACTGCCCTCCCCTATAGGCCTGGTCACCCCTAACTGCCCTCCCCTGACAGCCTGGCTGCCCCCAACTGCCCTCCTCTGCTGGCCCAGTAACCCTTAACCTCCCTCCCTGGCCAGCCTGGTCTCCCCTAACTGACCTCCACTGCAGGCCTGGTCACCCCCAACTCCCCTCCCCTGCAGGCCTAGGTGCCCCCCAACTGCCCTCCTCTGCAGGCCTGGTTGCCCCCCACTGCCCTCTCCTGCAGGCCTGATCACCTCCAACTGCCCTTGCTTACAGGCCTGGTCCCTCTCAACTGCCCTCCCCTGCTGGCCTGATTGCCCACAACTTCCCTTCCCTGACGGCCATCTTGTGGTGGCCATCTTGTGTCCACATGGGGATGGCCATTTTTGACCACATGGAAGCAGCCATCTTTTGTGTTGGAGTGGAGGTCAATTTGCATATTACTCTTTCATTAGATAGGATGTCATCCTAATAAATTTAATAAAAAGAAAAAAAATGACAAAACTGTCTTATTTCCTCCAAAACTTGAGTAGGAAATTATATTTTTCTTCTTTAAGTGTTAGCTCTTGGAACACAAAGATGCCACAACTCTTATATAGTTGTCCTAATGTAGATGCCATTATAACAGTTGGTTTAAGCCATAGTGGTGATTAAGCTATTAGCACAAGATTATCTTCTATGTGTGCCAGTGATATTTGTTCTTGTCTATGTTTAGAGTTATCATACATTTCCCTAGTCAATATTTTTAAAAATATTTATTAATTTTCATGACAATAGGAAAATATGAATAGGTCAACTAAGGTTTATTACTAGATTATCAGTGGACTTCTATTTTCACAATAACATAATAAGAAAAGGATCTTTAGAAAGATATATGCAGTTAAAAAGGCTATTTCTCAAACATAAAGATAATGATTGTTGCTGCCAATATGCCTAGAATAACTGCAGGATGTAAATAGATGGAGTGGTATGCTGCATAAACTCCCCATAAGTTTTTGTTATCTGTACAGCCTCATTAGATAAGAAATAAAGCAATGTGTTGTGTTCTGTATTCCACATTCACCTCTGTGGCAGATAAGATTTTCGTAAATGACAGTAACACAACAGTATCTTCCATCCAACATTCTCTTACTATATGACTTTGACCCTCCTTCCAAGAAGAGATAGGGTAAATTGTTTCTCTTGAATTTGGGCAGAAGCTAGTGACTACGCCAACTAGTAGAGCTGATGCCATGTGATTCCAAGGCAAGATCATAAAACGAATACATTTCCTGTCTAGATCTCTTTATTTTGAGACACTTATCCTTGAAATCCAACCACCATGCTGTGGAAAAACCACAAACTGCCTCTAAGAAGAGAACACATAAAGAAGTGCATATTAAAAAACCAAAAACTGAGGCCTCAAACTAACAACTAGATTCAGCTGTAAGACATGTGAGGGAGGTGTTTTAAGATGACTCTGGTTTTCAGTCTTCCAAGTTTTTCATGTGAGCCCTCAGACATCAGGAAGGAGAAATAAGACTTGCTATACCCTCTGTATAAATTCCTGACGACAGAATCTGTGAGCATAGTAAATGGTTGCTTCATGCAATAAAGCATTGAAGTAGTTTTTAATAGTGGTCTCTGACATATAGGCGCTTTCAATAGACAATTTTTTTTCCTATAGAAATTATACCAAAAGTAATTCACATCTCAAAGTAGTAACATGCAATCAATTAATCTTTCCAATTAATAGAAATATAGCTTATATTTGTCAAAATTCACCAAAATGGATAGTTAATATTTGTGCATTTCAGTGAATATAAATTTTACTTAAGAAAGCATTGTTAAAAAATTGAATTCTAGATATTAGCTTATTATAGTGGTATGGATTATCAATTCTGTAAATGCTTTGTTATACCCAAGGCTTATGCAAGTTGGCATTGAAGAAAATGATACTGAAGTTTCTCATCCTAAGAGTAAGAAATCACAAGCACAGACAGAAAGTTTTTAAAAGTACTCTGTATAGTGTTGTATTAGAATTAGAGGTATCAATATGAACACATCATATATATATAAATACATACATAAATGTCTATATACAGTATATATGCACACTGTCTTCTGAGAGGGCTTACAAGCAACAACCCACCAATATAACTAGTACCCACATCTTGGTTTTTAAATATCATTATTAACTGAAAGAAATCTGAGATTCTTGGAGAAATGGTTGTCTTAGGGCTAAATCAAGAAAAGTAAAAGAGAGCTTAAATTATTTTGTTATAGGGAAGTACTCAAAAACTTAGAAGTACATATAAACAAAGTTCAGAAGCTAAGTAAATGAGGTTCTGACTTAACCATATTTGAATAATTTTTATATCAACATAAATGTTAATATTAATGGATTATAACTTATTGAGTAAACTAAGAATCTTTTAGTCAATTCTGCTTTACAATAAATAAATAATATACACTGGAAAAATATTGTCTTTATAGTAAAACTAGAGGCCCATGCACCGGTTGGGTCTCTCGGCCTGGCCTGCACCCTCACGAAATCCAGATCCCTCAAGGGATGTCGGAGAGCCGGTTTCAGCCCGATCCTCGGGCCAGGCCGAGGGACTCCACCAGTGCACAAATCTGTACACCAGTCCTCTAGTATGCATATAAGATCTTTGGTTAATCTCTTCCTGCCCTCCCTCCTCCCCCTTTCCCTCTGAGATTCATCAGTCTGCTCCATGTTTCCATGCCTGTGCATTGAGCATCTACCCCCTGGTGGTCATTGTACATCATAGTTACCAGCTGGTGGGGTGGTCGGCTAGTCTCTAAGGCTTTTATCTATATCGAATAGATATACTAACTATTCGATATAGAAGTAATGTTTAAGTTAGCAAATTATCAATGGGTGCTGAAACTAGTGAATGAAAGTTTCATGAGAAACAGGATATTTACATAGTCTTAAAATATCTCTTAACAAATTACATATTATTACATGAAGAAAATAGTAACTGTAATATAGAAGGATCTGGAAGAGACCACCTTAACCAAATGGTCAGTTTACAATCACCAGTGGAAAAACCAACATTATATGGCTCTTGATAATATAGACTAACAAGGATCTAACATCACTTCTATTTTATTCTTGCAAAAAAATCAAAACCTCATACTAACCTTGAAAAAAAATCTTATGAGCTGAAATAACATGTCCTCTTCAAACATTTCAAAACAATAAGGTGAAAGATAGGCTGAGAAACTGTTCTAGATTAAATGAACTAAACAGAAATGAGAACTAAATGCTGAATTATGCTGGATCTGAAGAAAATAAAAAGATACAAAAGACATTACTAGGAAAAGTTATCAAATTTTAATATGGCTATGGATTAGAAAATATATCCATGCCAGAGTTTATGATTTTGACCATCATTCTTTGGTTTTTGCAATTCAATGATCTCAGAAAAAAAATACCCTAAGGTAGTGAAGTAGGTGGGCATAAAGAGATACAATGTATAGCTTACTATTAAATGGTTTAGAAAAAAATGTATATGTATATTTATAGTATAAAAAGTATACACATATAATATATACTCTGTACTATAAAAAGTATATACATGTAGTATATCTATACTAATAAGAGAGAAATATGGTAATTGACCATCACTCTGCAATGCCCACAGCCAATCAGGAGGGAATATGCAAACTAGTGGTACAAAGATGGTGGCAGCCACAGAGCCAGCCAGAGCAAGTGGGAGGTTGGGTCGCTCCCGGCAACAGAGGAAGCCAAGCTTCCCACCCGCCTGGGCCGGCCGCCGAAGGAGGGGCCTGTGTGCGGTGGCCACAGAGCAGACCAGAGCGAGTGGGAGGCTTGGGTCGCCTGAGCTGGCTGCCAAGGGAGGGGCCTACAAATGGCCCTCAGTCCCTCACCCAGGCTGGCCATGCCACTATCAGGGTGAGGGTCCCCACTGGGGGGTGTGGCCAACCTGCAAAAAGCCATCAGCCCCTCACCCAGGCTGGCCAGGCACCCCAATGGGGACCCCCACCCTGAAGGGGGTATGGTCAACCTGAAAACAGCCCTCAGCCGCTCATCCATGGGAGCGTGGCTGGCCTGCAAATGGCCCCAGCCCCTCACCCAGGCTGGCACTATCCCCAGTGGGGACTCCCACCCCAATGGGGACATGGCAGGCCTGCAAACCACCACAGGACCCTCACCCAGGCAATCCCGCCCCCCAAGGAACCCCCACCTGATCCGGGACAACCTTCAGGGCAAAGCAGACAGCCCCCACCCATGCAACAGGACTCTATCTATACTAATAAAAGGGTAATATGCTAATTAGACTGGGACACATTCCAGGAGACTTTCTGGACATTCTTCTGGGCAAAGCCATGGTGGTGGGGTTGAGGTAGAGGTGATTAGGGGCCAAGAGGGGAGGGCAGTTATGCGTGATCAGGCCAGGATGGAATGGCAGTTGTGGGTGATCAGGCCAGTGGGGGGGGGCCACTTGGGGGCGAGCAGGATGTCAGTGGGGGGCAGTTGTGGGCGAGCAGGCCAGCAGGGGGGGGCAGTTGGGGGAGAGCAGGCTGATGGGGGGGAGCAGTTGGGGGCGAGCAGGCCAGCAGGCAGAGTGGTTAGGGGCAATCAGGCAGGCAGGCAGGTGAGCGGTTAGGAGCCAGCAGTACCAGATTGCAAGAGAATGTCCGACTGCCTGTTTAGGCCTGATCCCACAGATCGGGCAGTTGGACATCCCCCAAGAGGTTCCAGATTGGAGAGGGTGCAGGCCGGGCTGAGGGGCACCCCGCTTCCCCCTGTGCATGAATTTCATGCACTGGGCCACTAGTCCTATCTAATAAAGAGGGAATATGCTAATTGACCTCACACCAAAGATGGTGGCACCCACAGCCAATAAGGAGGGAATATGCTAATTGACTGCCCCTCCCTCAAAGAGGGCAGCACCCACAGCCACAAGATGGCAGCGCCCAGTCCCCTCAGTCCCACCAGGGTGGCACGCACATGGCAAAGCCTGGGCTCGCCACTAGGCAGGCCTGGCTGCTCTGTGCACCTGCCTCCAGAGTCCCCCAGTCCCCTCAGCCCCCCAGGCGCTGAGGGCCGGCCCGAGGTGCAGGTAACCAGGGCCGGCCAAGGCTTGCGCTCCTGACAGTGGCAGCAACAGAGGTGTGATGGGTTGTCGCCTTCCCCTGATCACCGGGTCACCTCCTGTCCCTGAGGGCTCCCAGACTGTGAGAGGGGGCAGGCTGGGCTAAGGGACACCCCCCCCCCTCCAGTGCATGAATTTTCATGCACCGGGCCTCTAGTATAGTATATAAAGTATATATATGTACATATGTATGAGAGAGGGGAAAAGATAATGATATGATAAATCACATAAAATATAAGCAATTATGACTCTAGATAAAGGGCATATGGAGTACTTTTAATATTTTAGGAACATTTAAGTTTAAATTAAAAAAAATATTACATAAACAGGATTGCACTTAATCAACCACTCTCAAAATATAATATGACTAGTATGTTTGCCTTATAAATGCAGTCATGATGGACTATACCAAAATTACCAATTCAGTTCTTCATCTGTGAGTAGTTTACTTACAAATGACTGAAAGCTATTGAACACTGTGAACACTGCATCCATTTGAAGCTAGGGTTCAAGGTCTGGAGAAGGGGCTGATGCACAAATGGATATACTAGACAAGAAATATAAATTTAGAAGGCATGGGGAGCTAGGTGGAGACCTTACTCTCTAACGGAGATGCTCCCTGAATCTCCGGACCCATCACCTTTTTATTACTAGATTACACATTTGTCCTTTAGCAAAGCAAACAGGCATACCAATAGTAAGGTTTGGTAAACAATAAAAGGATTATCAGGTTAGGGGATTGCCTTCAGCCATTCAAACAGCAGCAGGGTAATATAATGCTGATTTTCAGCCCTTGCTGAATATCAAAGTCCATTAGCCTTCTAGCAGACGTCTTGCATAATTATGCTAACTACTTTTTGGTCTTAGCCTCCAGCATTTCCCCCTTTTTGTTTTCTTAATAAATTTAGAAAGGTGTATGCCATTTGCAGAGCTTAAGTCCTTTTAAGACCTTTAGATTCAATGAAAAGGATTGAGTTCTTTCATGTCCTTTTAAATTGTTGTCAGGCATCTAAGGAACTAGTTTGCAGTAGGCTCCTTTCTGGACCATCAGTTCTTTGAGTCCCCTTCCCAATCACTGTCCCTAGTGACATGACAGCAATGATATTCGAGTCCTGGATGGTGGAAAAATGGTGGGCAATGGCAATGCAGGTCCGACCTTCTTTGACTTTGTCCAGGACAACCTGTGCCAATGCACAAATGCACAGCTGATGCACGGCAAGGCATCTTTACCATCCCCCATCTCTGGACTGTTTCTCCTCTGTCTTGTCAGCGAGTTGCTTGGGGCTACTGCTATCTGTCGTTGGAGTAGTCAATCGTCTGCAGCCACAGGTACAGGATGAACAGTTCCTCTCTCAGATCCATTGTTGAAGTTTTCACACAGGCTTGGAGGAGTTTTCTGGAAATATACAAGCATATCCTTGACCAAAGGTTAATAAAGGAACCCTTCCATATACCAGACTCGGGATCTTTCCATTTAACCAGACCATTTTCCTTTGGCTTATTCTGCCACCAGTATAATTCATTGGGTGTCTTGCCATCAGCATTACAAGGAAAAAAAATTAAAGTGAAAAATATTAAGGTAATTAAGGCTTGATGTAATTTACTTACAAGGAGATTCCTCCACTATTCCCCCCTTTTTTGTTTTCTTAATGAGCCTTTTTCTTTCTTTCAAACAGAGCAACAAACTTGGTTGCTTTTTTAGAAATACCAATAGGAGAGAGGTATGCTGGCCAATACTGCAATGCATAAATATCAAGTAAAAGTAACTCTCTTTTTACTTATGGTGTCTTATTAATGGTGAGATTTAATGCTTGAATTATAACTTTTAGTTTACTTTGTAAATAGTAGTGGAAGAGATTTTAAAATTTCTTCTTTTTATTAAGCTTAAAATTTACTTTTAGGAGAAACCAAGATGGCGGCATAGGTGAGCACCTAAACTGCTGCCTCACACAACAATTTCAAAACTACAACTAAAAGACAGAACGAACACCATCCAGAACCACAGGAAAGCTGGCTGAGTGAAAATTCTACAACTAGAAGGAAAGAGAAAAGCTCTCAGAGAATTGGAGGTATGGCAAAGGGTCTTTGTGCACGCAGAGAGGAAGGGCGGCTGAGAGCCTGGCTGACTTTCTCTGGCGGAAGGGGGAAGGAAGCCCCTGACCACACTGAACCCCAGTTCTGACTGCACTGAACCCCAGTTCCGGGCGAGCCTCTGGGGACCCACGCTCTTACGGGGGGAGTCTGGACTCTCGGGCGGAGGCTCAGGAGCCGGGGAAGGCGGAGGACTGAAGGAGCGCATGTGCCAGTGCGCACAAAGGCAGCGGAGGTTGCCACAGGCTTTCCCTAGTGGAAGGGAGTCAGAGGCTCCTGACTGCACTGAGCCCCAGTTCTGACTGCACTGAACCCCAGTTCCAGGCGAGCCCCTGGGACCCACGCTCTTGTGGGGGAAGTCTGGACTCTCGGGTGGAGACTCGGGAGCTGGGGAAGGCAGAGGTCTACGAGTGCGCGCAAGGGCAAGGCTGACGGGAAGCCAAGACTGTCTGCTCCGCCCTGAGACTCCACCCCATCCAAGCTGAGCACAGAGGCTATTGCAATTTGGCAAGTCTAATCCTATAAGGCTGTCTCCAGCACCGAACTTCTCCCAGCATAGACACAGCTGATCCTTACAGCCAGCTGGCCTGGAGGTCAATTCCTCCCAGTGATACCAACAACAATCAAGACTTCATTACAACAAGGCTGTACACACAGTCCACAAAGGGGTGCACCAAGAGTGTCCACCTCAGGTTAACTGGAGAGGCTGACCCACTGGGCCATATAGGAAACCTAGCACACAAATTTACCCTACCAACTCAGGGAAGCAGTGAAAATGCGGCATCAAAGAAACAGATCACAAATGAAAGAAATGGAGGAAAACAAATGACTGGATATAGAATTCAAAACCATGGTTATAAGGCTTTTCAAGAATATCCTAGAAAAGGCCGATAAATATAACAAGACCCTCGAAGATATGAAAAAGGACCAACTAGAAATTAAATATACACTGACTGAAATAAAAAATATTATACAGAGACCCAAAAACAGACTAGAGGAACACAAGAATCAAGTCAAAGAATTAAAATACAAAGAAGCAAAAAACACTCAACCGAAAAAGCAAAAAGCAAAAAAAAAAAAAATCCAAAAAGTTGAAGATAGTGTAAGAAGACTCTGGGACAACTTCAAGCATACCAACATCAGAATTATGGGGGTGCCAGAAGAAGAGAGAGAGCAAGATACTGAAAACCTATTTGAAGAAATAATGACTGAAAACTTCCCTCACCTGGTGAAAGAAATAGACTTACAAGTCCAGGAAGCGCACAGAACCCCAAACAAAAGGAATCCAAAGAGGACCACACCAAGACACATCATAATTAAAATGCCAAGAGCAAAAGACAAAGAGAGAATCTTAAAAGCAGCAAGAGAAAAACAGTTAATTACCTACAAGGGAGCACCCATACGACTGTCAGCTGACTTCTCAACAGAAACTATGCAGGCCAGACGGGAGTGGCAAGAAATTTTCAATGTGATGAATAGCAAGAACCTACAACCAAGATTACTCTACCCAGCAAAGCTATCATTCAGAATTGAAGGGCAGATAAAGAGCTTCACAGATAAGAAAAAGCTAAAGGAGTTCATCACCACCAAACCAGTATTATATGAAATGCTGAAAGGTATTCTTAAAGAAGAGGAAGAAGAAAAAAGTAAAGATAAAAATTATGAACAACAAATACATATCTATCAACAAGTGAACCTAAAAATCAAGTGAATTAAAAACCTGAGGAACAGAATAATCTGGTGAATATAATAGAATCAGGGGCATAGAAAGGGAGTGGACTGATAATTCTCAGGGGGAAAGGGGTATGGGGGGTTCAGGAAGAGACTGGACAAAAATCATACACCTATGGATGAGGACAGTGAGGGGGGGAGGTAAGGGCAGAAGGTGGGGTGGGAACCGGGTGGAGGGGAGCTATGGGGGGAAAAAGGAGAAACAATTGTAATAATCTGAATAAAGATTTATTTAAAAAATAAATAAATAAATAAATAAATTTACTTTTAAATAGCATTCTTTTTGGCTAGTGCTCATTTGCATATGCATGCAAATTTTACTTTGGACTTTGTTAGAACCAATTTGCTCATAAAATATTGGCTTCTCATATAAATGAGTTTATATGAGACCTTGATTATGTTGTAAAAAACTAATTTATTAAGTAATTAAAGTAGGCATCTTTATTGAAAAAGTAAGTGAACTTATACATTTGACCTATGAAGTACAAAAGCCGCCCCACCCTCCAGCCTAGCTAAAAAGCAGGATGTCTGAGGCTTCTTATCTTAAAATTCCATTGCTGAATAATCCGGTTCTGCTTGAGAAGTATTCAGCAACGTTGTCCTGCCAAACTTAGAGTTTGAAACCTTTATAACATTTAAAATATATGTATATAAATAGAATACAGTTATTAACTTTTATTTGATAAAGTTTTCCACATGATTTCAAGTATATTAAATCAGCCTAATTTAGTTCAAGAATATTTCTTTTAAGAAGAGAGAATAAATCCTTGATTCATTCCAGGGCTCTTGAAATGTCCCAAAGCTATTTCTTGGTTAAAATCTTGAATTTTAACTTGAAGACTATCAAATATATAGTCTTTTTGGGTTCAAAAATTATCTAATATACTTTTTTGTAATTATTCTAAAAGATATTAATTAAATTTAAATTGGTTTTTATATTAAAAATTTGGTTTGGACCATAGAATTAATTCTCCTTTTTAAATTATGCCAATAAAATATTATATCCTAGGTTGAAATTTTACCACACATAGGACACATAAGGACTACAATATATTTTGAACTACTAATTTCTCCAGAGAAAATGCAAGAGTTATTTTTCTTAAAAATGAATTTCTATACTTTATGCATTTTTTTTTAATCACCACCATATAATTTCTCCCAACTTAATTTGAACTTTCAACTCTTTGAAGCCTCAAATTTCAGGTGGCAAGTTAAATACTTAGTATTTCTCAGATTAGTAATACCTTCACATTTTAAAAGATATATTTCAAAAATACAAGACATATTTAATTAGTAGATTCAATTCTGTCCTCTAGGTTTTCTATGTGAGGCAAACTCAGATTAATATTTCAGTATTTTGTCATTTTAAAATACCTAGATATTTAATATTTTTTATTATTTAATTCAGCAAACTCCAAAGTTTTGAGTTACCAAAGACTTTGGAAAAGTATGTTTAGAAGGGAAGGAGGGAAGCAGGCCTCCCCATCACTCCGCTTGAATTTAAAACTGCCACATTCTTCCTTAGAGATAACATCTAAGGTTGCTGCTGTGGTTTCTCTGAGACTGGCCCTTTCCTCCAACAGAGAGCATAGCCAATATCCTCTTGAGTGACTGGACCACCTCTATGAATATAACCTATAATTATCACTGAAAAGGTCCACTGCAAATCCTTCATTTTAGTTACATTTATTTATTTATGTTTTAGCATTTTTGAGATTTTAAAGCCAATTATTATTATCCAAGGCATTTTCTTTGGCAAATTCTGTAACAGAGATAACTTACTGACTTTCAGTTGCTTTAATGTTAACCTTGGAATGCAGTCTATTATCATTCAAGAACAATAATTAGTGTTTATTATGGAAACACTAATCTTGCTGCCTAAACCCAGCCTGTATATTTTTCTTGTGCCATTTTTGCCATCTTTTAAAGAAAAACAATCTTGGATTTATTCTATAGCATCTGTAAAGAGATGGGGCTCAGTCAAGAGGCCACCCAAAATCCGGTGGAGTGCGCCTTCTCTTAAGCTAGCACTTTTCTTTCATAGGTACAGAAATCCCAGACGTATCTCTTTAAATTGTGAGAAATGTCTTATCCATCCAAATTTCAAATGACGAACTGGGAAATACAAACATGGAGAAAATGAGACTTTTAATAGCACTCTCAAGAGTGGGTGTCCATTTTACAGGATCACCAAAAGTCCTAGTAATTAATTGGCTGGGGCCTTTTTTTTTTTTTTTTTTTTTTTAACTCTACATCCCTTTGTCTCCTAGGAAATGTGCCATCGGACATGTGTCTCCCCACCCCCACATCCTGTTTTCTCTGGGGAAATTCAGTAAGTGGCCTGGCCATGTAGGTTTCTTTCCTTATTAAATTAAGTTAAAGGCATGCTTAATAGACTAACAATAAATAGCAAAGACAGATAAAACAACCATCAACAGACAAGAACCCATAACATATAGACAAGACTTAATAAATCAGAGTTCTTTTCATGAATTTTTTCAGATGTTTTACATTTGCCTGAGACTTACAGCCAGAATGCAGCCTAGATATTAGTTCGTTGTTTTGTTTTTTTTTAATTTCTTTATTGATAAAGGTATTACATATGTGTCCTTATTCCCCCATTACCCCCCACCTCCCACTCATGCCCCCACCCCCCTGTTGTCTGTGTCCATTGATTAGGCTTACATGCATGTATATAAGTCCTTTGGTTGATCTCTCCCCCTTACCCCCACCCTCCCCTACATTCCCTGAGGTTTGACTTTCTGATTGATGTTTCTCTGTCTCTGGATCTATTTTTGTTCATCAGTTTATGTTGTTCATTATATTCCACGAATGAGTGAGATCATGTGATATTTATCTTTCTCTGCCTGGCTTATTTCAGTTAGCATAATGCTCTCCATCTCCATCCATGTTGTTGCAAATGGTAAGAAATCCTTTTTTACCACGGAGTAGTATTCCATTGTGTAGATGCACCACAGTTGTTTAATCCACTCATCTGCTGATGGGCACTTAGGCTGTTTCCAAATCTTAGCTATGGTGAATTGTGCTGCTATGATCACAGGGGTGCATATATCCTTTCTGATTGGTGTTTCTAGTTTCTTGGGATATATTCCTAGAAGTGGGATCACTGGGTCAAATGGGAGATCCATTTTTAGTTTTTTTGAGGAAACTCCATACTGTTCTCCACAGTGGCTGCACCAGTCTGCATTCCCACCAGCAGTGCACGAGGGTTCCTTTTTCTCTGCATCCTCACCAGCACTTGTCATTTGTTGACTTGTTGATAATAGCCATTCTGACAGGTGTGAGATGGTACCCCATTGTTGTTTTGATTTGCATCTCTCTGATGATTAGTGACTTTGAGCAGGTTTTCATAAGTCTCTTGGCCTTCCTTCTGTCTTCTTTTGAAAAGTGTCTATTTAGATCAGTTGCCCATTTTTTGATTGGGTTGTTTATCTTCTTTTTGTTAAGCTGTATGAGTTCCCTGTAAATGTTGGAGATTAAACCCTTATCATTGATATTATTGGCAAATATATTCTCCCATGCAGTGGGCTTTCTTGTTGTTTTATTGATGGTTTCCTTTGCTGTGCAAAAGCTTTTTATTTTGATGTAGTCCCATTTGTTTATTTTCTCTTTAGTTACCATTGCCCTAGGAGCAGTATCAGTGAAGAAATTGCTTTGGCATATGTCAGAGATTTTTCTGCCTATGGATTCCTCTAGTATTTTTATGGTTTCCTGTCGTATGTTTAAGTCCTTTATCCATTTTGAGTTTATTTTTGTGTATGGTGTAAGGTGATGGTCTAGTTTCATTTTTTTGCATGTGTCTGTCCAATTTTCCCAACACCATTTGTTGAAGAGACTGTCTTGACTCCATTGTATGTTCATGCCTCCTTTGTCAAATATTAATTGAGCATAGTGATTTGGGTCGATTTCTGGGTCCTCTATTCTATTCCATTGATCTATATGTCTGTTCTTGTGCCAGTACCAGGCTGTTTTGAGGACAGTGGCTTTTTAATACAGCTTGATATCTGGTATTGAGATCCTACCTACTTTGTTCTTCTTTCTCAGGATTGCTGTAGCTATTCGGGGTCTTTTTTTATTCCAGATGAATTTTTGGAAAGTTCGTTCTAGGTCTGTGAAATATGCTATTGGTATTTTAATGGGGATTGCATTGAATTTATAGATTACTTTGGGTAGTATGGACATTTTAATGATGTTGATTCTACCAATCCATGAACATGGTATGTTCTTCCATCTGTTTATGTCTTCCTCTATCTCTTTTTTCAGTGTCCTGTAGTTTTCCACATATAGGTCTTTTACCTCCTTAGTTAAGTTTATTCCTAGGTATCTTAATTTTTTTGGTGTGATGGTAAATGGGATTGCTTTTTTAGTCTCTCTTTCTGTAAGTTCATTATTGGTGTGTAGAAATGCCATAGATTTCTTCGCATTAATTTTGTATCCTGCTACATTGCTGAATTTATTTATTAAGTTTAATAATTTTTTGATGGAGTCTTTAGGGTTTTCTATGTACAGTATCATGTCATCTGCAAATAAGGACAGTTTTACTTATTCTTTTCCAATTTGGATGCTTTTTATTTATTCTTCTTGTCTGATTGCAATGGCTAGTACTTCCAGCACTATGTTGAACAGGAGTGTTGAGAGTGGGCATCCCTATCTTGTTCCTGTTCTTAGGGGAAATAGTTTTAGTTTTTGCCCATTGAATATGATGTTGGCTGTGGGTTTGTCATAAATGGATTTTATTATGTTGAGGTATGATCCTTCTATTCCCACCTTGCTGAGAGTTTTTATCAAGAAATGGTGTTGGATTTTGTCAAATGCTTTTTCTGCATCAATTGATATATCTATGTGATTTTTATCTCTCAATTTCTTTATGTGATGTATCATATTTATTGATTTGCAAATATTGTACCATCCTTGCATTCCTGGGATAAATCCTACCTGGTCATGGAGTATGATCTTTCTGATGTAGTGCTGGATTCGATTTGCTAGAATTTTGTTGAGGATTTTGGCATCTATATTCATGAGGGATATTGGCCTGTAATTCTCTTTCATTGTGTTATCTTTATCTGGTTTTGGTATTAGGGTGATGCTGGCTTCATCGAAGGAGCTTGGAAGTGTTCCTTCCTCTTGAATTTTTTGGAATAGTCTGAGGAGGATAGGTTTTAGTTCTTCCTTGAATGTTTGGTAAAACTCCCCTGTGAAGCCATCTGGCCCTGGGTTTTTGTTTGCCGGAAGCTTTTTGATGACTGCTTCAATTTCTTCCATAGTTATCAGCCTATTGAGATTTTTAGAATCTTCCTGAATGAGTTTTGGAAGGTTGTATTTTTCTAGGAATGTGTCCATTTCCTCCAGGTTGTGTAGTTTGTTAGAATAGAGTTGTTCATAGTATTTTTTAACAATCCTTTGTATTTCAGTGGGATCTGTTGTTATTTCACCTCTTTCATTTCTGATTTTGTTTATTTGGGTCCTCTCTCTTTGCTTCTTGGTGAGCCTGGCTAGAGGTTCATCAATCTTGCTTATCCTTTCAAAGAACCAGCTCTTGGTTTTGTTGATCTTTTGTATTGTTGTTTTGGTCTCTATGTCATTCATTTCTGCCCTGATCTTTATTATGTCCTTCCTTCTGCTCACTGTGGGCTTTTCTTGTTGCTCTCTTTTTAATTCTTTGAGTTATTGAGTTAGATGATTTATTACCATTTTTTTCTTGTTTTTTGAGGTAGGCCTGTAGAGCTATAAACTTTCCTCTCAGGACTGCTTTCATTGTGTCCCATAGTATTTGCATTGTTGTGTTTTTATTGTCATTAGTCTCCAGGATGTTTTTAATTTCTTCTTTGATCTCATTGATAACCCAATCATTGTTTAATAGCATGCTATTCAGCTTCCAAGTGTTTGAATTTTTTGGAATGTTTTTATTGTAATTTATTTCTAATATTATGCCATTGTGGTCTGAAAAAATGCTTGATATGATTTCAATCTTTTTGAATTTGGGGAGACTTTGTTTGTGACCCAATATGTGGTCTATTTTTGAAAAAGTCCCATGTGCACTTGAGAAGAACATATATTCCGTGGCTTTGGGGTGAAATGCTCTGAAGATGTCAATTAGGTCCATCTGATCTAGTGAGTCATTTAGTATTGCTATTTCTTTGCTGATTTTTTTGTCTAGAGGATGTATCTAGTGATGTCAGTAGTGTATTAAAGTTCCCTACTATGATTGTATTGCTGTAGATCTCTTCCTTGATATATTCCAGGAGATTTTTATGTATTTGGGTGCTTCTGCATTGGGTGCATATATGTTTATCAGGGTTATATCCTCTTGTTGTATTGATCCTTTTATTATTATGAAGTGGCCTTCCTTATCTCTTGTTATGGCCTTTACTTTGAGGTCCTTTTTGTGAGAAATAAGTACTGCTACCCCAGCTTTTCTTTCATTTCCATTTGCCTAAAAGATGTTTTTCCATCCCTTCACTTTCAGTCTGTATGAGTCCCCTTTTCTGAGGTGGGTCTCTTGTAGACAGCATATATATGGGTCATTTTTTTTATCCATTCAGCCACTCAATGTCTTTTGATTGGAGCATTTAGTCCGTTTATGTTTAAAGTTATTATTGAAAGGAACTTATTTGTAGCCATTTTTATTTTTTGTGTCTGTGTTCCTTCTTACCTTTTTATTTCTTCTTTTTACACCAGTCCCTTCAGCATTTCTTGCATTGCTGGCTTTGTAGTGATACACTCCCTTAGCATTTTTTTTTTTTTTTTTGTCTGTGAAGCTCCTTATTTCCCTTTCAATTTTGAATGATAGCCTTTCTGGATAGAGTATTCTTGGATTCAGTCCCTTGGTTTGCATCACTTTGTAAATTTCCTTCCATTCTTTTCTGGCCTGATGTGTTTCTGTTGAGAAATCATTTGATAATCTAATGTGAGCTGCCTTGTATGTAACCTTCTGCCTCTCTTTTGCAGCCTTTAAGATTCTCTCTTTGCCCTTAATATTTTCCATTGTAATTATGATGTGTCTTGGTGTGGTTCTTTTCAGGTTCATCCTGTTTGGGACTCTCTGTGCTTGTGTGACTTTTTTCTTTGCCACATCAGGGAACTTTTCTGACATTATTCTTCAAATAGTTCTTCTAACCCTTGTTCCTCTTCCTGTTGTTCTGGCACCCCTATTATTCATATATTGTTCCATTTCATGTTGTCCCATAGCTCCCTTAGGCTCTTCTCCTGTCTTTTATTTTTTTTTTCTCCAGTTGCAATTCAGTTTGGCTGTGTTTTCCTTCCCTGTCTTCTAGTTCGCTAATTCGGTCCTCCACTTCTCCTAGTCTACTGTTGAAACTTTCCATGGTGTTTTTTATTGCAGCTATATCCCTCTTCATTTCTTCTTGATTCTTACATAAGGTGTTGATTTTTTCTTCTATCTGGTTTATGAACTCTAAGACCCCCTCTGACAAATTGCATGCCTCTGTTTCACTTAGCTGCTTTTCTGGTGATTCCTCCTTTTCTTTCCTTTGGGGGTATCTTTGTCTACCCATTTTTGGTCTCACCAACTGATCTAGATGTCGAGCTGTGCAGGGGCTGCTCCTTGGGTGGCAGTGCCTTCTCTGGCTGCGGTTGTTACTCGGGCAGTTACGGTAGCAGCTGCTTCTCAGTTGGCACCGGCTCCTCTGGTGGGTGCTGTTCGCAGCAATGGTGCCTCCTCCGGCTGGTGGGGGAGGCTGCTCGTATAGCTGTTGTTCCTTGGACGAGGGTGGGCTGATTATGAGGTTCTTGCTCCTCAGATGGGGATGGGTTGCTCGTGTCCGCTGCCCTTTGGACGAGGGCCAGCTGCTCACGTGGCTGCTGCTCCTCGGACAGGGGCGGACTGCTCGTGTGGCTGCTGTTCTTTAGATGGAGGCTGGCTGCGTGTTGCTGCTGTTCCTCAGATGGGACGGGCTTCTCATGATCACGTCGTTCCTTGGTCAGGGTAGGTTGCTTGTGGAGCTGCTGCTCCTTGTACGGGTGTGGGTTGCTTGTGCAGCTGCTTCTCCTCGGATGGGGGGCAGTCTGTTCATGTGGCTGCTGCTCCTCGCGTGGGAGTGAGCTGCTTGTGCTGTTGATGCTCCTCAGGCAAAGACAGGCTGCTCACCCGGTTCCTTCTCGTTGGATAGGTGCAGGCTACGTGTGGGTTCTGCTCCTCGACCAGTGCGGACTGCACAGGGCTGCTGCTCCTTGGACGTGGGCAGTCTGCTTATGTGGCTGCTGCTCCTCAGATGGGGAGAGGCTGCTCGTGTGGCTGCTGCTCCTCAGAAGGGGGTGGGCTTCTCACACAGGTGCTGCTCCTCGGATGGGGGCAGGCAGCTCACACAACTGCTGCTCCTTGGATGGGGGCAGGCGGTTCGTGCGGCTGCTGCTCCTTGGAAAGGGACGGTCTACTCACATAGCTGCTGCTCCTCAGAAGGGGGTGGGCTGCTTGCACAGCTGCTGCTCCTTGGAAGGTGGCTGGCTGCTTGTGCGGCACAGCTGCTGTTCTTTGGAGAGGTGCAGGGTGTGGGCTGCGTGCAGCTGCTGCTCCTCAGAGGGGGACCAGCTGTGTGTGGCTGCTGCTCCTCAGTAGCGGGTGGGCTGCTCAAGTGGCTGCTGCTCCTCGGATGGAGTGAGCTGCTCATGGGGTTGCTGCTCCTCAGACGGGGAACTGGCTGCTCAAACAGCTGCTGCTCCTTGGACAGGGGCAGGCCATGTGAAGCTGCTGCTCTTAGGCCTGTGGCGGGTTGCTCGCGGGGCTGCTGCTCCTTGGACAGGAGCGGGTTGCTCACGTGTCTGCTGTTCACGTGGTTGCAGTGCCCTGGGCAGCTGCATCTCCTTTGCCAATTCGGGCTGAATTCCACTCTTTTCAGTTGCTTACTCTATTTGCTCCGGGACAAGGCTCAGGACATGTCCGTCTATTCCGCCGCCATTTTGTCTCTTAGTTTGTTGTTTACAGGTCTTATTCTATTCTGCTCTTCATAGCATTGACTGGCATCTAAAGTCATTTTAGCTAAAATCTGCCTGTCTCAAGGTGTCATGTTAATTTTCAGACAAAGCATTAAAGAGTCCTTTTGGAAATTACGGATAGCCCCATTTTCTCTAGCTGTTGAGCCTTTCCACACTAGAGGCGGAGGATCCGGGGCCTTAGGTATTACAGGCTTTTGATCCCAATATGAATTAGGCATAATGCAGTTTGAACAAGAGCCCACATAGTTAAAGATGACAAGGGCATTTGTTTTCCTTGAGCCCGATTTAAGAGAGTACCTTTTGACATTTTAATTTCTTTATCCTTGAGCATACAAGCTAAAAATTTACAATGATGTTTTCTCCTTTTACTCAAATTCTTTCCCATTATACCCTGGCTTGAAATAAAAGACATTCCCACCTACTTATGGCTTGTGACTTCTGAAGCTGGTACAGGCTTTGTGTGCAGGGAATCTCCCCACCTTTCCAGTGATCCCACCATTCCAGTGAATTTTCTTTTTTTTGCTCTGGTGAATCTTCTTCTCCATGTCCCTTTTTGAGGTGCCAGATGTGAACACCACATCCATTTGCGGCTAGGGTTCAATATTGGTAGAAAGGGTTGATGCACAAATGGATACACTAGACAAAAAATATAAATTTAGAAGGCATGGGGAGCCAGGTGGATAATTTCCCTCTAGCAGAAAAGCTCCCTGAATCTCTGGACCCATCAGATTTTTATTTGCTAGAATACACATTTGCCCTTTAGCAAAGCAAACAGGCATATCAATGGTAAGGTTTGGTAAACAATAAAAGGATTATCAGGTTAGGGGATGGCCTTCAGCCATTCAGCTAGCAGCAGGTTAATATAATGCTGATTTTCAGCCCTTGCTGAATATCAAATCCATTAGCCTTCTAGCAGACTTCTTGCATAATTATGCTAACTACTTGTTGGCCTTAGCCTCCAGCAGAACACCTTAATAACTGACTCATTTACAGTTTCTAGAATTTCCTGTTCAGATAAAAATATTAGAATATTAGAGTTAGTTGAGTTTTAATATTTGCTATTTCATTAAGATGCTTGGATGTTATACAACATGTGGGAAAAATTTTACCTGTCCTCAAATGTTCTCATAACTTTAGGAAATGATGCTTTATTTTCTAATTATCTATAGTATAATATTATATTTATTGGAGTTTTTACTTGTTATTATTTCTCTTTTTAATGTGAAACTATTGTTTGATTAAGTTCACCCTTATTAATTAATCCTTTTTTGAGTTTTTTTGGGGTAATTTTAAGAGCACATAGTAATAATGGCATGTAGCAACAATATTTAATTACAAATTTCTTTACTAAGATTTTCAGGTACTAGACATTTGCATTTCAAATCAAATATAATTCATTTACATATTATTGCAAAAGTGATGTAGCTATCTCAGAAAGCAGAAAGGAATATATGTGATCATTCCTTTATTTCTTTATACCCCTTTAATATTACAATCAGGTCTTCTAAATATTAGAAATCACACCTAAATGTGCTGTGTTTCAACAAAAGCTTTTACATAAATGTTCATAGTGGCATTGTTCATAATAGCTAAAATGTGGAAACAACCTAAATGTCCATCAACTGATGGTTGGATAAACAACTGTGCTATAGCTATACAATCCTATCTAATAAAAGAGTGATATGCAAATTGACAGTCACTCCAACACACAAGATGGCCGACCCATATGGTCAAAGATGGCCTCCCCCATGTGGACACAAGATGGTTGCCACAAGATGGCCAGCACAGAGGGCAGTTGTGGGCGATCAGGCCAGCAGGGGAGGGCAGTTAGGGGTGACCGGGACGGCAGAGGAGAGCAGTTGTGGGTGATCAGGCCTGCAGGGGAGGGCAGTTGGGAAGGACCAGGCCTGCAAGGGAGGACAGTTGGGGGGGATCCAGGCCTGCAGAGAAGGACAGTTGCGGGGGGACCCAATCCTTCAGGAGAGGGCAGTTGGGCAGGACCAGGTCTGCAAGGGAGTGCAGTTGTGGGTGATCAGGCCAGCAGGGGAGGGCAGTTGGGAGGGAATAGGCCTGCAATGGAGGGCAGTTGGGGGCAACCAGGCCTATAGGTGAGGACAGTTGGGGGGGACCCAGGCCTGCAGGGGAGGGAAGTTGGGGGGGGGGGGGGGAGACCAGGCCTGCAAGAGAGGAAAGTTGGGGGCAATCAGACCTGCAGGGGAGGACAGTTGGGGAGAATCAGGCCTGCAGGGGAGGGCAGTTGGGGGGACCAAGCCTGCAGGGGTGGGCAGTTAAGTGTGATCAGGCCAGAATGGGAGGGCAGTTAGGGGCAATCAGGCTGGCAGGGGAGCAGTTAGGCATCGATCAGGCTGGCAGGGGAGTGGTTAGGAGGTGATCCATCTGGCAGGTAGAAGCGGTTGGGGCAATCAGGCAGGCAAGCAGGTGAGCAGTTGGGAGCCAGCAATCCTGGATTGTGAGAGGGACATCATTTGAGGGGTCCCAGATTGGAAAGGGTGCAGGCTGGGCTGAGGGACACCCCTCCCCCTTGCACGAATTTCGTGGACTGGGCCTCTAGTCTATATATATAAAAACCTAAGCAAATGAACGACTGAATGACTGGAACGACCAGAATGACCAGTCGCTATGATGCACACTGACCACCAGGTGGCAGACGCACAACACAGGAGCCACCCCCTGGTGCTCAGTGCATTCCCACAGCAGGAGCACTGCTCAGCTAACAGACCCGTCTTGGCAGCCCACTAGCCTGGCAGCATCCACTAGCTCAGTAGTTCTGCAGGTCCAATCTCTGGAGAATGGGCCAGGTACCGACGGACCAGTGCCACCAGCATGTTCCTGACAGTGCCGCCAGCCTCCTGTAAGTCAGCCTCACGTACCACAGCCACTTGCCCTCCCTTGATGCTCTGCAAGGAAGAAAGGATATAAAAGTGGCCACCAGGTGGCTCCCGACAACCAGCACAAATATCAGCAGGATGGATCCAGCTCCTGGGCCAGCAAGGGAGTCCCACCACCCGCCGCCTGATCATATCCCGGCCCCCACCCCCCTTGGGACCCCATCTGTGCACGAATTCGTGCACCAGGCCTTTAGTTCATCTATAAAAAGGAATGAAGTATTGATATATTCAACAATATGAATGAATCTTGAAAACATTAAGCTAAGTTAAAGAAGCCAGACAAAAAAGGCCATGTATATTATATAATTCAATTTATATGAAATATGAGGCCTGGTGCACAAATATTTGTGCACTGAGGGTGGTATCCCTCAGCCCGGCCAGCTCCCTTTCACAGTCCAGGAACCCTCAGGGGATGTCCTACTGACATCCTGGCGGAGTGGGCCTAAGCTGCCATATAGCCTCCCTCTGTGGGAGGTGACCAGGCCGATCAGGGGAAGGTGCCACCCCCATCATTCCACTGCTGCTGCCACTGCCGGCCGCCATGGCTGCTGGCCTTCTGCCCTCAGCCACTGCAGCTACCGGCCCTCGGCCTTCGCAGCCACCAAGGCGTTTTCATCAACACGGACTCCTGTCCCTTTACCATGAAAAAATGACAACATTCTTTAGGCATTTTCAAGATATCTCTTTCATAGGATATGACATATCTTTCTTTTTTTCATCCTCACATGAGGATATTTTCCACTGATTTTTAGAGAGCGGAGAAGAGAGATGGAAAGACAGAGAGAAACATCAGTGTGAGAGGGACACATCAATTGGTTGCCTCCTGCATGAGCCCTGACCTGGGCTCGGGCCAGGGAGGAGCCTGCAACCTAAGTGCATGCCTTTGATGGAACTGAAGCAGGACCCTGCAGTCCACCGGCTGAGGCTTTATCCACTGAGCCAAACCGGCTAGGGCAGGATATGACATTTCTTAGCCTCTCTAGCAGTGGACCTCTGTTTTTTCCTCCAGGAGTGAGGAGGAAAAACCCTAGATCACCTTCGTGGATTCTTATTACCCAAGTTACCAAGAACACCGTGAGTGGTGTACTGTGAGCTAGCCAATGAGCAGTCAGAAAAAGTGTTTCCTGTGCAGCTCACACACAGAGGTGGGACTTCTGGCACGCCACAGCTGCCAGACCCTCTCCTCTCTGTCCCTAACAGCTGCCCTGGCTGCCAGGCCCTTTCCTCTCAGGCCCTCACAGCCGATGCAGCTCTGTCCAGAAGGACGTCCAGAAGGACATCCAGAGGACATCTGGTCTAATTAGCATATTACCCTTTTATTAGTATAGATGTCTAGACTAGGCAAATTCAGACAGAAAAAATATTAATGGTTGCTAGGGGTTGGAGGAAGGGATTAACATAGAGTCACTCCTTAATAGATATGGAGTTTCTTACTGCTATAATAAAAATGTTATGAAATTAGATAATGTTGATGATTGCATAACTTTGTGAATGTACTAATAATCACTGAATTTCACACAATGCTTAAAAAGGTGAATTTATGTTATATGAATTTTACCTTAATTAAAATATACCTGAAAAAGCATATTTAAATGTATATATACTAGAGGCCCGTTGCAGGAAGATTCCTACAAGAATAGGGCTTCCTGCAGCCTAAGCAGCTGGCCCACCCACTTGCTGAACCAACCAAAAGCCCCGTCCACCCAAGGACTCCAGCAGCAAGCCCACCCACGGACCCCACCAGATGGTAAGTCCAGAACCCCTGGGTGGGCCGACTGGTAAAGAGCTTTACCTGCCAAAGCCAGTCTGCAAAGACTGGAAGAGGTGTGTCTGCTTCTTCAAATATACAGACACTAATGAAGGCCATAAGGATTACAAATAATCAGGGAAACATAACACAACCAGAGGGAAAAAATATTAGTAAATAACCTTAAAGAAATGGAGTTACTATTAGTAGCTTTCTTTCTTTTATTTCAAACTATAATAAGCCTACCACTGTATATCTTTCATTTCCAGTTTAAAAGGATGCTACTTTTCAACCCTGAGTAAATTTTAATACTTCAAATATTAATTACATTATCATTGTTTTGTATTTATTTGTGGATATAATACTTAAAATTCCACATGTAAAGGACATTGGAGTAATACTATTTGGCTCAGTTTCTTGGCTCCTACTAATACTATTTTCTTCAATTTTACATATTGATAGATTTTATAGTAATTATTTAAATTAAGTAATTAAATTATTTAATTCTGTTTTGCAACTACAGTATATCAACTGTAATAGTTATATTTACTAATTATTAACTTGTCATTAAACTAAACAAATTAGTAAATGTAATATTTTAGAATCTCTTGTGCAGATTTCTTTATTCAGGTATATCTTATAGTTGATTTTAGTATATAAGAGCTCTTTGGTGAATGCGCCATGAAATTATGTTGATAATAAATATGCTTGAAAGTTGCCAGGGAAATGACAACTGCAATTTTATCTCATCTTCTTTCTCCTTATCAAACCATAAAATATTAAATATGTTGCAATAGGACAGATTATGGTGTATAAAATCCAGTATCTAAATTCTGAAATGTTTGGACAACTTAATTTTTTCTTTGATGTCAATAAAGCAATTTAATAAGCACACATAATAACAAAGAGTGTATTATGGCAGTGAGATATCCCTACTGCTACGCCAACTTATATGCTTCCAATTAGTGCCTTTTCTCACCCATCCCCCACCAAAACTACACTTCTACTTGAAAGGTAGTATATTGTAGAGGATGGAACATGACTTGAAATAAAAATTCAGGCTATGTTATTTGCTACATATGATATATTTGTCAATTTACTCAATCCTCTGTCCACGTTTTGATACAACTAAAACATATTTATAGAACTGGTAAGGGCGTTAATAATAATGTTTGAAAAAAGTTTGATGCTTGGTATTATCTATATAATAAAAACTTAAGCAATCATTACAGTGGAATGACCACAAAGACTGGTCGCTATGATGCTCACTGACCACCAGGGGGCAGACGCTCAATGCTGGCACTGCCCCTGGTCATCAGTGTGCTCCTACAGGGTAAGCACAGCTCAGCCAGAAACTGGGCTCATGGGTGGCAAGTGCAGTGGCGGTGGTGGGGAGCCTCTCCTGCCTTCACAGCAGCGCTAAGGAACAGCGAACTGAGCAGTAAGGAGGGGCAAGCAGGCAGGCAGTAAGGAGTGAGGGGTCCTGGACTGCGAGAGCACCGGGCCTCTAGTTACTAAATTAAAAAAGGGTTACTTAAATGTAGCACAGTGAAATTGGTAGTTCTAAAAAGGCAGTTATTTTCAAAATTCTGTCCATAGAAATAATTTAAAAGATTGTTTAATTGCATTTTCAAAGCTCACATTTCAAATAAATAGTCCCTATATATCTATACTTCTATTTCTATTTAGTTTGTTAAATTATCTTGTTGATTAGATATTACATATAAGTGAGATCATATGGTATTTGTCTGACTGGCTTATTTCACTTAACATAACTTCCAGATCCACAGCTATCAGAGGGGAGGGCGGTTGGGAAGCTGGGTGAAAAATGGTGAAGAGATTGAGCCCCCCCCCCCCCCAAATATATCTATCTATCTATACTAATAAAAAGGTAATATGCTAATTAGACCAGGTCGACTGGACATCTTCCGGACGTCCAACTTCCTTCTGGACAGTTAGGGGGCAACCAGGCTGGCAGGGGGGCTGTTAGGGGGTGAGCAGGCCTGCAAGCAGAGGCAATAAGGGGCAATCAGGTAGGCAGGCTAGTGGTTGGGGCAACCAGGCAGGCAGGCAAGTGAGCAGTAGGAGCCAGTGGTCCCTAATTGTGAGAAGGATGTCTGACTGCTGGTTTAGGCCCAATCCCACAGGGGTCCTAGATTGGAGAGTGTGCAGGCCAGGCTGAGGGATTCCTTCCCCCCCACCCCCACCCCTGCCGCCCCATGTACGAATTTCATGCCCCGGGCTTCTAGGATATATATAATCTCCTTCCTTCCTTCCTTCCTTCCTTCCTTCCTTCCTTCCTTCCTTCCTTCCTTCCTTCCTTTGACAAGCACACTGTGACTTGCTTCAAACTCTAAGTTCTTTAATTTAGGAATATTTAATTGTCCTCTTGATCATAATTCCCATAATTATTCCCTTTTGTAGTTCATTTTCTCCCCTAATTTTGCCAGTTAAATATCCATGATAGCTTCTTAAATCATTCATGAGACTTATCTTGATGTGAATAGTTATCTCATTTCATAAGCATTTAAAATTTGGTGTTCCAGTTCACTCCTGTGCATCTATTATAATTTTAAAACCCATAAAAAGTGACATTATGTTTAAATTTATTTTAAATCAAATATATGCCTTTTCAGTGAATTTCTTTCATGAATATAAATAAATCGCAAATACCATAGTCCCCCCTTATCTGTAATTCCACTTTTTATAGTTTTAGTTACCTGTGGTCAACTGTGGTCTGCAAATATTAAATGGACAGAGAGACAAAATAGTGGCAGAATAGACAGACGTTTCCCAAGCCTTGTCTCGGAGCAGATAGAATGAACAGCTGAAATGAATAACATCCAACCTGAATTGGTGAAGGAGACTCAGCGGGTATACAGTTTGCAGCTGGGAAGGGCATAGGATCCCTGGAAAAAGGTAAAATCAAGGATCTGGGCAGGAGAGTCTCCTTTTTCTTTCTTTTTCTTTTCTCTCTTACCTTTTTCCTCTCTTTGATATCATTTGTGCTCTCCTTTCTCTCCCCTAATTTTCTTTTCTCAGGTGGTTACTTATAGTGGGTTCATAGGTGTCTTGAGTATATTTGTGCTTTGTTCCCTTTCTGTTGTGTCTTGTTGAGGTGAATTTTATTCTGTCTGGCCAGGAGCTAGAGAGCGAACCACATTTACCAGACACCTGGAGAGGAAACTCCATCCATGAATGGGTCATAACACCCCAGACGCAACTACAGAGGCGGGAAGAAGGCGGCATTGAGGGAGAGAGTGTGAGTGAGGGAGGGAGCAAAAGAGGAGTGTGTGGTTATGTGAGGTGTGTGTGTGTGTATGTGAGTAAGGCACAGTTAGATCCCGCAGGACATTTGGGGGGCAGGCTAAATGGGCTCGCCTAACTACGCAGCCTCGGCTACCATTGCAAACAGTACCGGGAGGCCGGCTTGTCCTCAGAGGCCTAGTCTTTTTGAAGGGGAGAGCTGCTGTAACTGGGAGCCCAGCCTCACCTCCACCCAGGGTGCCCTCAGAGAACACCTGGGACTCTACAGCCACCCCTGCCAGGGATCTGCTACCTCAGCTGTGGTCCCACAGTCAACGAGTCTCCAGCCACCCTGGACACAAACTCCTGTGAGTTCTAAAACACGCTGTCCTCTGACCGGCCTGACGCTTTAACCCAGGGCACTGCAACCATGTGAGCAGCAGACACGTGAGCAGCCCACTCCTGTCCAAGAAGCAGCAGCCCCGCGAGCAGCCTGCCCCAGGCCTAAGAGCAGCAGCCTCACATGCCCTGCCCCTGTCCAAGGGGCAGCAGCTGTGTGAGCAGCCCACTCCCCCATCTGAGGAGCAGCAGCCCCGCAAACAGCTCGCCCCAGGCCTAAGAGCAGCAGCCTCATGTGGTAGGGAAGGTAGGGGAGGGTGGGGGTAAGTGGGAGAGATCAACCAAAGGACTTGTATGCATGCATATAAGCCTAACCAATGAACACAGACACCAGGGGGGTGAGGGCATGAGTGGGGGGGATAGGGGGGATAATGGGACAATAAGGACACATATGTAACAACTTAATCAATAAAGAAAATAAAAAAATAAAATAATGAAAATAAAATAATAAATTAAAAAATATATTAAATGGACAATTTCAGAAATAAACAATCCATATGATTTAAATTGCTCATCTTCTGAGCACTGTGATGGAATCTCATGCCATCCATCTCTGTCCCATCTGGACCTGAATTATCCCTCTGTCCACACTGTATGTGCTACCTGCTCATTATCACCAAGTAGCCATCTAACTTACCAGATCAACTATTGTGGTATTGCAGTGCTTATGCTCAAGTAACTTATTTTATTTACAAACTAGAGGCCCGATGCACGAAATTCGTGCAAAGGGCTCAGCCCTAGCAGTCCCGGCTGCCTTGGCTGGCCCTTGCAGCCTCGGCCGGTCCTCGCAGCTCCTTGCAGCCTCACCCAGCCCTTGCAGTCCTGGCTTCATCTAGAAGGTCATCTGGAAGGACGGCCGGAAGGTCTTTGGGCTGTTCAGTCTAATTAGCATATTAGCTCTTTATTATATAGGATAGCTCCAAAGCATAAAAGTAGTGATGCTGGCAATTTGAATATCCCAAAGAGAAGCTGTGAAGTCCTTCTTTTAAGTGAAAAGTTATGTATGCATAGGAAAAACACCATAGCATGTATAGGGCTCAGTACTATCTGAGGTTTCAGGCATCTACTGAGGGTGTTGGAACATATCCCCTCTATATATGGGGGACTACTGTACATCTTATTAGTGATTCTGAAGATGTTTCTACTTCTTCAATTCTTATTATTCCCAAACTCCCACTGATACCTTCATTTCCAATTTGCTATTTCCATTATTTTAATTAGCCTGAAATGTCTTATTTGAGTTAACTTATTTTAATACGTCTTTCCTGTTGCTGTTTTCTAATTTTTACTTGACTCTTAGATTTATCATATTAACTTTCATTAATTTGTCTTAGAGAGAAAAACTAGTAATGTTACTACACAATGTATCATCTATATAATTTATGTACTTTTAAATTTCATTATTTCTTTTTTTACAGAGCACTGACAAAAAGACTAGGTCAGAAATGAAGGCAAGTTCAATTACTTGGAAATATATTTTATAGGTTCACAATGAGGAAAAAACATGATGTTTGAGCTTGGTTTGAAAGAAGAGGAAGGAGTTCAGTTAAGGTGAGTTGCAGTATTAAATGCCTTTGAGAAGATTACTACGAGTAAATTATAGGCACAAAGCAATGAAATAAGTTAGAAGCTGTTAACTATTTAGAAGACTTTCTTCTTTCATTTTACTCTGATTCATCCAAACGTCTATTTCGTTGAGAGAAATATTATCCTTTTTACGAAGTTATTGAAAGCTTGTTTCACTTGCTTATTCCTCAGGGTGTAAATGAAGGGGTTCAACAAAGGTGCAACAGAAGTAGTGAGCACAGAAACACCTTTATTTATGGCCACCTCATCCTTTGCTGAGGGCTTGATATAGATGAAGATGCAGCTGCCATAGGTGATGGAGACCACAATCATATGGGATGAGCAAGTAGAAAAGGCCTTTTTTCTTTGTTGGACAGAGGGGAATCTCAAAATTGTCCTAATGATATATGTGTAGGACAGAACCACACACAGGAGGGTGATAATGAGTGCAAATACAGCCACAAGGATAACCATTTGTTCGATTACCCATGTATCTGAGCATGATATCTTTAGGAGGGGACCTGCATCACAGCTAAAATGATCAATGGCATTGGAGTCACAGAATTCAAGCTGGAGGCCCAAGCTAAGTGGTGGGAGAATGATCATCAAGCCAGACAGCCAACAGCAGAGGACTAATAAGGTACATACCCTATTGTTCATGATGGTCATGTAATGAAGTGGTTTACAGATAGCAACATAGCGGTCATAGGACATGGCTGCCAGGAGAAAAAATTCTGTTGCTCCAAAGAAAATAACAAAAAATATTTGGCTTGCACAAGCATTATAGCTAATGGTATGATCCCCAGTTGATATACTGTACAAGAATCTAGGAATGCAGACAGTGGTAAATGAGACTTCTAAGAAGGAAAAATTTCTGAGGAAAAAGTACATAGGAGTTTTAAGATGGGAGTCCAGCAGTGTGAGGGTGATAATAGTCAGGTTCCCTGTTACACTGAATATGTAGGTGAGAAATAGAAAGATAAAAAGCAAAATTTGTAATTGCGGGTCATTTGTTAGTCCCAGCAGGATAAAAGTTGTTACTGGTGTGTGGTTTCTCATCACTGAGTTTTGAAATCTACCCAATCAGCATGTAAAAATAAGAGATTTTTATGACAACTTAGGTATTCAAATTCTGTAGCAAAAGACTATCTTTAAAAACCAAGCAAAGCAGTCTACATTTATTTTCTCCTTTCTCATCGTAATCAATATTGCCACTATTCCAATAAACTTCCAGAATATTACTTGTATGAGCAGTAGATTATTCCTTCAGGATTCCTGTTTTTTTAATTAAATAATCCAACTTTTTCTCAGATCATTATTTACTCTTCAAAATTTATAAATGTAGTTTATTATAATTCATTATATGAATTGGATTTACTAATAAGTTAGGAAAAATGATGATATTGCTTAAGCCTTCTTTATCCAAGACAAACCTTAGACATAGGACATATCCAGATGATGAAGAACATAAATTCTCTTCAATTGTTCCAATCAAAGGATTGTTTTAAGAGTAAGCTGCATTTCTCCTGGAAAACAAACAAATAACAATGACAACAAAATATAATAATGGATCTTGAGATTTTTCTTTGTCAATTTATTCTTCTTCACTTTTATTCTTTCTTCTTAACCCTAAGATGGTTTAATGGATAATTATATTATCTATAGTGTTAGAAAATGTTGTGCTCAAGATGTTTACAAAGGAGTATCTTCATATGTATTCATGTTATTTTTCAGTTAATTGACTCTGGTATCTTTTCTCTCAAAACCCCAAAGCTAACATTACATTTAATATCACTAACCACAGGATAGTCTTCCAGGCGGTGCCTTTTGCATTATGTTTTTAATTTCTTTAAAAAGAGAGCAGTAGTAGTTCTACCTTTTCCTCTTACCTCTACTTAGTTTAGGCTTTAAGCCTCTGCAACCTGACTTTCACTTCCATCCCCTCCCTACCGATTTTCTAACACCTACAGGAACTGCATTACTATTAAGCCCAAAGCTAGACTCTGTATTATAAACCTCATTTAAGTTATACAAAAATATTCATTTTAGCCAGGCACCAGGGAAGAGGGGTTAGGTGACAGTGGAGAAATTAAAAATCAGAATAATATTGGTATGATAATCAAGTGTTTCATATGCATATTAATATTTGAGATCCATCCAGACAGTTAAGGAAGTTGTTGCCCAAACTTCACATCACCACATACACTGAGTGGCCAGGTTATTATGATCTCTGAACGCATAATAATCTGGCCACTCAGTGTATATGCTATGTAATAAAAGGCTAATATGCAAATTGTCCCCTCGACCAGCAGGCAGGCTGGCCAACCTCCCATGTCCCCTCCCACTGGCCATACACACACACACACACACACACACACACACACACACACACACTGAGTGGCCAGATTATTATGCATTCAGAGATCATAATAATCTGGCCACTCAGTATATATCCACAACTCCCTCCCAATCGGTGCTGTTCATTATATCATTGTAACCACTTAAGTTCTATATTTACATTATAATTTCAGATACACATGAAGGACGGGTAGAATACTAACTGGCTTCTTTTCCCTGTATTATGAGTCTTATTTTGTTGATATTATTTTTGAGCATTATGTATATTTTTTAGCAAGAGGAAGAGACTCTATTTCTAATTGCTTCTGGTCATTAACCATCATTAATTATTTACAATGATAACTATGAAAATATGTCCTATCTGAATACATAGTCTTTAGGATTCCTGTTATTTTTTTCCTTCACTGAATAAAATGGGATCTCCCCAGGAGACATAATTAGTTTGTTATATGAATGCTTTTTCACTCAATTGCTTTAAAATATATCCTACAAATAATGGCCCTCTGAGTCTGGAAAATTGATTCCTTTGTTTCTATGGACATGTGTCTTATAAAATCCCATGAGACACATATAGCAAAGCCAATCTTGCTTTGAAGGCACAAACACAGGAAAATGGACACTAATGCAGGGGAATCTCTGAAAAAAGCCCGACTCTAATAAGGGAAATGGTACAGAGTTGACACCACTAAGATGGAAACAGTAACAAAGTTACAAGCCAACATTATATAATGACAGTCTGTCACATATACTTACCTCTTGTCTTAAACCTTCCAGGTTTCTCAAGAAATAGATTAATAACGAAAACAGATTCCTTAGATGATCCTTCTACTCCCAAAGGAGTGACCTCTTTTTGAGCCTTCCATCAATTGCTTATACAAGGGAATCTGAGATTTTTTCATACCCCATCACCCTCTTTCTCTATTTATATGCAAGTTGTGAAGATTAAACCTCATTTAAATTAGCATTGGGAGGGCCTGTAGGTGAAGATCACACCCTACCTACCAGTCATTGTCTTACCTTCAACAAGATGTTTTTCTATTTTACTCCTCTAACAGGAAGAAGGAAGAAGGAAGATCTTCGCCTCAATAGACAATCACTCAGCCAAGGAAGGACTGTTAAAAATCAGCCAATGAAAAGCCACTAGATGTTAAACTGCCATGGACTTTTTGTTTACAAAAGCCCCTCTGAATTCCCATTTTTCTCTATAAAAGAACCTCCTCTCTTTTTTTTCTTTGGATGAGCACAAGGATGGCCATTAGATCAGATGCCCCAAATAGTAATTTTTTGTGGTCTAGATATTTAAATTTATTGAAATAAAATATCATATATAATAAAAATATTAAGGGTGTTATTACTGGTTACAGTTTTCAGTATATTAACAAGAAATCCAACATTTTAATCCAAGAATGACACCAACTTTGTGTCACAGCAACAAACATGAAATTAAATGTTGAATACCAAATTGTGATTCCTTGTTGTTCCCAAATAAATCCGTTTTTTTTCTGGTGAAATATGTCTGTGTATTTGTTTAAGGCCAACAAAGTGAAATTGTGTGCTAAAAATTTACTATGCTTTACTTATTCTTTGCTTTTTCCTTAAATTTGATTTATCTTGGAAATATTTTTCTCCCAATTACTCTAGGACCATAGAAAGGGCACTAAGTAGAACAAACTATGAAGTAACTAAACATTGACAGCCTTGCTCTCATCTCCTTTTCCATACTTCCTCCTTTGAATACACAACAGGCAAAAATGGTCTTAGTGAAATAATCTTTTCAATTTTGGAAAAATGTGTTTTATTCTTGGAAATTGTAGAGAGAGCAGTTATCTGAGAGTTTAATAAAAAAGAACCAGAATAGTATGTGAATGTGTGTGATCATGCTTCCATAACCCTAATTGGTCATGCTTCTTATACCAATACAGTTTTATTACACCTCTGCAGGGTACTTCTTAAGCAACACCCTCTTAGGCTCTCAAATGATTGCCAGGTGTATTTAAAATCACTTTTTTTCTCCCTATTTTCCTCTTTTCCCAGCCTTTGGCAAACAGTATTCTTCTTTCTATTTCTAGTAATTTGTTTTAGGTACTTCAAAAAATAGAATCATATAGTTAACACACACACACACACACACACACACACACACACACACACACAAAGAGAGAGAGAGAGAGAGAGAGAGAGAGAGAGAGAGAGAGAGAGAGAGAGAGAGAGAGAGACTATTTTCAATCTTGCTGCTATCTTGTGCAATGAAAAGTGTTTCTCAGTCATTGAATTACTCTGGTGAATAATTTAGATATTAAAGGAACATATCTGTTGAACGAATAAATGCGAAGGAAGGATGGAATTGCATCTGCTTAAGTTTTTAATAATAAAAAGATATTAACAAGTTAGAAAGTGTTCAAACTTGCCCTGGCTGGGTGGCTCAGTTGGTTAGAGTGTAGTCCTGATACACAATGGTTGCAGATTTCATCCTGGGTCAGGGCACACACAAGAATCAACCAATGAATGCATAAATAAGTGGAACAACAAATTGATGTTTCTTTCTCGCTCTCTGAAATCCATCAATAACATTTGTTTAAAAAAGAAATTGTTCACATCCTAAAGGTTTGGCTCAGTGGATAGAGTGTTGGCCTGGGGACTGAGGCATCCCGGTTCGATTTCAGTGAAGGGCACATGCCTGGATTGCAGGCTCAATTCGCAGCCGATCAATAATTCTGTTGCATCATTGATGTTTCTATCTCCCTCTCCCTTCCTCTCTGAAATCATTAAAAAATATATATCTTATTTGAAAAAAAAGAGAAATTGTTCACATTTTAAGCAATGTAATATTCTTTTGGGTATAAATTCCAGGGATTTGGAAAGTATATTTCTGTATGTTCTTGATATTGCACTACATGGGTGGCTACTTATGAATAAAAAATATAACCCTGGCTTTGCCCTTAGTCTTAGAAAGGACTGTTGTATAATTATAACATTTCTACTACAATTTTCCATATTAAAAGTTGATATAAGCTTAATTAACCATGTTACAGAAAGATATGCCAACAAATACTTTTTTTTCTTATCACTCAAAAGGGAAAGTAACTCACATATCTACCTTATGACACTTATCCTTTTGATAATTTTTCATGGTTTCTGCCAGCAGCTCCTCATTGTTTTTAACTGTGCCCTGTTAAGGGAGACATGTCTCTATGCTGGTCTAACAGGCTTATCAACCTACCCTTACTCTCCAGGGATCTTCTGGAGCCTCTCCAGTTCTTCAAATTTCTCATTTCATATCATATTAAGACTCTCATTAGTTATTCTTTCTTATTGCAAATGCTGGAAACATTTTCCTTTGTTCTCTGTCACAAAGGGAAAAAAACCTAAGGTAAGGGAGGAGAATAAAAGAACTTCCTCTGGGTTTTGGAAAACCTATGATGGCTTTAAGCAGGAAGTTGGCTTTCCTACTCCCCAAATAATTATATTTATGTTTTTCTGCTCAGTCTTCTGGAGGTGCACTGGGATCAACTGAGTGAATAAAATAAAGAATCATTGGAGACCTAGGTTCTAATAAATCTTTTGCATCATAAACTTTGGCAAAGCAACTAAAATAGCAGCATCAAGAATGCTGTCCTTTGAGACACTAAGATAGAACAATAGCATTAGACAGAGGCCAGGTGCTCATCCTAGTAATAAAAAAAAAGCACAAGCCTGATATAAGTATAAGCAATTTTAATAGCTGAAATATTTTGGTTTACCTAATTTCCTATGATATAATTGCTTGTAAAGTCTTTATTTAATATGAAAATACACATCAAGACAAATTCCTATGTATTTAATGATATTGTAGATTAAACATATATTTTTTTAATCATAGAAGCATTTATCTGCTTTTGAAAAACTGGAGAAATATGACATATATATTCTTTATTCTGCCTACAGATGATACTTTTTAAGACCATTGTTACATGGATGACTCAGAAACAGTTCACTCATTTAAAAACCACTGATCTAATGATTTTGGCTTTGAAATATCTGCTCCTGAAATTTTAAAATATTTTTATATTTTAAAAGGAACCCATCTGAGAATATTTTAAAGATAGAACATTACCTTTAGCTTAGAAACCTCCTCTTTGTCCATCTCTAATTACATTCCTCTTTATCCTTAATTGATGAATTCATGGGGCCTTTCGTTTTTGTTTTTACTCTTCATCCTGCTCAGATATTTGGGGAAGTGGGGAAACTTAGCAAAAATAAACCAACATTTTTGGATGCTCATATTTCTGTGACCCATGTATCATTCTTAACACGGTGGCCAATCAGTTTAAAATATGTAAGGCAAAACAGGTAGAAGACTAGTGAAGAAACAACTCTAACTTCACCTTTACATTTCTATATAATTTCAACATTGGCATAAACCCAGGATATGTTTTAATAAAGCTATTCTTTACCAATAAAAAATTAAGCATAGTTCATTTGATAGTGAATACATTCAATGCTAAAAAATATAACTTCTTTGACAAAGTATCTTATTGTTGAACATATTATAAGTGAAAACTAGGATATTTAAAAAACTTTTTGTGACATTGTGTAGCCAATGTCACCCCAATAAAAATGAAAAAAAACTGATGCTAGAAATGTGTTAGTTTATATCAAATGGTTACCTATTGCTTAAAGTGAACATTTCCTAATTAGATATCAGGTGCTTAAAATTATATATATGCACACAAACACATATACTAGTACATATGAAGACAACTTCTTTAAAATGAAAAGATCCACATTGTAATTTTTATAAAATTATATTTGTTTCTAAAATAATACTTGTCTGGTGATGAAGTCTCTAATAATTCAATTATTAATTAAACCTCTGTTTTTTAAGTACCCCATTTGGTGCAAGGGCTGATGCTGTAACCACTGACTCACAGTCGCCAGGGCTCATTGTAGTTTTAATTTGTAATTCTCCAATGATTAGTGATGTTGAGCATCTTTTCACATGTCTATTTGCCATCTGTATGTCCTCTATGGAGTAGTGTCTATTCAGCTATTTTGCCCATTCTTTTAATTGGATTGTTTATTTTCTTGGTGTTGAGGTGTATAAGATTTTTATAAATTTTGGAAAATTAATTCTTTATCACATGTATCATTGGCTAGTGCTTTCTTCCAGTCAGTGGTTTGCCTTTTCATTTTGTTGATGGTTTCCTTTACTGTGAAAAAGCTTTTAGTTTAATGTAGTCCCATTTGTTTATTTTTTGTTGTTGTTGTTTCTCTTGCTCAAGGAGATGTATATCAGAAAAAATATTGGTATGAGAAATGTCTGAGATTTTGCTGCCTATGTTTTCTTCTAGAATATTTATGGTTTTGACTTACATTTAAGAAACCAATCACAAAAGAACAGATATTGTATAATTTCACTTAGATGAAGTACCTAGACTAGTCAACATCATAGAAATAGAAAGTAGAATAGTGGTTGTTTGGTCTGAGGGGAGGAGATTTGCTGTACAGCATGGTGCCTTCAGTTGTCAATACTGCATTGTGCACTTAAAAAAATTTCTTAAGAGGGTAGATCCCATGGTACGTGCTCTTCTTTCGATTAAGGAAAGGGGCCCCCTTTCACCAAGCCATTGTGGCTCAGTGGTTGAGCATTGACCCAGGCACCAAGAGGTCACCAGTTCGATTCTTGGTCAGGGCACATGCCTGGGTTGCAGGCGCGATCCCCAGTCGGAGGCATGCAGGAGGCAGACAATAGATGTTCCCATCTCTCTCTCCTTTCTTCTCTCTCTCTCAAAAAAAAAAAAAAATCAATAAAAGCATATTTAAAAAATAAGTAAATAAAAGGGGCCCTTTCACGTTCTCTTCTGGGAAGCTCTACAAACAGCTTCACTAGAAGGAAGAGGGAGGAAGCACATTTGGAACCCAGGTTGTAGACTCCTAAGCAGCCCCAGACACTATCTGGGCAACCTTGAGGTATAAGCAGCAATTGGCAGGAGATGTCAGAAGCCTAAAGATTTTCAGCAAAGGTAATTTCTGACAGGATGCCTACAGGGAGGTGAAGCCATATAAGGGAACAGAGAATAGGCTGACATCCAATATAAAAGCCAGTGATTAGTTTAGGATAATGTTTGGCAATCAGAAACCATTTTATGGTGATGGGGAGAGGAATCCTATTTTTTCAACTCCAGGGAACATACAGACCATGAATCTTTTTGCTGTGTTTGACATTATATGTGCTCCCATACATTGCTCCTAGTTTTTTAGCAAGCATGATTTGTTTGTAATTCATATGTTATTGTAGGAGCCATGCAGGAAAGGAATAAATAGGTAGGCAGTGTGATGTATAAAAAGGTAATGGAATTGGAATGTAGATCTAAATTTGCCCTGATTCTTTTGAAACTTGTGAACACAAATAGCAGCATGGTGTTTGTCAGAAGGGAGAGGTTGGGAGGAAAAGGGGGTCCTAATATATGGTGACAGGAGAAGATTTGACTTTGGGTGGTGGGCACACAGTGTGATATGCAGATCTTGTAACATAGAAACCCACACCCAAAACCTATATGATCATGTTGACCAATGTCACCCCAATACAATTATTCTTTTAAAAGTTATGTCTGCCCTGATTCACCTGCAAGAGTTCCTTTCCCATTCCTGAGTTTCACTTTCTTGATCGTATAAGTGAGAAACTGGGATTATATCAGGGATACAAATTAATCGCATCTCACAAGCCAGCTCTTGTATTGGTACTGTATTGAGAAGGCATATCTCCTTTATATGCTATCCCTGCATGAGAAAATACCTATAATTCCCTCTGGATGAAAAATTCTGTTATTCTAAACATTTTGTTTCCTTGATGCTTGAGACTAGAAATATTTTATTAATTCCTACTGGTCATTTTATTTTTTTTTCATTTTTTATCTTTTTATTGATTTTTAGAGAGAGAGTGGGAGAGAGGGAGAAACATTGATTCATTGTTCTACTTATTTATGCATTCATTGGTTGATTCTTGCATGTGCCCTGAGTGGGGATTGAACCCACAACCTGGGCATATCTGGACAACTCTGTTACCAACTGAGCTACTCGCCCAGGGCTCTTCCTGATCATTTACCCTACACCAATCTTCGACAAAAATATAGGAATATAGACTCTGTCTTTTGGCGTCAAAAATTTATAAGACATGTATAAAGTGCAGAACCTAGTCATTCAATTTATGAAGGTTTTCAGTTAATTCCACTGTGTGTTCTGGTATGTGAACTCTGGTAAACATTACTAAACTGCAGTTTGTAGAATCACCCTCCCCCCACACACATAGTTTAAATAAATGGTTTATGTATCTAAAAAATATATATCTAATACAATAAAATCTTGGGAAAGTTTTGCCAGCACAGCTCTGAGAACTTTGTTTATTTTTAGTATGTTCTTCTATGGTTAAAATATGCATTTAGATTATCTGTTGTCTTAAGAGTGTTTTCTAAGTAATACTAACTAAGTAATATTTCTAAGTGATACTAACATCCTAAAAAGTTAAAAATAAGAATGTCTTTATATTATTGCACATAGTACCATAATTACATTACTACCATATAATTATACATTTTTACCATTTGCTCAGCATTTGAAATATTATAACTTTATAATATTTATGTTTCACATTTTTATAATATTATAATTGCAAACATTTTTATTTTTAGTAATTAGTTTTACATTAGTTTGACTATTTTCTTTATTTTTATTAATTTCCCTATTATGTTTATTTTCTTTGAATTTTCACATGTTGGATTTTTACTTTCCAGTTACTAGGGTTCTGAATCTCACTTTTAATTTCAATATTCTCAGTCCTACTTATTAAATAGAGTGAGCTACATAGGGTGATTGTTTGAAAACAGCAAAGGGAAATGATCTTTGAACTCCCCTTATCTGAGTACCAATAAAATGTGTTCTCTGCTCCTTATATGAATATTAAATAGGTGTGTGAATATTTGTCATTGATTTTCAATGACTGAGTTTTTATGATTTCCCACTTCTTTCTATTTTCTTGTAATTTGATATATTAAAGAAGAGTCACTGCATGTAGTGTAAAAACAGCCATATCTAATAACCCTGTTTATAGCACTCACAAGAGATCAGCCTTCCCAACAGTGGCAGCCTACTACTGTATAATCCAGTTTACTATTTAATAGGAGGTGTGTAACCCAAAAAGACATAGATAAATATTTTCGGTGGATAGAGTTGGTGGGGAAGTAACCTCACAGCTCCAAATAACCCATTTTCATATTAGGAGACAATTATTTATCAGCTATTTTTCCCTATATAGATTCTGAATAGTAGACTCAATAGAATAAGGAAATAAGAATAGGGCGGACACCAAGCCCATTATAGACATGATCATAAAGCATAGTTTTCTAAGTCCTCATTCCATCGCTAACTCTGCTTTGTTGTGCATTTTATTTCCGGTCATTTATTTTGATGTAGGACTTAAATAGTTTATCTAGAACTTAGTATTTATCTTTTGAAAGTAACATCAATACTTAAAGTTATACCTCACAATCACTTCATGTTGTACATGTGTGAAATACTGAGAATGGCTATATAGACTTGGGAAAATTACAGAAAAGAAAAAAGGTGAAGAATACAGAAAAATAATTTGAATATAGAAAAATAAAATAGAAAAAAGCCATAAAATGACTTTCAAGTCTTTGACCATGAAATATAATTTGAATTCTACACCTATTTTCTTAAAGTATTTCAGTTTTTTTCCCCATAGCATTTGCCACCACTAGGTAATTTACTTTACTAGGTAATTTACTTTTCTATTATGTTGACTGTTTAATGTATGTTCCCTCACAATGGCTGAAACTTGTGCATGCTTTATTCCCTGTGTATGCCTACCACCTAGAACAATGGTCTGTATTTATGTTGTGGTTTATTTGTGTTTCAGCTACAGATTTCATAATGGGTAGTGTTTGTTTGTCAACAACATATTTTTGGGAAAATCATTAAGGGCTTGTTTCACTTGCTGGTTTCTTAAGGTATAAATACAAAGATTCAGCATGGGAGCAACAGAAGGATTAAGAACTGCTACCCTTTTGCTCAAAGTCACATATTCTTTTGCAGATATTTTTATATATATGAACATGCTACCCCCTTAGGAAATGGAAACCACAATCGTATGGGAGCCACAAGTGGAAAAGGCCTTTTTCCTTTGCTGGGCAGAGGGGATCTTCAGAATTGTTGGAAGGATGAGTGTGTAAGAGAGAATCAACAAGGCCAAAGTTACCATGAGTGTGAATACTGCTAAGAAAAATGCCATAGGATCTAGAGACTTTGTGCAAGCAATCAGCCGCATAGGAGAAGAGTCACAAGTGAAGTGGTCAATAATGCTCGAGTCACAGAAACCCAGTTGGAGTCCCATAATCACAGAGGACAGGTAATGAGGAAACCAGCAAGCCAGAAGTTGATTACAAGTTGGTTGCAGACTTTGTTACTCATGATAGTTGTGTAATGTAGACTTTTGCAAATTGCCACATAGTGATCATAGGACAGAAGAAAAAACTCTGTGGAACCAACAAAGATAAAAAATGATTGTGTTGAACAACCAAGATGATGGCATAGGTAAATACATGTACTTGCTGCCTCTCACAACCACATCAAAACTCCAACTAAAAGACAAAACTAGTATCATCCAGAACCACAGGAAAACTGGCTGAGTGGAAGTTCTACAACTTGAAGGAAAGAAAAAAGTGCATTGAGACTGGTAGGAAGTGTGGAAGTATGGAGGCGCTTGCGAAACAGGCTGGCTACTGGGTGCACTGTTGTTTTCTTCAATCAGGAGGGAGATACAAGCTCCCAATTGCTCTGAACTCCAGTTTCGGGCGAGACTCTGGGGACCCAGGCTCATACAGGGAGAAGCTGGACTGTCTGGCATTGGGCCTGAATGTGAGGACAGCTTTCTCGCAGAGGTGCTCACAGTGATCGTTGTTCCTGCACGGGAATGCGGAACACAGAGACCCAGGGACCTCTCTGGGGCAGGGCTGATTGGTAGCCATTGCTATTTGCTCTGCCTGCTGATTCCCTGAGACCCCGCCCCACCCAATTTACAACCCTACCCAAGCTGTATGCACTGGCTTTTGCATATGAATGGCCTGTCATTTTAAAACCTAAAACTTAACAAACAGCAGCTGGGTCAGAGAGCTCCAAAGCCTCCAAAGAAGGTCTAAGGCCCTGCAGCAGCAACCTGCATTGCTTCACAGCTGGTCCTCAAACAAAGAGGAGGAATCTTCAGATCTCTCTGTAGCTCCTGCTGGGTGGCCTCAGGCAGTGGCTGACTTTGCACCTCCTTGGAGATCCAAGAACAAGTATACCCAGTGGTCAGTGTGAGACCATACCAGATTACAACTCTGCACATCCATAAGCAACACACTCAAAGGGCAGATTCAGTGAGCACTAATACCCCAGTGAAGCAAGTCCTGCCCCATAAGGGTGTCTCCAGCACAGAATTTCTCCCAGTGTAGACACAGCTGGTCCTCACAGCCCATTGGCCCAGAGGTCAATTCCTCCCAAAGATACCAACAGCAATCAAGGCTTAATTACAACAAGACTGTGCACACAGCCCACAAAGGGGTGCACCAAGAGTGTCCACCTCAGGTAACTGGGGAGTTTGAGCCACTGGGCCCTATAGGAAACCTAGCATACAAGGCCACTCTATCAACACAGGGAAGCAGTCAAAATGTGGAGACTAAGAAACAGGTTGCAAATGAAAGAAATGGAGGAAAGTAAACTACTGGATATAGAGTTCAAAACCATGGTTATAAGGTTACTCAAGAATCTTCTAGAAACCTCTGAGAAATATAGTGAGACCCTCAAGGATATGAAAAAGGACCAATTAGAAATTAAGCATACACTGACTGAAATAAAGAATAATATACAGAGATCCAAAAGCAGACTAGAGAATCCCAAGAATTAAGTCAAAGATTTGAAATGCAAAGAAGCAAAACACACCCATCCAGGAAAGCAAAAAGAAAAAAGAATCCAAAAAGTTGAAGATAGTGTAAGAAGCCTCTGGGACAACTTCAAGTGTAACAAAATCAGAATTATGGCGGTGCCAGAAGAAGAGAGAGAGCAAGATACTGAAAACCTATTTGAAGAAATAATGACCGAAAACTTCCCCCACCTGGTGAAAGAAATAGACTTACAATCCAGGAAATGCAGGTTCCCCAAACAAGAGGAATCCAAAGAGGACCACACCAAGACACATCATAATTAAAATGCCAAGGACAAAAGATAAGGAGAGAATATTAAAAGCAGCAAGAGAAAAACAGTTAGTTACCTACAAGGGAGTACCCATACAACTGTCAGCTGATTTCTCAACAGAAACTATGCAGGCCAGAAAGGAGTGGCAAGAAATATTCAAAGTGATTAATAACAAGAACCTACAACCAAGATTACTCTACTCAGCAAAGCTATCATTTAGAATTGAAGGTCAGGTAAAGAACTTCACAGATAAGAAAAAGCTAAAGGAGTTCATCACGCCAAACCAGTATTATACGAAATGCTGAAGGGTATTCTTTAAGAAGAGGAAGAAGAAGAAAAAGGTAAAGATAAAAATTATGAACAGCAAATACATATCTATCAACAAGTGAATCTAAAAATGAAGTGAATAAAAAATCTGATGAACAGAATAAACTGGTGAATATAATAGAATCAGGGGCATAGAAAGGGAGTGGACTGACAATTCTCAGGGGAAGGGAGTGTAGGGGGTGAGGGAAGAGACTGGATAAAAATCGTACACCTATGGACGAGGACAGTGTGGGGGGTAAGGGCATGAGGTGAGGTGGAAACTGGGTGGATGGGAGTTATGGGGTGGGGGAAGAGGAGCAACTGTAATAATCTGAACAATAAAGATTTATTTAAAAAAAAAGTAAATAAAAAATGCTTGTGTCGCACCTTATAGAAAACAGTAATATCTCCTGTAGTGATGCTGACCAAAAACCTGGGAATACAGACTGTTTTGAATGAAATTTCTAAGACAGAGAATTTCCTGAGGAAGAAATACATGGGATTCTTCAACTAGAATTTGATAGTGTTAACATGAAGATGGTCAGTTTTCCAGTGATACTCAATAAGTAGGTGAACAGCAGAAAGAAGAATTTCACAGCTTATATCTCTGTGTCATCCCTAAGTCCCAGAAGAATGAATTCTCTAATTGATGTCTTAACTCTAAATTCTTAGGTCTGTAGGTAAGAGTTATGATAGATGTCAACTCCTGATATGACTTTAAATACATTTGTAGTGTTCTTATTCTGCAATAAGAACAATGCAACATGCATTAACAAAAAGAGACAACATAGTTCTCCATTAAAATTGCAAAGTCATATCAGCAATTAATTTGCTTTTTTTACTTAACAATATTAGTTACTTAATACAGAGAAAGATGTTTTTTTAAAGTCATAAGAATGGGTAATAATGATAAATATTAGTTTAGTTCATTGTGGAAGTAATTCATTTGGGAAGATTAAATAAGTTATTAAAACATAGTATTTTTGAAAACTTAATATTCATAAAAGTCTGCTTGCTCATTTTGGTAGTGGAAAATTTATTATTGAGTCAGAGTACAATCATTTTCTAAATATGTCTTGGTTTCTGTTCATAGTAAAAATTAAGCAGAAAATACAATACTTGTGGGCAATTCATTGAAATTCATTCCCATTTGCCTTTAGTCTAAAGTGATTCTATTTGCTCCTTTTTGACTAAAATTTGCACAACACAATGCCAAACCTTTTTAATGCACAATGTTGTATGGTAAAAGTTCCATTTTAAATCTTTAAATATAATCAGACATATAAATAATAAAAAAATAAGAACATTCCTTGTAAGATTAAATAATTATTCTAGAAAGTTGTTACATTATAACCTTTATCAAGCTCAGCTTTCAAAAATAATAATTAGTTAACTTTTCTGTTTACCAAACTGTAGTACTGGAAGATGTGAGAGAGAAAAGAAATATATTGGAAGGAAGAAACATAACAACAGCAACAATAACAATAATAAATTTTGTAAGAAAATGTAATGAGTTTTATTATTATTGTTACATTATTATTTATATTATACCAAAGATCTAATTAGCCTTTAACCTGTGCCCCAAAATGCCTTGAGTAGGTCCTGTTAAGAACCTCATTTTGCAAATGATGAAATTGAGGTACTGAGGGGTATGGAACTTGCCCAAGGTTACATCAGCAGTATGTGTAGATAGGTTAGCATTTGGTCTGTCTCCTACTGCACCATTCCTAGTGCTTAACGCAGATTCTGATTCAATTTTATTTGATGAATTAAAACACGAATTAATGATTGAATAGTGTGTATGCAATCCGGATTAGAACTGTCTGTCTCCTACTGCACCATTCCTAGTGCTTAACGCAGATTCTGATTCAATTTTATTTGATGAATTAAAACATAAATTAATGATTGAATAGTGTGTATGCAATCTGGATTAGAACTGTTCTCAAAATCCAGAGATTTCTTTAGCTATGCGGGCATAGCTCTGCATTCATGAATCAATTGTTCTGAACTAGTCAATCCTGACATAAAGATACCAGAAGCTGTGTCTGTCAACAAAATGGGAACCTTAGGTAATGAGAATTTTGGAATCCTAGGGAGGTAGGTACTCAATCTCCTGAAAGATGTTTACTTGTGTAGGTCATCATGGTGTGCTGCTGCCCATACTGCCATTTGAGACAACATGTAGGGACCTTGAAAATATTATACCAAGCAAAATAAGTCAGTCAGAGTGAGTTAAGAACCATATGATTTCACTCACATGTGGGACATAAAACTGAAACTCATTGGCACAGACAATAGTGTGGTGGTTCCCAAAGAGAAGGCGGTAGGAGGTTAATTATGGGGAAAGGGGACCAAATGTATGGTGATGAAAGATGATTTTACCTAGAATGGTGGGCAGACAATGAAAAAATTATCAATTTTTTGATATTCTTAAGTAGCCAGGTTGGGTTTCACTGATATTTTAAATTTTATTTTTCTGGTTTCTATTTTATTGATCCAGGACATCTGTAATACTTTTAACAATAAAGTAAATTTTAAAAAAATATAATTTTTAATAAAACATATTAAGGAAGAGTGTTCTGATGGTAAATTAAGTGATGTTATATGGTCATGCATCAATTGTGAAATAAGATAGAAAAGAGGCAAATGGATGAATATTGAACGAAGTTTGTTCTTAAAAGTATAAAGCTATATTTAAGAACGTTTTATAGAAAAGATGTATGTCAAGGTTTGAATAGAGGAAACACTTAAATCTACACCATCAATGTCCACAAAAAATCTGAATGAGATATGTATATTTTAAGAATGAAACCATTCAAACACTAAAAACATTTTAGGGTATCAATGACATAAAATGCAAGAACTGTCTGGGAGATGGAAAGCATATAGTTTTAATTGCAGAAAAGTCAAAAGAGAGGGTATTGTACCTTAAGAAACCTAAAGACAGTCCAGGTTATTTCCAAGGGAGCCTCAGATGTGCTCTAGGCTCAGCATCAACAAATTAAAAGAAAATAATGGTCTAAGGAACAATCATCAATGTAGTTTATCAGATGTTTTCTGGTAAGAGTAGTGGGGTTCTACAGAAATATCAATACCATACTTGTAGTAACTTTGAAATTTGGTGCAAAAAATCATTAAACAAGATATGTTATAATATTAAAGGATGGAATTGACATTGAAGAGATAACATCTATGTCCCAAGTAGCATAGATAAACATTCATAATATAAAAATCATAGGAGAGATTAGAACAAATATAAGGGCATTAAATTTAGGAGACTTTATCTCCAAAAAATCTTATTTTAATACTCTGTGCATATATACTGGGAGAAATATATTTTTAGAATTCCTTGGTGATAACTTTTGATTAGTGTCCAAAGGAAAACATCTTCAATGATTTGTAAACTAAATTTTGGCATTTAAAATAATGTCATTTTCATCTATGTAACATCGAATTAATCAGAAAAACTTCAGGGCATGTAAATTTTAAAGGATAGTTGAGGCAAGTGAGGTCAAAATGGTATAAATAGAGAATAAAACTTGAAGGAAGAGGAAGTATAGCCGTGGATGGAGAAATATAAGAATAATAATATTATGTCAGGCATAAGGTTCCATTTAAATAAAGTTCAGGCCATAAATTTATGATGAAAATTTATTTGAGAAACATTTCTTGACGAAGTTCTTAAAAGAATCCTTTACCTGCTGGTTTCTTAAGGAGTAAATAAATGGATTTAGCATTGGGGCAACAGAGGTATTGAGCACTGCTATACCCTTGGTCAAAGCCACTCCTTCTTTTGCTGAAGTTTTGACATACATGAAAATGCAACTTCCATAAGAAATAGAGACAACAATCATGTGTGAGGAACAAGTGGAAAAGGCCTTTTTCCTTTGCTCAGTAGAGGGGATTCTCAGAATCATTTTAAGGATGAATACATAGGAAAGAATCACTAATGTTAAGGTTACCACAAGTGTTAATATGGCCACAAAAAAGGCCAGGAGCTCTAGCAATGCTGTGTCTGTGCAGGAGATCAGTAGTATCGGAGAAGAGTCACAGGTAAAGTGGTCAATGATGTTGGAGTCACAGAAATCCAGTTGAAGTCCCATGATCACAGGTGGGAAGATAATGAGAAATCCAGTCAGCCAAGAACTAATTACAAGCAGGTTGCAGATTCTGCTATTCATTATTACTGTGTAGTGCAGTGGTTTACAGATAGCCACATACCGATCATAGGACATAGCAGTCAAAAGGAAAAATTCTGTTGAACCAAGGAGAAGGAAGAAAAATTCCTGGGTCATGCAAGAATTATAAGAAATGGTCATATCCCTTGTTGCAATGCTGACCAGGAATCTAGGAATAGAAACTGTTGTAAATAAGATTTCTAGGAAAGCGAAATTCCTAAGGAAAAAATACATGGGGGTTTTGAGGTGTGAATCTATCAAAGTAAGGGTGATAATTGTCATGTTTCCAGTTATACTCAGGATATAAGTGAAAAATAGAAATATAAAAATTAAAACATTTAACTCTGGGTCATCTGTTAATCCCAGGAGAATGAACTCTTTTACAGATGTTTGGTTTTTCATTTCTTATTGTTAACTTCTTCCACATCTGTAAATGCAAACAGAAAACAATGATTTAGTGAGTACAGGATTTTTTTTTTTTTTTAAAAAATCACCTCTGCTGGCTTAAGAAATACTGTATCTACACTAATAAAAGAGAAACATGCAAATTTACCATACCTCTGCTATGCCTATAAGCCACGCCCACCAGCCAATCAGGAGTGTATGCAAATTAACCCAACCAAGATGATTGTGGCCACAGAGTGAGCAGGAGGCTTGGGTTCCCTGGCAATGGAGGAAGACAAGCTTCCCACCCAACCTGGCTGGTCCTGGCCTCCACTCAAGGCTACAAAGTTTCAGTTATAGAAGATAAATAAATCGCTGATAGTAGGGCCTCCACTTGGGGCACCGGGGTGCATGGCCGGCCTGCAAACCACCACAGGCCCCTCGCCCAGGCTGCCCCACTCCCCAAGGGAACCCCCACCCTGATCCAGGACACCCTGCAGGGTGAGCCAGCCAGCCTCCACCCATGCACCAGGCCTCTATCCTAGCTAATAAAAGAGTAATATGCAGATTGACCATCACTCCAACACACAAGATGGCTGCCCCATGTGGTCAAAGATGTCTGACCTCATGTGGCCACAATATGGCCGTCACAAGATGGCCAGGAGGGGAGGGCAGTTGGGAGGGACCAGGCCTGCAAGGGAGGGCAGTTGGGGGGGACCAGGCCTGCAGGGAAGGGCAGTTAGGGGTGATGAGGCCTGCAGGGGAGTAGTGAGGCATCAATCAGGCTGGCAGGGGAGTGGTTAATGGGTGATCAGGCTGGCAGGCAGAAGTCCTTAGGGGCAATCAGGAAGGCAATCTGGAGAGCAGTTGGGAGCCAGCAGTCCTGGATTGTGAGAGGGATGTCCGACTGCCCGTTTAGGCCCAATCCTACCTAGGTCAGGCCTAAACGGGCAGTCCGACATCCCTCGATGGGTCCCAGATTGGAAAGGGTGCAGGCTGGGCTGAGGGACTCCCCCCTTGGCCCCCCCATGCATGAATTTCGTGCACCAGGCCTCTAGTTTAATATAATGGGCCAATAAATTAGCTACCAAGTTTTACTGAATTCTGAAAATATATGTGAGCCAGGACAAAGAAAGTTATACTTACTATCTGCCTTGTAGATCACTAGCAATTTAATATTAAGCAAGTCACTTGATAGGTCTAATAAACACATCTGTATAAGAAAAATACATTTGACCAGCTTGTGTTGATCAGTGGTTAAGCATTGACCCATGAACCAGGAGGTCACAGTTCGATTTCCAATCAGGGCACTTGCCCTGGTTGAGAGCTTGATCCCCAGTAAGTGATATGCAAGAGACAGCCAATCAATGATTCTCTCTCATCATTGATGTTTCTCTTCTCTCTCTCTCTCTCTCTCTCTCTCTCTCTCTCTCTCTCTCTCCCCTCCCTCTCTGAAATCAATAAAAACATATTTAAAAGAAATGAAAACATTTTTATTAAATGTTTTTTTACTTTCTCTTAAAAATTTGTTCATATGTGTATGGAAATTAGGTATAAAATGCAAAACATTAAATTAGCTTTATTAGAATACTTTACAATGACCACTTATTATAATCATTCTTTGAGAATGAAAGATTTTAAAATTTAGTTTTTTAGAGAGTTTCCCCCCCCACCCCCCTGTTTTCTGAGAATGTTTCATGTCAGGCCTACCTATATAGATAATTTATAACAACAAACGAATCAAGACCATCAAAACTACACACACACACACACACACACACACACACACACACACACACGAGTAGATATATATTACTAAATAAGCAAAGAGAATGTAAATTTATTCTTTATGAATTAAATGATAACCTATTGCTTTTTAGAAGAGATTCTAACAGCCAAAGTTAAGGAACCTAAGTTACTCTATAAGCTGATTAGAAAAAGGAAAAAATAAATGAGGTGAGAAATGAAAAAATTCTTACAATAATATAATCCCATGTGGTAGCAATTTGATTGCTGAAACCCAAACACTCTGTTGCCTTACTTTAATTGTCAGTGTTTGATGCTTATGTAGGAGCATTTCATAGATTTCACAATTTGTTTTTGCCTTTGAGTTCCTTATGTAATAACATACTTACATAGTGTGTTGGTGGAACTTGGCGAGATGATCCTGGTTGCGTAGAGTGAGATGGAACATATGGAAGAATAAGTCCAGGACAAAACTGTTCTTGAAGTAAGGAGGCCCTGATAGAAAGGTGACAAGTCCCAGTTGCTGGTAGAAGGCACTAGGAAAGTATTCAAGAAGTCTTGCAACTTGTGATCAAGGAAACTGATGAACAAAAATAGATCCAGAGACAGAGAAGCATGGAACAGAGTGTCAAACCCAGAGGGAAGGCATGGAGGGGGGTGTTAAGAGATCTACAGAAGGACTTGTATGCATGCATAGAAGCATAACCAATGGACACAGACACTAGGGTGCTGAGTGTATGTTCTGGGGGCTGGGAGGGGTTGGGGAGAAGTCAATGGAGGGAAAAGGAGGCACATGTAATACTTTAAACAATAAAGAATTAAAAGAAAGAGTTGGTGACATTGTGGCTAAAGCTCTTGGGGCAGTTTCAAGTAGTTAATCTACATTAAGTCTGAAAGATGGAAAATAGAGCCCTGTCTTAAATTTTGAACTGATGACACAGCAGAATCGAGGCTATATTTTCTTGGAATGTGGGTAATACCATCTAAAAAGCTAAATATATAAAAGCAAAAGAAAATTCTCAGGGGGATGGGGGTGTGAGGGGTGCGGGAAGAGATTGGACAAAAATCTTACACCTATGGATGAAGACAGTGGCAGGGGGTAAGGGCATGGGGTGGGGTAGGGAATCAGGTAGAGGGGAGCTATGGGGGAAAAAAAGAGGAACACCTGTAATAATCTAAACAATAAAGATTTTTAAAAAACTAAAAAAAGAAATAACAACAACAACAACAACAAAAAAAACCAAAAGAAAAATGGGGGATCAGGAAAATATTTAGCAGTGAAATTGGTAGAGTTGAGAAAGTTCTGTATTTTGCTTGTTACTTAAGTAAAGCTCTTAGTTCATAAGAAAAAGGCTCAAACACTGGAGTGAACATCAAGAAATAACAACTATGGAAAAGAGGTGAGCTTCATGGCACAGGAGTAAAATTTTATGAGAAAGAAAATTCTCACAATATAAAGAACTATCACCAGTTGCACAATCCAAAGCCAGGTATTTAATTAGCTCTTATTTTCCAAAATTTACATAAAAATAACATTTTAACCTGAAATGTTAGAAAAATCTTATTTGATCTTAGTAACTTTAGTAAAAGCAAGATGGATTATAATATATGTATTTTACCTTCTTTACCTTCAAGCAGGAACCCTGGTTTTCTAACTATTGTTTTGAAAACAGAGTGGTTTTATTTTATTTTTTTTCTCAAATTAGTCACAGGGGATTCTTGCAAAGAAATGGAATTAAAATGTCACTAGAGAGGAATGCTACTGATGAATACACTCTAAATTGAGTTGAATAACTTTAATTAGGTATCCTTGGGAAATTATTTTTTTAAACATTATACATCAGAGAGGTGTATAGTACAAACAACAATGAGGAGTTTACACCCAGCACCTTAGACTGCTTGGCCACGCCATCAAAACCAAAGCCTGGCAAGGATAACACACACAGAAACCCTAAGAGACCAGTTCCTCTGATGAACACAGATGCAAAAATAATAAATAAAATACTAGTAAATCGAATGCAATAAAACATTAAATAATACATCATAAAATGGGGTTCATTGCAGGGGCACCAGGGTGGTTCAGCAGACTCAAATCAATCAATGTAATATACCACGTTAACAAGATAAAGGAAAAAATACTATGATCTTATCAATAGGTGCAACATCCATTTATGATTAAAACACTCAAGAACATGGGCATAGAAGGAAAGAGCCTCAACTTAATAAAGGCCATAAATGACAAACCCTCAGCTAATATATACTCAAAGGTGAAAAAGTGAAAGCTTCCTCTAAGGAACAAGACAAGGAGGTACACTTTCCCACTCTTATTCAGCAGAGTCTTGGAAATCCTAGCCAGAGCAATAGAGCAAGAGAAAAAAATAAAAGGCATCCAAATTGAAAAAGAAGTTAAAGTGTCACCTTTTGCAGATGACATGATTTTATATAGAAAACCCTAAACATGCCACAAAACAACTATTAGAAACAATAAACAAATACAGTAAAGTTTCAGGATACAAAGTCAATGTACAGAAATCCAATGCATTCCTATACAGTAACAATGAGATTTCAAAAAACAAACAAAAAAAGCAATTCCTTTTACAATTGCACGAATAAAACACACATCTAGAAAAAAGGGTGTGAAATACCTGTATGCTGACTTCTACAAAGCATAATTAAAAGAGATTGAAAAAGACAACAATGAAATGTAAAGCTATCCCATGCTCATGGATTGGAAGTACCAACATAGTTCAAAACAGTCATATTACCCAAAGCAATATACGGATATAGTGTAAACCCCATCAGAGTCCGATAACATTTTAAAAAGAAACAGAACAAAAAAAATCATCAGATGGGTCTGGAACCACAAAAGACCCCAAATAGCCAAAGCAATCCTGAGAAAAAAGAATGAAGTCAGAGGTATCACATTCCCTCACTTGGAATTACCAAGATACAATAATCAAAACAGCATGGTATTGGCAGAAAGACACACAGACCAATGTGACAGAATTGAGCAACCCAAAATAAACCCATTTGTATACGGACAAATAATTTTTAAATATATTTTCATTGATCTCAGAGAAGAAAGTAGAGGGCAAGAAAGATAGAAACATCAATGATAAGAGAATCATTGAAAACTGCCTCCTGCATGCTCCCTACTGGCGATCCAGCCCACAACCTGGGCAGGTGCCCTGACCAGGAATTGAACCATAACCTCCTGTTCATAGGTTGATGCAACCGAGCTATGCCGGTCAGGCAAGTGTTATTTTATTTTCACTGGAATAAATGCCAAGGCAATATAATCCAGTTATATGTAAACTTGTGAAGAAGCAGATAATAGTAAGAGGAAATGGCCACAAGGATAAAAAATGACCTACTTAAACATTTCATTTGTTAGTAAAAATATATTGAATATGCATTTTAGGCACGATATAGTTAGCAGGTAGGCACTACATCAAAATACAGTAAAAACTGAAAGACTAATATATAAAGATAAAACTCATGAGGTCGGTTTACCTGAAAAATCTCATTAAGTATTGTTTCTTTCACATTAAAAAAATGAAGCAAGCAAGGTTCAAATATTGTTCTATTATTTTTATCTAATTTTTCCTACTAGACAATTGGAATCTGGTACATCTTATTTTCAGTATGTTTTCTATAGATGCCAAAGTTGAATTCTCTCTGTCCTTAGAATTATATATTTGTATTTTCTGGACTTACATTTTTGGTGAATGATACAAAAGAAAATTTTCACAACACATCAGCAAACAGAATCCTTGCAGAATTCATAGAAAGTGAATATTTTCAGTATTTTTCTTATTTTTATTCAAAGTGATTGCAAAATAATTCATTCTATTCTGAATGTGTGACTACAGATAAATCAAATTAAATTCAGAAATAGAGAAAATGTTGCGTAACTCCTGATTCAAATTTCAACACATATATTTGAAGTGATTGAATTTGTGTATTGGAATAGTACCATGACCAATAATTATCAAAAGTTTTTATTGAAAAATTGCCTTTATATTTAGTAAAGGATTGCCTACTTTAATATTATTGAATGTAAAATATTTCTTGCAATGATAAAGCTATTCTTTAAATTGAAAATGACAGAACTATTTAGTAAGTTAATTTTAATTTCCATGTAAAAATTTCAACTTGAAATTTACATACTAAATTTGAAATTCATATTGTGTAAAAATTTATTATAATTTCCTTCCATTGAAAGTTCTATTTGACAGTACCAAGGAACCCAAACCTAACCAGAAATATATTATCAGAAAATAACCATTAAAGACTAGAGTGCCGGTGCATGTATTCGTGAACTGGTGGGGTCCCTAGGCCTGGCCTGCAGGGATTGGGCAGAAACAGGCTCTTGACATCCTCTGAGGGGTTCCGGATAGTGAGAGGGCGGTTCTTGGGTGAAGCACCCCGGAATCAGGCTCCCCCCTCTCTAGTTCCAGGTGCATCACCTAAGAACCACAGCTGCCAAGTCACTGCAACTCAGCAGCTCCTGCGTTGAGCATCTGTCCCCTGGTGGTTAGTGCGCATCATAGCTAATGGTCAGAGCGTCTGCCCTATGGTGGTCATTGCGCATCATAGCTACTGGTCGGACAGTCGAATGGTTGGACGGTATAGTAGGCTGTTATGTATATAGATTAGTTACAAAATGTCCTTTTAATAATGCAAACATCATTAAGACAATCTGATGAGGAAAAGCATGGCATTTTATTGCTTTAAATTCAATTTATTGAATTTCAGCTTCATAATTCTCTCTTTATCTGGATTAATTTTTCAGAAAAATGTAATTGCTATGTACACATACCCCTACAGACTTACATATAAATATAAATACACATACAAATATCAATGATTTAATAATCGGTTTCACATGTGCAATGTAAGCTTAGTGAATGTAGGGGCTGTGAGAACACTGGTCTCAAAGCCTAGTGCACTATATGGCACGGAGTAGTGCTCATTATGTTTATTAAATAAATAAATGCCAACTCTGACTAGAATTATGGTATCTTTAATTTTTAAAAATATTTATTTTATCATCTCTTAATAATTTTAGTCAGAAATTTTTGAAAAGTTTTATGTATTTTATTAATGTAAACAATAAGCCGTATTCACTACTTGCAAGGCAATGCTTTCTCTATTTTAATTGAGGGTACCAATAGTTCATTTAAATTACCATTTTCAACTCAATCTGATAATATATTTTTTTTAAATATATTTTATTGATTTTTTACAGAGAGGAGGAGAGAGGGATAGAGAGTTAGAAACATCGATGAGAGAGAGACATCGATCAGCTGCCTCCTGCACGCCCTCTACTGGGGATGTACCCGCAACCCAGGTACATTCCCTTGACCGGAATCGAACCTGGGACCCTTGAGTCCGCAGGCCGACGCTCTATCCACTGAGCCAAACCGGTTAGGGCTCAATCTGATAATATTTATCTTTAATAACTATTACACATTGTTCATCATAGTTTAACATTATATGTCTCTATCTTTATCTATCATCTATTTTTAAATCTAAATTTGTAATTATATCTTGCGTATACAATCTGTTTTTCCAATAGACATGCATTATCTCTTCTTTTCCATTGCTTATTTTGTATGCTATAATAATACTAAAATTCCACATTTTGGTCTTTTCATTATTTGTTTTCCAGATATATTAAATTATTTTTCATCATTAAAAACTGTTCTGAATTTTGGTGTTCTTTTTAAAAATATATTTTATTGATTTTTTTTACAGAGAGGAAGGGAGAGGGATGGAAAGTTAGAAAAATTGATGAGAGAGCAACATCGATCAGCTGCCTCCTGCACACCCACTACTGGGGATGTGTCTGCAACCAAGGTAGATGCCCTTGACTGGAATCGAACCTGGGATCCTTCAGTCTACAGGCTGACACTCTATCCACTGAGCCAAACCGGTCAAGGTTTGATAGAGTTTTTTAATGTTTTTAAACTTTTTATTCAACATCAGAGTTTTGGATTTTTATGTATTTGAGTTGTAATTTCATGTTAGTTTATTTTTTTCCGAACTTTCTTTTTACCAATCTTTCTTTTAAGCCTTTAAAATATATGTTCATTGCAAGATTTTTCATCATTTTGTATATCTACAAGAATTCTATCCTTACGCAGATAGAGACTTCAGAGGAAATTTTAATCAGGTTATCTTTTTGTTTTTACTCATTTATTTATGAATGTCTTGTTATTTAGCAAGAGTCTCATTTATTTTCCTCCTGAAGACTTTAGAGATTGTATAGCCTTAAGACATTCTTAGAGCCCATGTAAACTTTCTTGTTTTAATTTGAGCCTATTTATTTGTGTATGTTATTTTTTATGGACTTCTATAAGCAAAATTCTGAACCAAAGAATATAGATCTTCTACCTATATGTGAAACATAAAGACTTATAATTTCCGTTAACTGGTGACTTCATGTATCCATGCAATTAAATACTAGAGCAAAAAAGAAATAATCCAATCATACATGAATGAATCTCAAAAACATTTTGCAAAATGAGAAAAGTAAAGCTCCAAAGTTAAATACTATATGATTTCTTTTCTACAATATTAACAAACAACACATACACACACATACACACACATACACACACACACACAAACCCTAGGACAATGTATCAGTGGATTATTCAAGGTCTGTGGATGAAGGGTAGGGGTTGACTACAAAAGAGAATAAGGAAACTTTTTAGACTGATGGATACATATATCTTTTACTATGCTTGTGTATGCATAACTGCATACATTTGTTGACTTCTATGAAAGCATATATCTGAAATTTATTGTTTGTAATGTTTACTTCACTAAACCTGACCAGAAAACAAAACAAAAACAAAGAGTTAATCTGGATGGTGTGAAAAGCAGTGCCAGTATATTTGATGTTTCTTTTGAGATCAACATGTTTTGAGACAAAAGCTGAGGGTTTCTATGTTACTGATGGTGTTTGGTACATTACCCTGGGAAGTAGATGTATGTATTTTTGGGGGGTTATTTTAAATTGATATCATTGACTTCATATGCTTTTCTCTATGTGCTACACATTTAACAATAAAAAGCAAAGCACTGGGATGTGAGAGTTTTATTATAAATGTCAATATTTATATCATATCCAGATTATCTAATTTTGGATCTGCTTATGTTTTAATAAAAATGTTAAATTAAACTTTGAAATAAGTCACAGAGTTTATTCTCAGATTATTTTTAGATAGAATTAATTAGAAGTTGTAGTGTTTTTCACTTATGAATGTGTGTGAATCCTTTTTGTGTACAAAACTGACCTCGAAGTCCAGCTCTTCCCCTTACAAGTGTGACATCATTTGAAGTTTAATTCTATTGGAGTCCCTGCCCTCTCAAAGTCATTGCAATACTGTGTGATCACAGAAACATCATGTTATCACGTGGTTGGTGGTTGGGGAACAGGGGAAACAGGAAAGGCAAACTGATTTTATTTGGAATATTGCATTGATAATAAGATGATTGTGAATAATAAGAATACAATATAGTGATTGCGTAATTTTAAATGCTTTTTGCATTGTTAGCGTTTAATACACGGAACTTATTGTGATCCATGTTAATGTAGTTTGGGTTAGTAGTTCATACTTTGGCCTAAGGTTTTCTTGGTTGTTGTATCAAAATAAAAACAAAACTTTTTGCAATGCTATTGCATGAGTAATAATACTGTCCCTTACATGGTTATGGAATTGACTATACAATATTGTTCCAAGGCTTATGATGTGTCCAGATTATGTAATTTACATGTTGAGTCAAACCTCTAGGCTGGACACTGATTTCAGTGTGCTTATAGAAGATTCATTTCATTTTGGAAGAGATGAATCATTTGCTAAATATTTTAAGGAAATCAGGAAGCAGCGACCTAAGAAATGGGGCAGCTCCGAAGACAGACCTTTCTTCCCTGACAGCCTCTTCTCTCCACTTCCCATTTTCCCCCATTAATTTTAAAATACCTGCCATTTTATACCACGCCTTCCATATTAATTCAAAGTATTCTCTGTTAAGGCAGCTCAAGGGTGAATATAATGACATTCTCAAATGTGCAGAAAGACTGCCTGGGAGTCAGTCTTTGGAGAATAATACATTCAACCCCAAGTATGGCTAAGGACTGGTATTAGAAGAGATAATTTTATGTATTTAAATTATTCCATATTTCTCACCTGATGTCATAATATAATTCAAAATTCCTGCATGTAGTTTATTTCTTATTACTACCTCTTCCTAAAACGGACCTTGCAGCATTTGGCCTTTTCTCATTGCTTCTCTGTACCACCTATCTACTTACATTCCCCACCTTCTTAAAAAACTCACAATGAATTATGTCTCTTAAACCAGATTCCTAAATGTCATTGCTTTATTTTTAGCCAAAAACTTGCAATTTTTGCCCTACTCTCACCTCAAGAAAATTTCAAATTTCTTGAAAATGTCTTCTTATGTTTACTTTTTCATCCTCAATAGTAACATCTTAATCTTGGGTCTTACCATTCTTTGTTTGGACTATTGCAAAACCCTAATCTTCCCTCATTCTGCCCTAGGGCATTGCAACCAGAGTTATTTTTCTACGTACTAATATGCTTCAGTGATTCTCCTTTACTATAAACAAAAACCCAACTTGGTGCTTAGAAGCAGTTTTAGGAAGTTTCTGAAATTGAGAATGATAATTTTTAATGTTAAATGTCACCGTGTGGTTATTATAGTAGTGCCAATATGTGACTCACAGTATATGTAGATGAGAGTTTCCTCTCTTTATCAAGAAGTTAAAGACCCATTGTATTATAACCTTCAATTTATCTAAAAAATACATGTATGTACTCATGCAGCTCCCAAATCTTTACATAAAGATTGAATTTGTTTGAACTCTCTCTCTCTCTCTCTCTCTCTCTCTCTCTCTCACACACACACACACACACATTTTTGTGTGTCTATAAATTTATATATATTATAGTATATATTTAAGTGCAAGTATTTGCATGTATAAATGTATATGTGTATACATTTATGTATATGTCTATACCTAAGTACCTCTGGGGAATTTATCATTAATATTTTAATGTTTTTTCTTTTTTCTCTTCCTTTATTAAATAGTGAAGTATAGGAATATTGAATCTATTGGGAAAGAAGAATTTTCCTCTACCCTACAAAGGCTCCATTGGTGGTCTAATAGTCAAATTTATTTGAGACAGATTAATGGGGGAAAAACAAATTTAATTTTGTATATACAGGAATATTACATGCTTGAGAGGTTTGAAGACAGAAAGGTACAGTGAGGTATAGATGTCATTTTGAATTAAGGAATGGGACAGGGGTTGAGCCTTCAGAGGGAAACTCAAAGAATAAGAAGAGTAGTTCAGTAAGTAGATGCTTGTCCTGATATACAGATAGGACATAAGTATTTATTTCTGGTAATAACTCTTATTATGAGTAAGGTCCCCCAATGGAGAAGTTAAGGCATCTTTTGAGAACAGGGTTTTTGTTTAGATTAAATTTGTTGGGGTGACATTGGTCAACATGATCATATAGGTTTCAGGTATGGGTTTCTATGTTACAAGAACTGTATATTGCACGGTGTGCCCACCACCCAAAGTCAAATCTTCTCCCATCACCATATATCAGGACCCCTTTCTTCCCCACTTCCTTGTAACATGGTTAATGATATAAAGTTTTGCCTCATTCAGACTGCATATTGCTCTTATCTAAGATTACTCAGCCTCTTTAACTTAGAAAATCATCAAATCACTCAACTTTATAAATCAATGAATTTCTTAAGAAATCTTTAATGCTTTTAAATAATCTCCTTAGTAAAAATGAAAGGAGCAAAAATTAAGCAATTGAATATGCTGTAAAATCTATTCACATAGTTCCTAACTAATGCGTAGTCTGTAACAGTAATTCTTTCATGAGGAGTTTGTTTAATAGTATGTTTGGCCTCATAAAGAAAGAAAGTAAACCATGCTTTATTGAATATTCTCTAAAGGTTATTTCAAATGAAAATTAATTTCATTTGGCTATCCCACTCAAATCCTTATTCAAAGCAAAAACTGACATTCTTCCTGTGCTCTTAGGCAATTCCTCCCCTGTCTACTCAGCATTATATTTTAACTAGAGGCCCAGTGTAAGTAATTTGTGCAAGGGTAGGGTTCCTAGTGGATGCTGGCTGCTGGCTGCTGGCCAGGGCTTTCCTTCATTCTGTGCTGCCTCTTTGTGGTCAGGGCATGTCATAGCAAGCGGTTGAACTCCGGGTCAGTAGAACTCCCAAGGTGACACTTTGCATATTAGGCTTTTGTATATATACTAGAGGCCCGATGCACGAAGATTCGTGCAAGAATGGGCCTTCCTTCCCCTGGCTGCCAGCATTGCCTTCTCTCTGGCTGGAGCCGCCTTTTCTCTCCTGCCCCGGAGATGCCTTTCCGCCTTCCCACACTGCCTAGAGGCCCGGAGTGGCTGGGGTGGTGCAGAACACCTGCATGTATGCCACTGGGTGCCTGCATATGCAAATTAAAACCTCCATCTTTGTTGGGCTAATTTACATACTCAATCCTAATTGGCTGGTGGGTGTCACAAAGGTATGGTCAATTAGCATGTTACTCTTTTATTAGTGTAGATAGATGTAAGGTGGGATTGAAGATAGAATAATTAAAAGACTATATTAAAACATTTCCCTGAGCATTATATGAATTAGAAGTAAATAATTATGAAAAAAATGGATAATATAAAATGTAGCTATAGAGACTGAAACATGCTATCATCACTTATGAGTTACAAAGTTGCTTCTAAATAAAAAAATGGGGGTTTACTTCTTACAAAAACTCAAGTGAGTAAACTATCTTAGAAAAATGTTATAACATTTCTTCTATTCTTTTTTTTTTTTAATATATTTTATTGATTTTTTTACAGAGAGGAAGAGAGAGGGATAGAGAGTTAGAAACATCGATGAGAGAGAAACATCGATCAGCTGCCACCTGCACACCCCACACTGGGGATGTGCCCGCAACCAAGGTACATGCCCTTGACCGGAATCAAACCTGGGACCTTCAGTCCACAGGTCGACGCTCTATCCACCGAGCCAAACCGGTTTTGGCAATTCTTACTTAAAGGAACTTAATTAAGTGCAGGAAGTCTGGTTATGATCAAGGCAGAAATATGATCAACAGTAAAAAATAATTTGTGTTTTATGTTTCTATTCTAATTATCTAATTATTTTGTTCACTTTTCCTTCTGAGTATTTTTTTTAAATTAAATCTTTATTGTTGAAAGTATTACACATGTCCCCTTTCCCCTCTGTTAACCCCTTCTAGCCCACCCCTGCCCCCACCTCAGGCCTTCACCACCCTATTGTCTGTGTCCATGGGTATGCATATATGCATACATTTCTTTGGCTGGTCTCTTTCCCACTGACCTCCCCTCGCCTGCCTGCCCTCTGAGATTCGACAGTCTGTTTGGTGTTTCTATGTCTCTGGATCTATTTTGTTCATCAGGTTATTTTATTCATTAGATTCCACATATGAGTGAAATCATGTGATACTTGTATTTCTCTAACTGGCTTATTATTTTTACATTTAAGTCAAAATAAGGGTTTCCAAAATTTTCTTATTGCTTGATTGCTACTGAGATTTTATGATCAGTAGCTTTTAATGATTATAACTTTTTCTTCAGCCAATCGTCACTTGTTATTTTGATACCAAGGGACTCAACAGTCTATGAATGATTACCACTCTGTTGAGAGCATTCCGTAGTATCCAGAATTTGAGGAATGACCCTTGGGAATATGAGTTAATGAAGTTCAAATTTACAATAATATTAATAAACTTATATTCCAAGTGACTATTTAACTTCATGCTTGTCAGAGTCAACTTTCAAGATGATTATTCACCAATGAAAATAACTTTGTTTTCTATCATCACAACACAATAATGTGACAGTAAGTCCATGTAATTAAAAAATGGTATGGCACAAATGTATTTTGTGTGATCATTACCTATGTGTAATTTTTCCTATGGTTAAAGGAAAAGTATTTTTGAAATATTATAATGTGATATTAAATATGAGTATACCTTTTGAAACCCTCTAAAAACATGACTTCCAAAATATATCTGATATATTTCTCATGACACATCATATTTGCAATCAAAGCTTTATTGTTTCACAATACTTCAAAATAGTATTTTACTTTGCCCTGGCTGGTGTGGCTCAGTTGGTTTTACTTCATCCCATGCACCAAGAGTATGTCAGTTTGATTCTCGGTCAGGGCACATGCCTGAGTTGCTGGCTGGATCCTCAATAGCGGGCATGAAGGAAGCAGCCGATTGATGTTCTGCTCTCACATCAGTGCTTCTCTCTCTCTCCCTTTTTTTCTTCTCTCTCTAAAAATCAATAAAAACATAGCATTTCACTTTAAAGCATAACAATAATTATTTTGGAAAGATTTATAGTGATTTTCATATGTCTACATTTATTGACTTAGAATATGAAAATCAACTTCTTTAGATAATTTCCTATTGATCAACAGGATCACCTTTTCTTACGCTCTTATTTTCCTCTCTTTATTTCTCTCCTGTCTACCTACTTACCCATCCTATATAATAAAACCCTAATATGCAAATTGACAGAACAGCAGAATGACCAGCAAAACGACTGGTTGCTATGATGCTCACTGACCACCAGGGGGCAGATGGTCAATGCAGGAGCTGCCTCCTAGTGGTCAGTGCGCTCCCACAAGGGAGTGCTGCTAAGCCAGAAGCTGGGCTCATGGCTGGTGAGTGCAGCAGGGCTGGAAGTGGGCACCTATCATGGGGCAGGGCCTGTGATGGCCAGAAGTGCCCAACTGATCCGTGGGCGGGACCCGTGATAGGCTGTAAGTGGGCACCTGATCTGGGGGCTGGGCCAGTGATGGCCAGAAGTGGGCACCTAATCTGGGGGCCAGAAGTGGGCATGTGATCAGGTTCTGGACTCCTGATGGTGGGAAGAGCCAGGTGATCTGAGTGCAGGGCCTCATGTACATTTGAGAGTAGAGCTGAGTTCCCACCTGATGTCTGCACCCCCCTGTATAAGGAGTCAACACAATTCCCCTTCCAGACTGGGTTGAGGACCCTGGGGTTGCAGGTAAGACCTGGCTTTTAGTGACAGGCTGGGCCCAGGCTTAGCTGGTCCCTGGAGCTGCAGTGGAGCTCTGAGTGTGCTGTTTGCCAAATGGGTTTTCCAGGGGATGAGAGATGTGCCAGAGGAGGTGGGGTGGCATCAGGAACTTGTCCCAGGTCGCTCCCTGGCAGAGCCAATGGAGCTAGTCAGCTGGTTTGAGGACCCCGAATCAATTTCTTTTAGAGGTACAACAAAATCTGCCAGGGGAGGCAGGCAGGCAGGCAAAGCTGGACACAGGGAAAATTATGGTACTTTGGAATCTAAACCAGAGGCGGGGAGCTGAGGTGGGGTGTTCTCCAAACCTGACCGTTGGCCCACTACAGTGGGACTCTGTCAAAGTTACCAGCTGGGAGGGAGCCAGGGACAAAGAGAGCAAGCGCCAAGAGGCCCAGGTGCACATTAAAGAAACCTGTCCCCTGGGGGTGAAGGAGGGGTTTGGTAAGAAGGATGGAGCTCATGAGGGCAAATGGCCACAGATGAGGGTGCTTACCCAGAGGTCACAGGTAAAGGATTTACTGGCTGTGGGCAACCAAGGGTTCCAATTCAGGGAGGCGGGGGGGCTCTTGATAAGCCAGAAGTGGGCACCTAATCTGGAGACTGAAGTGGGCATGTTATCAGGTTCAGGCCTCCTGATGGCTGGAAGTGGGCAGCTGATTAGCGTGCAGGGGCAATGATGGCCGGAAGCGGGTACTTGATCTGGGAGTCTGAAGTGGGCATGTGATCAGGGTAGGTCCTCCTGATGGTCAGAAACACCCACCTGATCAGGGGGTGGGGTCCATGATTGGCTGGAAGTTGTCACCTGATCTGGGGGCCTGAAGTGGGCATGTGATCTGGGTGGGGCCTCCTGATGGCCAGAAGTGCCCACTTGGTCAGGGGCGGGGCCCGTGATTGGCCTGAAGTGGGCACCTGATCAGGGGGCACGGCCATGTGATGGTCTGAAGTGCGCAGGTGATCTGTGGGCGGGCCTCCTGAACCATCAGCAGCATAGGAGAAGAGTCACAAGTGAAGTGGTCAATAATGCTCGAGTCACAGAAACCCAGTTGGAGTCCCATAATCACAGAGGACAGGTAATGAGGAAACCAGCCAGCCAGGAGTTGAATACAAGCTGGTTGCAGACTTTGTTACTCATGATAGTTGTGTAATATAGAGTTTTGCAAATTGCCACATAGTGATCATAGGACAGAAGAAAAAACTCAGTAGAACACACAAAGATAAAAAAATTCTTGTGTCACACAAGCCTTATAGAAAATGGTTGTATCTCCTGTAATGATGCTGACCTGGGAATGCAGACTGTTTTGAATGAAATTTCTAAGACAGAGAATTTCCTGAGGAAGAAATACATGGGATTCTTCAAACAGGCATTTGATAGTGTTAACATGAAGATGGTCAGTTTTCCAGTGATACTCAATAAGTATGTGAATAGCAGAAAGCAGAATTTCACAGCTTGTAACTCTGTATCATTCCCTAAGTCCCAGAAGAATGAATTCTCTAATTGATGTATTATTTGGAATGGCTAAACTCTAAATTCTTAGGTCTGTAGGTAAAAATAATCATAGATGTCAACTCCTGATATGATTTTAAATGCATTTGTACATTGTTCTGCAAAAAGAACAATGAAACATGTAGTAACAAAAAGAGATAACATAGTTCTCCACCAAAACTGCAAATGCATATCAGCAATTAATTTGCTTTTTATTACTTAAAAATCTTAGATTTTAATCACAGCTTTTATAATTCCCTGTTATATATTTTTGATTACTTACTTAACACAGAGAAAGTTGTTTTTTTAAAGTCATAAGAATGGGTAATAATGATAAGTACTTAGTTAACTTCACTGTAAAAGTAATTCATTTGGGAAGATTAAATAAGTTATTGAAACACATAGTATTTTTGAAAACTTAATATTCATAAAAGTCTGTTTGCTAATTTTGCCAGTGGAAAATTTATTATTGAGTCAGAGTACAATCATTTTCTAAATATGTCTTGGTTTCTGTTCATAGTAAAAATTAAGCAGAAAATACAATACTTGTGGGCAATTCATTGAAATTCATTCCCATTTGCCTTTAGTCTAAAGTGATTCTATTTGCTCCTTTTTGACTAAAATTTGCACAACACAAAGCCAAACCTTTTTAATGCACAATTTTGTATGGTAAAAATTCCATTTTAAATCGTTAAATATAATCAGACATATAAATAATGAAAAAAATAAGAACATTCTTTGTAAGGTTAAATAATTATTCTAGAGAATTGTTACATTATAGCCTTTATCAAGCTCAGCTTTCAAAAATAATAATTAGATAACTTTTCTGTTTACCAAACTGTAGTTTTGGAAGATGTGATAGAGAAAAGAAATATATTGGAAGGAAGAAACTAACAACAGCAATAAAAGCAATAATAATTTTTATAAGAACATTTAATGAGTCTTATTATTATTATCATGTTCATTATTATTTATATTATACCAAAGATCTAATTAGCCTTTAACCTGTGCCCCAAAATGCTTTGAGTAGGTCCTGTTAAGAACCTCATTTTGCAAATGATGAAATTGAGGTACTGAGGGGTATGGAACTTGCCCAAGGTTACATCAGCAGTATTTGTAGATAGGTTAGCATTTGGTCTGTCTCCTACTGCACCATTCCTAGTGATTAACACAGATTCTGATTCAATTTTATTTGATGAATTAAAACACGAATTAATGATTGAATAATGTGTATGCAATCCATATTAGAACTGTTCTCAAAATCCAGAGATTTCTTTAGCTATGCGGGCATAGCTCTGCATTCATGAATCAATTGTTCTGAACTACTCAATCCTGACATAAAGATACCAGAAGCGGTGTCTGTCAACAAAACGGGAACCTTAGGTAATGAGAATTTTAGAATCCTAGGGAGGTAGGTACTCAGTCTCCTGAAAGATGTTTTCCTGTGTAGTTCAGCATGGTGCTATACCATGCTGCTACCCATACTGCCATTTGAGACAACATGTATGGACCTTGAAAATATTATACCAAGCAAAATAAGTCAGTCAGAGTGAGTTAAGAGCCATATGATTTCACTCACATGTGGGACATAAAACTGAAACTCATAGGCACAGACAATAATGTGGTGGTTTCCAAAGAGAAGGGGGTAGGAGGTTAATAACGGGGAGAGGGGACCAAATGCATGGTGATGGAAGATGATTTTACTTAGGATGGTGGGCAGACAATGAAAAATTTATCAATTTTGTGATATTATTAAGTAGCCAGGTTGGGTTTCATTGATATTTTAAATTTTATTTTTCTGGCTTCTATTTCATTGATCTTCATTATTCCCTTTCATGTTTTGTGTGATACTGGAAAGAATGAGTATTCTGTTGATGTTGGATGGAATATTCTAAAAATTTCAATTAGATCAGTTTGGTTCATAATGTTGTTCAAGTCTTCCATATCTTTACCTGTTTTCTTTTTCAAATTTTTTTAAGTTATTGAAAATATTGAAACATCTGACTCCAATTGTGTATTTGAGTGCTAAATTCAACTGCATAGTGTTAAGTTAAACTACATTTGTCAAGCTGGTTGATTTGCAAAGATTGGTTGGTTTTGAGTCTGTAATTGGGAAAAATCAATGAAATAATTCTGTAAAAATCTATTGAGTATACAGAATTTACAATGAAGTTTACTGTATACTTTATTATGTGTAACTTAATTTGCAAAATTTGTAACATGTCTGTGTATTCTTTTCTGATAACTAGTTGTTAAAACTGACTAGCACCCTATTTCTCTCTGCCCATATACATTGAAGGACCTGGACTTTATTGAGCCCTGGATTGCTTGAGTAATGTCTCCATCAATGGATGCAAAGCAAGTATTTGGATTTATGTAGAATCTCCAAAGTAACAACTGCAACAATGAAAAGCCTTGTCATGCAAAGAGAGAGAAAAGAACATAATTCTGGAATAGTAGGAGAATTCATGTCTATGCTGCCTGATAAGAGAGTCCATTATACTCTCAGTTCTCATGGAAGTTACCGTCAAATTGAGCAAACACTTTTTACAAGCAAATGTAGCAAATGTTTTTGCTAAGACACAAAATTTAAATATTATATGGATGGTTTAGAGTAGACATTAATACTCTCACTTTATTAATTTTTACCTGTGTTTGATTAAGGGTAACCCTGTTTCCTGTTTCTATAAGCACTTGTTAGAAGAAGTCATATTTTTTTAAAAAAATATATTTTTACTGATTTCACAGAGGAAGTGAGAGGGAGAGAGAGTTAGAAACAAAAATGATGAGAGGGAATCATTGATGGGCTGCCTCCTGCATATCCCCCACTGGGGGTTGAGCCTGCAACCCTGGCATTTGTCCTGAATGGGGATCAAACTGTGACCTCCTGGTTTATAGGTTGATGCTCAATCACTGAGCCTAACCTGGCATTTGTCCTGAATGGGGATCAAACTGTGACCTCCTGGTTTATAGGTTGATGCTCAATCACTGAGCCTAACCTGTTGGTCAGAAGTCACATTTTAATGGTGATAAAAGAGAATCCAAGCACTGAGAATTAAAAAAGGGGGGGGGGGGGGGGTAGGATATCTGTAATACTTTTAAAAATAAAGTAAAATTAAAATGTAAAATAAAATGTTTAGTAAAAAAGAATATTAAGGAAGAATGTCCTGATGGTAAATTAAATGATCTTATATGTTCATGCATCACTTGTGGAAGAAGAAGATAGAAAAGAGGCAAATGGATGAATATTGAATGAAGTTTATTCTTAAAGGTACAAAGCTATAATTAAGAACTTCTTATAGAAAAGATGTGTGTCAAGGTTTGAACAGAGCAAACACTTAAATCCACACCCTCAATGTCCACAAAAATTCTAAATGAGGCATATATATATATATATATATATATATATATATATATACTAGAGTCCCGGTGCACGAAATTCGTGCATGGGTGTGTGTATGTCCCTCAATCCAGCCTGCACCCTCTCTAATTTGGAACATCCCTCTCACAATCCAGGACTGCTGGCTCCCAACTGCTTGCCTGCCTGCCTACCTGATTGCCCCTAACCACTTCTGCCTGCCAGTCTGATCACCCCCTAACCACTCCCCTGCCTAACTGCTCCCCTGCCAGCCTGATTGCCCCTAACTGCCCTCCCCTGCCAGCCTGGTCACCCCCAACTGCCCTCCCCTCAGGCCTGGTCACCCCTAACTGTCCTCCCCTGCAGGCCTGGGTAACCCCCCAACTGTCCTCCCCTGCAGGCCTGGGTAACCCCCCAACTACCCTCCCCTGCAGACCTAGTTGCCCCCAACTGCCCTCCCCTGCAGGCCTGGTCCCTTCCAACTGCCCTCCCCTGCAGGCCTGGGTAACCCCCCAACTGCCCTCCCCTGCATGTCTGGTCCCCCCAACTGCCCTCCCCTGCAGGCCTGGTCCCCCCCAACTGCCCTCCCCTGCTGGCCTTGTCTCCCCCAACTGCCTTCCTCTGCCAGTCTGGTCACCCCCAACTGCCCTCCCCTGCAGGCCATCTTGTGTCCACATGGGGGCAGCCATCTTTGACCACATGGCGTGTTGGAATGACAGTCAATTTGCATATTACTCTTTTCTTAGATGGGATGCTGGATACTTTGCAAGGTCCTGTGAATAAAATTATAAATTAGGTCACATCAGACTTCAAAAAATTTACAGTCTAAGAGAGAGAAGGTAAATAGAAAAACAAGGTCAGTAATGTGTTATGGATACCATTATAGAAATACACATGTAGCAATAATGAAACTATGGCTATTATTTATTTCATTGATTTCAGAGAGAAAGGTAGAGGGAGAGAGAGATAGAAACATCAATGATGAGAGAAATCATTGATCAACTGTGTCTTGCACGCCCCCTACTGGGGATCCAGCCTTTACTGGAACTGAACCCCAAACCCTTCAGTTCACAGGTTGACGCTCCATCCACAGAGCCAAAATAGCCAGGGCATGGCTGCCATTTATTAAGTATTTACTAGGTGCTAAGGGTAATAATGTCAATAACTAAAACTTAATAGATGCTATGTAATCTTCACCTGTGAAAAGGTTCTATGATTATTTTTATTTATAGTTGGAGAAACTGAATCATAGAAAGGCAAATAATTTGCCCTAGGTTGCCAAGGAGGAAGTAGTGCAGAAATAATTTTAACCTAACGATCTGGGTTCTAGGGTCTGTGAGTTTGACTGATTACAATATTTAGCCCAATAAGAGTCTGGGCATTTAACTACTAAAGTCTATCAGGAAATGTTTTTAAAGACACTATGCTTGTAGTAATTTCTTACAGTAGAGGTGGAAAACTGACAAGTCAAAAGAGAGGGTATTGTATCTTAAGAAACCTAAAGACAGTCCAGGTTATTCCCAAGGGAACCTCAGATGTGCTCCAGGCCCAGCATAAACAAATTAAAAGAAAGTAATGGGCTATGGAGCAATCATCAATGTAGTTTATCAGATGTTTTCTGGTAAGAGTAGTGGGGTCCTACAGAAATATCAATACCATACTTGTAGTAACTTTGAAATTTGGTCCAAAAAATCATTAAACAAGATATGTTATAATATTAAAGGGTGGAATTGACATTGAAGAGATAACATCTATGTCCCAAGTAGCATAGATAAACATTCATAATATAAAAATCATAGGAGAGATTAGAACAAATATAAGGACATTAGATTTAGGAGACTTTATCTCCAAAAAATCTTATTTTAATACTCTGTGCATATCTACTGGGAGAAATATATTTTTAGAATTCCTTGGTGATAATGTTCTTTAACTTTTGATTAGTGTCCAAAGGAAAATATCTTCAATGATTTGTAAACTAAATTTTGGCATTTAAAAAAATGTCATTTTCATCTATGTAACATCAAATTAATCATGCTCAGAAAAATTTCAGGGCATGTAAATTTTAAAGGATAGTTGAGGCAAGTGAGGTCAAAATGGTATAAATAGAGAATAAAACTTGAAGGAAAAGGAAGTATAGCCGTGGATGGAGAAATATAACAATATTAATATTATATTAGGCATACGGTTTCATTTAAATAAAGTTCAGGCCATAAATTTATGATGAAAATTTATTTGAGAAACATTTCTTGACGAAGTTCTTAAAAGAATCCTTTACCTGCTGGTTTCTTAAGGAGTAAATAAATGGATTTAGCATTGGGGCAACAGAGGTATTGAGCACTGCTATACCCTTGGTCAAAGCCACTCCTTCTTTTGCTGAAGTTTTGACATACATGAAAATGCAACTTCCATAAGAAATAGAGACAACAATCATGTGTGAGGAACAAGTGGAAAAGGCCTTTTTCCTTTGCTCAGCAGAGGGGATTCTCAGAATCATTTTAAGGATGAATACATAGGAAAGAATCACTAATGTTAAGGTTAACATAAGCGTGAATACCGCCAGGAAGAAGGCCAGGAGCTCTAGGAAGGCTGTGTCTGTGCAGGAGATCAGTAGCATTGGAGAAGAGTCACAGGTAAAGTGGTCAATGATGTTGGAGTCACAGAAATCCAGTTGAAGTCCCATGATCACAGGTGGGAAGATAATGAGAAATCCAGTCAGCCAAGAACTAATTACAAGCAGGTTGCAGATTCTGCTATTCATTATTACTGTGTAGTGCAGTGGTTTACAGATAGCCACATACCGATCATAGGACATAGCAGTCAAAAGGAAAAATTCTCTTGAACCAAGGAGAATGAGGAAAAATACCTGGGCCATGCAAGAATTATAAGAAATGGTCATATCCCTTGTTGCAATGCTGACCAGGAATCTAGGAATAGAAACTGTTGTAAATAAGATTTCTAGGAAAGCGAAATTCCTAAGGAAAAAATACATGGGGGTTTTGAGGTGTGAATCTATCAAAGTAAGGGTGATAATTGTCGTGTTTCCAGCTATACTCAGGATATATGTGAAAAATAGAAATATAAAAATTAAAACATTTAACTCTGGGTCATCTGTTAATCCCAGGAGAATGAACTCTTTTACAGATGTTTGGTTTTTCATTTCTTATTGTTAACTTCTTCCACATCTGTAAATGCAAACAGAAAACCATGATTTAGTGAGTACAGGATTACTTTTTTAAAAAATCACCTCTGCCGGCTTAAGAAATACTGTATTTAATATAATGAGCCAATAAATTAGCCACCAAGTTTTACTGAAAATATATGTGAGCCAGGACAAAGAAAGTTATACTTAGTATCTGCTTTGTAGATCACTAGCCATTTAATATTAACTGAGTCACTTGATAGGTCTAATAAACACATCTGTACAAGAAAAATATATTTGCCCAGCTGGTATGACTCAGTGGTTGAGCATTGACCCATGAACCAGGAGGTCACAATTTGATTCTCAGTCAGGCCACTTGCCGTGGTTGTGGGCTCGATCTCCAGAAAGGGGTGTGCAAGAGACAGCTGATCACTGATTCTCTTTCATCATTGATGTCTCTCTCTCTTTCTCTCTCTCTTTCTCTCTCTCTCTCTCTCTCTCCCTCCCCCTTCCTCTTTGAAATCAATAAAAACATATTTAAAAGAAATAAAAACATTCTTATCAAATGTATTTTACTTTCTCTTAAAAATTTGTTCCTATGTGTATAAAAATTAAGTATAAAATGCAAAATACTATGTTAGTTTTATTAGACTATTTTACCAATGACCACATGTTCTAATCATTCTTTGAAAATGAAACATTTTAAAGTTTAGTTTTTTAGAGAGTTTTTTCTTTATGAATTAAATAATAACCTACTGCTTTTGAGAAGGGATTCGAACAGCCAAAGTTAAGGGATCTAAGTTATAAGCTGATTAGAAAAAGGAAAAAAATAAATGAGGTGAGAAGTGAAAAAAATTCTTACAATAATATAATCCCATGTGGTAACAATTTGATTGCTGAAACCCAAACACTCTGTTGCTTTACTTTAATTGTCAGTGTTTGATGCTTATGTTGGAGCATTTCATAGATTTCACAGCTTGTTTCTGCCTTTGATTTTATTATGTAATAACATACTTATATAGTGTGTTGGTGGAACTTGGCGAGATGATCCTGGCTGCATAGAGTGAGATGGAACATATGGAAGAATAAGTCCAGTACAAAACTGTTCTTGAAGTAAGGAGGCCCTGATGGAAAGATGACATAGTCCCAGTTGCTGGTAAAAGGTGCTACATCCAGACTGTAAGCAAAGTATTCAAGAAGTCTTGCAACTTGTGATCAAGGAAACTGATGAACAAAAATAGATCCAGAGACAGAGAAGAATGGAACAGAGTGTTAAACCCAGAGGGAAGGCATGGAGGGGGGTGTTAAGAGATCAACAGAAGGATTTGTATGCATGCATAGAAGCATAACCAATAGACACAGACACTAGTGGGCTGAGGGTATGTTCTGGGGCCTGGGAGGGGCTGGAGTAAGGTCAGTGGGGGAGGGGGAGGAGGAGACATATGTAATACTTTAAACAATGAAGAATTAAAAAAAAAAAAAAAAGAAAGAGTTGGTGACATTATGGCTAAAGCTCTTTGGGTAGTTTCAAGTAGTTAATCTATATTAAGTCTGAAAGACTGAAAATAGAGCCTTGTATTAAATTTTGAACTGATGACTCAACAGAATCAGAGGCTATATTTTCTTGGAATGTGGGTAACACCATCTAAAAAACTAAATATATAAAAGAAAAAGAAAAATGTGGGATCAGGAAAACATTTAGCAGTGAAATTGGTAGAGTTGAGAAAGTTCTATATTGTGCTGGTTAATTAAGTAAAGCTCTTAGTTCATAAGAAGAGGGCTCAAAAACATGAGTTAAAATGAAGAAATAACAACTATGGAAAAGAAGTGAGTTTCATGGCACACAAGTAAAAGTTGTGAGAAAGAAAATTCTCACAATATAAAGAACTATCTCCAGTTGCACAATCCAAAGCCAGGTATTTAATTAGCTCTAGTTTTCCAAAATTTACATAAAAATAACATTTTAACCTGAAATGCTAGAAAAATCTTACTTGGTCTTAGTAACTTTAGTAAAAGGAAGATGGATTATAATATATATTTTTTACCTTCTTTACCTTCAAGCAGGAACCCTGGTTTTCTAACGATTGTTTTGGAAACAGTGGTTTTATGTTATTTTTTTTCCTCAAAATATTCACAGGGGATTCTTGCAAAGAAATGGAATTAACATGTCACTAGAGAGGAATGCTACTGATGAATACACTCTAAATTGAGTTGAATAACTTTAATTAGGTATCCTTGGGAAATTATTATTTTGTAAACATTAAACATCAGAGAGGTGTATAGTACAAACAACAATGAGGAGTTTACATCCAGCACCTTAGACTGCTTGGCCACGCCATCAAAACCAAAGCCTGGTAAGGATCACACACACAGAAACCCTAAGAGACCAGTTCCTCTGATGAACACAGATGCAAAAATAATAAACAAAATACTAGTAAATCGAATGCAATAAAACATTAAAGAATACATCACGATCAAATGGGGTTCACTGCAGGGGCACCAGGGTGGTTCAGTGGACTCAAATCAATCAATGTAATATACCACGTTAACAAGATAAAGGAAAAAATATTATGATCTTATCAATGGGTGCAACATCCATTTATGATTAAAACACTCAAGAACATGGGCATAGAAGGAAAGTGCCTCAACTTAATAAAGGTCATAAATGACAAACCCTCAGCTAATATATACTCAAAGGTGAAAAAGTGAAAGCTTCCTCTAAGGAACAAGACAAGGAGGTACACTTTCCCACTCTTATTCAGCAGAGTCTTGGAAATCCTAGCCAGAGCAATAAAGTAAGAGAAAAAATAAAAGGCATCCAAATTGAAAAAGAAGTTAAAGTGTCACCTTTTGCAGATGACATGATTTTATATAGAAAACCCTAAACATGCCACAAAAAAACTATTAGAAACAGTAAACAAATACAGTAAAGCTTCAGGATACAAAGTCAATGTACAGAAATCCAATGTATTCCTGTACAGTAACAATGAGATTTCAAAAAACAAACAGAAAAAGCAATTCATTTTACAATTGCACAAAAAACCGATAAAAATACATAGAAATAAAGGGTGTGAAATACCTCTATGTTGACTTCTTCAGAGCATTATTAAAAGAGATTGAAAAAGACACAATGAAATGCAAAGATATTCCATGCTCATGGATTGGAAGAACCAACATAGTTTAAAAGAGTCATATTACCCAAAGCAATATATGGATTTAATGTGTTTCCCATCAGAGTCCCAATAGCATTAAAAGAAAGATAACAAAAAAATCATCAGATTTGTCTTGAACCACAAAAGACCCCAAATAGTCAAAGCAATCCTGAGAAAAAAGAATAAAGTCAGAGGTATTACATTCCTTCACTTCAATTACAATAATCAAGATAGCATGGTATTGGCAGAAAGCCACACAGACCAATGTAACAGAATTGAGAGACCCCAAATAAACCTATTTGTATATGGACAAATAATTATTTAAATATATTTTGATTGATTTCAGATAAGAAAGTAGAGGGCGAGAAAGAGAGAAACATCAATGATGAGAGAATCATTGATTGGTTGCCTCCTGCATTCTCCCTACTGGCGATCCTGCCCACAACCTGGGCATGTTCCCTGACCAGGAATCAAACCATGACCTCTTGGTTCATAGGTCTATGCAAGTGAGCCATGCCAGCCAGCCAAATGTTATTTTATTTTTACTGAAATAAATGCCAAGGCAATATAATCCAGTTATATGTAAACTTGTGAAGAAGCAGAAAATAGCAAGAGCAAAAGGCCACAAGGATAAAAAATGACCTACCTAAATATTTCATTTGTTAGTAAAAGTATATTGAATGTACATTGTAGGCACGATATAATTAGTAGATAGGCACTACCTCAAAATACAGTAAAAACGGTAAGACTAATATCTACATATATAATGAGCCAGGGTCATAACATCCAAAACAACTGAAGGCTCCGCAGAACACCAGGCTGCATGCACAGCAGGTGGGTGAACTGCTGCTCTCTCTGAGAGAGAGAAGTGGGGATGATCAGTGGCGGCAGTGGCTGCTGGTGAGGCCCGGAGAGAGAAGCAGGGTGATCAGACCCTGCTTCTCTCTCTGGGCCTTGCCAGCAGCCAAGAATCTCTCTCTCTCTCCCAGAGGTCAGCAGTTCAACCCCTCGCCAGTAGTCTGGGGCGGCTGCTGATCAGCCCCTTCTCTATGATCAGGCCCGGAGACTAGCCAGATATGCTGACTGGCATAGAAACCGACCAATCAGAACCAAATCTGGGTGAATTATGAGGAGCCAATGGCTGCCTAGGAGGCAGGGCTTTTGGCACTCACTGTCATAGAAACCGACCAATCAGAACCAAATCTAGGTGAATTGCAAGGAGCCAATGGCTGCCTAGGAGGCAGAGCTTTTGATGCTGACTGGCATAGAAACCAACAAATCAGAACCAAATCTGGGTGAAGTGTGAGGAGCCAATAGCTGCCTAGGAGGTGGAGCTTTTGACACTGACTTGCATAGAAACCGACCAATCAGAACCTACTCTGGGTGAACTGTGAAGGCAGAACCTAAGGTGCGGGCTGAGGAGGGGTATTAAGGGCAACAACTGTTTGGTTTAAGTGATTCAATTTTTTAATGACCGGTTTGGAGTAGAGTGCATATGGCTGGCTATTAGTCCAGATATAGGGATTATGTGTTTTTGTCTGCCAAGAGCATCTCGTCCTGCTGAAAAAGGCTCCCCCCTCCCCCATTTAAGCAATCCTATTCTATATAATCTATCTATACTAATAAAAGGGTAATATGCTAATTAGACTGGGTCGACTGGCCACCTTCCAGATGTCCGACTTCCTTCTGGACAAAGCCATGGTCGTGGGGGCTAAGGTGGAGGCATTTAGAGGTGATCAGGTCGGCAGGGGAGGGCAATTGAGGGCAAGATCAGGCCAGCAGGGGAGGGCATTTGGGAGTGAGATCAGGCTGGCAGGGGAGGGCAGTTGGGGGCGACCAGGCCAGCAGGGGAGGGTAGTTGGGGGTGAGATCAGGTCTGCAGGGGACAGCAGTTGGGGACAAGATCAGGCCAGCAGGGGAGGGCACTTAGGGGTGATCAGGCAGACAGAGAGGTTAGGGGCAATCAGGCTGGCAGGGAGACAAGGTAGGGATGATCAGGCCAGTAGTGGGGTAAGGTAGAGGTGATCAGGCTAGCAGGGGGGCAAGGTAGGGGTGATCAGGCCAGTGGGGAGGCAAGGTAGGGGTGATCAGGCTGAAAGAAAGAAGGGCTAGGGGCGATCAGGCAGGCAGGCAGGTGAGTGGTTAGGGACCAGTTCCAGATTGTGAAAGGGATTGGGCCTAAACCAGCAGTCGGACATCCCCCAAAGGGTCCCAGATTGGAGAGAGTGCAGACCAGGCTGAGGAACCCCCACTCTGCACGAATTTCATGCATCTGGCCTCTAGTATAAAGATAAAAATGATGAGATTGGTTTACCTGAAAAATCTCATTAAGTACTGATTCTTTCACATTAAAAAAAAATGAAGCAAGCAAGGTTAAACTACTATTTTATTATTTTTATCTAATTTTTCCCACTAGCCAATTGGAATCTGGTACATCTTATTTTCAGTATGTTTTCTATAGATGCCAAAGTTGAATTCTCTTTGTCCTTAGAATTATATATTTGTATTTTCTGGACTTACATTTTTGGTGAATGATACAAAAGAAAATTTTCACAACACATCAGCAAACAGAATCCTTGCAGAATTCATAGGAAGTGAATATTTTCAGTACTTTTTGTTGTTTTTATTCAAAGTGATTGCTAAATAATTCATTCTATTCTGAATGTGTGACTACAGATTAGACAAATTAAATTCAAAAATAGAGAAAATTTTGTGTAACTCCTGATTAAAAATTCAATATATATATTTGAAGTGTTTGAATTTGTGGATTGGAATAGTACCATGACCAATAATTATCAAAAGTTTTTATTGAAAAATTGCCTTTGTGTTTAGTAAAGAATTGCCTACTTTAATATTACTGAATGTAAAATATTTCTTGCAATGATAAAACTATTCTTTATTTTTTTTTTTTTTTTTTTTGTTTTTTTAAATATATTTTATTGATATTTTTTTTTACAGAGAGGAAGGGAGAGGGATAGAGAGCTAGAAACATCGATGAGAGAGAAACATCGATCAGCTGCCTCCTGCACACCCCCCACTGGGGATGTGCCCGCAACCAAGGTACATGCCCTTGACCGGAATCGAACCCGGGACCGTTCAGTCCGCAGGCTGACGCTCTATCCACTGAGCCAAACCGGTTTCGGCGATAAAACTATTCTTTAAATTGGAAATGACAAAACTATTTAGTAAGTTAATTATAATTTCCATGTAAAAGTTTCAACTTGAAATTTACATATTAATTTTGAAATTTATATAGTGTAAGAATTTATTAAAACTTCCTTCCATTGAAAGTTCTATTTGCCAGTACCAAGGAACCCAAGGCTAAACAGAAATATATTATCAGAAAATAACCATTAAAAGACTAGAGGCCTGGTGCATGTATTCGTGCACTGGTGGGGTCCCTAGTCCTGGCCTGCAGGGATTGGTCCAAAACTGGCTCTTGACATCCCTTGAGGGGTTCTGGATTGTGAGAGGGCGGTTCTTGGGTGAAGCACCTGGGATCAGGCTCCCCCCTCTCTGGTTCCAGGTACATCACCTGAGAATTGCAGTTGCCAAGTCACTGCAACTCAGCAGCTCCTGCATTGAGCACCTGCCCCCTGATGGTCAGTGCGCATGATAGCTAACAGTCAGAGCGTCATAGCTACTGGTCAGACGGTCGAATGATTGGATGGTAGCCTAGGCTGTTATATATATAGATTAGTTACAAAAAGTCCTTTTAATAATGCAAACATCATTAAGACAATCTGATGAGAAAAAGCATGGCATTTTATTGCTTTAAATTCAATTTATTGAATTCTAGCTTCATAATTCTCTCTTTATCTGGATTAATTTTTAAGAAAAAATATAATTGCTATGATGCACAAACCCCTACAGACTTACATATAAATATAAATACACATACAAATATCAATGATTTAATAATCGGTTTCCCATGTGCAATGTAAGCTTAGTGAATGTAGGAGCTGTGAGTACACCGGTCTCAAAGCCTAGTGCACTATATGGCATGGAGTAGTGCTCATTATGTTTATTAAATAAATAAATGCCAACTCTGGCTAGAATTATGGTATCTTTAATTTTTAAAAATATTTATTTTATCATCTCTCAATAATAGTCAATAATTTTTTGAAAATTTTTATGTATTTTGTTAATGTAAACAATAAGCCGATTCACTACTTGCAAGGCAATACTTTCTATATTTTAATTGAGGGTACCAATAGTTCATTAAATTACCATTTTCAACTCAATCTGGTAATATTTATCTTTAATAACTATTACACATTGTTCATCATAGTTTAACATTATATGTCTCTATCTTTATCTATCATCTATTTTTAAATCTAAATTTGTAATTATATCTTGCGTATACAATCTGTTTTTCCAATAGACATGCATTATCTCTTCTTTTCCATTGCTTATTTTCTATCCTATAATAATACTAAGATCCCACATTTTGGACTTTTCATAATTTGTTTTCCAGATATGTTAAATTCTTTTTCATCATTAAAAATTGTTTTGAATTTTGATAGAGTTTTTTTATGTTTGTTCTATTAACACAACTTTTGATTCAACATCAGATTTTTGGACTTTTATTTATTTGACCTGTAATTCCATTTTAGTTCATTTTTTGCCGAACTTTCTTGTTACCAATCTTTCTTTTAAGCCTTTAAAATATGTGTTCATTGCAAGATTTTTCATCATTTTGTATATCTACAAGAATTCTATCCTTACACAGATAGAGACTTCAGAGGAAATGTTAATTTTTACTCACTTATTTATGCATTTATTTATGAATGTCTTGTTATTAAGGTAGAGTCTCATTTATTTTCCTCCCGGAGACTTAAGAGATTGTATAGCCTTAAGACATTCTTATAGCCCATCAAAACTTTTCTGTTTTAAGTTGAGCCCATTTATTTGTGTTTGTTATTTTTTATGGACTTCTATAAGCAAAATTCTGAACTAAAGAATATAGATCTTCTACCTAAATGTGAAGCATAAAGACTTATAATTTCCATTAACTGGTGACTTCATGTATCCATGCAATTAAATACTATAGAGCAGTGGTCGGCAAACTCATTAGTCAACAGAGCGGCAAACCGCGGCTTACGAGCTGCAGTTTGCCGACCACTGCTACAGAGCAAAAGAGGAATAATCCAATTATACATACAAATATATGAATGAATCTCAAAAACATTTTGCAAAGTGAAAAAAAATGAAGCTCAAAAGATAGATACTATATGATTCCTTTTCTATGACATCAACAAACAACACACACACACACACACACACACACACACACACACACACACACGCCACAGCTGAGAGTGCTTACCCAGAGGTCACAGGCTGTGGGCAACCAAGGGTTCAAATTCAGCAGGGGGGCCTCATGACAGGCGGGCAAAGACGGAAGTGGGCACCTAATCTGGGGGCTGGAAGTGCGCATGTGATCAGGGTCTGGCCTCCTGCTGGCCGGAAGTGCCCACCTGATCAGTGTTTGGGGTCCATAATAGGCCGGAAGTGGGCAACTCATCTGGGGGCCAGAAGTAGGCATGTGATCAAGTTCGGGCCTCCTGATGGCCGCAAGTGGGCACCTAATCAGAGGATGGGGCCCGTGATGGCCATAAGTGGGCACCTGAACACAGGGTAGGGCCTGTGATGGCCAGAAGTGGGCATCTGATCAGGGGCACAACCACTTGATGGCCTGAAGTTGGCAAGTGATCTCTGGGCGTGGCCTCATGAACATTTGGGAGTGGGGCTGAGTTCCCACCTGAAGTCTGCACCCCTCTGTCTAAGGGGTCAACACACTTCCCCTCCTAGACTGGGTTGAGGATCCTGGGGCTACAGGTAAGACCTGGCATCTAGTAACAGGCTGGGCCCAGGCTTAGGTTGTTCCTGGAGTTGTAGAGGAGCTCTGAGTGTGCTGTTCACTAAATGGGTTTTCCAGGGGATGAGGAGTTGGGGTGGCATCAGGAACTTGTCCCAGGTGGCAACTGGCCAGAGCCCCATCTCAGAGAGCGAATGGGGCTAGTCAGCCGTGTGTAGACCTCGAATCAGTTTCTTCATGAGGTAAGACAAAATCTGCCAGGGGAGGCAGGCGGGCAAAGCTGCACCCAGGGAAAATTCTGGTACTTTGGAATCTAAGCCACAGGGGGGAGGTGAGGTGGGGTGTTCTCCACACAAGGCACTTGGCCCACTACAGGGGGACTCTGCCAATGTTACCAGCTGGGAGGGAGGCAGGGACAAAGAGAGCAAGTGCCCAGAGGCACTGGTATACATTAAAGAAACCTGTCTCCCGGGGGTGAAGGAAGGGTTTGGTAAGAGGGATGTGCCTCATCAGGGCAAATGGCCACAGATGAGGGGCTTACCCAGAGGTCACAGGTAAAGGATTTACAGGCTGTGGGCAACCAAGGGTACCAATTCGGGGTGGGGTAGGTCCTCTTGATAGGCCGGAATTGGACACCTGAACTTGGGGTCTTAAGTGGGCATGTGATCCAGGTGGGCCTTCTGATGGCCACAAGTGGGCCCCTGATTAGGGTACAGGGTCCGTGATGGCTGGAAGTGGGCACTTGATCTTTGGGCTGGGCCCATTATGACTAGAAGTGGGAAGATGATCTGGGGGCAGGGCCTCGTGAACATTCGAGAGTGGGGCTGAGTTCCCACCTGATGTCTGCATCCCCCTATCCAAGGGGTCAACACACTTCCACTCCCAGACTGGTTTGAGGACCCTGGGCTGCAGGCAAGATTTGGCATCTAGTGACAGGCTGGGGCCCAGGCTTAGCTGGTCCCTGGAGCTGCAGTGGAACTTGGAATGTGCTGTTTGCCAAATGGCTTTTTCAGGGGATGAGAGATGTGGCTGAGGAGGTGGGGTGGCATCAGGAACTTGTCCCAGATGGCTCCCTGGCACAGCCTCATCTCAGCGAGCCAACGGAGCTAGTTAGCAGGTTTGTAGACCCCGAAGCAATGTCTTTTTGAGTTAAAACAAAATCTGCCAGGGGAGGCAGGCAGGCAAAGCCAGACACTGGGAAAATTATGGTACTTTGGAATCTAAGCCACAGGCAGGGAGGTGAAGTAGGGTGTTCTTCACACAGGCCCTCGGACCACTACAGGGGGACGCTGTCAAATTTACCTGCTGGGAGGGAGTCAGGGACAAATAGAGCAAGCGCTCAGAGGCACAGGTGCACATTAAAGAAACCTGTTCCCAGGGAGTGAAGGAGGGGTTTGGCAAGAAGGATGGAGCTCATGAGGGCAAATGGCCACAGGTGAGGGTGCTTACCCAGAGGTCACAGGTAAAGGATTTACAGGCTGTGGGCAATTAAGGGGTCTTTTTTAATTCCATATAAATATTTGGAGAGTTTGTTCTAGGTCTGTAAAATATGCCATTGGTATTTTAATGGGGATTGCATTGAATCTATAGATTGCTTTGGACATTTTAATGATGTTGATTCTACCAATCCATGAACATGGTATCTTCTTCCATTTGTTTATGTCTTTCTCTATTTCTTTTTTCAATGTTCTGTAGTTTTTTGAATACAGGTCTTTTACCTCCTTAGTTAACTTTATTTCTAGGTTGCTTAATATTTTTGTTGCAATGGTAAATGTGATTGTTCTTTAAATTTCTCTTTCTGTAAGTTCATTATTGTTGTATAAAAAGGCCATAGATTTCTGGGTGTTAATTTTGTATCCTGCTACATTGCCAAATTTATTTATTAGGTCTAGTATTTTTTTTTATGGAGTCTTTGGCGTTTTCTATGTATAGTATCATGTCCTCTGCAAATAAGGACAGTTTTACTTCTTCTTTTCCAATTTGGATGTGTTTTATTTCTTCTCTTGTCTGATCGCTATGGCTAGCACTTCCAGTACCATATCAAACAGGAGTGGTGAAAGTGGGCATCCCTGTCTTGTTCCTGTTCTTAGGGGAAATGAGTTTAGTTTTTGCCTATTGAGTATGATGTTGGCTGTAGGTTTGTCATATAAGGCTTTTGTTTGTTGAGGTATGATCCCTCTATTCCCACTTTGCTGAGAGTTTTTATCAGGAAAAGGTGTTGGATTTTGCCAAATGCTTTTTCTGCATCGATTGATATAATTATGTGATTTTTGTCTCTCAGTTTGTTTATGTGATGTATCACATTTATTGATTTGTGGATATTATTCCATCCTTGCATCCCTGGAATAAATCTGACTTGGTCATGGTGTATGATCTTTCTAATGCAATGCTGAATCTGATTTGCAAGAATTTTGTTGAGGATTTTAGAATCTATGTTCATCAGGGATATTGGCCTATAGTTCTCTTTTTTTTGTGGTGTCTTTATTTGGTTTTGGATTAGGTTAATGCTGGCTTCATAGAAAGAGCTTGGAAGTGTGCCTTTCTCTTGAATTTTTTGGAATAGTTTGAGGAGGATAGGTTTTAGTTCTTCTTTGAATGCTTGGTAGAACTCCCCTGTAAAGTCGTCCAGACCAGGGCTTTTGTTTGATGGAAGATTTTTTATTGCTGCTTCAATTTCTTCAGTAGTTATCTGCCTACTCAGGTGTTTTGATTCTTCCTGAGTGAGTTTTGGGAGCTTGTATTTTTCTAAGAATATGTCCATTTTGTCTAGGTTGTCCATTTTTTTTTTTTGAGTAGAGTTGTTCATAGTATTTTTTCATAATCATTTGTATTTCTTTGGGATTGTTACTTCACCTCTTTCATTTCTGATTTTGTTTATTTGGGTCCTCTCTCTTTGTTTCTTGGTGAGCTTGTCTAGAGTTTCATCAATCTTGTTTATCCTTTCAAAGAACCAGCTCTTGGTTTTGTTGATCTTTTTTATTTTTTATTTTTTGGTCTCTATGTTGTTTATTTCTGCTCTGATCTTTATGATTTCCTTCTTCTGCTTATGGTGGGCTTTTCTTGTTGCTCTCTTTCTAACTCTTTGTGTTGTAGGGTTAGATAATTTATTGTCATTTTTTCTTGTTTTTTGAGGTAGGCTTGTAGAGCTATGAGCTTCCCTCTCAAGACTGCTTTCACTGTGTCCCATAGATTTTGCATTGTTGTGTTTTCATTGTCATTTGTTGCCATACTTTTTATTTCTTCTTTGATCTCTTTGGTAACACAATCATTGTTTAATAGCATGCTATTTAGCCTCCAGGTGTTTGATTTTTTTTATTGTTTTTATTGTAGTTGATTTCTAATTTTATGCCATTGTGGTCTGAACAGATGCTTGATATGATTTCTACCTTCTTGAATTTAAAGAGACTTTGCCTGTGTCACAATATGTGGTCTACCTTTGAAAATGACCCATGTTCACTTGAGAAGAATATATATTCTTTGGCTTTGGGTGAAATGTTCTGAAGATGTCAATTAATTCCAAGTAATCTAGTGAGTCATTTAGGATTGATGTTTCTTTGCTGATTTTTTGTTTGGAGGATTTGTCCAGTGGTGTTAGTGGGGTATTAAAGTCCCATACTATGACTGTATTGCTGTCAATCTCTCCCTTGATATCCTCCAAAAGTTTTTTTTTATGTATTTGGGTGGTCCTGTATTGGGTGCATACCCCGTATATGTTTACCAGAATTATATCTTCTTGTTGAATTGCTCCATTTAGTATTATGAAGTAGTCTTCCATATCTCTTGTTATGGCCTTCACTTTGAGGTCTAATTTGTCAGATGTAAGTATTGCTACCCCAGCTTTTTTTTCATTTCCATTTGCCTAAAAAACCCTTTTCCATCCCTTCACCATCAGTCTGTGTGAGTTCTTTGTTCTAAGGTGGGTCTCCTGTAGGCATCAGACATATGGGTCATGTTTTCTTATCCACTCAGTTACCCTATGTCTTTTGATTGGGGCATTTAATCCATTTGCATTTAAAGTTGTTATTGATAGGTACTTGTTTGTCGCCATTTTTTATTCTTTATGCTGGTGTTCCTTCTTCCCTTCCTATTTCTTCTTTTTACAGCAGACCCTTTAGCATTTCTTGCATTGCTGGTTTAGTGGTAGTAAACTCCCTTAGTCCTTTTTTGTCTGTGAAGCTCCTGATTTCACCCTCAACTTTAATTGATAGCCTTGCTGGGTAAAGTATTTGGATTTAGACCCTTGTTTTGCATAACTTTGTATATTTCATTCCACTCTCTTCTGATCTGATGTGTTTTTGTTGAGAAATCAGTCAATAGTATGATGGGAGATCACTTGTAAGTAACTTTCTGTCTCTCTCTGGCAGCCTTTAAGATTCTTACTTTGTCGTTGTTGTTTGCCAATTTAATTGTAATGTGTCTTGGTTTTGGTCTTTTGAGGGTCATCTTGTTTGCGACTCTGTGAGCTTCTTGGACTTGTGTGAGTTTTTTCTTCCCAATATCAGGGAAGTTTTCGGTCATTATTTCTTCAAACAGGTTTTCTATTCCTTGCTCCACTTCCCCTCCTTCTGGCACCCCTATTATGCGGATGTTGTCTTGTTTCATGTTGTCCCAAAGTTCACTTAGGCTCTCCTAATATTTTTCAAGTTTTTTTTCCTAGATGCTGCAGTGCTTGGGTATTTTTTCCTACCTTGTCTTCTATCTCATTGATGCGGTCCTCTGCTTCTTCTAGTCTACTGTTGATGCTTTCTATTGAGTTCTTTATTGCAGTGATGTCATTGTTCATTTCTTCTTGGTTCTTTGTTTCCTCTTGGTTCTTATACATATTGTTGAATTTGTCTTCCAACATTTTCTGTGTCTTTATGACCATTGCTCTGAATTCTTTCTCTGACATATTGCTTGCCTCCATTTCCTTTACTTACTTCTCCAGTGATTCCTCATTTTCTTTTGTATGTGGGCTGTTTCTTTGTCTCCCCATGATTGCTCCTCTCAGGGTGTCTGCTCTCTCTCTCCTGATTTGACTTTCTCTAGGCGATATTTGAACTTTCCATCCATGTATTGCCTCACCAGCTGTGTTTAATTCACCAGTTTCAGGTGGGTGTTGTTCGATCCAGCTGTTCCTTCTTTCTGCTCTGTGAGAAGGCACAGGGCCCATTTGTGTATTCAGCGCTGCTTTGTCTCCCCTTGGACAGACGTTTTAGGCACCTGCAGTTGGGGAGGCTGGAGTCCCAATGTTCTTGGGTTCACAGCTGAGGCACCTGGTCCCTGAGCTTTGTGGTTGTAGAGTCCCTGGAGGTATCTGAGGTCTCCCCAGTTGAAGGTAAGGCTGGGCTTCTGATCACAGCCAGTCTACCCTTCAAGTTGGTGTGGTCTCTGCAGCAGAGCTGACTGCTTTGGGAGAGATTTCAGCAGCAGTAGAGGCTGCCCAGCCAGGGGAGCCTGGTCCACCAGTCTCCAGCAGTCCCGTGGAATATAGCTGTCCCTCACTCACAAATACAGACATTTCCCGCATGTCCAAACACTCTCCTTTCATTCTCTCACTTGTACACTATCTTGGAGCGATCTTCATCTACTACCGAGATAATTATTCATGCACATTGTTATAAGAAATAATGCAGAAAGAATTCATATATGATTTACCCAATTTCCTCCAATGGTAATATCTTATAAGAATACAGTGCACTTTCACAGCCAGGATGTTGAGAACTACACAATGGAAGAACAAAAGAGTTTCATTACCACAAGGATCCCTCATTTTAAAACAAATAAAAACAAATTATAGTGTATATGACTTTTGGGATTGGCATTTTCAATTTGACATAATTCCCTGTAGATTCATCCAAATTGTTTTCTGTATCAATAGTTTGTTTCTTTATATGACTTTATAATAACTAACAATTGATGACAACCCACATGTCCTTTAATATCAATGGTTTGTTTATTTATAATACAAGTAGTATTCCATGGTATAGATATGTAATAGTTTAATCAACTTTCAACTTTTGGAAGGATATCTGAGTTGTTGCCAATTTTTGGTTTTAATAAAGTTGCTATGAATATTTATGTTTTATCAGGGATAAATGTCTAAAAATAATTTAATCACTAGGTAGTATGGTGTGGTGTTTTTTCACTAAATAGATCTAATTGATAGTTGTTCACTCATTAACAATCAATAGTTTCAGAACACTTACTTAGAAAAAAATAAAAAAGCTAAAATGAACCTTTTGATTAATAAAATTTTCAAGTAGTTTATATGAAGGGATTTGTTGATTATTCACTTTTTTTTTCTATTCACACAAATAAGCAAATACTTTGAAGCACTAATCAAATAAATAGGAATCTAGTTTGTATAACAAATATGTGCTGTTGTCTATTTTGGTTCTTAAAATATAAAATAAAAATGATTAATATTCTATCAAAGAGAGAAAATCAAATGCCAGCTTTTAATAATCTTAATCAATTATCTAACTTTGAGATGTAGCATACTGAATTTTACTTTAAAACAGAAACTTCCAGTGTCTACTATAAATATCAGGGACAAAAAATATTTTTAAAAAATGAGACAAAATATAACATAAAAATTAATAAATGTACTCTCATTAAAAAAAAGGTTAAAAATTTCCAGCAGAATTTAATAAGAACTAGTATTATATAATTTTTATCTTGGATAGTCCCTTCAGCTTGAGGTGGCTGTGTCCAAAAATGAAAGGCTACTTTTATGTGAGTGCAGGACAGACTGAACTTGTGATCCTTCAGCCAAATAACACTTGAGAGGCACTATCCAAACTTCAGGGACAGTGCCTTACATTTATGGCACATAAAGGATTAGCCAAATGATGGGAATTCATGCAGATGGCCCAAAAGTAGCTACAGGGAGTGTTCTCCTGCAGCTTGATTTTGAATTGCACATATACAACTTTGGGAGCTAAGAATAAGTTTGTTATTTTTAAGAGTTTGAGGTGACATTCATTTATAAGATTTGATGGGCTGCACAAAAATTTCTGTTAAATGGCAAGGCAAGTGAATTCCCCACTTATTATAAAACACTCATGGGTTGCAACTTTCAATGTTAGTTAGACCTAGGTGGACAGAATAGATAGGCTTCCCAAAATTTACATTTTTTCAAAATTTGTTTTGAAGTACTTCTAAGAAGTAAAGAGGATATTTCAGAGGGATGAACTAATTGAATTCTTTTTGCTGTTCAACACTTTTAAGAGTTGCTCCCTAAAGACTTTTGGGTAGATGAAGAGACTATAGCTGTATAGAAACCTACCTCTCATTATTTCTTCCCAAATGATTCAAAATTGTAGAAATGGAAAGTTCATTCTCCACCAAACTTCTGCAAAAGGCCAGATAGTAAACATTTTTGTCTTTCTGGACTATGTGGTCCCTGTTAAGCTACTCAACTCTGCCATTACAATCAGCCATAGAAAATATGTAAATGAGTGGGAGTAAACATGTTACAATGAAATGTTATTTACAGTAATAACCAGTGTTGGATGAATTTTACCCTCAGGCCTTAGTTTTCTGTCTCATGTTCTAGAATGTGGTCCTTGCTCCTAAGGTACTCCTAAGTGACTCTCCCAGTTAGAAGCCTGTGCTCTTCACTTGGGGTGGGCCCAAACTTGAAGCCCACAGACTGCATGGCCTCTAGTATTTCTGTTGAAATCTCAGCTGAATCACTGGTAAATCAGGACTACACTTGCCCTACATGTGTTCAGTCAGTCACTCAGCCATGGGGAACTTCTGCCAAGATTCCAGCTCAACGTAGTCCTGACCTGAGTGAGGATATTAATCACTTCAGCTGACCTGATCTCTGCTAACAAAACTTGGAGAGACAATCATATTGGGTTTAGTCTCTAACTCATAATGTGGACTGAGCTAGTGCTAATTATGAACTCATTTACTGAATTTCCCTTTTTCAGAGGGATACAGTTTTGAGCTGCTTGTTGTCAAAAATTTCCTTACATAGTTGATTCAGTTTTATGATTATTTAAAGCAGGAAACATGGGCTCAAACTAGTTATTCTGATAGAACTGTAAGCAAAATTCTTTCATTTTTAATCTTGTTTTATGTGTGTACACATGCATAAATAGTTGCATGTTACTGTAAAGCAGCTGTGCTCTAAATTTTTCTTGTTTCTCAGTAACTCTTCTAAATATTCTGGCTTGCTTATATCTTTAGTATATTATATTTGTTTCCAGATTCATGGTATTTATTTTCTTACTTTGGATACAATATGTTTCAATTTTACTTGATATTTCTATTTGAGTTCTTTTATTTTAAAATTTGTCATAATACAATAAAACAGAGGTGAATATTTCTTCCTGTATTTTAAATGTTTCTTTTAGCATATTTACATATACAAATTAAAGAAGTTTAGCAAAAGTTTCCCAGGAAATGTAAATACTATATTTAACATGTTATACAGTATTGTTTTTGAATAATAATTATAAAAACTTAATGAGAGATGAAGGAAGATTTTGGTCACTGGAAACAAATTCCCATGTTCTTTTATTGATAGAAACAATTTTGATTAAGATTAAAGAGAAAATGAAGTTATTTGTTCCAAGTAGGTTCACAAATCAATATTTTAAGGATTATGAAAAGGTTAACCTTACTAAACTAATTAGGACTTCCAGAAAAATGTTAAGAAATGAGTCTTTCATTTCCATTTGATTGTTCAAAATCAGTGTGTTCTTATTTGTGTAAAGTAAATGCAATTTTTTTTTATCATGTCATTGAAAGCTTGTTTCACTTGCTTGTTCCTCAAGGTATAAATGAAAGGGTTCAACAAAGGGGCAACAGATGTAGTGAGCACTGATACTCCTTTGTTGATGTCCACCTCTTCTTTGGCTGAAGGCTTGATGTAGATAAAAATACAGCTGCCATAGGTGATGGAAACAACAATCATGTGAGAAGAACAAGTGGAGAAAGCTTTTTTTCTTTGCTGAGAAGAAGGGAATCTTAAAATTGTCCTGACAATATAGATGTATGAAAGAATGACGCCCATGAGTGTAATAATGAATGTTAACACTGCACAGGTTATAACCATTTGTTCTATGAACCATGTATCTGAGCATGAAATCTTAAAAAGGGGAGATGCATCACAGCCAAAATGATCAATGGCATTGGAGTCACAGAATTCCAGCTGGAGGCCCATACAAAGCGGTGTGCTGATGATCATTAACCCAGAGATCCAGCAGCAGAGGACAAGGATGGTACAGACTCTGTTGTTCATGATGGTCATGTAATGAAGGGGTTTACAGATGGCCACATAGCGGTCATAGGACATGGCTGCCAGGAGAAAAAATTCTGTGGCCCCAAAGAGTCCAATAAAAAATATTTGACTAGCACAAGCATTGTAAGTAATAGTATTGTCCCCAGTTGATATGCTGTACAGGAATCTGGGAATACAGACCGTTGTGAATGAGATTTCTAAGACAGAGAAATTTCGAAGAAAAAAATACATAGGTGTTTTAAGATGAGAATCCATGAGTGTAAGAATGATAATGGTCAGATTTCCAGTAATGCTCAGCACGTAGGTGAGAAATAAGAAGATAAAAATCAGAACTTGCAGCTGTGGGTCTTCTGTAAGTCCCAACAGGATAAATTTTGTTATTGTTGTGCGATTTCTCATTATTACCTTTGATGTTACAGGCAATCTACATGTAATAAAGCCAGAGAAGAAGCATCTAAACAGAAGAAAGAAAATCATAAGGCAATAATCAATGAAAAAGAGAACAAAACTAAGATATTAATGAAATCAAAAGCTGATTTCTTAGAAAGGATGAATAACATTGATAAAACTATTGTGAAAGTGATCTGGAAAAACATAAAATGTATCAGTAATTAGAAATATGACACAATTTTAAGTTATACAGATATCAAAATGATCAAATAGAATAGTTTGGAAAGCTCTGCAAAGTAGGTTTGGCAACTTAAATAAAATGAGCTATTTAAAAGATTTAATCTACCAAAGCTAATTCAAGATAAAATATCTAACTTATATATCCATATATTTGTTAAAGTAAATAAATATATATTTAAATCATCTTGAAAAGAGAACTCCAGGTACAGATGTCTCTACTATTATTCTAACAAATTGCTCTACTTATTGTTCTACCAAAGTTTTTACGAAACATTGAAAATAACAATTCTACACAAATCCTTCATACAATAAATTGTTGAAATAAAAAATTATAACATTATCTGGTGGAGTTTCCAATGTATATAAAATAATATAAATAATAAGCACAATAGAAAGAGGAAGATTAAATGGTTTTATAGAGTAATATACACTGAGTGGCCAGATTATTATGATCTCTGAATGCATAATAATCTAGCCGCTCAGTATATATATATATATATATATATACACATACATACTAGAGACATGGTGCATGAATTTGTGTATGGGTGGGGTCCGGCCAGCCTGGCCAGGGAGAGGGAACATGGGCAGTTGGCTGGCCTGCCTGCTGGTCGAACTCCTGGTCAAGGGGGCAATTTGCATATTAGTGTTTTATTATATAGGATATACACTGAGTGGCCAGATTATTATGCATTCAGAGATCATAATAATCTGGCCACTCAGTGTATATTCTACATTCTACCTTCAATGGATCCAATGGCTAAATATTGATCTAAGAGGTATGTGAAATGTTCACTTGTATATTATAACTCATAGACAACAACACACATTTAATGTTAAATGTTTATATTACAAAATAAGAAATATTGCACTCAAGTATATAATCTTTAAAAATAAACTAGTACAAAAGAGTGAAATAACCCAAAACATGAGGGAAGAAAAGATAAAGACCAGAAATCAATAATTGGAAACAAAAAGACCATAGTGAAAGTGAGTGAAACCAAAAGTTGCTTCTTTAATGATTAATAATGTTGATGAACTTATAACCAGACTCATAAGCAAAACAAAACACTGGGAGAAAAAATACATTAGAAATGTCAGAAATGAAAAATATCACCCCAGATCTCAGATATTAAAGGGATAATAAGAAGATACTATGAACAACTCACACAAATATTTTGGACAACTTAAATGAAACAGATGAAATTTTAAAGTCCACGAACACATCCAAGAAGAGATAGACAGCCTAATAATGCTACAACTATTAAATAAATTCAACGTATAGTTAACAAAGCAAAATTTATAGGACTAAATATTTAAATATAAAACATCACCAATTTTACACAATCTCTTCAAGACAACAGGGGTAGAGAACATATCTCACCTTATTTTTGAGGATTTAAAACAATTATAAAATAAATATAAATGGAAGGGCTAAAATTAAAAGTCACATTTGAAGATGATAAAGAATGATGTGGAATTCATACTATGGATGTTAATATTTATTTTAAAGAAGCCATAATTAAGATAGTATGCTGCTTAAAATAATAATGGATAGATTTCTTCAGAAAACAGAAATTGTTAGCACACTTCATCTCCTTTTACAAGGCAAGTATTACTGCGATACCAAAATTAAAAAAAAAAGACATTGAGAAAAAAAAGAAATTCTAAACAAAACCATCTATGAACATAGATTAAAATTTCAATAAAAAATAGCAAATAGCCTGGCTGGTGTTGCTTAGTGGTTAGATGTCACCCCATGAACCAAGAGGTCCTGGGTTCAATTCCCGGTTAGGGCACATGCCCACATTGTGGGCTTGGTCCCCAGTGGGTGTGTGTGTGTGTGCAGAAGGCATCCGATCAATGTGTCTCTCAATTATCAATGTTTCTCTCCATCCCTCTCCCTTCTTCACTCTCTAAAATAAAATAAAAAAATATATTTAAAATTAGCAATAAAATTCAGCAATAACATTGTAAGTATAATACCTCATGAGAAGGTGACATTTATCCTAGGAGTTCAAGATTGGTTTAATATTTTAAATCAGTCAATTTTATTCACCATAATAACAGTAAAAGAGAGAAACTGTATTTTCTTCTGAATAGTTCCAGAAAAAAAATTGACAAAATTCAACATCCACTTATGCTAAAAGTCTTTCACTAAAGTAAAAGTAGAGGAAATTCTCTTAGTGTGATAAAGGACACGTACTTAAAAAAACAAAACATAACTTCTGCTAATATCAAATATACAGAAAAAAACTTGAAACTTTTCCCCTAAAATGAGCTATGAAACGATGACTACTTCATAACTCCTATTCCTAGGTAATAAAATGAAAAAAAAGGTGGCAGAAATAAAGAAGTTAAATTGTTTTCCCTTGTAGAAGGCGTAATTAGGTAGATATAGAATCCCAAGTAATTTAAAAAATAACTACTTGAATAGCTGAGTTTAGCAAAGTCTCAAGATAGATAATCAATATATATTATGAAATTGTATTTATGAATACCAACAATGAGCACTTGGAAGTTGAGTTTTTTAAACTGACATTTACAGCATCTTTAAACATGAAATACTTGGTGATAAATTGAACAAATTAGAATAGCAATGTAATGGAAATTACAAAAAAGTGATATTTTGATGAGGATAAATATGTAATTCATTGGAAAAGAACAATGCATACTGAAATAGAGTTACATTAGACAACTTGAGGGTAAACTAAGTCTTATAAACGGTGCTGCTACCATAAAATATACAACAACAACAACAAAAATTGGAATAGGTCATAGACCTAATTAAAAACTCTCTGCTTTTTGAAAGACAGTGTTAGAATATGAAAGGAAAAGTCATGTACTGGAAAAGTCATACATACTAGAAAATATTATCCATCAAAGATCACGTATTTCACATATATGTATGAAATATAAATACATGTTAGTAAATACATATCATATGTTTACTACAAAAAATACAAAGAAATATATCTGTATATATGTATATGTAGACACACAATCCTATATAATAAAAGGCTAATATGCAAATCAACCAAATGGTGGAAGGACTGGTCACTATGACATGCACTGACCACCAGGGGCAGATGCTCAATGCAGGAGCTTCCCCCTGGTCGTCAGTGCACTGCACTGCTCAGCCAGAAGCCTCCGCAGCAGCACTAACGACGTCTGACTGTTGGACATCCCCTGAGGGCTCCCGGACTGTGAGAGGGCGCAGGCCAGACTGAAGGACCACCCCCCTCAGTGCACGAATTTCGTGCACTGGGCCTCTAGTTTACTAATAAAAGACAAACAGTCCAATAAAAAATGGCCAAAGATTTGAGCATAAACTTCACAAAGGAAGATGCATGAATGGCAAACGTGCACAAGAAGAGATGCTCAACAACCTTAGTTATTAAGGAAATGAAAACTAAAATGACAATAAGATATTACTAAACATGCATTAGGAGGGTCCAAATTAAATGTACTAACAAGAGCAAGTGTGGGATAACAAGGCAATTGAGATTTTTATATATTGCTAATAGAAATATAAAATAATGAAACCACTTGGAAATACAGCTTTGCAGTATTAATTTTATAACTTCTCATAAAATAAAAAATGCACCTACTATATGACATGGTAAATCCATTGTGAAGGATTTACCAAAAAAGAAAACAACTACATATGTCCACAGAAAGACTTTATAATTACAATTTTATTCATAATAACCAAAAGTGGAATGAAATAGAAGTAAACATAGGGAATAAGTAAACACATTTTGATATATTTATACATGGAATGCTATGTAGCAATAAAGAGAATAAAAAATTCATGTGTGAAACATGGATAAATTCTAAAATAACATTTCAAGGAAAAATATATACACAATAAAGACAAAGTACTATAAAATTTAATTTATATGCAATTCTAGAAAAGACAAAGCAATCTATTATGAGGGATTAAGTAGGAGCACAAACATTTTTTATATATTTTGATTTCATTGTGGTTTTAAGGATGTATATAGACATTTTTCAAAACCCATTGGAATGCTATACTTAAAAAAGAAGCTTTTTATTGTATGTATGTTGTACTTTAATAAAATTGATTTAAACAAGACGTCATGGAATAGGAGAAGATATCTGCAACAACTGTTAAGGATGACAACCAGCATTTATAAAATACTACTATAAATTAATAAGATAATAAAACTTAACCTAATAACAATAATAATTAGACACATTTCTTCACAAAAGAATATATCTAAAGGCCAGTGAGCATATTGAAAATGTGATGTTTAGTATTTAGGGAGAAAGAAATTAAATTTACAACTAATACACAATCTTCAGAATAACTAACATTAAATAGGTGAGTCATACCAATTATTTTGAGAGCATGGGTAACTAGAATACTAATATCTTAAAGATTAGTATATACATTCCTATAAACACTATAAAATTTTTAAAATATATTTATTAAGCTGAATGTTCAGATATCTATAAAAAGGAAATTACAATTCTAGGTATTTACCCAATAGAAACGTGTACATGTGTACATTAAATATATACATGTTTAAGAAAGTTTATAGGAGTATTATTATCAATAATCTCAAGACATAGAAAACCAAAATGTTCATTAATGATGGAAACAATTTTTAAGTTGTGATATATTCATAAAATGGAAGAATATATCAATGAAGATAAAATAATATATCTACATGCAAGAACATGGAGAGTTCTCACACTCAGTATGAAACATTCATGCTCTAACTGGACTTCCTGTCTCCTCACTGTGTCTACAATGAGTTCTGAAATACTATCTTAATTCCTTCATACTAGGCTAGATACATCTCCAATGTGTTTCTGTATCCCTCATCCTTATATCAGAATGGTATCATATTGCTTATTTTTTATTTGTCACCCAATTAGACAGTGATAGTCTTGAGGTCAGGGCCTATATTGCTTTCAATAGTATATTCAGATCTTACCACATTTCCCGGAATATAATAGTTTCTCTGTATAGTAATTAAACATAGATATTTATAAACAAAGACCAGGATATACTCTTTACTTATATTTCAAGATTCTACTTGATAGAAGTTTATTGCTGAGGTTCATCTCGAAGATACTACACTAATGTTGAAGGTACTTCTTTCAATATAGTATATCTAATACTTTGTATCATACTTCCCTGACTCTTCAGGGTACCACTTTTTTGAAAGATAAAATATAGTCACTCAGATTGTAAAAAGCCCACAGGATTTTTTGTTTAATTTTTTTTCTAATATAGACCATGTGAAAAAAGGGGAATATAAAAAAAAGTATAAGGTTATGACATCTTAAGAAAGGTCTAGATATGAGCTAATGATTGTTTTTCTTTGTATTATATTTACCTGATCCTTTTTCTAGAAAGTTCCTTAGTATTGTGGGTTTATGCTTTTCAATTTTACTGGTAGTATATAGGGAAAACTGCTTAGACTATAGTCCAAATAGACTAGAATTAGCATTTCTTTTAAGAATTACTAATTGTGTTATTAGATGTCCAGTTTCAACCAAATCTTGCTCCTAGGCTCTTCCTTTGACAAAAATGGTCTTAGATGGAACCTATGTAACAAAAGCAGCATTCAGAGTATCTAGACACCATCAGAAAGGACAAGCATTGAGTTGTCTGCAATTGCTCAAACTGAGAAACACAAGATTGTTGTTTCCCAGAGCCCACCTTCCTTTCTTCCTTTCTTCTCTTCATGCTCTATTGGAACTTCTAGCAAAAGTCCCTGCTGATCCTGGTTATTATCCCTGGATGAAAAACAACCCTTTTGTTCTTCTAATCACCTTCTTCAGAATCATGTCTCAGAAACACCCTGATAAATTAATTATATTGCAGGTGTAACTTATTAATTTTTGTTTGATATGCCTATACATCAAAAAGTATTTATGTTTTTAAAAATACAAGATTTTTTGGATAAAATGTCAAATGTAATTTCATTAAGTCGAAGCAGATGTATTTATATAATTGAGATTGTTGTGTGCACTAACAGGCATGTGTGGTAGCAATGGGGGCAATACCAGTAGATGTTGTATTATGTGCCCATCAAATTTGACTATTTTATTGCCCACATAAGTAACATAAACCAGGCATAGAAACTTCCTCATGTGTTTGCATGATTAATACTCTTGAAAAAAATGAGTCAAAAAATGAAATTAATTTCTCATATCTTTATGAACTATCCAAATTTTATAAAATACACACCTATACACACACACACATGCACACTTAGAAAAGTGACAGAAAATATTTTAATTATTTTTCCAAATTTCAGAATAGAAAAACATTAATTTGAGAAATACGAACATACTTACTCTTTAATCATTCATTCGGGCTTCAGTTTTTGTTTTACTCATAGATCCCTAGTGGAACTCACAATGGAACAAGAATTATTAGTAGTGATGTAGATATAATCTATTAACACTTTCTCACTTAAATTTCACTCCAAGGTAGCAGTGGAAATGCATCCACACGCTGCATCAACTTTTGAATCCTTATGTCTAACACTTATTATGAATTATAATACCAATCTAAATTAAAAAGGAACTACTATATATCTACATAATCTGAATGCTAGATAGAAGGAAAGACTAGTAAACAGGCAAAGGAAAGTGAGAAATTCTCTTTGCTTCTTAAAAAGTTGATGATTTGACCCAAGTATTTTAACACAGAAAGCCTCCCTTAAAAAGTTTAATCACAGATATGATTGAGGATGCTTTATATGGCTAACTTGTATTAGGTAATATTAACTAAGTTAAAAAAAAGTGTCATTGGTGACTCTGCTTCAAAGTGAGTAATGAATGTAACATATAATTAATATGGAAAAATAAAACAAAACAAAATTAACTAATGCACCTAGGAATTGGGACTCTGTCTTTGGAGACCAGAAAATACATTAATAACACCAATATCTAAACATATTATCAGTGTACTTAAATCTTTACTGAAATGATGATCCAAGTAATATTTTGTTCTTTTGCTCACTTTAAGTCCCATTGTGTTGATTGTTAATGACATATAGTAATTTTTCAAATGTTAAATGTAACTTATGCTTTATTTATGAACAGAATAATACTACCCTTTCATTGCTTTTGCAAAAAAGTAATTCCTTATCCTTTTCTAAGATACTTGCATATTCATGATACTACATCTTTGCAGGTATTATATGTTACAAATCCTATGGAATGATTTGTTATTTAACAGTTAAGACAATTTATGGTGGTGTTATACAGAAAATTTTATTTCTATGAAGTAAAACATATATCCATTGTGTTATATTATCTCAGAATCTGTTGCGATTATTTGAGACACTACTCATCTCACTCTTGTCTATATTTTCTTCCAATAATTTTATGACTTACTTTATTTACATTAACATCTGCATTCTATCTGGATTATTGTTGGCATAAGGTATGAATATATTGAATTTTCCCAAAATGATTAAGCAGTTATTCAAATGTCATTTAATTAAAAATAAACTATTATATTTCTCTTTTTAATATGTTTTTAATGATTTCAGAGAGGAAGGGAGATGGAGAGAAAGATAGAAATATCAATTATAAGAGAGAATCATTAATTGGTTGCCTCCTGCACACTCCCTGTTGGGGATTGAGTCCACAACCTGGGCATGTGCCTGACTGGGAATCAAATGTGACCTCCTGGTTTATAGGTAGACATTCAAACGTGACCTGGTTTATAGGTGGACATTCAACTGAAACCAAAATGTGGGGTTCTGATCCTAGTTCGTTGTCTTGCAAAATCAAAGAATGAAGTCTCAGACAAAAACGGTTAGTGGAAGCAAAGTTTATTGAGAGAAGCCAGTCCTGGAAAAGGTGCAGCTGGAGTTCCAGGAGAGTAAAAAGTAAGCCAGTGTCCAGAGCTTCTGTTCCATGTTGCAGCTGGGTGTAGTTCAGTATCCAAGCTCATTAAAGTCTATTAGTCCATGTGTGGAGTCCCACATGACCATGAGCCACCTGGGTGCAGGGGAGCACATCCCCTGGAACCCAGCAAGACAGAGAGAGAGGAGAGAGAGAACAAGAGGAAGAGCACATTTTTTTTTTGTCTAGGGGTAGATATATGCTTTGCTAGCTCCTGATTGGTCCTTTCAAAAAATTCTGCCTTAGCAACATCCTTGGGATTGGTAATATGCCTCACTGCTTGTGATTGGTTATCTGCAAGCTACCTGTCTTAGTAACATCGATACATTTTATTTTGTTTATTTTTTTCTTTTGGATTATTCTTTTTTTAAATTATTTTAAAAAATTTTATTCTTGAAAGTATTGCATATGTCTCCTTCCCCCGCCCCCCACATTGACCTCTCCCAACCCCTCCCTGCTCTACACCCCAGGCCTTCACCACCCCATTGTCTGTGTCTTTGGGTTATGCATATATGCATACAAGTTAATTGGTTGATCTCTTCCCACCCACCTACCCTCCCCTGCCTTCCCTCTGAGGTTTGATAGTCTGTTCGGTGCTTTTATGTCTCTGGTTCTATTTTTGTTCATAATTTTATGTTGTTCATTATATTCTACAGATGAGTGAGATCATGTCATACTTCTCTTTTTCTGACTGGCTTATTTTGCTTAGAATAATGCTCTCCAGGTCCATCCATATTGCTGCAAATTGTAAGATTTCTTTCTTTTTTACAGCTGCATGGTATTCCATTTTGTAGATGTGCCACAGTTTTTTAATCCACAGATTTGCGGATGGGCACTGAGGCCGTTTCCAAATCTTAGCTATTGTAAATTGTGCTGCTATGAACATAGGGTTGCATATATCCTTTCTGACTGGTGTTTTTGATTTCTTAGGACATATTCCTAGAAGTGAGATCACTGGGTCAAATGGCAGTTCCATTTTTAACTTTTTAAAATTAATTTATTTTTTATTTTTTTTAATTGTTTGAAGTATTACAAATAGTAGTACATATGTCTCCTTTTTTTCTCCCCTTGACCTCCCCCTGGCCTCCCCTTCCCCCCAGTACATGCCTTTACCTGCCCCCCCCCACAGTGTCTTGTATCCATTGGTTATCCTTATATGCATGCGTAGAAGTCCTTCGGTTGATCTCTTACAGCCCCCTCCCCGCAACCTCCTCTGCCTTCCCGCTGTAGTTTGACAGTCTGTTCAATGCTTCTTTGCCTCTCTATCTATTTTTCCCCCATTTCATTCCTTTAAAAAATCTTGCCTCTGCAGACTAGAAATAAATATATAATAACAAAAAATGTTTGAGTCCCAATTTCCATGTCCAACAGTTCTGATTCCCCGTTTCAATGTCAAAAAGTTCCTTATGTGTACATGTCAGCAATGATATCTGGATGGTGGGCACATGGTGGCAATGCAGGTCCGACCCTCTCTGGTTTGGTTCTAGGCAACCTGCTGCGTCGCACAGCTGCTGACTGCTAGCGTGGCAAGGCGTCGTCAGCGTCTTCCTTCTCTGGACTGTTTCTCCACTTGTCTTCGTGGTTGGAGCAGATCTGTCAATTCCTCTCTGTTGCAGGAATCCACATGGTCTTGGAGTTGTTTTCTGAAAATATACAAACATATTCTCAACCAAAAGTTAATAAAGGAATGTTTTCTATATAATTGACTTGGGATCCTTTTTATTTTTGCCCAAACGACTTTCCTTTGTCTTATTTAGACACCATGTGTGTTTTCCATGGGTTTTGCTGTTAGCATTACAAATGAAAATTGATTTTGTAAAGTAAAGGTTTTCTAGATGTAATTTACTTATAGGATATTTTTCCTTACATGATATTACCCTACTATCCCCTCTTTTTTGATTAATGGAGGCTTTTGTAAATTTTATAATGCAGTCTTGATAACGTTAAATTTTAATTTTTTGCACAACAATATGACTGCTTTAGTTTCGTTGCATGTTCAGGAATTTTACCATGAGATGAACTACCAACAGAAATTTTAGTTACCACATTGGGAACAGCTTTTTGTCCAGTACAATTAAATTTTCTTGGATATTCACTTATTTCAATTAGCCTATTTAAATTAATCTGAAAACTTGATTATTATTTTACTGTCAAATTTAATACTGTACCAACAATCTTAATTCACCCTGTAAATATTAGTGGAAAGGATTATTTGCATTCTTGAGTAGGCCCTGAACATTCCTGGTGCTAGGCTGGATTTAGATATAGGGCAGCTGCTGTCAGCCAAGTCTCTGTCTGTTACCTGGGTCCCAATCTGAGCTGGGCCAAGTCACAGTCTGTTACCTGTGTCCCGATCTGAGCTGGGTGTGGGAAGCAAAGCAGCCATGGGGGCAGGAGACCTCCCTCAGACGGGGTGAGGGTTCAGGCCCCTGCAAGGTTGGGGGGGTGAGGGTCTGTGCCCCACCTCTGTTGATCCCCAAGTTCTCTCCTGATGGCCCCTCTGCGACTGTGCCTGTCTTACGTTGTTCCTTCCCTGAGGAATCTAACCCGTCTCTGGCTAACCAGTCATCCTCCGGGGCCAAGCAGGGCGATGTGAGGTTCAGTCCTGTCTCCTTGATAGCCTATGCCCCCGTGGCCTCCATGCCCAGCACCTGCCTTGGGATCCCCTGGCCTGCTGGCGGGGCCCCAGCACTGATCACATATCTCGGGAACTCAGGTTTCTTCTCCAGGGAGGGCCCAGCTCACACGATTGGGCAAGAGACAGATCCATGGTACCAGCCACCACGAGGCTTCAAGCTCAGCATGAACAGAAAGCTCAGGCAACAGCTGAGGGCAATTGGATTGTGAGAAGAGGGTCCCTCTTGGCACAAAAGAAAAGAGGGGCCAATATAGAATGCTCAAGTGCCTTCCCAGTGCCTTAATTCCTTCTGAAAGGGATTATATCCTTTCATGTCCTTTTTTTTTTAAAAAATTGCTGCCAAACATTCCAAGAATTAGTTTGTAAGTTTGTTTGGGATAATTGTACAATATGCTGTTGTAAAATATCTAAAATTATAATGACATTGTAGAATAATATAATGTAAGGATATTCTTTGCTCTAGGCCATAGCAATGCAATTTCAAACTGGCTGTCAATTTCTTTTTGTAACTTTATATAAACTTTGTCAGGGAGGCAAAAACACAAATTATTCCCCCATAACCCCCCAGCCCCCACTTATGCCCCACCCCCTTATTATCTGTGTCCATTGATTAGGCTCATATGCATGCACACAAGTCCCTTGGTTGACCTCTCCCCCTTACCCCCACACTCACCTACCTTCCCTGAGGTATGACATGCTGTTCGATGTTTCTCAGTCTCTGGATCTGCTCTTGTTCATTAGTTTATGCCATTCATTATATTCCACAAATGAGTGAGATCATGTGATATTTATCTTTCTCTGCCTGGCTTATTTCACTTAACATAATACTCTCCATCTCCATCCATGTTGTTGCAAATGGTAGGAACTCCTTCTTTTTTACTGCAGCATAGTATTCCATTGTGTAGATGTACCACAGTTTTTTAATCCACTCATCTGCTGATGGGCACTTAGGCTGTTTCCAAATCTTAGCTATGGTGAATTGTGCTGCTATGAACATAGTGGTGCATATATCCTTTCTGATTCGTGTTTCTAGTTTCTTGGGATATATTCCTAGAAGTGGGATCACTGGGTCAAATGGGAGTTCCATTTTTAGTTTTTTGAGGAAACTCCATACTGTTCTCCACAGTGGCTGCACCAGTCTGCATTCCCACCAGCAGTGCAGGAGGGTTTCTTTTTCTCCACAACCTCACCAGCACTTGTTATTTGTTGATTTGTTGATAATAGCCATTTTGACAGGTGTGCGATGGTATCGCATTGTTGTTTTGATTTTTTTGTCTAGAGAATTTATCCAGTGATGTCAGTGGTGTATTAAAGTCCCCTACTATGATTGTATTGTTGTCGATCTCTCCCTTGATGTCTTCCAGGAGTTTTTTATGTATTTGGGTGCTCCTGCATTGGGTGCATATATGTTTACCAGAGTTATATCTTCTTGTTGAATTGCTCCCTTTAGTATTATGTAGTGGCCTTCCTTATCTCTTGTTATGGCCTTTACTTTGAGGTCTGTTTTATCAGATATAAGTATCGCAACCCCAGCTTTTTTCTCATTTCCATTTGCTTGAAAAATGTTTTTCCATCCCTTCCCTCTCAGTCTGTGTGAATCCTTTGCTCTGAGGTGGGTCTCTTGTAGACAGCAAATATATGGGTCATGTTTTCTTATCCATTCAGCTACCCTATGTCTTTTGATTGGTGCATTTAATTCATTTACATTTAATGTTGTTATTGACAAGTACATCTTTGTTGTCATATTTTTCCTTAGTGTTTGTGTTTCTTTTTGCCTTTCTCTTTCTTCTTTTTACAGCAGTCCCTTTAGCATTTCTTGCATTGCTGGCTTGGTAGTGATAAACTCTCTTAGCCCTTTTTTGTCTGTGAAGCTCCTGATTCCACCTTCAATTTTGAATGATAACCTTGCTGGGTATAGTATTCTTTGATTCAGACCCTTGCTTTGCATCACTTTGTATATTTCATTCCATTCCCTTCTGGCCTCGTGTGTTTCTGTTGAGAAATCAGTTGATATTCTAATAGGAGATCCCTTTTAGGTAACTTTCTGTCTCTCTCTGGCAGCCTTTAAGATTCTTACTTTGTCATTAGTGTTTGCCAATTTAATTATGATGTGTCTTGGTGTGGGTCTTTTGGGGTTCAACTTGTTTGGGACTCTATGTACTTCTTGGTCTTGCATAGTTTTTTTCTTGCCAATATCAGGGAAGTTTTCTGTCATTATTTCTTCAAACAGGTTTTCTATTCCTTGCTTCTCTTCCTCTCCTTCTGGTATCCCTATTATTCTAATATTGTTTCGTTTTGTGTTGTCCCAAAGCTCCCTTAGGTTCTCCTCTTGCTTTTTAAGTCTTCTTTCCAGTTGCTGCTGTGTTTGTGTGTTTTTTCCTACCTTGTCTTCTAATTCGCTGATGTGGTCCTCAGCCTCTTCTAGTCTACTGTTTAGGCCTTCCACTGTGTTCTTTATTGCAGCTATGTCGTTCTTCATCTCCTCTTGGTTTCTTTTCATGTTGGTGACATTCTCATTCAGCTCCTTATAGTTCTCACTGAGTTGTGTGTATTTGTCATCCATCCGTTTAAACATCCTTATAACCATTACTCTGAATTCTTTCTCTGTTAAGCTGCTAGCCTCAATTTCATTTAACTCCCTCTGTGGTGATTCCTCTTTTTCTTTCCTTTGGGAGTTGCTTTTTTGTCTCCCCATGTTTTCCTGTAATGTTTTAATTGTAGATCCAATTGCTTTGCTACCCAGGTTCTTTTGGTGATGGTGCTACTGGTGTAATCTCTCAGTTCTCCTGGGCTTGGTAATCTAGTGTAGCTCCCTACTTGAGCTATTTGGGTTCTCTTGATGTAGGCTTGCAAGCTTTAGAGGCACAACTGCGGTGTCTAGAAGTCAGCAGCCGTGGAGGGGAGTATCCCAATTTTTGCTGTCTTGCACCCTTAATTGAACTCACATGTGCCCAGTGGGGACTCACAGTGGCACCAAGGAACTGTCTGTCGGGGTTATGTGGCTCAGGGGGCCTGCACTCTGGACAGGTGCGACTGTGATGCCCAGAGTTCTGTAGTTATGGGGTGGCAGTCTCAGCTTTTGCTGCTGCACCTTTATCGGGGGGATCTCTGCCCTTCCCGGCTGCAAACTGTCTCACCAGCTGCGCCTCCTTCGCCGATTTGGGCTGGATTCCACTCATTTCAGCTGTTCCCTCTATTTGCTCCGGGACAAGGCTCAGGACACGTCCGTCTATTCCGCTGCCATTTTTCCATTTTTAATTTTTTGAGGAAACTCTATACTGTTTTTCACAGAGGCTTCACCAGTCTGCATTCCCACCAGCTGTGTAGGAGGGTTCTCTAAAGCTCATATCTCCTGGTGCACCCTTCCTTCCCTGCCCAGCTGGGTTTAGTCTTCCCTGCCCAGTTGGGTCTAGTTCTAGGTCATTTTGTCTGTCTCTGTGGTTTTTCTCGGAACCAGGTGTGGTCAGCAAGCTATATTTTGCCTGCGTCTGTGATGCTTTGTTCCACTTCTGAGCCCCCCCCTACCCCGTAGTTCTGTCCCTCTTTTCCTTGCCCCCTTCTTCTATCTCTGCACAGCCACTGAGCCACAATAGCTGGGAAACCATTATATTTCTTTGTCGGTTTCATCTTTGAAGTTTTTTTTAAGAATTTATCTTAAAATTATTTATTTGCAAAGAAAGAAAGTGAGCCATAATCAGCCCACAGATTTTAAAGAGTTTCCAAAATACAGAAAGAACATAATTTCCCTGTGTATCCTCATCTCAGTTTCACTCCACATTTATATCATCTTATTTTTATCTTTACTGGATGGGAACCAAGGGAAAAGAGAAAGGATACTTGATATCCAATACTTGATTATCCTATTAGGGTCAAGAACAAAAAGATGGCCCTAGCTGGCTTGGCTCAGAGATAGAGTGTTGGCCCATAAACTGAAGGGTCCTGGGTTCGGGTTCAATTCTGGTCAAGGACACATACCTCGGTTGCAGGCTCAATCCCCAGCCCTGGTCGGGCCGCGTGTGGGAGGCAACCAATCGATGTATCTCTCTCACATTGATGTTCCTCTCTCCCTCCTCTTCTACTCTCTAAAAATCAATGGAAAAATATCCTCTGGTGAGGATTACCAACAACAACAAAAGAATAAAAAGATATTCTTTGTAAGTGTAAATTGATCATTTCTTGGAGAAAGATTGGTGTAAAGGAAGCATGGTGAGACAATAAAAGGGAGTGCAGGGTCATGATTCTAGCAAGATATAATTAATTGTAATGAGGGGGTTTTGTTGTTGAATGACAAGGGGAGCAAATAGAGTGTAGAGCTAACAAGTAGAAATTACATGGTTCTAGACTTGGAATTTCTAAAAACATTAATAATAGAAGCAAGTAATTTATTAGAAATTCTAAGTCATTATTCTATCAAGAAGGGAGATCACAACTCCTATGTACCAATTGGTAGTTAGGAAAACCAATTGGTAGTTATAGAATAGTCACAAAGATGTAAAGTATAGCATGGGGAATATAGTCAATAATATTGTAATAACTGTTGGCTACTAGATTTATCAGGGTGATCACTTAATAAGTTATGTAATGTCTAATCACTGGGTTGTAGACCTGAAACTAATATAATATTGTATATTAACTGTAATTAAAAAATAAAAATTATTTACAGTAAAAAAAGAAAGAAAAACTACTATGTACCTTCTAACCCACCATTCCATGTCATTAGAGAAGGTCTTGATGTCCAACTTATATCAGATAAAATGACAGCATTTTAAATGTTCACAACAGGTAGAATGTTAAAGTAAATGAAAGCATAATTTTAAATTATGGAAAAGGAAAATACCTACTTATATTTCATTTAGATGTAACTGGACTATAGTGAAATTGGATGTGGTCTAGTTTGATACTGATACTAAAGTTTAATACAGAAAGTCTCAAAGCCAGAAGAAAGAGCTAAAATTAAATTTAATTAAATGTCTTGAGTAAAACATTGAAAATATTAATGCATAATCCACTGCCACACTTCATACAATCTCTTTCTTAAATTTATTCTTACCTAACCTCCCTCTCCCCTCAACACACACACATATCAAGCTTCTCTGATGGTTTCATTTTGTTTTCCTTTTCTCCCATGACACTTATTTCCCCTAAAAATATTACTCATTGCCTATTGGCATCTTGTATTTTCTTTCCACCACCCTCTCTTCAAATCTACCACATACTGTAGTCTGATTCTCTTTAAGGTTGAGAAAGATAAAATCTGAGCAGAAAAGCCTGTGGTGATAATTTGCACTATTATACAAAATGCTAACGTTTATCAATATATTAACTAAAGTTGAAAATTAAAAATCACAGAGTATATCAACACTAGTTTCTCATATTTTGAGTTCAATCTCAACATCTTTGCCCACTAAAATAGTTAATAAAATTTCAAACAAATAAATAAATAATGCATAAATGTGGTTTTAACCAGAAAAGTGGCAATGGAAATGGTGAGAGGTGGTTAGGTTCCAATATATAGATGGAGTTTTCAAACATGAGACCAAATAAGAGCACCTTGGGAATAAGCATAGAAAGAAAATAGACCTAGAGACTGAACCTTGGGCCAATTCAACATACGGAAGTCAGAAAAATAAGGAGGAATCAGCAGAAAATATGTACACAGAGCACATAGTGAGGAAGGAGGGACAATCACCAGGTCAGAAGGGCATTAAGAAAATAAAGTGCAGAAAGGATTTCAGGCAAATAAAAGGCTGTCAATGTTCTCTGGCCCAGTGGGAAAAGAAAAGAGAAAAAATTATCTCTGGAGTAGATAGAATCATATATATAGTCCTCAGCTTTTTTTCTGTCAGAATAACTTCAAACAACAAAAAAGTAAGACATGAAACAATCAAGAATAAAACACCCATAAATACAGAAACAAATAGTGTCTCCAGAAGTTGGAATTATCTGGCTAGCTACTATAATAAACTAAGTGTACTGTGTTCAAGGTCAAAAGCTGAAATATAATCTCTAGATAGTTAACCTATGTTCTTTTTAAAAAACAAGCAAACATATTCACGGTGGCCAGGACCTGGAAACAACTGAAGTGTCCTTTGATAGATGATTGGATATAGAAGATGTGATATCCATGTTGCCATTTGTAACAAGATGGATGGATATTGAGAATATTATGCTAAGCCAAATAAGTCAGACAGAAAAGGCCAGGAACCATATGATTTTACTTATATGTGGGTTTTATAACTGAAAGCAATAAATGCACAAACAAGAACACAAACAGAGTGACATCATCGAACGACAACATGAGAGAACCTCTTGGCCTCTCCCCCTGAAATTTCAACAAGTTAACCAACTATAATTCAACAAAGAAATTCCTGCTCAATACAGAGCCATGCCTGAGAGATCCATGCACTAAAACATCTAAAGGTGGGAACTGGTAATAAACAGGGAGATGAGGTGGAAGGAAGGCATAGATGGCCCACAGGCATATATGGTGCATTTATAAAACTGTACACCTGAAATCTACATAATTTTATTAACCAATGTCACTCCAATCTATACTAATAAAAGGGTAATATGCTAATTAGATCGGGAGACATTCCGGATGTCCTTCCGGACAAAGCCATGGTGGCGGGGCTGAGGCAGAGGCAGTTATGGGCGATCAGGCCAGGAGGGGAAGGCAGTTGGGGGTGATCAGGTTGGCGGGGAGGGGGGGCAGTTGGAGGCAATCAGGCCAGCAAGGGGGTCAGTTCGGGGTGAGAAAGCCAGTGGGGGGGCAGTTGGGGGTGAGCAGGCCGGCAGGCAGGGTGGTTAGGGGTGATCAAGCAGGCAGGCAGGTGAGTGGTTAGGAGCCAGCAGTCCCAGATTGTGAGAGGGATGTCTGACTGCTGGTTTAGGCCTGATCCAGGGATCGGGCCTACACCGGCAGTTGGACATCCCCCGAGGGGTCCCAGATTAGAGAGGGTGCAGGTGGGCTGAGGGACAACCCCCATGCAAGAATTTCGTGCACTGGGCCACTAGTACATTAAATAAAAATCAGAAAAAAATAATTTAAAATAGTATTGGCATAATAAATGGTAGCTCTTAAAATAAAAAAAAAATCATTAGTTTACACTGCTGCCTCTAATTCTAATCTAACACTGAATTCTTCTCTCATTCATATTTGATTTCTCCTTTTTTTTCTACAGTGAGATTCCTAGTCCTCATCCTATCTAATAAAAGAGTAATATGCAAATTAACCATCACTCCGCTACACCCACAAGCCACACCCACAAGCCATGCCCACCAGCCAATCAGGAGTGAATATGCAAATAAACCCAACTAAGATGGCTACAGCCACAGAGAGCAGGAGGGAGGCTTGGGTTTCCCCGGCAATGGAGGAAGCCAAGCTTTCCGCCTGCCCTTGCCGGCCTAGGCCTCCACTCAAGGCTACAAAGTTTCAATTGTAGAAGATAAATAAACCCTAGATACCAGGGCCTCCGCTTGGGTTGCCCGGGGGCGTGGCCGGCCTGCAAACCACCACAGGCCCCTTGCCCAGGCTGCCCCACCCCCCAAGGGAGCCCCCACCCTGATCCGGGACACCCTTCAGGGCAAACCAGCTGGCCCCCACCCATGCACCAGGCCTCTATCCTATCTAATAAAAGAGTAATATGCAAACTGACCATCACTCCAACACACAAGGTGGCTGCCGCAATGTGGTCAAAGATCCTGCCCCCATGTGGACACAAGATGGCCACCACAAGATGGCCAGCAGGGGAGGGCAGTTGGGAGGAGCCAAGCCTGCAAGGGAGGGCAGTTGTGGGCGATCAAGCCTGCAGGGGAGGGCAGTTAGAGGTGACCAGGCTGGCAGAAGAGGGAAGTTGGGAGTGACTGGGTCTGCAGGGAAGGGCAGTTGGGGAGGACTCAGGCCTGCAGGGGAGAGCAGTTGGGGGGTACCAGGCCTGCAGGGGAGGGCAGTTAGTCCCAGATTGGAGAGGGTGCAGGCTGGGCTGAGGGAAACACACCCCCATGCATGAATTTCGTGCACCGGGCCTCTAGTCATTAACATATATATTAATTTGCCCAATGTTAAAATTTACACAAAATCAAATCAGAATTATTCCATCTAGTACTATGAATGATGCACACACTATGTGAAGTTGTTTTTTTTGTCTGAGCAACAAAAATTATACCTCTTGGTGTGCCACAGAATTTTAGTAATTAGTTTATGTGTGCCATGAGATGAAAAAGGTTGAAAATTGCTTAAAATCTATTTGTAATGAGAAGGCTAACCTCTATTTTGTAAACCTACTGTTTGGAATTCTCTGCTATTTTTTAGATGTCCTCTTATTCTAAAAAAATAACTTTGCTTTCTAGCCTGCTTTAGCCTGCTTGAATAATGAGGAAGATAAACTTAGCTGTCTGACCTTGTAGGCCAGAGACTAGATATGCCCATACTCTCAATGCCATGCCAGGTGCATTTTTAATTGGATAGAACTGTGTTGTTTTCAAGGCCAGCAGCAGGATAACCACTAAGTGCACATAGGGCTGGCTCTTTAATAAAAAGGGAAGTTCTGCTTGTAGCTTTGCTTAAAATTTGAATTCATTTTCTCTAAGCCCACCGGTGAATAGAGTGTGGCTCCAAACTCTCTGAGCATTGCTTGATTTATTCTAGTTCTCTGTAACAGTATCTATCTATCATCATTATCTTATTCTATTTATCTGCCTGTCTATATATCAATCATTAACCTGTCATCTAACCACCTACTTAATTGAATGTACAATATAATGATTAACAAACTACACTTGTTAAAGATCTGACTGCAATTTTATCTCTATAATTTATAAATTTTATCATAAGTGTGAGCAAGTGAACTAACTTTCCCAATTCTCAGTTTTTTTAATAGCAAAAGAGTTCATAATTGTGTGTTTTGCCTATTATGATGATAAATTGAATAATATATGTACAACAATTAGCATAATACTTCATGCATAGTAAATGTTCAATACATGATAGGTGTTATATAATTAGTAATATTTCAAGATGGTTGTTGAGCTTAGGTGCACATTCTCAAATTGCTGAAGAAAATGTTCTTTCTTAAATCATAGTAGTATGCAGAGTTCTATTTTTTCTTAATATTGAATACAGTTGCTTTTTAAAAATATGTAGAATTAGTATTTGTGCTAGGACCCACATGCTGTTCTCTGAGTGAGAGATTTACATATTGGGGAACTCCCCCCCCCAAATCCTCAAAAGGAATTAATTATCTTGATATCTTGGCCCATATGTATTTCTTATGTTTCAAAATAGTCTGCTAGTTTGCAGTGTCTACATGATTGTCTTAAAATGAATATTTTTAAAAGTCACAACCTTAATGGTATTTTATGTCATCATTCTTAAAACAATAAGCTTTTAACGATTAATGATAAAAACAAAGGCCAACTGGTATAGGCTCTACTGAATATTTTTTTACCTTTCCTATTTCTCCTTAGAGACACTATCCCCTTAGATTTCTTACTAGTATAGAGCAGCATTCACTCCTTTTAAATAATTTGAAACCAGCAAATATTTCCCAAGTTTCAAGCTAATCATCTCAGCTATGACAATTTTTATGAATGTTTGCAAAGTGGGATTAGTTGGACACACATCTTATAAATTATTTGGGTATCAAAAAAGAGGAGTTTATCAGAAATCTTTATTATTCAAGGCATAGATATTACCATATGTTATTACCACTATATATATGATAGTGAAGAATAATTGCATTATTAAAATAGTCATACTTTAGGTCTGTGATTTGAATTAACTTGAGATATTATTTTACATTAATTTTCCTACCTACAAAGTTTAATATTATTTTCCAATATGTATGTTTGCCTTTCATTATAGTTGATCCTTGTTCATGTAATCTAGAGAAAAAGAAAAAGATAACCAACATATACTGCAAATGGTAAGTAAAATAGTGCTGCTACTTTTCTTTCAAAAATGTAAGAATAATTACAAATGCCATGTAAGTTATAAACAAATAAATATCAGTGATTTGAAGATGATACTTTATTATTCCTTTTTGATTAAAACATTAATTATTCTATGTGCTATTTTATAAATCATAATGCAAGAGCATGGGTTTTTGATTTATGTGCTTGCACCTGCATTTCTAATACATCAGTGTTTAAACCAGACAATGCACTGTAGGATGGTGGAGAGAATGGTGATTGTTTTATTACTCTCTACATCAAAAAAGCCTGAATGACCCTAGAAGTAAATAAAAATGACGAGGTTGGAGGCTATGTTTTCCTGGAGAATTGCCTTCACATATTTCGCTACATTTTTAAAAATAGAAAAAACATTTTTTGGAAGTACTAATTAAAATTTTTTTTAATTATTTTTTATTGATTGATTTCAGAGAAAAAGGGGTGGGGGGAGAGAGAGAGAGAGAGAGAGAGAGAGAGAGAGAGAGAGAGAGAGAGAGAGACCTGGCCAGGTCTGGAAGTGCAAATTTTAATCCACTCTTTGAGCAAAGACAACTTATCACTGATAATTATCGATTGCCAAATCTGCACTGGTTGCAGAACGAATATCTGCCTTGTGGTTTGAAATTACTTTGATACCAACATTGCATCTTCAGGAATGCTCAATGTGTTTAGCCGAAAGAGTGGAAGTTAAAGCAAGGACATGTTAAAAATGAGCAGGGCCAAAAGAAGATGAGATCCAGGAAGAGAGATTTTGATTCTATGATTCTCTAAGGTCTACCATTTCCATCAACAGCCCAGAGGTAATACACTGGAAAATTAAAATAAGACAAGAAATACAAAATGGTTAATCTAAATAACGTGGGTTTGTGAATTCATGTTTGAAGTAATGGGCTAAATCATGTAGAAGGAAAAATATTATGTTCTTAATAATAAAAGGAAGAAAAACTTCAAAAAAGGCAAAGGTATTGATTGGCAAAATTTAATTGTTAAGAAGGAATGCAATTTAAATATTTTTTATTTAAATGAAAACGTTTTATTCTATATGATGTTTATTTTTGACCTCTATCAGTGCTTATGTTCTAAGTTTATTTGGAAATAGTTTATCTATTTTGCAAATTGGCAACAAAGATTTTCCTCAGTTTCAGAAGAAAATTAAATGTGTCACTGGATTTATTTTAGTTGAAAGTATGGCTATAAAATATTTGGTAATCAGTGTTCTGAATTCATTAACAGTTTTATAAATTAGAGAACTTGAAAAAACATGTTTTATTGGATAATGTCTTTTGGTAAGATGTTATTAATAATGAATGAATTTTTATGAAAAATATAAATGGACTATGATTTAATATCCCACTGAAAGTATTATTACTATTTTTATGTATTTGCAGAAATCCTATCTGCATGTATCATATTAGACATTATAAAATGGGGTCAATTTGTATAAATATTTTTGTAATTTTACATCTAAAATATTTCTAGAATATTTTATAAAAATACATATTCATCAATGTCCTTATTTAAAAATGTAATTATCTGAATGAATAAAATTACTTGAAGAATTGCTTATTTTTAACTGTTTAGACTGTTTTCTATTTTTCACTCTGAAAGTATGTCATGACATATAGCATAAGTCTAAGATGGATGTTGAATTGCTTTTTGAGAAAGATAAGTTTTCCATTATATTCTTAACATTTTATTCCTCCTTAGAAAGTTATTTAGTCTGTTCACATTAGTGAACTAACTATATTATTGTTATAATAGTTTCAATTTATTAATTAGATATTTTAAGACCCCAATCAGATCAATAGAAAGTAAGTCTACTTTATTTATCAATCAAGTGTTTACCTGAATTTTATAATTTATAATTTCTCTTTCTAATCTTGTTTAATTGGTTAGAGATTTTAGAATTTTATTCAATAATAGTTTTCATCAGCACCCTTGTGTAGGTCTGATTCCAGTAAAAAAAAAAATATCTGCTAGAATTTAGTTAATTATTAATGCCCACCTACATAGTACTTCTATTCTCAGAAACATTAGTATTGCCTTTAATTAAGGATGTTAAAGTATGAAGTGACATCCTCTAAAATATTACTACACATTTATGGTTTTTATGTGTACTGATCTCTTCACTGATTATTAAGCAGTTAGTAATCATAAATGTATTCTATGCACATCTCATTTAATCCTTATAATTTAGGTCAAAACTATTTTGTCTATTTTTTTGTAGGTGAAATTTTAAAACAAGGAAATTAATTTTCTCAAGACCACATAACTAGTAATAAGTAATAAAGTAAAATTTGCAAAAATATCTCTTTTTGATTCTAAAATTCTTAACTTAGTCATTTAGCACTGTTTCTATATTTCTATATTTATTTTTATTGGTGTATTACAGATGTCTCCCATTTCCCCCCTTTGCTTCCACCCCACCTGAGTCCTTCACTACAGTATTGATTCTGTCCATGAGCTATGCATATCTACTCTAATAAAAGAGAAAGATGTAAATTGACCGTACCTTCACAATGCCCACCAGCCAATCAGGAGTGAGTATGCAAATTAACCCAACAAGGATGGCGGGTTAATTTGCATACACAGGTCCTGAGCGGGGGTGGGGGGGTGGGATGCAGGCATTCCACACTGCCCCAGCCACTCAGGGCCTCTGGGCAGTGTGGGAAGGCAGAAAGGTGGCTCCGGGCCGGAGCAAAGGCGGAAGGGCAGCTCCAGGCCAGAGCAAAGGCAGAAAGGCAGCTCTGGCTGGAGCAAAGGCGGTGCCAGTAGCCAGGGGAAGGAAGGACCATTCTTGCACGATTCTTCATGCATTGGGCCTCTGGTATGCATATAAGTTCTTTGGTTAATCTCTTCATGTCCCCCACCTACACACACTCAACCCTCTTTCCTCTGGATTCCTCAGTCTGTTCCACGGTTCTATATCCCTGTATCTATTTTGTTCATCATTTTATTTTTGTTCATTAGAATCCACACATGAATGAGATCATGTGATACTTGTCATTCTCTGACTGGATTATTTCGATTAGCATAATACTTTCTAGGTCCCTATATGCTATCTCAAAGGGTAAGATATCCTTTTTTATAGCTTTACTAGAGACCCAGTGCACAAAATTTATGCACGGCTAGGGTCTTTAGCGGCTGCTGGCTGCCGGCTGCAACCCGGGGCCTCTCTTCTCAGGCTGCAGACTGCTGGCTTGGGCCTCCCTTCCCCAGGTGCTGGCTGCTGGCTGGGGCCTTCCTTTGTTCTGTGCCGCCCCCTGGTGGTCAGTGTACATCATAGCAAGCAATTGAACTGGTTGGTCGAACTCCTGAGGGGACACTTTGCATATTAGGCTTTTATATATCTAGACTAAAGGCCTTGTGCACAAAATTCATGCACATGAGGAGGAGGGATTCTTCAGCCCGGCCTGCAGCCTCTCGCAATCTGAGACCACTAGCTCCAAACTGTTCACCTGCCTGCTTGCCTGGTCGCTCTTAACCACTCTCCTGCCTGCCTGATTGCCCCTCACTGCCTCTGCCTGATCACCCCTAACCACTCTGCCTGCCCACTTGATACTCCTAACCACTTGCCTGCCTGCCTGATCATCCCCAACTGCTCACCTGCCTGCTTGATCACCCCTAACCTCTCACCTGACTGCCTGATCACCCCTAATCACTCTGCCTGCCTGCCTCATCACCCCTAACCACCTCTGCTTTGGCCCTTGCCGGCTTCATCTGGAAGGACGTCCAGAATGACGTCTGGAAGGTCATTCGGCTGTCTGGTCTAATTAGCATAATACACTTTTATTATTATAGATAGTATTCCATTGTGTTAATGGACCACATCGTTTTTATCCACTCATCTAGTGATGGACACTTGGGCTGTTTTCAGATCTTAGCTATTGTAAATTGTGCTGTCTTCCTTTTTTTGAGTTGGAAATTGGGACTAGATCATAAACAAATGGGACTAGATCAAACTAAAAAGCTTCTGCACAGCAAAAGACATCATTCTCAAAATGCAAAGGAAACCCATTGTATGGGAGTACATATTCATCAATGATACATCTGATAAGGGGTTAGTTTCTAAAATATATATAATTTCCAAAAACATATTAATTTCCAACTCTAAAAAAGGAAGACAGCCCAATTAAAAATGGGCAAAGTACCAAATGAATATGCATTTCTCTAAAAAGAACAGCTAGTAGACATATGGAATGCATTTTCTGTATTTTCTCTTTTATTTTTATGGTCTAAGTAACGTGCAAAAATTTGAAATTCTGAATGATTATTTTTTTTGTAAATGTGACCATATCTGCTTTAGATTGTTTTAATTTTTCTTAGATCTAGCTGGTATTTATTTTGTCTTATGTAATTTTGGGGGGTAATTTCTTATGTATTCATCTGTAGTTCATAGAGATGTTGCAAGAGGCTACAATGGGGCACTAATCAAATGTCACTTAAATATGAAATCAAAACTATGGATCTTAATTCATTATATATTGGTATAGTTTTATTTTGATGAAGTTAATAATTAAAAATGAATGGATTACTTTTGAATCTCAAACCAATATTTTATCTACCTTATTTCTCAAATGGAAACATTTGAAATTAGTTACAAAGGTCTAGAAGTTTTTTAGTAAGGATAAAACTCACACAACTATTTTGGGTTTTGCTGGTCAATTTCAAAAACTGAGTTGACTTCAATGGTGGTTTTAAAAATAGTTTCTATTGTATAGTTCTGGATCATATCTTCAGAATCACAGAGCATTACCTTATAAATGAGTCTGTTTGTGAATATGGATCCTTTTATATATTACTAGAGGCCCAGTGCACGAATTCGTGCATGGCTGTTGTGCCTCATCCTTGCTGGCAATTGGGCCTGATCTGGGCCTTGTCGCCCAGTCCCAATAGGGGCTGATCGGGGCCATATGGCCAGTGGGAGGGACTGTGGGAGGTTGGCCAGCCATGGGAGTTTGGCTGTGTGTGAGTGCACTGACCACCAGGGGGCAGCTCCTACATTAAGCGTCTACTCTCTGGTGGCCAGTGAGCAACATAGTGACCAGGCAACTGGTTGTTCTGTCCACTGGTCGTAATGGTCACTTAGGCTTTTATATATAGATTCCCTGGTTATAAAGCTACTCATGTATTTCTTATTTTTTTTTAATTTTTTTCTTTATTGATTAAGGTATTACATATGTGTCCTTATCCCCCATTGGCCCCTCCCGAAACACCCCACTCATGCCCTCACCCCCCCCGATGTCTGTGTCCATTGGTTAGGCTTATATGCATGCATACAAGTCCTTTGGTTGATCTCTAGTTTCTTATTTTTGTATATTTTTATTTCTAGAATTTGAAATCTCAGAAGAGAAATGGAGAATCATACAACGCAGATAGAGTTTATCCTTCTGGGACTGACAGATAATTCACAGTTACAGATTGTAATTTTTTTCTTTCTATTTCTGAATTATATGTTGAGCATGATGGGAAACTTAACCATCATTGCCCTCTGTCTACTGGATTCCCATCTCATGACCCCAATGTATTTCTTCCTCCGAAATTTCTCTTTTCTGGAAATTTCATTCACAAGTGCTTGCATCCCCAGATTCCTAATCACCATTGTAACCAGAAAAAAGACCATTTCCTATAATGGTTGTATATCTCAGTTATTTTTTTACATATTCTTGGGTGCTACAGAATTTTTCCTTTTGGCGGCTATGTCCTATGACCACTATGTTGCCATCTGCAAACCTTTGCATTATACGTCCATCATGAGCAGCAGAGTTTGTCATCAGCTTATACTCAGTTCTTGGGCAACTGGATTCCTGGTCAGTTTCCTTTTATTGATTTTGATTCTTAATTTGGATTTCTGTGCTTCAAATATAATTGATGATTTCATTTGTGACATTTCTCCTGTCTTGCAGCTTTCTTGCTCAGACACACACTTAGTGGAACTGATTACTTTTTTCTTAGCTGTGATGACCCTTATTGTCACATTGTTACTAGTAATCCTTTCTTACTCTTACATCATCAAGACAATCCTAACATTCCCTTCAGCTCACCAAAAGAAAAAAGCCTTTTCTACCTGCTCTTCTCACATGATTGTTATAACCATCACTTATGGTAGTTGTATATTCATCTACATAAGGCCATCAGCAAATGAAAGAACCACTTTAAGCAAAGGAGTAGCTGTGCTCAATACTTCAGTTGCTCCTCTGTTGAACCCATTCATTTATACTCTGAGGAACCAGCAAGTTAAGCAAGCTTTCAGAGATGTATTTAGAAAGGTTCTTCCTGCTTTAGACAAGTAATATTATTTATTAAAAGAATTAACATAAAACATAAAGGAACATGGAACAAAAGCAATTTTGCCTCTTGTAGTTTAAGAATAAATCTCTAGTAATTTAGTTAGATTTTTTTAGTTTACTCAAGCTTAGAAAATCTATTGTATACATTCTGAATTTAATATTCTTTTCTTCAAAGTGAAACCTTACTACTTTAGAAATATAGAATTGCAAAATTTATTTTCTCTAAAAGCATGTTAGAATAGAATGAATGAAAATTTTGATTTTATTATAGACTATAAGTTCTCTAAGAGCTGTAAATAAATATGCCACATTTTATTTAAAAGCCATGTTCTTTAAAATGTTTAGATAAAATGAAATTTGCCATTATGAAAAATGCTTAAGATGCTTTAAGAGATTTTGTACTTTAAAATAATAATTTAAAGAATTATTTTATAAAGTGATCTTTTGAAATGTCAATTGGCAACATAGTAATAAAGCATAATTTTCTTCGAAATGAATAATACATTTCATATGTGTGATTTTATTTAGGTTATTATTTGGGTAGATTTAAAAAATTTCAATAAAAATAAAATATGATTTAATAGACAAGTAGTTGATTTCTCACACAATTTTTCAAGAACAAATAAGCAAGTTTAATCTCTTGAATATGCCAATTAATATATTAAATAAGCAGGAATAGATGATGAATTTTATGACCTGTTATATAATTATTAGTTTTTAATTCTGTGTTAAGTTTCCTGCTCTCAATGATATAAAATATCAGTTTCTCAAAATTCAAATGACTGCTTTAAAAATAAAACTGCATTTATTTGCAAAGACATATTCTCCCCTTTGTTCATTGAAGCATTATTCACAGTTGCCAAGACATGGAAATAACCAAAATATCCTTTGATAGATGATTGGATAAAGAAGATGTGGTACATATGTAACTGGACAGTCAATGGGTCCATGCTGCCTGTTACTACTTGAGCCAATTTAGCAGAGACAGGATTGAATCATAAATGAGGGTTTATTCCAAAACTGCCAGCAGTATGGGAGAGCAGCGGGTCATCCACAAAAATATGCTCTGTATCCCATCATAAGCCAGCTGCTTATATTTGGGTAGAAGGACAAAGTTTACATTGGGAAGGATATGCCAAATGGGCAGTTTACAGGTAATGGGGGCTGGAGATTTGCAATGGCCTTTGGGTATGCAAAGGCTCAGAGTCTTCAAAGGGCTAGTGATAACCAAAGGGCTGGGAATTTTCAAAGGGCTTAGTGATGGAAAATCCTGGGGGTCTTCAAAGGGCTGGCAGCTCTGGTTTCTGCAACAAAGTTGTTAATCTTTCCATGAGAATAGGCAGCTCCCTGATGAGGAGGCTGGGTTGCATTTTCAGGTGAGCTCCCAGGTCCCTCAGTCAGCTGCCAACCAGGTTAGAATGTGCCTTCTTTAATTAGAATAAAACAATCACAGTTAACAGAACATGATTAATATTTCTTACAATTATAGCTGTTTCCTAATATTCTATTTCTGCCCCTATCACAGATACACGATGGAATACTACTCAGTCATAAAAAGATGAAATACTGCCATTTGCAATAACATGAATAGACCTTGAGAATATTATGTTAAGTGTAATTAAGTCGGACAGAAAAAGTTAAGCACTATATGATTTCATTCATATGTGGGATATAAAACTTAAAGCAACAAATGAGCAAACTGGAAAAACAAACAAAAAGTTATAGACACAGACAACAGTATGGTGGTTATCAGAGGGAAGTGAGTAGGGATGTAGTAAGGGTAAAGGGGACCCACTCTATAGTAATGAAATATTTGGTTTTGGATAGTGTGCACACAATGCAATATTCAGATGGTATACTATGGAATTGTACACTGGAAACCTGTATAATTTTATTAAGTAACTAGAGGCCCAGCGTGCACAAAATTGTGCATGAGTAGCTCGCTTCTGCTTGCCTCAACTGGCTGCCCTGCCCATCACCACTCATAGCTCGTTGCCCTGCCCTCTGCCGCTCATAGCTCTCTGTTGCTCATAGCTCTCCACCACTAGTAACTCGCTGCCCCGCCTTCCGCCACTCGTAGCTCTCCGTTGCTAGTAGCTCATGACCCACCCTGCCCGCTGTGAGAGTTGCTGCTCGTTTGGTCATGATGGCATTATGGCATGATGGCCATGGCCTTTTATATAAGGGATGTCATCCCAATAAATTTAATAATAAAAAAAAAAGATAAAACTATGTCTTATTTTCTCCAAAACTGGGGTATGAAATTATACTTTTCTTCTTTAAGTGTCAGCTCTTAGAACACAAAGATGCCACAACTCTTGTATAATTGTCCTAATGTAGATGCCATTATAACAGTTGGTTTATGCCATAGTGGTGATTAAGCTATTAGCACAAGTTGTTATTGAAAAAAATGATACTGAGATTTCTCATTCTAGGAATAAAACATCACAAGCACAGACAGAAAGTTTTTAAAAGTACTCTGTATAGTGTTGTCTTAGAATTAGAGGTGTTAATATGAACATCTCTCTCTCTCTCTCTCTCTCTCTCTCTCTCTCTCTCTCTATATATATATATATATATATATATATATATATATATGCCTAAGAGACTTTTACGATGGAATGACCAGTTGCTATGACACACACTGACCACCAGGGGGCATATGCTCAATGTAGAAGCTGTCCTCAGCCCACAGGCCCTGATCGCCAATGGGGCCTACCAGCCAACATCCTGGTCCGTCCTACCCCTGGCCTGGAGGCCCCAATCACCTGATTGGGGCTGGGCCCCCGGGCTGGGATGGGGAGCTGGGGTGGGTGGTGGTGGATGCAGGTGGTGAGGGAAAGAGGAGGCAGGGAGGCGGGGAAGCCAAGAGGTGGGGAACCATGCAGTGGCAGTGTTCAGGCAGTGAGGGAAGGAGGAGGCAAGGAGGTTGGAAGGCAGGGAGGCAGGGAACCGCGTGGTGGTGGTGCACGGGTGGCGAGAGAAGGAGGAGGCATAGAGGCAGGGAGGCGGGGAACCGGACTGGCCCTCATTGCTGGCCAGGCCTAGGGATCTCACCCATGCATAAATTTTGTGCACTGGGCCTCTAGTCATATATATAAATAAAAACATAAATGTGTGTATATATATATATATATATATATATATATATTTTAGAAGCCCAGTGAATGAAATTTGTGCATGGGGCAGCAGGGGCAGAGTTGTCCCTCAGTCCAGCCTGCACCCTCTCCAATCAGGGACCCCTTGAGGGATGTCCGACATGTCCGACATGTCCGACTGCCCATTTAGGCCCGATCCTGGTGGGATCGGGCCTAAACGGGCAGTGAGACATCCCTCTCACAATCCAGGACTGCTGGCTCCCAACTGCTCACCTGCCTGCCTGCCTGATTGCTGCTAACCACTTTTGCCTGCCAGCCTGATCATCCCCTAACCACTCCCCTGCCAGCCTGATCGACGCCTAACTGCTCCCCTGCCGGCCCGATTGTCCTTAACTGCCCTCCCCTGCCGGCCTGGTCACCCCTAACTGTCCTCCCCTGCAGGCCTGGTCACCCCCAACTACCTTCTGCTGCTGGTCCGGTCACCCCTAACTGCCCTCCCTTGCCAGCCTGGTCGCCCCTAACTGCCCTCACCTGCCAGCCCGATTACCCCTAACTGCCCTCCCCTGCTAGCCCGGTCACCCCTAACTGTCCTACCCTGCAGGCCTGGTCACCCCCAACTGCCCTCCCCTGCTGGCCTGGTCACCCCTAACATCTCTCCTTTGCCAGCCTGGTCACCCCTAACTGCCCTCCCCTGCCAGCCTGGTCATCCCTAACTGTCTTCCCCTGCAGGCCCAGTCTCCCACAACAGCCCTCCCATGCGGGCCTGGTCACCCCTAACTACCCTCCCCTGCCAGCCTGGTCACCTCCAACTGCCCTCCCTACAGGCCTAGTCCACACCAACTGCCCTCCCCTGCAGGCCTGGTCACCCCCAACTGCTCTCCCCTGCAGGCCTGGGTCCCCCCCAAACTGTCCTCCCCTGAAGGCTTGGTCACCCCTAACTGCCCTCCCCTGCAGGCTTGATCACCCCCAAATGCCCTCCCTTGCAGGCCTGGTTCCTCCCAAGTGCCCTGCCCTGCTGGCCATCTTGTGGCAGCCATCTTGTGTCCACATGGGGGTGGCCATCTTATGTGTTGGAGTGATGGTCAATTTGCATATCACCTCTTTATTATATAGGATATGCACACTCTTTTCTGAGAGGACTTACAAGCAAAAACACACCAATATAACTAGTGCCCACATCTTGGTTTTTAAAAATCGTTATTAACTGAAAGGAATCTGATATTCTTGGAGAAATGGCTGTCTTACTCAGGGTTAGATCAAGAAAAGTAAAAGAGAGCTTAAATTATTTTGTTATAGGGAAGTACTCAAAAACTTACAAGTACATATAAACAAAGCTTGGAAGCTAAGTAAATGAGGTTCCAACTTACCATATTTGAATAATTTATATATCAACATAAATATAAATATTAATGGATTATAACTTATTGAGTAAACTAAGAATCTTTTAGTCTTAGTTTCTGCTTTACAATAAATAAATAATATACACTGGAAAAATACTGTCTTTATAGTAAAACTAGTGGCCTGGTGCATGAAATTCATGCATGGGAGGGGTTATCTCTCAGCCTGGCCTACACCCTCTCCAATCTGGGACCCCTCGAAGGATGTCCTACTGCTGGTTTACTGGGATCGGGCTTAAACTGGCAGTCGACATCCCTCGCACAATCCAGGACTTCTGGCTCCTAACCACTTACCTGCCTGCCTGCCAGCCTGCTCACCCCCACCTACCCTCCCCACTGGCCTGCTCACCCCAAATTGCCTCCCTGCTGGCCTTCTCACTCCAAACTGCCCTCCCCGCTGTCCTGATCACCTCCAACTGACCCGCACTGATGGCCTGCTCACCCCCAACTCGCCCCCCTGCTGGTCTGCTTACCCTCAACAGCCCTGCCACCTACCAGCCTGATCACCCACAACTGCCCTCCCCTCTTGGCCTCTAACTGCCTCTACCTCGGCCCCGCCACCATGGCTTTGTCCAGAAGAATGTCCAGAGGTCACCTGGAAGGTCTCCCAGTCTAATTAGCATATTACCCTTTTATTAGTATAGGTAGAGGCCTGGTGCACAGGTGGGGGACAGCTGGTTTGCCCTGAAGGGTGGCCTGAATCAAGATGGGGGTTCCCTTGGGGCTTGGGGCAGCCACGGCAAGGGGCCTGTGGTGGTTTGCAGGCCAGCCACGCCCCCATGGGGTGAGGGTCCCCACTGGAGGGGCGTGGCCAGCCTGGGTGAGGGGCTGAGGGCTGTTTTCAGGCTGGCCACACCTCCTTCAGGGTGGGGGTCCCCACTGGGGTGTCTGGCCAGCCTAGATGAGGGGATGATGGCTGTTTGCAGGCTGGCCAAGCCCCCCAGTGGGGACCTTCACCCCATGGGGGTGTGGTATCTGGGATTTATTTATCTTCTATAATTGAAACTTTGTAGCCTTGAGCGGAGGCCAGGGCCAGCCAGGGCAGGTGGGAAGCTTGGCGCCCTCCATCGCCGAGGGCAACCCAAGCCTCCTGCTTGCTCCATCTCCATGGCTGCTGCCATCTTTGTTGGGTTAATTTGCATACTCACCCTGATTGGCTGGTGGGTGTAGCGTAGGGATGGTCAATTTGCATGTTTCACTTTATTAGTGTAGACTAGAGGCATGGTGTAAGGATTCGTGCACCTGTGGGGTCCCTTGTTCTGGCCTGCACCCTCACGCAATCTGGGACCCCTCAGGGGATATTGGAGAGCCAGTTTCAGCCCGATCCCCACAAGCCAGGCCAAGGGACCCCACCGGTGCACAAATCCATACACCGGTCTTCTAGGATGCATATAAGATCTTTGGTTAATTTCTTCCCTCCCTCGCCCCTCCCCCTTTCCCTCTGAGATTCATCAGTCTGTTCCATGTTTCCATGCCTGTGTGTTGAGCATCTGCCCCCTGGTGGTCATTGTGCATCATAGCTACCAGCTGGTGGGCTGGTTGGCCAGTTGCTTAGGCTTTTATATATATGGATCTACTAACTATTTGATATAGAAGTAATGTTTAAGTTAGCAAATTATCAATGGATGCTGAAACTAGTGGATAAAAGTTTCATGAGAAACAGGATATTTACATAGTCTTTAAATATCTCTTAACAAATTACATATTATTACATGAAGAAAATAGTAACTTTGTAGTGTAGAAGGATCTGGATCCAAATGGTCAGTTTACCTTCACCAGTGGAAAAACCAACATTATATGGCTCTTGAGAATATGGACTAACAAGGATCTAACATCACTTCTATTTTATTCTTGCAAAAAATCAAAACCTCATACTAACCTTGAAAAAAAAAATCTTATGAGCTCAAATAACATGTCCTCTTCAAACATTTCAAAACAATAAGGTGAAAGATAGGCTGAGAAACTGTTCTAGATTAAATGAACTAAACAGAAATGTGAACTAAATGCTAGATTATGCTGAACCTGAAGAAAATAAAAAGATACAAAGGACATTACTGGGAAAAGTTATCAAATTTTAATATGGCTATGGATTAGAAAATATATCCATGCTAGAGTTTATGATTTTGACCATTATACTTTGGTTATACAATTTAATGATCTCAGAAAAAAATAACTTGAGGTAATGAAGTAGGTGGGCATAAAGAGATACAATGTATAGCTTACCATTAAATGGTTTAGAAAAAAATGTATTTGTATATTTATAGTATAAAAAGTATACACATGTAATATATACTCTGTACTATAGAAAGTATAAAAACTATATACATGTAGTGTACTGTATATATTATATAAAGTATATATATGTACATATATATGAGAGAGAGGAAAAGATAATGATATGATAAATCACATAAAATATCAGCAATTATGACTCTAGATAAAAGGAATATGGAGTACTTTTAATATTTTAGGAATATTTACATTTAAATTTAAAAAATGTTACATAAACAGGATTGCACTTAACCACCCATTCTCAAAATATAATATGACTTGTATGTTTGCCTTATAAACGTCGTCATGATGGTCTATGGACTATACTAAAATTACCAAGTCAGTTCTTCATTTGTGAGTAGTTTACTAACAAATGACTGAAATTTCTTATTCAGATAAAAATATTAGATAATTAGAGTTTGTTGAGGTTTAATATTTGATATTTCATTAAGAAGCTTGGATGTTATACAACATGTGGGAAAATTTTACCTGTCCTCAAATGTTCTCATAACTTTAGGAAATGATGCTTTATTTTCCAATTATCTATCCTATCTAATAACAGAGTAATATGCATACCTCTGCTACACCCACAAGCCATGCCCACCAGCCAATCAGGAGCGAGTATGAAAATTAACTCAACCAAGATGGCTGTGGCCACGGAGCGAGCAGGAGGCTTGGGTTTCCTGGCAATGGAGGAAGCCAAGATTCCTGCACACCGTGGCCGGCCCAGACCTCTGTTCAAGGCTACAAAGTTTCAATTATAGAAGATAAATAAATCCCAGATCCCAGGGCCTCTGCTTGGGTCGCCGGGGGGTGTGGCCGGCCTGCAAACCACCACAGGCCCCTCGCCCAGGCTGCCCCATGCTCCAAAGTAACCCCCACCCTGATCCGGGACACCCTTCAGGGCAAACCAGCCAGCCCCCACCCGTGTACCAGGCCTCTATCTATCTAATAAAAGAGTAATATGCAAATTGATTGTCACTCCAACACACAAGATGGCTGCCCCCATGTGGTCAAAGATGGCTGTCCCCATGTGGATACAAGATGGCCACCACAAGATGGCCATCAGGGGAGGGCAGATGGGAGGTATCAGGCCTGCAGGGGAGGGCAGTTGTGGGCGATCAGGCCAGCAGGGGAGGGCAGTTATGGGTAACCAGGCTGGCAGAGAAGGGAAGTTGGGGGCAACCGGGCCTGCAGGGAAGGACAGTTGAGGGGACCCACACCTGCAGGGGAGGGCAGTTAGGGGCAATCAGGCTGGCAGGGGAGCAGTTAGGCATCAATCAGGCAGGCAGGGGAGTGGTTAGGGGGTGATCAGGCTGGCAGGCAGAAGCGGTTAGGGGCAATCAGGAAGGCAGGCAGGTGAGCAGTTGGGAGCCAGCAGTCCTGGATTGTGAGAGGGATGTCCGGCTGCAGACATCCCTTGAGGGGTCCCAGATTGGAGAGGGTGCAGGCTGGGCTGAGGGACACACACCCCCGTGCATGAATTTTGTGCACCGGGCCTCTAGTAGTATAATATTATGTTGATTGGAGTTTTTACTTGTTATTATTTCTCTTTTTAATGTGAAACTATTGTTTGATTAAATTCACCCTTATTAATTAATTAATTCTTTTTTGAGTTCTTGGGGGTAATTTTAAGAGCACATAGTAATAATAATGGCATGTAGCAACAATATTTAATTATAAATTTCTTTACTAAGATTCTCTGGTATTAGACATTTGAATGCATTTCAAATCCAATATGATTCATTTACATATTATTGCAAAAGTGATGTAGCTATCTCAGAAAGCAGAAAGGAATGTATGTGATCATTCCTCTATTTCTTTAAATCACATCCAAATGTACTATGATTCAAGAAAAACTTTTACATAAATGTTCATAGTGACATTGTTCACAATAGCTAAAAAAGTGGAAACAACCTAAATTTCCATCAACTGATGAATGGATAAACAAATGTGCTACAGCCATACAATTTATATATATAAAACCCTAAGTGACCAAATGACTGGAACTACCAGACTTACCATTCACTATGACGTGTACTGACCACCAGGGGCAGATGCTAAACTTAGGAGAGGCGCCCTGGTGGTCAGTGTGCTCCCACAGTTGGCGTGCCCCTCAGCTGACAGACCCATCCTGGCAGCCCAACAGCCCCGTGGCAGCGACTGCCTCAGTAGTCCTGCAGGTCTAATCTCCAGAGAATGGGCCAGGCACTGATGGACCAGCATCACTGGCATGATCCTGACAGCACTGCCGGCCTCCTAGAAGTTGGCCTCTGGCACCGTGGCCACTTCCCCTCCCTAGATGCTCCTCAAGGAAGAAAGGATATAAAAGCGGCCACCAGGTGGCTCCCGACAACCAGTGCAAATGTCAGCAGGATGGATCCGGATCCCGGGCTTGCAAGAGAGTCCCACTGCCCACTGCCCGATCACATCCTAGCCCTCTCTATCCCCCTGGGGACCCCACCCATGCATGAATTTGTACACTGGGCCTCTAGTTATTTATAAAGAGGAATGAAGTATTGATAGATTCAACAATATGAACAAATCTTGAAAACATTAAGCTAAGTTAAAGAGGCCAGACAAAAAAGGCCACATATCTATCCTATCTAATAAAAGAGTAATATGCAAATTGACTGTACCTCTCTACACCCACAAGCCACGCCCACCAGCCAATCAGGAGCAAGTATGCAAATTAACCCAACCAAGATTGCTGCGGCCACGAAGAGAGCAGGAGGCTTGGGTTTCCCTGGCATTGGAGGAAGCCAAGCTTTCCGCATGCCCTGGCCTTCCTTGGCCTCTGCTTAAGGCTACAGAGTTTCAATTGTAGAAGATAAATAAATCCCAGATACCAGGGTCTCCGCTTGGGTCACCGAGGGGCGTGGGTGGCCTGAAAACCACCACAGGCCCCTTGCCCAGGCCGCCTATGCCCCAAAGGAACCCCCACCCTGATCTGGAACACCCTTCAGGGCAAACCAGCCGGCCCTCACCCGTGCACCAGGCCTCTATCCTATCTAATCCTATCTAATAAAAGAATAATATGCAAATTGACCATCACTCCAACACATAAGATGGCTGCCCCCATGTGGTCAAAGATGACTGCCCCCATGTGGACACAAGATGGCTGCCACAAGATGGCTAGCAGGGGAGGGCAGTTGGGAGGGACCAGGTCTGCAAGGGAGGGCAGTTGTGGGTGATCAGGCATGCAGGAGAGGGCAGTTAGGGGCAAACAGGCTGGCAGGGGAGCAGTTAGGCATCAATCAGGCAGGCAGGGGAGTGGTTAGGGGGTGATCAGGCTAGCAGGCAGAAGTGGTTAGGGGCAATCAGGAAAGCAGGCAGGCGAGCAGTTGGGAGCCAGCAGTCCTGGATTGTGAGAGGGATCCCATATGGGAGAAGGTGCAGGCTTGGCTGAGGGACACCCCTTCCCCCCGTGCACGAATTTCGTGCACCAGGCCTCTAGTATATATATAAACCCTAATATACAAATAGACCGAACTGTGGAACAACTGAACAACAGAACGATCAGTTGCTATGATGTGTGCTGACCACCAGGGGGCATACGTGGAACATAGCAGGCATCAGCAGCAGAAGGCAGAGCATGGAACATGGTGGGATGGTGGAGCAGGTGAGCAGGGACACCAGACCAAGGCGGGGCTCTGGTCACCATCATTGGGGCGAGCCTCTGGTGGTTACTGAAAATTCTTTGTTCCCATGTGCCATGGTCCCATCCAGCTCTTGCACCTGTTGCCAGTATCCAGCGCTGGCACTGATCACTCAGCGCTGTCAGCAGGTGCAAGTGGTGGCTGCCGACCATGATCACCCCTTAGGGCTTCTCCACCTCCCTCTGCTCCTGAGGGTGATGGGGGCCAGCGGCCACCTATCGCACCTGCAGCTGGCGCCCGGTTCCAGTCCGAATCTCTTGGCACCATCAGTGGGTGCAAGCGGTGGCTGCCAGCTCCAATCGCCGCCAGAGAGCTTCTCCACCTCCCTCTGCTCCTGAGGGGCGATCGGGACAGCAGTTGCCACTAGCACCCACTGACAGCACCAGCCCCACTCACACCCACTGCTGGTGCTGGCCCCAATTGCTCTGCACCGTCAGCAGGTGCAAGCGGGGCCGGTGCTGTCAGCATGTTGGAGTGGCGGTGGGAGCAGGGCTGCCAGCAGACAGGGGACCCGGTCCTCGGTGGGAGGGGCTGGGAAGGGTCATGGAGGATGGGCCAAAACCTGCCCCTGTGCCCACCGCAGCCTCGCAGCCCACAGTTCCTTTCAAAGTGCACGGATTCGTGCACTGGGCCACTAGTATTATATAATTCAATTTATATGAAATGTCTAGACTAGGAAAATTCTACAGACAGAAAACATATTAATGGTTGACAGGGGTTGGAGGAAGGGAGTAACATAAAGTCACTCCTTAATAGATATGTAGTTTCTTACTGACATAATAAAAATGTTCTGAAATTAGATAATGATGATGATTGCACAACTTTGTGAATGTACTAATAGTCATAGAATTGCACACAACAGTTAAAAAGGTGAATTTATGTTATATGAATTTTACCTTAATTAAAATATAGCTGAAGAGGGATATTTAATATATATATTAGAGGCTTGGTACATGGATTCGTGCACCAGTGGGGTCCCTTGGCCTGGGTGTGTCTGTGGGAGGTTGGCTGCCAGGGAGGGACCACAGAAGGGCTCCAGGGCATGTTTAGCCTATCTAACCCAGTCCTGATTGGCCGGACCCCAGCAGCAAGCTAACCTATGGGTTGGAGTGTCTGCCTCCTGGTGGACAGTGCACATCATAGCGACTGGTTGAATGGTTGAATGTTTGGGCATTTAACATAGTAGGCTTTTATATATATAGTAGAGGCCTGGTGCATGAAATTCATGCACAGGGGAAGTGGGTGTCCGTCAGCCCAGCCTGCACCCTCTCCAATCTGGGACCCCTTAAGGGATGTCAAACCACCCGTTTAGGCCTGATCCTGGTCGGACATCCCTTTCACAATCCAGGACTGCTGGCTCCCAACCACTTGGCTGCCTGCCTGCCTGATTGCCCCTAACTGCTTCTGCCTGCCAGCCTGATCACCCCCTAATCACTCCCCTGCCAGCCTGATCGACGCCTAACTGCTCCCTGGGCAGCCCGATTGCCCTTAACTGCCCTCCCTTGCCAGCGTGGTCACCCCTAACTGTCCTCCCCTGCCAGTCTGGTTGCCCCTAACTGTTCTCCCCTGCAGGCCTGGTCTCCCCCAACTGCCCTCCCCTGCTGGCCCAGTCACCCCTAACTGCCCTCCCTGATGGCCTGATCACCCAAAACTGCCCTCCCCTGCAGACCTGGTTTTCCCAACTGCCCTCCTCTGCTGGCCCAGTCACCCCTAACTGCCCTCCCCTGCAGTCCTGGTCCCCCCCAACTGCCCTCCCCTGCAGGCCTGGGTCCTGCCCAACTGCCCTCTCCTGCAGGCCTGATCACCCCCAACTGCTCTCCCTGCAGGTCTGGCCCCCCCAACTGCCCTCCCCTGCAGGTCTGGGTCCTGCCCAACTGCCCTCCCCTGCAGGCCTGGCCCCCCCATCTGCCCTCCCCTGCATTCCTGGTTCCCCCCAACTGCCCTCCCTGCTGGCCTGATCACCCAAAACTGCCCTCCCCTGCAGACCTGGTCCCCCACAACTGCCCTCCCCTGTAGGCCTGGGTTCTGTCCAACTGCCCTCCACTGCAGGCCTGGTCCCCCCCACCCAACAGCCCTCCCCTACAGGCCTGGTCACCCCCAACTGCTCTCCCCTGCAGGCCTGGCCCCCCGAACTGCCCTCCCCGGCAGTCCTGGTCTCCCCCAACTGCCCTCCCCTGCAGGCCTGGGTCCTGCCCAACTGCCCTCTCCTGTAGGCCTGGTCACCCCCAACTGCTCTCCCCTGCAGGTCTGGCCCCCCCAACTGCCCTCCCCTGCAGGTCTGGGTCCTGCCCAACTGCCCTCCCCTGCAGGCCTGGCCCCCCCATCTGCCCTCCCCTGCAGTCCTGGTCCCCCCCAACTGCCCTCCCCTGTAGGCCTGGGTCCTGCCCAACTGCCCTTCACTGCAGGCCTGGTCCCCCCCACCCAACAGCCCTCCCCTACAGGCCTGGTCACCCCCAACTGCTCTCCCCTGCAGGCCTGACCCCCCGAACTGCCCTCCCCTGCAGGTCTGTGTCCCGCCCAACTGCCCTCCCCTGCTGACCTGGTCTCCCCCAACTGCCCTCCTCCGCTGGCTGGGTCACCCCTAACTGACCTCCATGCTGGCCTGATCACCCACAACTACCCTCCTTTGCAGGACTGGTCTCCCACCCCAACTGCCCTCCCCTGCAGACCTGGTCTCCCCCAACTGCCCTCCTCCGCTGGCTGGGTCACCCCTAACTGACCTCCATGCTGGCCTGATCACCCACAACTACCCTCCTTTGCAGGACTGGTCCCCCACCCCAACTGCCCTCCCCTGCAGGCCTGGTCCCCCCCAACTGCCCTCTCCTGCTGGCCTGGTCTCCTCCACCTGCCCTTCTCTGCTGGCCCAGTCAGCCCTAATTGCCCTCCCTGCTGGCCTGATTACCCACAACTGCACTCCCCGGCAGTCCTGGTCCCCCCCAACTGCCCTCCCCTGCAGGCCTGGGTCTTGCCCAACTGCCCTCCACTCCAGGCCTGGTCCCCCCACACACAACTGTCCTCCCTGCAGGCTTGGTCACCCCCAACTGCTCTCCCATGCTGACCTGGTCTCTCCCAACTGTCCTCCTCTGCTGGCCCGGTCATCCCTAACTGCCCTCCCTGCTTGCCTGATCACCCACAACTACCCTCTCCTGCAGGCCTGGTCCCCCCAACTTCCCTCCCCTGCAGGTCTGATTCCTCCCAACTACCCTCCCCTACAGGCCTGGTCCCTCCCAACTACCCTCCCTTGTATGCCTGGTCCCCCCCCCCTACAACTGCCCTGCTCTGCTGGCCTGGTCACCCCTAACTGCCCACAATTGCCCTCCCCTGCTGGCCATCTTGTGGTGGCCATCCTGTGTCCACATGGGGGCAGCCATCTTTGATTACATGGGGGTGGCCATCTTGTGTCTTGGAGTGACAGTCAATTTGCATATTACTCTTTTATTAGATAGGACTAGAGGTCCGGTGCATGAAATTCATACACTGGAGTGGGATCCCTCAGCCCAGCCTGTGCCCTCTTGCAGTCTGGGACCCCTTGGGGGATGTCTCACTGCTAGCCTAGACCCAATCCCATGGCTGTTGGACATCTCTCTTGCAGTCCAACATCCCTCAAGGGATGTAGCAGTGTGCCAAGCGGCAGGTGGCCAGGGAGGATCCCGAATCGAGGCTGGCGCCACTCACGCTCATCCCAGCCTGCTGCACCTGCTGCCATGGAGTCAGGAGAGGCTCCTGTTGTGGCAGCTGCGCTTGCCAGCCATGAGCCTGGCTTCTGGCTGAGCAGCACTCCCCCTGTGGGAGTGCACTGACCACCAAGAGGCAGCTCCTGCATTGAGCATCTGCCCCCTGGTGATCAGTGTGCATCATAGTGACTGGTTGTTCCACTGTAACAGTCATTTAGGCTTTTATTATATAGGTTAGGAGCCTGGTGCACAAATTCATGCACCAGTGGGGTCCCTTGGCCTGGCCTGCAGGATCAGGCCAAAAATGGCTTTCTGACATCCCCCGAGGGTTCCCAGATTTCAAGAGGGTGCAAGCCAGGCTGAGGGACCACATTGGTGCATGATTGGGGCCAAGGAGGGATGCGGGAGGTTGGGCAGCTGGGGAGGGACCATGGGAGGGCTCCAGGGTATGTCTGGCCTGTCTCACTCAGTCCCGATTGGCTGGATCCCAGCAGGAAGCTAACTTACCAGTCGGAGTGTCTGCCCCCTGGTGGTCAGTGCACATCCTAGCAACTGGTCGACTGGTTGATTGTCTGTTCCCTGGTGGTCAGTGCATGTCAGAGTGAGCAGTTGAGTGGCCTTAGCATATCATTAGCATATTATGCTTTGATTGGTTGAATGGATGACTGGTTGGCTGGACACTTAGCATATTAGGCTTTTATTATATAGGATTGAATTGGAAAATCTAAGAGCCTTTATAACTCTGACTTCATCATTGTCAGCCCACATTATGGAAATCCTTGTCTTGTTAGGAGAAGAGATTGAAAAGTAAGATGAGATGATAGAATGTGTTACTAACAAGAATAACATTGCACAGCTGATGTACTTGATAGTGCTTTTTAGTTTAGAAGAATCACAAGGAATCAAAGAAGTCTTATGTCCCAGTGACTGTGCCAGCTCTTAATCCAGGAATACAGGTTGATGAACTGCTAAACTTAAAGCTGAGAAAAATCAAATGCTAGCATTTAGTGACTTATTTTCTACTCATCCCTGAGAAGCAAGTCATAAAGCAACCAGAACTGTGGCTTGCAGAAAAAATGTGACAGAGGCACGAGAACATTGCATATATGTGCATGTCAAAGGGTAAACTAACAAGAATGATGTGTCTGTTTAGAATAAATACAGCACTCTCCAGCACCGGTTCATCCCCCAGTGGACCAGTCTTCAGGCCATCTCTGTGGACACAGACTCCAGACCTGCCTTCATGGACCAATGTCCCAGACTTACCACAATGCATGGAATCAGATGTCAAGCCTAACTCAGTGGACCCAGGCTCCAGGCACACCCATGTGGATCCAGGCACCAGGTCAGCCCCTTTGGACCTAGGCAACTGTCCCACCCACTTGCTGAACCAACCAAAAGCCCAGTCCACCCAAGGACTCCAGCAGCAAGCCCACCCATGGCAAGTCCAGAACCCCTGGGTGGGCTGACTGGTAAAGAGCTTTACCTGCCAAAGCCAGTCTGCAAAGACTGGAAGAGGTGTCTACTTCTTCAAATATACAGACACTAATGAAGGCCATAAGGATTACAAATAATCAGGGAAACATAACACAACAAAAGAAAAAAATATTAGTAAATAACCTCAAAGAAATGGAGTTACTATTAGTAGCTTTCTTCCTTTTATTTCAAACTGTAGTAGCTGTATTCACTAATTATTAACTTGTCATTAAATTAAACAAATTAGTAAATGTAACAATTACTTTGGTCTTAATAATGAACATTTTAGAATCTCTTGGCCAGATTTCTTTATTCAGGTATATCTTATAGTTGATTTTAGTACATAAGAGCTCTTTGGTGAATGCACCATGAAATTATGTTGATGATAAATATGCTTCAAAGTTGCCAGGGAAATGACAACTGTAATTTTATCTCATCTTCTTTCTCCTTATCAAACCATAAAATATTAAATATGTTGCAATAGGACAGATTATGGTGTATGAAATCCAGTACCTAAAGTCTGAAATGTTTAGACAACTTAATTTTTTCTTTGATGTCAATAAAGCAATTTATTAAACACCCATAATAACAAAGAACGTATTATGGCAGTGAGATATCCCTACTACTATGCTTCTCATTAGTGTCTTTTCTCACCCCTCCCCCACAAAAACTACACTTCTACTTGAAAGGTAGTGTATTGTAGAGGATGGAACATGACTTGAAGTAAAAATTCAGGCTATGTTATTTGCCACCTATAATATATTTGTCAATTTACTCAATCTTCTGTCCACGTTTGATACAACGAAAACATATTTATAGAACTGGTAAGGGCATTAAGAATAATGTTTGAAAAGAGTTTGATGCTTGGGATTATCCTATATAATAAAGAGTTAATATGCTAATTAGATCTAACAGCACAACGACTGACCAGATAAAGCTGGGGTTGTGAGGGCCAGCCGAGGTTGTGAGGGTTGGCCGTGGCTTTGAGGGCCAAACCCTTTGCAAGAATTTCGTATATTGGGCCTCTAGTCCAGCCGTGGGCAAACTACGGCCCGCGGGCTGGATCCTGCTGTTCTATCCGGTTCTCTTGCTCTCCCCTCCGCTCCTTTACTTTGAATTTATATTAGTTCACACAAACACTCCATCCATGCTTTTGTTCCGGCCCTCTGGTCCAGTTTAAGAACCCATTGTGGCCCTAGAGTCAAAAAGTTTGCCCACCCCTGCTCTAGTCTATATAATAAAAGCCTAAACGACCATTACGACAGAACAACCAGAATGACTGGTAGCTATGATGCGCACTGACCACCAGGGGGCATATTCTCAATGCAGGAGCTTCCCCCTGGTGGTCAGTGAGCTCCCACAGGGAGAGCACAGCACAGCCAGAAGCCGGGCTCACAGCTGGTGGCGCTGTGGCGGTGGCGTGAGCCTTTCCTGCCTCCGTGGCAGCGCTAAGGAGCAGCAAGCCGAGTGTTAAGGAGTAAGGGGTCCCAGACTATGAAAGCACCGGGCCTCTAGTTATCAAATAAAACAAGGGTTACTTAAATGTAGCACAGTGAAATTGGTAGTTCTCAAAAGGCAGTTATTTTCAAAATTCTGTCCATAGAAATCATTTAAAAGATTGTTTAATTGCATTTTCAAAGGTCATATTTCAAATAAATAGTCCCTATATATCTATGCTTCTATTTCTATTTAGTTTGTTAAATTATCTTGTTGATTACATATTATATATAAGAGAGATCATATGGTATTTGTCTTTGTCTTACTGGCTTATTTCACTTAACATAACTTCCAGATCCACAGCTTTCAGAGGGGAGGGTGGTTGGGAAGCTGGGTGAACCAACCTTCCTACCTTCCTTCCTTCCTTCCTTCCTTCCTTCCTTCCTTCCTTCCTTTCTTCCTTCCTTCCTTCCTTCCTTTGACAAGCACACTGTGACTTACTTCAAACTCTAAGTTCTTCAGTTTAGGAATATTTTCTTCAATTGTCCCCTTGATCATAATTCCCATAATTATTCCCTTTTGTAGTTCCTTTTCTCCCCTATTTTTGCCAGTTGAATATCCATGGTATCTTCTTAAATTATTCATGAACATTATCTTGATGTGAATAGTTATCTTATTTCATAAGCATTTAAAATGTGGTGTTCCAGTTAACTCTGGTGCATCTATTGTAATTTTAAAACCCATAAAAGTGACCTTATGTTTAAATTTATTTTAAATCAAATATATGCCTTTTTCAGTGAATTTCTCTCATGAATATAAATAAATCACAAATACCATAGTCCCCCTTTATCTGTAATTCCACTTTTTGTGGTTTCAGTTTCCTGTGGTCAACTGTGGTCTGCAAATATTAAATGGACAATTACAGAAGAGACAAAATGGAATAGACAGACATGTCCCTAGCCTTGTCCCAGAGCAAGTAGAATGAACAGCTGAAACGAATAACATCCAACCTGAATTGGTGAGCCCAGAGGGTCGGAGGGAAACCGCACAGCACCGAGCCGTGTCCCTGGGGACAGGGACAATGTATGACTGTGGAAAGAAGGGCCACAGGACTGCTGGAGGCAGGGGATTCTAGATCTGGGTCCACAGTCACAAAAGGCTGAGCCCAGAGGGGGCAGCCTGAAGGGCTGACCAGACCGCGCAGTGCCGGCAGGAGAGGCGCTCACAGAGGCTCAGTCTTTCCTCTCTCTGTGTCCTGTGCTTTTCTTCACTGAACTTAGTTCATAGGACCTTTTGGTTACAGAACCTTACCTGTGGCTGAGGTGCGGGAGAAGGTGCAGACTTGTGGAATCTGGGGAGAGGAGGAGGTCCAGGAAAAGTGGCAGCAAGTCTGGCACTGAGTCATACCTGAGCCCGGGACCTGGGCAGCCATTTTGTCCTAAAGAGATATTCCCTCCCTCCAGTCTCCAGGCAACCAATACAGCCATACCCAGATTCCACCCCGAATGGTACAAAAGATTAAAAAAAAATCTGAATAGTCCCTGAGAGCCCATAAGGACTGGCCCAAAGAGAGGCCTTAAGTCTCAGCCACAGGAAAATGAGAAAGTACAGTACAGAAGACTGGGATCTTAAGCCAGCCAAAGGAATGACACTTCACTTTTTCACTTTTATTTATTTTATTTTATTTTTTTTAATATATTTTATTGATTTTTTACAGAGAGGAAGAGAGAGGGATAGAGAGCTAGAAACATTGATGAGAGAGAAACATCGATCAGCTGCCTCCTGCACACCTCCCACTGGGGATGTGCCCGCAACCAAGGTACATGCCCTTGACCAGAATCGAACTCGGGACCCTTCAGTCCGCAGGCCAACGCTCTATCCACTGAGCCAAACCGGTTTCGGCATTCACTTTATTTTTAATTATTATTTTGTTATCTCTTTTTTGTCTTCTTTTTTCTTGGTTTTCCTTTTTTATTTGTTTGTTGCTTTATTTTCTATTTCTTTTCACATTATTTTCCCATCACTCTATTTTATTTTATTTGCTATTTTTTATACCATTTTTTAAATCAATCAATTTTTTTGGTAAATTTATTATTATTATTATTATTATTATTATTATTATTATTATTATTTTCTTCTCGTTCTCTTTCTTCTTATCCACCCATCCCATTTATACTTCCTCTACACTGAACTGAGGACCTCCCCATATTCATCCAATTCTTAACCTTATTTTCTGAATATAAGCTCAGCCTCTACAGATTCTGCCCCCACCCTCTTTGCTGGGTGTTTGGTGTTTGTATTTTTTTGGTTTATCTATTGGTTCTGTGGTGTTTTCTCCATATACATATATATTCTCCTTTTTCTTTCTTTTTCTTTTCTCTCTTACCTTTTTTTCTCTCTTCGATATCATTTGTGCTCTCTTTTCTCTCCCCTAATTCTCTTTTCTCAAGTGGTCACTTATATTGAGGTTATCGGTGTTGTGAGTACATTCGTGCTTTGTTTCCTTTGTGTCGTGTCTTATCAAGGTGAATTTTATCCTGTCTGGCCAAGGTGCTAGAGAGCAAGCCACATAACCAGACACCCAGAGAGGAAACTCCATTCACGAATGGGTCAATAACACCCCAGACCCAACTATAGAGGCAGGAAGAAGGCGGCAGTGAGGGAGAGAGCGTGAGTGAGTGAGCAAAAGAGGAGTGTGTGGTCGTGTGGTGTGTGTGTGTGTGTGTGTGGCACAGTTATATCTCTCAGGACCTTTGGAGGCAGGCTATCCGGGCTTGCCTAACTCTGCTACCATTGCAAACAGTACCAGGAGGCCGGCTCTTCCTCAGAGGCCTAGTCTTTTTGAAGGGGAAAACTGCTGTAACTGGGAGCCCAGCCTCACCTCCATCCAGGGTGCCCTCAGATAACACCTGGGATGCTACAACCAGCCCTGCCAGAGACCTGCTACCTTGGCTGTGATTCCACGGTCAATGAGTCTCCAGCCACCCTGGGCGCGGGCTCCTGTGAGATCTGAAGTGCATTCCCCTCTGACGGCCCCAACACTTTAGCCCAGGGCACAGCAGCCATGTGAGCAGCAGACACGTGAGCAGCCCGCTCCTGTCCAAGGAGCAGCTCTGCAAGCAGCCCGCCCCAGGCCAAAGAGCAGCAAGCCTCATGTGGCCTGCCCCTGTCCAAGGAGCAGCAGATGTGTGAGTGGCCCGCTGCCCCATCTGAGGAGCAGCAACCATGTGAGCAGCCTGCCCCATCCAAGGAGCAGTAGCCGCATGAGCAGCCTGCACATGACTGAGGAGTGGCAGCTGCATACAGCCTGCACCCTTCACCGGTCCGAGGAGCAGCAGCTGCATTAACAATCTGCCCCCATTCGAGGAGCAGCAGCCACATGAACAGCCTGCCCCCATCCAAGGAACAATAGCGCCGTGAGCAGCCTGCCCCCATTCGAGGAGCAGGAGCCATGTGAGCAGTCTGCCCCCATCCAAGGAGCATCAGTCATGTAAGCAGCCTGCCCCCATCTGAGGACCAGCAGCCTGTGATCAGCCCACCCCTCTCCGAGGAACAGCAGCTGTGCGAGTAGCCTCCCCAACCAGCCAGAGGAGACACCAATGGGAGAACAGCACCCACCAGAGGAGCCACTGCCAACTGAGGAGCAGTCACTACTGCGACTACTCGAAAAGCAACTGCAGCCTGAGGTGGCACTGCCACCAAAGGAGCAGCCCCTGCACAACTTGACATTTAGATCAGTCAGTGAGACCAAAAATGGGTAGACAAAGAAACCCCCAAAGGAAAGAAAAGGAGGAATCACCAGAAAAGCAGCTAAGTGAAACAGAGGCATGCAATACATCAGAAAAGGAATTCAGAATAAGGGTCATACAGTTCATAAGCCAAATGGATGAAAAAATCAACAACTTATGTAAAATTTAAGAAGAAATGAAGAGCGATATAGCTGCAATAAAAAACACCATGCAAAGTTTCAACAGTAGACTAGGAGAAGCAGGAGGACCGAATTAGTGAATTAGAAGACAGGAAGGCAAAACACACCCAAATTGAACTGCAATTGGAGAAAAAAATTAAAACACAGAAGGAGAGCTTAAGAGAGCTATGGGACAACATGAAACAAAGCAACATATGAATAATAGGGATGCCAGAACAACAGGAAGAGGAATAAGGGTTAGAAAATCTATTTGAAGATATAATGTCAGAAAACTTCCCTGATGTGGGGAAGAAAATAGTCACACAAGCAGCGAGAGTCCCAAACAAGATGAAACCGAAAAGAACCACACCAAGACACATCATAATTATGATGGCAAATTTTCAGGACAAAGAGAGAATCTTAAAGGCTGCAAGAGAGAGACAGAAAGTTACATACAAGGGATCTCCCATTAGATTATCAAATGATGTCTCAACAGAAACACATCAGGTCAGAAAAGAATGGAAGGAAATTTACAAAGTGATGCAAAGCAAGGGACTGAATCCACGAATACTCTATCCAGCAAGGCTATCATTCAAAATTGAAGGGGAAATAAGGAACTTCACAGACAAAAAACGGTTAAGGGAGTTTATCACTACCAAGCCAGCAATGCAAGAAATGCCAAAGGGACTGGTGTAAAAAGAAGAAATTAAAAGGTAAGAAGGAACACAGGCACAAAAAATAAAGATGGATACAAACAAGTACCTTTCAATAATAACTTTAAACATAAATGGACTAAATGCTCCAATCAAAAGACATAGAGTGAATGAATGGATAAAAAAACATGACCCATATACTGTATATGCTGTCTACAAGAGACCCACCTCAGAACAAGGCACTCACACAGACTGAAAGTGAAAGGATGGAAAAATATCTTTCAGGCAAATAGAAATGAAAAAAAAAAAAGCTGGGTAGCAATACATATATCTGACAAAATAGACTTCAAAGTGAAGGCCATAACAAGAGATAAGGAAGGCCACTTCATAATACTACAGGGATCAATAAAACAAGAGGATATAACCCTGATAAACATATATGCACCCAATGCAGGAGCACACAAATACATAAAAAAAACTCATGGAAGATATCAAGGAAGAGATGGACAACAATGCAATCATAGTAGGGGACTTTAATACACCACTGACATCACTGGATAAATCCTCTGGACAAAAAGGTCAGCAAAGAAAGAGCAATCCTAAATGACTCACTAGATTAGATGGACTTAGTTGACATCTTCAGTACATTTCACCCAAAGCCACAGAATATACGTTCTTCTCAAGTGCATATGGGACATTTTCAAAAATAGACCACATATTGGGTCACAAGCAAAGTTTCCCCAAATTCACGAAGATTGAAATCATATCAAGCATTTTCTCAGACCACAATGGCATAATATTAGAAATAAACTAGAATAAAAACAATCCAAATAATTCAAATACGTGGAAGCTGAATAGCATGCGATTAAACATTGATTGGGTTACCAAAGAGATCAAAGAAGAAATTAAAACAATGGAAACTAATGACAATGAAAACAAAACAATCCAAAACCTATTGGACACAATTAAAGCAGTCCTGAGAGGGAAGTTTATAGCTCTACAGGCCAACCTAATAAAAAACAAGAAAAAATGGTAACAAACCATCTAACCCTTCTACTTAAAGAATTACAAAGAGAGCAATAAGAAAAGCCCAAGATCAATGAAACCAAGAGCTGGTTCTTTGAAAAGATAAGTAAGATTGATGAACCTCTAGCCAGGCTCACCAAGAAACAGAGAGAGGACCCATATAAACAAAATCAGATATGAAAGAGAAGAAATAACAACAGACCCCACAGAAATACAAAGGATTGTTAAAAAATACTATGAAAAACTTCATTCCAAAAAACTGGACAACCTGGAGGAAATGGACATATTCCTAGAAAAATACAACCTTCCAAAACTCAATCAGGAAGAATCTAAAAATCTCAATAGGCTGATAACTCTGGAAGAAATGGAAGCAGTCATCAAAAACCTTCCAGCAAACAAAAGCCCAGGACCAGACGGCTTCACAGGGGAGTTTTACCAAACATTCAAGGAAGAACTAAAACCTATTCTCCTCAGACTATTCCAAAAATTTCAAGAGGAAGGAACACTTCCAAGCTCATGCGATGAAGCCAGCATCACCCTCATACCAAAACCAGATAAAGACAACACAAGGAAAGAGAATTATAGGCCAATATCCCTCATGAACATAGATGACAAAATCCTCAACAAGATTCTAGCAAATCAGATCCAGCAGTACATCAGAAAGATCATACACCATGACCAAGTAGGATTTATCCCAGGGATGCAAGGATGGTACAATATTCACAAATCAATAAATGTGATACATCACATAAACAAATTGAGAGATAAAAATCACATAGTCATGTCAATTGATGCAGAAAAAGCATTTGACAAAATCCAACACCCTTTCTTTATAAAAACTCTCAGCAAGGTGGGAATAGAAGGATCATACCTCAACATAATAAAAGCCATATATGACAAACCCACAGCCAACATCATACTCAATGGGCAAAAACTAAAACCATTTCCCCTAAGAACAGGAAGAAGTCAGGGATGCCCACTCTCACCACTCCTGTTTGCATATTACTGTAAGTACTAGCCATTGTGATTAGACAAGAAGAAGCTATAAAAGGCATCCGAATTGGAACAGAATAATAAAACTGCCTTATTCACAGATGACATGATACTGCACCTAGAAAACCCTAAAGACTCCATCAAAAAATTATTAGACTTAATAAATGAATTCAAAATGAAGCAGGATACAAAATTAACGCCAAGAAATCTATGGCATTTTTATACAGCAATAGTGAACTTACAGAAAGAGAGACTAAAAAAGTAATCCCAATTACCTTCACACCAATAAACTTAAGATACCTAGGAATAAACTTAACAAAGGAGGTAAAAGACCTATACGCAGAAAACTACAGGACACTGAAAAAAGAGATAGAGGAAAACATAAACAGATGGAAGAACATACCGTGTTCATGACTGGTAGAATCAACATCATTAAAATGTCCATACTACTCAAAGTAATCTATAGATTCAATGCACTCCCCATTAAAATACCAATGGCATATTTCACAGACCTAGAATGAATTTTCCAAAAATTCATCTGGAATAAAAAAGCCCCCAAATTAATGCAGCAATACCGAGAAAGAAAAATAAAGTATTTGGGATCTCAATATCAGATATCAAGCTGTATTACAAAGCCACTGTTCTCAAAACAGCCTGGTACTGTCACAAGAATAGACATATAGATCAATGGAATAGAATAGCGAACCCAGAAATCGACAGAAACCACTATGCCCAATTAATATTTGACAAAGGAGGCATGAACATACAATGGAGTCAAGACAGTCTCTTCAATAAATGCTGCTGGGAAATTTGGTCAGACACATGCAAAAAAAAAAATGAAACTAGACCACCAACTTACACCATACACAAAAATAAACTCAAAATGGATAAAGGACTTAAACACAAGATGGGAAATCATAAAAATATTAGAAGAATCCAAAGGCAACAAAATTTCAGACATATGCCAAAGCAATTTCTTCACCGATACTGCTCCTAGGGCAATGGAAACTAAAGAGAAAATAAACGAATGGGACTACATCAAAATAAAAAGCTTCTGCACAGCAAAAGAAACCATCAACAAAACAATAAGAAAGCCCACTGTATGGGAGAATATATTTGCCAATGATATCTCTGATAAGGGTTTAATTTCCAACATTTACAGGAACTCATACAACTTAATAAAAGGAAGGCAAACAACCCAATAGAAAAATGGGCAAAGGACCTCAATAGATACTTTTGAATGAAGACAGAAGAAGGCTAAGAGACATATGAAAACATGCTCAAAGTCACTAATCATCAGAGAGATGCAAATCAAAACGACAATGAGGTACCATCTCACACCTGTCAGAATGGCTACCATCAACAAATCAACAAATGACAAGTGCTGGCGAGGATGCAGAGAAAAAGGAACCCTCGTGCACTGCTGGTGGGAATGCAGACCAGTGCAGCCTCTGTGGAGAACAGTATGGGGTTTCCTCAAAAAATAAAAATGGAACTCCCATTAGACCCAGTAATCCCATTTCTAGGAATATATCCCAAGAAACTAGAAACACGAATCAGAAAGGATATATGCACCCCTATGTTCATAGCAGCACAATTTATAATAGCTAAGATTTGGAAACAGCCTAAATGCCCATCAGCAGATGAGTGGATTAGAAAACTGGTACATCTACAAAATGGAATACTATGCTGCTATGAAAAAGAAGGAAATCTTACCATTTGCAGCGGCATTAATGGAACTGGAGAGTATTATGCTAAGTGAAATAAGCCAGACAATGAAATAAAAATACCACATGATCTCACTCATTTATGGAAAATAAAGAACATTATAACCTGATGAACAAAAAGATAGATACAGAGGCAGTAAAGCATCCAACAGACTGTCAAATTAAAGTGGGAAGGCTGGGGAGTTTTGGGGAGGGGGGAAAGAGATCAACCGAAGGACTTGTATGCATGCATATAAGCACACCAATGGACACAAAACACTGGGGGGGGGGGTGGGATGAGTGCATGTGACAGGGGGTAGGGGAGGCTGGGGGAAGGTCAATGGGAAAAAAAAAGGAGATATATGTACTACTATTTGTAATACTTTGAATGATAAAAAAATAAATATATAAAGTAGACAATCCTTTATTAAATATAAAGAATTATGCACCAGGCAATTTTTCAATAAAAACTTTTTATAATTATTCTTCGTGGTACTATTCTAAAAGACAAATTCAAACATCTCAAATATATATATTGAATTTTGAATTAAGAGTGACACAAAATTTTCTCTATTTCTGAATTTAATCTGTTTAATCTGTAGTCACACATTCAGAATAGAATGAAATATTTTGCAATCACTTTGAATAAAAACAACAAAAAGTACTGAAAATATTCACTTTCTATGAATTCTGCAAGGATTCTGCTTGCTGATGTGTTGTGAAAATTTTCTTTTGTATCATTCACCAAAAATGTAAGTCCAGAAAATACAAATATATAATTCTAAGGACAAAGAGAATTCAACTTTGGCATCTATAGAAAACATACTGAAAATAAGATGTACCAGATTCCAATTATCTGGTAGGAAAAATTAGATAAAAATAATAGAACAATATTTGAACCTTGCTTGCTTCATTTTTTTAATGTGAAAGAATCAATACTTAATGAGATTTTTCAGGTAAACCGACCTCATGAGTTTTATCTTTATATATTAGTCTTTCAATTTTTACTGTATTTTGATGTAGTGCCTACCTACTAACTAAATTGTGCCTAAAATGTATATTCAATATATTTTTACTAACAAATGAAATGTTTAAGTAGGTCATTTTTTATCCTTGTGGCCTTTTCCTCTTGCTATTATCTGCTTCTTCACAAGTTTACATATAACTGGATTATATTGCCTTGGCATTTATTCCAGTGAAAATAAAATAACACTTGCCTGACCGGCATAGCTCAGTTGCATCAACCTATGAACAGGAGGTTATGGTTCAATTTCTGGTCAGGGCACCTGCCCAGGTTGTGGGCTGGATCGCCAGTAGGGAGCATGCAGGAGGCAGTTTTCAATGATTCTCTTATCATTGATGTTTCTATCTTTCTTGCCCTCTACTTTCTTCTCTGAGATCAATAAAAATATATTTAAAAATTATTTGTCCATATACAAATGGGTTTATTTTGGGTTGCTCTATTCTGTCACATTGGTCTGTGTGTCTTTCTGCCAATACCATGCTGTTTTGATTATTGTATCTTGGTAATTCCAAGTGAGGGAATGTGACACCTCTGACTTTATTCTTTTTTCTCAGGATTGCTTTGGCTATTTGGGGTCTTTTGTGGTTCCATACCAATCTGATGATTTTCTTTGTTCTGTTTCTTTTTAAAATGTTATTGGGACTTTGATGGGGATTACATTAAATCCATATATTGCTTTGGGTAATATGACAGTTTTTAACTATGTTGGTACTTCCAATCCATGAACTTGGGATATCTTTGCATTTCATTGTGTCCTTTTCAATCTCTTTGAATAATGCTTTGTAGAAGTCAGCATACAGGTATTTCACACCCTTTATTTCTAGGTGGTTTTTTTTGTGCAACTGTAAAAGGAATTGCTTTTTTTGTTTGTTTGTTTTTTTTGAAATTTCATTGTTACTGTATAGGAATGCATTGGATTTCTGTACATTGACTTTGTATCCTGAAACTTTACTGTATTTGTTTAGTGTTTCTAATGGTTGTTTTGTGGTGTGTTTAGGGTTTTCTATATAAAATCATGTCATCTGCAAAAAGTGACACTTTAACTACTTTTTCAATTTGGATGCCTTTTATTTTTTTCTCTTGCTCTATTGCTCTGGCTAGGATTTCCAGGACTCTGGTGAATAAGAGTGGGAAAGTGTACCTCCTTGTCTTGTTCCTTGGAGGAAGCTTTCACTTTTTCACCTTTGAGTATATATTGGCTGAGGGTTTGTCACTTATGGCCTTTATTAAATTGAGGCACTTTCCTTCTATGCCCATGTTCTTGAGTGTTTTAATCATAAATGGATGTTGCACCTATTGATAAGATCATAGTATTTTTTCCTTTATCTTGTTAACGTGGTATATTACATTGATTGATTTGAGTCTGCTGAACCACCCTGGTGCCCCTGCAATGAACCCCATTTGATCGTGATGTATTCTTTAATGTTTTATTGCATTTGATTTACTAGTATTTTGTTTATTATTTTTGCATCTGTGTTCATCAGAGGAACTGGTCTCTTAGGGTTTCTGTGTGTGTGTTATCCTTGCCAGATTTTGGTTTTGATGGCGTGGCCAAGCAGTCTAAGGTGCTGGGTTTAAACTCCTCATTGTTGTTTGTACTATACACCTCTCTGATGTATAATGTTTAAAAAAATAATTTCCCAAGGATAGCTAATTAAAATTATTCAACTCAATTTAGAGTGTATTCATCAGTACCATTCCTCTCTAGAGACATTTTAATTCCATTTCTTTGGAAGAATCCCCTGTGAATATTTTGAGGAAAAAAAATGACATAAAACCACTACGTTTTCAAAACAATAGTTAGAAAACCAGGGTTCCTGCTGGAAGGTAAAGAAGGTAAAAATATATATATTATAATCCATCTTCCTTTTACTAAAGTTACTAAGACCAAGTAAGATTTTTCTAGCATTTCAGGTTAAAATGTTATTTTTATGTAAATTTTGGAAAAGAAGAACTAACTAAATGTCTGGCTTTGGATTGTACAACTGGAGATAGTTCTTTATATTGTGAGAATTTTCTTTCTCATAAACTTTTACTCCTGTTCTATGAGGCTCACCTCTTTTCCATAGTTGTTATTTCTTGATGTTCACTCCTGTGTTTGAGCCTTTTTCTTATGAACTAAGTAAGAGCTTTACTTAATTAACCAGCAAAATACAGAACTTTCTCAACTCTACCAATTTCACTGCTAAATATTTTTCTGATCCCCCATTTTTCTTTTTCTTTTATATATTTAGTTTTTTAGGCAGTGTTACCCACCTTCCAAGAAAATATAGCCTCTGATTCTGCTGTGTCATCAGTTCAAAATTTAAGACAGGGCTCTATTTTTGGTCTTTCAGACTTAATATAGATTAACTACTTGAAACTGCCCATAGAGCTTTAGCCGCAACTCTTTCTTTTTTAAAAAATTCTTTATTATTTAAAGTATTACTTATGTCTCCTTTTCCCTCCATTGACCTCTCCCCGGCCCCTCGCAGGTCCCAGAACATACCCTCAGCCCCCTAGAGTCTGTGTTTATTGGTTATGCTTCTATGCATGCATACAAGTCCTTTAGTTGATCTCTTAACACCCCCCCCCCCCCCCATGTCTTCCCTCTGAGTTTGACACTCTTTTCCATGCTTCTCTGTCTCTGGATCTATTTTTGTTCATCAGTTTCCTTGATCACAAGTTGCAAGACTTCTTGAATACTTTGCTTAGAGTCTGGATGTAGCAGCTTCTATCAGCAACTGGACCACGTCATCTTTCTATCAGGGCCTCCTTACTTGAAGAACAGTTTTGTACTGGACTTATTCCTCCATATATTCCATCTCACTCTACGCAACCAGGATCATCTCGCCAAGTTCCACCAACACACTATGTAAGTATGTTATTACATAAGGAAATCAAAGGCAGAAGCAAGTTGTGAAATCTATGAAATGCTCCAAAATAAGCATCAAACACTGACAATTAAAGTAAGGCAACAGAGTGTTTGGGTTTCAGCAATCAAATTGCTACACATGGGATTATATAATTGTAAGAAATTTTTCATTTCTCACTTCATTTATTTTTTCCTTTTTCTAATCAGCTTATAACTTAGATCCCTTAACTTTGGCTGTTAGAATCTGTTCTAAAAAGCAGTAGGTTATTATTTAATTTATAAAGAAAAAAATTTACATTCTGTTTGCTTATTTAGTAATATATATGTACTCATATATAGGGGTGTGTGTGTTTAGTTTTGATGGTCCAGATTCTTTTGGTATTATTAATTATCTATATAGGTAGGGCTGACATGAAACATCCTCAGAAAATTTTGGGGAAAAAACTCTTTAAAAAACTAAACTTTAAAATGTTTCATTTTTGAAGAATGATTAAAACACATGGTCATTAGTAAAATATTCTAATAAAACTAATATAATATTTTGCATTTTAAACCTAATTTTTATACACATATGAACAAATTTTTAAGAGAAAGTAAAATATATTTGGTAAGGATGTTTTTATTTCTTTTAAATATGTTTTTATTGATTTCAGAGAGGAAGGGAGGGGGGAGAGAGAGAGAGAGAGAGAGAGAGAGAGAGAGAGAGAGAGAGAGAACATCAATGATGAGAGAGAACCATTGATTGGCTGTCTCTTGCACACCCGTTACTGGGGATTGATCCCGCAACCTGGCACGTGCCCTGACTGGTAATCGAACTGTGACCTCCTGGTTCTTGGGTCAATGCTCAGTCACTGAGCCTCACCAGCTGGGCAAATATATTTTTCTTGTACAGATGTGTTTATTAGACCTATCAAGTGACTCACTTAATATTAAATGGCTAGTGATCTACAAAGCAGATACTAAGTATAACTTTCTTTGTCCTGGCTCACATATATTTTCAGAATTCAGTAAAACTTGGTAGCTAATTTATTGGCCCATTATATTAAATACAGTATTTCTTAAGCTGACAGAGGTGATTTTTTTTTAAAAAAATAATCCTGTACTCACTAAATCATTGTTTTCTGTTTGCATTTACAGATGTGGAAGAAGTTAACAATAAGAAATGAAAAACCAAACATCTGTAAAAGAGTTCATTCTCCTGGGATTAACAGATGACCCAGAGTTAAATGTTTTAATTTTTATATTTCTATTTTTCACTTATATCCTGAGTATAACTGGAAACATGACAATTATCACCCTTACTTTGATAGATTCACACCTCAAAACCCCCATGTATTTTTTCCTTAGGAATTTCGCTTTCCTAGAAATCTTATTTACAACAGTTTCTATTCCTAGATTCCTGGTCAGCATTGCAACAGGGGATATGACCATTTCTTATAATTCTTGCATGGCCCAGGTATTTTTCTTCATTCTCCTTGGTTCAACAGAATTTTTCCTTTTGACTGCTATGTCCTATGATCGGTATGTGGCTATCTGTAAACCACTGCACTACACAGTAATAATGAATAGCAGAATCTGTAACCTGCTTGTAATTAGTTCTTGGTTGGCTGGATTTCTCATTATCTTCCCACCTGTGATCATGGGACTTCAACTGGATTTCTGTGACTCTAACGTCATTGACCACTTTACCTGTGACTCTTCTCCAATGCTACTGATCTCCTGCACAGACACAGCCTTCCTAGAGTGCCTGGCCTTTTTTCTGGCGGTATTCACGCTTATGATAACCTTAACATTAGTGATTCTTTCCTATGTATTCATCCTTAAAATGATTCTGAGAATCCCCTCTGCTGAGCAAAGGAAAAAGGCCTTTTCCACTTGTTCCTCACACATGATTGTTGTCTCTATTTCTTATGGAAGTTGCATTTTCATGTATGTCAAAACTTCAGCAAAAGAAGGAGTGGCTTTGACCAAGGGTATAGCAGTGCTCAATACCTCTGTTGCCCCAATGCTAAATCCATTTATTTACTCCTTAAGAAACCAGCAGGTAAAGCAGTCCTTTAAGAACATGGTCAAGAAATATTTCTCAAATAAATTTTCATCATAAATTTATGGCTTGAACTTTATTTAAATGGAACCTTATGCCTGACATATTATTATTCTTATATTTCTCCATCCACGGCTATACTTCCTTTTCCTTCAAGTTTTATTCTCTCTTTATACCATTTTGACCTCACTTGGCTCAACTGTCTTTTAAAATCTACATGTCCTGAAATTTTTCTGAGCATGATTAATTTGATGTTACATAGATGAAAATGACATTTTTAAAAAAATGCCAGAAGTTAGTTTACAAATCATTGAAGATCTTTTCCTTTGGACATTAATCAAAAGTTAAAGAGCGTTATCACCAAGGAATTTGAAAAATATATTTCTCCCAGTATATATGTACAGAATATTAAAATAAGATTTCCTGGAGATAAAGTCTCCTAAATCAAGCATCCTTATATTTTTCCTCATATTTCCTATGGTTTTTACATTATGAGTGTTTATCTGTGCTACTTGGGACATAGATGTTATATCTTCATTGTCCATCCCATCCTTTAATATTACAACATATCTTGTTTAATGATGTTTTTGGACCAAATTTAAAAGTTACTACAAGTATGGTATTGATATTTCTATAGGACCCCACTACTCTTACCAGAAAACATCTCTGATGCATGAACATATAACATCATTTAATTTACCAGCTGGACACTCTTCCTTAATATTCTTTTTAATTAAACATTTTCTTTTACTTTTTAAATTTACTTTATTGTTAAAAGTATTACAGATGTCCTGCTCTCCACCCTCCCCCCTTTTTTTAAATTCTCAGTGCTTGGATTCTCTTTTCTCACCATTAAAATGTGACTTCTGCCCAACAGGTGAGGCTCAGTGATTGAGCATCAACCTCTGAACCAGGAGGTCACGGTTTGATCCCTGTTCAGGACAAATGCCAGGGTTGCAGGCTTGACACACAGTGGGGGTGTGCAGGAGGCAGCCCATCAATGATTCCCTCTCATCATTGATGTTTCTATCGTTCTCTCCCTCTCCCTTCCTCTGTGAAGTCAGTAAAAATACATATTTTTTAAAAATATGTATGACTTCTTCTAACAAGTGCTTATAGAAACGGTTACTCTGAATCAACACACAGGTAAAAATTAATAAAGTGTTGGAGAGTATTAATGTCTAAACCATCCCTATGATATTTACATTTTTGTGTCTTAGCAAAAACATTTGCTACATTTGCTTGTAAAAAGTGTTTTGCTCAATTTGATGGTAACTTCAGTGATAACTGAGAAGTATAATGGACTCTCTTATCAGGCAGCATAGATATGAATTCTCCTACTATTCCAGAATTATGTTCTTTTCTCTCTCTTTGCATGACAAGGCTTTTCATTGTTGCAGTTGTTACTTTGGAGATTCTACATAAATCCAAATACTTGCTTTGCATCCATTGATGGAGATATTACTCAAGCAATCTGGAGCTCAATAAAGTCCAGGTCCTTCAATGTATATGGGCAGAGAGAAATAGGGTGCTAGTCAGTTTTAACAACTAGTTATCAGAAAAGAATACACAGACGTATTATAAATTTTACAGATATAAGTTACACATAATAAAATATACAATAAACTTCATTGTTAATTCTGTATACTCAATATATTTTTACAGAATTATTTCATTGATTTTTCCCAATTACATACTCAAAACCAACCAGCTTTGCAAATCAACCAGCTTGACTAATGCAGTTTAACTTAACACTATGTAGTTGAATGTAGCACTCAGATGCACAATTGGAGTCAGACGTTTCAGTACTTTCAATAACTCACAAAAAAAATTGAAAAAGAAAACAGGTAAAGATATGGAAGACTTGAACAACATTATGAACCAAATTGATCTAATTGAAATTTTTAGACTATTCCATCCAACATCAACAGAATACTCATTCTTTCCAGTATCACACAAAACATGAAAGGGAATAATGAAGATCAATGAAATAGAAACTAGAAAAATAAAATTTAAAATATCAATGAAACCCAACCTGGCTACTTAAGAATATCACAAAATTGATAAATTTTTCATTGTCTGCCCACCATCCTAAGTAAAATCATCTTCCATCACCATGCATTTGGTCCCCTTTCCCCGTTATAAACCTCCTACCCCCTTCTCTTTGGGAACCACCACACTATTGTCTGTGCCTATGAGTTTCAGTTTTGTGTCCCACATGTGAGTGAAATCATATTGTTCTTAACTCACTCTGACTGACTTATTTTGCTTGGTATAATATTTTCAAGGTCCATACATGTTGTCTCAAATGGCAGTATGGGTAGCAGCACACCATGATGACCTACACAAGTAAACATCTCTCAGGAGATTGAGTACCTACCTCCCTAGGATTCCAAAATTCTCATTACCTAAGGTTCCCGTTTTGTTGACAGACACAGCTTCTGGTATCTTTATGTCAGGATTGACTAGTTCAGAACAATTGATTCATGAATGCAGAGCTATGCCCGCATAGCTAAAGAAATCTCTGGATTTTGAGAACAGTTCTAATATGGATTGCATACACATTATTCAATCATTAATTTGTATTTTAATTCATCAGATAAAATTGAATCAGAATCTGCGTTAAGCACTAGGAATGGTGCAGTAGGAGACAGACCAAATGCTAACCTATCTACACATACTGCTGATGTAACCTTGGGCAAGTTCCATACCCCTCAGTACCTCAATTTCATCATTTGCAAAATGAGGTTCTTAACAGGACTTACTCAAGGCATTTTGGGGCACAGGTTAAAGGCTAATTAGATTTTGGTATAATATAAATAATAATGTAACAATAATAATAAAACTCATTACATTTTCTTATAAAATTTATTATTGTTATTGTTGCTGTTGTTATGTTTCTTCCGTCCAATATATTTCTTTTCTCTCTCACATCTTCCAGTACTACAGTTTGGTAAACAGAAAAGTTATCTAATTATTATTTTTGAAAGCTTAGCTTGATAAAGGCTATAATGTAACAACTTTCTAGAATAATTATTTAATCTTACAAGGAATGTTCTTATTTTTTTCATTATTTATATGTCTGATTATATTTAAAGATTCAAAATGGAACTTTTACCATACAACACTGTGCATTAAAAAGGTTTGGCTTTGTGTTGTGCAAATTTTAGTCAAAAAGGAGCAAATAGAATCACTGTGGACTGAAGGCAAATGGGAATGAATTTCAATGAATTGTCCACAAGTATTGTATTTTCTGCTTAATTTTTACTATAAACAGAAATCAAGACATATTTAGAAAATGATTGTACTCTGACTCAATAATAAATTTTCCACTGGCAAAATTAGCAAACAGACTTTTATGAATATTAAGTTTTCAAAAATACTATGTGTTTCAATAACTTATTTAATCTTCCCAAATGAATTACTTTTACAGTGAAGTTAACTAAGTACTTATCATTATTACCCATTCTTATGACTTTAAAAAAACAACTTTCTCTGTGTTAAGTAAGTAATCAAAAATATATAACAGGGAATTATAAAAGCTGTGATTAAAATCTAAGATTTTTAAGTAATAAAAAGCAAATTAATTGCTGATATGCATTTGCAGTTTTGGTGGAGAACTATGTTATCTCTTTTTGTTACTACATGTTTCATTGTTCTTTTTGCAGAACAATGTACAAATGCATTTAAAATCATATCAGGAGTTGACATCTATGATTATTTTTACCTACAGACCTAAGAATTTAGAGTTTAGCCATTCCAAATAATACATCAATTAGAGAATTCATTCTTCTGGGACTTAGGGAATGATACAGAGTTACAAGCTGTGAAATTCTGCTTTCTGCTATTCACATACTTATTGAGTATCACTGGAAAACTGACCATCTTCATGTTAACACTATCAAATTCTAGTTGAAGAATCCCATGTATTTCTTCCTCAGGAAATTCTCTGTCTTAGAAATTTCATTCAAAACAGTCTGCATTCCCGGATTTTGGTCAGCATCACTACGGGAGATACAACCATTTTCTATAAGGCTTGTGTGACACAAGCATTTTTTATCTTTGTGGGTTCTACTGAGTTTTTTCTTTTGTCCTATGATCACTATGTGGCAATTTGCAAAACTCTACGTTACACAACTATCATGAGTAACAAAGTCTGCAACCAACTTGTAATCAACTCCTGGCTGGCTGGTTTCCTCATTACCTGTCCTCTGTGATTATGGGACTCCAACTGGGTTTCTGTGTCTCGAGCATTATTGACCACTTCACTTGTGACTCTTCTCCTATGCGGCTGATTGCTTGCACAAAGTCTCTAGATCCTATGGCATTTTTCTTAGCAGTATTCACACTCATGGTAACTTTGGCCTTGTTGATTCTCTCTTACACACTCATCCTTCCAACAATTCTGAAGTTTTCCTCTGCCCAGCAAAGGAAAAAGGCCTTTTCCACTTGTGGCTCCCATACGATTGTGGTTTCCATTTCCTGTGGGAGTTGCATGTTCATGTAGGTAAAAATATCTGCAAAATAATATATGACTTTGAGCAAAAGGGTAGCAGTACTTAATCCTTCTGTTGCTCCCATGCTGAATCTTTGTATCTATACCTTAAGAAACCAGCAAGTGAAACAGGCGCTTAATGATTTCCCCCAAAATATATTGTTGACAAACAAACACTACTCGTTATGAAATCTGTAGCTGAAACACAAATAAACCACACATAAATACAGACCATTGTTCTAGGTGGTAGGCATACACAGGGAATAAAGCATGCACAAGTTTTAGCCATTGTGAGGGAACATAAATCAAATAGTCAACATAATAGAAAGGTAAATTACTTAGTACTTTAGTGGTGGCAAATGCTATGGGGGACAAAACTGAAATACTTTAAGAAAATAGGGGTAGAATTCAAATTATATTTGGTGGACAAAGACTTGAAAGACATTTTATAGCTTTTTTCTATTTTATTTTTCTATATTGAAATTATTTTTTTTGTATTCTTTACCTTTTTTCTTTTTTTTTTGGCACACATGTTTAAAATTTATTTATTTATTTTTAAAATAAATCTTTATTGTTCAGATTATTACAGGTGTTCCTCTTTTTTCCCCCCATAGCTCCCCTCCACCTGATTCCCCACCCCGCCCCATGCCTTTACCCCCCGCCACTGTCTTCATCCATAGGTGTAAGCTTTTTGTCCAGTCTCTTCCCGCACCCCTCACACTCCCTTCCCCCTGAGAATTGTCAGTCCACTCCCTTTCTATGTCCCTGATTCTATTATATTCACCAGTCCATTCTGTTCTTCAGATTTTTTATTCACTTGATTTTTAGATTCACTTGTTGGTAGGTATGTATTTGATGTCATTTTGTTGTTCATAATTTTTATCTTTACAATTTATTATTCTTATCATTATTATTTATTTTTTGATATATGATCTGTATTTCATTTTTTTCTGTGTAGTTTTTTTGGATAATTTAAATATGTATAGTTTTTATAGTCCTACTGATTCTTGTTTAACCATTACTTCAAATAATGCACTCAATTCTTCACCATCTGATTTTCATGGATTATAGTATGAATTATTCTCATGGTTTCCTTTATAGCTTTATTATTGCATTAGCAGGTGAAAATAGTTTTTGATATTCTATAAAAGTTGTATAAGTTAGCCTACTTTTATTAACTCCCATTCTCTTCTCTATCCCTATCATTCCCATTCTGATTTTTTTTTGTTACATTCTCATAGTTTATAACATTTACCTCTGCTCTGTAACCATAACTCCTCAGCAATTTTAGCTTTTATCTTGCATGAAAAAGAATTTAGCACTTGCAGCTAATCCTTTTACCTCATTTTATCCATTTATCTCTTGGCTGGCTAGAGTTTATAATCTAATAGTTTTTTTTTAAGGGTCATAGGAATGGAATGTCTTGAATTCTTGCATGCTGAAACTTGTCTGTCACCTTTAGACTGGAAAAATAGTTTGAGGAAGTACAAAATGCTTGGGTCTCATTTTTCTTCTTCTAGAGGACTTTGTAAGGACTTCTCTACCCTTTTGGTGTTAGTTTGAAGCCAGCCTGAATATATATATATATATGTATATATATATATACACACACACACACACACTAGAGGCCCGGTGCACAAATTCGTGTGGGTCTGTGGGATTGGGCCTAGACTCTCCAACATCTCCCAAGGGGTCCTGATTGTGAGAGGGTGCAGACCAGGCAGAGGGACCCCACCGGTGCACCGGGGCAGGGAGGGACCTGGGAGGTTGGCCAGATGGGAAGGGACTGCGGGAGGGCTCCAGGGTGTGTCAGGCCCATCTTGCTCTGTCTCGATTGGCTGGACCCCAGCAGCAGGCTAACCTACCAGTTGGAGCATCTGCCCCCTGGTGGTCAGTGAACGTCATAGCTAGTGGTTGAGCGGTCTTAGCATATCATTAGCATATTGCGCTTTGATTGTTTGAACTGTCTACCAGTCGATTGGACACTTAGCATATTAAGCTTTTATTATATAAGACTCTTCCCCCTCAGTTCCTCAGTAGCTAAGCTGATAGTTTTGCCTGAATGCCCAATGATTCTCTTTTTTAATTTTTTTATTTTTTATTATAGTTGAAATGCAATATGATATTAGTTTCAGGTGTACAAATAGTGATTAAACATTTTTATACCTTACAAAGTGCTCACCACAATAAGTCTAGTATCCACCTATCACCGTACATAGTTATATTCCCTAGGCTGTACTTTACATCCTGTGACCTATTTTACAACTGGAAGTTTGTACTTATTCTCCTTCCCTCTTTCTAATGATTCTTTTTTTAATCTTTGAATATAAGAAATTTAATTAAGCCACTTCTCAGCATTTGTCTTTTTAAATCTGTTTTTCCTTTCAATCTGTAGATTCCCATTTTTAAATTTTATTTTATATTTAAAAATATTTTTATTGATTTCAGAGAGGCAGGGAGAGGGAGAGAGAGATAGAAACATCAATGATGAGAGAATCATTGATTGGTTGCCTCCTGCACGCTCCCTACTGGGGATTGAGCCTGCAATCCGGGCATGTGCCCTTGACCTGAATTGAACATGGGACCCTTCAGCCCCTAGGCCAAGGCTCTATCCACTGAGTCAAACCAGCTAGGGCTCACATTTTATTATTAATTTTAGTTTTTATTTGTGGTAAAATACATATAACATAGAATTTACCATCCATTTATAAGTATACAGTTCAATAGTGTTAAGTACATTTATGTTGTTTCACCACCAATCTCCAGAACTTTTTTCAATTTTCAAAACTGAAACTCTTCCTCCATCAAACAACTCCCCATTTCCCCCTCACCCCAGCCAGATTCAAATTTTATTTTTAAGGAACACTTTAATTATGTCTTTAATTCTGCTTTTCTTTTTTAGGTGCTCAGTTCTCTTTTTCAGGAGCAGTCCTCATACATATGGTGGATCTAGTTACAAACAAGATGTCTTTGATTTTATTCCTCTGAATATATCATGCACTTTGTCTGCTCTGCCCATGAGCTGTCATAATGGGACACTGTGTCAGCTTCCTCCCTCAGTTTGGTTCTAGTTTCACTGGACTTGGCAGAAGTTCTTCATAGAAAGTGTTATTTGGGCCCAGCTGGTGTGGCTCAGTGGTTGAGCATTGACCTAGGAACCAGGAGGTCATGGTGCAATTCCCAGTCAGGGCACATGCCAGGGTTGCAGGCTCCATCCCCAGTGTGGGGTTGCAGGAGGTGGCTGATCAATGATTCTCTCTCATCATTGATGTTTCTTTCTCTCCCTCTCCCTTCCTCTCTGAAATCAATAAAAAATATTTTTTAAAAAGGAAATATTATTTGGGGTTGTAAGTTTTTTCCATTTTCATCCAAAATGGAATTTATATATCTGTATTTATTTTCCTTGTGGTAAATCAATTCAATTGGTTTCAAAGATAAGACGTTGGTAGATGTATCTTTATTCCTTCTCATTATATTTGGAATTGTGTTGAGTGTTTCTTTTATTAATTTGTATATAATTTATTTAGAACAGTGATTTTCAGCTCATGGAACATATAAACTAATTACTTAAATTCTGCAACATACCAAAAATATATTTTTTGTTTATTTGACAAAAAAAGATATAATTTTGATTCATTCACACTGGATGGCTGTTGTTGTGTTGGCCATTGTTATTTTTTTTATTTGACAATTTAAGGGAAAAGAAGTTAGTGCCCCTGACTAAATAGTCAGGTATTGCATGTTTTAAAAATTCTTGTGGCATACCAGTTGAAAATCAATGATTTAGAATATCACCCATAGCTGAACATCAAACTTCCATAACCCCAGAATTAGGAAAACAATTGCAAATGGAAAGAACTTACAACCCCAAATAATACTTTCCTTTTTAAAAAATATTTTTAAATTTGTTTATTATTTCTTATAATTTCATGAAATTGGGGGTGGGAAGTGGGTGGAAAGCTGTGCTTGGCCTTTTAGCTGGACAGAGATGCATTTGTATGTGTCTTGAGTGGTTTGTGTCAGAGAGACCACCTTCTGCTCCCCACACTCCCAACAAAAGTAACATGTTAAAGTAACATACCACAAGGGGAAGCTGCCGATGCCTTTTTCCTTGTTGGTCTGCCTAGGGCCTTTGGACTGCTGCCATTGTCTGTGAGGATGAACCATTTCACTGGGCCTGGGGTCTGCTCTGGAACAGTATCTGGGAAACTGTTTCCCCTTCATCAGGCTTTGTCATGGTCACTGTACTGTCCAAAGCACAGAGATTTGGGTGTGAGATGGTTAAAGTTTTCTGTCCTTTGACGGGGGAGGACCTGGGGTGTGTTGGAGTGCTGGAAGGCAGATATCACCAGAGCCTGGGTGGGTACTGTCAGTGGTGAGGATGGGAGAAGTGTTGTGTGCAGGTTTGGGCCTGAATGCAGAGTGTGTACATGAATCTCCATCGTTCAATACACAGGCCATTTGTGAAATAAGCATCTATTATCTATTGAGTATTAGGGACCCATCAGAATATTGAGATGGATCACACATAGACTTGGTTCTGAAGAGTTATATACCTTCAAATAGGTAAAGAGGTAGCACAAGTGGAGACATTAATTTCACAGGATAAGAATGGAGAGGTGGGTGGAAGGGGTGAATTCATTCAACATTCATCCCAGGCATTGTTTTAGGAATTGAAGATACACCAGCAAAAAACCCCAGAAATCCCTGCTCTCCTGGTACTTACGTTCTAGTTAAGAAAATTGATAAATAAGTAAATTATATAGTATATTGGGTAGTGAGAAATGCTACAAGATAAGATCTAGAGATCTGCTCTACAACATAATATCTATACAGCATTGTGTACTTAAAACTTGTTAAGCCCTGGCCAGTGTGGCTCAGTTGTTTGGGCATTGTCCCGTGCACCAGGAGGTCGACAGTTTGATTCCCAGTCAGGGCAGATGCCTAGGTTTTGGGCTCAACCCCAGTGGGGGGTGTGCAGGAGGCAGCCGATGTATGTTTCATCGATGTTTCTCTCTATTTCTCCCTCTCTCTTCCTCTTTCTCTAAATCAATAAAAACAAAATGAAATAACAATAACAAAAAAGCGGACATCTGTAATACTTTCAATAATAAAGATAACTTAAAAAAAAAACATACTGAATTAAAAGAATTAATACTGAGAAATAAATTTAACCAAAGAGGTAAAAGATCTGTGCAGTAAAAACTAAAAGACACATATATCAATATAATGGACTATTATTCAGCAATGAAAAAAAGGGAAATCCTGCCATTTGCAACAACATGGGTAGAGCTGGAGGATATTATGCTAAGAGAAATAAGTCAGAGAAAGACAAATACTTTATGATCTCATTTATATGTGAAATCTAAAAAACCCAAACTCAAGGAAACAAAGTAGATTGGTGGTTGCCAGGGCTTAGGAGGTGGGGGAAATGGGTGATTGGTGGTCAAAGGTTGTGACCTTCCAGTTATAAGAAGAAGCCAGTAGCCTGCTGAGATATTGAATATGTGAATAGGGGTGTGTGTTAGTTTCCTACCATAAACTGGATGACTTAAAACAACAAAAAAATTATTGTCACTTAGTTTTGGAGGCTAAAAGTTCAAAATCAAGGTGTCAACAGGGCCGTGCTCTCTCCGAAACCTGTAGGGAAGAACCCTTCCCTACCTCTTCTTGTTCATGGTGTTGGCATCACACCAGTTCCTGCCTTCTTGGTCACATGACCATCTATCCTTGTGTGTCTTTACATAATCTTCCCTCTGTGTGTGTCTGTGTCCCAATTTCTTCCTCTCTCTCTCAAGATTTTTTTTATTGATTTATAAAGAGAGAGGAAGGGAGGAGAAACCAAGATGGTGGCATAGGTAAACACCTGAACTTGCTGCCTTGCACAACCACTTCAAAACTACAACTAAAAGACAAAACAGACATCATCCAGAACCACAGGAAGGCTGGCTGAGTGGAATTTCTACAACTAGAAGGGAAGAGAAAAGCACACTGAGACTCAGAGGAGCTGAGGAAGTAAAATGCAGAGGTACCGAGGCATGCGTGGAAAGGGGCTGGCAACTGAGGATGCGGCTGACTTTTTCAATCCGGAGGGAGACACAAGCTCCTGACTGCTCTGAACTCCAATTCTGGGTGAGACTCTGGGGACCCAGACTCATACAGGGAGAAACTGGACTGTCTGGCAGTGGGCGGAACTCGAGGGCGGCTTGCTCTCAGAGGTGCTTACAACGATTGCCTAGGGACACTGAAATCTGGGGGCCTCTTAGGGCAGGGCTGAGGACCAGCCATAGCTGTTTGCTTGGCCCTGAGACTCTACCCCATCCAAGTTGTGCATAGAGGCTTTTGCATATGAATGACCTGTTCCTTTGAAATCTAAACTTACCTAATAAACTGCAGCTGAGTCAAAGAGACACAGAACATCCAAAAGAAGGCCCAAGGCCCTACAGCAGCTTGCATTGCTTCACAGCTGGGCCTCATCTGGACACCTACAAACCCCAGACAAAGAAGAGGAATCTGCAGATCTCTCCATAGCTCCTGCTGGGTGGCCTCAGGCAGAGGCTAAATTAGCACCTCCTTGGAGATCCAAGAGCCAGTGTACCCAGTGGTCAGAGTGGTACCATCCAGAGTACAACTCCACAGATTCATAAGGGACACACTCAGGGGGCAGATTCAGTGAGCACCAAAGCCCCACTGAAGCAAGTCTTGCCTCATAAGGGTGTCTCCAGCACAGAAGTTCTCCCATCATAGACACAGCTGATCCTCACAGCCAATTGGCCTGGAGGCCAATTCCTCACAGTGATACCAACAACAATCAAGGCTTAACTACAACAAGACTGTGCACACAGTCCACAAAGGGGTGCACCAAGAGTGTCCACCTCAGGTAACTGGGGAGGCTGAGCCACTGGGCCCTATAGGACACCTAGCACACAAAGCCACTCTATCAACACAGGGAAGCAGCCAAAATTTGGAGCCAAAGAAACAGGTCACGAAAGAAATTGAGGAAAGCAAACGACTGGATATAGAGTTCAAAAGCACAGTTATAAGGTTTTTCAAGAATTTTCTAGAAAAGGCCGATAAATTTAGCGAGACCCTCGAGGATATGAAAAAGGACCAACTAGAAATTCAACATACACTGACTGAAATAAAGAATAATATACAGAGATCCAATAGTAGACTAGAGGATTGCAAGAATCAAGTCAAATATTTGAAATACAAAGAAGCAAAAAACACCCAACCTGAAAAGCAAAAAAAAAAAAAAAAGAATCCAAAAATATGGAGATAGTGTAAGGAGCCTCTGGGACAACTTCAAGCGTACCAGCATCCGAATTATGGGGGTGCCAGAAGAAGAGTGAGAGCAAGATACTGAAAACCTATTGGAAGAAATAATGACTGAAAACTTCCCCCACCTGGTGAAAGAAATAGACTTACAAGTCCAGGAAGCGCAAAAAACCCCAAACAAAAGGAATCCAAAGAGGACCACACCAAGACACATCATAATTAAAATGCCAAGAGCAAAAGACAAAGAGAGAATATTAAAAGCAGCAAGGGAAAAACAGTTAGTTACCTACAAGGGAGCACCCATATGATTGTCAGCTGATTTCTCAACAGAAACTATGCAGGCCAGATGGGAGTGGCAAGAAATATTCAAAGTGATGAATAGCAAGAACCTACAACCAAGATTACTCTACCCAGCAAAGCTATCATTCAGAATTGAAGGGCAGATAAAGAGCTGCACAGATAAGAAAAAGCTACAGGAGTTCATCAACACCAAACGAGTATTATATGAAATGCTGAAAGTTATTCTTTAAGAAGAGGAAGAAGAAGAAAAAGGTAAAGATAAAAATTATGAACAACAAATACATATCTATCAACAAGTGAATCTAAAAATCAAGTGAATAAAAAAATCTGATGAACAGAATAATCTGGTGAATGTAATAGAATCAGGGGCATAGAAAGGGAGTAGACTGACAATCGTCGGGGGAAAGGAGTGTGGGGGGTGCAGGAAGAGACTGGACAAAAATCATACACCTATGGATGAGGACAGTGGAGGGGGGTTAAGGGCATGGGGTGGGTTGGGAACCTGGTGGAGGGGATCTATAGGGGGAAAAAGAGGAACAACTGTAATAATCTGAACAATAAAGATTGAATTAAAAAAAAGAGAGAGGAAGGGAGAGGGAGAAACATTGATGTGAAAGTGACACATCAATCGGCTGCCTCCTGCACACCTGCATCATTGCACAGGATGATGCCCAACCAACTGAGCCACACCAGCTAGGCCCAGTAAATTAATTGGCCCAGTGTGGAAATTATGAGTGGAAGGCAGGAGGGATGCATTTTTACTAATGCCACAAGAAAGTGGCTTTTGTAGCAATAACTCAAGGATTTGACTATTTTCAGGATGATAAATCCTGGCTCTTTGGAAGTTGATTTAATTTTTGGAACTGCTCAAATGTCACTAGGAGCCCTGTGTGAAGAAGAAGGAGGCAGACCGAACCGAGTGGCATTTGGAGCAGGAGACACATGTGGCTGTGTCTCAGTGTGACTAAAAGGGCTTGTTAGAGGCAGTGTCCTGAAAGTGGGCCGTGACTGGCTCAGGGTATGGGCTCCAGGCAGGAATTTTCTCCCTCTCCCTCAGGCCCACCCAACAGAACACAGGCACACAACAAGTTATATGCTTTCAATTTAATTGCTCTGAGCAGTACACATGTTTAAGGCATTAAGTTCCCAGATTCCATTCTTTACAGCTTATGAAAAGAAAAATCTTCTTGGACCCAATCTTAGCCTCAGTTGGTCAATTTCATCTGGAAGAAAGCAGAGATGAGAATGAGGCTTGAAGGGCCCCAAGCACCACCCACCCATTCCATCCTCAACTCAATCCTCTTTCCAACCTCACTGCGCCCCTGAGGGCCTGACACAGAAGTCAGAGGGAGGGAGGTTAGATTCACTGGAGGCCAAAGGATGAGCCCCATCCCCCAACCTGGGCAGGAGTGAGAGGAAGAGAAATGAGCAAGCAGACTCTGCAGTGGGAAGGTTGGGGGTAGGACCCCAGGGGCATCTGGTATCAGACAACCATGCATTTTGAATGTGGATGAGAAATTTGAGCCATTTGAAGGCACAAATGAAGGACATTTCAATGGAGAGGGGCTGAGGTAGTCCCAGATATCCTGTGTAGGGTGGTGGTGGGGGCATGATCTTTCCCACCTCTCCACTTGGCTGGTGGTTGATGGTTGGTGGCTGGTGAGTACTCCCGTTCCCACAAGGCTTGCCTTAGGATGCACTCACCTTTCATTAGCTCTTGTACATCTTCAATTTTTTTATTCAACCTGCTTTTTGCTTCTTCAATGCGCTGTTTTGTGTTCCAGATACCTTCCTTTATCGCGGATTCTAATTTTGGAGCAGAAGAATAACATCAGCAGAAAAGCCATGTCATTTAAAGAGAGTTCCCACCTCTTCCTCTCTTCCCCCATTATCCTTGTATAAATTCCTAAAGCGCGGAAGTTTTGCTGAGGGGCCCAGCTTCTCTCTCATAGGAAAGTGAGTGGGCCAGGAAAGAAACCATGTATAGTGAAGCAGCAAAATCTACTATTGCTGAGACTCTGTGTTAAGGGTGCAGTGTTCACCTCATTTGTGCGTTGTGTTCAGATGAATGAATGAATATCTGCTTCTTCTGGGCTTGTCTTTGTGCACAGAGGCATCATGTAGACCTGCTGCCAGAGATTTCTCTGGGTTGTATCTGTTATAGAGACAGAGACTTACTCAGGAGATTTTCTTCTTGCTCCTCGGTTGGCTCCTGGGCTGCCTCCGAAGTCTCCTGGGCTGCTACGGTTGTCTCTTGGGGTGCATCAGATTGCACTGGAGTTACAAACACACAGATTTGTTGATTTTAGCTAAGTCAAGTGTGTGTTTTTTTCCTTAGGAATGGGTGGCAGGGCCGCAGATACCTAATATGTACTGGGTGCCAGGATACAGAAATGATATGGCATAAACTCTCCCTCTTAAGAGAAATGGGATTCCTACACACCATGTGCTCATTATAGATGAGTGTTTGTTCCCCGCCCCCCCACCCCCCACCGCTTCCCCTCACCCCAATGCATCTGGTGAAATCTTAACTTCCAACAGAATGGTATTAGGAGGTGGGGCCTTGGGGAGGTATTAGGTCATGGGGTGAAGCCCTCATGAATGACATTAGTACCCTTGTAGAAGGGACCACAGAGAGCTCTCTCCCCTTCTTTCCACCACGTGAGGATACAATGAAAAGTTGGCAGTCTTCAACCTGGAAGAGGGTCCTCACCAGAACCTGACCATGCAGACAACCTGGTCTCAGATGTGTAGCCTCCAGGACTATGGGAAATACTTTCTCTTGTGTAAGCCAGTCTGTGGTTACTTGTTGTAGCAGCCCGCACAAATGGACTGAGACAGAACCTCTCGGGAGATGGGCAGGGTTGGGGAGGAATTGGGAGAGGGATGTGAGGGCAGTCAGGAAGCATGGTAGAGAGAAGCTGGGTCTTGAATGCAGGATTTGGGCAGGGAGGTTGTTCTAAAGGGGCTTCTTTGGGTGCAGGAAGTGAGTCAGCAAGAGCTCTGGGGAAGGCATGTGTGGGACAGGTGGGCAGAATGCGAAGAAGTTAAATTTAGCAGATGTGGGTACATGAAGGAGGGTCATGGGAAAGAGGGTTAGAAATGGGGTCTGAGGCCAGATAGCAGGCACCTTGCAAAGGAGCTGGGAGTCATGAAAGCTGTTTACAGGTAAAGGTCTGAATACTGCATGGGACATTGCCCTTATTATTTTACCTTATCATTTTCTCCTTTTTATTCACAAAAGCCTTTTCCCCAGTCTCCCCATTAACCTTGCCTGTATAAGTTCTCCTGCTTCTTCCCTACACCTGTCTCACCCCAGTCCATGCTCTTCCATTACCACCAAGATCAGGACCCAGTCCCCTCTCCCTGAATTCCTCCCCCAGCCTCCACTGACATCCCAGCTGTTCGACCCTTCCCAGGGCAGGAACCAGAGGGAGAGAACTCACTGCTCTCAGGGTCGTCAGCAGCTTGTGTGGGATCAGCGGTGGCATCTTCTGTAACCGAGAAGAGAGACAACTATGAGGACTGAACCTGATCCACACCAGAGCCATCCTCCCTTCCATTCCCAATCCTGAGCTCTCAGGAACGTTTGTGGACACCAGGGGACAGATTTCACTGTTGGCTGAACAGGTCCTTCTGTCACACCAGTGGGTCCATCAGAGCATTCTTTCTGATGTTTAACTCCTCCTACAGTTTTTTTGAAGCAGGTTCTCCTCATAAAAATGGGATATTCCTCTGAAAACTGTCCTCCTCCTGTGCCTCTAGCTGTGAGGGTGCCCTAAGCTAGTGTCAGGGAGCCAGCCATAGCCTGTGGTGGTGGAGGTTGACAGTGCAGAGGCCACTGGGTCATGCTCAGGTCGTTCATGGGATTGGATTACAGCTCTAATTCCCCTTATTCTTTCAACACAATGTTTATGCAAAGCTCTCTGCTAAGTGAAGGGGGTTCTATGATGAAGAAAGTGGACAAGACCCCGTCCCTAAAGAGCTAACATTCTAACATAATTATTTAGTTCCAGGTATGATGGTGCAATATGGGCAAAAGAAGTCTAATTGATCTTTCATACATTTTTTTTTTGAGGAAGACTTTCTTGAAGAATTCATAACTAAAGTGAGATTTCACAGATGAGAAAGCACTGGTTAGGTGGCATTCAGAGTTGGCTGGGGAAGAGGACAGGCAGAAGGAAGAGCAAGAAGGAAGGTCCCCAGAGTTTGAGGAATGGCAAGGTTGTATTGGCCCAAATAGTGCTTTTGTGCAATTGGAAAGGCATCCTGAGAGATAGCCATGGGCAGGGTACGCTGCTTGGCAAGTGGAACATGGGCTAGATTTCAGCCCATCACCTCCTCTGCCTGGTACCCTTGTGCAGGGAACAACCTGCCCAGCTATATACAGTGGCCCAGAGGCCCTGCAATAAGGCCAGTGTGACCATTATAGGGGGTAAAGGAGGATGTGTGAGGAGATGGCCAGAGGTTTCCTGGCCACCCCACCAGTGAGGTAAATAGGCCACATGTGGAGAATTGGGGGGGGGCAGGGGGGCAGGAGTCACTTGCAGAAGGAAGAGAAGCCAGCACAGCATTAGGAGAGAAAGAGAGGAATAAAGACAGGAGCTAAGGCTTCCCTGGACTGTGAGGGCTTTGTTGGGTGCAGTGGGAGGGCCATACTCACGGGCACAGACCAGGGCCCCAGCCAAAGCTGCCAGAAGGAGAAGAGCTGTGAATCTCATGGTTGACACTCAGGAGTGAATATCAACGCAGAATCCTCAGAGGGTCCCAAATACAGTGCTGGGACTGCTGGGCCCTTTTAAGGATACCAGGGGCCAATGGGAAACAAACTAGGAGGGGTGTGACTTCCTCGTCCTCCTCGCCTTCTTCCCCAGATTGTCACCTGCTAAATCAACAAGGACGAGCTGGGGCTGGCAGATACCTGGCACCAACCTTCTCTTTCCTTCTCCACCCCACTTGCCCTCTGGGTTCACATCTCTGGGATCTCAGGGATTGGAAGCAGCAGGCTTGGTTTGGGAGGTTTTAAAATGTGTCTGTTGAGGGTACTGGTAGGACTCTTAGTCCTGGCATCTCTCCTGGAGGAGGTTGGGGGCTTGGGAGATCACATTGCCCACCTCTTGTCTAGATCTCCACTGGACTCAGTGCAGGGGCTTGAAGGTTTCTCCAGGCTAAGTGAGCCCCATTCCCTGGAGAGGCCACACTCAGAACACACTTGGGGACTGAGTTCATGGCTCCTTTATCCTCTTGAGGACATGGCTTTGAAAGCACTGGTGCCTTCTCTGGAGTTGTCCTCTGTTCTTGCACTTATCTTTCCCATAGGAAGAACTCTCCCAGCCTCACATGGGCCCCTGTCAGCCTCTATGCTCAGGTCCAAGCAATGGGATCCCACATTTCTGAGAGGATCTCCTGGTTAAAGGAAGCTGGTCGTTCACTGAAGTTGGACTTTGCCTCTCCCTTCCAGTAGGGAGCTGACTCATGGTCAGAAAAGCAGATAATTCTCTTTGACTTGGGAATTCTTCTTGCCCTGAGTTGGTAATCAAGAAGCCTGGATTTTGAGTTCTGGCTTTGTCATATACATAAGACAGTGTACTGTCATATGCTAAAAAACTTTAGGATTTTCACTTGTCATTGAGGAGTTATGGCTCCTGTACAGGATAGTGGTGAGATAACATATGGCAAAGCATTTTATAAACAATACATTTCTATGGAGATGTGTGGGATTCTTGAACTTTGAGAGGGTTCATCTTTCCAGGTAGGTTTGATTCAGGCTGGTGCTAAATGCTAAATCGAACGGGGCTGAGGAGAAACAAGAGCGACTCGAGGAACTGATAGGTGGAGAATAGGGTACTGGATACCAATTTGTGATTTTCCATTAGCTGGGTGCTATTTCTCACCAGGCCCTGGGTGGTCCTGCAGGCTTCCCTGCCTCACAGCTGTTCTGCATACCGGCGTGGAAAAGGGGGTATGAGGGTGTTTGGGATGGCTGGGTTCAGAGCATAATCTCCTCAGGAGATAAAGAGGTGGGACACTACTGGCATGAGGAGTGAGTTCTTTCAGGCCATTTCATCCATCCTTAACCTCCAGTAAGATAACCATCATATTCAGGCAGCTGATCTGCTCCACACATGGGGTGTGGGACCTGGGTTAAAGTAATTGTGTGGTTTGATTTTTGAAATTTATCGGTATCTAATGGTGGTCAGCAGGTGAAGAAGAGGAATGCATTAAATTAACATAGAGACAGTACTTGGCAATTAACTGCCTACCTGAGGAGGCTTGAAGGTGATGGGGAGGGCTGAGGGACAGGAGAAAGTGCTTTAGGGTGTGTGTGCATGTGTGTGTGTGTCCATGTATACACTACACAAGGAGAAGCTCTGACTCAAGAGCCCAAGTAGTCTACCTGAGCACATTAAAAAAGCCAACAGAAGCAAACTATGATATTTGCACAAGTTTTTTCTAAGAGGAAATTAGAACTCTGGCATCAACATTAGAACTGTCACAAAGCAAGGTCTTTCCAAATGTCACTGCTCATTCCCTGTCCTTTCCTAATCCCCCTCTTTGCTCCAGGAATTAAAAAGACAGGTATTGACATAAATGGGCTGGGGGGTGGGGGGGAAGGGGAAGGTGGAAGGTAGGGACACTTGTTCTATAGAAAAATTTTATAACTTTATAACAGGGCCAGTCCAATGTTACCTGAAATTGTAGGGCCTGGGAAAGAATTGGTTTCATATATTAAAGAAAAGAGATGCATCCCATATATCTGGGTGAGGGACTTGTCTTCTAGGGTGTTTGACCTCCATGATGACTGTCAGTTTGCCCATCTGTCTTTTATCATGTGCTGGTAATACTCTATCCATCCTACTTCCCTCCCCTTTCTGTCTCAGATCCATTCTTTGACGATCTCTGCCCTGGTCTGGAAGGATGACCTTTGTGGGCTGTGTCACCTGGGCTTCCTTGCCCTCTAGCCTCTGGTTGAACTTGGTCAATAGCAGACAATGGTGGGCGATCAGAGGATGGGAAGAGAGATTGGTCAAGGCATTTGTTCCTCCTGCTACCACCCTGCTTTGTTATGTGTGGTAAGTAGACTTCTAACATACCCTGAGTAATCCCTATTGTCTGAGCTTGGGCTGGATCTAGTGATTTGCTTCTAACAAAAAAAAAAATGGAAAAAATGATGGGATGTCTATCACTTTTGAGATTAGGTTATAAAAGACTCTGACTGTTGGATGGACCTGGAGAGTATTATACTAAGTGAAATAATCCAGTCAGAGAAAGACAACTACCATGATTTCACTTATATGTTGAATCTAATGGACAAAACAAATAAACTAGAAACAGACTCACAGATAAAGAGAACAGACTGACAGCTGTCAGAGGGGAGGGGTTTTGGGAGGTGGGGTGAAAAAGGAGAAGAGACTAAGCAACAATAGTATGATAATTACCAGAGGGAAAGGGGGGTAAGGCAGGTAGAAGAGAGTAAAAGGGGGAATAAATGGTGACAGGACACTTGTCTTTGGGTGGTGAACTACAATACAATATATAGATGATGTATTAATGAATTGTACACTTGAAACTTATATAATTTCATTAACCAATATTACCCCAACAAATTCAATTAAAAAAATTTAAAAAGAACTATGACTGTTATCTTGCTTATCCTCTCTCTCTGTCTCTCTCCCTCTCTTCTCAGCTTACTTACCACAGTGAAGTGACATGCTGAGGTGTGAGCTGCCCTATGGAGAGGTCCATGTAGTAAAGAACTGATGGCAACCTTAGCCTGAAGCCAGGGAAGGATGGAGGCTCCCCAGTCTAGCAATCTTTGAGGAAGTGAATCTTGACAACAATTGTGAGTGAGCTTGGAAGTGGATCCTTTAGTAACCTTGACGATAACTTCATTGAAGGCATGTCAGAGATTCTGAGCAGAGGACCCAGCTAAGCTGCACCTGGACTCCTGGCCCACAGCAACTGAGAGATAAGAAATGATGCTGTTTGAATAGCACTAGGCTTTGGAATAATTGGTTAATTAACCACAAACATTTAATAATGCATGGTTTGGCAATGGCAGTGTTCCTTTATGACTATAGCTTCTATCTAGTGGCCCTGGTTCCACAGCTCCTTCTCCTAACTGGTCTCAGGGAAAACCATTTCCTCCCTGTGCCACTTCAGTTTTAGAAACGGTAATGGCTTCCTGCTATTGTTAGTCCTTACTTGAATTTCTCTCTCTCCATCTCTCTCTCTCTCTATATATATATATATATTTTTTTTTTTTCATTAAAGAACCTCTTTAATAAGCTCTTCTGAATGTGCCATTCCTTTTCTTCTAGGACTCTGACTGATCTACCCCACCTCATCTGACCTGTGCTGAATGTCTTTTCCCTGTTCCCCTTCTGTGAAACCCTGTCCTGGGTTAGGAGGGATAGCAGTGGTTAAAAAGGGAAGAAGTGACCCAGAGTTCTTGGGGTAGATAGTTCACACATCCAAGACACAGTCATAAGTTGTGTCTACAGGACCATCTTACCCTGACTGCTATGATTCACATGGCTGGTCTCTGCCCAGCTCTGTGAGCTTGCCCAAGCTCTACCACACTCCCCTGTTGTATTTATTGAAAGAATTGGTTTATGTGCTTATGGAGCCTGGCTAGTCCAAAACCTGTAGTTCCAATTTGAAGGCTGTCATGCTGAAGACCCAGGAAAGAGATGATGTTGTGGTTCAAGTTGAAAGGCCATCTGCTGGCAGAATTCCCCCTTGTTCCAGGGAGGTCAGTCCTTTGTTCTATTCAGTCCTTCAACTGATTGGATGAGACCCACTCATATAATGGAGGACAATCTGCTTTACTCAAAGCCCACTGATTTAAATATTAATCTCATCCAAAAACACCCTTAAAAAATATCCAAAATAATGTTTGACCACATATCTGGGCACTGTGGCCCATCCAAGTTGAGAGATAAAATAAACCATCACAGCCATGGCCAGTGTTACTCAATGGTTAGAGTGTTTGTCCCCACACCAAAGGGTTTTGAGTTTGATTCCCAGTCAAGGGCATGCACCTGGGTTGCATGTTTGATTCCCTGGCCTGATCGGGGCACATGTCAGAGGCAACCAAATGATGCATCTTTCTCACATCCATGTTTCTCTCTTTTTCCCTCTTTCCCTCTTCTTCCCTCCCTTCCACTCTAAAAATCAATGGGAAAAATATCCTTGGGTGAGGGTTAACAAAACAAAACAAAACAAAACAAAACAAAACAAAACAAAACAAAAAAACCCCCAAACCATCACAGTACCCTTTAATATTTTAATTTTGGAAGGCTAGTGAACATCAGGTAGGGCCCAGAGAGAAAAATATATGTTATGTGCAACTTCAGAAAACCTTTTCCAGACCTTAACATGAAAAACTCTTATTTTCTCTTCCTGGTTTACAGGTGGAGTGGTAAGCTCCAGGAAGCCACAGAATAAGTCCTCAAAGAACCAAGAGCCAGCCCTCTTCCTGCCTGTGGTCTTAGCAATTCTCATGGACCCCATGTGGTTCTGCCACTTCACTTGGCAATGTTCAGATAGGGACTTGGAGGCAGAGGCCAGGGTTTGGGGATGCAAATTTCAATGCCTATAGGAGTCAGGCAAGTAACAAAAGTGATCCAGGCAGGCCAGGTGTAAGGCTGACAACAGTGCAGGTGCAATGATAAATGATAAATGTCCCTCTCTATTGTCAGACATTCCAGTTTTTCAAGGAAAATTAGATATCTGGATTTTCAGGTGAAATCTCCCGATTTTCTTTCTTATTCTTTTTTATACATTTTATGTAATATTTTTACTTTTTATTTTTAAATAACTTCAGACTTACAGAGAATTTACAAAAACCCCCCTCTTTCTAGGTCCACTGGGGACTGGAGTCCCATATGTTAACATTTACTCATGCTTGTTTTATCGTTCTCTATCTTTGTCCTTGTCTTTTTCTCTGTTTTTCCTGAAAATTTTTGGGAATAGGAGCTGAATTTTTAGTAGACATGAGAGACGACCCCTTTGGAAATGGGTGTGCAGTTCTTGACTGTCTCCATGATGGCAAATCCTGGTCCTTGTGGGTTAACATTATCTTTGGAAACAATGGTTTATTGTCTAGTCAGGACTTGGTGGATTTTTTTTCCAGATAGTGCTTCCAAATATGCACAGTCTAATCTCCCTTTCCCATTTTTGATGACACATTGAGCAGATTCCACACTTTTAAAGTTCTTTTTGGTTATCAAGAATCCATCTGGTTTAAAACCTTTAAGGGGAGGTGAGACAGGGCAGGCAGAGATTCTGAGATACCGGTTACTGCCGATGGTGGGAGAAGTCCTGATCTCTTTCTGTCGTGGTCTCCATTCGTCTGCTCCTCTGAGGGCCTCCACTGATGCATGGTATGCTGATCTTCAGGTGGCTGGCATTCAGTTTTACCTGAGCTCCAGCCATTGCTGTGGAACCCCTCAAAGATGGAAGTTCCCTTAAGCCCTGCCAGGGACCCACACTTCAACTTTCTCACCAGTTGCTGCCTCCCCCTCATCTGGCCTGGAGACCCCATGCAGCCTCTGGACCTTTGACCCCTCTTCCACATGCATTCATGGAAGCAATGGGAAATTGTAGACAGCGCCTGGGAAGGCACATGGGCATTTCTTTAAATTATTGTCAGCTGAGTCCAAGGCTACAGGCAGAGCCGGGTCTTGGATACACATTCCCTAAGAAGGCGGAAGTGTTATCAGTACTGACTCTTAACTTTGCCCAGGTGTCAGGTAGTGGGACTTTGATATGTAAATCCAGTCAAGCACCAGGAATGCTCGGGCTTACTCAAGAATGCAAATAAGTTCCTTTGATCATAAGTTTTTGGTGAAACCCCCTGGTATTTGGGGGTATAAAATAAACTTGCTGTGTCGGCTCTGGGTCCCTGTCCCTCCATCAGAGAGGATGGCGGTCCCACCCGGCTCCCAGCTTTTCCTTCTATCTTCCTGTCTGGTTTCATTCTTTCTTTTATTTCTCAATCCCCAGCTCCTCTACTCAGGAACCGGACCCACTCCTTTTCCGTGCTGGACGTGGAAAAGAGAGAAACACCTACAGGAAATCCCGAGTTCTCTTCCTTTCCCTCCAAAGGCCTCAGGCAATTGAGGTGGGTCTTCTTGTATCTCTTCCATGGACTATCATGGAAAACACATCCTGCCTCCAGAAAATTCAGATGACAAACACACACTATTCTTTATTCATTCTGCCCTGTGGCAGAAGTTGCTACAGGGACACCAACATTCATTCTGATCATCTGTCTGACAGACATTTAAACAACCCTCAGAGTTAAGTGTGGTCATGAGACTGAGTTCTTGCCAACAGCATGCATCACCTGTTAGTGTAGTCCAGACAAACCTCCAATCTGTTGCATGCTTCTTCCCCACATTTGTGGTTGGAATGGTGGTGAAGATGACACAATGACTTTGATGCCAGGTATTGAAGATGTAGAACAATTTCCAGCTTGAATCCCTAACTGACTACATGGAGAAGATGGCTACTGCTCCCTTATCCCAAGTCTGGTACATAAGAAATATGGAAAATTTTACTGTGTTAGAGCCATTATACTTTAGGTTATTGTTTATAGTGGTTTAGTCTTTCGTAACTAACATATTCCTGAAGCCTGTGGACATAGGTTGGCTTTAGTCTGGGCAGCTCCTGGTAGGGCAAACATCCCTCTGGGGAGGGTGACTCCAGTCTCTTCTTGGACTGGAACCTCCAATCTATGAGTGATTCTGATAACCCCTCACTCGACTTGGAGGGTGGGAGAAGCATCTCCCCCCTTCTTCCATGGGGTTGGTCAAGAAAATCCTCTTTGGTAGGAACGTGCATTCCCACATAGTCAGTCTCCTTCTCCACAGGGCAGGGAATGGTAGTCCTGAGACTGATTGGGGAAGGGCTGGCTTTTTAAACTCTTTGTCAGTTTCAGGGTGGAAGTCAGGGTGGTATAAGGTTCCAGATATCAAAGTTCTCCGTGGAATGTGGGGTATTTGTGTATGGCCTGTGGTATCTGGCTGTGGGCCCTAGTGCTAGTGCCAGGGCCATGGAAAAAGTCTCACTCAACAAACAGTGATGCACAATAAAATGGTATTGGGCAAGGGAAGTGAGGAATAAGGAAGTAACCAGTTTGGGAACTGAAACTCAGCCCTGTTGACATGGGTGAAGGGATAGCTGTGAATCAAAGAACTTGCTGGGGCCTATGTTATCGAAGCAGGCTGAGTCTGGAGGCTGTGGTTCAGAGTGAAGGGCTGGGGTGCCTGTTGAAGTCTCATGGAGGCTCCTTTATCCTGTGGGCTCCTGGCCAGGCTTTTTACCCTGCCTCACTTCAAGGAAAATACACACACACTTTAAGTTTGATGCTTTCAGTTTAATGGCTATTTTTTTCTTTTTAGGCTGCAGACTTAAAACCTGGTGCTCCTGGACATCATTTCTCAGCTTCTCATTATAGGTTTAGCCCAAGTTGGTTATTTTCTTAAGAACCTGGAGGACATTTAGGATAGCCATAGGAAAAATGAGGAAAGAATGTGGGAAGAGAGAGGCAAGGGGAAAGGGAGAAAGAGTTGAAGAGAAAGGGGTGGGGGCGGGGGAGGGAAAAGAATATGAATAAGGCTTGAAGATCCCCAGGCACCACCCACTCCTTCCATTCTCCTCAACTCCATCTTCTTTCCAACCACACTGCACCCGGGGGGCTTGTCACAGAAGTCAGAGGGAGGGAGGTTAGATTCACTAGAGGCTGAACAACCTGCCCTTTCCCCCACCTGGGCAGGGTGAGAATAAGAGAAACAAGCAGGCTCTGCAGTGGGAAGGCTCATGGTAGGAGCCCAGGAGGATCTGGTATTAGATAACCATGCAGTTTGAATGTAGATGAGAAATTGGAGCCATATGAAGACACAAATGTGGAAAGCTTCAATGGGGAGGGAGGGGCTGAGGTAGTTCAAGGTCTCCTGTGTAGGGTGGAGTAAGAGATATGATTCTGGGGGAGGTGTGGGGATGCTTATACTGGGGTTCATGAGGCCTTACTTTGGGACACACTCACCTTCACCCTTGTCTTTTAGAGCATCACCTGTATGTTCTACTGCTTCTGTGATTCCCTTAATATTTCTGTTTCCTCTGGTAATTTTTCTAGGATGAATCCTGATTCAGGGCAAAAGAGTTGCTTTAGTAAGAGAACCTCCCTCATCAGACCCAACTTGGGGAGCTGAGGATAACCTGAAACTTTGGTTTCTGGTCCTGACGAAGCCTGTTTCTTCCCTGAGGCATCATCTCTGCATGAAGTGGATCCTGTTCTCACCCATTTCCTGGGGCTGCGGTGCTTTCTCTGTGCTAGGCACTGTGTGGGCTCAGATAAAGATGAGTAGGGTCTGGCATGGTCTTGAGGGGCACACAGTGGGCAAGGGCACCTGCAGTAGAAAGACAATTGGCATGCAGTGTTAGCAGCAGGATACATCCCGTCTTGGAAGAAAAAGCATGTCCCTCCTCGTTCACAGGGTTTGGGCCACTTAGTAGCTGTCACATAATCTCTGATGCTCCATCTTGCCATGTGCAGTATAATCCAGGGCCCTTGTGAAACTCAGGTGGGAAAATCTCAGATGGGTGGGCAGGGCGAGGCTCCTCCCTGCTCTGGATGTGCCCCCTCACCTTCTGCTTGGTTAATAATGAGCCTCTCTTGGCTTCTCCCTTCAACTCAAGGCATCTTAAAAACAAACAGACAAAATGTTTCTTCTATGTTACCAGTATACCTGTCTAGCTTCTTTCTAATCCTTTTATACTAAGCTTTTTTAAAAAAAACTAAACGAAGCATTTTTTCCTTAAACATCTTCATTTTACTTTATGTTCTTACCATCCTATAATTTTCCACCACTATCTCTGGGACAGAAACAACCCTTGCCAAGACACCCAAATACAATCTCTACTTTCCAGCCTGTAGGTTTGTGACATTGCTAACCACTCATCTTTTGAAAAGTTGGGTGCATTCTCTCTCTCCCTTCCATTTCCCTCCCTCCCTCTCTCTCTTTATCTCCATCTCCCTCCCCCTTTGACTCACCTTCCCCTGCCCCTTTAATATTCTCCAGTGTTCTATTCTTAGCCCTTTTCTCCTCTCCACTTACCTACTCTACTGTGTGACTCATTCTTGGAGTTGTGCTTATGGCTCCCACATCTTCATTCCAGCCCCTATCCTGAACATTAATATCCACCAGCTGCTCGGCAATCATAGGATGTACTAAGTATATCAAACCCTACAGGTGGAAAACTGGTCTCATCCAGCTTCCCCACCTCTCTCATCACCTGCTTATCCTCCTCCACTGTTTTCTGTTCTAACAACACCAGCATTCACCCAGTAATCTACAAAGAGATGGGAAAATAGTTTTATATTTCTCCTCCCTGACTACTTATGTTACAAGGACATGGGGTCTGTCAATTCTCCCTTTTGACATACCCCTTTATCATTTCCAGGGCTTCAGCCTCAGCTCTGGGCCTGGCCATTTCTTATCTCCACTAAAGCCTCAATAGTGTGGGGGCGGCCTGGGGTTGGGTGGGGACTGGGTGGAGCGGGGCAAAAGAGGAAATTAGGAAAATCTGTAATTTAAAGAACAGCCTCATAACTGACTTTCCCTCAGCTTTCATCCACCCACTGTCCAAGTGGTTTCTAATACACAAACTCTGAGCCAGAGCAGACATGCTTTTTCAGGAGCAGGCTCCTATGTGTCCCTTTCATTTCCACCCCTCCTCACTCCCTCGTCCGGACTCTGCCTTGGTCACATCCAATTTCCTGCATAGATTTTGTTTTTTTCTTGCCTTTGCCTCATCACATATTTTCCTCCACATGTTGTTTTTTAATGCCTTCCTGGTGATTCCTTGAGTCAGGAAAGAGCTTGCATGTTCTTAAAGGCATGGAGAATCTTTTTGGGGTTCCAAAGTGAAGAGGGCTGGCAGCTGGCACTGGGCCTTAAATTCCTAAGTAGTCCATGGCAGGAAGGGCCTTGAGGACAGGTTAAAATCTGGGGAATGTTTGGCTTGCGAGATTTTGGTGCTGCTCTGTTCAACTGATGGCTTCCTGGAGGGTCTTCAGAAGGAAGGTAAGGAAGTTCCCAGTGTCCAGGGTGGGAATAAAGTGGCTAAGAGTTGAGAGTCAGGGGGTGAATTAATTGCATATCAAAGGTGGGTGCAAAGGCCTTTGGTAGGACAAGCATGGGGGATTCAGAGGAAGGTAGGCTGGGGCACCTGTCCTGCAGGTACTGGGCACTGGCATCAGAGAGAAGTATAATGGCGTGTCTGCCCTCATGGAGCTCACAGTTGAGGCTCGTAATAAAGTTAAATCGAAGAACTTGATATAAATCTGGCCTTTAGTGGGGAGTACCTACAAAAGAAGAAAATGAAGGTTTGAAGAATCACTGGAATATTGGGAGGGGAGAAGAGGGGAAATGTTAGATGAAATAGGTGTTATGATCAGCAGAGTAGAGAGAGGAAGTGTTACCTATGTTCCTGAAGATGCGAAACCAAGGGAGTGAGAGGGTCTGATAGAGGGAGGGCTGAACTGGGCGAAGGCTTTCTCTGGACCACATGGTACGTGTGTGTGTGTGTGTGTGTGTGTGTGTGTGTGTGTGATGTGTTTGTGTGTGTGGGTATGTGTGTGTGTGTGTGGTGTGGGGTGTGGGTGTGGGTGTATGTGATATGTGGTGTAGTGGTATGTGATGAGTGGTATGTTGTGTGTGTGTCTCTGTGTATGTGTGCTGTGTGGTGTGGTGTGTGGGTGTGGGTGTATGTGATATGTGGTGTAGTGGTATGTGATGAGTGGTATGTTGTGTGTGTGTCTCTGTGTATGTGTGCTGTGTGGTGTGTGTGCTGTGTGCATGGGGGGTGTATGTGGTGTATGGTATAGTGGTATATAGTTTGTGTGTGTGTGTGTGTGTGCGCGCGCGCATGCGCGCGCGCGTGTATGGGGGTTGTAATTTGGATATGTTGTGTATCTTTGTGTGTGTGTGGTATGATGTATGTATGTGGGTGTATTAGTTATGTACTGTGTGGTGTAGTGGTTTCTAGTGTTTCTCTGTGTGATGCACGTGCTATGTGATGTGTGTGGGTGTGTGTGTACATGGGGGTGTATGTGGTGTGTGGTGTAGTGATGCATGGTGTGTGGCTGTGTGCATGTATGTGGTGTGTGGTGTAGAAGTGTGTGGTGTAGTGGTGCGTGGCATGTGTGTGTATGGGGTGTATGTGCTGTATGATTTCACTGGTCTTCTGCAAGCACCCATGGGCACAGCAGTAATGAACTGTTTCCCTGAGCTGGTAGAAGTTTGGTCAAGTGCACTAGGTATGGCCAGAAGGTAAACCAGCTGTGTCTGCCAGGAAAATGTCCTCAGAGTAAATGCCCCAGTCTTGAAATAACCTCAAAGTGATACCATGTGCCTCTGAAAGGTCAAAGTGGTCAATTATCATTAAGAACCAAGGGCGAGGAATAAGGTAGAGAGAGGCGTGGGCTGAAAAGCTGACGTTGTTACTTCTTCACAAGGCTCCCTTTCTTATCCAGCTCCTGAACTGGTTCTAAAAATCAATTTGAAAGGGGAGACAATTTGAAGCATTGGACATCAATTTGGGATGATTTATGGCTTCACATGGTGACTAGTTTGAAGAATGTGGTGCTTGTTCCGATGGAGAAGTTCTAGTTTATTTGAGACAAATGTATTCTCTCTTTATTACCATCAAGCTGGGTGTTAGCCAGGTCTTTGGAACACTTAGTACTGTACGTTCTAAATTCCTTTTTCCTGATGGGCTGGAGAGTTGAGGAGTTTCAGACCTCAGGAAGTTGCAGGGGAGGAAATTAATCTGGGGAGACTTCTTAGACCAAGAGGCCTGTGGTGAGGAGATGGAAGCAAGGGCTTTCAATGTTGGGGACTTGTTAGTGTAAGTTTGAATGCAGAATTGGGGCGAATGAATAGAGTAGAATTGACTTTGGGGACCCTTAAAATAAAGGAATAAAAGAGATGAGTGGGGCAATTGGTAGAAAGCTAAGATAAGTTACAATGGCATTTTAAACAGCAGGAAAGAGAAGTTTTCTTGGTTGCCAGCCAGTCCCTGATTCTGGATAATCAGAGCCAGTTCTAAAGTACTGAAGGGCTCCCAGTTCACCTCCAACTCTTGTAACAACCCCTTAATTTCCAGAGGTGCTGGGGATCGGCCTGAGTGCATGGAGAGCCAATTTCTTCATGGAGAGTACTTGGACAAGAAAGAATTTTATGTTTTTTTTAATTCATGTGAATCTGGAGGTTGAGGAAAGGAGTTGCCAGTGAGGGTTGCAGGAGGCAACTGGTCCTGTTCTCTGCTGAGATTCTAAGAAATCTGGAAGGCTGCTGTCCTAAAATAGCCTGAATTGGGCACATGTCCTGGCTCCCTCTGGTCCTCTGGTTCTCTCCTGGGTAGAATTTCAACCTCTTCCCTGCTTCCAGTTCTGAGTTAATGACAAGGAAGGAGCCTGCTGGGTAAATGAGAACATTTAACCTCCTTAGAGACCTAGAGACACAAAAGGGGGAAGGTCTTAGGGAGAAGTCATTCCATCTACTAGTATATCCATCAGACTGGCAGAGAGAAGGGAAGCACATGAACCAGGTTGAGGGTGTAAAGGAGAGGGCGTGAGTAATTTCTTCCCTTAGACTCTGCCATATACTGCAAATGTGTAATTCTTGCTGTATCAAGTGTTCTCTGTTTCACGCACTTGTAGCTCAGCTTTCTCAATGTGGGCACAGGGAAGGAAGTTTCTAGCTCTATCTGCTTTCTCAAATACTTATTTTTAATACTCAGTAAACTGACTTGACACCCCTACCACTGGGAGAACTCCAACTCCCTTATGTGTATGGACTCCCAGGTGCTTCTTAGCTTTTGATCATTTTTCCCTGTGATTTCCTCTGCCTGCTAAGACTGTCAGTATCAATTTATGCTTTGATTCCTTGAGCTTTCCTCTGTGCCTTGAATCTCCCAAAATGTGGGACACAGCACCTTTCTCTGAATTTCTCAACATAAGATTTTTGTCTTTGCTGAAAATTTGGAATTAAGTTCCAGAACAAACACAAGTTAATATGAATACTAATCATTCATGTCGCAAATATCATTGGCCCTCACTATCACAGGGAAAGTCGCACCATCTCTGGCTCCTTAGGCCTTACCTCTCCTCTGCCATTCTCTTTACCTTGGTACCCCTTATCCATTTATCTAACCTTATTCTTCATCTGTTCTCAATAAATGTTTATTGAGTGCATACTATGTGCCAGGCATTGCTCTGGTCACTGATTAGTTTAAATAGTTTAGTTCTCTTTGACTCCTACCACCAAGGGAAACCTATTTATCTCTACTGAGAAAAAAAATCTGACAACTATTAAAAAATGTTTTGATTTTAGAAAGAGAGAGAGAGGAATTGAGAGGGAGAGAGCGCAAGAGAGAAACATCAATGTGAGAGGTGAGAAAGAAACATTGAATGGTCGCCTCCTGCAAGAACCTTTACCAGGGAGTGAACCTGCAACCTGGCATGTGCCCTTACTGGGAATCAAACCGGCAACCTTTTGGTGCATGGGATGGTGCTCTACTGATCACACCTGCCAGGGCCTGACAACCATTTTTGACCAAGAGTGCACATCACATACCACCTTAGCCAGAGAATCTTGTCTCCTGTGATAAACCATAACTCGGTCAAGCATCATCCCTTTATCCTGACCCTTTGTACTGTGAGTTGTTGACTCCTCAGTGAAAAGAAACTTACCTTTGACATTACAATACCAATGGCTGCAGATGATATAATGACCCTTGCTGATATGATAGTCATGTGAGGAACTGCTCTTTTTCTACCAATAAATAAGGAACAAACCAACTATGATTTTGCTATTTTCCTTTATGTTCTGTGTGTCTTATTCAGAGATCCCAGTTCTTTTAAAGGAATTCCCTGCAGACACTGGAAATAAAAATACTTTCTTTTAAATGTTCAAATTTATCTCTGAGTTTTCTTTTGATATCACCCAAATGTTCTTTCTTTTGATATTGCCTGAAACTCACTGAACTATTGTCTTCAGCACAAAACCATGTATACCTGGATAAATCAGGCCATTACTTTGGAGGGCAGGAGGTCTAGAGCCAGTTGTTTTTGTCATGAATTATTCTATCATAAGAATTATGTAATTTGGTTTGCATATACGAGGAGGGCCTTGGGAGAGAGAACAGGCTGAGGCAGTTCCCTGGGCAGTGGTTGATCCTCAGGGCCCTACTGGTTCTGGCCCTGAGTCTCAGGGTCTGGCACACTCTCTGCCTCTCCTCTATCCCACCCCTTTGGCCCACCACCCCTTCCCAGCTGTCTAGTTGACTGTCATATAGAAACTAGAACTGACTAGCTGATCCTAGATCTCATGAGTTTGTGGGAGGCAGCACTTGGTTCTGTCATTGATAATTTTCTGGATCATGGTATGGAAAAGTGTTCTTTGGAATGAACATGGTTCTCTGGAGTTCTCTAGGGACCAGGGAGGGTCAGAACCCAGACTTTTGCCAGTTGTTTCAGCAGCAGTCTTGTGAGGCAGCGGGGAGCAGGGACAGCCTGTGAGCCCTGGCAGTGAGTGCTCCTGGTAGGGTCAGGATTCTGTGAGTTAAACTGTTTGAAGTTCCCTGTTTATTCTCCTTACATAAAATCATGCCAAACATTCCAGGCTACTTGAGTTGTGCTAAATGAGTTAAACAAAGTGTATTTTTCCATGCATGAGCCAGGGAAGATTGCAGGGGCCAGAATGGGGTGGGATGGCAGTGACATTCTCCAGAACAAGTTATGGGGGCAGATTCTGGCTGCTTGGCCTGGCTCTCTCTCCTCTCTCCTCCAGCATAAAATTCGTACACAGTGTTTCTGAGTTTAGAGTTAAGAAAGGAAGAAAGTTTCTCTATCCAGGACTTGTTTGAAGGTTGAGTTTTCAAAGAAGGTCAGAGGTGTGGAGAAGAGCAAGAAAACTAGCTTTGTTTGAGTAGAGCATTTGTGGACATATTTTGGGTCTGGATGGGGGCTCTAGGTCCCCAGCCTGGATTCCCATACCCATTAAGCAGAATTACCTGGTACTCCTTCCCTTCCCTTTGTCTTAGGATGTTTTTCACTTTTGCCATAGCTCAATGCTTATGGGCTGTGCATTTTCAGTCCCTGGTTATATCACATCCATGGGAAGCATCTTTCCATGTGTCTGGTTCCCCTTTGGTCTGTGAAGGCCGTTCCTTGGGAACATTACCTCTAAGTGGCTGGGAGAATCTGGAATTCTCATAGCTTTGCCATGGCTCACTAGGTCTCCTTGGAAAGTCACTACCCCTCCCTTGTTCTCTGTGCCCTTCTTTGTCCAACAAGTGGGCTTCATTAGATCCTTCTTAAGCCCTGGCCAGTTCCACCACCCAGTGTGTGGGCTGGCCCCGCCCCAGGTCTCCCAGGGCTCTCTGGCTGATAAAACACTGCCTGAGACTCAGGCCTGGAGCCCTGCCTGGGTGGAAAGTTCCCTTCCCAGGGAAGATTCTGAGTCTGTGCTTTGGACTGACACCCACTACCACCCTTTTGTTCCCCAGCCTCAGGACACTTTTGCCTGAGAGAAACACTGGATTAAGAACAGTTTTCTACCATCTTTGTGTGATTTTTGCTTCTCCCAGGTTCCAAGATCCATTCTCAAGATGTGGAACCTGCCCTCTGTGTGAATGAGGATCCAAGTCTTTTGGGGAAGGCACCTCCCAGCTGGATCAGGAACTCCATATTGACAGCCACTGGCAAATCTGAGACAGCAGAGGGCGCCGTGGGAGCAGCCTGATGGGTCCCAAGGCTTTTCCTTTCTTCAGAAGTCATCTCAGGCCACCCCTGCATTCAAACCAGACTCTACCATATCCAGCCCATTCCAGCCTCTGCCTTTGAAAAATTACTGTCATTCCACAGTGCACTGTACATAGTAGATATTTGGTGTGTGTTTGTCAAAAGAATGAATAATGGGGTGAAAGAGAAATCTTTTCTCGGTTCCTACTTTCTATGGACAAAGGATAGATGCCCTGACCCCAGCTGGTCACACGTGCCTCTCTAGCCTTATTGGCATACTGAGGTATCACTCTAAAGCCTGTTGCTTCTAAGGGGTTGGAGACCATGGGAACAGGCAGTGTTAAGTCTTGACCAGCAGTCTGGAATCACTGCTCTGGTTATGTGCTGGTTCTATTCTTTATTTCATTAAATCTTAGGGAGCTCCATTCAACTTCAAGAATATCCCTGAGAGGGAGACCAATAGACAGAGGGTCAGTTAGCCTCTGAACAGGACCATACATTGGAAAGAAAGTGGGGATGCCCTCCTACTGTCTCTGATGGGAGAGTAACCAGGACATTGAGGTCCTCGAAGGAGTGGGATCCTGGGCATGTCCTCCTGTTCTCCAGGTAGTTCTGGGCTCAGTGTTGGGGTGAGGCCCGATGTGAAGGTATATGGGACAATGGCCTGAATTCTTCAGTCTAGTCCCTCGGGGAAAGAACTCAGGCTGCTAAGAAGGAATGCATTTAAGAAACATACATGTCATGTTGTAGGGGCACTGACACATTGGTTGTCTAAATTCCATGCCCTCCTATCTGCCATCATTGTTACTTCATAAGGCCACGCTGCTATAACTCTTGTTTGTACCTTCTAGCTGTCATCCTTGCCTCCAATCTTTTTGCCCACAATGAGCTTCTGAAAAAAACACATTGAGTCAGGCCTGCTTTCACTTTAAAAATCCTTGTTAGCTCATTAACTGCAGGATGATGCTAAACTCTTAGTATGGCATTAAAGCTGTAAAAAAATTAGCCCCCTTTTAGGGGATTCTGAGAAAATGGGGCAGCTGTGACGTAGATTTAGAATTTTTCTGAACCTTCACTTAAAGACAGAGTAACTGGATAGCAAAACCCCAAACTCATGGACAACATTTACAACAAAACTAGTGATAAGTATCCTTACAAACCCGAAAATACAAGAGGGTGAGGGCAGGTCACCTCTGACACTGGGTGTGATTGGTGTCTAGAAGGGAGAGAATAGGACAAGTGATGGAAAATCTTGTAAACTCAAGAGCAGGAACACCTCTAAATACCACAGTAATTCCCTGGAAGGCATTGCAGACCAACTTGAGAACAGCAGCTGGAAATGGGAAGGATTTTTCTCACTCCTTTAGTGGTTGGGGCCTGTGGTAAATATGAGGGGAGTGGCTGGAGCAGTTGAGCATGCAAAACTGCTGACACAGAACTATCAGAGCTCCTTTCCAGGAGAAACCTCTGGCAGTGGAATAAAAATTGAGCCGGATAGGGACAAGAGAGGCAAAAGATAGTGAAGAAAAGGTGAAGGTTGGGTCGGGGAACAGAGCTGGGAAACCTAAGTAAGCATCTATCTATATCTATATCTATATATATATCATCTATATCTATATATCTATATCTATATCTATATCAATATCTATATCTATCATCTGTATCAACATCTATATCTATATCTATCTATAATCATCTACATCATCTACCTATCTCTATCTCTATCTATCTATATCTATACCTATACTTATATCTATATATCTATTGATATATATACTGTGAAAATAATAGAAAAAGGATCTCCATGAAGTTAGAAAAGCCACGCTGAAACAAGTTGAGTAATACTAATTTTGTGTAAAAATGAGCAACAGAAAAGTATTAAGGTCAAATATAATTTTTTATTTTTAGTAAAAAAGTAAAAGAAATTGAATAGCATTCTTTCAGACAAAGAAAGCATGCCAGGAGCATATAAAATCTTATAATCTTTTATTTCAAAATGAGCTAAAAGGCATTGAGAAAATGATGCAAGACATAGAAGAACAATATAAACCAGAATTATGAACTCAGAAATGAGGTGACCAACTTAGGAAAGAATGAGAAGTAAAAGGAAAAATATCACTTCAGAATGAGCACAGTGAGGAGCAATATAAGAGTGAACTAACAGAGCAGAAAAGTAGGAAAAAATTAAAAACAAAAAGAAATTAAGAAAGAGATAAGATTCAAGAGGGAGTGACAGATATTAAAGAGACAAAGGAGAGCCACACACATAATAGAAGTCCCTACAGAAGAAAGCAAAAAAGAGGGACTAGAACAAACTAAAAACAATACTTCAAGAAAACTTTCCTAAAAATAAAGGACATTATTGAGATTTTTTAAAAAAAGAAAACTTTCCTGAAATTGGAAAGATTTAAAGTTACAAATGGAAAGAGGGACCCTGTACTTGAGACTATCAGTCCAGAGTGACCAACATCAAGACAAAATGTAATAAAGTTATTGGACTTCAAAGTAAGATGAAACCTTTGAGCTGTAGGTAAAAACAGTAAGTGACTTAAAAGGAAATGAAAATTAGATTATCATCAGGCTTCTCTGACAGAAGTGCAAGAAGAAAATGAAGAACATATTTAAGACTGCAAGGAAAGAAAATGTGATCCAAGGATTTTATATCTAGCCAAACTGATTTTAAAATATAAAGGCACACAGTGTTATCAATGTGCCCTTCCTGAGGAATCTACTAGAGAATGAGCTTCAGACAATCAAAATGACAAGAGGGATATTACCATAAGGAATGGTGGCAAGCATTAAAAATATAGTTACATGTAGAACTAATTAATGAGAGTTAAAAAGGAGGAGGTAGCATGAAATGATTATATGTTCAGTCAATTGAGATATGGGGTTGCAAGAATGAGGAAAGTGTATAGGCAATTAAGAAAAATCTCTGAGATTCAGAGGTGGTAGTATTGATATTGTTATTTTTAGACTATTGTATAATGCAGGATAATGTAAATGACTAATTATGGGGCTATTCCATCATCCTATGTTTTCAAGAACCAAGATTCTTTTTTTTTTTCCAGGAGAAAAATTGGCTGAGACTTATATTGGGATAACATTGAATTTATAGATCAATTTGGAGATAATAGACATCTTTACAATATTGATCTTTCATCCATAAATATAATTTTCCCTTCATTTATTAATATTATTGATTAATAATAAAATACTTAAAAAGATATTGTAGTTTCTGTGTAGAAAAATTTCTTTAGATTTAGTCCTGCAATTTTGACTTTTTGATGCTATTTTTAAAGTAGACATTTAAAAAATTTTATTTTCTAATTATCCACTTCTTATATATAAAAACACAACTGATTTTTCTAAACTGACCTTATATCCAATGACCTTGCTAACATTACCTAAGTCTGATTGCAAGTTTTTTTTTGAGTTTTCTACACATACAATTATGTTGTAATTGTGTTGTGTGAGAATTACAGTTCTACTTTTCCTTTTCCAATTTTTATACTTTTTACAATGGCTAGGACCTGTAGTAAAATATAAACAGACCTGGTGAAAGTAGGACTTTTTTTAAAAAATTCTTTTTATTTCATTTTATTTTTAATTTAATAAATCTTTATTGTTCAGATTATTACAATTGTTCCTCTTTTTTCCCCTCATAGCTCACCTCCACCCGGTTCCCACCCCACCCTCTGCCTTTATCTCCCCCCACTGTCCTCATCCATGGGTATACGACCTTTGTCCAGTCTCTTCCCGTACCCCCACACCCCTTTCCCCCTGAGAATTGTCAGTCCACTCCATTTCTATGCCTCTGATTCTATTATATTTCCCAGTTTATTCTGTTCATCAGATTTTTTATTCACTTGATTTTTAGATTCACTTGTTGATATATATGTATTTGTTGTTCATAATTTTTATCTTTACCTTTTTCTTCTTCTTCCCCTTCTTAAAGAGTACCTTTCAGCATTTCATATAATACTGGTTTTGTGTTGATGAACTCCTTTAGCTTTTTCTTATCTGTGAAGCTCTTTATCTGACCTTCAATTCTGAATGATAGCTTTGCAGGGTACAGTAATCTTGGTTGTAGGTTCTTGCTATTCATCACTTTGAATATTTCTTGCCACTCCCATCTGGCCTGCATAGTTTCTGTTGAGAAATCAGCTGACAATCGTAAGGGTGCTCCCTTGTAGGTAACTAACTGTTTTTCTCTTGCTGCTTTTAATATTCTCTCTTTGTCTTTTGCTCTTGGCATTTTAATTATGATGTGTCTTGGTGTGGTCCTCTTTGGATTCCTTTTGTTTGGGGTTCTGTGGGCTTCCTGGACTTGTAAGTCTATTTCTTTCACCAGGTGGGGGAAGTTTTCAGTATCTTGCTCTCTCTCTCCTTCTGGCACCCCCATAATTCCGATGTTGGTATGCTTGAAGTTGTCCCAGAGGCTCCTTACACTATCTTCAAATTTTTGGATTCTTTTTTCTTTTAGCTTTTCCGGTTGAGTGTTTTTTGCTTCTTCGTATTTCAAATCTTTGACTTGATTCTTGTGATCCTCTGGTCTGCTGTTAGGTCTCTGTATAATATTTTTTATTTCAGTCAGTGTATGTTTAATTTCTAGTTGGTCCTTTTTCATATCCTCAAGGGTCTTGCTAAATTTATCAGCCTTTTCTAGAAAATTCTTGAAAAACCTTATAACTGTGGTTTGCTTTCCAGTCGTTTGCTTTCCTCCATTTCTTTCGTTTGTGATCTGTTTCTTTGTCTCCGCATTTTGGCTGCTTCCCTGTGTTGGTAGAGTAGCTTTGTGTGCTAGGTGTCCTATATGGCCCAGTGGCTCAGCCTCCCCAGTTACCTGAGGTGGACACTCTTGGTGCACCCTTTGTAAACTGTGTGTACAGCCTTGTTGTAGTTGAGTCTTCATTGTTGTTGGTATCACTGCGAGGAATTGACCTCCAGGCCAATTGGTTGTGAGGATCAGCTGTGTCTACGCTGGGAGAATTTCTGTGCTGGAGACAGCCTTATGAGACAAGACTTGCAAAATTGCAAAAGCCTCTGTGCTCAGCTTGGATGGGGTGGAGTCTCAGGGCTGAGCAGACAGCCTTGGCTTCTCATAAGCCCTGCCCTATGAGGCCCCTGGGTCTCAGTGTCCCTCGGTAATCACTGCAAGCACCTCTGAGACAAAGCCGCCCTCGAGTTTCACCCACTGCCAGACAGTCCAGTTTCTCTCCCAATGAGTCTGGGTTCCCAGAAACTCACCCGGAACTTGAGTTCAGCGCAGTCGGGAGCTTCTGTCTTCTTCCCGCTAGAAAAAGCCAGTGGCACACTCAGCAGTCAGTCCTCTCTGCGCGCACTCGCACGCGCACCTCCAGACCTCTGCCTTTCGCGTCTCCTCTGAGTTTCCATGCGCTCCTCTTTTTTCCCGACAGTCCAGACTCCCCCCATATGAGTCTGGGTCACCAGGGTCTCGCCCGGAACTGGGGTTCAGTGCAGTCAGGAGCTTCCGTCTCTCCCAAGCTAGAGGGAGCTAGCCAGGCACTCAGCCGCCCATCCTCTCTGTGCGTGTGTCTCCGTACCTCAGCCTTTTGCAGCTCCTCTGAGTCTCTGTGTGCCCCTCTCTTTCCTTCTAGTTGTAGAATTTCCACTCAGCCAGCTTTTCTGTGGTTCTGGACGATGTCCATTCTGTCTTTTAGCTGTGGTTTTGAAATTGTTGTGTGAGGCAGCAGTTTAGGTGTTCACCTATGCCGCCATCTTAGTTTCTCCCCTCCTTTTTTTTTTAATTCTTGATCTCAGGTGGAAAAACTTTCAATAATTCATCATAAATATCATATTTGATGTAGTTCTTTTAAAAAAGATACTCATCAGAGAATAAACCAAGTTACAGGGGGAGTCTGGACTGTTGGGAAAAAGAGGAGCACATGGAAACTCAGGGGAGCTGCGAAAGGCAGAGGTCTGGAGGTGCACGCACGAGTGCGCGCAGAGAGGACTGACTGCTGAGTGTGCCACTGGCTTTCTCAAGCGGGAGGAAGATAGAAGCTCCCGACTGCACTGAACTCCAGTTCTGGGCGAGTTTCTGGGAACCCAGACTCATTGGGGGAGAAACTGGACTGTCTGGCAGTGGGCAAAACTCGAGGGTGGCTTTGTCTCAGAGGTACTTGCAGCGATTACCGAGGGACACTGAGACCCAGGGGCCTCATAGGGCAGGGCTTATGGGAAGCCAAGGCTGTCTGCTCAGCCCTGAGACTCCACCCCATCCAAGCTGAGCACAGAGGCTTTTGCAATTTTGCAAGTCTTGTCTCATAAGGCTGTCTCCAGCACAGAAGTTCTCACAGTGTAGACACAGCTGATCCTCACAGCCAATTGGCCTGGAGGTCAATTCCTCGTAGTGATACCAACAACAATGAAGACTTAACTACAACAAGGCTGTACACACAGTCCACAAAGGAGTGCACCAAGAGTGTCCACCTCAGGTAACTGGGGAGGCTGAGCCACTGGGCCATATAGGACACCTAGCACACAAGGCTACTCTACCAACTCAGGGAGCAGGGAAAATGCGGAGACAAAGAAACAGATCACAAATGAAAGAAATGGAGGAAAGCAAACGACTGGATATAGAGTTAAAAACCACGGTTATAAGGTTTTTCAAGAATTTTCTAGAAAAGGCTGATAAATTTAGCGAGGCCCTTGAGGAATGAAAAAGGACCAACTAGAAATTAAACATACACTGACTGAAATAAAAAATATTATACAGAGACCTAACAGCAGACTAGAGGATCACAAGAATCAAGTCAAAGATTTGAAATACAAAGAAGCAAAACACTCAACCAGAAAAGCAAAAAGCAAAAAGAATCCAAAAATTTGAAGATAGTGTAAGGAGCCTCTGGGACAACTTCAAGCCTACCAGCATCCGAATTATGGGGGTGCCAGAAGGAGAGAGAGAGCAAGATACTGAAAACCTATTTGAAGAAATAATGACCGAAAACTTCTCCCACCTGGTGAAAGAAATAGACTTACAAGTCCAGGAAGCCCACAGAACCCCAAACAAAAGGAATCCAAAGAGGACCACACCAAGACACATCATAATTAAAATGCCAAGAGCAAAAGACAAAGAGAGAATATTAAAAGCAGCAAGAGAAAAACAGTTAGTTACCTACAAGGGAGCACCCTTACGATTGTCGGCTGATTTCTCAACAGAAACTATGCAAGCCAGATGGGAGTGGCAAGAAATATTCAAAGTGATGAATAGCCAGAACCTACAACCAAGATTACTCTACCCTGCAAAGCTATCATTCAGAATTGAAGGTCAGATAAAGAGCTTCACAGATAAGAAAAAGCTAAAGGAGTTCATCAACACAAAACCAGTATTATATGAAATGCTGAAAGGTACTCTTTAAGAAGAGGAAGAAGAAGAAAAAGGTAAAAATAAAAATTATGAACAACAAATACATATCTATCAACAAGTGAATCTAAAAATCAAGTGAATAGCCCTAACCAGTTTGGCTCAGTGGATAGAGCGTCGGCCTGCGGACTCAAGAGTCCCAGGTTCTATTCCGGCCAAGGGCATGTACCTTGGTTGCAGGCACATACCCAGTGGGGAGTGTGCAGAAGGCAGCTGATCGATGTTTCTCTCTCATCGATGTTTCTGACTCTCTATCCTTCTCCCTTCCTCTCTGTAAAAAATCAATAAAATATATTTTAAAAAAAATCAAGTGAATAAAAAATCTGATGAACAGAATAAATCAGTGAATATAATAGAATCAGGGGCATAGAAAGGGAGTGGACTGACAATTCTCAGTGGGAAAGGGGTTTGGGGGTGCGGGAAGAGACTGGACAAAAATTGTACACCTATGGATGAGGACAGTGTCGGGGGAGGTAAGGGCAGAGGGTGGGGTGGGAACCAGGTGGAGGTGAGCTATGGGGGGAAAAAAAGAGGAACAATTGTAATAATTTGAACAATAAACATTTATTAAATTAAAAAAAAGATACTCATCAGATTGAGAATGCTCTTCTTTATTCCTAATTTGTTAAAGCTTTTATTATAATGGATATGAAATTTTATCAGATGCTTTTCTGCATTTATTAAGATGATCATATAATTTATATTATTTATTCTGTTAATAGGATGAATTTATTTAAATGATTTCCAGCTTTATTGGGGGTATAATTGACAAATAGAAATAAAATATATTTAAGGTCCACAATGTGATGTTTTGATATACGTATATGTTGTGAAGTAATCAATTATAATCAAGCTAGTTAACATATCCACCTCCTCTCATAGTTACAATTTTTTGTGTGGTGTGAATTTACTCTCTTAGCAAATTTCAAGTACACAGAATAGCATTGATAACTACATTCACTATGCTGCACATTAGATCTCAAGCAATTTATTTATCTTGCATAACAGATACTTTATACTCTTTGACTAACATCTCCTGGCAACCACCATTCTACTCTGCTTCTGTAAGTCTGATTATTTTAGATTCCATATACAAGTGAGACCATGGAGTATATATCTTTCTATGTCTGGCTTATTGATAATGTTTGGAGGATGATAGGAAATTAATTCATTATCTTTAACACTGGTAAATAAAATAAGAGAATTGAGCATTTATTTTTCCTATATAAACTGTACCACTGGGTAACCAAATAGTAGATGAGAGATGTGTCTCAATAAATGCATTCCAACTAATAAATTTATAAAAATGTTAAACTGTCACCACTTTGCAAACCCCAATTAATTAATGGACTTTGACACTGGATAGCAATAACTGCTAACATCACACATCAAAAAGTGAGAATCAGATATTATCTGCTTTTTGTTAAAAGAACACACTACCACTTAGGTAGTTTTACTAAAGGGTCAAATATCAGTCTGACCCAGGTTCTGGATACATCTGTCAGTTTGCTGAAAATATAGAGGAGAGAAACATATTGAACTGAATCATGAATATGGAATCAACAAAAATCAAGACTGCTAGAAACTATACAGATCAAATGTATATTTCCAGGTCAAAGATTATCTTCAATAGATATACTGAAAGGAAAAGCAAGGAATAGAGGGGGAACCTTTAGATTAAATAAGGCTTAAAAAGCATCTATAATAATAAAAGCATAATGTGCTAATTAGACCGGACATCCTTCCAGACATCCTTCTGGATGACCTTCCAGACGAAGCCAAGGCTGCGAGGGCCGAGGCAAGCCACCATGGCTGCGAGGGCCGAACCCCTTGCACAAATTTCGCACATCAGGCTTCTAGTCTATCCTATCTAATAAAGAGGGAATGTGCTAATTGACCCTCACGCTGTCACAAAGATGGCGGCCCCCACAGCCAATAAAGAGAGAATATGATAATTGACTGCCACAACCTCAAAGATGGCAGCACCCACAGCAAATAAGGAGGGAATATGCCAATTGAATGCCACGCCCTCAAGGATGGTGGCGCCCACAGCCAATAAGAAGAAAATATGCTAATTGACTGCCATGCCCTCAAAGATGGAGGTGCCCACAGCCACAAGATGGCAGCGCACAGTCTCCTCAACCCTGCCGGGGTGCCTGCCTCCGGAGTCTCCTAGTCCCCTCAGCCCCCCAGCTGCCCAGGGCCAGCCCAAGGCACAGGCAAGCCTCGGATGGCGGCTGCCCAGCTGCCCAGGGCTGCCTGAGGCTCAGGTAACCAGGGCCGGCTGAGGCTTGCACTACTGGCAGTGGCAGCAGCAGAGGTCTGATGGGGGCGTCACCTTCCCCTGATTGCCAGGTCACCTCCAGCACCTGAGGGCTCCCAGACTGTGAGAGAAGGCAGGCCTGGCTGAGGGACCCCCCCCACTCCAATGAATGAATTTTCATGCACTGGGCCTCTAGTCCTATATAATAAAGAGGTAATATGTAAATTGACCCTCACACCATTGCACAAGATGGCTGCTCCCATATGGTCAAAGATGGCCACCACAAGATGGCCAGCAGGGGAGGGTAGTTGTGGGCGATCAGGCCAGCAGGGGAGGGCAGTTGGGGGGGACCAGGCCTGCAGGGGAGGGCAGTTAGGGGTGACCAGGCCAGCAGGAAAGGGCAGTTAGGGGTGACCAGGTTGGCAGGGATGCCAATTGGGGGCAATCAGGCTGGCAGGGGAGGGCAGTTGGGGGCAATCGGGCTGGCAGGGGAGCAGTTAGGCATTGATCAGGCTGGCAGGGGAGTGGTTATGGGGTGATCAGGCTAGCAGGCAGGTGAGCGGTTGGGAGCCAGCATTCCGGATTATGAGAGGGATGTCCAACTGCCGGTTTAGGCCCAATTCTCTGTGGAATTGGGCCTAAACCGGCAGTTGGACATCCCCGGAGGAGTCCCAGATTGGAGAGGGTGCAGGCTGGGCTGAGGGACACCCTCCCCAGTGCACGAATTTCATGCACTGGGCCTTTAGTATATATATAAAAGCCCAAATGGCTGGCCAGTAGCTATGATTTGCACTGACCACCAGGGGGCAGATGCTCAATGCAGGAGCTTCTGAGCGATAGCAACTTTTCAGAGTGCCCTCTCACACTCCAGGACCCCTCAGGGGATGTTGGACTGCTGGTTTTGGCCCAATCCCCGCAGGCCAAGCCAAAGGGAGCCCACCTGCCGGAGGGGCCCTGATCAGTCTGCAGATGCCCCTTGAGCCCAGGCGCCACCCCAAGTGTGGCCTGCCAGGGAGGGACTGCTGGAGGTTGGCTCCTGGGCGTATCCAGCCTTTCTCGCCCAGTCCCGCCCTGACGCCACTTTCTAATTAATTTACTTTCATTGTGCATGAATCCATGCACTGGGCCTCTAATTATAAAATAAAAAAAAGAAATTTTAAACTATGGATGCACACATGGATGATAAAATCATAAACAAACATAAGGAAAATATCATCAACATCAAGAAAGTGGCCACTTTTGTTTGGAAGAAGGCAGCTTTGATTGGGATGAGAGACCTGGAAAGGCTGCTAATGCAGCCAGCAAAGCTCTATGATATGTGTGTTGTAAAAATAACTCAGTAAGCTATACATTTATTTTGAGTGGTTTTCTGCATCTGTATTTTATTTTACAATAAAAAGTTTCAAATAAGTTTAGGTCTTTTCTAGAAAGTTCTTCTTTCCATATCCAATCACCTTGCACTATTTGATATCTTCATTATGAGAACTCCTGCCTCTGAAAGGTCAGTGCTCTTTGCTCCTCCACAGCTTTGCCTAGAATAACTCTTCCAGATCACTCAGCTAATAAATTGCAGAGTTGGCACTGAACCCCTGGCTAGCTGATTCTTAGCTGGTACTGTAATAGACTGTTCTTCTTTCATTATCCAAATTGATTCAGAAATCAGGCATTACCACCTCTTAGGTGATAAGTCTTCTGGGTTTGGTAGGGGTCTTTCATTACCTGCTTAATTCTTGGACACCCCCATCTTCTTTTACCCTCTGGCTTTGGAATTTAGGACTATATTCTCTCTACTGATTTCCTTATGAGTTTATGGTCTTTGGCTTTGCTCTCCTTCCTCTTGGCAACCTGGGAAGTTTTAATCTTCCTAATCTTAACTTTAGGTAAGGTCACACCATATGCAATTTGGCCTCCTTTTCAGTCTTTTTTTTTTTTAAATAAATCTTTATTCAGATTATTACAATTATTTCTCCTTTTCCCCCCATAGCTCCCCTCCACCCATTTCCCACCCCACCTTCTGCCCTTACCTCCCCCCCACTGTCCTCATCCATAGGTGTATGATTTTTGTCCAGTCTCTTCATGAACCCCCCATACCCCTTTCCCCCTGAGAATTATCAGTCCACTCCCTTTCTATGCCCCTGATTCTATTATATTCACCAGATTATTCTGTCCCTCAGGTTTTTAATTCACTTGATTTTTAGGTTCACTTGTTGATAGATATGTATTTGTTGTTCATAATTTTTATCTTTACTTTTTCTTCTTCCTCTTCTTTAAGAATACCTTTCAGCATTTCATATAATACTGGTTTGGTGGTGATGAACTCCTTTAGCTTTTTCTTGTCTGTGAAACTCTTTATCTGCCCTTCAATTCTGAATGATAGCTTTGCTGGGTAGAGTAGTCTTGGTTGTAGGTTCTTGCTATTCATCACATTGAAAATTTCTTGCCACTCCCGTCTGGCCTGCATAGTTTCTGTTGAAAAGTCAGCTGACAGTCGTATGGGTGCTCCCTTGTAGGTAACTAACTGTTTTTCTCTTGCTGCTTTTAATATTCTCTCTTTGTCTTTTGCTCTTGGCATTTTAATTATGATGTGTCTTGGTGTGGTCCTCTTTGGATTCCTTTTGTTTGGGGTTCTGTGGGCTTCCTGGACTTGTAAGTCTATTTCTTTCACCAGGTGGGGGAAGTTTTCGGTCATTATTTCTTCAAATAGGTTTTCACTATCTTGCTCTCTCTCTTCTTCAGGCACCCCCATAATTCTGATGTTGGTACGCTTGAAGTTGTCCCAGAGTCTTCTTACATTATCTTCAACTTTTTGGATTTTTTTCTTTTTTTGCTTTTTGCTTTGTCGGTTGAGTTTTTTTTGCTTCTTTGTAATTCAATTCTTTGACTTGATTTTTGTGTTCCTCTTGTCTGTTTTTGGGTCTCTGTATAATATTTTTTATTTCAGTCAGTGTATGTTTAATTTCTAGTTGGTCCTTTTTCATATCTTCGAGGGTCTCGTTATATTTATCGGCCTTTTCTAGGATATTCTTAAAAAGCCTTATAACCGTGGTTTTGAATTCTATATCCAGTCACTTGTTTTCCTCCATTTTTTTTCGTTTGTGATCTGATTCTTTGACGCCGCATTTTGACTGCTTCCCTGAGTTGGTAAGGTAGATTTGTGTGCTAGGTTTCCAATATGGCCCAGTGGGTCTGCCTCCCCAGTTAACCTGAGGTGGACACTCTTGGTGCACCCCTTTGTGGACTGTGTGTACAGCCTGTTGTAATTAAGTCTTTATTGTTGTTGGTATCACTGGGAAGAATTGACCTCCAGGCCAGTTGGCTGTAAGGATCAGCTGTGTCTATGCTGGGAGAAGTTCGGTGCTGGAGACAGCCTTATAGGATTAGATTTGCCAAATTGCAATAGCCTCTGTGCTCAGCTTGGATGGGGTGGAGTCTCAGTCTTGGCTTCCCGTCAGCCTTGCCCTTGCGCGCACGTGCGTGCCTTCAGACCTCTGCCTTCCCGGCTCCCGAGTCTCTGCCCGAGAGTCCAGGCTCCCCCCACAAGATCGTGGGTCCCCAGGGGCTCGCCTGGAACTGGGGTTCACTGCAGTCAGAACTGGGGCTCAGTGCAGTCAGGAGCCTCTGACTCCCTTCCACTAGGGAAAGCCTGTGACAACCTCCGCAGCCTTTGTGGGCACTGGCGCGCGGGAGCTTTCAGTCCTCTGCCTTCCCCGGCTCCCGAATCTCCTCCCGAGAGTCCAGACTCCCTCCACAAGAGTGTGGGTCCCCAGGGGCTCGCCCGGAACTGGGGTTAAGTGCAGTCAGAACTGGGGTTCAGTGCGGTCAGGGCTTCCTTCCCCCTTCCGCCAGAGAAAGTCAGCCAGGCTCTCAGCCGCCCTTCCTCTCTGCGCGCACAAAGACCCTTTGCCGTACCTCCAATTCTCTGTGAGCTTTTCTCTTTCCTTCTAGTTGTAGAATTTTCACTCAGCCAGCTTTCCTGTGGTTCTGGATGGTGTCCGTTCTGTCTTTTAGTTGTAGTTTTGAAATTGTTGTGCGAGGCAGCAGTTTAGGTGTTTACCTATGCCGCCATCTTGGTTTCTCTCCTCCTTTTCAGTCTTTAGCCCACTTATTTAGCAGTTGGGAAGGCTAATAAGTCCAAGAGAAGGTAGTACCTGGCTTTAAGTTCTTGCATTAGAGAGGCAACCAGTGTAGTGAATGAAGAGCCAGCACAACAGTAATGATAGGCTCAGATACAAGGTCATGGTTCTTTCTGTTGACCTCTTGCCCTGTCCTTGTTGACAAAACCTAGGCTAGAGTTTTTGGTTATAGGGATTTTTGATTACAGCCACATGTTGGGCTGGAATAGATTTCCCCCATATCCTACCCTGGGCCTTGTAGAGTGAATTGCCCTTTGGGGGCCCTTGGTATTCTTTTCTATCAGTGGACCTCATTGGGATAACCTCAATCAATGCAAGGGGAGTGTAGTACTATTTAATCCTGGGGTGGAGTCAGTGCCTTGATCTCTTTCCTCTTAGAAGCCTTGTTGAACTCTGCATATTCACTTTCCCCCCAGAGATCTGCTTTAGCTATTGAGGATTTTAAGTAAACTAGCCTGTCCAGCCACATATCAAAGGTGTGATGATACCCTTTCCCCAGGAGAGTGGAAACCTACCCACCGGCAACTCAATTAAAATAACTATTTAATGTTTTCTACTGTAATAATGACAATCTGTCCAGAGGTGACCCTCTTCTCTTTAGACATAGAAGAGGCTGGTGAAATCTTAAGTTCTATATTACTATGCATTACACTACTTAAGTAATAAGAAATTCCAATATTTGTATTAACTAAGACATAACTTGACTGATATATGCTAATTAGGGCTGTCACATCGACTTTGTATAACTTAAAATAAAATGAGTGGGGTATTTTATATTTTGTCTTCTATATATTCTCATTAGTTACATATGTATAAATTATTAATAGAATTGTTGAAAGGCTGAAAATAGTTAGTGGCCCTACATTAACACCCTCATGGACACCAGGGCTCTGAGTAACTCAGGCAGAGAATCTTTGCTTTATGTGACGTGGGCCTAGAATATACTCTGTCTCAGGGCTTCCTGAAAGGATGCTCCACTGGGCCTGAAAGACACGTGCCCTGCTCTGCATGTTTGTTCATGTCTATCATGAGCCCTGCTGGGGCTTTCTTAGTGGATACACAAGCCAGTGTGTGTGTGTGTGTGTGTGTGTGTGTGTGTGTGTGTGTGTGTGTGTTTCACTGAGAAGGGTATTACCCACATGGTGAGGTGGCATGGACTGTTAAAGATCCACTTGATATCAAGAGACACATGGTGAAGACTCCCTTTATTCCTCCTTTTCTTCCACAAATGGTGTAAAATTATTGAGCTCCTACTATAGGTTAGACATTGTTTTGGTCCTGGGGCTTCAGAGATTAAAAAAAGGACTTATTTCTTGACCTTAAAAGTCATAGTCTGTTGGTAAAGAAAGACAAGAGAACTCATGATAACCGCTTGACAGAATGGTGGTAAGCTATTTAGATCATGAATCCTGACTCTACTATTTACTAGGTGGGCAATCTTACAATCTTAGAAAGGTTATTTATTCTTTCTATGCTTATGGGCAAAATATAGATGATAGTAGCATCTATTTCTAAATGTTTATTTTCAAGGGTAGAATAAAATAATGTGTGTAAAATACTTACCAGAGTACCTGGCACACAGTAAGAGCTCAATAAATATTAAATATTATATTATACTAGAGGCCCGGTGCATGAGATTCGTGCATTCGGAGGGGTGGCGGGGGGTTCACTCAGCCCAGCCTGCACCCTCTCACAGTCTGGGAGCCCTTGGAAGATGTCCGACTGACAGCTTAGGCCCGCTCCTGCGGGCAGTGGGACATCCTTAGCCCTGCTGTGGAGGCGGGAGAGGCTCCCACCACCACCGCTGTGCTCGCCAGCTGTGAGCCCAGCTCAGGGCTTCTGGCTGAGTGGCGCTCCCCCCTGTGGGAGTGCACTGACTACCAGGGGGCAGCTCCTGCATTGAGCATCTGCCCCTGGTGGTCAGTGCCCGTCATAGAGACCAGTTGTTCTGCTGTTTGGTTGATTTACATATTAGACTTTTATTATATAGGATGCTAAGGTACAGCTAGGGTCCTACAGGTGTGTTAAATTATGGGAGGGTAGGGGATGTATTAAGGTGAGTTAATGCTTGAAATTCATTTGTCCATGGCCAAGTCATCTAACCCTTAGCACCTCAGTTTCTTCATCTATAATATACTTAGTATAGGTAAGATACCCATCTCATTAATGTTGTAATGCCATTTAAAAGATGTAACAAATGTAGTATCTGACCAGAGTAGGTGCTCAATACATGGCAACTTTTTTCTTTCCTTCTTCCCCCTCTTCTCCTTCTTTTAGGAAGAGACTCCTGGATTTTGTGGTAATGAGAATTGTGAACATGGAGGCAGGTGTCTTGAGAAAAGAGGTTTTCATCCACTGTGGCTTCAGGTAGCAATGGCTTAGTAACTGTGATGCAGGAACTGTGTACCTTTGACCATGCTAGAAAACTCTGGAACTGTTGTTAATTTCCCCACACTTATTACTATTAGCTTTACTTCTAATTTTTTATTCAGTAAAATCTTTTAAAAAAAGAATTTAGGTGTCAGCATAAAAATGGGGAGATGGGGAGATGGGACCCCATTCCATGGCCAGACTTGGGGCAAGAAGAGCAGGCCAGTGATGGCGCCTGAAGGAGGAGTCTCCATGGCCCAGAGGAGCATGCAGAGCACCAGGAACCAGACCAGAAAGAGATCTATCATGTGAGTTCCCTACACTTCCTGCCTCCTTAGTTTCCAGAGTGGCTTTTTGTTGGAGGGAGGCCTGGTCCTAGGGATTCAGGTGACTTGGAAGAAATGTTTATTACTCCCCAGTCCCTGTATCTACCACTTCCCAGTCTCCCAGCCCAGTGCTGCTCTGAACTTGGCCACAGCCAACCACAGGTGTGTGGGAACGCTAAGGTAAATACCAGGTTGGCCTTGGGGCCTGGAAGACAGTTGACAAAGAGTGAAATAAGTGCACTCAGAAAGCCAGAGGAGAATCAAAGGATTATTTTGGGAGTGGGAGTGGTGGTGGTTGAGTCATTGGCAGTGGTGGTGGTGGTGGGGGGGGCTACTTGCATCAGATGGATGGTGTCCTTCCTGATCCAGGACACAGTCCCTGGGGGATAGTCTCTCAGGCTTCTGAGGAACAGTTGGTAATTACTGCTTGTGCTCATAGCAGGAAATGTTTGAAGGAACCAGGAGAGAAAACATAAACAAGGTTTGGGGTCAGGGTGAGTGTTAGGAAGTGTGGATGGGCAGAAACATGAAGAAAGACAGGGACCCATGTAGAGAGAGAGATAGTAAGAGAGGCAAATGGACAAAGTGAGTGGAAGAGACATGGAGACAGAAAGAGATGGGATCCCAGAGGTAGAGATTCAGTATGGAGAGGAGTAAAAGGAAGATCCTGAGAAACACCCACCACTTCAGGTTTGCCTTGGTGATGGGGAATGTTGTAATTTGTCCAAAGGATTTCAGCTCTCACAGGCTTCTCAAAGTCTATGGAAATTAGGACAGAACTGGAGGATGGAAGAGATCCCATTCAAGGCTCTAGTGGCTGGAAGAGAGAAGATGGGGTCGGAGACAGGTGAATCATTCCACTTAGGGTGAGGTCCTGCTTCCCTATCCCCAGGAGGACAAAGCTAGATAGAGTGTGGGCTTAAGGGATACACTTCCTTGTTTTGATGACAGGGAAATACAGACCCTGATGGTTGAAGAGGGTGATGATGTCACCTTCCTTGCGGTGGTGGTGGTGGTTAAAAAGTTATCCTGTGATAGTTTTCCCTTTTCTCTAGTGGTTCTTGGGGACAGCGGACAACAATCAGTGCTTACTGCTTATGCAATATGTACCTGTGTCTGTGTACCTTACCTGCCTGTGCCACTTGTACCTGGAACCGTTTGTAACATGATTAGCAGGCCACCTCACATTCTGGGAGAGACAGACTGATGAGGCACCAATGGAAAAAGCCTATTCCCTATGATAATTTTCTGCAACATTTTGAACTTATTCCTCTCCTAGCAGTATCCCCTTAGCCCATAGAACTTTATTTTATTTTTTTCTTATAGAGAAATCTCTTTTCATCCTGTGATCTCCTCTACTGTCTCTGTCACCTTTTAATCTTTTACCCAAACTTCCACATACTTTTATTTTCTCCCCCCTCTCTCCATTTACTCCTACATTAATTTTTCTGGATTCTGATCTAACACTTCTTCAGGAAAAAAAATCCTTTACTCTTTATTTGATACTAGTGGCCCTGTGCACGGATTTGTGCACATTGAAAGGAAAATAATTAGAAGAAATATTTTAATATTGCAATTTGCCCTTTCTCTGTAATGGATGCTGGCTGCCGTCTGCAGGGCGACCAGTGGGGTGATCAGTGGGGTGATTGGGCTCGCTGGCACCTGCCTTGGCCTGGCACTGCCCGCTCACCTGCTCCACCATCCTGCTGTGGTCCCGCTCTCGTCGGGGCTTATCAGGGTGCTTCCACTGCCACCCGCTGCCAGTGCTGCATTGCTGATGCCCGCCATGTTCCACACCACCCCCTGGTGGTCAGCACACATCATAGCGAGTGGTCGAGTTCCAGCTGAACTCTCAGTAGAGGGGACAATTTGCATATTAGGCTTTTATTATGTAGGATTTCTTTTGTGAATTTAATTTTTCTGACAAGTTTTCTTTTTATAAGTAAAATTACTCACTTTTCATTATACATGTTGATTTAAAATATTTAAAGATATACAAACAAAATAAAGAGAAAACCCATCTTTAAGAACATTTTTTGAACACTGGAGAAAGCACAGGCTGGAGGGTGGATTGAAATAATAAATTTGGTTTCCAAAATGTTACACTGAACTGGCTGGGTTTTAGGCAAGATATTATTTAAAAAGTTCAATAACTAGATATGGAATCCAGGAGAGGATTTTGGGCTGGCAAGATAGTGATAACGAAAGTAATAACATCTATAATAATAAAAGTGTAATATGCTAATTATACCGGACGTCCTTCCAGATGACCTTCTAGACAAAGCTGGGGCTGGGAGGGAAGCCCGGGTCCTGGGTGCCAGAGGGAAGCTGGTGCCAGCAGCCAGGGGAAGGAAGGCCTACTCTTGCATGAATTTTGTGCATTGGGCCTCTAGTTAGTCTACAAAGGCAGTGAACTAGAAGTTTCACAACTATTTTCTTAGTTAATCCTGTTAACATCTGTATTAAAACAAGGGCTGTAATGCAATTTATTCAGGTATAGATGGCATTTGAATCCAGATCACCTATCTGCAGAGTCCACACTCTACCTTCTCTAGTGTACCTCCTTTCTCAATTTCAATCTCTCTTATTCTTAATTTGGATATGAGGCTGTTTTGGTTTATTTGTTTAAGAGATGTTTATATATTAATGCATGTTCTTCTGGCTCCTGCAAAACTATTAAGGGATTTAATCATAGTATTAAATTGTATTAGTTCTCTCCTGTTTGGACCTGTGGCTTGACTGTTTTTTTAGCCATGTATCGGTTTTCCAAAAGCAAAAATAACAATCCCAATCACATGCCATCCAAATAAGAGAATAGTTCTTAGTCTTGATTAAAAGGATACTTTAAACCGCAGGAACTCCCTGTGTATCGGGTCAGGGCCATGTCCCAGTTGGTGTGCAGTAGACCATCTGGCTTCCCTGACACTCATGTGTGACTGCGGTAGTTAATGTGAGAAGCACATCTGCCCTCTGAAGTGTAGACACGAAGGGACCATTAGAAGCTGGTGTTCTTCTGGTGAGCTGATAAATAGGTCAATGGGAAATGAGAAGTGAGGACAGTGAGTAGAGCCACTTTCAAGAAGTTTGGCCCTGGTGATGACAGATCTGTGTGTTCAGAATATGGTGTTGAGATAGTTGTTGTTTGTTTTTTTTCCCCCCAAAATGAGAGAGGCTGATTACTATTTAAATGCTGATAGAAAAGAACCAGCAGATAAACAATGTTAATATTTTCTTGCTTACCCATCCAGATAATGTTGCAAAATATATTTCACATAGATAGATATTATGATACTTTTAGAAAAGCAAAAATACCCCAAAAACAAAAAAACACACAAAAAAACCCCACAACCCCCCCCCCCAAAAAAAACACACCCATATAAAAAGTCAAAAGAAAAAAGGAGAATGAAAAAAAAATCAATTGGAATGTTACCATCTAAAGGTAGCTATTGATAAACTTCTTGTTTTATTTTTGTGTGTGTGTGTGCCAGGGCTTTATCTCCTCCAGTTCTCTTAGTAGTACCACAAGGGGAAGCAGTACCCTTCCCCTAGTCCATACTGCAGAAGATGGAAAGATTTAAATAGCAGTTTAAATTCAAGGCAGAAAGATACAGGTGCATGCTTGCAGAGCTAGAGTTTCCAGATCAGACAAGGCAGGGCTGGAGGAGAGAGGAGGGGGTGAAGTGGAGTCAGAGAAGAGGAGGGATCAGAGTCCTTGACTGACATGGACAGTCTTCTACCTTCCATGTTCAGGATCTGGAAGTAGCCTATCAGAACCCAGTGCTGAGCCCCCCTGAGCAGACAGTGTTGAGCATACATAGTTAGGATGAGGCTGAGCCTGAAGAGAAATTCTCACCTCTGGACCAAGGGTAACTGTGCAGAGCTGTTGAGAACGTGCTGGAGTGGCAGAGGAATCACTGGCACTATTATATGTGTACCAGAGGCCCGATGCACGAAATTTGTGCAAGAGTGGGCCTTCCTTCCCCCTGCTGCCGGCACCGGCTTCCCTCTGGAACCCGGGATTCGGGCTTCCTTTGCAGCCCCGGCTTTGTCCAGAAGGTAGTCCGGAAGGACGTCTGGAAGGATGTCCGCTCTAATTAGCATATTATGCCTTTATTATTACACATAGTATTATTTTTCTCATCACCACCTTAGGAAACATGCTCTATAAAACCATTCTTACTACCCTTGGATGAAATTGCAAATTGTTTTTATACTATTGCAAACACTGTCAGTCAATAAAAAGTCCAGTTAGTGTAATATAAAAACTCTACAAACTTTTGTCCACTTAAAACCTTTCCCTTCCCTTAGAGCAGTGGTTCTCAACCTTCCTAATGCTGTGACCCTTTAATACAGTTCCTCATGCTGTGGTGACCCCCAACCATAAAATTATTTTCTTTTTTTTATATATAGATGGAAGTTTTTAAAAAATTTCTTTATTGATTAAGGTACATAAAATTATTTTCGTTGCTACTTCATAACTGTAATTTTGCTATGTTATGAATCGTAATGTAAATATCTGTGTTTTCCTATGGTCTTAGGCGACCCCTGTGAAAGGGTCCTTCGACCCCCAAAGGGGTTGCGACCCACAGGTTGAGAACTGCTGCCTTAGAGACTATTCTGGATTGTAAGTATGTGGTGGGGAAGGAGAGGCACAATTTTAATCTATGTTTTACCACCTGTTCTTTTACTCCTTCTCCGTCCATGAGCCTGCATCTGACTCTTCCAGTGTTGGAATAGAGTGGAGGAAAGATATGGGAGGAAAGGTCTTACCTGGCACTGGCACTGTTGTAATCTGGTGTTGGTTTCCCTAGGTGTAGCAGGTCCCATATATGAGATTTCTTCCTGCAGCCTGTCTCCCCCATTCCTGAGCATCTCTCAGTAGTACCTTTGGCCTGGCTGCTGATGCTCCCACTCTATATCCCCGACCCCTTCTCTCCTGTGTCACTTTATGGGGTATCCTCCTGGTAGAGTCCATCTCAAGGTGACCCAGTAATCCTTTCTCCTAAGACTCTATTGCTGGCCCATGGGAAACTCATGCAACATTTGCCTTGCCAGTTTCTAGAAAACATGGGCTGTAACCAATGCAACCCTTTTTATTCCATTGTGCAGAGTGGTGTGATAAGGCACAGCTTCCTTATGGAATTTCCAGGAAAAAGGCTATCAGTTCCCATTCTTTCAAATCCAGAGGACAGATGTCTGCTCCCCAGATGCTCTCTTGACGCCCCTGTCATTTAGCTTAATGTGAGGTGAAGAAGCATCTCTCCCTCTCTAGTATGCTGACTTACCTCTCCAACTAAATCCCCAACAACCAGGCTCTGAACATTCCATGAATTCTCCAGTTTCTCTCATAGAATCTGGAGATGGGTGGTCTATGGCCTACATAGGTGGTATAGCATCTTGCCTTAGAAGTGAGGGTCCTTGATACTTATCATTTGGTTTTTTTCTCGGGGCCTACTGCCAACACAAAGACAAAAAGGTCTCATTCAAACATGCAGTTACAAACATAAGACAGAGATACATTCAAAAGAATTTTGTCATGTTATATAATATACTGTTTTTCTCAATAAATGCTATGTTGTAATATTTTTAATGCTAATAACTGTACATCCATGTGCTTAACTAATGGAGTGTATTTTTCATTGTAATTATTTAAAAATTCAGAGGCAATGTATGCTATTGTAAACACTCAGATAATATGGAAAAGTGAAAGTTTCCTTTTACTCTCTATTGAAATTCTTCTTTCTCTATAGGAAGCCACTTCAATTTTCTAGGTATCCTTCCAAATCTTTTCACACCAATTTACAAACATATACAGGGTGTTCCCCCAAAACATCTATACACTCATTAACAGCAGATTCTATTACATTTTGAAAATGAAATGTATTTTAATAAACACTGTCTTACTCAAAGTGTGTATACATTTTTGAGACAACCTGCATATATAGACCTAAAAGTTAAACACAGAGTTATATTTTTATTTTCAGTTTAGTGTATTCAAGATTTGACTTCTCATCTTACATATCTTTCCTATTTTATTACTGCAGATAGCCTATCTCATTCTTTTAAACCACAGCCTAGTTTTTCAAAGAATGAATTCACTCTTTTATGTTTAGTTACTTCCCTATTGGTGGTTTTTTGGAGGGGTTATTCCCAATTTTCCTCTATTATAAATAATGCCGAAGTGGAATTCTTTGTGTACATGTGCGAATAGTTTTGAAGGGTGGACTCTTAAAAGTTGAATTGCTGGTTCAAAGGATATGTTCATTTAAAATCTTGATAGAAACTTGATAATCACCACATTCCTAAAAGTTGTTCCAATGATATTTTTACCCACAGTGTATGCAAGTGTCTGTTCCTGTACCCCTGATCACCACTGGATGCTGTCAGCAATTAAAATTTTGGCCCACTCAATGGCCAAAAAAATAAAATTTTGTTGTTACTTTAATTTGTATTTCCCAGATTACCAGTGAGTTTGAACATCCTTTGATGGGATTATTAGTCTTTTTGTGTTTTCTCTTCTGTGAATCATTTGTTTATGTCCTTTGACTTCTTTGCTATTTTTAAAACTTCTTATCTCTCTGACAGTAGCTCCTTAGTTACTTTCATTATGAATCTTTTGTTTGTCACATGTTGTTAAAAGATTGATCAGTTTTCTTCTATTCATTATTTTTCTTTTCACGTTGAGAAAACTCCTTGCGTAACATGTATGGCTTCACTTCTAAGTAAGAATGACTTAAACTGATTGAGGAGCTTGGAAAAAGAGACTGGGTAGGTGTGGCCTTGTTCTCCTCCTTCCCTTGAGACCCAACCTGCCCATGGAGAGCATGTGCTCTGCTGTTCTCCTCTATGCTAGGAACCTCCCGTGTGGGATGGCCTGTGGGGGCTCAGCACTATCTGTAAGTACATGGACAACTGTGTTTAATCCTGGGATCTAGTAGTAGAAAGTGTCTTTCATATAGATATGCGCCTGATTCTCTACTACAAAATTTATCAGTAGGAAAGATGATATCTTGATCATCCTTTGCCAAATTCTTAAAAAAAGTTTACTTTTAAATTTTGAACTACTTTCATACTCCAAGAAAACTTATACATATAAACAAAGAATTTCTGTATACCTTTCACCCAGACCGCCCACTTATTAATAATATACCACATTCATCTTAATGTCTTCTCATTTATTATTTTCAGCCAATTGAAACATGATATGCACAATTGCCCATAAATAATAGTGTGTATTTCCTAAAGATAAGGACATTCTTCTTCTAAATAGCCATAATATACACATCAAAACTAGAAAATTAACACTGATATAACATTACCATCTAATCCATATTAGATGTCAGCTGACTCCATCATCCTATCTAATAAAAGAGTAATATGCAAATTGACCATCACTCCAACACACAAGATGGCTGCCCCCATGTGGACACAAGATGGCCACCACAAGATGGCCAGCAGGGAGGGCAGTTGGGAGGGACCAGGTCTGCAAGGGAGGGCAGTTGGGGGGAACCAGGCCTGCAAGGGAGGGCAGTTGGGGGCAATCAAGCCTGCAGAGGAGGGCAGTTGGGGGCGACCGGGCCTGCAGGGAAGGGCAGTTGCAGGGGGGACCCAGGCCTGCATGGGAGAGCAGTTGGGGGGACCAGGCCTGCAGTGGAGAGCAGTTAGGAGTGACCATGCCTGCAGGGGAGGGCAGTTAGGGGCAATCAGGCTGGCAGGGGAGCAGTTAGGCATCAAACAGGCTGGCAGGGGAGTGGTTAGGGGGTGATCAGGCTGGCAGGCAGAAGTGGTTAGAGGCAATCAGGAAAGCAGGCAGGCAAGCAGTTGGGAGCCAGCAGTCCTGGATTGTGAGAGGGATCCCAGATTGGAGAGGATGCAGGCTGGGCTGAGGGATAACACCCCCCCCCCATCCCCCGTGCACGAATTTCATGCACCGGGCCTCTAGTATCTCTTATAACAAAACAAAGAAACAAATAAACAAAAAAACAAAAAAACAACAAACCAACAGCAACAACTTTTTTTCACTTTTATGCCTTGACTTTCTTTGCAGGATTAAATCTAGGATCACACATGATATTTCGTCTTCATATCTTCTTAGCCTCCTTTAATCTGGAAAAGTTCACTGCTGTAACTCCAGGGCCCTCATAAATATTTGCTGAATGAATTAATACCAAATGGTTTCCCAGTTAAAAAGCTAAAAGAAAAAGAAACTGTCTGGGGCCAAGTGGTGGAGAAACTCAACCAGAAACAAAAGCAGGAGAGGGCTACTGCGGAAATGAAACCTGCTCTCCCCTAGGAACCCTGGAGAGTCTTGAAGCCAGGAATCAGTAAGCCTGAGGGGAAACTAACCAAGGGGATGATCTTAAAGGTAAATAAGCACATGACTGTTCCCTACTATCCAGGCTAGTCATTCCCTCCCTTCTTCCCTCATTGTTTATACAATGATTGGCTGAACAGTTTGTCCTGGAGTGAGCAAACAAAGGACTGGGCCAAGACCTGTGGGAACTCTGGGCCTTCAAATGGTTACAGAGGAGATACAAAAGGAAAGAGTGCTCTTTAGGAGGAGACACAAGCTTGACTGTTGACTCTACTTCCATACACTCACATACCTTAAAGGGAAACTCTTGTGTCAGTATCCTCATCCTGTTCGTCCCTGTAGGCCTTCCGGGAGAAGGGGAGAGAACTAAGAGAACTATTGTGGAAGCAGATGTATCAAAAGTTGTAGAAACTTATGCCAAATCACTATAGCATTAAAAAGTGCCAAGAGAGAAAGTCTAAAGGTATCTCATTTAAAACAAAGAATTAATAAATATCTGAGGAAAATAAACAATTTGAAAAAAAAAGACCCAAGATGAATATACAGACAACTGATTCACAAGGAAATAAACTTTCATTTTTCCATTTCATAGAAAAATTATAATCACTTAGAAAATATTGAGTGGATGTTAAATCCACACAACTAAGATAGATTTCCAAGAAGAAGAGCCAATAAATAAAAAAGCAAGATGTATGGTTTTAAAAGATGATTATAAAAAGAAAGCAATAATAGGAGGGCTAAATAACTCAAAGTACATGACTAAAGGATAAACCAGCAATTTGGAAATTGTTTTTTGTAATGTTAAACAAAAAGACAATAGACATTATGAGACTAAAGTTAAGAGATATAACAGAAAGGAGAGAAAAAGTAAAAAAAGTAATAGGAGGAAATTTCCCTGAGGGCAACCTATATTCAAGACTTTGAATCCTAAGTGCCTCCTAAGGGCTTGGTAGGAGTGCTGCAAGGAGACACCCACATTTAAACACACCACGGTAAAATTTGTGAATTTCAAGGGTAAAACATTTCTTATTACTTTATGGAGAAAAAAGTCACTCCCAAAGGAAAGCAAATCAGATTAGCACCAGGTGTCTTTTCTGCTACAAAGAAAGCTAATACCTGCCATGGTCTTAAGCTACAGTTCAGTAGCCAGTGTAATATTGTGAAGGCAAGATAAAGAGCTATAAAAATATATCCCTCCTTTCTGGGAAAAATTTGTCTATAAAAATATAATTTCAAGAAAGGAGAACATGATGTACAAGAAAGAGTGCTAAGCAGAGAAAAAATGTAAAAAATTCTTATCATTGTGTTCAATATAATTATTAAGAAATGATTTCTAAAGTAGAAATATAGTCTCAATTATATTGACAATTATTATATAACTAGAAGCCCAGTGCATGAAATTCATGCATGGGGGTGTGTGTCCCTCAGCCCAGCCTGCACCCTCTCCAATCTGGGACCCCTCTCACAATCCAGGACTGCTGGCTCCCAACTGCTCACCTGCCTGCCTTCCTGATTGCCCCTAACTGCTTCTGCCTGCCAGCCTGATTACCCCCTAACCACTCCCCTGCCAGCCTGATGGATGCCTAACTGCTCCCCTGCCAGCCTGATTGCCCCTACCTGCCCTCCCCTGCCAGCCTGGTCACCCCCAACTTCCCTCCTCTGCCGGCCTGGTCAACCCTAACTGCCCTCCCTTGCAGGCCTGGTCCCTCCCAACTGCCCTCCCTTGCTGGCCTAATCGCCCACAACTGCACTCCCTTGCAGACCTGGTCCCTCCCAACTCCCCTCCCCTGCTGGACATCTTGTGGTGGCCATCTTGTGTCCACATGGGGGCAGCCATCTTGTGTGTTGGAGTGATGGTCAATTCGCATATTACTCTTTTATTAGATAGGATAAAGGCCTGGTGCATGGGTGGGGGCCGGCTGGTTTGCCCTGAAGGGTGTCCCGGATCAGGGTGGGGGTTCCCTCGGGACATGGGGTGACCTGGGAGAGGGGCCTGTGGTGGTTTGCAGGCCGGCCACACCCCCCAGCGACCCAAGCGGAGGCCCTGGTATCTGGGATTTATTTATCTTCTATAATTGAAACATTGTAGCCTTGAGTGGAGGCCAGGGCAGGCCAGGGCTGGTGGAAAGCTTGTCTTCCCCCATTACTGGGGAAACCCAAGCCTCCTGCTCACTCCGCGGCTGCAGCCATTTTTGTTGGGATTTATTTGTCTTTTATAATTGAAACTTTGTAGCCTTGAGTGGAGTCCAGGGTCGGCCAGGGTGTGTGGGAAGCTTGGCTTCCTCCATTGCCAGGGAAACCCAAGCCTCCTGCTTGCTCCATGGCTGCAGCCATCTTGGTTGGGTTAATTTGCATACTCACTCCTGATTGGCTGGTGGGCATGGCTTGTTGGTGTAGCAGAGGTATGGTTAATTTGCATATTACTCTTTATTAGATAGGATTATTATATATTATATAGATATTATAAAATTATGCATAAAATAATGTGTAGTAACAACAAAATGAACAACAATAATAAAATTAACAATATTGGAAATAAAATTACAGATAATTTTATTAAACTCTTGGAAAACAATAATAAAGAGGGGTAAATTATATAAAAAGTAATACATAATGCAGGTCTCATCTTTTGGGAGGGAAAGTCATGGATATTAATTGTTGATACTGATAAAAATAGATTTAAATAGGCTTGTTAGAAGTTTAAGTATATTTACTAGTAGAGTGAGTGGAGTACAGCAGTGTGTCACTTCCCTACTCAGCAGCCATCCTGGCTTTCTTCCTTAGTAATAGAGTTCTGATTTCATTTCGGGAGGCAATGTCTAGTTAAAAGACAGCATTTCCCAGCCACTCTTGCAGTAAGTAGTGGCTACATTACTAAATGTAAATAGTGTGAAATCGCAGGAAAGGCTTCTTAAAAGGCGCTGGCAGCTGACTCATGCACTTTTTGGCCTTTTCTTCTTTCTTCCTGCTGCTTGGAAATTGTACATGATGGCTAAAGCCTTACCTAGCAGCTGCATTATGACCCTGAGAAATAGGAGTTATTTTCTAAGAGTAGTGAAGCAAAAAGAGAAAAGCTGGCTGGATTCCTGAGGCCATTGGAGCCTCCATACCAGTCCTGGATTTTCTCTAGACTTGTTTTTTTTTTTTTTTTTTTTTGGGGGGGGGGAGGAAGGGGTGACAACAAAATATGTCCTTTAGCTGTTTATTTTGGAGTTTTTATTCCATGCAGTCGAACTGAATGTTAACTGATTTATAGGTCTTCCAAGCAGGTAGAGGGAAAAGAGGAACAACAACAGCCTTGATCAATTCAGAAAAGGTAAAGAAGACAAAGGGGAAAAAAAGAAATAAAGAGTACCAAGAAAAATAAATGAATGGCAGGGTTAGAAAGCGAACTGAAGTTATAGATTTCTTTTATGATACACACACACACACCCACACAAAAAAGACACACGAAAGTTGAAAATAAAGGTATGATTAAAGGAATGTTAGGTAAATGGGATGGCATTATCAATTGCTGGCAAAATGGAATTCAAGGCCTAAATAATTAAAGAAAATGTAAAATGCTATTTTAAACATAGATAGAAAAAAGGCAAAATTCACCAAGAAGATAGAATAGTTATAAGCTTTTATGCACTGAACTTGTATGGAACAAAGTAAAAACTGACATAAATGTGAGGGCTACCTAACAATACCACAGTCTCTGTAGGAGACATCACTCTATACATCTTGGGAAATGGCAGTTTATGTGGACCAAATACAATTCTGTATAGACGATTTGAAAAGCACAATGGACACACTTGCTTTGAGTGTTATACCAAATGAAAAGAGAATAAACGTTCTTTTCAACACCCATGGGGCTTTGCAACATTGAATAAATACTATGTACCAAAAACATCTGAATCAATTCTCCAAAGAAGAAAGTATAAAGGCCACGTTCTCAGAAATGAAAAGTGAAATGGAACTAATGATAATTTATAAAAAATTTTACCACTGAGGAAAAAGAAAAATCTTCTTAAAAGTTTTTGGGTCAAGAAGAAAACTAAAACTTAAGTTACGGTTGCTTGGCAATGAACATTGTGTGAACACTACACATCTTTACCTGGCTTGCAGCCAATGCAGTTCTTAGAGGATCCCTGGTGTTTAGTGTATTTTATGAAGAAAGAATACCTAGCAAATATAAATTCAAGTTTAGTAGCCAGAAAGTGAATACCCTGAATAAAAAGGGCAAGAGGAGGGAATTGATAGATATAAAAACAAGAATTATTTGACTAAATTAAAAAAGAAGCAATCCCAGCAGAGAAAACAGCTCTCCCTATGCACACCCCTTTCCTCTGAAGTATAGCTCACTCACATTCCCACAGCTGTGCTCCACAGGTTGGGCGATAAAGTACACAAACGTGCTGATCACCTTGAACTCTACTGCAGTGTCCACATGCATCACTAACAACCCTCCTCTGAGGAGTTCTGGTCATCTATTCCTCCCTCCCCCCTTATTGTTTCACTTGAGGCCTGATGCATGGAATTCATGCAAGAGTAGGCCTTCCTTCCCCTGGCTGCCAGTACCAGCTTCCCTCTGGCATCGGAGACCTGGGCTTCCCGCACAGCCCTGGCTTCGTCCGGAAGTACGTCCAGTCTAATTAGCATATTACGCTTTTATTATTATAGATCTGCTGAGTTTTCAGTTACTCCCATTCCTTCATGGAAGACTGACTTCCCTTTTATCTCAGAATTCTGGACAACTTGAAAGATCATGAACAGCAGTTTGGGTCCCCATTTCCTCATTATGACTTCCACCCTACTATGGGCAAGCTATGGACCAGGTCATTACTAAGAACTACTCACTTCTAAAACCATTCACTCTCTGACCACAATTTCCCATCCTTCCAACTCTCTCAATTACTTCCTTTATATTTATTTTCCAAACTTCAATTCCTTGACTTTTTTATCCTTTCTTTATATAATGCCTACTTTAGTCTTCTCTTGCATCCCTCTTCAGGTTAAATGACATGGTCTATCACTTAGACAACTATTTTGCCAATATATGTTAGACCCTGGGCATATTTTTACAAAGTTTGGCAAAATCCCAATCCTTTATGAATTCAGTTATTTACTTTCTCTAGTCCTATTTCAGGTGTATTGAGCACATCTGGAAAAGAATAGATGCAAAATTATAATGGTGATACATTTAAACTTTTGGTTTGTAACCGTAACTAGCCTCAACTCTGTTCAAGCAAATCCACAATGCTTTCCTAGTTAGTGCTGTCTCCCATTCTCCTTAAAAGGTATAGCAGACCTTCTTCTAGCTCCTTAAACCACTCATCCCACCACATCCTGCTTCATCCACAGCAGGTAACCTCATCAGTATCACTGAGAAAATGGAAGGGTTTTGATATGGATTTCCTGGTAGTATCTGGAATCATACATGTATTCACATCCACCTTTCCCCCCTTTTCTACAGTGAGACTTTTTTCTTCTCTAGTCTAATACTTAACCCTTCATCCAGGCTCTTAATCCCATCTCCCGCCCTCTCATAAATCTTGTCCAGTTGATTATCTCCACTCTCTCCTGCACTTTAAAATTTCCTGGCACTTTTAATAACAGCAATTAAACATGACTACAAGGTCCTTCACAATCTGGCCTCCACTTTCACTTTTGACTCTTCCACTTCTCACCTCCTAGTCTATGTCCTAGCCATAGAGGTTTTCTTTCAGTTCCTTCAGCATGTCTTGCTCTCATTTATCCTGGGATTTTTCACATGCCGATTCTTATAGCTGGATCAGCTCCTTCATCTCCAATTCCCATATTTGAGTAATTCTTTTTACATCTTTAATCATATATAACTTTTCTCTGGGGAATCTATCATTTAAGTTTTGAATAGACATAGATCTGACAGACTCAACTTGTATTCTATAATAGCCTATCATAGCACTTACCATTTTCACTATATTTATTTTTCTACGAGATTTATTTATTTTTGGACCTTTCCAACTCTTATTTTCTCCAACAAGACCAATGTTGAATTCCTGGCATCTGGAACATGTCTGGCATATAAGAACCACTCAATATATTTTTTATTAGACTGATTCAGTCCTTCCACTGAATTTATTTGGCCTCAGTGCATAATGCAAAACTTTAAGAAGCTTAATTGGACCATATGGGAAATACATTTTGGGTGGTTTAGAGTCCTAAATAGTGGCATTTTCTAAGCCCAAATTTAAATATTAGAATTTGTTAATCATGAGATTAAATCCACAACCATCAGTGTCAAAGGAAAATGAGCCAGAGAGAGGTTTTTGTTATACATAGTTATATTTATCCTGCCTGACTCCCACCCCAACTAGAAAACGTGGCCTGATGAGGGTCTGCAATCTGATCTGGCTTCTTTCTCCACTCTTTCCTCTCCTTGAAATAGTAAAGAGGAATCTTGAGCTTCAGTCCTAATACAATGATGTACTTCAGTGAAGAAGCTTAATCAATGACACTGAGAAATAATATTATTAATGCACTTTTCTTTGGGCATCTTACCCAGTTTGTGTATATTCTTAGCAAATACCCCTTATTGAAATAGGTTTTTTTTTTTAAATTGAGGAATTTGATTATTACTGTGGAATTTTATATTTTCTGTGGTGGAAGCAGACAGTATAAAATGCTTATGGTGGGTATTGAGTAGGGTGCCCATATGGCCTGCTCTGTCTGGGCAGTCTAGTCTAGGTCTGTTTTTTCCAGTGTACCTAAGTTAGTAGGTCACCTGGATTTTTCATATTTTTATGATGCATTAATATTACTATTAATGGCTATAATACAATACTGGGATAGTGTGGGAACTTCACTTTGCATTTCTGCTATGGTCTGATCTAGTTGTTGAGAAACCCATGCTCCCACTTTAAGATGTGGTTAAATTTGAAAAACAGCTAGTGATAATCTTTTCTTCTACTTGAAGCTTTTGCTGAAGTTCTCTGAATCTTCCCTATCCTATCAAGTCTGGGTCTGGGATTTTGCCTGTGGGTTTCCATGGCACCCCATGGAGTATGGCTTGTGTGAGGTTCTGTAGGACTGGCCCTGTGAGGCATATCAGAGGGAGGTGGTGAAGTCACCATGCCTGGCTTGGTCGAGAGCAGCCCTGCCCCACCGAATGGCTGCATTTTGTAGGAACTGGTCTGCCCGAAGGAAGGTCAGATAGGTCTGTAGGAGACAGTGGGCTCAGTATAAGGGGAAAATAAAGTAATCAGGAATTGAAGGGTTTGGGGGGATGGTCAGTTGGTGTTGGGATCAAGAGTGTTCAGGAGAGATTCCTGGTGGGGAAGGGTAGAGTGGGGGAGATAGTGGGAGATGAGACAGGATAAGTAGGTGTGAGTTCTACTTATCCATCAGAAAAACTTAAAATCAGGCGCTGGTTATAGACAGATGAAAATGGCAGATTCCTATTCTCAGGGGATTTACAGGTTTGGGATTGAATTTGAGATTTTAAAAAGTTTTGCACAGCAAAGGAAACCATCAAGAAAACAAAAAGACAATCTACTGAAAGAGGAGAGGGGCTACCTGCTTGACTCTCTGCCTTTATCTACCTTTGGTAATTGGAGCCAGTTCTAAAGCACTGATGGGGCCTGAGTTGGATCTGGGTCCTCACCAACCCCCAGTCCTCCTGATCTACCCCTTTACTCCCCGGAGGCACCAGGGAGGCAAGCCCGGATACATAAATTGCCAATTTACTCACGGAAATGACTTGGACGAATAGGACCTTTATGTTCCTGTTAGTTCATGTGTGAGCAGGAGTTGGGGAAAAGGAGCTGCTCAGTGGAGTATGAAGGACACAAGTTTTCCTGCTCCCTGCTGAGATTCCAGAAACCTGAAGAGGACATTGTGTCCTCAAATGCCCCCAAAGGCCATAATCCTGGTCCCCTCTGGTTCTCTCCTGGGTAGAATTCCATTCTCTCCTTCTCTTCCTGCTCTGAGTTGGCAATAGGGAAGTGGCTAGCTGGTTACATGGAGGGATTTAGTTTCCTTAACAATTCAGAAACACTCAGAGGGGAAGGGGCTTACATGGATGTCATTCCATCCAGATCCGTTAGACTGACAGGGAGGAGGGAAGCAAATACCCCATGTGGAGCTGGGGTAAGAGAATAATCCTTTGTTCTGGCTTTACCTTTTGTTGTAAGTATGTAAGTTTGCTCTATGTGCTATGGTTGTATATTCATAAATATCAAGGCTAGAAGTCTCCTGGTTCTCCAACCTTCTTTAACACATGAAAATAACCTGTGGGTGAAGTCTAGTCCATTCCCCCAAATATCAGTAGATCCCCAGGAGGCTTCTATTTTCATGATCATCTCTCCCTATGATTTCTGTTTCCTGCAGAAATTAGCACATTTCATAATTACGCTTTTATTATATAGGATGCCCATCTCATTGGTATCTTGTTCTAGTGACTTTGAATCTCTTCAAACATATGACTTAGTCCCCTGCTCTGGATTCCCCCAAGCATCATCAACATGAAGCTGTTGTGTGAGGCAGGCATTTGTGGAGGGCTTGGGTTGACATCAAGAGATGACAGGCAATTTTATATCAACTATTCATTATCCACAATGTATGTTCACTGGCTATGGCTGACAGAATTTCTCACTCTCCAACCTTCTCTTCAAGTCTCTGTCCTTCCACAATGCTTTGCTTCCTGGACTTCCACTGTTCCCTGGTTATTGTCTTTCTCTCCAGGCCCCACTTAATTATTTTCACCTTTTTTTCTAACTTATCCACGAAACACGTGTTTTTTTTGAGTGGTTACATGTGCCAGACACTGTTCTGCAGGTCGGTTAGTTTAGTTCTCCTTGCCTAGGGGAGCCTTACCTTTTCAACAAAGGTCTTTCAGAGGTTCTGAGGTTCTACTTTTAAGCAACGAAACAAACAAAACACTATCTGGTCCTGGATGAAAGTTGTCAGTATAAGGCAGGAGTCAGTTATTTTTGTCACAGAGTTTACATATTCTCTGGGGTCTATAATCAGAACGAAGCTACCAGGAATAGTGTGTGTGTGTGCACGTGTGTGTGTGTGTGTGTGTGTGTGTGTGTGTGTGTGTGTGTGTGTAAGGACTGGGAGAACAGGAGAGATCCTATGGGGAATCCCATGATTCAATATATAACCTCAGTGGTAGACAATATATGCTCATAGCAAGGTTCTGATGTTGAGCCTCAGGCTCTGGCTCTCTCTCCCAGGCTCCCTGTGGGCTCCCCGTCCTCTAGTCAGTGCTGTGTAGCTGGTCCTATGTGGGGAGACAAAGGGCTCTCTTGACATTGGAGGGGAGTAGGCTGTGTCTCTGTCAAGCCTCTGGGTGGAGGGGTGTGAGAGAATTTCCAGGCAGGGAGTGGAGCAGGATCAGGGGGGATTTCTGCCAGTCTTTTCAGGGCAGCTTGGGAGCAGTCATCTAGGGAGGCAGGAGGTGGGATGGGATGGCCTGTGAGCTGTAGCTGTGAGCTCACCACAGGAAGCCAGGACTATTCTTGAAGCATCACAGCACATGTTTTAAGGCCAGGGTGATGGGGTTTCAATCCCAATTCTGCTCCTTATTTGCTCACTGAACTTAAAGAGATCCTGGCTCTAGTGTCTGAGATGGGTATGATGGGCTTCTTATCCTCTCATCCTGATTCAAGTGAAATAAACAATTGGAGGTTAATCTATCCTGTAATGTAAGAGAGAAGGGAGAGATTAAAGGTTGAATGTAGTCTGAGGACAGCAGGTGTGGAGAGAGGGGATGCATTAGGTAAATACTGCTGTGTCAACAAGGACAGGACTTGGCATCATGGGAGACAGGGAGGCGGGAGGTGCTACCAGCCTCAGAGTTCAGTGCAAGAACATATATGTGTGTGTATGTTTGTGTTATATGTGTGACAGTGTGTGTGGTATGATATTTCTGTGTGTGGTATGTGTATATTGTGTATCTGTTTTGCCTGTGTGTTTGTGCACAAGTTGTATATTTAACTTAAAATTTCCAGGGCCAGTCCTAGGGGAAGAAGTGCCTAAAGGAGCAGGACAGGTATGGGAGCCTAGAAGGAGGGTTGTCAGCAGCCCCATGATCCAGAGGAGTGTGCAGAGAGAGGTGGGGTCAGGGACTGAATCCGAAGGGGGCACTCACATGGTTTCCCAATGCTCCTCTGCCTCCCTGAGTCTCCTGACTGACATTCAGGGCTCAGAGCTTGGAGCCCCATCTATTGAAGGGAGGTTGGCACCCAGGTGATTTGGAAAAAGCTTCTCTTATAAGGTCCATGCCTCTGCCCTGCCAACCCCCCTGCCCCAGCCCGCTTTTACCATGGCCTTGGGAAAGTGTCCTACAGGGCAACAGCAATGTCAGAGTAAATAGCAAGCTGGTGCTGGCACAGAACCCTGGGAAAACATTTTCAAAGAACAAAGTAAATGCCCTTGGGCGGCAAGAGGTGGATTAGTGGATTTGGAGACAGATGAAGGATAGAGGGAGAAAGGTAACTGAAGAATTCTTCTGTCAAAGTGGTCTGAGTCCTGTCTGGATTACTGAGGACGGTCTCTCTGAATTTCCAGGATGAGGCCCTGGTACGCACATTCAGGTTTCATGGTGAAGATTTTGGAATCTATACTAATGCTTCTAGCAAAGAATGTTTGACTGAGTCAGGAGAGAAGAAAGGGCTGGGTTTGGATGGATAGGCAGAGACACACAGAGATGGAGACACATGCAAATATGCAAAGGAAGAGAGAGAGAGAAAGAGGCCAGTAGGAAGAGGGAGAGATTTGGAAAGATATAAAGTTAAGAGAGATGTAGAGTGAGGGGAGAGAGAGAGAGAGAGAGAGAGAGAGAGAGAGAGAGAGAGAGAGAAAGAGAGAGGGGGGGGGAGAGAAGACAGTACTGAGAAACTTCATCTTTCGTGTTTGGGTTTATGGAGAGAAGATTGTGGTTTACCTTGTGGCTGCAGTTTGGAAAGGCTTCCTAAGGTATCCGGGCGTTAGGGTAGAGTAGCAGCCCATTACCAAATACAGTGGGCTTTATCTGGCTGGAAGAGAGAAGTTGGGGTTTGGATAGGGCAATGGTCGGCAAACTCATTAGTCAACAGAGCCAAATATCAACAGTACAACAACTGAAATTTCTTTTGAGAGCCAAAAACTGACTTCTGCGCACGGGCCACGAAGTTTCAATCGCACTGTACATGTGGGCCCGCACGAGGTATTTTGTGGAAGAGCCACACTCAAGGGGCCAAAGAGCTGCATGTGGCTCGTGAGCCGCAGTTTGCCGACCACTAGGATAGGGTGAATCATTCTTCTGAGGGGGGTTGCCCTGTTTCTCTATCCCCAGAAAGGAATGGTCTGAGGTTTCAGGCAGACAACTCCCTGCTCTGATGACAGGGAAGTATAGACCCGGGCAAGGGAGGGAGGCCATGAAGTTGTTTTCCCTGGCTCAGGTGGGAGGTTGAAATGGAGTCCTGGGTGGTTTCCTCTTCTCTTAGGGATAGCAAGGGACAGCTGAGCAATGATAACAAACACTGCACATGTGAGATGGCTCGTCTGCACACCTGCATCGTCTGTGTGACCTGGAGCTGAGGCTGTGAGTGTGGCACATTCAGCAGATCTGGAAGAAACACACACTGTGAGCTACAGTGGGCTCAGGGAAGCATGAAGGACTATATCATGGACTAGATATTCTGAGAGTTTTTCCCACTATAAGACAAGTAGAACCTGCACAGAACATTTTTTTTATTGCATTATTGAGCTTGCAAGAAGTCAAGGAATTCTCCATGAGGCAAAACTCAAACAGACCAGAGTGATGAGCAGTAGCGGCCCTTTCTTGGCAAGGAGATTCAGGGGAATCTGCAGTTTCAAAATTCTTGGCTTTAACCATGTCTACCCAAATATTCTCATTCTAAGACCTTACTTCTTTCTCACAAGTGCCCTAGTTTCAGCATAAGAGACCTGAAAAGGTGTTGTAACCGTAACCTTTCTAATCAGACTCACTTGGTAATCCTCAACCATATTTTCTCTGACTATAGGAAATGAGAGCATCCTTCACATCTGCCATGAAAGTTTCTGGTTCTCCACATGTATTCCCAATTGTAGATTCATAGCCTCCCCTTTCTCTCTCTCGCCAACACAACCCTCTCTCTCTCTTCTCTCTCTCTCTCTCTCTCTCTCTCTCTCTCTCACACACACACACACACACACACACACACACACACATTCTAGCACTGTAAGAAGAAGTCATTCTATGATATTTATAAAACACTAGCGTTTTCATGGTAACTAAGTGCCAAAGCCACTTGATCTCCTTTTGCCTTCCTTGCTCTCCACCTGTACTTCCTCCCATGTTTCCATTAGTTATACTTGGAGTAATATGATGCAATGAGCTAAGAACATGGATTACTGGTGTCCCCAATTCCCCACCTCAAGGAAGATAATCCTGCCTCCTGTTGAGAAAACCACCAACCCTGAGTGACCTCACTAGGCCTGATGCACAAAACCGCAAGAGAGTAATAAATCAACAAACTCTAATTGGAACTCCATGGGTGAAAGAATCATGTAATTGTATATTGGGCTTTTCAGCCAGAAGAAAACAGTTTCTTTTCTTGCCTTATGTATAAAGTATATTTCATATGATCCAAAAAATCTAAACATAAAATAAAACAAAAAGGTACATGAATTTTGGAGAACATGAAGACACCTGGTGTGTGCAAAAGATCTTACACAAGAGATAAAAACAAGAGAAACTGAAAAAGAAAACAAATATTCATAATTATATATAGATTTAAAAGTTATTTATGTCAAAAGATCCTACAAATGTCAAAAGATAGAAGACATATCAGAAAATATTATTTGTTGTGCATATGATATTCAGAGGGTCACTATCTTTCTTATACAAAGATTTTATAGGAAAATAGAGGCCCAGTGCTTGAATTCATGCATGGATAGAATACCTTGGTCTGGCTGGCAATCAGGGCTGATTGAGGCCATCTTGTCCAGTCCCATTGATTGGGGCCGATGGGGGCCAGCCCACCTGGGAGGGACCATGGGAGGTTGGCCAGCTGGCTGGGGCGAGGGACCATGGGAGGGCTCCAAGGTGTGTCTGGCCCTCTCACCCAGTCCTGATTGGCCAGACCCCAGCAGCAAGATAACCTACCAGTCAGAGCATCTGTCCCCTGGTGGGCAGTGCATGTTATAGCAACTGGTTGACCAAACGGTCTACTGCACGAGGCTGGGGGCGGGGGGTCCCCTCAGCCCAGCCTGCACCCTCTCCAATCTGGGACCCCTCAGGGGATGTCCAAATGCTGGTTTAGTGGGGTCGGGCCTAAACCGGCAGTCGGACATCCCCACACCGGCAGTCAGACATACCTCTCACAATCTGGGACCACTGGCTCCTAACTGTTCACCTGCCTGCCTGCCTGATCACCCCTAACTGCCCCCTGTGATGGCCTGGTCACCCCCAACTGCCCCTCCCCACCAGCCTGGTTGCCCCTCACTGCCCCCCTCTGCTGGCCTGGTCGCCCCACACAGCCCACTGCTGTCATTTGGTCTTTTCTCACTACCCCCCCTGCCGGCCTGGTCGTCCCACGTAGACTGCTGCTCAGTCATTTGGTCGGCCCTCACTAAGCCCCCTGCTAGCCTGGTCACCCCATGCAGCCCGTTTGGTCATCTGTTTGGTTGTTTCGGTTGCGACGGTTGCTTAGGCTTTTATATATATAGATTATATAGGATGGCAAAAAGGGATAATAATAGCAACCATAAAAACAGCCAAGACTGTGAGGAGGAAATCTGTTAAAGGGAAATACAGGTCACCAATAAAAATATAGAAATCTTCTCTACCTCTTTAGGGAAATGAAAATTAAAGCACCACCAAGGAACTATTTTTCTTTTTCTTTCTTTTTTTTTTTAATAAATCTTTATTGTTCAGATTATTACAGGTGTTCCTCTTTTTTTCCCCCCATAGCTCCCCTCCACCTGATTCCCCACCTCTCCCCATGACCTTACCCCCCGCCACTGTCTTCATCCATAGGTGTAAGATTTTTGTCCAATCTCTTCACACACCCCTCACACCCCTTTCCCCCTGAGAATTGTCAGTCCACTCCCTTTCTATGTCCCTGATTCTATTATATTGACCAGTCCATTCTGTTCTTCAGATTTTTCATTCACTTGATTTTTAGATTCACTTGTTGGTAGGTATGTATTTGATGTCATTTTGTTGTTCATAATTTTTATCTTTACCTTTTTCTTCTTCTTCCTCTTCTTAAAGAATACCCTTCAGCATTTCATGTAATCCTGGTTTGGTGGTGATGAACTCCTTTAGCTTTTTCTTGTCTGTGAAGCTCTTTATCTGACCTTCAACTCTGAATGATAGCTTTGTTGGGTAGAGTAATCTTGGTTGTAAGTTCTTGCTGTTCATCACTTTGAATATTTCTTGCCACTCCCTTCTGGCTGACATAGTTTCTGCCGAAAAATCAGCTGACAGTCGTATGGGTACTCCCTTGTAGTTAACTAACCATTTTTCTCTTGCTGCTTTCAAGATTCTCTCTTTGTCTTTTGCCCTTGGCATTTTAATTATGATGTGTCTTGGTGTGGTCCTCTTTGGATTCCTCTTGTACAGGGTTCTGTGCACTTCCTGAACTTGTAAGTTTATTTCTTTCACCAGGTAGGGAACGTTTTCTGTCATTATTTCTTCTAATAGGTTTTCAATATTTTGCTCTTCCTTTTCTTCTGGCACCCCAAAAATTTGGACATTGGTATGCATAAAGTTGTCCCAGAGGCTCCTCACACTACCTTCATATTTTTGGATTCCTTTTCCTTTTTGTTTTTCTGGTTGGGTGTTTTTTGTTTTCTCATATTTCAGATATTTGGTTTGATTCTTGGGGTACGTTGATCTATAGTTGAGTTTCTGTATATTCTTTATTTTAGACAGTGTATGCTTAATTTCTGACTGGTCCTTTTCCATTTTTTTGGCATTCTCATTAAGGTCCTTGAAGGTCTCACTAAGCTCCTCGGAGGTCTCATCAAGTTTCTCGGCGGTTTTTAGAAGATTCTTGAGTAACCTTATAAATGTGGTTCTGAACTCTATGTCGTCCAGTAGTTTGCTTTCCTCCATTTCTTTCTTTCATGACATGTTTTTTTGTCTTCGCATTTTGCTGCTTCCCTGTGTTGATGGAGTGGCTTTGTGTGGTAGGTGACCTATAGGGGCCAGTAGCTCAGCCTCCCCAATCACCTGAGGTGGATGCTCTTGGTACACCCCTTTGTGGGCTGAGTGCAAAGTCTTGGTGTAGTTAAGCCTTGATTGCTGTTGGTACACTGGGAGGAATTGACCTCCAGGCCAATTGGCTGTGAGGACCCGCTGTGTCTATAATGGAAGAACTGCTGCACTGGAGAGACGCTTATGGTGCAGGACTTTTTTCTGTGGGGCTTTGGTGCTCAGTGAGTCTGCCACTTGAATGTGTCACTTATGGATGTGAGGAATTTAAATCTGGTGTCTCACACTGACCACTAGGTACACTGGCTTCTGGATCTCCAATGGGGTGCAGGTCAGCTACTGTCTGAGGCCACCCAGCAGGAGCTAAAGCGAGAACTACAGTTTTCTCCTCTTTGCTTGGGGTTTGGAGGTTTTGGAGCTGTCTGACTGGGGCTGCAAGTTTGCTAGGTTAAGCTGCGATAGGGCAGGCCATTCATATGCTAAAGCCGCTGCTTGGAGCTTGGGTGGGTTTGTAGGTTGTGCAGAACGGGGTCTCAGGGTGTCACTAGGCTATGTAATGTAAATATCTGTGTTTTCCGATGGTCTTAGGCAAACCTGCTAGCAGTTCTCAACGGGTGGGTCATGACCCACAGGTTGAGAACCGCTGCTGTAGAGCCTAAGACCATCGGAAAACACAGATATTTACATTACAATTCATTAACAGTAGCAAAATTACAGTTATAAAGTAGCAACGAAAATAATTTTATGGTTGCGGGTTACCACAACATGAGGAACTGTATTAAAGGGTCACGGCATTAGAAAGGTTGAGAACCACTGGGTAGATGTACCACAGTTTTTTAATCCACTCATCTGCTGATGGGCATTTAGGCTGTTTCCAAATCTTAGCTATAGTGAATTGTGCTGCTATGAACATAGGGGTGCATATATCCTTTCTGATTGGTGTTTCTAGTTTCTTGGGATATTTTCCTAGAAGTGGGATTACTGGGTCAAATGGGAGTTCCATTTTTAGCTTTTTGAGGAAACTCCACACTGTTCTCCACAGTGGCTGCACCAGTCTGCATTCCCACCAGCAGTGAAGGAGGGTTCCTTGTTCTCCGCATCCTTGCCAGCCCTTGTCCTTTGTTGATTTGTTGATGATAGCCATTCTGACAGGTGTGAGATGGTACCGCATTGTTGTTTTGATCTGCATCTCTCTGATAATTAGTGACTTTGAGCATGTTTTCATATGTCTCTTGGTCTTCCTTCTGTCTTCTTTCAAAAAGTATCTATTTAGGTCCTTTGCCCACTTTTTTAATGGATCATTTACCTTCCTTTTATTAAGTTGTATGTGTTCCCTGTAAATGTTGAAGATTAAACCTTTATCGGTGATAACATTGGCAAATATGTTCTCCCATACAGTGGGCTTTCTTGTTGTTTTCTTGATGATTTCTTTTGCTCTGCAAAAGCTTTTTATTTTGATGTAGTTCCATTTGTTTATTTTCTCTTTAGTTTCCAATGCCCTAGGAGTGGTATTGGTGAAGAAATTGCTTTGGCATATGTCTGAGATCTTGCTGCCTGTGGATCCCTCTAGTATTTTTATGGTTTCCTGTCTTATGTTTAAGTCCTTTATCCATTTTGAGTTTATTTTTGTGTATGGTATAAGTTGGTGGTCTAGTTTCAATTTTTTGCGTGTATCTGTCCAAATTTCGCAGCAGCATTTATTGAAGAGACTGTCTTGACTCCATTGTATGTTCATACCTTTTTTGTCGAATATTGATTGAGCATAGTGGTTTGAGTCAATTTCTGCGTTCTCTATTCTATTCCATTGGCTTATATGCCTGTTCTTGTGCCAGTACTAGGCTGTTTTGAGAACTGAAATCTGGTATTGAGATCCCACCTACTTTGTTTTTCTTTCTCAGGATTACTGCAGCTATTTGGGGTCTTTTTTATTCCAGTTGAATTTTTCGGGAGGTCTTTCTAGGTCAGATTTCCTCCTCACAGTCTAGGTCTGTGAAATATGCCGTTGGTATTTAATTTAATTTAATTTAATTATTTATTTATTTATTTATTTATTTATTTATTTATTTATTATTGTTTGAAGTATTACAAATAGTAGTACATATGTCTCCTTTTTTTTTTCCCCATTGACCTCCCCGCCGGTACATGCCTTTACCTGGCCCCCGCCCCAGTGTCTTGTATCCATTGGTTATACTTATATTCATGCGTACAAGTCCTTCAGTTGATCTCTTACAGCCCGCCCCCAGCAAGAGACAGATCCATGGCACCAGCCACCACGAGGCTTCAAGATCAGCATGAACAGAAAGCTCAGGCAACAGCTGAGGGCAATTGGATTGTGAGAAGAGGGTCCCTCTTGGCACAAAAGGCAAGAGGGGCCAATATAGAATGCTCAAGTGCCTTCCCAGTGCCTTAATTCCTTCTGAAAGGGATTAAATCCTTTCATGTCCTTTTTTTTTTTAATTTGCTGCCAAACATTCCAAGAATTAGTTTGTAAGTTTATTTTGGATAATTGTACAATATTCTGTTGTAAAATATCTAAAATTATAATGACATTGTAGAATAATATCATGTAAGGATATTCTTTGCTCTAGGCCATGGCAATTCAATTTCAAACTGACTGTCAGTTTCTTTTTGTAACTTTATATAAACTTTGTCAGGGAGGCAAAAACACAAATTACTTACTTTAGTTCAAGAGGCCAAATATATTGACTTTCAATTACAATCCTTACGACTTTTGAAGGAAACTTCTCTTTGTTTCCTTCCAAAATAATTTTCGGGCTACAGAGAGTTTCATTTAAAAATCTTTGTCACATGAAACAATTTCTCTTAAGGTTATGGTGACGGCTAGTATGGATTAGATTTAATATTTTATTTTATTTTTTTATAATTTTTAAATATTTTTTAAAATAGTTATTTTTTACATATGTGTCCTTATTCCCCCATAACCCCTCACCCCTACTTATGCCCCACCCCCTTGTTGTCTGTGTCCATTGATTAGGCTCATATGCATGCACACAAGTCCCTTGGTTGATCTCTCCACCTTACCCCGACCCGCCCCTACCTTCCCTGAGGTATGACGTGCTGTTCGACGTTTCTCAGTCTCTGGATCTGTTCTTGTTCATCAGTCTATGCCGTTCATTATATTCCACAAATGAGTGAGTTCATGTGATATTTATCTTTCTCTGCCTGGCTTATTTCACTTAACATAATACTCTCCAACTCCATCCATGTTGTTGCAAATGGTAAGAACTCCTTTTTTACCATAGCGTAGTATTCCATTGTGTAGATGTACCACAGTTTTTTAATCCACTCATCTGCTGATGGGCACTTAGGCTGTTTCCAAATCTTAGCTATGGTGAATTGTGCTGCTATGAACATAGGGGTGCATATATCCTTTCTGATTGGTGTTTCTAGTTTCTTGGGATATATTTCTAGAAGTGGGATCACTGGGTCAAATGGGAGTTCCATTTTTAGTTTTTGGAGGAAACTCCATACTGTTCTCCACAGTGGCTGCACCAGTCTGCATTCCCACCAGCAGTGCACAAGGGTTTCTTTTTCTCTGCATCCTCGCCAGCACTTGTCCTTTGTTGATTTGTTGATGATAGCCATTCTGACAGGTGTGAGATGGTACTGCATTGTCGTTTTGATTTGAATCTCTCTGATAATTAGTGACTTTGAGCATGTTTTCATATGTCTCTTGGTCTTCCTCCTGTCTTCTTTCAAAAAGTATCTATTTAGGTCCTTTGCCCATTTTTTAATGGATCATTTATCTTCCTTTTATTAAGTTGTATGAGTTCCCTGTAAATGTTGAAGATTAAACCTTTATCGGTGATAACATTGGCAAATATGTTCTCCCATGCAGTGGGCTTTCTTGTTGTTTTATTGATGATTTCCTTTGCTGTGCAAAAGCTTTTTATTTTGCTGTAGTTCCATTTGTTTATTTTCTCTTTAGTTTCCATTGCCATAGGGGCAGTATCAGTGAAGAAGTTCCTTCAGCATATGTCTGAGATTTTTCTGCCTGTGGATTCTGCTAAGATTTTTATGGTATCCCATCTTATGTTTAAGTCCTTTATTCATTTTGAGTTTATTTTTGTGTATGGTGTAAGTTGGTGATCTAGCTTCATTTTTTTGCATGTATCTGTCCAATTTTCCCAATACCATTTGTTGAAGAGACTGGCTTGACTCCATTGTATGTTCGTGCCTCCTTTGTCAAATATTAATTGAGCATAGTAGTTTGGGTAAATTTCTGGGTTCTCTATTCTGTTCCATTGATCTATATGTCTGTTCTTGTGCCAGTACCAGGCTGTTTTGAGAACAGTGGCTTTGTAATACAGCTTGATATCTGGTATTGAGATCCGACCTACTTTGTTCTTCTTTCTCAGGATTGCTACAGCTATTCGGGGTCTTTTTTTTATTCCAGATAAATTTTTGGAAAGTTCATTCTAGGTCTGTGAAATATGCCTTTGGTATTTTAATGGGGAGTTCATTGAATCTATAGATTGCTTTGGGTAGTATGGACATTTTGATGATGTTGATTCTACCAATCCATGAACATGGTATGTTCTTACATCTGTATATGTCTTCCTCTATCTCTTTTTTCAGTGTCCTGTAGTTTTCTGAGTACAGGTCTTTTACCTCCTTAGTTACGTTTATTCCTAGATATCTTAATTTTTTTTGGTGTGATGGTAAATGTGATTACTTTTTAGTCACTCTTTCTGTAAGTTCACTATTGGTGTATAGAAATGCCATAGACTTCTTGGTGTTAATTTTGTATCCTGCTACATTGCCAGATTCATTTATTAAGTCTAATAGTTTTTTGGTGTAGTCTTTAGGGTGTTTTATGTACAATATCATGTCATCTGCATATAAGGACAGTTTTACTTCTTCTTTTCCAATTTGGATGCCTTTTATTTCTTCTTGTCTAATCGCAATGGCTAATACTTCCAGTACTATGTCAAACAGGAGTGGTGAGAGTGGGCATCCCTGACTTGTTCCTGTTCTTAGGGGAAATGGTTTTAGTTTTTGCCCATTGAGTATGATATTGTCTTAGGTTTGTCATGTATGGCTTTTATTATGTTGAAGTATGATCCTCCTATTCCCACCTTGTTGAGAGTTTGTATCAAAAATGGGTGTTGGATTTTGTCAAATGCTTTTTCTGCATCAATTGATATGACTGTGGTTTTTATCTCTCAATTTGTTTATGTGATGTATCACATTTATTGATTTGAGGATATTGTACCATCCTTGCATCCCTGGGATAAATCCTACTAGGTCATGGTGTATGATCTTTCTGATGTACTGCTGGATCCAATTTGCTAGAATTTTGGTAAGGATTTTGGCATCTATGTTCATGAGGGATGTTGGCCTGTTGTCTTTCATTGTGTTGTCTTTATCTGGTTTTGGTATGAGGGTGATGCTGGCTTCATAGAATGTGCTTGTAAGTGTTCCTTCCTCTTGAATATTTTGGGATAGTCTGAGGAGGATAGGTTTTAGTTCTTCCTTGAATGTTTGGTCAAACTCCCCTGTGAAGCCATCTGGCCCTGGGCTTCTGTTTGCTGGAAGGTTTTTGATGACTGCTGCAATTTCTTTCATAGTTATTGGCCTATTGAGATTTTTAGATTCTTCCTGATTGAGTTTTGGAAGGTTGTATTTTTCTAGGAATATGTCCATTTCCTCCAGGTTGTCTAGTTGGTTGGAATAGAGTTGTTCATAGTATTTTTTTACAATCCTTTGTATTTCGGTGGTGTCTGTTATTTCTCCTCTTTCATTTCTGATTTTGTTAATTTGGGTCCTCTTTTTTTGCTTCTTGGTGAGCCTGGCTAGAGGTTCATCAATCTTGCTTATCCTTTCAAAGAACCAGCTCTTGGTTTTGTTGACCTTATTTATTTATTTATTTATTTTGTTTCTATGTTGTTTATCTCCCCTCTGATCTTTATTATTTCCTTCCTTCTGCTTACACTGGGCTTTTTTGTTGCTCCCTTTCTAGCGCTTTGAGTTGTAGGATTACGTAATTTATTACAAATGTTGCCAGTTTTTTGCAGTACGCTTGTAGAGCTATGAGCTTCCCTCTCAAGACTGCTTTCACTGTGTCCCATAGATTTTGGATTGTTGTGTTTTCCTTGTCGTTTGTTGGCATGTTTTTTATTTCTTCTTTGTTCTCTCTGGTAACCCAGTCATTGTTTAATAGCATGCTATTTAGTCTCCAGGTCTTTAATTTTTTTTAAGGATTGTTTTTATTTTCATTGATTTCCAGTTTTATGTCATTGTTATCTGAGAATATGCTTGATATGATTTTTTATCTTCTTGAATTTGAAGAGACTTTGCCTGTGACCCAATATATGGTCTACCTTTGAAAACGACCCATGTGCACTTGAGAAGAATGTATATTCTGTGGCTTTGGGGTGCAATGTTCTGAAGATGTCAATTAATTCCATCTGGTCTAGTGAGTCATTTAGGATTGATGTTTCTTTGCTGATTTTTTGTTTAGAGGATTTGTCCAATGGTGATAGTAGGATATTAAAGTTCACTACTATGATTGCATTGTTGTCAGTCTCTCCCTTGATATCCTCCAGAAGTTTTTTTATGTATTTGGGTGCTCCTCTATTGGGTGCGTATATGTTTACCAGAGTTATTTCTTCTTGTTGGATTGCTCCCTTTAGTATTATGAAGTGGCCTTCCTTATCTCTTTTTATGTCCTTCACTTTGAGATCTCATTTGTCAGATGTATGTATTGATACCGCAGCTTTTTCTTTATTTCCATTCACCTGAAAAACCTTTTTCCATCCCTTCACCCTCAGTCTGTGTGCATCTTTTTTTCTGAGGTGCGTTTCCTGTAGACAGCAGATATATGGGTCATGTTTTCTATCCACTCAGTTACCCTATGTCTTTTGATTGGGGCATTTAATCCATTTACATTTCAAGTTATTATTGATAGTTATTTGTTTGTCCCCATTTATTTTTTACCCCTGTGTTCCTTCTTTGCTTCCCATTTCTTCTTTTTACAGCAGACCCTTTAGCATTTCTTGCATTTTTGGTTTGGTGGTAATAAACTCCCTTAGTCCTTTTTTGTCTGTGAAGCTCCTGATTTCACCCTCAATTTTGATTGATAGCCTTGCTGGGTACAGTATTCTTGGATTCAGACCCTTCCTTTGCATGACTTTCTATATTTCATTCCATTCCTTTATTGCCTGTTGTGTTTCTGTTGAGAAATCAGTCACTCGTCTGATCGGGGATCCTTTGTAGGTAACTTTCTGTCTGTCTCTGGCCGCTTTTAAGATTCTTACTCTGTCATTGGTGTTTGCCAATTTAATTATAATGTGCCTTGGTGTCGGTCTTTTGGGGTTCATTTTGCTTGGGACTCTGTGAACTTCTTGGATTTGTGTGGGTTTTTTCTTCCCTATGTCAGGGAAGTTTTCTGTCATTATTTCTTCAAACAGGTTTTCTATTCCTTGCTCAGTTTCCTCTCCTTCTGGCTCCCCTATTATGCGGATGTTGTTTTGTTTCGTGTTGTCCCAAAGTTCCCTTAGGCTCTCCTCCTGCCTTTTAATTTTTTTTTTCTAGAAGCTGCTCTGTTTGGGTATTTTTCCTACCTTTTCTTCTAGCTTGCTGATGTGGTCCTCTGCTTCTTCTATTCTGCTGTTGATGCTTTCTATTAATTTCTTTATAGCAGCAATGTCATTTTTCATTTCTTCTTTGTTCTTCTTCATTTCCTCTTGCTTCTTACTCATATTATTGAATTTTCTTCCATTCTTTTTATCTGCTTTATGACAATTTGTCTGAATTCTTTTTCTGACAGGTTGCTTGCCTCCATTTCGTTTACTTCCTTTTCTGGTGATGCCTGCTTTTCTTTCACATGCAGGCGGTTTCTTTGTCTTCCCACGATCTCTCTTCTCTGAGTGTTTGGTTATGTAGTTCTCTCTCTCCTGCATTGATTTAAAGGCACAAAATACAACACAACAAGGCACAATGCATGCAGCACTGAACACAAATGTATTCACGATACTAATACCCCAAATCAAGGTGACCACAACAGAAAAGAGAATTAGAAGATAAGAAAGAAAGAAGAAGAGAATAAAAGGAAAAAAGACAGAAAAAAGGAATGCAAAAATGAAATTGGGAAAAAGAAAAAATAGTAAGAGAGAAAAAAAAGAGAATAAAAAATAAGAGGGAAAAAAACTATTTATATGGGGAGAAAACTCCAATAAAACAGCCACTAATCCCAACATATTCCAGCAACAAATACCTAAAGATTAATCCAAACTACAAACAACAACTAATATTAGGCGAGGTGAGGGAAAACAGAAGCAAAAAACAAACAAAAACTAAGCAAAAGAATCTCACAAAGAAGCATAAAAAAACCAATATAATCAACAATCAAGCAAACAACAAAAGGGCAGAGGGAAAAAAAATTTGGATAGTGAGGAAAGAGAAGAGAGAGGTGTGTATGGACTTAGAGCAGGGGATTGGAAATTAGATATATAAATAGGGTGAAATTTTTAATAGGGGGTAAAAAGAAGAACTAGGGAAAATCTAAAGCAGGAATAGGGTAAGAGAAACAGGACAACAAAAGGGGAAAATGAGGAAGAGAGTGTTGGCATAAAGGTAAAGTTGAGATAGAGTAAAATGGTGCTAAAGGAAAGATGAAAATAGAATGTAGAACACTAATCCTAAAATAAAATAAAGAGAAAATAAAATGACACTTTTTTTAAAAAGGTAAAATAGTAGTAGTAATAATACTGGTTAAAAATAAAAGTGTAATAATTAAAAAAATAAAATCAGGTGAGAAAAAAAGAAAAAAATTAGTTTCTTAAGTAAAAGATGGAAAAAATAAAAATGAAAATAAAAATGTGCAGTAGTGAAGGTCATTCACTTCCTCTGCTGTTCTGATTGGCACACCTGTTTCCTAGTCAGGACAGTATTGAAGTTCCCTGTGTTCCACTGCTCCTCAGTGTTGTAGGCCACAGTCCTGATTTTTAAGCAGGCAGTACTTCATTGTTTCTTATACTCCTTTATTTGTGTTTACACAAGAGTCAATTTGTGAATCAACCCCTGGGTGGCAGTGTTTCTGGATTGACCTCCAGGTCTATAGGTCCTCTCTAGCTAGTGTTTAGATTTTGTTTTCCCTGTGGCACTTAATACCGGTTTAGGGAAATGGGCTGCCTCAGAGCTGGTTCTCTGATCGTTATTCCCCGCTCTGAACCTCAGGTTCCACAAAAATACCTTTCTCTTGCAGTCTCCCAGAGTGTCCCCAATTTGGTGATCCTATGTATTGGGCTTAGCAATCAAAAGCAAGGATTTAAAGAGGAAAATAAAAAGAGCCAGAGCAAGCGCATGCTCTCCGTCGCTGCAGCACAAGTCTGCGCAATCTTTTTTCCCCTTGGGTCCAAGCAGCCGGCACACTGTTAAAATCCCTAGGCTGTCCTTTTACGCCCAGTTGAGCTATGGGCTGGTTTCTAGAATTCCCTTCTGTTAGCAGCCTTGTGGATCCCCTTCCACATTCGCAGATAACGCCAGCCCCTATGGCCGTGGATTCTTTCTGGGTGCACATTTCCCTGTGTGTGCATTTCTCTCTCCTGCCCGGACCACAGACCTCACCTTATCCAAGGCAAAATCTGACCTTTCCATGAGGAGGCGCAGAGCTCCTTTGAATCCGTGTGCTTATGCCACTTGGGAACCGGTGGTGTTCCAGGGTTCGCCGCTGTTCACTGGGTGCCGGTGTTGTAGATTCTCGGGGTTTTCAGGCTTCCGACAACATCCACTTTCCCCTTCAATATGGTGCGATCTCCACATCAGAGCTGGTTGCTCCAGGAGGGATCCTAGCAGCAGTGGAGGCTGCCCATTCAGGGGAACCCCGTCCAGCTGTCCCCCACAGTCCCCTGAAGTATAGCTGTCCCTCAACTCACAAACAAACACTCCCCGTGTGACTACACACTCTTTCATTGTTCTCTCACTCACGCACTATCTTGCAGTCTGCCTTCCTGTCGGCAGCCATCTTCTTCCGCCTCCTCCCAAAATTTTCTTATTGCTTGATTGTTACTGAGATTTTGATCAGTAGCTTTTAATGATTATACCTTTTTCTTCAGCCAATCGTCACTTGTTATTTTGATACCAAGGGACTCAACAGTCCATGAATGATTACCACCCTGTTGAGAGCATTCTGTAGTATCCAGAATTTGAGGAATGACCCTTGGGAATATGAGTTAATGATGTTCAAATTTACAATAATATTAATAAACTTTTATTTTAAGTGACTATTTAAGTGACTATTTAACTTTATGCTTGTCAGAGTCAACTTTCAAGATGATTATTCACCAATGAAAATAACTTTGTTTTCTATCATCACAACACAATAACGTAACAGTAATTCCATGTAATTAAAAAATGTTATGGCAGAAATGTATTTTGTGTGATCATTACATACATATAATTTTTCCTATGGTTAAAGGAAAAGTATTTTTGAATTATTATGATGTGATATTAAATATGAGTATACCTTTTGAAATCCTCTAAAAACATGACTTCTAAAATATATCTGATATATTTCTCACCACATATCACATTTGTAATCAAAGCTTTATTGTTTCACAATACTTCAAAATAGTATTTTACTTTGCCCTGGCTGGTGTGGCTCAGTTGGTTGGGCATCATCCCATGCACCAAGAGGATTCCAGTTCGATTCGTGGCCAGGGCACATGCCCGGGTTGCTGGCTGGATCCTCAATGGGGGAAGCAGCCAATTGATGTTCTGCTCTCACATCAATGCTTCTCTCTTTCTCCCTTTCCCTTCTTCTCTCTCTAAAAATCAATAAAATCATAGCATTTTACTTTAAAGCATAAAAATAATTCTTTTGGAAAGATTTATAGTGATTTTCATATGTCTACATTTATTGACTTAGAATATGAGAATCAACTTCTTTAAATAATTTCCTATTGATCAACAGGATCAACTTTTCTTACCCTCTTATTTTCCTCTCTTTATTTCTCTCCTGCCTACCTACATACCCATCCTATATAATAAAACCCTAATATGCAAATCGACTGAATGGCGGAATGAGCAGCAGAACAACCAGTGCTATGATGCTCACTGACCACCAGGGGGCAGACACTCAATGCAGGAGCTGCCCCCTGGTGGTCAGTGAGCTCCCACAGGGGGAGCACTGCTCAGCCAGAAGCCAGGCTCATGGCTGGCGAGTGCAGCAGCTGAGGTGGGAGCCTCTCCTTTCTCCGCTGCAGGCAGGCGGTAAGGAATGAGGTGTCCCAGACTGTGAGAGCTCTGGACTGCTGGGGATCGGGCCTAAGCTGGTAGGCAGACATCCCCCGAGGGGTCCCAGACTATGAGAGGGTGCAGGCCGGGTTGAGGGACCTTCCCCCCAGTGTCTATCATATGTATCATACATATAATGTACATTCATTTAGCTTATCAAATGTATCATATATATAACGTACATTCATTTAGTTAACATTTGCATATTGCTTTTCCAAACTCTTGATTTTCACTTTTCATGTCTATTTACTTGTTTAACCTTATAAAAGCAAACTTGTACTGTTTTATTTATTTATAGATAACTCTAATAAACAATACATAATCAATTGGTTTTAATTTTTCATTTTGTGGCAGTATTATGCTAATTATGTTTGAAAAAAAATGTAACTCCTTGAAAATACAATGCTCAGAAAGAGGTGAATGCTTAAGGACATTCTTGTCTTTGAGCAATAAGAGAGGACATTTCTATTGTGGACTTGGAAAATATGTAGAATTTTATATGTTAACATATACATCAGACCAAGCTGCAAATCAAGAAGTCAAATTCAGTTACCTTATATCTAGTTAGAATTATAACTACTGTCCAAGACAACCTTTTTTTTTTTTTTTTTTTTAGTAATTCATTAGAGTTGAGGGATTCATCAACTATGGGAACTAGATGTGAACATATTTTTACAGTTCTCAAAGACCTCCAAGAGTCATTTTCTCAGATATGAGTGAGGGAGATAGAACCACCTTTGAAAAAGAAAATGGAAAGATAAAGATAGTACTGTATATCTGCTAATAAACAAAACAAACCTAAGGCATAAGCAATTTACATATTATTATTTCTATGATACTCCCTGGAGTCAATATCTCACACCATTCTGGGCTCTGAGTTTCTCATTTTCTTCAGATCAATAGAAAAGACCATTTTTTGTAATATTTGAAAGAGTCTGATTATAAAGTGAATTTTATCAAGATAACTTAATTTGCCTTTATAGAGCACAGTTTTCCTTTTTAAACATGATTGGCACATATAAGGAAATCTTTAATTAAATATTCTGTTATTTTATGAAATATTATCAAAGGAAAAAAAGGCAAATTCTGTTTCCTCTATTACACTGGAACTTCACTATTTTTTTCTAGGAAAACAAATACAAAAATCAATACAACCTAATTTTCAATTGCAAATTGACAGCATATTTATTTAATTTCTATTTAGTTTTTCTAATGTTTTATCTATATCTCATCAATAAGTTCAAGTAGACATTTTAATAATTCTTTTCATCATATAACATATTTTCTTGGTGACAAGAAAACATTAGAGAGATATCAATTAATGCTCATATTTTTTATTTCACATAAATTTTATATTTGTATGAGGTTTTTAGTAAGTTTCTTATATGATAGCAATTTTTACATGTTTTTAATGAATTTATAATCTACCTTACTGTGAGAAACAATGGAGATCATTACTTTATCTAAAATTTTATTACAGAGGTGAGAGATTTACCATCATCTATATAACTTTAAAGACTTAGGACCTAGTTTTTAGGCATTGATGGTATATAAACATATCTACCTAAAAGGAAGAATTTAGGTGTTTGAAGAATTTATCTAGAGAAGGACAGAGAATTTTAATTCAGCTTTGCTTTCAGGGGTACATATCACACAATCACTTTCATTTACTTGACGAAAAGGCGATTCTCTGGACCATGTTTCTGAAGGCTTGCTTCACTTGCTGATTTCTTAGTGTATATATGAAAGGATTCAAGAGAGGAGCCACTGAGGTATTGAGCACAGCTACTCCTTTGCTTAAAGTCACCCTCTCCCTTGCAGAAGGTTTAATGTACGTGAAAATGCAGCTACCGTAGGAGAGGGAGACAACTATCATATGGGAGGAACAAGTGGAAAAAGCTTTTCTCCTTTGGCTCATGGAAGGGATTCTCAGAATTGTCCGGATGATATATGCATAGGAGAGAGTAACTAGTGTTAAGGAGACCATGATTGTCACAACAGCTAAAAAAAATGCCATGAGTTCTAGAAAGCGAGTGTTTGTGCAAGAAAGCTGCAGAATTGGAGAAGAGTCACAGAAGAAATGATCAATTATATTGGAGGCACAGAAATCCAATTGCAGTAGCAGAATTATTGGTGGACAGATGATCAGCAATCCTATAAACCAGGAGCTAAAGACAAGAAGCATACAGACTTTGCTGCTCATGATGGTGGTGTAATGTAGAGGTTTGCAGATGGCCACATAGTGGTCATAGGACATGGCAGCCAGAAAGTAAAATTCGGTCACCCCAAATAAAATGAAAAAGAATAGCTGAGTCACACATCCATTATAGGAAATGGTTCTGTCCCCCGTCACAATACTGACAAGGAATCTGGGAATGCAGACTGATGTAAATAATATTTCTAGGACTGAGAAATTTCGAAGGAAGAAGTACATTGGAGTCTGCAGATGGGGATCTGAAAGGGTGAGAGCAGTAATGATCAGGTTCCCAGCCACACTGAGCATGTAGTTAGCAAGGAGAAACATGAAAAGTATAACCTGCCACTGTGGGTCATTTGTCAATCCAAGAAGAATAAACTCTGTTACTTCTGTGTAATTTCTCATCGTGTTCCTGCTTTTCAATGATATTCTTCGTTTTAGCTGTAAAATAGATGAAGAAATAAGAAAGCCATGACACCAACAAAGAAGCACACACATGCACATACACTTTTTAAAAAAAAATCATTGCTACCTTTTTCTTTTAGAGAAAAATAATTTTGTGGTACATAGAAACAAAATACTTTAAAAATTATTTTATTTATTATGTCATATATTAATTCATTATTCCTATATAGTATTTTCTTCATTGTATTGTTACACATTTCAGTATACATCTTTGTCCTCTGAATATTTTGATATATTCCTGAAAACAATAAAATAAGAGGTTATTACCTACTAAAATAAAGCTCTTGAGAGTTTTTCCTACCTTACCACAATAGTTGTTGAAGATATCTATTTTTTGTTGCTCTCTATATACATTTTGTTGTTGTTGTTAATCCTCACCTGAGGACATTTTTCCATTGATTTTATTTTTTAGAGAGAGTAGATGGGTGAGGGAGAGACACACAAGGAGAAATATCGATGTGAGAGACGTATGGATTGGTTGCCTCTGCATGCACCCCGGCCAGAGCTGGGGATTGAGCCTGCAATCCAGGTATGTGCTCTTGACTGGAATCGAATCTGGGATGCTTCAGTCTGTGGTCCAATGCTCTACCCACTGAGCCAAACTGGCTAGGGCATACATTTTTTAATTGTACTATCTTGAAAAAGCATTTCCTTTCTTTTCTCCATTCAAACTTACAATCTATGGAGACAACTCAGTGACCCACCTGGTACAGTAATGTGTTTCTGATAATAGTATACAGAGGTATTTAATGAATGGGAGTGTACCCAATGTATCCCAATATCTGCATGGCAAGGTATTCTAATTTTAGTTAATAATATGTTTAATGGTATTTTGTAAGATTGTAAGTATATTCTTGAGTGTATTTTTATTCACCACCTACCTATCCTGAGTCTGCTCCTGTTATTAAAGCAGGACTTTTACTTGTCTTAATTTTATTTTTGTAAACTGCAAGTGTTCTCACTTATTTCTAAAATGATTTAGAACTCTCCCACAATATTGCCTATTATTTTTTTTGAGGAGACCAAAAACAAAAAAAGGTAATAGCTCAAAATTAAAGTTAAGTTTGGGGGAGGCAAAGATGATTACTTTTTCCTTTTTTATTCCATGTGTGGCTTTCAAGATAATTACGTTTAATTATATTTTAATACATGTGCATGGGGTATTCACATAGACATTGATAAATCCACAAAAATTCCCAAGACAATGAGGCAACAGTAGGTATAAAAGACATTTTTGGACAAAGGAGAAAGGTGGGGAATGGGGTATTAGATTTCAGAAGTGAGATTAGGTTTACAGGTAATTGAGGAAGAGTGTAACAAGTGTTAATTCTTGATCTTATACAAGATTTGCTTAATTATTTTTCCTGTTTAAGTTATTATTTTCCCTAAAAGCTTTGAATATATTGTTATCTAAGATCATTTTTTAAAAATACTTAAATTTTTAGACAGCCTGCCTAAGTCTGTATGACTTGTTTGTTTTCTATGTTCTTCCTGGGTTTCAGAGCTTATAAAAGGAATAATATTTTCTCAGGATTAGCCAATTAACTTAATATGTTAATGAACTTACTCAAATTTTTTACCTATAAAATTTAGGGATGGATACATTTCCACTTTCAAACATTAGTTCTCTTTTTGCATTGTTTCTGTTTTTTTTCCCTTTATATGCTTCTATTTATGCACATTAAATAAAGTTTCTGGAATCTTGTACAAAAAATGATTACATGGTGTCTTGAATGTATTATTATTTTCTAAATATATTTTTATTTATTTCAGATAGGAAGAGAGAGATAGAAACATCAATGATGAGAGAGAATCATCGATTAGCTGCCCCTGCACATCCCCTACTGGGGATTGAACCCCCAACCCCGGCATGTGCACTGACCAGGATCAAACCATGACCTCCTGGCTCACAGGTCGATGCTCAACCACTGAGTCATACCAGTGGGCTTGAATTTATTATTTAAAAAATGGTATTAGAAGCTATCTAGATAAGAACACAAAAAATCATGTAATGTTATTAATCACAAAATATTTGTCACAATGATTAATAATGTTGCATGAAATACTAGTAAGTAAATTATAATATTTTAAAATTTGCCTCATTTTTATATATATTTTTAAATTTTATGAGGTTGAGTTTCTTTTTACATAATGTTGTACATACTTCAGATTACTTGTAAAAAGCATAAATATACATGTTTGAGGCAAAATATATTCCTGAAAGAAACTATCAAAGGTATACTTACGTTTTTGGTAAATATGACTGATATTTGTCAATGTCCTTTACAATGCCTCTTTGACTTGTTTAAACATAAGTGTGCTGGGATTTTTCAAAAGCCTTTGCAATGCTTCATCTCTGTCATTTGCTTTCTAACCAAATATCCAAAATGTTGATAATAAAAAATAATTTCAAGAGCTCCCCTACAATATTAACAAAAAAAAGGCATACATCAACCCATTTCTATATACAAAACAAAATTTCTTTAAGGATCTGGGGTGCCGGAATTTTCTATCTACACCACTTAAAGAAGCACTATCTTGATACTTAAAATAAGCTATAGTTGCAATAAAAGCTTATGTCATATTCTTCCAAGCTTGGTGGGCAAGGTAATGTGATCTTTTGTACAGAAATAATGTTATTCAGGCTAGCCCTATTTTATCCACTTCTTTTACAATGGACTCAGGGGATCAGTTGATGAATAAACAAAAGGCACCACAGAGATGGTGATCTCAAGACACCAAGCATTAAACAGTAGTCTGAATTGCTACACAATTTAGAATAGAATATTTAAGTGCTGGTAGCCTCAAATCAGAGCAAAAATATAAAGAAGGATTTGCATTTTCATAATGATCGATAATTTCACAAAAAGAAACTTAATAACAATGAAACAGACATTAGAAATTTCTAAATGGCAACACGTAGATTGTGAACAAGCGGGGTTTTCTCTAATCTTAGGGAAAATATTAATAAGTCATTGTGATGTTTCAGAAAGAGGCTGAGGTTTCCATTATTCTGCACCATCAAAGGTGTCAGGCTTGTCTTTAATGTTTTACGTCTTTCCACTGAATGCTAACATAGAAAACCTGATTATGGTTAGAATCACTATCATATATTCATTAATAATTATTTGTTGGATCTTTTTTATGTGTTGCCCTCAAGCTTAGTTTCTGAGAATGCAGAGGTGATAAAGACAGCTCTTTGCATAATTTATTTTTATTTTTTTATTTTAAATAATTCTTTATTGTTGATAGTATTACATATGTCTCCTTTTACCCCCATTGATCTCTTTGCATAATTTTTAGTTCTCACAGAAAAGTGTGAGAATTCTACATTATAGTATTTTTGAAATCTCAGATTTCCTTTTTCCTGTGTAATATGAGGTATATTCTCCCTCAGCATCATCTTATTATTCACCGCTCCGATCTTAGAGGACATTTGTAATATCCCATTTATGGTACATTCATTATTTGAGACATATCTAGTTTTTATTTAATCTGTGAGTTTCATAAAACATTTTGTTTCATGAAATAGTTTAAAATAAATAGAAATTGTGGTTACTTAATGATTTTAAATGATAGAAACTCTTTGAACAAAGATTTTAAGGTTATTTTTACTGTTTCTTTGGGAGACAAACGAAGTTATTCAATGTATATGGTTAAGCAATACAAAATGCATACTGGAGTAGAGACCATTAAAGCATAATGGCTGTTTATTTTTTTTTTTTTTAAATATATTTTATTGATTTTTTTTACAGAGAGGAAGGGAGAGGGATAGAGAGTTAGAAACATCGATGACAGAGAAACATCGATCAGCTGCCTCCTGCACACCCCCTACTGGGGATGTGCCCGCAACCAAGGTACATGCCCTTGACCGGAATCGAACCCGGGACCCTTCAGTCCGCAGGCCGACGCTCTGTCCACTGAGCCAAACTGGTTAGGGCAAGCATAATGGCTGTTTAAACCAAAATCTGTTGTTTTACTAAAAATCAAAATCAAGAACTTGAATAATGTGCCATAAGCATGATGTTGAATTACAAACATTTCACAATAGTGTTTATATGATGTTTATTTGTAGGCCTTGATATTATTTAAAATTAGAGGCCCGGTGCATGAAAATTCAAGCACTGGAGAGGGGAGTCCCTCAGCCCAGCGTGCCCCCTCTCAAGTCTGGGAGCCCTCAGGGGCGGGAGGTGACATGGAGATCAGGGGAAGGCGATGCCCCTATCACACCTCTGCTGCCACTGCCACTGCCAGCAGCACAAGCCTTGGCCGGCCCTAGTTACTTGAGCTTTGAGCGGCCCTGGGCTGCTGGGGGGCTGAAGGGACTGGGGGACTCCAAAGGCAGGTGTGCGGCAAGGCTGGGCTGAGGGGACTGGGTGCTGCCATCTTGTGGCTGTGGGCGCTGCCATCTTTGAGTGAAGGGCAGTCAATTAGCATATTCCCTCCTTATTGGCTGTGGTGACCACCATCTTTGAGGGTGGGGCATTAAATAAGCATATTCCCTCCTTATTGGCTGTGGCTGCCACCATCTTTGAGGGCCGAGCAGTCAATAAGCATATTCCCTCCTTATTGGCTGTGGCTGCCACCATCTTTGAGGGTGGGGCATTCAATAAGCATATTCCCTCCTTATTGGCTGTGGGCACCACCATCTTTGCAATGGCATGAGGGTCAATTAGCATTTTCCCTCTTTATTAGATAGGATTATACATTATAGAGAACCTATTATAAAATAAAGATACATGCTTTAATTTTAATTTATTTAATTTTAAATAAGTTGCTTTAATATATAAGACATCATCTTAACTTGAAGACATCTGCAAAGACTCTATTTACAAATAAGGTCTTATCTACAGATTCCAGGTGAACATGAATTTTTGAAGGGAATTATACAAACCTGTACAGTACCCAAAATGCATAGTTCTTTTTAAATTAAATTTATTGTGGTATCATTAGTTAATAACATTATGTAAGTTTCATATGTACAAGCTTACAATTAATCATCTTTATATTTCACCACCCCAAATCTAATCTCATTCTGTCACCATGTATTTGACAAACAGATAGGTTTAGTAGTAATTATAAACAATAAAATATATCTCCATTGAGCATGGCAAATTATATGCTTTCAAAATTTTTACATAATTAGTTTTTATATCAATATTTTCAATAATGGATTATAGGAACATGCATAAAGATCACCAGAATATAAATAATTACATTTATTTATATTGTTTGGAATTTCTTTTTTCTTATTGATTAAGTTATTATATATGTATACTTATCCTCCCATTACCCCTCCCTCACCCCACCCCACTCATGCCCTCACCCCCATGGTGTCTGTGTCCATTGGTTAGGCTTAAATGCATGCATACAAATCTTTTGGTTGATCTCTCCCCCTTATCCCCATCCTCCCCTACCTTCCCTCTGAGGTTTAACTATCTGATTGATGCTTCTCTGTCTCTGGATCTGTTTTTGTTCACCAGTTTCTGTTGTTCATTATATTCCACAAATGAGTAAGATCATGTGATATTTATCTTTTTCTGACTGGCTTATTTAGCCTAGCATAATGCTCTCCAGTTCCATCCATGCTGTTGCAAATGGTAAGAATTCTTTTTTTTTTTTTACCTCAGCGTAGTATTCTATTGGGTAGATATAACACAGTTTTTTAATCCATTAATCTGCTGATAGGCACTTAGGCTGTTTTCAAATCTTAGCTATGGTGAATTGTGCTGCTATGAACATAGGGGTGCATATATCCTTTCTGATTGGTGTTTCTAGTTTCTTGGGATATATTCCTAGAAGTGGGATCACTGGGTCAAATGGGAGTTCCATTTTTAGCTTTTTGAGGAAACTCCATACTGTTCTCCACAGTGGCTGCATCAGTCTGCATTCCCACCAGCAGTGCACGAGGGTTCCTTTTTTCTCCGCATCCTCACCAGCACTTGGTTTGTTGATTTGTTGATGATAGCCATTCTGACAGGTGTGAAATGGTACCTCATTGTCGTTTTGATTTGCATCTCTCAGATGATTAGTGACTTTGAGCATGTTTTCATATGTCTCTTGGCCTTCTTTCTGTCTTTTTTCAAAGAGCATCTATTTAAGTCCATTGCCAATTTTTTGATTGGGTTGTTTATCTTCCTTTTGTTAAGTTGTATGAGTACTGTGTAAATGTTGGAGATTAAACCCTTATTGATGATAACATTGGCAAATATGTTCTCCCATTCATTGGGTTTTCTTGTTGTTTTGTTGATCGTTTGTTTTGCTGTACAGAAGCTTTTAATTTGATGTAGTCCCATTTGTTTATTTTCTCTTTAGTTTCCATTGCCCTAGGAACTATATTGGTGAAGAAATTGCTTCAGCATATGTTTGAGATTTTACTGCCTGGGGATTCCGCTAAGATTTTTATGGTATCCCATCTTATGTTTAAGTCCTTTATCCATTTTGAGTTTATTTTTGTGTATGGTGTAAGTTGGTGGTCTAGTTTCATTTTTTTTGCATGTATCTGTCCAATTTTCCCAACACCATTTATTGAAGAGACTGTCTTGACTCCATTGTATGTTCATGCCTCCTTTGTCAAATATTGATTGAGGATAGTGGGTTGGGTTGATTTCTGGGTTCTCTATTCTATTCCATTGGTCTATATGTCTGTTCTTGTGCCAGTACCAGGCTGTTTTGAGAACGGTGGCTTTGTAATACAGCTTAATATCTGGTATTGAGATCTCACCTATTTTGTTCTTCTTTCTCAGGATTGTTGCAGCTATTCGGGGTCTTTTTTATTCCAGATGAATTTTTGGAGAATTCTTTCTAGGTCTGTGAAATATGCCATTGGTATTTTAATGGGGAGTGCATTGAATCTATAGATTGCTTTGGGTAGTATGGACATTTTAATGTTGATTCTACCAATCCATGAACACGGTATGTTCTTCCATCTGTTTATGTTGTCCTCTATCTCTTTTTTCATGTCCTATAGTTTTCCGCGTACAGTTCTTTTACCTCCTTAGTTAAGTTTATTCCTAGTTATCTTAATTTTTTTGGTGTGATGGTAAATGGAATTTTTTTTTTAATCTCTCTTTCTGTAAGTTCACTATTGGTGTATAAAAATGCCATAGATTTCTTGGCGTTAATTTTGTATCCTTCTACATTGCCAAATTATTTATTAAGTCTAATAATTTTCGATGGAGTCTTTAGGGTTTTCTATGTACAGTATCATGTCATCTGTGAATAGGACAGTTTTACGTCTTCTTTTCCAATTTGGATACCTTTTATTTCTTCTTCTTGTCTGATTGCTATGGATAGCACTTCCAGGACTATGTTGAACAGGGGTGGTGAAAGTGGGCATCCCTGTCTTGATCCTGTTCTTAAGGGAAATGGTTTTAGTTTTTGCCCATTGTGTATGATGTTGGCTATAGGCTTGTCAAAGAAAGCTTTTATTATGTTGAGGTATGATCCCTCTATTCCCATTTTGTTGAGGGATTTTTATCAAGAAAGGTGTTGGATTTTCTCAAATGCTTTTTCTGCATCAATTAATATTACTATGTGGTTTTTATCTCTCAATTTGTTTATGTGATGTATCACGTTTATTGATTTGTGGATATTGTACCATCCTTGCATCCCTGGGATAAATCCTACTTGGTCATGGTGAATGATTTTTCTGATGTAATGCTGGATCTGATTTGCTAGATTTTTTTGAGGATTCTGTCATATATGTTCATGAGGGATATTGGTCTGTAATTTTCTTTCATTGTGTAGTCTATTTCTGGTTTTGGTATTGAGGTAATGCTGGCTTCATAGAATGAACTTGGAATGTTCCTTCCTCTTGAATTTTTTTTGAATAGTCTGAGGAAGATAGGTTTTAGTTCTTCTTTGAATGTTTGGTAAAACTCCCCTGTGAAGCAACCTGTCCCTGGGCTTTTGTTTGTTGGAAGCTTTTTGATGAATAATTACATTTATTAAATTAAGAATAACTAAATGAATAAAATGTGATTTAATGTTTCAATACATTATTTTTAAAAATTGTATTGAATTTATTGGGGTGACAAGCAACAAAATTATATGGGTTTCAAGTGTACAATTCTGTAATACATCATCTGTATATTGTATTGTGTGTTTTCCTACCCAAAGCCTCCTTCCATCCCCATTTATCTCACCTTTACCTACTTCAACCTCCCTCACCCCCTTTTTCTGTGTTTGAGATTGTGCTTATCTACTTTCTTCATTTCTTTTGCATGTATTAATTAGTGCTCTTCTGTAAGAAAGTTAATTCTTGTCCTGGTCAGTGTGCTAGTTGGCTGAGCATCAACCCATGCATTTATAGGTTGCAGTTCAATTTCCAGTCAGGGCACATGCCCAAGTTACCAGCTGGATCCCCAGTCCAGGGCATGCATGAAGCAGCTAATAGATGTATCTCTCTCCCTCTCCCTCCCTTCTCTCTCTCTCTCTCTGTCTCTCGCTCTCTCTCTCTTTCTCTCTCTCTCGTCAATAAAAATATATTTTACAAAATAAATTTAATCCTTTCCCACCTTTAATTAATTATTTAATTATTTATAACAGTATGCACTAATGATTATTAATTTTTTGGGGGGGTTATAATTCAACCAGAAGCCCAATGCACAAAATTTGTGCAAGGGGCTCTCCCCATACAGCCGTGGTGGCTTGCCTCAGCCCTTGCAGCCCTGTCTTCATCCGGAACTTAGTCTGGAAGGATGTTCGGAAGGTCATTCGGCTGTCGAGTCTAATTAGCATATTATGCTTTTATTATTATAGATACTTCATTTTTTGTTTTGTTTTTCAAATTCTTCAGTGTTGGCCATTGGCTGCTCTTTTAAGTAATTAGCCACTGTAAACTGACCATGAAATTCATTGCATGTGTGGGGTGAAACTGCAGGGTCTTTCATAAATTGCAACAGGTCACTTTGCTTCACAGAGAGTGTACTTTTTCTAGAAACTGATTCAAGTCTGGATTGGATGAAAGTTTTTTGATTCAGGTCAGGCTTCCATTAATAAGATTTGTTGTTGGGGTAAAAACCAAGATGGCGGCATAGGTAAGCGCCTAAACTGCTGCCCCGCACAACAGTTTCAAAACTACAACTAAAAGGCAGAACGGACACCATCCAGAACCACAGGAAGGCTGACTGAGTGGAAATTCTACAACTAGAAGGAAAGAGGAAAGCTCACAGAGAAGGAACAGCAAAGGTCTGAGGTACAGAGACATGTGCACGCAGAGAGGAAGGGCAGCGGAGTGCCTGGCTGGCTTTCTCTGGTGGGAGGGGAAAGGAAGCCCCTGACTGCACTGAACTCCAGTTCCGGGTGAAACCCCGTGGACCCAGGCTCATACAGGGGAAGTTTGGACTGTCAGGTAGAGAGAAAGGCACATGGAGACTCGGAGACTCGTAGAGTCGGGGGAGCCGCGGTGGCAGGGGTCTGGAGGCGCGAGTGCGCACAAAGACTGACTGCGGAGGTTACCACAGGCTATCCCTAGTGGAAGAGAGTCAGAAGCTCCTGACTGCACTGAACCCCAGTTCCAACTGCACTGAACTGCAGTTCCAGGCGAGCCCCTGGGGACCCACGCTCTTACCGGGAGAAATCTGGACTGTCAGGCGGAAACTTGGGAACTGCGGAAGGCAGAGTTCTAGAGACTCGCGCACAAGGGCAGGGCTGACGGGAAGCCAAGACTGTCTGCTCCGCCCTCAGACTCCACCCCTTCCAAGCTGAGCACAGAGGCTTTTGCAATCTGGCAAGGCTAATCCTATAAGGCTGTCTCCAGCACCAAAAATCTCCCAGCATAGACACAGCTGATCCTCACAGCCAAATGGCCTGCAGGTCATTTCCTCCCAGTGATACCAACAACAATCAAGACTTAACTACAACAAGGCTGTACACACAGTCCACAAAAGGGTGCACCAAGAGTGTCCACATCAGGTTAACTGGGGAGGCAGACCCACTGGGCCATAGAGGAAACCTAGCACACAAAGCTACCCTACCAACTCAGGGAAGCAGTGAAAAATGGGGAGACAAAGAAACAGATCACAAACAAAAGAAATGGAGAAAAACAAACGACTGGATATAGAATTCAAAACCATGGTTATAAGGCTTTTCAAGAATATTCTAGAAAAGGCCGATAAATATAATGAGACCCTCGAAGATATGAAAAAGGACCAACTAGAAATTAAACATAAACTGACTGAAATAAAAAATATTATACAGAGACCCAACAGCAGACTAGAAAAACGCAAGAATCAAGTCAAAGATTTGAAATACAAAGAAGCAAAAAACACTCACCGAAAAAGAAAAAAGAAAAAAGAATCCAAAAAGTTGAAGATAGTGTAAGAAGCCTCTGGGACAACTTCAAGCGTACCAACATCAGAATTATGGGGATGCCAGAAGAAGAGAGAGAGCAAGATACTGAAAACCTATTGGAAGAAATGATGACAGAAAACTTCCCCGACCTGGTGAAAGAAATTGACTTACAAGTCCGGGAAGTGCACAGAACCCCAAACAAAAGGAATCCAAAGAGGACCACACCAAGACACATCATAATTAAAATGCCAAGAGCAAAAGACAAAGAGAGAATATTAAAAGCAGCAAGAGAAAAACAGTTAGTTACCTACAAGGGAGTACCCATACGATTGTCAGCTGATTTCTCAACAGAAACTTTCAGGCCAGACGGGAGTGGCAAGAAATATTCAAAGTGATGAATAGCAAGAACCTACAACCAAGACTACTCTACCCAGCAAAGCTATTATTCAGAATTGAAGGTCAGATAAAGAGCTTCACAGATAAGAAAAAGCTAAAGGAGTTCATCACCACCAAACCAGTATTATATGAAATGCTGAAAGGTATTCTTTAAGAAGAGGAAGAAGAAAAAAGTAAAGATAAAAATTATGAACAACAAATACATATCTATCAACAAGTGAACCTAAAAAATCAAGTGAATTAAAAATCTGAGGAACAGAATAAACTGGTGAATATAATAGAATCAGGGGCATAGAAAGGGAGTGGACTAATAATTCTCAGGGGGAAAGGAGTATGGGAGGTGCAGGAAGAGACTAGACAAAAATCGTACATCTATGGATGAGGACAGTGCAGGGGAGGTAAGGGCAAAGGGTGGGGTGGGAACCGGGTGGAGGGGAGCTATGGGGGGAAAAAGGAGAAACAATTGTAATAATCTGAACAATAAAGATTTATTAAATTAAAAAAATAAGATTTGTTGTTATTATTACTAGTGTTATTGCTATTATTATTGAGTAAAAATTACTTCAGTAGGTTTCCCATTTATTTTTGTCCTACACTTTCATGATTAATCTCCTATAATAAAGGTACATCTCTGTGAATTACTGTTTTTATTACCACTTTATACAGGCTTCTTGGAGCTGTACAATAACTTGGTTCAATCATTCCAAGACTTAAGGAAGACACTATCAGGGAAGCTTCAGTGAGGCTTCAATAGCAGCATGTCCCACTTTCATCATCAACCCCACTTCCTCTTTTCCTCAGTTATAATAAAAGACAATGTATTTTAATTCTGGATATCTTAGGGAATATAGTTTGGAGATTAATAAATAGCTTGAAAATGTTGAATGCATTCCAACCTATCTCATCAATGTATTGATTTATACCTCTATATTAACTAATATTTCAACTTCTTATTATAGGTTAACTTTGAATCATTCGTTTATTAATTACCTGAGGAACTAGTGGATTGCCTCCCATCTACTCAAAGATGCATAGAGAATCCACAATTTCTGGTAAATGCACTAAATTCAATAATTTCAGCTCAATGTAAAATTAAGTTTCTTCTACCCTAGACATGGGATATTAGAATTCATCCAAACATAAGTTTTCATATTTTTGTTAAAATAAATGAGCAAAACTCAGACAGTGTGGTTCAGTGGTTGAGCATCAACCCATGAACCAGGAGTTTACAGTTAGATTTCCATTCAGGGCACATACCCTGGTTGCAGGCTCCATCCCCAGTAGGGGGCGTGCAGGAGGAAGTCAATCAATGATTCTCTCTCATCATTGATGTTTCTAGCCCTCTGTCCCTCTCCTTTCCTCTCTGAAATTAAAAAAAAAAATTTTTTTAAATAAATAAATACGAGCAAAATCTTGTAAAACTTTTAACATGTAAACTTTTTGTTTCTTAGTTTATGTCTACTTGCCATCTTCTGGATAATGCCCAGTTATTCTGATACATGCTATAGGTCCTAAAATAGTCTAGTAGTGGTAAATGCATACACAAGGGGAAATTTAAAGTTAACTCCTCCTATTAGGTAATCACAGAGTTTCTAAACAATGCCTGAACCACTTCATGAGGCAGAGGAAGATGGATCATTTTGTTGACAAGACAGCCTAGGTCAGCCGTGGGCAAACTACGGCCCGTGGGCCGGATCCGGCCTGTTCGGCTGTTCTATCCGGCCCGCGGAGCCAAAAGAGCAGAGGGTTCTCTTGCTCTCCCCTCCGCTCCTTCACCAGCAGCAGTGTTAACATGGCAACGTCGGGAAACATGGCCGCAGCTCCTTCTTCTGAGTGGGCGGATTTATATCCCCATTCAGTAGAAGGAACAACCTCTCAATCTTCCAGAGGCTCCCTGTAATGCCCGCGGACGCGTCTCCCGACATCACCCTGGGAATGCATAGACACGTTATCGTGGTGATGTAGGGAGACACGCCCCTGGAGAGCACAGTATCAGAGCCTTTCTGAGGTAAGATTAAGAGTTCTACTCAAACACAATTTTTTCCTGTTCCCACATTCTGTACATCACAATGACTTGTTAATAAAACAACAAAGACTTTCAGCTTTTAGTCACTTCAACTGGTGGCCTGTCCTTTGTCACAAAACCCTGAAACAGCACCAGAAGAGGTGCAACCGGAACTCATCGATCTTCAGTCTGACTTTGTCCTGAAGGAGAAATTCAGCTCTCATGAACTAAGAGACTTGTATGCTTCACTTAATGAAGCCACTTTTCCAAACATCCGGAGGATGGCACAGAAGATACTGGTGCTGTTTGGGTCAACCTATGTTTCTGAGCAGACATTTAGCGTCATGAACATCAAGAAAGCCCCTCACAGATCCAGCTTAACTGACGAACACCTCAGATCTATCCTGAGAATAGCCACAATAAAACTAACTCCAGACTTTGATGCATTAGCTAAAAAAGGAGACCAACAACACTGTTCCCACTGAAGTTGATGTTTTAAAGACCAAAAAGCTTTCAACCCAGTCTACATTGCCATCTACATCTACGTCCCGGGCATAATTTGGAAGTTGCACTAAAGAAAATGTTTAATTTACTGTTTACACATTTTGTTCTTTTCTATTTGTTTTAGTTTTAAATTATTTTATTATATTTAAGTTTAATTTGAAAGGCTTTTGTACCTTTCCTTTGTTAGGCAATTTTATTTTGCCTTTGCCATCTTCAATATAAGGTATGTTATTGTGCTATGATTCCTCCATTTTTTGAAGTTTCAAATTATAATAATTGGTGTTTACATTCTTCTTGTTAAAATGTTTGAAATGAATAAAACTATTGAAATAAAAAAAAAAAAGACCGTACCCTTTTATGTAATGATGTTTACTTTGAATTTATATTGGTTCACACAAACACTCCATCCATGCTTTTGTTCCGGCCCTCCGGTCCAGTTTAAGAACCCATTGCAGCCCTCGAGTCAAAACTAGTTTTCATTTGTAATGCTAACAGCAAAACACCCATGAAAAACACACATGGTGTCTAAATAAGACAAAGGAAAATCGTTTGGGCAAAAATAAAAAGGATCCCAAATCAATTATATAGAAAAGATTCCTTTATTAACTTTTGGTCGAGAATATGTTTGTATATTTTCAGAAAACAACTCCAAGACCATGTGGATTCCTGCAACAGAGAGGAATTGACAGGTCTGCTCCAACCACGAAGACAAGAGGAGAAACAGTCCAGAGATGGAAGACGCTGACGACGCCTTGCCACGCTAGCAGTCAGCAGCTGTGCGACACAGCAAGTTGCCTAGGACCAAACCAGAGAGGGTCGGACCTGCATTGCCACCATGTGCCCACCATCCAGATATCATTGCTGACATGTACACATAAGGAACTTTTTGACATTGAAACGGGGACTCAGAACTGTTGGACATGGAAATTGGGACTCAAACATTTTTTGTTATTATATGTTTATTTCTAGTCTGCAGAGGCAAGATTTTTTAAAGGAATGAAATGGGGAAAAAATAGATACAGAGGCAAAGAAGCATTGAACAGACTGTCAAACTACAGTGGGAAGGCAGAGGAGGTTGCGGGGGGCGGGCTGTAAGAGATCAACTGAAGGACTTGTACGCATGCATATAAGCATAACCAATGGATAAAAAACACTGGGGGGAGGGGGCAGGTAAAGGCATATACTGGGGGGAAGGGGAGGCCGGGGGAAGGTCAATGGGGAAGGAAAAAAAAAAAAGGAGACATATGTACTACTATTTGTAATACTTCAAATAATTAAAAAAAAATGGGAATAAAAAAAAAGTTTGCCCACCCCTGGTCTAGGTTGTGCTTTGAAATTTAGGGCTCATTCTAATTCTCAATCATCACTCTTTCCCAATCAACACCCTAACATTCATTCACAGAAGACATATGGAGAGCTTGTGAATTAAATCAACTTTATAATTAAGGAATCTGTAGAATCAGGATTTAATAACTGACTAAGTCACCTCTTCTGTTGTAAAATGATTGAAACATTAAAGTTACATTTTCTTTCTTTAAGCTCTCTAATGCATGTGGAAGGCTATTGTATTAGCTTTGCATTTATTATTTAAGTTTATTCAAACTTGCTTTTAGTAGGCATTTAATTATAGGTAAGCTCTAACTTCCTAATGTGTGAATGTAGACTACCAGCATTTAATTGCCTAATGGAATTTTTGCTGACTTTAGATCTAACCAAGTTAATAAATCAACCCCAGATTGTTACTGCTTTCAGAGTCTGTTACCTGGATATGCTCTTTGTATATCAAGTGCAGTTTCAGAGAGCAGAATCCACCCTAGCAACTTAAACATAAATCTATTTAATACAGAGTAATGAATGGCTTAAGGAATTATCAAGAGAGCTGAAGGCAAATTTTAAGATGAACTTGCTAGAACGGTCTCAAAGCCAATTCACAAATTTGAATCTCCATTTTTGTGAGAAAGGAAATATAGTGCTATGTTAGCTCTAGTCCTCAGGAAACTAGTACTATTTCCATAAGGTTTAGAATCATCTGAATCTGTTATGATCTACACTAGCAATATATATACTTGATAACTAAGTTTAAAGTTCGTATCTTTTATGAATGTACCTGATTGGCAGAACTAAAATCACATTTAGAATCCTACTGAAGACAACTGAAAATGTGGCCCTTGCAATCTCTGCACATGGATACACACATCTGAAAGAATTTGGAAGATGCAAAATGAGTACATTCATAATAAAATGTTTTCAGAATAGTAATATCCAAAAGATAAGTCTAAATTATTTCCATCAATAAATTAAGTAAACATTATTGTAATCCTCAATTTACATATAGATCAGTGGGTACCACATAATATACTACACAAGGCCAGTTGTCCTCTTGATACTATTGTGATGCATAAAGCTGAATTATTTTGAGTGAACTGTATGTGGATAGCTGTATGCCATTACATTAAAACTGTTACTGTTTAAGATAATACTAATAGTTATAATTTACTAAGCACTTGGAAGGAATCACACTTGTTTGTAAGTCCCTTTTAAGCTTTATCTAAATAAATATTGACAACCGCTACTGAAGAAATTACTATTAATCTCCCTCATTTTCATGTTAGGAAACTGACTTATTAAGAGTCCAGCTATCTCTCCAAGGTCACTCAAATGGATTTGTGCTTCTGAGATTATATGGAGGAGATGAGAGAGTAGATGAGCTGCTATTCAGACTTGAAGAAATCCACCTCAAGGAAGCCCTGGGGAGTAATGGCAAGAGAAGTTTCCTAAATTAATGATATTGTTGGGTATCATTGTGATATTTTACTATTATTTATACAAAAACATCTCAATTCAAAAAATACGTTAAAAGTGTGATAGCCCTAGGATTGTAATCATACGGGTGCTTCTGTTATCTTAATGATTAAAACATAGGGTTTTGTTCTAAATATGTCCACAGTGCAGATCTTAGGAGGCAGAACTGAAAAGGAAAGAGTGGTTCTGTCTGTTGAATAAGGAGTTTAAGCAGTGACTAGTATTGTTGAAGGGTTACAGAAATTTCTATCTATGGTTCTGAAAAATAAGAAGTCTTAGAAAAAGCCAGACATATACCTCATTCAAATAAGATGTCAGAGCAAAACAATGATCATTTCAAGCAAGATATCTTAATAGTTTAAATAGGAAGTCGGCATTTAGAGACTACCATTTATTTTGTTGTTTAACATTTTTTTAGTCAATACTACATTACAATAAGCCCTTTGGTAGACAATAATGAACAAACTGTCCTCTTTGCTTGAGAAATGCTTATAGTCCATTAATATAGTCAAGAAAAATTAAATTCCAGTGAATTTTGAAATTTTCTATCATATTGGTAAGCATACCACACTGTTCCCTGATGCTCATGTAATCTTATATGGACTGTAAAATATAGCAATACAGGTCCAATTATATTGATGAAGCAAAAAAGGCAACATGAGTTTGAGAACTTTAGCACAGGAGACCTAAGATTAGGGCTTGATGAACATGAAAGAACTTTGATTGCTTAAGAATACAAAAGTTTGCTGTGACTCAAATCAGACTGATGGAGAATGACTAAGTAATATGTATGAGTGAGATAGTGATTTATCAACCATATATTCTACAGCTGTGACTGAGATTAGTGGTGTGGGTAAGTCAGAGCTCAATCCAAATATGGCAGAGTCTTGGCCATAAGAGACTAAATTATCATGCAGGTATATGTTACATCTGAGTTACCAATAGAAGAGTTGGGGGATTCGGAGTTTCTTTGCTAAAGTGATTTTCTGTATTTAAATTTAGAAATATAAGTTTTTTAAAATTAAATTTATTGGGGTGACACTGGTTAACAAGATTATATAGGTTTCAAATGTACAATTCTATGACACTGATTGCATTGTGTGCCCACTACCCAAAGTCAAATCTTCTTCCATCTTCATATATTTGACCCCACTTAGTCTTTATGACCCTCCAGCCCCCTTCCCTCTGGTAACCTACCATGCTATTATCTGTGTCTATGAGTTTTAATTCAAAAAGAGTAATTGTCTTCTGAATTTTTTAATTTTGGGGGTTAGGAAATTGTCATAAACCAAACCTTGCATTTTGGATGGGCTCATTTAGTACTTTGTGAAAGAATAAATTATCTAAATAGCATTGTATTCTGAATTTCTAAGATTTCTTTGTATTTGTTTATTTTGTAAGGTTTTTCCCCTCCCCAGGGAGTTAATGCAATGGTTTATTTGGGGATCATAACCCTGATTTGATCACTGTTTCAATGTTTATTTGCCACATATAAGTTCCTATGAATTTTTATGTCTCATTCTTTAAAAGGAAGATAAAAATATATTGACTTAAAGAGACTATTAAAATCGCAGAGGGATAGGTAAAATATTTATGATACTTTAAAACAATGTTCACATGAGGAAAGTGAGTATTGGTTTCATAGAATTATTTCTTTACTAGAGGCCCAATGCACGAAATTTGTGCAAGAGTAGGCCTTCCTTCCCCTGGCTGCTGGCACGTGGGACCCGGGCTTCCCTTGCAGCCCCAGCTTTGTCCAGAAGGTTGTCTGGAAGCATGTCCGGTCTAATTAGTATATTACATTTTTATTATTATAGATTACTAGTGGCCCAGTGCATGAAATTCATGCACATTAAAAGGGAATTAATTAGAGGAAATAATTTAATATTGCTATTTACCCTTTCTCTATAATAGTAGTGTCAGAGATGAAAGAAAATTAGTAAAATGTATATGAAAACCTTCCTCCTGTCAGAGTCTGGGGCTCACCACAGGACCCAGAGTCAAGTCCCCGCCCACCCACATGCACCTCAAAATCATGTGAGACCCAGACCCGGCCGGCATCCCCTCACTGAGCTAGATCCATATCTGGCCAGTCCCACCCTTGTCAAACCCTGCTGGGCAGGGGGCATAGCCTCAGGTCCCCTGGCCCGGCGCCAGGAAAGGGGGCATGGCCTGAGGTCCTCCAGCCCAGACCGGGGTCGGGGCATGCCTTGAGGTCCTCCATCAAACCCCGCCAGGTGGTACGCCGAAACCGGTTTGGCTCAGTGGATAGAGAGTCGGCCTGCGGACTCAAGGGTCCCAGGTTTGATTCCTGTCAAGGGCACGTACCTTGGTTGCGGGCACATCCCCAGTGTGGGGTGTGCAGGAGGCAGCTGATCGATGTTTCTCTCTCATCGATGTTTCTAGCTCTCTGTCCCTCTCCCTTCCTCTCTGTAAAATATCAATAAAATATATTAAAAAAAAAAAAAAAAAAAAACCCCGCCAGGTGGGGGACGTGGCCAGAGGTCCCCGGTCAAGCCCTGCCAGGTGGGGGGGCACAGCCTCAGGTCCCCTGGCCCAGTACTGGGAGGAGGGTGCAGCCTCAGGTTCCCTGGCCCAGCACCAGGATGGGGGGGCATGGCCTGAGGCCCCCCAGTCCAGACCGGGGTGGGGGCGTGCCTTGAGGTCCTCCATCAAGCCCCACCAGGTGGGGGACATGATCTGAGATCCCCTGTCAAGCCCTGCTGGGTGGGCGCAGCCTCAGGTCCCCCGGCCCAGCACCAGGAGGGGGGCGCAGCCTCAGGGCCCGTGTCAAGCCCCACCGGAAGGGGGGCACAGCCTCAGATCTCCCGTTAAGCCCCCTGAGCGGGGACAGCTCGAGTTCCCCCGACCCAGCACTGGGGGTGCACCTTGAGGTCCCCTGTCAAGCCCCGCTGGGTGGGGAGCATGGCCTGAGGTCCCCTGTCAAGCTCAGCCAGGCAGGGGGGCGCAGCCTCAGGTCCCCTGGCCCGGTGCTGGGACTGGGGCGTGGCCTGAGGTCCCCTTACAAACCCCGCTGAGAGGGGGGTGTGATCTGAGGTCCCCCGGCCTGGTGCCGGGGTGGAGGGCACTGCCTAAAGTCCCCTGTCAAGCCCAACCTAGTGGAGGGTACAGCCTGAGGTCCCCCAGCCTGGCGCTGGGGCGTGGGGAGCAGCCTGTGGTCCCCTAGCCCAGCAGCAGGATGGGAAGTGCACCTTGAGGTCCTCCATCCAGCCCTGCTGGGCGGGGGGCGTGGCCTCAGGTCCCCTGGCATGGCACTGGGGTGAGGGGTGTGGCCTGAGGTACCCTGTCAAGCCCTGCCTGGTGGGGGATGTGGTCTGAGGTCCCCTGTCAAGCCCCATGGGGGTGTGGGAGGGCATAGCCTCGGGTCCCTGCTGATTGCTTGTTAAGGCTCCTTATGGGAACTTGGCCTCAGCTGTGGGTGCAGCCATCTTTGTGACAGAGTGATGGTCAATTAGCATATTCCCTCTTTAGTAGATAGGATGTTTTTATTGATTTCAGAGACAGGAAGGGAGAGGGAGAGAGATAGAAACATCAATAATGAGAGAGAATCATTGATTGGCTGTCTCCTGCATGCCTCTTACTGGGGATTGAGCCTTTAACTGGGGCATGTACCCTGACTGGGAATCAAACCTTGACGTCCTGGTTCATGGGTCAAAGCTCAACTACTGAGCCATACCAGTTGAGCAGAATTATTATTCTTTGCATAATAAATGGAATCAATAAAATAGCTCTTTCATAGAAAGGAAATAATTGTTGCTTTTCTGTTTCTTTCCACATGATTCACCATACACTTCTCTAATTTCCACAACTGTTATTTGCCATCATGATTCTCTTTGTCCAGAATATCCATTGAATTATATTTATTATTTTACCTGGAAATTCTTACTGGATTACTGCAAATGTTGTGGGCAAACCCATCTTTTATATTGATACTAGTGTCCCGGTGCACGGATTTATGCACACTGAAAGGAAATTAATTAGAAGAAATATTTTAATATCTCTTTTTACCCTTTCTCTATAACAGCAGTGTCAACCACATTCATGATTGACAATGACAGATTGAAACACACTTGTGATTGGCGCCATTGAGAGCCTTATATGTATCGTGCATGCGCTAGTCAATTTAGCCTTTTATATATAGATAAATTTGCTTAATTAGACCTGCTTTCTGATTTAGCTAAACCTTTTCCATTCTAGTGAAGCACCCCAACTTCTCTTCCAGGTAATTGTCAGCAACATAGCAATAAATATCAACACGAAGCAGATTATTATTGTAGATCATAAAGGGAGAAAAAAGGGTAAAATATTTAACTGTAGCAGTGTTTGACTATATTCTGCACAGTGAGAAAACCTGAAGTCATTTTCAAGTTCCACCATTTCTTACTTCTTTTCAGTTGGGTCAAGTTTCTAAACTTTCTAAATCTCTGTTGTCTTGCAAATGAAAAGAAAATAGGATTCTACCGAGTCTCCTATCTACCTGCTCCAGGACTTCTGTGAGGATCAAATGAGATGAGGCACAGGAAAATGCTTCACAGAAATTTGGTGAAAGTGTATAATGTTTGCCCCTGGCTATAAAGCAAGTCAGGTTCTTGGGCTGAAGAAACTCCAAGGAGGCTAGTTGCTAGGGAGAGGAAGTTGGGCATTGCTACTTCACGTCATTACCCAGCAACCTCAGAAACCGTTTCTGGGCTGGGCTGGGCTATGGGCCGCATGTTGTGCCATGGGGTCTTAGCAGTGTTGGCTGCGATTTGGTGGGGTGTTGCTCTGAGGTGGTGGCGGGGCCTGTGACCCACTTGGGGGAAGCCGAGTGTTGGTTTGTCGGCTCCATGTCCATGGTGCCATTTATTTTTAAATGGCCAGTGTACATCACGCCAGCTCTTGTGTTGAGCATCTACAAGAACTGATGGTCACTGCATGTCATAGTTACCGAATAGAGGGAAGAACACTTAGCCTTTTATGTATATAGACTAGAGGCGCAGTGCATGAAAATTCATGCACTGGGGGGGGGTGTCCCTCAGCCTGGCCTGCCTCCTCTGGCAGTCTGGGAGCCCTCAGGGGATGTCCTACTTACAGCTTAGGCCTGCTCCCTGGGCAGCGGGCCTAAGCCGCAGTCTGGCCTCCCTCTGTGGGAGGCGACCGGTCTGATCAGGGGAGGGCGCTGCCCCCATCACCCTGCTGCTGCTGCCACTGCTAGTCGCAGAGGCAGCCTGAGTCCTGGGACTCGCAGCCACTGTGGCTTTGTCTGCCCTAATTAGCATACTACCCTTTTATTAGTATAGATAGTAGTTGGTATGCTTTAAAAATGATTAACTCATAAATGTTTACATTTTATCTGTTACCTGAAATCGTATAGGGTGGAGATGGTATATTTTATTAATCCAAATGACTAGTATATGCCTGCAACTTAGTTGCTTTAAAATATTTAAAAAATAATGTCTGAATGAATTTTCACAATCATGTGAGAATTAGAAAGAAATTATATATGCAAGGTTCTTATTCTTCATATACAAAGCTATTAATATTTACATGTAGATATTAACTTAAGAAAAATACTGCATGAAAACACATTTTGTTATTTATAAGGAATCACCTTAGATTATTCTATATATAGCATTATTATTGATATTCTTTGTTTTGTACATAGACTTAATTTGAGAAATATGCATTCATATTTCCTGGATGTAGATGTTCTTGAAATAATTTGACATTTCCTATAAATCTAGACTGTGTTCATTGTATACATTCTTTTAAAAAGATCTGAGAGAATACCAGATAAAGAGTGGTACACAGGTAAAATTGAATTGATGATCAATTCATGATTCACAATACAAGTTGGGACTAGAGGGAGCTGTATTGGAGAGAGTTTTTCTATAATTCAATTCCCAGTAACCTTTTTTACTAAGGAAATAATGTGACTGTTTAATAATATACAAGATAATGACCAACAAAAAAAATAGAAGTGAAAACTAAGATGACAGCCAAAGCAGACATGGTTTATCAAATACTTATGACTTAAGGGTTAAAATGATCAAATATTTAGCAATTATTGTACAATTGACCAAAATTCTGCTAGAAGAGGCAGTAAAATTGACATTTTTTGTCAATGATAATATTATCAGGCTTATAGGCAACTTAGACGTAACTTGTTGCATTTAACAAATTAAATTTTAATTATGTTATATTTTGCTTCCTGTTAGAATTTGAGGTTATTTAGGGCAAGAATCATTATTTTTTATTTACTTATTTTTAATTCTCACCTGAGGGTATTTTTCCATTGATTTTTAGAAAGAGAGTAGAAGAAGAAAGAGAGGCAGACAGAGAGAAACATAGATGTGAGAGAAACACATAGATTGGTTGCCTCCTGCACAAGCCCTGACCAGGACCTGGGCCCAGGAGGAGCCCCCAACTGAGGTACATGCCCTTGACTGGAATCAAACCCAGGACCTTCAGCCTGCAGGTGGATGCTCTATCCATTGAGCAAAACCATCTACGGCAAGAGTCATTATTTGTCATCACTATATCCCCAACACATGTCATAAGTAAGTAAAACCTAAGTGAGTTAATCACACATTAGAAAGTCCTTTAACTATTCTAATATTTAACATGAACTTCTACTCATAATTATTACTAGTGAAAGCCAGAACAGAAATGAAAGTAATCGTATTAGTCTAGATTTTGAGATGAAAGAAAAGTGATTTAAATCCCAGTTTGAAAGCTACAATCTCTGTGACAAAGAACTTTTGACCTCAGTTTCCTCTTGTTCATTCACCTGTAAATTAGAAATAGGAATACTCACTTTCTAAGAGGTTTTTTTAAAAAAATAAATATTGTGTACAGTTTGCCTAATTGAAGTAGAGTGTACAGAATATTATAAACAGATGTTTAAAATTTCTCTTTCCTTAATTCCCAAATCCCTAAGTCAGTTGTAGATCCTCCAACTAAAGCACAGTTCTCCAGAAAATTGAACTCTGACCAGTTTATTATAGTTTCATGCATTTTACTTGATATATTTTACATTGTCTGTTCTCTACATACATTTTAATTTTTGGAGGTAGTTAATCTAACTGAAGGAAAATACCTCTGACTAAAAGATGATAATAATTGTAGGTGCCTCATAAAGTTATTGGCAGGACTGAATGAGCCAATACAAAGAAAACAATAACTCTATCATCTAGTAATTGCTGAAAAAATTTTATCTTACTTTCCACATCTCTTTCTTCTCCTTCTCATTATATTATAATTATTATTAACTAGAGGGCCCTTGTGGCTGCCAGCTGCTGGCCAGGGCCTCCCTCCCTTCCCCTGGCCAACCCAGGCCTTGGTCGAACTCACGGAAAACTCCCGGTTGAGAGGACAATTTGCATACTAAATAAAATCAAAATTTTCTAATAACATTCATTTCTATTACCTGCTAAGATTGTTAAGTTCCAAATTTCACATCTATCCTGACATTTTTTCTAATTAAATGCCTTATATCTCTTCAAAAGTAAGAGGCTTCTACTTAAATCATAATCATTAGATTTTTTTTTTACTTCATCAAAGTACATTGAATAAAATATTTCACAGAATACTCTGAAGCAATATCCAGCTTTTTCAAATTTATTGAATACAACATTTGGGAAATTTTAATATGGAAATAACAAAGGGAAAATAACTGTGATGAAGCAAAGGATGTGTGGGGAGAGTATGAAAAATAGAAGTCATTGATAAGAACTTCATCCTTTTAATGTTACTAGTACTTTCACTTATCAGAGAAAAACATAACCTTTTGAAAAGCATCTTTAAAAGCTTGCTTTACTTGCTGGTTCCTCAGGGTATATATAAACGGATTCATCATAGGAGCAACCGAAGTATTCAGAATAGCTACTCCTTTGGTCAATGATGCCTTTTCTTTTGCCGAAGGGTTGGCATACATGAATATGCAGCTTCCGTAAGAGATGGAAATGACAATCATGTGAGAGGAGCATGTAGAAAATGCCTTTTTTCTCTGGCTGGCAGAAGGCAGTCTTAGGATTGTCCTAATGATGAATGTGTAGGACAGAATTATTAAGGCCAAAGTGAAAAGCAGAATTACTATTGCAGAGTAAAAACCAATCACTTCCAGGAGCCAGGTGTCCGAGCAGGATAATCGCAAGAGGGGGAAATAGTCACAGGCAAAGTGATTGATGACATTAGAGCCACAGTAATCTAACTGGAGAAAAAGAATAACTGGTGGGAAGATATTTAAGAATCCTGCCAGCCAAGCACAGAAGACAAGCAATATGCAGACTCTTTTGTTCATGATAGTTGTATAATGCAGGGGCTTGCAGATGGCTACATATCGGTCATAGGACATGGCAGTTAGAAGATAAAATTCAGTTATACCCATGAAGATGAAGAAAAACAATTGAGCTGTGCAAGTATTGTATGAAATAGTTTTGTCTCTGGTGATAATTGTGCCTAAAAATCTAGGAATACAGACAGTTGTAAAGGATATTTCTAATATAGAGAAGTTCCTAAGGAAGAAATACATAGGGGTCTGTAGATGAGAATCCACCAAGGTGAGAGTGATGATGGTCAAATTTCCAGAGACACTTAATATATACGTGATAACTAAAAAGAGAAAAATCACAATCTGAAGCTCTGGATCATCTGACAGTCCTAGAAGAATGAATTCTGAGGGTACTGTGCGGTTTCTCATTGCCGATCCTTCCCCCTGCTTTACAACCGAAAATATGTTTCCCCTACAGAACATAAAAAAAGTTAAAACAGTATTGAGGATTGAGTATGAAATTTTAAAAATATCTATGATGATAAATAATCTATGAAATTCAAAAACACATTTCCATTCAGCCACTCTCTCCAATTTCCATCAACCTTACATTCAAGTAATGAAATGAACTGAAATTAAATATAATCTCTTTTCTTTGAAAACAGACCATGGACAAAATCTTGTGCTAATATTTAAACAAAAACTATTTTTCTAATGTTTCTTTAAAATTAAGCTTGCAACTATTCTTTAAAATATTTAGCTCCTTTTCAAATATTCTAACAGATTGTTTTTCCTTCCCCAATATTATAAAAATAGTCCAGATTGTGATAACCTAAATACAGAGTTTGAAAGTTGGCAGAGAAAAGTTTAGATTTTATAGTTTTAGGCTTACATAGTTTTAGGAGACTTTTACAAAGTTAAACAACTGCTCAACATAGTAGTCATCTCACTGTTGAGCATGCATGCTTATCCATGGGAATGTTTTGCTGGCATTCTCTTCTACATTAGTTTCTTAAGGGTTTGGTTGATGCTACCACTCTCTACACATAATTTTCCCCCTTTTCTAATAAAAAGTCCAGAAGAACAAGAAAGGTACACTTCTGATATTAAAGTAAATAATTGCCCAGAAACAGTTTAATTTATACAATGCATAATTTATATTTTTGTTTCCAATATTGCTATGGCAAAGAAACAAGTAGATGTTCAAAATAACATTTAATGGGACGGAAGTATTACTTCTAATATGGAATCACTTTTTATAATCTGATTTCTATAACAGAATACCATTAAACTTAGAAAAAGTAATTGAACAACCCAAAACTTATTTCTGGAATCCTGCCTTAGGATTCCATTAATAGTCTTCTTGATATTAAACAATTACTTAACTTTTAATATAAAAAGGGATGTAAATCCACAAATACATATGCAAATAATATTTTTAAACATTTGAATAAAATAGAATATTATATTGGAGAATAACAAATTTACTTACTTCTTGGTTCTTCTTGATGATTTAGTCTCAAATTTAACTGTCTAATTGGCTTAAATATTTACATAATTTCAGAGCTGATAAACTGAGTTAGCAATTTATTTTATTTTTATTGTACTGTCAGAACAAGTGTGGTAACTTAACTTTTTCCTGACTCTCAGGGATCATAGTTCTCTCTCTCTCTCTCTCTTTTTTTTTTTTAGACTAGTAATATTTGACAATATCCTTTATTCCTGGTACTGTAAAATTTTTGGAACATATTATCACACAACTCATTCCTGCTTTTTGTCTCTCACCTGAGATCCATCAATTACACCTGCGTGGATAAATAAATAAATACATTTATTAAAGATTTTCTTTGTATTTATGGAAACATTTCAAAAATATTTTGTAATTCTATGATTACATATCTATAAAACCTAAATATATTTTCCTTATACTTCAGAGATTGTGATGTTTTCCTGCAAATGCTGTTTAAGAAAAGGAAATAGGAATGTTCTTTATATATGTCATACGAGTGGAGCTGGACTTATTTTATCTGTGTCTTTCTTGTTGGCTCAGGGGAGTTCATTCAGTAAGCTGAGTGCCAAGGAAAGGCATCATTAACAGATACAGATAATTAATTTTTATAAATATTGATAAAGATTAAAAACAAAATGGTTGAGGTAGATGAGGCAAATTTATAAACAAGATGTATATTGAGTGTGTGGAAGTTTGATTTAAAATATGACTCTTCTAACATTGTCCAAGGAGTCCATTTTTTTCTAATAAAGATTCTGGACGTAAACCTCAGGAAGGTTCATGTGCTTATTATAGGTCCTGAATTTTGGCAAACTAGAGAAGAGTTCTTTACTGTACCAGGATGAAATGGTACAAAACACTGCATTGGATTTCTAGTATGACTTGATTGTCTTCTGAAATGGACATGTTAAAGACTGAGGAGGAGTTTTATGCCAATATTGACTCTGAATTGACAGAAACCCTTGTCATGGCCCATGACTAATATCACAGCAATATTTGCTATGAGTTGCTTTTATTGCTTTTGACTACTTTCCTTCACCATATCATTTACTTTCATGTCCAGCTGCAGTGGCTCAGTGGTTGAGCATTGACCGATGAACCAGGAGGCACGGTTTGATTCCCAGTCAGGCACATGTTTGGGTTGCAGACTTGATCCCCAGTGTGGGGCATGCAAGAGGCAGCTGATCAATGGTTCTCTCTCATCATTGATGCTTCTATATCTTTCTCCCTCTCTTTCCTCTCTGAAATCAATAAAAATAATTTAAAAAATAAAAACAAACAAAAATTTTTTCTTGAAATCCTAACATTAAATTCTTTACATATATTTGTGAATATGACATCTTTTTATTGTGAGAATATTTATAAACCAAGAAAATAAATATTTGGAAATCAGGCATTGGATATTTTTAACTTGTTCATTTTCACACTTTCTGCAATGAGAGATATAAATTTTATAACTAGAATATAATATTCATATACTATACTAGAGGCCCGGTGCACAAAATTTGTTCATGGGGGTGTGTGTCCCTCAGCTCAGCCTGCACCCTTTCCAATCTGGGACATTCTCACAATCCAGGACTACCAACCACTCACCTGCCTGCCTGCCTGATCACCCCTAACCACTCCCCTACCAGCCTGATCGATGCTGCCCCTAACTGCCCTCCCCTGCTGGCCTGGTTGCCCCCAACTGCCCTCTCCTGCTGGCCCAGTCACCCCTAACTGCCCTCCTCAGCAGGCCTGATCACCCTTAACTGCCCTCCCTTGCTGGTCTGGTCCCTCCCAAATGCCCTCCCCTGCAGGCCATCTTGTGGCGGCCATCTTTGGCCACATGGGTGTGGCCATCTTGTATGTTGGAGTGATGGTTGATTTGCATATTACCTCTTTATTATATAGGATATACACATGTATAATTGTGTATATAAAGTTATCCTTATTTCTTCATAGTTATAAATAGGGACATAAACTATATGTGCATTTAATGCCAGGAGTGAAAGATGAAAATATATGAAATTGGGGTAGAAGGAAAAAGAAAGGAAAAGATGAACAAAGTACTAGTTACAACATAGGACAATATGTAGACATCAAGATGTGTTGAATTTATAACTGATATACATTAAAATAGTCATTGAAATTATTAAACATATTTCAGTAGAAATAGTGAAACTAATTTTCTACTTATGGAAATTCTTTTCATTTGCCTTTATATTTATCCAAATACTGAATCTATTTATATTTTGTATCTTAAACTCTTAAATAATAATACATGTAGCAATATTTTTTAAAGATTTTATTGATTACCAGGCCTTGATTATACACTTAAATTATCTCATTTACCTACCAAGCAGACAACAAATAAGCTTAGAGGTATTATTATTTTTTATATAAAGAGTCGGACACGGGTAGAAGTTGGTTACGTATCTTATCTTCGCCACATTCCTATTTGTGGGTAATGCAGCCTTTTTGGATTTTCTTAAAGGAAAGGAGAGTGAGTTTCTATCTCACAAAGCACTGCACTTCGTTTGAAAACGCCTATGAGGCATGTTTCTTTTCCATAATTTCTTTCCTCAGCCTCAAAGGCACTGACATTGCCTGCCTCTCTTCCTCGATCACTCACGCACTCTCTTATTTTCTACTTTCATTTTTTTATTACTAGTTCCTAATAGCTTTCTAGCTTTAGACTGCCTTATACACATTACACTTCTGTCCACAAACTAGTAGGACATCTGCTTTTTAATATTGTATCAGTTATGTCCAAGTAATTATCAGGTGGATCAGTGACTAGGTTTTATTATTGATGTCAGAGAGAAAGGGAGAGGGAGGGAGAGAGAGGAACATCAATGATGAGAGAGAATCATTGATTGGCTGCCTCCTGCATGCCATGACTGCAACCTGGGCATGTGCTCTGACCGGGAATTGAACTGAAGCTTCCTGGTTAATAATTGACTAGGTTTTAAACCAATGAAATACATAGTTCAACCCGGCAGGAGTACCTCGGGTGGTTGGAGTGTCATTGCACGGAAAGGTTGTGGTTGTGATTCCCAGTCAGGGCACACACCTGGCATTGGGTTTGATCCACAGTCAGGGCACATATGAAAGGCAACTGATTAATGTTTTCTCTCACATCAGTCTCTCTCTCTCTCTCTCTCTCTCTCCATCCCTTCCTATTTCTAAGCATGTCCTCTGGGAAAGATTAAAAAAGAAATACATAGTTCAACTACCAGGTTTCACTCTTCACAGAAAATGGAGGAAGAAATTAAATTACAAATAATATTTTGTCATAGCATGCTCAAAATCCAAAAACAAAATTTATTAAATCAGAGTGGTTAAAGGATCTAAATATTTTAAGACTTCTCTGAAAACCATGCAAACTTATCACAATATTATTGACTATATTCCCCTTCACCCTTTTTTTGCCATCCTCCACACCACCCATCTGGTAACCATTCTCTTTGGTCTCTGTTTGTATGAGTGTGTTTTTGTTTTGTTTTGTGTGTTCATTTGTTTTGTTTTTATAGATTCCACATATAAGTAAAACCATACAGTCTTTGCCTTTCTCTGTCTGACTTATTTCACTTAGCATAATACCCCTAGGTCCATACATGTTGCAAATGGCAAGATTTCATTCTTTTCTATGCTGAGTAATATCCCACATGATCTTTATTCATTCCCCTTTAATGGATACCTAGATTGCTTACCTATCTTGGCTATTGTAAACAATGCTTCAATGAACATAGGGGTGCATATATTGTTCCAAATTAGTGCTTTTGTCCTTTGGATAAATACCCAGAAGTGGAATTGCTGGGTCATATGAAACGTCTATTTTTAGTTTTTTGAGAAATCTCCATACTGTTTTCCGTAGTGGCAGCATCATCTGTCAGTCCCATCACAATGCACAAGGTCTCGCTTTTCTCTACATCCTTGCCTACATGTGCTTTTTAACAATTTTATTGTTGTCACTATTATATATGTCCCCAATTCTCCCTGTTCTCTATCCACCTTCACCCAGCCTCCTCCTCCTTCCCTCTGGCCATCAACCATACTATTATGTGTTTTTGTGGGTTATGCCTATATGCTCTTTGGTTAATCCCTTTACCTTCTTTCATCCAGCCAACATGTTCTTTGTTGACTTCTTGATGATAGCCATTCTGACTGTGCGAGGTGATATTTCATTGTGGTTTTGATTGCATTCCCCTGATGATTAGTGATGTTGAACATCTTTTTACATGTCTATCGGCCATTTCTCTAGTTCTCAGAGGTGATTTTTTAGCAAAAAATGGTATCTCTAGCCCAAGATCAGGATGCTTGGTGGGCTCCTTGCTGTTGGGTTATTGTTAATCTTTGGCATTTCCATGCAACAGAGAAAAATGCATTTACAAAAATAATAGTCTTAAATTGACATTTTGTATTCCAGTACATTAACATACAATTTTTTTTCTCTTATACCACATTTGTATCTCTTTTCCTCAGCACTGAGAAATCTGACTCCAGCCCTAACCAGTTTGGCTCAGTGGATAGAGCGTTGGCCTGCAGACTCAAGGGCCCCAGGATCGATTCCGTTCAAGGGCATGTACCTTGGTTGTGGGCACATCCCCAGTAGGAGGTGTGCAGGAGGCAGCTGATCGATGTTTCTCTCTCATCAATGTTTCTAACTCTCTATCCTTTTCCCTTCCTCTCTGTAAAAAATCAATAAAATATATTTTTTTAAAAATCTGACTCCAACAATCTATTTACTTGTCAATTACTCAATTCTACAACACACACACACACACACACATACAGAATATTTCTAATGGGAATTGTTACACTCCCATTATTATCTTTAGAAATCTACTCAATGAAGTACAAAACACTTTTTGCAGTGTCTATACTACTTATGACCAATTATCAAAATACTATCTTGAACAATTAATTGTATCAATTCTCTATTCTTCCCATAGTTATTGGTTTATTTTATAACTAGAGGCCTGGTGCATGAAATTTGTACATGCGATGGCGAGGGGGCGTGCCTCAGCCCGGCCTACACTCTCTCCAATGAGGTACCCCTTGGAGGATGTCCAACTGCCTCTCACAATCTGGAACAACTGGCTCCTAACCGCTAGCCTGCCTGCCTGCCTGATCGCCCCTAACCACCTCTGCCTGCCTGATTTGCCCCTAACCATGTCTGCCTGCCTGCCTGATTGCCCCTAACTGCTCCCCTATTGGCCTGATTGCCCCTAATCGCCTTGTCTAGCTCTGTACCTGGGACCCAGGATTCCCTCCTCTAGCCGGTTGCAGGTACCCAGGACCCAGGCAGGCTTTGCCCAGGCCAGCCACAGCCACAGGGGACTGTGGGCAGGCGGCTTTGCTGGGCAGCAGCTACAGGCATTTGGGACTGTGAGGCATGCAGCTTGTCCCTCTCCTGGGCCACAGGCACAGGCACAGCTGCTATCACCTAGGACCATGTGGTGTGTGGCTTGTCCCTCTCCCTGGTTGCAGGTGCAGGCACAGCCGCAAGCGCAGGCACAGCCGCTTGCACCTGGGACCATGGGGTGTGTGGCTTGTCCCTTTCCCTGGCTACAGGTGCAGGCGCAGGCACGGCCGCTGGTGCCTGGGACCACGGGTTGGGTGGCTTGTTCCTCTCCTGGGCCACAGGTGAAGGTGCAGCCACTGGTGCCTGGGACCTTGGGGCAGGTGGCTCTCCCAGGCCGCAGCATGGCTGGTCCCCCTTCCTCTCTCCCCAGTGTTGAGTGTCTGTGCCATTATGGCGTGAGGGCGTGGCAACCATTTGCATATTAGCTCTTTATTATGTAGGATTATGTTCACATACATAGAGGTTTTTCTCATTCTTGGTCATTTAATTTTGTCTGTGGAATATGTGAAACAATAAGAAAATTTTAAAAGTTAAAACTATTCAAACAGGTATACTCAAAACACACCACTTATATTTTTGCTACATTAATTTCTCACTCTTCATGCCTGAGTGCATGGTTTGATTATAGAAGCCTTATATTATACTTTAATATCTCTATGGTTAGCCCTCTCATATTGCTTGTTTTCCAAGATTACTTAATTATTACTGCATGCTTGATTTTCCATATAACATTTAGTGTTGATTTTAGTGTTAGTGTTCTTCCACTTGACCCAAGTGATCAAGAAATTCTAATGCTACTTGAAGTGTCAATGACAAACAGGGATGCTATGTGGCACTTGTGCTTTGCCACTATGGGAAGATTAATAGTACAGACTGTGACTATGGAGCAACGTATTGCAGATATTCACTCTTCTTTCAACAGCACTTTCTGGCTTACTACAGGGACATAGTAGAGACTAAAGTTCAAATCATAGGACATCATCAATTGATTATTAGATTTGAGCTTGCTCTAATGAATTGAACGTTATTGGACCCTCTGAGTTATAATGCTGGTCATTCTATCATAGCAGCAACCTATCATCAAAGGGACATAGTACTTAAGAGATCAGATTTGAGCAGGTCCAGAAGGCATGAGGAAGGCTTATGAACAGATGATTCAGGCTCCTTTAAAAGGAATTTCTCCTGCATTTATGTTCTCTTCTTCTATCCACATATATGGCTTTATTGGGAGTCCCTCATAACAAGTTAATCGATAAATACAAGTATATACTTAGTCTCAGATGTTCTGTAAAATATGCTAGTATCCACCCAAAAGTGAGTGATTGAAACAATAAACTATAAGTGATGTATACGTTATTTTTTTAAAAGCTAGTATAGTTATATCAATAGTCAATGTAGGTGTTACTGATAAAAGTGCACTTCAGAAAGAGAGAAACTTGTGTTTTTTCATAATGATAAGATAGGTTATGGTCACTAAAAATATATAACAGCTTCAAATTTGTGTCTGCGCAAAAACACAGTGTTAATATTTTTTAAAATAAAAAAAATTGACATAACTACAAAGATAAACCACTCCATAGCTGTATAAGGACATTTTAATAACTCAGTAATGATAAAAACAGTAAAAGTACAAATTCAAAACATATGGTTAATAAACTTAACCTAGTTGACTTATATAGAACACTGCACTCAACTATCATCACCTATAAATTCCAAATGTACAAGGAACATTTACAAATCTCTGACCATCCTCTAGGCCATAAAGAGATTCAACTAATTTAGGAAGATTTAAGGTAAAGAAAGTATGTTTTATGACACTATAAAGGGATTTTTAGAAAATTTTATGCTTCATAGGACCTATTTACAGCAGCAGATTGAAGGCAATCCAGCTTGTGTCCCCTCCCCCAGGAAGAAAAGATAAGAGTGGAACATGAATCCAACGTTTGGGCTTTTCAGTGGCATTTCTAGAACTGGTGTCCCGTTTAGCCTATCTTGGAGCCCTCATGGGACCTGACATCCTGGGATGCCTGAAAGCTGCTGAGAACGTACTGAGCTGGGTGGCATGCCATTGCTTCAAGGAGCTGAGTTACAGCAGACAGAACGAGAGAGAGCAAGAGATTAGGAGCGTCATCTTTCTATTTTTTTTCTTTACATGGGAAAAATCTTCTCATTAAGAATCTTCAAACACAAGTCTGAGGTGCTTCATCCTCAGAAAAGGTTAGAGAGGCCCCCACAATCTCTAGGTGGACTGAATAGTGATGGTCTTCCCCTGTACGAATCCTGTTTAAAAAGACTGGGAGAGGTGGTGACTTTTTCAAATGTGTAGATAAGTGTCCCAATCAAAGAAACAAAAACAAATCTCCATTGAATAGACCCTTTAAAAATGGAGGAAAATGAACACCTAACAATTCAAAACAACTGTTATAAAGCTGCTGACTGAGTTCAGGACAGCAGCATGTGTTTCAGGTTTTTTGCATCTATTCTGAATGTGTTTAATGAAAATATTCTCTAAAATGCGCGAAACACAGAAATCCTGTAAATATACTGAACATTATGATCCCTATTTATCTTGAAAACATGAACTAATTTTCAGAAAGCATAAAGCATTGGAGAAACCAAGATGGCGGCATAGGTAAGCACCTAAACTGCTGCCCCGCACAACAATTTCAAAACTACAACTAAAAGATAGAACGGACACCATCCAGAACCACAGGAAAGCTGGCTGAGTGGAAATTCTACAACTAGAAGGAAAGAGGAAATCTCAGGGAGAAGGAGCGGCAAAGAGCAGAGGTACGGAGACACATGCGCACAGAGAGGAAGGGTGGTGGAGTGCCTGGCTGGCTTTCTCTGGCGGAAGGGGGAAAGAAGCCCCCGACTGCACTGAACCCCAGTTCCGACTGCAGTGAACCTCAGTTCCGGGCGAAACCCTGTGGACCCAGGCTCATACAGGGGGAGTTTGGACTGTCAGGTAGAGAGAAAGGCACACGGAGACTCGGAGACTCGGGAGCCGCGGCGGCAGGGGCAGGGGTCTGGAGGCGTGAGTGCACACAAAGACTGACTGTGGAGGTTGCCACGGGCTATCCCTGGCAGAGGGGAGTCAGAGGCTCCTAACTGCACTGAACCGCAGATCCGGGCGAGCCCCTGGGGACCCACGCTCTTACCGGGGAAATCTGGACTGTAAGGTGGAAACTCAGGAAACTCGGGAACCTCGGAAGGCAGAGGTCTGGAGACCCGCCCAAGGGCAGGGCTGACGGGAAGCCAAGACTGTCTGCCCCGCCCTGAGACTCCACCCCTTCCAAGCTGAGCACAAAGGCTTTTGCAATCTGGCAAGGCTAATCCTATAAGGCTGTCTCCAGCACCAAAAATCTCCCAGCATAGACACAGCTGATCCTCACAGCCAAATGGCCTGCAGGTCAATTCCTCCCCGTGATACCAACAACAATCAAGACTTAACTACAACAAGGCTGTACACACAGTCCACAAAGGGGTGCACCAAGAGTGTCCACCTCAGGTTAACTGGGGAGGCCAACCCACTGGGCCATATAGGAAACCTAGCACACAAAGCTACTCTACCAACTCAGCAAAGCAGTGAAAAATGGGGAGACGAAGAAACAGATCACAAACGAAAGAAATGGAGGAAAACAAACGACTGGATATAGAATTCAAAACCACGGTTATAAGGCTCTTCAAGAATATCCTAGAAAAGGCCGATAAATACAACGAGACCCTCGAAGATATGAAAAAGGACCAACTAGAAATTAAACATACACTGACTGAAATAAAAAATATTATACAGAGACCCAACAGCAAACTAGAGGAACACAAGAATCAAGTCAAAGATTTGAAATACAAAGAAGCAAAAAACACTCAACCGGAAAAGCAAAAAAAAGAAAAAAGAATTCAAAAAGTTGAAGATAGTGTAAGAAGCCTCTGGGACAACTTTAAGCGTACCAACATCAGAATTATGGGGGTGCCAGAAGAAGAGAGAGAGCAAGATACTGAAAACCTATTGGAAGAAATAATGACAGAAAACTTCCGCCACCTGGTGAAAGAAATAGACTTACAAGTCCAGGAAGCGCACAGAACCCCAAACAAAAGGAATCCAAAGAGGACCACACCAAGACACATCATAATTAAAATGCCAAGAGCAAAAGACAAAGAGAGAATATTAAAAGCAGCAAGAGAAAAACAGATAATTACCTACAAGGGAGCACCCATACGACTGTCAGCTGATTTCTCAACAGAAACTATGCAGGCCAGAAGGGAGTGGCAAGAAATATTCAAAGTGATGAACAGCAAGAACCTACAACCAAGACTACTCTACCCAGCAAAGCTATTATTCAGAATGGAAGGTGAGTTAAAGAGCTTCACAGATAAGAAAAAGCTAAAGGAGTTCATCACCACCAAACCAGTATTATATGAAATGCTGAAAGGTATTCTTTAAGAGGAGGAAGAAGAAAAAAGTAAAGAGAAAAATTATGAACAACAAATACATATCTATCAACAAGTGAACCTAAAAATCAATTGAATTAAAAATTTGAGGAACAGAATAAACTGGTGAATATAATAAAATCAGGGGCATAGAAAGGGAGTGGACTGATAATTCTCAGGGGGAAAGGGGAATGGGGGGTGCAAGAAGAGACTGGACAAAAATCGTACACCTATGGATGAGGACAGTGTGGGTGGAGGTAAGGGCAAAGGGTGGGGAGGGAACCGGGTGGAGGGGAGCTATGGGGGGAAAAAGGAGAAACAAATGTAATAATCTGAACAATAAAGATTTATTAAATTAAAAAAAAGAAAGAAAGCATAAAGCATTGCATTTAAAGTGCAATGCACAAGTACATATTACCTCATAGAACCTCTTTTAATGTGCAATAATATCAGAACATTTAGGTCCTTTAAATGTTAAAAAATTATCAATGTCTTGATAACACACAGGAAGTTATACACTATTTTGGAAACTCTACTTTTAATAAACAATGTGATATTATATGCATCTTTTAAGGACTGATATTAACAGAATTAGACCTTTTTTTTTACATTACACTCTAGAATATATCTCATAGAAATACATTTCATTTCCAGAATATTCAGTAGAAGAAATAAACTTAAGTATATTTTTAAATAAGTCAATTAAGAATGTATTGGAGAAACAGTATGGAATTGGGAGAAATGGGAAATTATTAACTATAATATGGCATATAAAGAGACTTTGGAGAAAATGCATACTTACATAGATGTTTAGGAATTTCAGGATTTCACATAATTGCTCTTTGAGAGTGCCCTTTATTTCTGACAAAATAACAAATCACTTATTTGTAGAAAATACTACTTTATGGACCATGTCTTTGAAGGCTTGTTTTACTTGCTGGTTTCTCAGGGTGTAAATGAAGGGGTTGAGCATGGGGGCAACAGAGGTATTGAGAATAGCTACTCCTTTGATCAATGATGCCTTTTCTTTTGCAGAGGGATTAGCATACATGAACATACAGCTTCCATAAGAAATGGAAATGACAATCAAATGAGAGGAACAAGTGGAGAAAGCCTTTTTTCTCTGACTGGCAGATGGGATTCTCAAAATAGTGCTGATAATGTACATATACGATAAAATCACCAACGCCAAAGTGAATAGCAAAGTAACCAAAGCAAAGTAAAAACCAATTGCTTCTAGGAGCCATGTATCTGAGCAAGATAGTTGTAAAAGGGGGAAATAGTCACATACAAAGTGATCAATGATATTGGAAGCACAGTAATCCAGCTGGAGGAGAAGCATAAGGGGAGGGAAAATGGTCAGAAACCCTCCCAGCCACGCACACAGCACAAGCAGGGTGCAGAGTTTCCTGTTCATGATGATTGTATAATGAAGGGGCTTGCAGATGGCAACATAGCGGTCATAGGACATGGCAGTTAGAAGGTAAAATTCAGTCACCCCCATGAAAATAAAGAAAAATAGTTGGGCTGCACAGTTATTATAGGAAATAGTCTTATCCCTGGTGATAATTGCCCCCAGAAATCTAGGGATGCATACAGTTGTAAATGAGATTTCTAAGAAAGAGAAGTTCCGGAGGAAGAAATACATAGGCGTCTGTAGATGGGAGTCCATCAAGGTTAGGGTGATGATAATCAGGTTACCAGCGACACTTAGTATATATGTGATAAATAAAAGAAGAAAAATCATAATCTGAAGGTCAAAATCATCAGAAAGACCTAAGAGGACAAACTCTGTGACCACCGTGTGGTTCATCTCTCTCTCTCTCTTTCTATTCTTTTAACGATATTTAGGTGGAAAAAGTATTAAAGAGAGGAGATGAGAGATATGATTCATCATGACCAATATCATCATCACTAAATTCTAAAACATTTTTATAATCTGTGCAGATTTTATTTTCTTTTGGCTGGCTTGTTTGCATTATGTCTTAATACACATTTATGAGTTCTGCTTTATGTACTAGTTCTTTTATTTCAAATCTAGGTGTCTTATTTTAAATCTAGCAGAAGTTAGGAACAATTCATGCAACAAATCACATCATTGAGAGATGGTAAATAAAATTAATACTTTTTGCAAATCTTACATTTTTCTTGAACCAATCATATGAAATATGCATGTTCTTTTTTTCCTGTCATGTATTTATTAGAGGATACTGCCACCTAAAAACAGAAAAGAATGATCTTAATTCTATCAAAATGTAAAAGTGAAACTTAGAAGACTAAAATAACAACCCGTTACATTTTCTATAAGAAATCAATAATTTTTTAGAAAATAAATTATTAATTATTTTATTACATTACTCATTTTTATCTCTAACATTAATACTTATACTCTAATTATCAAGATGATATGAAAACATTCTGTACATATTTTCATTAAGATAGAATAAGTAATCTATTTTGTTTAACAAATAGTGAACCTATTCACTTATAATTCCATAAAAATCATTAATGTTTAACATCTATGACTTTATAAAAATATATATAGGAGAAATTTGTATTTTTAAGCTTAAAGGAATATGCAGTATTTATCTATCTATTTTTCATTTTGCACTGAAGTACAAATTGGAAAAACACTACTTGCCTCAGATCTTAGCAGCTCTGTCACTCAGATTGTAGCCAGTGAATTTCCCCTTTGAACATCCTTTTTTCTGAGTTATTAAAGTTTATGAAAAAATGTTTCATTCTTTCATAATTTTCCCCACATATGTCTTTTACATGAGACCTCTGATCCATAAGGATATTTTAGAACTATATATAAAAAGCACTCATCCTAACCTATTCAGTTAATTCTCAGCATGCTGTAAATGCAGTTTGCTAAAATTGTGACAGTTACCTCCTTCATATTTTAGATAGTCAAATTTCTGCCATGAAAGATAGAATGTAAAACCATCACTTCTCTGCCAGCCACTAGCAAATTCCTAATCAAATTTTATTTTATTTCTTTCTCCATTTTATGATGGCTCAAAGGAAATAGCTCAGCAAGTAGAAATGGAAAGTCAGAAACCTGAAGATGTGGAAATATACAATATTCCTCTTCAATAATGTTGATCTAGAAGTTTAAAAAAGCAACATTTAAAAAGAGAACAGAGAGCCCTGGTTAGTGTTTCTCAGTGGTTAGAGTGCTGGCCTGAGCACCAAAGGGTTGCAGGTTTGATTCCCAGTCAAGGGAATGAACCTGGGTGGTGGGTTCGCTCCCTGCCCCTGGTTGGGATGCATGCAGGAGGTATCCAGTTGGTGTGTCTCTCTCAACTTCCTCCCTCCCTTCCTTCCACTTTCTCTGAAAAGCAATGGAAAAAATATCCTCAAGTGAGGATTAACAAAAAAGGAAAAATAATACATTAGAAAAAAGAGGATTGAGAGAGATATGACAACAATGGGTATTATGAGTATAGATTCTTAAACTAGGATCTGGCTTCTAGTTGGCTTCTAGTGGCACTGTAGTTCAGATATTTCAAGTCCACTTGTCTTGACCTCAGAAGAAAGTTATGCATTGATCTCTTGGGAACAAGACAAAGTCCAGGCCACGTCTTGGCTACATTATAGACCATGAGGGATTTCTGGAAATCCTCCTTGGGTTTTTCAACAGCCTAACTCTTCTCTTAGCCAATGGTTATGTTCATCTTTGTATCCCACAGAGGACCTAACATGTTGACTTTTAGAAAATAATTACTTCCATTAATCACAATTGCTTGCTATTTCATGAGTAATAAAATAGTTTTGAACTCCACTTTCTTACAAAAATACAACTCCTTATTTATATTAAATAATCTTGAAATATTAAAGTTTTCTACATATATTCTTTTATTTATCCTTTGGCATTTTTAGTGTTGGGGCATCAAGAAACAATATTATTTCATAATTTTAAGTTAAATAATAACTATTATAATATACATATTGTGCTCACAATTATTTTCTCACAATTTTTAATGTGATTACATAGGTTATAAACAGCAATAATTAATTGCAGTTAATTTTGTCCATCATTTTTCTCATCTTAGTCTTTACATTTATTTATCATATTTTTAACATTTTAATGAGACATGTTATAAAATACTCATTTTGTTTACTTCAAATTCCATTTAGTGAATTATTATTTTTAGTTAATATTATTTATTTGGTAAAACACAATGAATATTTTATGTTAAGTGGAATAATCGTTTTCATTGTTCTTCATGTTTCCAAAAATATTTTGATTATAAAAATTATATTATATGTAATCAGTTAATAATAAGCCATGCATTTGTTATCTATATATATAAAAAGCCAGCGACAACAACACCATAACGACCAGAATTACTGGGGGCTATGATGCCCACTACAGCCAGTAAACCCGCCAGAACTGGTGGTGGGGCTGGCTGGCCAACCCCCTGCGGCCCTTTCCCTCTGCCGGCCATGCCCCTATCACTCCCCCAATCCCAACAGGGGGTGGGGCTGTTGGCCAACCTCCTGCAGCCCCTCCCCCAGGCTGGCCTTACCCCCAATGGGCCCCCTCCACACCAATCAGCATGCAGCCCCTCCCCTCAGCCAGCTCTGCCCTCGATTGGCCCCCCCCACACTGATCAGGGGCAGGACTGGCTGGCCAACCACCCATAGCCCCTCCCCCAGGCCGCTGTTCCCCAATCAGCCCCCTCACCCCATTTGTGGGTGGGGCTGGTTGGCTCACCACCCACAGTCCCTCCCCATGGCAGGCCCCACCCCTGATCAACCCCCACCACCAGGATCAGCCCACAGCCCCTCCCCCCAGCCAGTTCTGCCCCAATTGTCCCCCCACACCAATCAGGGTTGGGACCAGCCGGACCACCACCCATAGCCGGCCTCGCCCCCAATCGCCACCCCACCCCTATTGGGGGTGGTGCCTGCCAGCCAATTGCCCATGGCCTCTCGCCCCAGCAAGCCTGGCCCTGATTGGGCCCCAATTGGGGTGGGCTGGGCAGCCAACCTCCCTCCGTCTCCTCCTCCCAACAGGCCAGGCCCTGATCTGCCCCGATTGGGGCCAGGATGGCTGGACCACACCCATGCACAAATTCGTGCACTGGGCCTCTAGTATAATTATATAAGTTATTAATACATATTGTGTAACTTAATGTTATATATTTAAAAAATAACTAAACATGCATTTTGTGTAAGAAATACAATAGTGAATTTATATAATAAAATAATAATACAGCCATCAATGTAGAACTAAATCATGGCTGAGACATGTCTATTTGGGAATTACTTATTGAAAGAGAGGAAATAGAACAGAGTGTGTAGAAAATAGAAGAAAAATATAACTCAAATCTATGACAGTGCATGTGTGTTATGTGCCATTAAGTAAGCTCAGACTCTGAGTAACCTTCTGAATGAATAATATCTACCATGTCCTGTCCTCAATAGCTCCACTCAGCTCCTATGGACTCATGCCTTTGACTTCTTTTAGGGAGTCAATTAACCTCCTATTTGGTCTTTCTCTTTTCCTGCTGCCTTTTTGTTTGTTTATTTTATTTCTGACAATTTGATTATAGTGTGTTTCAGTGTAAATACCTTTAGCAAATTTCAAGTACATAGTACAATTATTAGTAACTATAGATACTATGTAGTACATTAGATCACCAGAACTTATGCGTCTCACATAATTGATCCTCTCATCCCCTTGACTAACATCTCTCCATCAGTCAATTATCATTCTACTCTCTGAGTTGAAGTTTTTACGATTCCACATATAAGCGAGATTATGCAGTATTTTTCTGGGTGTTTCACTTACTATAATGTCTTCCAGTTCACATCCTGTTGTAGAATATGACAGAATTTACTTACTTTTAAGACCAAATTACATTTTATTATATATATAAACCATTTTTAACCCATTTATCAGTTGATGGGCATAGGTATTTCTATATCTTGTCCTTTATGAATAATGCTGCAATAAAACTGGGGGTGCAGATGCCTCTTTCAGATATAATTTCATTGGCTACTGGAATTATATATCCAAAAAAGTAAGACTACTGGATCATATGGTAGTTTTAATTTTTCAGGAACCTTCATGCTGTTTTCCATAATGGCTATTTTAATTTACATTCCCACCCCAAATGTTTATGAGGATTCCCTTTTCTCCATGACCTTGCTAAAATTCATTTTTTGCATGTGGTGATATCTTATTATGGTTTTTAACTCTCTATAAAACTTAAATAATTTTGTTTAGATATAAAATAATTTGTACATATACTCAGATTTAAGCAAATCCAAAACTTCAGAGAAGTGGAATTTACCTTCTATGGAATTAGAATAAACTTATTCTATATACAGGCAGTCCTCGGATTATGTCGGAATCAATGTTTGTTTTTTCATGGTTACATCACCATCTCCCACTTATTTATAAAAAAACAAATTCTGTCATTTCGACGTATGTAAATAAGTGCTTTATGTTTTTTATTATTTACTGTATTTACCATAAGTAAAGGTCAGGAATTGTTATCTTTCTTTTAATTTTTTTTACTGTTTCACTTCATTACTGCTTTCTATGTGCTCCATGTGAGTGACGTAGGTGCTTATGTAGGTGGTTTCGACTTACTGTGAAAATTGCGATACATTGCAGCATAGGAACGGATCTCCAACGTAACCCGAGGACCTACTGTATCTAATTGCCGCTATTTTTCATAGATAATTTATATGGACGTACTCTATTAAAGTGGGAAAAAAGTACTGTATCTCAGTTTTTAAAAGTAAGCATTTACATTTTCAATAAATTATAAGGTATTGCCCTAACCGGTTTGGCTCAATGGATAGTGTCGACCTGTGGACTGAAGGGTCCCAGGTTCAATTCACATCAAGGGCATGTGCCTTGGTTGCAGGCACTTCCCCAGTAGGGAGTGTGCAGGAGGCAGCTGATCGATGTTTCCCTCTCATTGATGTTTCTAACTCTCTATCCCTCTCCCTTCCTCTCTGTAAAAAAATCAATAAAATATATTTTTAAAAAATTATAAGGTATTTATATTTTTCCCAGAGAAACTGTAATATAGTTAAGAGAATATCTGTCAAATATAAATTAAAAATAAAATTATATGTTCTATGTGTAGTAAATAAAATATCATATAACTATTTTATAAGTATCGCTGTCACTCCTAGTGATTATTTTTTCCTACACAAACTCAAAATATAATTTTACTTTAAAAAATAATTATTATTTAATAAGTTGCAATATTGTGTACCTGAAACGAAGAGAAACAATGTAAGATGTATACCAACTATCCATAAATTAAAAAATAAATTTACTGGATGAAAGAAAGTGAAGGGGTTCGCCAAAGAACATGTATGCACAACCCATGGACAAAGACAACACTGTGGTGATGGCCAGAGGGAAGGGGGGCTGGGGGCTGGGTAGAGGGATAGAGATGGGGGAAACTGGGATATCTGCAACACTGTCAACAATAAAATAAAGAAAAATTTTTGAAAATAAATAAATTTTAAGAAAGTTGTGACAGTGTTCAGAAGAATGAGAGTCAGAATGGCATAAGAAAAATAGTTTAAATTAAATGGGGAATATATAAAACAAACAGAATTGTTAGAAATAAAAAAGATGACAGGGAGTTTATTGTGATTTGTAGAAGCTACTGAAATTTCATGTTTACATTTTAAAAATTTCCCGCAATGTTCTCAAATTCCTAACACCACATGATTTCATTTGCTTGTGAAGAATAGTCTTCCTTGCCATGTCCATGAAGGCTTGCTTGACTTGCTGATTCCTTAAGCTGTAAATAAAGGGGTTCAGCATGGGAGCTACTGAGGTGTTTAGCACAGCAACTCCCTTGCTCAAAGACACCCTCTCCTTTGCTGAAGGTTTGATATACATAAAAATGCAGCTGCCATAAGAAATAAAGATGACAATCATGTGAGATGAACATGTAGAAAAGGCCTTTGTCCTCTGACTAGTCGAGGGAATTCTTAAAATTGTTCTGATGATATATATGTAGGATAGAAATATCAGTGCCAGAGTGAACATGAGAGTAAACACAGCACAGACAAACCCCATTATCTCTAGGAATTTTGTGTCTGAACAAGAAAGTTGCAGCAGGGGAAAATAATCACAGGTAAAATGATCAATAATATTTGACCTGCAGTAATCGAGGTTTAAGAGCAAGATGAGTGCAGGGAAGATGATTAAGAACGAAACTAGCCACGAAGAGAAGACAAGGAGTATACAGATTCTTGGATTCATGATGGTCATGTAATGCAGAGGTTTGCAGATGGCAACATAACGATCATAGGACATGGCAGCCAGAAGGTAAAACTCAGTGACTCCCAAGAGAATGAAAAAAAATAACTGAGCGATGCAATCATTAAAGGAAATGGTTTTATCTCCTGAAATAATAGTGGCCAGGAACTTGGGAATGCTGACAGTTGTGAATGAAATCTCTAATAAGGAGAAATTTCTGAGGAAGAAATACATGGGGATCCGGAGGTGGGAATCCAGCAAGGTAAGGGTGATAATGGTCAGGTTCCCAGTGATGCTCAACATGTAGGTGATGAGCAGAAAGACAAAGATCATCACCTGAAGCTTTGGGTCATCTGACAGTCCCAGGAGAATAAACTCTCTTACTTCTGTATGGTTCCTCATTCTTCAGTTGCTATTTTTTTTGTTTGTTTGTTTTTCTCCTGCCAGATGGATAGGAAAAAGCACAAGCAACAAACCATCAATTGTGGATTAACAAATATCCAAGTGTGGAACCGGAATTTGGCTGAAATAGTATGATATTTCACTTCAGGAGCAGTTTTAAGCAAACTGATAATGGCAATTTCTTTTACTGGTGAAAGCTCTTTGGTAAAAGCAGGCTTAAAAAAATTCAATATCACAAATCTTGAAGTGGCAGGTCCGGGATTTGTTCCCAGACTTTTCTGACCCCAAATACAACCCTGTGAAGTTTCAGAGACGTGTCCACAAATTTTCTTCCCAGTGACAACCAGCTTTGTGCTATTGGTCCAGTCCCTAAATGTTTCCCATTCTGTGTAAAAGTTTAATCACATTGAGAATCCTAAAAAAATGAAAAAGATACTACATTGTTAAGTAAAAAGTGACTTTTGTCCTTAGCCATTTATCAATTTTGTGAACACTCAGCTTTATCAACTCCTGCTACACTTCATTGGTAGCCAGAAACACTAATGCCATTGCCACCAGCAACCTGAGATGCTAGGGAAAGAGGGGAGAAAGAGATAGAAAATAATTTAAGTAGAAAACACTTAGATCTGAGTTATTTTATGACATTTCAGCATACCTATGTGCCACTTGTATGACCTTTATTCCTATGCGACCTATTTACTTTTATATTTAAAATCTTCTTCTCCTTCTCCTTTTCCTTCTCCTTCTCCTTCTCCTTCTCCTTCTCCTTCTCCTTCTCCTTCTCCTTCTTCTTTTTCTTCTTCTTCCTCTTCTCTCCTCCTCCTCCTCCTCCTCCTTCTTCTTCTTATTTAAAACTTTCTTTCAGTTAAAGAGTCAGATAAATGATCTCCAGGAATACTTAGTAACTCCAATAAAGCTGGTCTTAACAGTTTAATGTCTTTATTTGTATGTGTTTTTACTTATTATTTATTTTACAAAATTTTTAATTGATATTGAGAAAAAGAGAGAGAGAGACCAGTTGCTTCTTGAACGTGTCAGACCGGGGATCAAACCAGCTACCTTTTGATTTATGGGAGGGCACTCCCATCAACTAAGCCACATCAGCCAGTTTTTTGTGTTTTTAAAATATTAAGTTTCAATTTTTTTAATAAAACAAATGATATTACCATAGATATTTTCATAAGCAATAGTGATGATATCTAGGCTAAATCCAAGTGACTTACTAGTTCTGAAAATCAGTCCCTATGTGCTTCTTCTATAAATACAGTTTATTTTTCTGTATACTAGACTATCTCATAAGGTTATTGTGAACATTAAATGAGTTAATATATGTGAAGCATTTGGAAAAATGTTTAGCATTTAATATAAGCCACACAAGTTTTTGTTCAATGAAAAAGATGTTCCCTAACCACTGAGCGGAAAACCTTTGGGCTTAATATGGTGTCCCTGTGTGAAAACCTATATCTAATTTAAATAATAATGAATGAATTTAGCACCAAGAGAATCACATAGAAACAATGACAAAAATAAGGAGGAATCTCTGTGCAGTACCTGTGAGGCATTCTAGGCAAATGAATCTTAGCCCTATTCTTCCACTTTTGTGCATGCTGACCTCTCCCATCATGGTGTATCTGTCCTCTCCACCCCACCACCCCCTACCGCCCCTATACAATCCACCTGCCTTATGTTGAGCTAGAACCTGATCACCACATTTGAGGCAAGTTAGATATTTGCAGCATGTCATCATGGCTACCAGTGGCCACTTTTTGTTGTTGTTGTTTTTGTTCATCACTAGTAATAGTAACCTTTCTGAGAAAGATTTTGAAGCTTGCATTAAATAAAGTAAATGAATGCAACTAGTATTGTGGGTAGCAAATTTCAGTGACACCCCAAATCACCTCCTTCCTTATTTCCACATTAGGTTGAGTACCCATTGTATGAGTTCTATAAGAATCTTATATTCATTCTTCCCAACCCAACACATATACTGTGCTGAAATCTCTTGTGAACTCTCTTTGCATTTATGCAAGTTAGGACAGTCTTACCTCCAAAGCTATTGAAACACAATCCATTGCCTAGTGTAGTCATAGTAAGTTTAAAATAAACACTTTTCTTATTAGTTATTGATGTTGAGTTTGTTACTGAGTCACATATTGCCATCAGGTGCAGTTCTCCATTTTATGTCAAATTCTAGGCTTTATATTATGTAAGTAGTATATTTGTTTTACAAAATGTGTTTTCCTACTTTTCAAGATATAGTCATATACTTAGCCTAAATTATCTATATTGAGTACACTTATAACAAAGGACATGTAAATAAAGTAAATATTTTTCTAAATAATTTTAAAGAAAACTTCTTAAAATATTAGCTTAAAGCCAGAGAAACTCTGTATTACAGGATATATAGAGTTTGTTCCTCAGAGAGACTAAGAGGCTTTAATTGATTCCATTTATTTCTGGGGTGTTTTGTTGTTGTTTTTAATAATGGCAAATGATGCAGTGGTGGAAATATCCCTTAGAAATGCAATAACTTTGAAAGTTTAATTGTTTCAACTTTATCTACATTTATTGAATTCTCTCTTCTTTAGCTCAACTTCATTTGAGGTCGGTCATTGCAAAATTTTGTAAATCATATCTCCACAGCACTGTGCTTTGTTGATCATACTGCTCTGTTTTTTCTACTTTATGAGTTTAAAGAGTTGTTCTCGGTTTAGGACTATACCTTAGAGAAAAGGAAAATTGTTCAATTTGTGTTGTGGGAAACTTCTAGTTTGGCTTCATAATTACTCTAAATTTATTTTGGGCTCCTCCATGATTTGTGCTTTGGAACATGACATAGGACCCTTTAAGAACCTCTCTTGGCCTGAATGAAGCAAAGTCTCCTCAGGAAGAACCAATAAGTGGTCAGAAAGATTGTTTAGATGCTTTTTTCCTTTTCATAATTACTTTCGGTGAGTATTTCCAGGAGAAATCTGAATAATTTATATTTCATTATTTCAATAATGATGGGCATATTAAATTCCCCGCATTCATACCAATATTCATAGAAACACATCAATAAAAAGGAGACATCATTAAATCACATTCAATAACAATTTTAGACATAGTAACACTCATATCTGTAGGGGTTTATGACAAATGTCAAATAACTCACTTTCTTTTCTTTTCTTTTTTTTTTTTTTACTCCTCATCTGAGGATATTTCTTCCATTGATTTCTAGAGAGAGTGGAAGGGAGGGAACAGGGGGAGAGAGAGAGAGATACATCTATTGGTTGCCTCACGCACGTGCCCCTACTGGGGCTGGTGAACTGAATACTTGCCCTTGACCAGGAATCAAAACTGTAACCCTTTGATCCACAGGCTGATGCCTTAACCACTGAGCAAAGCCGGCCAGGGTATAACTTCACACTTTCAATTCATTAGCTAGCCATCTATAATTTGGACAAGAAAGGAAAAGTTAATTGATAAAATTTTTGGTGTCAAAACATTATTCATTTCTTATTTATGACATTCTAGGGTAAATTGTTAATACAGAAAGTATATGGATTTTTCAGTTAGAGAAATATGGATTAAAATCCAAATGGACCACTTAAAGGAATCTTGCCTTTAAGTGAGTTAATTTCTTTAAGCTTCAGTTTTCTCTGTTTTAAATGAAGCTGACTACCATGAATAATGCTGCAATGAACATAGTGGTACATATAAATTTGTAAATAAATATTTTCAAAATTTTGGGTAGATATCAAGAAAAGGGATTATTGGGTTATATTACAGCTGGATTCTTAAATTTGCAGACTTCCCTTTCTGTTTTCCATAGTAGCTGTACCAATTTACATCCCTACCAGCAGTTGAAACTTATATAAGGTTATCAACCAATGTTACCCAATAAATTGAATTTTAAAAATGAAGTTTCAAGGATGTTTTGAGGATTAATTTGAATAATATAAATAACAGTGCTCAATTACTTATGTGGCACTTAATATATGTTAAGAAGAGCTGTTTTCTTTATTTTTCTCTTAGTTGGAATTAATCTCAACCTCTGGAAAGGATATTCACAGTAATTGTGATTTAGCAAAGCAGTATTTATTTTAGTGAAATACTAAGGACTTTTAAATTTTCTTTCATTTAGCCCTCGTAACACACCTATGAAACTTTATCTTTATTCCCAAATAAAGAACTGAAGCTCAGAGAGGTTATGTACATTAGACATATTTATACATCTGGAAATGTCAAATATAATTACACGCTATCTAAAATGAAAATATGTTCTCTTAAAGTACTGCACAGCCTATATTCAATTAGAAACACATAGGCACAGAAATGATAATTTCCTGCCTTTATAGAGAATTGATATAATAAAACAGAATATATGAACCTTTTTTAATTTTCAATATATACAGTTACAAAACATAACTCAAATATATAATTTGAATTAATTAAAAGTTGACTAATAAGTGATGACTCAATGATAAGATTTGGGAGACCTCCATTGCCTTTTTTCTGCCACACTTACCTCTGATTTTCCAATTGCTCACCAACAGTCAGAACGCCTAGACTGTGAAAACAGCTGTCACTGTTAATAGGATACCAACATTTCTGAAAATATTTCCTCTCACTTAACAATTTTCTTTCTATTGTCAATGTTTCTGTCTTAAATTTCCCATTTTACCCAGAGGGCATATATTACTTTGACCATAGAGAGTGAGAAAGAATCAAATATATAAAAGAAAAGATCAGGAGGTGTTTTAAAACTCTCAGGAATGGATTCTACATAGATTTTACTGGCACAAGCTACTTAATGTTTTACCTAGTCTCTCTGACACTGGGGACTAATTTAGTGAATCAAAATTGCCAGAACAGGAATATATACAGCACACTAATGAGTGTAATGGACAATACATATTAGTATTAAAATTTGTAAAGAAGCTTGGTGGACAGTGTCTCTTGAGACAGAAAAAAAAAAATAACAACCAGCAAACAACAAAACTAAATGTGAAGTTTGTTTTCCTTGACATTATTTTCAGACAGAGATTAGCAATCAAATATCTTAATTCCCAATGCAGATCTCTCCCTAATACTCTATGCCATTAAAAAAAAGAATCTGTAATCAATCACATTATACTATGTACATTCATTAACTCTACCTTTTTAATCTGCCTTCCAAAAAAGTGTTTGGTACCATAATGCTGCTAATGTATTATGCTTATTTTTCTGCTCAGTCTTGCTCACTAAGAACGGTAGTTGAAGAGTTTTTGGTTTTGATTGATTCATGTAGCAACTTATACGCCAAGTGTAATATTAGGAGTTAGTACCTTCTGTGAGTAAACTATAATAATATAATCATGTCCAAATGAGGTAAGGTGAGTTTCAAAAGCCCCCAAAAGGTAAAGAAAGATAAAAAACTCATGGGCGTGGACAACAGCGTGGGTGCCTCGGGGAGAGGGGGGTGGGAGAAAGGTAGAAGAGGGTAAAGGGGGGGGGATAAATGGTGATGGACAGAGACTCGACTTGGAGTGGTGAAGTGGTATACAGATGATGTGTTGTATAATTGTGCACCTGAAACCTGTATAATTTTGTTAACCAGTATAATCCCAATAAATTCAATTAAAAATGACAGTAAATTTGTGCTGGTCATTAGTAAAAGCAGCATAAACCTTGTAGGCCCTTACAGAATTTCAAGTAGTATGTATAAAATGAAGCAAAAACAAGTTTTGTGTTATTTTTAAAAATCAGGCTATCATATTGGCTATTAGAGCTCAAGACCTTTAGCAAGTTATTCAACTTTCCTGATCAATTTACAGATTTGTAAAAGAGAGATAATCTTTCTAGTTGCCAAAGGGGAAGATTACATAATATATAGTATAAGGTATATCAAGTTCAGCATATTCTATAGAATAAATGCTCTCTATAGAAGAGATGTTATTATTTATAAAATTACATTCAAACTTCCAGGGGGTATAAGAGTAATGATGGCTGCCTAAATATTCTTCTTTTACATATTTTTAAAACATAATACAGCTAAACAAGGAGAGTTTACAAAATAAGATATACATGCCTTCAGCATGCCTAAGAAATATCCTATATAATAAAGAGGTAATATGCAAATTGACCATCACTCCAACACACAAGATGGCCACCCCCATGTGGTCAAAGATGGCCCCACAAGATGGCCAGCAGGGGAGGGCATTTGTGGGTGATCAAGCCTGCAGGGGAGGGCAGTTGGAGGAGACCAGGCCAACAGAGGAGAGCAGTTGGCGGTGACCAGGCTGGCAGGGGAGGGCAGTTGGCGGTGACCAGGCTGGCAGGGGAGGGCAGTTAGGGGTGACTGGGCCATTAAGGAAGGGAAGTTGGGGGCAATCAGGTTTGCAGGGGAGGGCAGTCAGGGGTGACCAGGCCAACAGGGGAGGACAGGTAGGGGTGACCAGGACAGCAGAGGAGGGCAGTTAGGGACAATGAGGCCGGCAGGAGAGGACAGTTAGGGGTGATCAGGCTGGCAAGGGAAGGAAGTTAGGGGTGATCAGGCCAGCAGGGGAGGACAGTTGGGGGTGACCAGGCCTGCAGGGGAGGACAGTTAGGGGCAACCAGGCAGGCAGGGGAGCAGTTAGGCATCAATCAGGCTGGCAGGGGAGTGGTTAGGGGGTGATCAGGCTGGCAGGCAAGTGAGTGGTTCGGAGCCAGCAGTCCTCATTGTGAGGGGGATGTCCAACTGCCCATTTCGGACATCCCTCAAGGGGTCCTAGATTGGAGAGGGTGCAGGCTGGGCTGTGGGACACACACCCCTGACCCCGTGCACAAATTTCATGCTCCGGGCCTCTAGTAGGATATAACGAACTTCAAATTATTTGCAATTAGAAAAATAAATATACATGTGCAACAGATGAGTGGGAATAATTGAACAGATACTACAGCTAGGGTGAAAAAGTACAATGGTTGCAAGTCTTTAAATAATTTCACATTTCATATGACTTTATGAAAAATATATACTAGTAACAAGAGAACATTTAAGAGTAATATAATTGAAATAGTGTACACTCCTTTAGCTATTACCTTATGAAATATTTTTATTATTCAGAAAAATAATCAAAATGATTCATTTTCTATAGCCACTGGTTTTCTAGATATAATGATCCAGATATAATCAATAATTACATGAAATCTATAAGACAACTTGAAAGGAACACAGAATATAGTCACTTTCAAGTTGAAAAGAAAGCTTAAGCAAATGAGATCAACAACACAGGTATCTGTGAGATGGGTAGAGGAGGATATTGTAGAAGTTACAATCTCATTGTTCCTTTATTGAATCTTCACAATGACATTCCTTCATGCTAATACATACTTTCACTTGTTTCTAGAAAACACTATTTTTTGTTGTTGTTAATTCTCACCTGAGGATAGTTTTTCCAGTGATTTTTAGAGAGAGTGGAAGGGAGAAAGATTGGAGGAGAGAGAGAAAAAAAACAACATCCATGTGTAAGAGACACATTGATTGATTGCCTTCTTCATGCACCCCAGTGAGGGCCAGGATTGAACCTGCAATCCAGGTGCATGCCCTTGATCTGGAATCAAACCCATGACCTTTCAGTATACAGCCCAGTGTCCTAACCTTTTAGCAATACCAACCAGGGCTAGAAAACACTATTTTTAAACCAAAGTTTTGAAAACTTTTTTTACTTGATGGTTCCTCAGAGTACAAATAAAAGGTTCTCAATGGGGCAAGTGAAGTGTTGAGACAAGAATGAGCTCCTTTCATAGAATCCTAACCAACACTAGGTATTAAAAGTCCTTTACAAATTTTCCAGAGAGATAAAAATGGTGTCACAATTCACTTATTCTTTTTCTTTGTTGATTAAGGTATTACATATGTGTCCTTATTGCCCCCCCAACCCCCACTCAGGCCCTCACCCCTCCTGTTGTTTGTGTCCATTGGTTAGGACAGTGGTCAGCAAACTCATTAGTCAACAGAGCCAAATATCAACAGTACAACGATTGAAATTTCTTTTGAGAGCCAAATTTTTTAAACTTAAGCTTCTTCTAATGCCACTTCTTCAAAATAGACTCACCCAGGCCGTGGTATTTTGTGGAAGAGCCACACTCAAGAGGCCAAAGAGCCGCATGTGTCTGGCGAGCTGCACTTTGCCGACCACGGGGTTAGGCTTATATGCATGCATACAAGTCCTTTGGTTGATCTCTCCCCCACCCCCACCCCCAACCTCCCCCACCTTCCCTTTGAGTTTTGACGGTCTGATTGATGCTTCTCTGTCTCTGGATCTGTTTTTGTTCATCAGTTTATGTTGTTCATTATATTCCATAAAAGAGAGAAATCATGTGATATCTTTCTCTGACTGGCTTATTTCACTTAGCTTAATGCTCCCCAGTTCCATCCATGCTGTTGCAAATGGTAAGAATTCCTTCTTTTTCACTGCAGTGTAGTATTCTATTGTGTAGATGTACCACAGTTTTTTAATCCACTCAATTGCTAATGGGTACTTTGGCAGCTTCCAAATCTTAGCTATGGTAAATTGTTCCACTATAAAAATAAGGGTGTATATATCCTTTCTGTTGGTGTTTCTAGTTTCTTGGGATATATTCCTAGATGTGGAATCACTGGGTCAAATGGGAGTTCCATTTTTAGTTTTTTGAGGAAACTCCATACTGTTTTCCACAGTGGCTGCACCAGTCTGCATTCACACCAACACTGCATGACGGTTCCTTTTTCTCTGCATCCTCACCAGGACTTGTTGTTTGTTGATTTGTTGATGATAGTCATTCTCACAGGTGTGAGATGGTACCGCATTGTTGTTTTGATTTGCATCTCTTGGATGATTAACGACTTTGAGCATGTTTTCATATGTCTCTTGGCCTTCCTTATGTCTTTTTTCAAAAAGTATCTATTTAGGTCCATTGCCTATTTTTTTATTGGGTTTCATATCTTCCTTTTGTTAAGTTGTATGAGTACTGTGTAAATGTTGGAGATTAAACCCTTATCAGTGATAACTTTGGCAAATATGTTCTACCATGCAGTGGGCCTTCTTCTTGTTTTGCTGATGGATTAATTTGCTGTGAAAAAGCTTTTTATTTTGATGTAGTCCTATTTGTTTATTTTCTCTTTAGTTCCATTGCCCTAGGAGCTGTATCGGTGAAGAAATTCCTTCAGCATATGTCTGAGATTTCCCTGCCTGTGGATTCCTCTAGTATTTTTATGGCTTCCTATCTTATGTTTAAGTCCTTTATCCATTTTGAGTTTATTTTTGTGTATGGTGTAAGTTGGTGGTCTAGTTTCATTTTTTTGCATGTATCTGTCCAATTTTCCCAACACTATTTATTGAAGAGACTGTCTTGACTCCATTGTATGTTCATGCCTCCTTTGTCAAATATTAATTGAGTATAGTGGTTTGGGTTGATTTCTGGGTTCTCTATTCTATTCCATTGATGTATATGTCTATTCTTGTGTCAATACCAGGGAGTTTTGAGAACAGTGGCTTTCATACAGCTTGATATCTGGTATTGAGATCCCCCCTACTTTGTTCTTCTTTCTCAGGATTGCTGCAGCTATTCAGGGTCTTTTTTTTATTCCAGATACATTTTTGGAGAGTTCATTCTAGGACTGTGAAATATGCCGTTGGTATTTTAATGGGGAGTGCATTGAATCTATAGATTGCTTTGGGTAGTATGGACATTTTAATGATGTTGATTCTAACGGTATGTTCTTCTATCTGTTTTTGTCTTCCTCTATCTCTTTTTTCAGTGTCCTGTAGTTTTCCAAGTACAGGTCTTTTACCTCCTTAGTTAAGTTTATTCCTAGGTATCTTAATTTGATAATCTAATGGGACATCCCTTGTATGTAACTTTCTGTCTCTCTCTTGCAGCCTTTATGATTCTCTCTTTGTCCTGAACATTTGCCATCATAATTATCATGTGTCTTGGTGTGGGTCTTTTTGGTTTCACCTTGTTTGGTACTCTCTGTGCTTATGTGACTTTTTTCTTCCCCACATCAGGGAAGTTTTCTGACATTACATCTTCAAATAGGTTTTCTAACCCTTGTTCTTCTTCCTGTTGTTTTGGCATCCCTATTGTTTGTATGCTGCTTCGTTTCCTGTTGTCCCACAACTCTCTTATGCTCTCCTCCTGTCTTTTAATATTTTTCTCCAATTGCAGTTCAGTTTGGATGTGTTTTGCTTCCTTGTCTTCTAATTCGCTTCTCCTAGTCTACTGTTGAAACTTTCCATGGTGTTTTTAATTGCAGCTATATCGCTCTTTATTTCTTCTTGATTCTTACATAAGTTGTTGATTATTTTCATCCATCCGGTTTATGAAAAATATATTGAACACTTCACGAATTTGCATGTCATGCTTGCGCAGGGGCCATGCTAATCTTCTCTGTATCATTTCAATTTTAGTATATGTGCTGCCAAAGCAAGCACACAATTCACTTGTTAATAAAGACAGTGTCATAAAGACCAGATCACACTACCTGGGTTTTGAGCTTAAAGAGATTCAATATGTTTGTAAACTTACAAAATTTATTTAACATTTCAGACTATCAGTTTCTCTAGTCATAAAATAAGAGGACTAATAATCTTAACTTATAGGATATTGTAAAGATTAAATGATTTAATATATCACTAGTGCTTAGCAATGTAGTTAGGATATAGTAAGTGCTTAGAACTAAATGTTACCTATAATTGAAATTTTAGTATTCTTTAATTAATAGATCAAACATTTTTAATATTTATATTTCTCATCCATGAACTACCTATTCATAACTATGTTCACTTTTCATTTATTAGTAGAAGATATGTATGTACTATGGGTATAACCTTTCGGGTATCTTTCTGTTGCAATGCTGCCAGAACTTATCCTTATTATTTAACTTTTTAATGGTGTGGTTCAACTCAGAAAGATACTTTAGTCTATGATGAATTCTTGGTGACCTGTTCTCTATGGGACATCCTTCCACACATACTTGAAAATTACATAGATATTTATTTATATTTAACACTTTTATGGTTTTGCTTTTGACATTTACGCTTGAATCCATACAGAGTTAATCATCTGTGAGATATGGATCCATATTTGTTGCTTTTTTATTAAGTACTGGGGGTGAAAGTGGTTAATAAAATTATATAGATTTCAGGGGTACAGTTCTATAATCCATCATCTGTATACTATATTGTGTGTTCACCACTCCATGTCTCCTTCCATCACCATTTATTCTCCCTTTACTATCTTCTACCACCCCACCCCACTTTCCCTCTGGTAATCACCATACTGTGGTCTGTGTCAATGAGGCATTTTTTTTTCTTTGATTAATCCCTTCACCTTTTTCACCCAGCCCCCAGCTCCCTTCCCCTCTGACAGCTGTCAATCTACTCTCTGTACCTATAAGTTTGTTTCTATTTTGTTTGCTAGTTTATTTTGTTCATTAGATTCCACATATAAGTGAAAACATATAGTACTTGTCTTTCTCTGACTGGCTTATTTCACTTGCTTTTTTAATGGATAACCAACTGCCCTAACATCAAGCTAGAGGCAATAGGAGTTTAGATAGTGAGTTATTAAGAACACCAAAATCATGTTATTACTTTTTAGTAATGTTTCCAGCCCAGTGTTCTGATTAACAAGATGCACAACTAATCTTTCAGCTGAAGATAAAACTGATTCCATTGAAAACTTTAGTCTGATAACTCATACTGCTATTTCAGGAAATTTTCTTCTTAGTGCCCTCAACATGAAGTGTCCAATTTTAATTGAGCTAAATCCCTGAAAGATTTGACCCTCTCCTACTATTTCAGCCTCACTTCATACCATATACTCTCACTTTTTCCACTCCATGATTAATCTGTACTGTGGTTTTGTTTGTTCATTTGTTTTAATAATCTGACATTCTCTCTTCTCCTTCAGACATGCACACTCACATGTTTTTCCAACTTGGGAAGTGGTTTTTTGGTACCTCAAATCACTTCTACTCATTCATAATTCTACTTTAAATTTATTCTCTTCATGACAGTATTCTTCATTCTTTGATTTTCTCAAACACTTATATGTTTCCATAATGCCATGTGCTTCATCTTTGTCATAGTAATTATATTTTAACTAGGGGCCTGGTGCACAAAATTTGTGCATGGGGGGGGGTGTCCCTCAGCCCAGCCTGCACCCTCTCTAATCTGGGACCCCTCAGGGGATAACTGGCAGTCGGACATCCCTCTCACAATCCAGAACTGCTGGCTCCTAACCGTTCTCCTGCCTGCCTGATTGCCCCTAATTCCTTCTGCCTGCCAGCCTGATATTCCCTAACTGCTCCCCTGCTGGCTTGATTGCCCCAACCACCTTTGCCTCGGCCCCACACCCGGGACCCAGGATTCCCTCCTCCAGCTGACCACAGGCACCCAGGATCCGGGCTTCCCTCCCTCTGGTCAGCCATAGGCACCCGGGCTGGCTGCAGCTGCAGGGGATGGTGGGCAGGTGGCTTCGCCTGGGCTGCAGCCGCAAGTGCTGGCCCCCGGGACTGCGGGGTGGGTGGCATCTCCATCTCCTGGGCCACAGCCAGCCTCAGGTACTGGTGCCCGGGACTGCGGGGTGGGCGGCTTCTCCATCTACCAGGCTATAGCCAGCCACAGGTGCTGGCGCCTGGACCACAGGCGGGCGGCTTCTCCATCTTCCCTACGATGCAGTGTGGGAGACTTCTCCGGCTGGCTGCGGCCTGGGATCACAGGGCAGGCAGCTTCTTTATCTCCCAGGCCACACCCTGCCTCAGGCGCTGGGGCCCGGTTTCTCCGTCTCCCCCAGGATGTGGGACAGGCGGATATGAAGCTTCTGCAGCTGGCTGCAGCCCGGGACCATGGGGCAGGCACCGTCTTCTTCTCCCAGGCCTTCCCAACCTCCGGTGCTGGGGCCCAGTTTTTCTGTCTCCCTCAGGACATGGGGTGGGTGGACGTGGGGCGGGAGGCTTCTCCAGCTGGCTGAGGCCTGGGATCACGAGGCAGGTGGCTTTTTTGGTCTCCGTGGCTGCAACCATGCTCAGGCGCTGGCACAGGACTTCTCCGAACTCCCACAGGCTCAGAGCAACTGGGGGGCGGGCTGCTGCCATCTTTTCAGGTTAATTTGCACACTCACTCCTGATTGGCTGGTGGGCATAGCAGAGGTACTATCAATTTGCATCTTTCTCTTTTATTAGTGTAGATAAATCTGAACATGTATATAATTAAGCTGACACTTAGGATAATTAAGGTGTTTTTTATTAAGATTACTTGTGTCCCAAACACTTAGAAGAAATGCACTGAGCTAGCTGGGGTTAGTGTGTTTTTATTGTATGCAGGATTGATTATGATGTTATATGAAATTATAACTTTGTTATTGTCTTTAATTGGAGACTAAGTAAGCTTTAAGAAAATATTTATGATTGTCAAATTGACACGGTCTAGACTTGAGATGGTTAATTTTATGTATCAATTTGACTAGGGTATAGGACATGTACATTATATATTATTTCTGTGAGAGTGTCCCCAGATGTGATTAGCATTTGATTCTGTGCCTGAGTAAAACAGATTGCCCTGACCCAAATGCGGGTGGGTGTCATCCAATCCCTGAAAAACCCAAATAGAACAAAACGGCAGAGGGGTGGGGTGGTATTTGCTCCCTGTTCCTGCCCTCAACTGGGACTTACACCATCAGTTCCCTGGTTCTCAGAGTTATATCAATACTTTCCTGGGTCTTCAGCTTGCATAGCAGATTGTGGGATTTCTTAGCCTCCGTCATCAAGTGGGGCAATTCCTTATCATAAATTTCATATTGGTTCTGGTTCTCTGGAGCACTCTAATTAATACAGGCACTGTATGCTTATTTCAAATAGTGATATTTCTTATGGATTAGCTCTGTTTATGAAAGGTCCCATTTTATCAATACTAATGCCTTTTTTCTGTAAAGTCTACTGTATCTGCCATTAGTCTAGCTAGAACTTATGTTTTATGGTTAATATGTTCATGTTACATAGTTTTCCATTCTGTTTTTTTACATTAAAACCAAAGGACTTGTTTGCATGCATATAAGCAAACCAATGGACATAAACACTAAAGGGATGAGGGCATTGCCAGGGGGTCGGAGAGTCTAGGGGGAGGTCAATGGGGAAAAGGAGACATACGCATTACTATTTGTTAATACTTTAAACAATAAAAAATAAAAACACACTATCAACAGGGTCAGTGTGACCTTCCAGAAGGTCCTGTGCCAGGAAGAGCATGTCTGCAGGGACATGATGGGGGCAGCAGGTGCTGGAGGAGCAGGAACTCTGCAGCTGGAGTGCTCAGGGCAGACCCTGGCCCTGTTATCACGTGTGTGATTCTGGGAGTGATGGGTGCCTCTGTGCCTCAGTTTCATTTGTAAAATGATGATGAAAACCAGATCAAATGAATCAATATTTGTAAAGGAGTCCAAAACATGCATGGAATATATTAAACTTGTCCATGCTTATGGAAAAATAAGCCATTTATTCTCTGTTTAAAAAAAATAAAATAACTTAATCATCATATAAATTTATAATTGAAATGAAAATTAGTTTGAAAAATGTTTCATCCATGCAAATTCAATATAATTACTGATATCTGCCTTCTTATTACCTTTTATCCATTTGATTGACCTGTTTTTGTTCCTTATATTCACTTTCAAGTGCCTTTAGTTGGGGTAACAAACTTTTATTTTATTATTCCATTTTACCTCTATTGATTGCTTTGTTATAATTAATTATTTTTCAGACATTAACCTAGAGATAACAGCATACATTCTTACCTTAATTTTCAGATTATTAAAACCTTAGAATATTTTAGCTTAATTTATCTCTTCTTACCATTTATGTTATTGTTGTTGTGCATTTCAATTCTACATATCTCAAAGTCGTCCTGAACCTATTATCTTCTTATACCATTATTATTAAATCAATATTCATTTACTTTATCTAATTTTTACAATTACCCTTCTTGCATCTCTGTGCTGCCTTCTAACTGATATTTTTCTTTAATGACAGAACTGTTTACAACACACTTTTGAGCTACACATCTTTATTTTATTATAAATATTTTATTTGAATATTGAATTCTAGATTTTTCATTTTGTGTTATTACATATGTGTTCTGATATATTTAATTAGTTTTAAAAATTCTTAATAATTATCTTTTTAACGGAAGCTTTTGTCCTATGTTTCTCTGTTCTTTGTTTCCTAGGACTAATTTTATTTTACTAAGTCTCATAGTAAAGAATATATATTCTGTGCACTTTTTATAAAAATAATTCTGGATATTTCTCCTAACCATTTTTTCCAGTACATAATCCCCTCTTCTGCTGTCAATTATTGTATGAATATTTCTTGAATTCTCAATACCAATTATTTTAGATCACTAATCTATAGCTCTTCTATGAAAATTATTTTTACGGACTGTGCTAAATACATGTAGATCTTTTGAGTCTCTTTCTATTTCTGTTATTTTCATGGGTTTTTGTCATAGGAAACTCCCTTGGTATGCTTGTGACTTTTGTACTGTATACTCAAAACTATACAAGGATTAAAGTCCCTGGGTGATGACTTATAACCACAAATAGGACTTGATTTGCTCTGGCACACAGGTACAGGCAGACAACTTGACCAAAACAATAAATAAGATTATCAATTCTGTTTTCCTTTACAATAAACATTACCATCATTGCCTTGGTCACTTTTATTTCAGAGCAATTAAAATGAGAAAAAAATATTATATTTTACTTCCCCTTATTCCAGTTTTGAAGCTCTTCATTTCATGGAGAAAATTTAATTATTTTATTTAAAATATTTTGTTTCTGTCAGTAGGAAATCCTTTAACATTTCTTGTAAGGTAGGTTTGTTGATAATACATTCCTCAGTTTTCATCTATCTGAGTTTTCACTCCTCTTTCATCTTTGAATGTAGAATTCTAGGTTGTGACTACATACCTTTTTTGCTTGTATTGCTTCTGATGAGAAGTCAGAACTAATTGTTATTCATGTTTATATGTAGTAAATATGTTTTTCCCCTTGAATGCCTTCAAGATTTTCTTTTTGCCTTGTTATTTTTTCAGCTTTAAATGGCTGTGCCTAAAGGGTGTTTTCCTCTTCTTGTGTTCTCTGAGTTTCTTTAACTTACATTTTGCCATTTCTCAATACTTTCAGAAGATTTTCAGCCATTTTACACACACACACACACACACACACACACACACTATTGGAATTAGAGGTGATCCATCATTAGGGAAACTGCAAAGATAATAAAGAGGATTCTAATATTTAGGAATCAAGCATGTGGCAGTCAGCAAAAAATAAAGAGATAGAGATAGAGGTAGAGGTAGAGGTAGAGGTAGAGGTAGAGGTAGAGGTAGAGGTAGAGGTAGAGGTAGAGGTAGAGGAAGGGGTATGGATAGGAATAAGGATAGAGATAGGGGGGGAGAGAGAGAGAGAGAGAGAAACCTCCAGCCCTAGCCATTTTGGCTCAGTGGACAGAGCATTGGCCCCTGGACTGAAGTGTTCTGGGTCTGATTCTGGCCAATGTCATATACCTGGGTTGCAAGTTGATCCCCAGCCCTGGTCGGGGTGCATTCAGGGAGAGGCAACCAATCAATGTGTCTCTCTCACATTGATGTTTCTCTCTCTCTGTCTTCCCCCCCACACGCCTCCCTTCCACTCTTTCAAAGAAATCAATGGAAAAATAACCTTGGGTGAGGATTAACAAAACAAAACAAAAAGCATCTTCCATATAATCACAGAAAACCACACAATAATATTTCATTTAATCCAAACAAATAAATTATACTAACTATAAAGGCAGTGATTAATTGTTCTAAGTAATGCTGATATTCATTACTATGACAGTAAAAAGATGACTAATCTGGAAAGGCAGTGTTTAAAAGAGGTTACTGAATTGGTGGCTTATAAACCAGTAAAAGATGGCTGTGAAGAGAATGTGAAGTAAAAGATGATGAAGGGAATAACAGCTAAATGTAGGCAAGGATGATACTTTTCAAATTCATTACAAAACAAACAAGAAAATATATTTATTAGGAATGGAATATTTCAAGTATTTTGATCACAATGGAAACCCTACTTCAATGTTTAGTAAATAATATCATGAATAATAAAAAATTCTAGTAAATTAAATAAGAAAAGAAAACATGCATAATTAAATATTTCAAATTATGACTGACTAACTTAAAATTAGAGCTTTTTTAGACAATCTGATTATAGTGATTATGCCATGTTGGGAAAAAGCGAGCACTACAGATGATAAATATATTCTAAAACACAGGAACTTACATTGGAGATATTCAGAAATAAACCACATTTATGCCTAGAACTTACATTTATGGGAAAATTAACTGCATGTTTTACAGACTCTAATCACATGCCAAGATGATTTCACCTTAAAAAAATATTGGTGATCCTTATTAAAAGTCACAAAACATCCTCTATGGTAAATAACTGATAGATGGCAGACATTTAAATATCTATTAAGTAAAGCATTTCAGAACAGCTCAGTCATGAATTAGTGGTTTACCTGAGATGTGATAAGCAAACTCATCCTGATGGAGATATAACAGAATCAAAATTAATCAGAATAGTAAGAGAAACTCAGGTTTTATTTTTATTAGATTGGCTCAAAGTTATACATACATATTTTTTCTCATTTCCTTGCTCTTAAAATTTCTGAAAGTTTGATAATGTTTTAGGATTATGAAATCAACTTTATCAAAATGGATATACAAACAACATTATAAAGAAAAATATAATAAATTGTTTTAAGTAACCATTTTCCCTGAAATCATATCTATGATCCAAATATATTTAAGATCCTGTTCATTCTACAAATGCTACATAAACTTATATAATTGTCTAGTCAACTATATACTATATGCAGTTTTCTTCCTACCTATCTTTTATTTCATTTCTTTGCTATTTTTCACATATTTCTTATAAATAACTAATTTTATAAAATGTACTTTAAAACAACATTCATATTTTTAATAAATAAATATTTTCAAAGATGAGCATCAACACTCTTACAAATCTGTTAGTTTCCTTTTAATTATTTCAAATTGAAAGTGCACCAATAAATCAGTAGTATTACAGAAAATGTAAATGAATATTAGTTTTAAATAAGTTACCAATGATCATAAATAAAGTACAGTAACAAACTTTGCATTGCATGCTACATTAAACATAATTCAAATTAAATATTATTTCATTGTCTTAACTAATTAGAATTGAAAAATAGAAAAAGACAGATTAAAAATGTAGTTCAATTTCTTTTACATATCCATAGGAAAAGAAAATGAGGTCAGAAAAAATATCTCTATTGAAGAAAGTAAAGAAAATTAATGTAGAACAATGATTTCTATGAAAATAAAGCTTCAAAGAGATAAAGGTAAACATCCTAGAAAAGAAAGGGAAAAAAGGAGAAACTACGTATGAAAGATACTATTAGATATATTGTTATTATTAGGGGTTCCTTTGTTCATTTCTTTTGTATAGAGAGTGCAATAGGACATTCATTTCTTTGAGAAAAAAATAACCCTGTGGATCATACTCATGAAGGCTTTTTTCACTTGTTGGTTCCGTAAAGTGTAGATGAAAGGGTTCAAAAGTGGTGCAACTGAAATATAGAGCACGGAAATTCCCTTGGAAGAAGTTATCTTTTGTTTGATTGATGAATTAATATACATGAAAATACAGCTGCCATAAGAAAGGGATATCACAATCATGTGAGAAGAACATGTCGAAAAAGCTTTTTTCCTCTGACTAGTTGAAGGGAATTTTAAAATGGTCAAGGCAATAAAGGCATATGATATTATCACCATTATCAATGTGATCACAAGTGTCACCAAAGCAGAGATGAGTCCCATCATCTCAATAATCCGTGTGTCTGTGCAGGAGATCTGCATAAGAGGAATAGAATCACAGTAGAAATGCTCAATAATATTGGAGGCACAGAAGTCAAGGTCCAGGCCTAAGATGAGTGGTGGAAAGATGACCAAAAATCCAGCAAGCCAACAACTGAGGACAAGCTGTGTGCAGATTTTATTGCTCATGATGACTGTGTAATGCAGGGGCTTACAGATGGCAACATAGCGGTCATAGGACATAGCTGCCAGCAAGTAAAATTCAGATGCTCCAAAAAGGAAGACAAAAAACAACTGAGTGACACAACAATTATAGGAAATGGTTTTGTCCCCTGTTGCAGTAGTAAGCAAAAATTTAGGAATGCATGTACTAGTATAGGAAATTTCTAAGAAGGAAAAATTCCGAAGGAAAAAATACATGGGGGTCTTGAGGTGAATATCCACCAGGGTGAGTGTGATGATGATCAGATTGCCAGTGATGCTTAGCATGTAAGTGAGAAGCAGGAAGATGAATAACACAACTTTCCATTGTGGGTCATCAGTCAAACCTGCTAGGATAAACACTGTCACTGCCGTATTATTTCCCATTACTATACTTGCTATATCTGAATAGGGACAAAGAAGAAAATGATGGTCCCAATGGAAAAATAACCATGACAACTAGTGTCGAAAGTAAAGTTAGCAAAATGATGTTTCAGATAGAAAAATACATTGCTCTTTTATGTTTTAAAAATGGGTGTTGGCAGGGAAAAAAAGTAGTTAAAACTGTAGTTTGAAATTGTACTAGAGAATAACCTATATAGCAATAGTAATTGTTGATTGTTTTTGTGTGGGTAAATTAGAGGGATTAGAGAGATTTTCAAAGCATAGGAAAATTTGTTTTTTTTCCTCTTGTTAATATTCAAGGGTCAGGATGGCATGCCATTTCCTGTCTGAATAAAGAAATTTTCATCCTAGAACCAAAATGATGTCACTACAAGCTCATAATTTGCCACCCACACACATGTACCACAAACCTAGGCAACATCAATAAACAAGGCTTGTATACATTTACAATTTACTCAACTAAGCAAATTCAAATGCCTGATTCTTGTCCCATTTATTTTCATGGTTAATGATATCTAATTCCAGGTAAGTGATTAGGAGGTGTTGGGGAAAATAATTCGGTTCTCAATAGTATGTCCATCCCCTCAATCTCTGTTGCAAACCAGCACTTACCAAATTGTACCCCAAAACAAAATCAGCAAGAACAGTCTGGTAATGTCAGTCTGTGTAAGAAAAAAACTGCTAATTTGTGAGAATAAGTAATATAAAAGCTGAGAGAAATAGCCCATGTTGTGTAGGTCAGTTGGTTAAAGTGTTATCCTAATACACCAAGGTTGGGGGTTCAGTTCCCAGTCAGGGCACATAGAAGAATCAACCAAGGAATGAATAAATAAGAGGAACAACAAATCAAAGTTACTTTCTCTTAAAACAATTTTTAAAAGTTTAATTTAAAAAGATGCAGAGATAAGCATATAAATATGCATTCATTAAATCATACGAGATGAAAAGAGTAAAGAGAAAGATAAGAACAAAGATAAAGCTTTATGGGAGCCTAGAGAGGTAAGAAAGGTTTTTGAGAGCTAGGATAGTGAATTTGAGGGGAAAAGTAAAAAGAAGATTAAAAATATGTAAATTAGTAAGTAAAAATTGTAAAGAGGAACTATTTACCAATGCAACTTCTCTCCATCTGCTTGCCTTTCTTATACTTACCTTTTTGTTCTTTGTCTAAAATATAGACTGAAACAGAAACAGTTTTGAGATCATCATAGCCTGAAAGAGAATTATTTGGTAAATTTCAAACACAGAAAAAAATCACAGAATAGTGTGACACAAATTTTAAGAGGTATATATATTCTTATCATAGGAATATTCAAATGTTTGGTAAACACAGTTAAAGAAATATCTATAGATGACTAGTCTCAACATGAGACATATATTGAGACAGATTGTTCAGGTTTGCACAGCTATTAAGTTGGACATCAGCATTAAGATTTCCAAAGTAGTCTCCTTAGAAGTACAAATTTTGTACAAAATACTATGGACCAGATACTAGCTTATTTCTTTAAAATAAAAAAGCTTAACAATATCTCTAAGGAAAATTTCTTTCCTCAGTATCTTCATCTAACACATAAAATTATTAAGGTCTTATGATAAAATAATTTTTTCTGTTTAAGAATACAAAAATTATTATTTCTAACTTATTTAAAACATGTATTATCATTAAAAAGCCATATATAGAGAAATAAAAACAAACTTTTAAGGGCAAATAAACATTGGTTCCAATAATACCTAGTTGAATTCACAGGAAGAAAGTTAGATTTAAAGTTAGGTCTTAGAATATAAAAAAATGAGAGAAGGTATTCATTCCTTAGAGAGGAAACAGCCTGAACAGAGATAAAGTGAAGACTACATGCATGATTTCATTAAAGGAAATTATTAGAGATTTATTATCAAAATCATGTATGTTTAATATATAGACATTTATGAGTGAAAACAAACTAGTCTTTCTCCCTGGACATTCCTTCCACATGCAGATAATTGTGAAGCTGCCTGTTACAAAATTTTCCTCATTTACACAACTTACCATAATGGCAACACTGTAGAAAAGTTATATTCAAATCACCCAAATAAGAATTTTATCACGTCAAATCATTTCTTTGTCCAACTTCAACAATTGTGCACACCAACTATCTCCCAACATACACTGTAACATAAACAACAACAAAATTGACAAAATAAAACCATTAGAAGTCAGGCCTATGAATATTTCTTTATATTAGATACTGTCAATATTAGATAGATTTCAAAAAGAAAAAGGATTTCAATACTAAACATTCATTATATTTCATTTGTCTTCTTCACCATTTTCCCTATGTTAAAATTTAAAAGGTTGAGGAGGAAATAAGGTTAAAGGTGAAAATAGAACAAATGTGAGATAAAATATACCTAACCGGAAACATTGCCATTACTTTTGAGAAATATTGTTTTCATCTTTTCGAGTCTACCAAAAACAGTTTAAAACACTCACACTTTTTAAAATAAGATATACCCACAGATTTATTTTGACAAAAAGTCTCTGTTTCAATATTTAGATCTCTTATCATCAGCTGAATAGAACATGCCAATGTTCCATTTTTTTAAATAAATTTCACTCTATTATACAATCTATGATTTTTTTAGACTCTACTTTGGAAAGAGTTCAATTAACTATTTTATTACAGATTTTTAGGCTAGTGAATTAAATTTTCCCATTATGTGTTGAATATTCTAAGTATTACAGATTAATCAACACTTGATCCCATGTAGTATTTATGCTTTCTGTATTCTAAAGGAAAATTATCTAGATTACAAAGAATTCTCATGTGGATTTCCAAAAGCAAACCAATTTTCCAAAGCAAACCAATTTATATTTTGTTATAAAAGTATTCTCCCCAGGCACTAAATTACTTGAACATATATTTTTAAAAAAAATTAGTTTATACTATGTCTCCAGAGAATGCAGTATACTAGTACATTTCCCTAACATATGTGTGATCTACCACACATTTGTGTCTTGAAATCCCAGATAAAGACCGGAAAGAAAAAATAAAGTTTATGTTAGTTAGTAATAAAATATGAGAATATGAGATAGACAATTTAGCCTGGCAGAAAATATTGTACCTCAATCTAAGTGCTATATATATATATATGCATAATGAGCCAGGGTCCGTAATGTCCAAAATGACTGAAGGCTGGACCGAACGCCAGGTGGGTGGTGAGCAGGGTGGGGCAAGGAGGGTGTGGCGAGGTCGTTAGCCTTCTGCCCAGGTGGCCTGCTGCCTTGGCGTTTGACTCCAGCAGGACTTGGGCCCTCCCATCTGTGGACCAGAGGCCCTTTTCCTGATACCATGTTCTCAGGATCTCTCACCCAAGGAGGCAGGTGAGTGATTCAGAACCAGTGGTCCTGGATTGCAAAGGGGATGTCCCAGATTGGAGAGGGTGCAGGCCGGGCTGAGGGACACCCCCCATGCACTAATTTCATGCACCCGGGCCACTAGTTATTTTATAATTCTCTAAACACACTTAAAAGAATGCCCTTGGCCATGCAGGGCCCTGTCTCCATCCTAAGCTCATCAGGATTGAATGCAGAGACCAGGCAAGGACCTTGAGAGGCCACTGGAAACCAGGAATTGATCAGAGTCACATCAGATGGGGAAGCAACATACAACAGATACCCCTCGTTACAGAATTATAGAACACTCGATTCAACTTAGGTCTTAGGTGAGATGATAGGGATGACTGAGGCTTTAGCTGGGACCCCAAAACAGGAAAATTCCTAGAAGCTGTGAATAAAAGATTCCAGGCCTCTGACCCAGGAACCCCAAGTGCAAGCAGCAAATGCGATACCTGCTATTCATCCAGAGGAGTCTCCCTGCTTGTGGTCTCACAGAATCACCAGAAAATGAAACTGGACAACCACTTGACTTGATCCAATTAAGCAGAGCCAGGGTTGAATCATATATGAGTGTTTATTCCAATAATGCGAGCAGAATGAAAGAGCAGCAGATTGTCCACAAAAATCTGCTCTGCTCCAAACCCATTAGACAACTGCTTATACTGGGTAGAAGGACAAAGGTTACATGGGAAAATGGGAATTACAGGCATGGGGAAGCAGACAAGGTATAACGGTTACAGGCTATAAGGATTGGGCGTGGGGGGGTCACAAAGGGAAAGCACCTCTAGGACCAGATTGTTTAAACAACAATGTTGTTACTCTTTCCATGATGATAGGCAGTTCTTGGGAAAGGAGGTTAACTCCCATGTCTGGGGGCGTTCAACTCCCAGCCAGGTTAGAATGTGCTATCTCTAATCAGAACAGAACAAGTAGAGTTAACAGAGCCTAATTAATATTTCACAGAGCATGATTAATATTTCTTGTAATTATAACCAGTCTCCACTCTTCTATTTCTGCTCCTAGCACTTGTACTTTTTGAGAAAAGCTGGACATTCTTAGTCACCATAGGAATGGAGATAAATAGGCCTTCGAGTGTGAGGGTTTATGTTATAATCTCTAGGACTTGAGCTGTGTTTAATGTTTCCTGTAGCTATACGTGCCAGAGGCTTCTACGTCCTCTACTGTCTTTTTCTTTCCCTTTTGACTCAGTGTTTTTGTAAGAACTCCTTCTTTGGAGTGAGCCTGAGTCTTACAACCTTTCAACTATAATTCACTGCTTTATCCTGGATCCTCTGTTGGTGAGGTGGTAATGTGTGAGGGACGCAGAGTGATACTGTTGTAATTAGCAAGTTATTAATAACAGCAAAGGAGCAGAGAAAAGGCCAGACATTATAGGCATGTCCCTGCCAAACATTGGGGGAGGGGACTGGACAAAGGCAAGACAGATACATGCTAGGAAAGCTGGGGAGACACCTGGAATGTGCTTGCTGTCAATCATACCTGGGCACAGAGAGAGTTGCCAAAGGGAATAGCTTGCAAAGGCATGAGGATTGGGTCACATAAACCCCTAAACAAAGGAGTTAACTCTCTGGCTCTCATGGGACTCATGTGACTCTGGGCTTGTGGGGCTCTTTTGCTCCTGCTTCTCTGCATCCACTCACATGGCACATGCCATGGGAAGCCACACACATGGACTAATGTAACTAGCCTGATGCTGAATGGGCCCAGCTCCAACATATGAAGGAAGTGCTGGAGACTGGCTCTGATTGTAGCTTTACTGAAACCCCAGCGATACTTCTTCTATGATTGGACTAAGGGAAATGGGACTTTGGAAACTCAGGGGTATCATTCCACAAAAACAAAGCTTTATCTTATCTCATCCTCCAGAAATGCTCTTCCAGCAGTACCCCAAGAAACACACCCCCCCCCCAACTAGTAATGGAAGAAGATGAGGAACATTTTTCTCCTATAATAAAAGAACATTTTTGATCTTCCAATTAAATACTGACCTTTTAGTGAGCCTTTGTCCCTGGACTCTGACTTTCAAAAGCATTTCTCCAGTGGTTTATATTTTTCCCTCATGGCCTCTACTCATTTCCCTGCCTGCAGCATGCTCAATCTAGTTCCCTGAAGGCATGGCACCCATTGACTATGCTCCACCCCCTAATAGGTGAGAGAACAGAGTGAGTGGATGCCCTATGTCCACAGACACTGGCAAATTCTTTTCCTCTGGACAATGGTCCTTTGCTATGGAGAAGGCTCTAGGTATACTTCACAGTGATTACTCTTCACTTCCCTCGCCAAAAAGCACAAGGGTTGTTGTTGGTTTTTGTTTTATTTTTTTCCCAAAGACTCACCATGAGAATCTGGAGCAGTTTTCCTGAGGCAAAGCTCATAAAATGGTTGGGTCCCCCTTAATATTGTGGCCTCTAGGAGTGTCTCTCTGTAGACAGCTCCTGGGAAGGCACATGGGCATTCCTTAATTATTGTCAGCTGAACCCAGTGGCATCGGCAAATCCAAGCCCTGGGAACATGCCTTGCCAAAAGGGCAAGGGTGTTGTCAGCTTGACCTTCATTTCAGCCCATGGTGTGGGGAAGTGGTTTTGATATCTAAATCCAGCCTAGCACCAGGAATGCTCAGGGCCTACTCAAGAATGCAAATAATCTTCTTTTGTCTTGACCTTTTGGTGAAACTTCCTGGTATTTGGGATATAAAATCAACTTGCCTGATTGGCTCTGGGTCCCTGTCTTTCCATCAGAAGAGGACGGTGGTCCCACCTGGTGTCAGCTTTTTCCTTCTATCTCTGTGTCTTGTCTGTTTCTTTTATTTCTCAATCCCCAGCCACCCCTATTCAGGAACTGGACCCGCTCTGTAGCTGCGCTGGACGCAGAAAGAGAGAAATACCTACATTTGGCGCCCGAACAGGGACTGAGTACAGGGGTACTCACAAAAGTAAAAGTGATTTGAGGGGATTGCTCCAAGAACTGCACACACCATAGATTTTAAAAAGTAAGGTAAGGAGCGGATTGTTGCAAGTTGTATTAACTGGGTGTAAAATATGGGTAATTCAGGGCCTTGGGAAAGAGATTTCTACTCTCAAATGCTTAAAACTATGCTCTCTGATAAGCGTAGTCAGCCTTGATTTCTTAAGTTATATTGATGCAATGTAGGAAAAGGTCAGAAAGCAGTTGCATGACCAATACACAGCAGAAGGTCCAGAGAAGATTCCTATTCCTACTTTAATTCGTGATGGCCTTGATCCAGCACAGGAGAGTTTAAGAATGTCTAAGCGGGATGTAGCCACTGCCTTACAGCCTGCAGTGGAGGGCTGCGAATCTCTAAGAATACCATCTGCGCCTCCTCCGCCTCCACGTGTTACCCCAGGACCACAGACAAAAGCTCACCTGATAAAGATTTATCTGGTAATTATGAGCAGGAGCTAGAGTTTGAGGCAGAGTGGGACAAGCGTCCCTGTGAGCAGGATAAGAAAGACTTTGCTTGCAGCTGCCCAGCCTTTATGGCTGGATGCTGGCACTTGGTCGAAAGTGACTTCATATTTCATTTTGTTGGAGGCTCAAACTAATTTTATTAGGTTGAACCAAGTAGAAAGGATTAAAGGAATTTCTCAGCAACTGCCAAAGATTCTTTATCTTAAAAGATCTTCCTCCAAAGCAAGAAGGAGGTGAGGGAAGGGAGACACGTGGTGATCCAATATGGATGCCCACCCTCCCAGTATGCCAATTTAAAGTTTCCTTTCTTGCCATGAAAAAGTCTTCTTACCTTAAAATTTTAGAAATGTGTCTGGAATTTCTGTGCTCGTGGGGAGAGAAGCCTGGCTTAAAAACACTTTTTGGACATATTAGATAGGGTTTTAAGCTGGAGTCTCTCTGCAAAAGCTGCAGAAAAAGAAAAACCCAGAACTGTGTTTTTTTTCCCTAAGAGAATATGGCCAGAAAGAAATTCAAGCTAATTCCAGCAACAGGATTCACATTTCCATAATAAAGAGTAGTTTTTAAAATGCTAATGAACCTTGGTCAAAGTTAACTTTTAAGGCCTTCAAGAAAATAAGTAAAATTTGTCTCTGTTATAGAATTTATCCAAAGTAAATGCTTTAAAATAATTATAATTGACTCTAGAATCTCAAATAAATTATTGAAATAATGTATTAATCATAAAGATCTAAGTAGCCCAGGTAACTGGCTACGCCTTTTGTTAATGGAGGAAGAAGGCTAGCTGCCCTTCCCCCAGCAGGACAGGTTGACCACTTCCTGCCAGTAGCTGTTCTTTAGGACAAGTTTGCATTTGAATACCTGCAGGCTTGCTACTCAATTCCCCCAGGCAAAGGAAAATCATGGCCGATTTACAAGGTCAAGCAGCTTGGCTGGGCCTGTTAACCAAATGATAAAAACTTGTTTAATTATCTGAGTTTGCTTCCTCATGATTAAAACCTAGAGGACAGAATTGAAGCTATTAATTGATTATGTCTTGTATTTTTCTTAAAAATATAAAAGTGTTATTAATCTAGGAACTGCTAAATGTTTGACTTGCCAGCTTTAAAAGTTCAAAGTGCAAATTGAATTGGGAATAATTATATAATTGTGGTAACTAAATGCTTAGAATATAGCAATTTATTTTGAGAAAATAACTTTTGTGTTTTCTCTGATAATTAGGAATTCAAAATATGTTCCTTATTGGTCTAATTAAAAAAGAAGAATTAATTCTGTGATCCCAACCAAGGTTTTTAATGCAATAACCAGTTTGAGTTTAATTGATATCTTAAGATAATTATAAAAAGTATTATAATCTTTAAATCATATATGGATACATATCTATATATATTTTGTAGTTTTTTTCCATGTTAAAATTTCAAGGCTGTAACCAAGAGGTGATTCTTGGAGAATGCCAAGGGAACCCGGAGTAATACAAGAAATTTGTTCTCTCTTCTTAAAAAACAAACAAACAAACAAAAACATTTTTGAAATTTAACTGGTCTAATATACTTGAAATCACATGGAAAGCTTTATCAAAATAAAAATTAATCAATATATTTTACTTATATCTATATATTAAATGTTAAGAAGGTTTTGGCCTCTAATAAGGGCAAAATGAAGTAACTAAATATTTCTTAAAATCCAACAGTAGAATTTAAAATGACAAAAAGCCCGTCGCCGCCTGCTTTCTTAATTAAGCTAGAGGCAGGGCCACATTTGCAGCTTGTGAATCAGATGTAAACATTTAATAAATTTGCTTTGCTTTTTAAATGAAAATACCTACTTTAATTAATTAAATAAATTAGCTTATTAAATTATAATCAAGGTTTTCAGCTAAATGAAAAGCCAATATTTTTATAAACAATTCTAATAAAGACCAGAAACAATAGTGAGATTTTTGTTTGTCTGCAATATAAATTTGACTGTCTTTTAAAAGAATGGCTTAGACAGCTGCCTCATGGCTTGCTGCTCCCATGGAGGCCGTCATCTTGAAATAACAAAGGCCAACCCCATTCCTTTGAATAAGCCAATGTCTTTGAAAGCAATTTAAATAAGTCTTCTAAGAAAGTTACTGAAGGCTTCCCATAATCCCTCTGTATATGCAAATAAGCCTAAGAGGATACTTTATAAATACAATTATAATTTTAATAAAAAGGAGAAATTTAAAAATTTTTTAAATCTCTTTCACTGATATTTACAGTGTAAACTAAGACTGTTGTTAAAATATTAAACCTGACAGTAAATTAGTAGTCAACTTTAACCTAAAAGTGCTTGTGATATGGCTACTCGGACGTATGACCCAGTACTTATTATTGGTGTAAAGAAAGACAAACATTCTTAAGTGAAACTCTCTGTAGCCTGAAAATTATTTTGGAAGGAAATAAAGCAAAGTTTTCTTCAAACATCTTAAGAAGTGTAATTGAAAGTCAATATATTTGGCCTCTTAAACTAAAGTAAATAATTTGTGTCTTTGCTCCCTGATAAATTTTATGTAAAGTTAAAGACTAATTGCAGAAACTTAATGTCATTTACTGTCCATAACCTAGGACAAATAAAGTTAAAGTTAATAAACAAATCAACCTTATTTCAGACTAACTTAAATTGGCTAATTGAAATAAGTGAATATTCATAAAAATTTAATTATACTGGACAAAAAACCTGTTTCTGCAGTATTAAAAAAAATTTTATTGATAGTTCATCTCATAGTAAAATTGCTTAACATGCAATGAATCCAAAGCAGTCATATTTCTGTGCAAAAATTAAAATTACCTCAGGCATTAACCATTGTTACAGATGGATCTAGTTCTGGAAAGGCTTGATCTACTGCATCAGGGGAGCAAAGGTCCTTCAAACCTCTTATATTTCAGTAGAAATACAAGCTCTTATTTATGCCTTAACAGATTTTTCTACGGAGCCCATCAACCTGTAGTGATAGTGCTTATGTGGTAAGTATGGCCAAATTATTGAAACAGTTACTATAGGGCACACTAATTCGGAGGAACTTTTTCATTTATTTTTCAGGCTTCAAAATGTTATTTGAGAATGACAATTTTCATGTTTTATTGGAAGCAATGTCCTCAGTGTGTTATCCACCTCTCTGTGCCAACTTTAGGGGTAAATTCCTGAGGACTTAAATCTAATCAAATCTGGCAAAATTGATGTCACTCAATAGTGGAAAGAGCCAATCATACTTGTAAAATGCAATTACTAAAACAAAAAGGAGGAGAAGGATGTTATGTGTCACCTCAAAACAAACTCAGTTATGCTCATTGTACTTTAAATTTTTTGAATTGTGATGCATTGGATCATACAGCACCAGAAAGCCATCAGGCCTCCTGTACAATAGTCTCCACCGAGTTAGCTAGGTGGAAGGAAGCACAAACCAGACGAGAGTTTTATCAGTTTCAGTAATAATGTGGGGAAGAGTTTGTGTTTTATATCTTTCCAGAAGGAGCAGTGCAGCCAATTTGGGTGTCAGAGCGTTACGTGCGTCACCTCAATGGACCCAGACAAGCTCCTTGTCCCTTCACTCAAAAGGACTGAGAGTTGCCCGATGACAGCAAAGCAGAAGAAGAAGAAAACTGAAAGCTACGCAAGGGACCAAGGTGCCAATATGGGGTCAGCTGAAGAAGTTAACCACTGAAGCGCAGCTGATAAGTAGAAAAGCGGGGAGTGGAAGCTGCTTCTTCAACCATGTTCCTGCTCATGCTAGCATCTGTTAGCTGCCAGTCTTCTGAAAAGTCTTGCACAGTCAAGTCTGAGGACTCTGGGTAAATATACACCAGCAGCAGAAGAAACTTTCTTTCATTTAGTAGCTAAAAATGTTAACATGTCTGTAGTTTTGTTTTCTCTCTTATTGCTGTTTTGCGTTGGCATTGTTTTATTATTTATTTATTTTTTTTTTTTTTTCAAATTTTTATTAAGGTATTATATGTGTACATATCTTACCATTGCCCCCCCCCAACCCCACTCCCATACATGCCCTCACCCCCCAATGTTTTGCATCCGTTGGTTAGTCTTATATACATGCATATAAGTCCTTCAGTTGATCTCTTATTTCCCCCACCTCTCCCTAACCTTACCACTGTAATTTGACAGTCTGTTTGATGCTTTACTGCCTCTGTAACTATCTTTTTGTTCATCAGTTTATAATGTTTTTCATTATCCCCAAATGAGTGGGATCATGTGGTATTTTTCTTTCATTGACTGGCTTATTTCACTTAGCATAATGTTCTCTAATTCCATCCAAGTGCCTACAAATGGTAGTAATTCCTTCTTTTTTACGGCAGCATAGTATTCCATTGTGTAGATGTACCATAGTTTTCTGATCCAGTCATCTGCTGATGGGCACCTAGGCTGTTTCCAAATCTTAGCTATTGTAAATTGTGCTGCTATGAACATAGGGGTGCATATATCCTTTCTGATTGGTGTTTCTGGTTTCTTAGGATATATTCCTAGGAGTGGGATTACTGGGTCAAATGGGAGTTCCATTTTCAGTTTTTTGAGGAAACTCCATACTGTTCTCCACAGTGGCTGCACCAGTCTGCATTCCCACCAGCAGTGCACGAGGGTTCCTTTTTCTCCGCATCCTCGCCAACACTTGTCGTTTGTTGATTTGTTGATGATAGCCATTCTGACAGGTGTGAGATGGTATCGCATTGTTGTTTTGATTTGCATCTCTCGGATAATTAGTGACTTTGAGCATGTTTTCATGTGTCTCTTGGCCTTCCTTCTGTCTTCTTTTGAGAAGATTCTATTTAGGTCCGTTGCCCATTTTTTTATTGGATCCTTTATCTTCCTTTTATTAAGTTGTATAAGCTGCCTGTAGATGTTGGAAATTAAACCTTTATCAGTGATACCATTTGCAAATATGTTCTCCCATACAGTGGGGTTTCTTGTTGTTTTGTTGATGGTTTCTTTTGCTGTGCAAAAGCTTTTTATTTTGATGTAGTCCCATTTGTTTATTTTCTGTTTGGCTTCCATTGCCCTAGGGGCAGTATCACTGAAAAAGTTCTTTTGGCATATGTCTGAGATTTTGCTGCCTGTGGATTCCTCTAGTATTTTTATGGTTTCCCGTCTTATATTTAAGTCCTGTACCCATTTTGAGTTTATTTTTGTGTATGGTGTAAGTTGGTGATCTAGTTTCATTTTTTTGCATGTATCTGTCCAATTTTCCCAACACCATTTATTAAAGAGACTGTCTTGACTCCATTGTATGCTCATGCCTCCTTTGTCAAATATTAAATGCGCATATTGGTTTGGGTCGATATCTGGATTCTCTATTCTGTTCCATTGATCTATATGTCTGTTCTTGTGCCAGTACCAGGCTGTTTTGAGGACAGTGGCTTTGTAATACAGCTTGAAATCTGGTATTGAGATCCCTCCTACTTTATTCTTCTTTCTCAGGATTGCTGTGGCTATTCAGGGTCTTTTTTTATTCCAGATGAATTTTTGGAGAGTTCTTTCTAGGTCTGTGAAATACGCCGTTGGTATTTTAATGGGGAGTGCATTGAATCTATAGATTGCTTTGGGTAGTATGGACATTTTAATGATGTTGATTCTACCAATCCATGAACATGGTATGTTCTTCCATCTGTTTATATCTTCCTCTATCTCTTTTTTCAGGGTCCTGTAGTTTTCCGCATATAGGTCTTTTACCTCCTTGGTTAGGTTTATTCCTAAGTATCTTAATTTTTTTGGTGCGATGGAAAATGGGATTGCTTTTTTAGTCTCTCTTTCTGTAAGTTCATTGTTGGTGTATAGAAATGCCATAGATTTCTTGTTGTTAATTTTGTATCCTGCTACATTGCCGAATTCATTTATTAAGTCTGTTAGTTTTTTGATGGAGTCTTTCGGGTTTTTTATGTACAATATCATGTCATCTGCAAATAAGGACAGCTTTACTTCTTCTTTTCCAATTTGGATGCCTTTTATTTCTTCTTCTTGTCTAATTGCAGTGGCTAATACTTCCAGTACTATGTCAAACAGGAGTGGTGAGAGTGGGCATCCCTGTCTTGTTCCTGTTCTTAGGGGAAATGGTTTTAGTTTTTGCCCATTGAGTATGATGTTAGCTGTGGGTTTATCATATATAGCTTTTATTATGTTGAGGTATGATCCTTCTATTCCCACCTTGTTGAGAGTTTTTATCAAGAAAGGGTGTTGGATTTTGTCAAATGCTTTTTCTGCATCAATTGATATGACTATGTGATTTTTATCTCTCAATTTGTTTATGTGATGTATCACATTTATTGATTTGCGGATATTGAACCATCCTTGCATTCCTGGGATAAATCCTACTTGGTCATGGTGTATGATCTTTCTGATGTACTGCTGGATCCTATTTGCTAGAATTTTATTGAGGATTTTGGCATCTACATTCATGAGGGATATTGGCCTGTAATTCTCCTTCATTGTGTTGTCTTTATCTGGTTTTGGTATGAGGGTGATGCTGGCTTCATAGAAGGAGCTGGGAAGTGTTCCTTCCTCTTGAATTTTTTGGAATAGTCTGAGGAGGATAGGTTTTAGTTCTTCCTTGAATGTTTGGTAGAACTCTCCTGTGAAGCCGTCTGGCCCCGGGCTTTTGTTTGCCGGAAGCTCTTTGATGACTGCTTCAATTTCTTCCATAGTTACTGGCATGTTGAGCTGTTTAGATTCTTCCTGATTGAGTTTTGGAAGGTTATATTTTTCTAGGAATATGTCCATTTCCTCCAGGTTGTCCAGTTTGTTGGAATAGAGTTGTTCGTAGTATTTTTTAACAATCCTTTGTATTTCGGCGGGATCTGTTGTTATTTCACCTCTTTCATTTCTGATCTTGTTTATTTGGGTCCTCTCTCTTTGCTTCTTGGTGAGCCTGGCTAGAGGTTCATCAATCTTGTTTATCCTTTCAAAGAACCAGCTCTTGGTTTTGTTGATCTTTTGTATTGTTTCTTTGGTCTCTATGTCATTTATCTGTGCTCTGATCTTTATTATTTCCTTCCTTCTGCTTACACTGGGCTTTTCTTGTTGCTCTTTTTCTAACTCTTTGAGTTGTTGGGTTAGGTAATTTATTACCCCTGTTTCTTGTTTTTTGCAGTAGGCTTGTAGAGCTATGAACTTCCCTCTCAAGACTGCTTTCGCTGTGTCCCATAGATTTTGGATTGTAGTGTTTTCATTGTCATTTGTTGTCACGATGTTTTTTATTTCTTCTTTGATCTCTCTGGTAACCCAGTCATGGTTTAATAGCATGCTGTTTAGTCTCCATGTGTTTGATTTCTTTGGGTTGTTTTTATTGTAGTTGATTTCCAGTTTTATGCCACTGTGGTCTGAGAAGATGCTTGATATGATTTCTATCTTCTTGAATTTGAAGAGACTTTGCCTATGTCCCAACATATGGTCTATCTTTGAAAATGACCCATGTGCACTTGAGAAGAATGTATATTCTGTGGCTTTGGGGTGAAATGTTCTGAAGATGTCAATTAATTCCATCTGGTCTAGTGAGTCATTTAGGATTGATGTTTCTTTGCTGATGTTTTGTTTAGAGGATTTGTCCAGTGGTGATAGTGGGGTATTAAAGTCTCCTACTATGATTGTATTGCTGTCAATCTCTCCCTTGATATCCTCCAGGAGTTTTTTTATGTATTTGGGTGCTCCTGTATTGGGTGCATATATGTTTACCAGAGTTATTTCTTCTTGTTGGATTGCTCCCTTTAGTATTATGAAATGGCCTTCCTTATCTCTTGTTATGTCCTTCAGTTTGAGATCTAATTTGTCAGAAATAAGTATTGCTACCCCAGCTTTTTTTTCAGTTCCATTTGCCTGGAAAACCTTTTTCCATCCCTTCACCCTCAGTCTGTGTGCGTCTTTTTTCCTGAGGTGGGTTTCTTGTAGACAGCAGATATATGGGTCGTGTTTTCTTATCCAATCCGTTACCCTATGTCTTTTGATTGGGGCATTTAATCCATTTACATTTAAAGTTATTATTGATAGGTACTTATTTGTCGCCATTCCTATTCTTTACCCCTGTGTTATTTCTTCGCTTCCTGTTTCTTTCTTTCTTTTTTTTTTTACAGCAGACCCTTTAGCATTTCTTGCATTGCTGGTTTGGTGGTAATAAATTCCCTTAGTCCTTTTTTGTCTGTGAAGCTCCTGATTTCACCTTCAATTTTGATTGACAGCCTTGCTGGGTACAGTATTCTTGGATTCAGCCCCTTCCTTTGCATGACTTTGTATATTTCATTCCATTCCCTTCTGGCCTGATGAGTTTCTGTTGAGAAATCAGTTGCTAGTCTGATGGGGGTTCCTTTGTATGTAACTTTCTGTCTCTCTCTTGCTGCTTTTAAGATTCTTACTTTGTCGTTGGTGTTTGCCAATTTAATTATAATGTGCCTTGGCGTCGGTCTTTTGGGGTTCATTTTGCTTGGGACTCTGTGAGCTTCTTGGATTTGTGTGGGTTTTTTCTTCCCTATATCTGGGAAATTTTCTGTCATTATTTCTTCAAAGAGGTTTTCTATTCCTTGCTCAGCTTCCTTTCCTTCTGGAACCCCTATTATGCGGATGTTGTTTTGTTTCGTGTTGTCCCAAAGTTCCCTTAGACTCTCCTCCTGCCTTTTAATTTTTTTTTCTAGAAGTTGCTTTTCTTGGGTATTTTTTTCCATCTTGTCTTCTAGCTCACTGATACGGTCCTCTGCTTCTTCTAGTCTACTCTTGATGCTTTCTATTGAGTTCTTTACAGCAGCGATGTCATTTTTCATTTCTTCTTGGTTCTTCTTCATTTCCTCTTGGTTCTTGCTCATATTGTCGAATTTGTCTTCCATTCTTTTCAGCCACCTTATGACCATTTCTCTGAATTCTTTTTCTGGAAGGTTGCTTGCCTCCATTTCGTTTACTTCCTTTTCTGGTGATGCCTGCTTTTCTTTCATATGCGGGCTGTGTCTTTGTCTCCCCATGGTCTCTCTTCTCTGGGTGTCTGGTTATGTAGTTCTCTCTCTCCTGGGTTGATTTAAAGGCACAAAATACAGCACTACCAGGTACAACTCACAAGGCACTGAACAGGAATGTATTCACGATATTAATAACCTCCAATAAAGGTGACCACCAGAGAAAGGCAAATTAGGTGATAGGAGAGAAAGAAGAAGAGGAAAAAAGAAAGAAAGAAAGAAAAAAAGAAAAAAGGAGTGTGAAAATGAAATTGGGAAAAGGGAAAGTAAAGAGAAAAAGAAAAAAAAAAAAGTAAGAGAGACAAGAAAGTGACTAAGAGAGAATGGGGAACAGACTATATATATTGGGGATAAAACTCCAATAGAACAATCACTAATCCCAGCAAATGCCAGCAACAAGTGCCTGGGGATTAGTACAAACTACAACACCAACTAATACGGAGTGAGGCAAGGGAAAGCTGAAGCAAAAAACAAACAAAAAAATAAACAAAAGAAGAATAAGCAAAACAATCTCACAAAAAAGCATAAAAATTGGGTATAATCTACATTCAAGCAAACAACAACAAAAGGACAGAGAGAAGGACAAGTTTATGGATAGCTCAGACAGTGAAGGGAGAGGTGTATGTGGACTTGGAGCAGGGGATTGGAGATTAGATATGTAAGTAGGGTGAAATTTTAACAAGGGGTAAACAGAAAGAATAGGGAAAATCTAAAGCAGTAAAAGGGTAAGATAAACAGGACACTGAAAAGGGGGAGGTTAGGAAGAGAGTGATGGCCTAAAGGTAGAGTTGAGATAGAGTAAAACGATGCTAAAGGAAAGATAAAAATAGAATGTAGAACCCTAATCCCAAAATAAAATGAAGAGAAAGTAAAATGACACTTAAAAAAATAAAATAAAATAAAATAAAATAGCAGTAGTAATAATACGGATTGAAAATAAAAATGTAATAATTAAAAAGGTAAAATCAAGTGATGAAAAAAGAAAAAAAAAGTTTCTTGATTAAAAGATGCAAAAAATGAAAATAAAAAAAAATAAAAAAAATAAAAAAATAAAAGGTAAAAATAAAATGTGAAGTAGTTAAGGTCATTCACTTCCTCTGTTTTTCTGTTTGGCACGCCTGTTTCTCAGTCCAGACAGTATTGCAGTTCCCTGCGATCCACTGCTCTTCGGTGTTGTAAGCCAGTCCTGATTTTAAGCAGGCGGTGTGTCTTAATTTCTCGTATTCCTTTATTTTTGATTACACAAGAGTCAATTTGTGATTCAGCCCCTGGGTGGCAGTGTTTCTGGATTGACTTCCGGGTCTATCTATGGCCTCTCTAGGCAGTGTTAGAGCCTTCTTTCTCTGTGGCACTCTTTCCCACCGGCCTGTGGGAGTGGTCTGCCTCAGAGCTGACTCTCTGATGTTCACTCCCCGCTCCGATCCCCGGGTTCCAGAAAAACAACCTTCCCCTGCAGTCTCCCAGGGTGTCCCCAACTGGGTGATCCTATGTATTGGGCTTAGTAGTCAGAAGCCAGAATTTCAAGAGGAAAAAGCCCAAGTGTGCGCACTCCGTGGCTGCGCGTAAACCCAGGCACCCAGGGAACGCAGGGGCTGCGCGTAAGTCTGGACTGCCTGAAATTCTTAGGGTGTCCCTGCACTTCAGATCAAAATGGGTTGCTTTTTAGAGTGCCCTTCTCTTAGCAGCTCTGAGGACCCCTTTCCACAATCACAGATCACGCCAGCCCCTACAGCCACGGATTTTTCTAGGCACAGACTTCCCTGGTCCTCCAGCTCCCGCAAAACGCGCGTTCCTCTCTCCCGCCGGGACCAGAGACCTCACCTTATCCCAGGCGAAATCTGACCTTTCCGTGGTGGAGTGTAGAGCTCCTCTGAACCCGTGTGCTTGCGCCAGTTGGGGAGCGTTGTTCTGGGGCTCGCAGCTGTTCCTGGGGTGCCGCAGTTGTGGATTCTCAGGCTTCAGATAAGCTCCACTTTCCGGATCAAGATGGCGCAGACTCCGCGTCCAAGCCCGCAGCTCCGGGAGGGGACCCAGCCGCAGTGGGTGCTGCCAGGTCAGGGGAACCCCGTTCAGCAGTCCCCCGCCTCCTTCTGGAATTCAGCTGTCTCCCAACCAGCCAACAAACACTCCTTGTGCGACCCTCAGCTGTTCTTTCTTTCTGCTCCGGGACAAGGCTCAGAACACGTCTGTCTATTCCGCCGCCATTATTCCCCCTTCCTGTTTTATTATTTAATAGCCATAGTTTTGCTCTTGATGTTCAAGTTTTAAAATGATAACATGTATGTAGTTTGGTTTTTACATTGGCATTGTTTGCAATTGTTTTAATATTAGAGCTTTGTTCTTGATGTTTAAATTTTACTTTTATTATAGTAGCTTAAAAACAAAAAAATGATGAGATGTAAACAGTGCCTGGGAAGGCACATGGGCATTCGCTAATTATTGTCAGCTGAACCCCGTGGTGTCAGCAAAGCCAAGCCCTGAGAACACGCCTTGCCAAAAGGGCAAGGGTGTTGTCAGCTTGACCTTCATTTCAGCCTGAGGTGTGAGGAAGTGGTTTTGATATCTAAATCCAGCTAGCACCAGGAATGCTCAGGGCCTACTCAAGAATGCAAATAATCTCCTTTTTTCTTGACCTTTTGGTGAAACTTCCTGGTATTTGGGATATAAAATAAACTCGCTGGATTGGCTCTGGGTCCCTATCTCTCCATCAGAAGAGGATTGTGGTCCCACCCGGTCCCAGCTTTTTCCTTCTATCTCTGTGTCTTGTCTCTTTCTTTTATTTCTCAATCCCCTGCTGCCCCTACTCAGGAACTGGACCCGCTCTATAGCCGGGCTGGACACGGAAAGAGAGAAATACCTACGCTCTCATTTTTATCCACAATCATGCTCTAGAGTTCATCCAACATAGTATTTAAGTATTGATACTCAATTACTGTTGCAGGGGTTTCTATGCCAAGTAAGCAGATTTCACCTGTGACTCCCTGGAAGCAAGTCTGTCCACATTTCAGGGCAGCAGTTTCTCCCTGAATCCTTAGTTCTCTAATGGGTATGAGAAAAGTAGTCATTCACAGTTGTCCAGCTTTTTGGTCATACATTTGGGAGTGATAACTTTCAAGCACTTCACATGTTGGAGTTGAAACTAGAAGTCATGGCCATAATTACTTTTCATTATGAGTAGTCAGATGTTTGCTTGTGGGTCATACAAACATGTGATATTGCATTACACCCAACGCCAGGTGTGGGGAGGCTGTGGCCCTTCCTCCTTCCTACAAAGGAGTGAACTACAACAAAAAGGAGTGTTCAGGTAGCTAGTTTCAATCCTACCTCCTTGCCCTTTGTTTCATTGACTGCTGTGACAGTGGGGCACCCTTATCCTCCTCACTCAGCACTTGTGCAAGAAAATCCACAACTGGATATAAGGAGCCTTTCCTATCCCTAACCTTGCCCATGGGAGACCTTTGTGCCATCTTCTAGCAAGTCATCCCCTACAACAAAACGGCCCAGAACTGCAAGGGCTATAATGGGTCAGCCAGCCACAGTTTCATAGATTCTGGCAAAAAGCACAAGTCTCATGAGTCAAAGACAATAAATGTTATTACAGCACAGGAGGTTGAATGAGTTTCATGTTAGCTCAGTTCCACCTGCCCCCTAATCGCCAGCAGGGGCAATGCAAAGGGGACCCACATGCATGTTGCACATATATAATCAGTTCATGTCACAGTTGAGGAACCCCAAACTTAAGAGACTGACAATATTACCAGCAAATCTGCCCAACCTTGCCACATTCAGAGACAGTTCTTTGTAATAATGGTCAGGGAAGAAATCTGTTATTTTCTCTATCTACCAAGACTAAATAGTATAAAATTATCTTGTGAAAATAATTCAAAACAAGAGCTAAAACAGGATATATAGAAATACCCTAAAAATATTATTCCTGCAATGCTGGTTACATAAAATATACCCTTAGTGGGGGGATTTTGAAATTAGTTTTCTCACCTTCTCAAGGCAATATTGTGACCATAAGAAGATGAGAATGTTAGAAGTCCATGGCTTCAAGTGTTGACAGAGTTACTTAAATCATCACTTGGAAAGAGCATGGCATTAAAGACTGACCTTTCTCAACTAAATGTAGGTCATACAGAGCCATATGATAAGCATATAAAATACAATCACTACAAGTGCTACCAGCCAGGAAGTCTACTTCTAACCACACTAAGAATCTACAGAGAGGAAATGACAAGCTTAGGTTTTTAAATTCTTAGCTTGAGTAATGATCAGCAAATCATGGCATTTCCATGCTACTATAAATAAATTTATCTCAGAGACTCAAGTCAATTGTTTTTGAAAACAAAGGGAGGCTCTAATCTTGCCACTCATAAAATAGCAACATCAGTTGAATTATGTTAATCTCCATGAAAGGCCACATTTGATTCCTATTTTATTAGTAAACATGTTAACTTTGTTCTTATTTCTTGTCATTCATTGCTTCATTAATTTATTTATTCCTCTCTAGGCAGTGGTTTAAATGATAAGAATGTATGAATATGTAAGATGTAGGTTTTGCTCTCCAGAAAATTGAGTGTACTGCAGGAAAGAAATATAATTGCATGTGTTGTAATAGCACTATTAAGAGTTGGTATAAATTCCTGAAACTTTGAGTATGGCATAACTACCACACATTGTAGATCAGAGTCTTCCAGAGGAGACTCCATGTTAATCAACTTTAACTGATAATTGATGTGTTTTACAAACAAGTAGAGAAGAACTGAGCAAAGAGCATGCACTCTATATATGTGAGAGCATAAAATTTTTGCAACACATTTTGAATAAATTATGATCAAGGCATGGGATTCCTAATTGGAAGAGATAAGAAATGAAACAGAAATGGCTAAATTATGAAAACACTTGAGGAGTTTGAACATTACTTTGTAAGCAATATAAAGCCTTTAAAAACTTCTTAGCAGGGATTAGCTAAAGAACATATAAGTATAACACATAGACACAGACAATGGTGTGGTGATGGCCAGAGGGAAGTTGTGGGGGAGCTGGGTGAAGCTGGGCAAAAGTGTGGGAAATTGGAACATCTGTAACAGTGTCAACAATAAAAATAATGTTAAAATTTTCTTAGTGGAAAATGCCATGAGCAATTTGTATCTTAGGAAGTGTTCCAACTGCAATGTGGAGGCTAAGTCAGAGATCAAAGACAAGAGGGTATTTAAGAGACAATGGATGTGCCTTCAGTCCAACTTTTCTTAACACTTATCCAATATATATTAGTGAAACACAAGTTGTTAACAATTTTGTTATCTTTACATTCCAGAGGAAAATGAACATCAGAGATGGCAGCAATAGATGCACAAATGGGATTTTAATATTTTTAAAAGTCTAACACAATTTGAGAATCATAGGTTCATATATAATACATGCTTATCCTTGCTATTAACAAAAGTAAAAATTTATAAAGAAACACCTGATTTATTGCAAATTAAGTAGAAAATTACTTCTACTAATTATTTCCCATTATACCTTAAGCCTGGGGTTGCCTTTTTTGTATTTTCTCTTACTTATTTATATTCAGCCTAATAATGAAAGATGAAAGGGGGCCTGTGCAGTGTAAGTAGTTAAACCTAATAAATATATTTATGAATTTTACAAAAGATGTTCATAATTATTTTGGATATAAAGGAAAAGGGAAGATATTATAGTCTTTTATCTATATTAAACTAGAGGCCTGGTGCACGAAATGCATGCATGGGTGGAGGGTGTGTCCCTCAGCCCATCCTGCACCCTCTCCAATCTGGGACCCCTCGAGGGATGTACCACTGCCCGTTTAGGCCTGATCCCAGTGGGTGGTAATAACCACTTAAACTGGCAGTGGGACATCCCTCTCACAATCCAGGACTGCTGGCTCCCAACCGCTTGCCTCTCTGCCAGCCTGATCACCCCCTAACCACTCCCCTGCCAGCCTGGTCACCCCTAAATGCCATTCCCTGCAGACTTGATTGCCCCCAACTTCCCTCCCTTGCAGGCCTGGTTGCCCCCAACTGCCCTCCCCTACAGTTCTGGTTCCCTCAACTTCCCTCCCCTGCAGGCCTGATCACCCACAACTGCCCTCCCCTGCTGGCCATCTTGTGGCGGCCATCTTGTGTCCACATAGGAGCAGCCATCTTTGACCACATGAGGGCAGCCATCTTGTGTGTTGAAGTGATGGTAAATTTGCATATTACTCTTTTATTAAGGATTACTTATATATTTATCTATATAACAAACTTTAACAAGAACTAAATAGACTTTACATTCACATATAATGAATGTTTGGTCAAAAAGAAAAATAACATAGAAAAGTAGAATAAATATTTCACATAATTGCATTTGGGGACAACCTGAGACTTAGGCAAGAATGTCCACATGAAATCTGAGGAATTCTGGCATATGTCAGATGTCAAACATTTTGTGACTACTTTTCTCCAGTGTAATTGTTATCCATAAGTAGAAAATTTTGTGCCTATAAACTTAATATCTGATGCCTTCAGAAGAAGTTGATCTGTAAAAAAGGGAAAGGGAAAAGGGGAATGGGGAGTGTGCAAAGTGGGCAGGAATGGGGACAGAAAGAGACTTTGCTTGAGGCAAAAGGTGCATGATGCAGTGTACAGCTGATATGTTATTGAGTTGTACACTTTGAAACGTATATGATTTTGTGAACCAATAAATTCAATATTTAAGAAAAAAGAAAAGAAAGTCAAATAGGGAAGTTCAAGGGTATCTTTTTATATGTCAATTTTTAGCATCAAATAAAATATTCTTAACATGTTTTATGGTTTTATGGAAGCCACTTACACAAACATGGTCCCTATTTGAAATGTATATTTGCATCTTTCCACTTCTTCTCAATGCCCCATCTATATTTATTTAGAAATATAATTTTATCTTTTTACTTCTTTTTTATTGAATTTATTGGAGTGACATTGGTTAATAAAATTACATAGGTTTCAAGTGTACAACTCTATAATACATCATCTGTATATTGCATTGTGAGAACACACTTATAGCTGTCAGAGTGGAGGTGAGTTGCAAGGTTAAATATATACATTTTAAACATTTCACTAATATTCACAAAGGATATGTTAAATTTCTTGCTAACCTAAACTCTAACAAAGGAATATATATTTTTAAATGTATGGGATAATTTATGTAACATTTTGATACATCAAAAAAGTGATAATCCTACAAGTCGCAAATTATTTATAAGGTCACCATTTTCATTGTACAGAAACAAGTGCTAGATAAATATTTGTCAAGGAAACTTATATTAGTCAGAAGAATATTTTCTCTTGGTCACACTGAGGTATAACAATTTGGGAAAGGATAAAAATATTTTGTTTTGCACAAGATCAGTCATTATATCTAATTTTTAATGCTCAAATCACCTAATTTGAAAAATCAAGTACCGTACTACATTTCATAAGGACTACTTTTTTAAAGGTCATTTCCTTAACTTAATGGAAATTTCTTAAAAGAGCTAATTTTATTTGCCTCCTAAATAGCAAAGGGATTGAAGAGATTTCCACTTCATTTTATTAACAAAATGTAAAAGATGCATGGACAACAAAGGACTGTATTTTATCATCAGTCAGGTGTTTTAATTTTTTTTCCTGTCATCAGCAAGTTATTTGGGTCCTAAATATGCCTTAGATTTTTATTAATAAACTACTGGCCCAGTGCACGAAATTCGTGCATGGCGGCGGGGGGGGGGGGGGTTTGACCCTCAGTCCAGCCGGCACCCTCTCCAATCTGAGACCCCTTGAGGGATGTCCAACTGCCCATTTAGGCCCGATCCGACCAGGCAGTCGGACATCCCTCTCACAATCCAGGACTGCTGGCTCCCAACTGCTGGCTCCCCGCTGCCTGCCCTCTTGATTGCCCCTAACCGCTTCTGCCTGCCATCTTGATCACCCCCTAACCACTCCCCTGCCAGCCTTATTGATGCCTAACTGCTCCCCTGCCAGCCTGTTTGCCCCTAACTGCCCTCCCTTGCAGGCCTGGTCACCCCTAACTGCCCTCCCCTGAAGGCCTGGTCACACCTAACTGCCCTCCCCTGCAGGCCTGGTACCCCCCAACTGCCCCCGCCTGCTGGCCTGATCGCCCACAACTGCCCTCCCTTTCAGGCCTGATCCCTCCCTACTGCCCCCAACTCTTGGCCATCTTGTGGTGGCCATCTTGTGTCCACATGGGGGCAGGATCTTTGACCACATGGGGCCATCTTGTGTGTTAGAGTGATGGTCAATCTGAATATTACTCTTTTATTAGATAGGATAGAGGCCTGGTGCATGGGTGGGGGTCAGCTGGTTTGCCCTGAAGGGTGTCCTGGATCAGGGTGGAGGTTCCCTTGGGGCGTGGGGCGGCCTGGGCGAGGGGCCTGTGGTGGTTTGCAGGCCGGCCATGCCCCCTGGAGACCCAAGCAGAGGCTCTGGATTCTGGGATTTATTTATCCTCTACAATTGAAACTTTGTAGCCTGGAGCAGAGCCAAGCCTTCTGCTTGCTCTGTGGCGGCAGCCATTTCTCTTGGGATTTATTTATCTTCTATAATTGAAACTTTGTAGCATTGAGTGGTGGCCTGTGCCCTCAAGGGCAGGAGGAAAGCTTGGCTTCCTCCATTTCTGGGCAAACCCAAGCCTCCCTCCTTCTCTCTGTGTCCACAGCTATCTTGGTTGGGTTTATTTCTATTTTTGCTCCTGATTGTCTGGTGGGCGTGGCTTGTGGATGTAGTGGAAGTATGATCAATTTGCATGTTACTCTTTTATTAGATAGGATGAGCATGATGATACCTGTCACACAGTATTGAAGATGGGAGCTAATGCATTCTCATTGTAAGCAATCACTAAGTGTTAGCGATGTCTTCTAATAAGTGCAAAGTCAGTAATGCTTTGACCTCTCTGGTGCCTCTAATCTGTTTCTAAAAATACACAATTGTTTTTGTCCTTTAAGTTTCTTTTTTTTTAATTTTATTGTTTAAAGTATTACAAATAGTAAGACATATATCTCCTAGTTTTCCCCATTGACTTTCCCCCAGCCTCCTCTACCCTCTGGCACATGCCCACATCCCACCCCCACAGTGTCTTGTGTCCATTAGTTGTCCTTATATGCATGCATACAAGTCCTTTGGTTGATCTCTTTCCGTCCTCCCCCTCCAAAACACTCCCCAGCCTTCCCGCTGTAATTTGACTGTCTATTCTATGATTCATCAGGTTATAATGTTCTTTATTTTCTATAAATGAGTGAGATCAGTGGTATTTTTCTTTCATTGTCTGGTTTATTTCACTTAGCATAATGCTCTCCAGTTCCATCCATGCTGCTACAAGTGGTAAGAATTCCTTCTTTTTTATAGCAGCATATATTCCATTGTGTAGATGTACCACAGTTTTCTAATCCACTCATCTGCTGATGGGCATTTAGGCTGTTTCCAAATCTTAATAATGTAAATTGTGCTGTTATGAACATAGGGGTGCATATATCCTTTCTGTTTGGTGTTTCTGATTTCTTGGGGTATATCCCTAGAAGTGCATTACAAGGTCAAATGGGAGTTCCATTTTCAGTTTTTTGAGGAAACTCCATACTGTTCTCCACAGAGGCTGCACTGGTCTGCATTCCCACCAGCAGTGCCCTGGGGTTCCTTTTTCTCTGCATCCTCTCCAGCACTTGTCATTTGTTGATTTTTTGATGATAGCCATTCTGACAGGTGTGAGAAGGTACCTCATTGTCATTTTGATTTGCATCTCTCGGATAATTAGTGACTTTGAGCATATTTTCATATGTCTCTTGTCCTTCCTTCTGTCTTCTATGGAAAAGTATCTATTTAGGTCTGTTCCCCATTTTTTATTGGATTGTTTATCTTCCTTGTGTGATGTTGTATGAGTTCCCTGTAAATATTGGAGATTAAACCCTTATCAGTGATAACATTGGCAAATATGTTCTCCCATACAGTGGGCTTTCTTGTTGTTTTGTTGATGGTTTCTTTTGCTGTGCAAAAGCTTTTTATTTTGATGTAGTCCCATTTGTTTATTTTCTCTTTAGTTTCCATTGCCCAAGGAGCGGTATCAGTTAAAAAATTGCTTCAGCATATGTCATGTTTTCTTATCCACTCAGCTATTCTATGTCTTTTGATTGGGGCATTTAATCCATTTACATTTAAAGTTATTATTGAAAGGTACTTGTTTGTCACCATTTTTATTCTTTATTCTGGTGTTCCTTCTTCCCTTCCTATTTCTTCTTTTTACAGCAGACCCTTTAGAATTTCTTGCATTGCTGGTTTGGTGGTAATAAACTCCCTTAGTCCCTTTCTGTCTGTGAAGCTCCTGATTTCAACCTCAATTTTGATTGAAAGCCTTGCTGGGTATAATATTCTTTGATTCAGACCCTTCTTTTGCATGACTTTGTATATTTCATTCCATTCCCTTCTGGCCTGATGTGTTTCTGTTGAGAAATCAGTCGCTAGTCTGATGCGGGATCCTTTGTAGGTAACTTTCTGTCTGTCTCTGGCCGCTTTTAAGATTCTTACTCTGTCATTGGTGTTTGCAAATTTAATTATAATGTGCCTTGACATTGGTCTTTTGGGGTTCATTTTGTTTGGGACTCTGTTAGTTTCTTGGATTTGTGTGAGTTTTTCCTTCCCTATATCAGGGAATTTTTCTGTCATTATTTCTTCAAACAGGTTTTCTATTCCTTGCTCAGTTTCCTCTCCTTCTGGCTCCCCTATTATTCGGATGTTGTTTTGTTTCGTGTTGTCCCAAACCTCTCTTAGGCTCTCCTCCTGCTTTGTAATTTTTTTTTCTAGAAGCTGCTCTGCTTGGGTATTTTTTCTTACCTTGTCTTCTAGCTCACTGATGCAGTCCTCTGATTCTTCTAGTCTACTCTTGATGCTTTCTATTGAATTCTTTACAGCAGCGATGTCATTTTTCATTTCTTCTTGGTTCTTCATTTCCACTTGGTTCTTACACATATTGTTGAATTTGTCTTCCATTCTTTTCAGCCACCTTATGACAATTTCTCTCAGTTCTTTCTCTGACAGGTTGCTTGCCTCCATTTCATTTACTTCCTTTTATGGTGATGTCTCTTTTTCTTTCATATGTGGGCTGTTTCTTTGTCTCCCCATGGTCTCTCTTCTCCAGGTGTTTGCTAATGTAGTTCTCTCTCTCCTTTTCCTAGGTGAAATCTGACCTTTCTGTGAGAAGGTGAAGAGCTCCTCTGAGTCTGCATATTCACATTGCTTGGGGTAAGGTGTTCCTGGGTTCACAGCTGTTCCCTGGGTGTTATTCTTGTAGATTCTTCAGTTTATTAACAGAGCCTATTTCAACAAAAGTTTGCTCCCACCAACCCTGTGCCAACAGGAATCCCCAATCTGGACTATCTCTCAAGGCTCCAGTAAAAAGTCATAAGATATGTGGTAAATTCTTTTAATTAATCAGTTTTCCTACAGCATGCATATAGGAAAGGTCAACGTTCAGGAAAGTCTACCCATAGTTCACAGGACCACACTGGTCCCATAGCTCTGCCCCCCTAAAAATACACAATTTGAAGCTTAGTTAAAATTTGAAACTATCAAAATGTGTAACCTAAGAAATGCCACTATATTAATTTGCTCTGCAGTTCTACTAAGCACACTAACAAACCAAATTTCAAATTTGGAACCCACCAATAAAAAACAAATTAGTTCATCAAATAAAGGAAATGTATGAAATTCTATATAGAATATATGCCAAATTGGGTCTCTCAATTCCAGAACAAGAAAAGAAAAATAGAAAAAATTAAGTGCCACTTTGTCTTTCTGTGAGAGAATTTTGAAAGGAAATCTACACACACGCACACACACAGAGAGAGAGAGAGAGAGAGAAAAATGAATTTGTCTACATACAAACAAAAAAAATATATTTTATATATGCTCTCAGCATTAGGAAAAAGAAGTCCAGCAGTGGAGTTTAGATTTTGGATATTAGGCAAGCCACAATGAGAATTACATGTCAAAAGATAGATAATATTTTGAATATAAACATTGAACAGCTCTGTGACACAATCCACACTTATTGTTTTATTTGATTTATAACCTCAGGAATATCACTAAAGTGGTTCACTTCGTTGAAAGAAATTCTTTCTGATCAATTGCTTAAAAGTATCTCTCACTTGTTTGTTTCTCAGTGTGTAAATGAAGGGGTTCAACATGGGGGAAACAGAAGTACTGAGCAGAGCTATCCCTTTATTTAAAGACACTCTCTCCTTTACCGAGGGTTTCACATACATGAAAATGCAGCTGCCATAGGAAATAGACACCACTACCATGTGAGAAGAGCATGTAGAAAAGGCTCTCTTCCTCTGTTGAGGAGAAGGTATCTTCAGAATAGTCCTGATGATGTTTGTGTAGGAGAGAATCACTAACACTGGTGTAACCACGAGCGTCAAAATGGCTGAGAGAAGCACCATTAATTCTATTATATCCGTGTTTGTGCAAGAGAGCTGCAATATAGGAGAAACATCACAGAAGAAATGATCTACAGTGTTGGCTGCACAGAAATCTAGCTGGAGACCTATAAGGAGTGGTGGAAAAATTATTATGAAACAGGCCAACCATGAAGAAAACACCAACAAGTTGCAGACTCTGCCACTCATGATGGTGGTGTAACGCAGGGGTTTGCAGATGGCCACATAGCGATCATAGGACATGGCAGCCAGAAGAAAAAACTTGGCTGCACCTAAGGGAATAGTGAAAAACAGCTGTGCGGCACAGTTGTAAGATGTGGACTTATTGCCTCTTACCATACTGACAAGTAATTTGGGGATGCATACATTTGTGAACAAGATTTCTTAAAATGAGATATTTCAGAGGAAGAAATACATGGGCATCTTTAGGTGTGGATCCAAGAGGGTGAAAGTGATGATGGTTAGGTCCCTAGTGACACTCAACATGTAGGTAATAAGATGGAGAAGACAAATGACAGCCTGTAATTGTGGATCATCAGTCAATCCAAGAAGAATAAAGGCTGTCACAGTCATGTGGTTTCTCATAGCTGGCTTCTATTAAAAAAGAAAAAGAGGAAGAAATGAAAATTAAAGGGAAAAAGGCTGCATGAGATGACTATTTTCTTAAAATCTTCCATAAACACGTTGCTTCCCATATCCAACTCCCTTCTCTCTTCTGCTAGTCAGCACTACCAGCCTACCAAAACACACTCATATCCTTGTTTTTTGTTTTAAATAAAATGTAAACTAAGTTTTTACTTGGTAGAGATGGAAAATTGTAGTGGCTTGGTCTAAATGTTTAGTTATGTGCTTGTTTACTCATAGTATGTCACTTTTAAATAAGAAGTGCACAGCATGTCTTTTAAATGAGAACGCCCATAAATAACTGGAAAATTTTTGTTGTCAATTATTTAGTTGAAATGTATAACCATGTACCACTTAATTGCACATTACCTTTATTTTTTTATGCTGTTTTTGGCTTACAGTGTAATCCATATACATTTTTTTTCTTTTTTCTTTTTTTTCCCTTCAAACTTTAATAATCACAATAATATCCCACCACTATAGCTATTTTTTCCTTCATTTATTAAGGTATTACATATGTGTCCTTATTGCCTCATTACCCCCTCACCCCCCCCCACTCATGCCCTCACCACCCTGGTGTTTGTGTCCATTGGTTAGGCTTATATGCATGCATACAAGTTCTTTGGTTGATCTCTCCCCCTACTCCCACCCTCCCCTACCTTCCTTCTGAGGTTTGACAGTCTGATCAATGCTTTTCTGTCTCTGGATCTGTTTTTGTTCATCAGTTTATGTTGTTCATTATATTACATAAATGAGTGAGATGATGTGATATTTATCTTTCTCTGACTGGCTTATTTGGCTTAGCATATACTTTTAATTAAAAATTTTGTTAACTAAATGGAACTCTATTTTCTTTTCCAAAGGTTTGTAAATCCAGCCATTTCACAAAGATCACATATTACATGGGTAATCCTATATAATAAAAGGCTAATATGTTAAGTGTCCGGTAGTCCAATCATTCGTTCAACCAATCAAAGCGTAATATACTAATGATTTGAAAAGGCCACTCAACCACTCACAATGACATGCACTGAACACCAGAGGGCAGACAGTTGACCAGTCAACCAGTCACTATGATGTGCACTGATCTCCAGGGGGCAGACACTCCAACCGGTAGGTTAGCTTGCTGCTGGGGTCCGGGTGATCAGGACTGAGTGATAGAGACCAGAAACACCCTTGAGCCCTCCCGCAGTCCCCCCCCACCCTCCCCCGCTCGAGCTGGCAAACCTCCTGCATCCCTCCCCTGTCACGATCATGCACCAGTGGGGTCCCTCAGCCTGGCCTGTGCCCTCTCACAATCTGGGACCACTCTGGGGATGTTGGAGAGCTGGTTTTGGCCTGACAGTGGAATGACCAGTAGATATGATGCACATTGACTACCGGAGGCAGATGCTCAATGCAGGAGCTGCCCACACATGGTCAGTGTGCTCCCACAGACGGAATGCCACTCAGCCAGAGAGGGGCTCACAGCTGGTGAGAGCAGTGGCAGTGGTGGGAGTCTCTCCCGTCTCCTTGACAGTGCTAAGGATGTTCAACTGATGGCTTAGGCCTGCTCCCCGGAGACACACCGAAGCCATCAGTTGGACATCCCCCAAGGGCTGCCAGATTGCAAGAGGTTGCAGGCCGGGCTGAGGAACCCCCCTCCCCAAGTGAATGAATTTCGTGGACCGGCCTCTAGTATCAAATGAAAGTAAATACAAATAAGAAAAATGCTATATAATAAAAGGCTAATGTGCAAATTGAATGGTGAAATGACTGGTCACTATGACGTGCACTGACCACCAGAAGGCAGACACTCAATGCAGGAGCTGCCCCTGGTGGTCAGTGCACTCCCACAGAGGAAGCACCACTCAGCCAGGGGCCGGACTGACAGTTGGCGAGTGCAGTGGCAGCGGCAGGAGCCTCTCCCACCTCTGCAGCAGCGCTAAGGATGTCCAACTAATGGCTTAGGCCTGCTCCCCAGAGATGGAACTCAGCCATCAGTTGGACATCCCCAAAGGGCTCCCAGACTGTGAGAGGGCAAAGGCCAGGCTGAGGGACACCCCCAAGTGCATGAATTTCATGTACTGGGCCTCTAGTCTACAATATTTCAACTATTATCTTCAGTATTTGCAATTTTTACCAATCTATTAAATTATTTTACATCAACCTGTGACCCATTGTTCTTTTACTTCTTTTAATTAAAAGAATCATTCATGTTTTTATTGATAAAAATTAAAAGTATAAAACTATCTCCTTGGGTCACTGATCTTAAAGTTACACAGAACTTCAAGAGATCTTCAGAAAAGCGAGTTGCTTTGTAGGAAGTAAAGTTTCATCATCTTCATATTACAGAGAAATAAGACCCTCTTCTTTGCCAAACATCTTTTTTTTTCTGTGTTTATTACTCTTTATGGTGACTTTGTAATTATGTAAGTCAGATTGCAGGTAAGGAATGTCTGCCTCTTAAAATTAACATAAAATTGACCTAAATATTTCTAGCCCATTAGCAGTGGGAATTCAATACTTTCATCAAACTTCTGAAAATTTAAGACTTAAATCCTTATAACTATTTTTAGTTTAGCTTCCTAAATTGTTCCTGAGACTTGAATTTAATTTCATCTCACTTGCCCTGGTTGTTTCTTTCCTCTGATATACACCCAAGCAGATATAAATATGTATCTTCATGGACAGAGACCATGCCATCTTGAAGAACAGAGCTGCTTAAGACTAGGATCCTAGCCTTGCCACTACCCAATCTGGTCTCAGTCACAAACCGGGACCCTACAGCCACAGGTAAAAGACCTGGAACCACAGCTGCTGACCCACAACACCAAGACCTCAGGCACCCCGGCCCCAGATTTCTGTGAGTCACAGAGTCAATCCCCCTCGCTGCCAGCCCTGCTGCAGTGGCATAGGAACTGCCAGACCCTATCCGCACACACAGGTCTCCTGCCCACACAAAGCAGCAGCATCTCTACCTGAATTTGAGCCTGGGTGTGTGGACATGGGAGGTTTGTTTCCCACAACCACACTCCATGCCCAGGCAGGGAGGCTGTGCTGAATTTGAACCTGGTTGTGCAGACACAGGAAGATTGTTTTCCTCCACAAGACCCTGCACCCAAGCAGGAAGGCTGCGCTGAATTTGAGCCTGGACACGCTAACTCACGGAGTTTGTTTCCCACGACCAGACCCCTTGCCCACACAGGGAGGCAGCACTGAATTTGAGCTTGGGTGCATGGACACGGGGAGTTTGTTTCCTGCAGTCCACACCCACATGACCCGACCCCCACGTCCACACTGGGCAGTAGTGCCACGTGACTTTTATTCAGGGCAAAGGCACATGGAAGGCTGTTTTTCACAGGGGTGGACTGCCTGCAAACACAGTGTGGCTGAGGAACCTGGTGCCCCAAGCAGACTGGGGACCCTGATTCTCCACGCAAGAGGCAGCACTGAGCACCAGTGACTTTACTCTGTTTCTCTTCACACACGCCTAAGATTCCTGATTCCCTCTGCATTCACACTAAGAGCCAGTGACTCCAATTCTTGGTGCATGTGCACACAGGGACCCTGATTCTCGGTGCAAGACTGCACCAAGCAACAGAGACCCTGATACTCGATTCTTGGAGTAGACACAGGGGGTCTCTGACTCCTGACATGTGCTAGGTGACTCTGATTTTTGGCATATTCCGGTGGGGTCTCTGTTTCAGCATGGTGAAGGCAGGGTCCCTGATTCTAGGTACACACACGAGGCCACACTAAGCGCCTGTGACTCTGATCCTGGGCAAGCGTGGATCCCACCAACCCATGGCAGCCTCACATCTTGGTGTCAGAGCTCTTCAGTGACACTCAGGGTGTGCAAAGCTCCCACTTCACACTGCCCAGGCCCCCACAACTCGACATATGAACCTTCTGGTGATAGTCAGAATGGGGACACAATGAAACAATCCCCAGAGGAAAGAAAAGGAGAATCGCCAAGAAAGAAAATAAGTGAAATGGAAGCATGCAACATGACAGAAAAGAATTCAGAGTAAGGGACTTACAGTTCATATAACGGATGGACGAGGAAATCAACAATCTATGCAAAAATCAGGAAGATATCAAAAGTGATATAGATACAATCTAGAACACCATGGAAGGTTTCAACAGTAGATTGGAAGAAGCAGAGGACCAAATTAGTGAGTTAGAAGATAAAGTACAGAAACAAGCCTAATGTGAACAGCAACTGGAGAAAAAAAATTAAAAAGCAGAAGGAGAGCCAAAGGGAGCTTTGGGAAAATGCAAAATGAAGTAACATACGTATAATAAGGGTGCCAGAAGGACAAGAAGAGCATCAAGGATTAGAAAATCTATTTGGGGGGAAAAGAAGATGGCGACTGGCAGGACGGAGGTGAGGGAGAGGAAGTGAGTGAGTGAGGGTATGAAAGGAGAGTGTGTGGATATGCATGGTGTGTGTGTGAGTGAGTGAGGGAAAGTTAAATCTCGCAGGAGCAGCAGGGGCTGGCATAAAGGCTCTTCTTGACAAGGAGAGATTACCACCGCTGCGGGCACTCCCCAGACAGTGGGACTCCAGCATAGAGTCCACGCCATCTTGAAGGAGAGAGCGGCCTTTATTAAGAACTCATCAACACCACCCACCAAACAGGCCTTGGAACTGCCCTGCAACCCAGCAGCCACTCCAGCCAAAATCCTGCTACCCCAGCTGCAGACCCATGGACCCTGGGACCTCCACCTCCAAAGGTGCACCGCTCGGCAGCAGTAAATGCAACCTCCCTCTCCCCAGAGGCAGAACTCCGGATTTGCGAGTATCCGAACTCGAGCGTTTCCAGCCGGATTTGCGCGTTTCTAGCCTCACAGGGCACTCCACTCCTTAGGCAGTGTTTGGGAGCTGCTGAGAGCACCCGAGAGTGTGATTCTGCACAGACAAGGGCGCGCAACCCTGCATTAGAAATTCTGAATTCCCTCTTCCTGGATAACTGCCCACATTCACCCCAGCAGCTCAACCGCAATGCCAGGACCACACAGAGTGCATAAAAATTCTGCGCCCTGGCAAGCGCACCTCCACAGAGGTGAAGTTCCAATAGGCAGGCTCCCTGAGCCCATCTTCCCACAGGGCGCTAGTGGGAGCCACTGTGAGCAGTCCCTGGTGCAATCTTGAACAAGCGGGGGTGCACTCCCCCCCAGCAGTAGAAGTTTTGAATTCACTCATCCTTGATACTGGCCCACAGGCGCCTCAACGGTGCAGCTACACTGCGAGGGCCCTTCAGAGTCCTTCAGTGTGCCTCACTGGCAAACGTACCACGAGTGCTCCTGTGAGCCGTCACTGGGAGTAAGCGCCTATCCACCACAAGTGCAACTGTAAAAGGTGGGTCTGCCCACCCCAATAGTGCAGAACTCTGGACACCACAGTCACGCCTTTCCAGAGAACAGGCCCCCTGAACCCCATCACCCCAACAGACGGTTCTTGGGTGTCACTGTGAGGCCCTGCTGGGCACGCGTGATTTCAATTAAGGGTGCAAGACAGCAAAAATTGGGACACTCCCCTCCACATGGCTGACTTCTAGACACCGCAGTTGTTCCTCTCAAGCTTGCAGGCCTACATCAAGAGAACCCAAATAGCTCAAGTAGGGAGCTACACTAGATGAACAAGCCCAGGAGAACTGAGAGATTATACCAGTAGCACCATCCCCAAAAGAACCTGGTTAGCAAAGCAATTGGATCTATAATTAAAACATTACAGGAAAACATGGGAAGACAAAAAGCAATCCCCAAAGGAAAGAAAAAGAGGAACCACCAGAAAGGGAGTTAAATGAATTTGAGGCTAGCAGCTTATCAGAGATAGAATTCAGAGTAATGGTTATAAGGATGTTTAAATGGATGGATGACAAATACACACAACTCAATGACAAATACACACAACTCAATGAGAACTATAAGGAGCTGAATGAGAATGTCACCAACATGAAAAGAAACAAAGAGGAGATGAAGAACGACATAGCTGCAATAAAGAACACAATGGAAGGCCTAAATAGTAGAAGAGGCTGAGGACCGCATCAGCGAGTTAGAAGACAAGGTAGGAAAACACACACAAACACAGCAACAACTGGAAAGAAGACTTAAAAAGCAAGAGGAGAGCCTAAGGGAGCTTTGAGACAACACAGAATGGAACATTTGCCTAAAAGGGATACCAGAAGGAGAGGAAGAGAAGCAAGGAATAAAGAACCTGTTTGAAGAAATAATGACAGAAAACTTCCCTGATATTGGCAAGAAAAGAACTATGCAAGTCCAAGAAGTACATAGAATCCCAAACAAGTTGAACCCCAAAAGACCGAAACCAAGACACATCATAGTAAGATTGGTGAACACCAACGAAAGTAAGAATCTTAAAGGCTGCCAGAGAGAGACAGAAAGTTACTTACAACGGATCTCCTATCAGAATATCAATTGATTTCTCAACAGAAACACATGAGGCCAGAAGGGAATGGAATGAAATATACAAAGTCATTCAAAGCAAGGGACTGAATCCAAGAATACTATACCTGGCAAGGCTATCATTCAAAATTGAAGGTGGAATCAGGAGCTTCACAGGCAAAAAAGGGCTAAGAGAGTTTATCACTACCAAGCCAGCAATGCAAGAAATGCTCAAGGGACTGCTGTAAAAAGAAGAAAGAGAAAGGCAAGAAGAAACACAAACACTAAGGAAAAATATGACAACAAACATGTACTTGTCAATAATAACATTAAATGTAAATGGATTAACTGCACCAATCAAAAGACATAGGGTAGCTGAATGGATAAGAAAACATGACCCATATATTTGCTGTCTACAAGAGACCCACTTTAGAGCAAAGGATTCACACAGACTGAGAGCAAAGGGATGGAAAACATTTTTCAGGCAAATGGAAATGAGAAAAAAGCTGGGGTTGCGATACTTATATCTGATAAAATAGAACACTTATGTAATAACTTAATCAATAAAGAAATTTAAAAAAACATAATTCTAGAAGAGAAACCAAGATGGTGGCATAGGTAAACACCTAAACTGCTGCCTCGCACAACAATTTCAAAACTACAACTAAAAGACAGAACGGACACCATCCAGAACCACAGGAAAGCTGGCTGAGTGAAAATTCTACAACTAGAAGGAAAAAGAAAAGCTCACAGAGAATTGGAGGTACGGCAAAGGGGCTTTGTGCGCGCAGAGAGTAAGGGCGGCTGAGAGCCTGGCTGTCTTTCTCTGGCGGAAGGGCGAAGGAAGCCTCCGACAGCACTGAACCCCAGTTCCAGGCGAACCCCTGGGGACCCACGCTCTTACGGGGGGAGTCTGGACTCTCGGGCGGAGACTCGAGCTGGGAAAGGCAGAAGTCTGAAGGCGCGCGCGGGCCAGTGCGCACAAAGGCTGCGGAGGTTGCCACAGGCTTTCCCTAGTGGAAGGGAGTCAGAGGATCCTGACTGCACTGAGCCCCAGTTCTGACTGCAGTGAACCTCAGTTCCAGGCGAGCCCCTGGGGACCCATGCTCTTGTGGGGGGAGTCTGGACTCTCAGGCGGAGACTCGAGCTGGGGAAGGCGGAGGACTGAAAGCGCACATGCGCGCAAGGGCAAGGCTGACAGGAAGCCAAGACTGAGACTCCACCCCATCCAAGCTGAGCACAGAGCCTATTGCAATTTGGCAAGTCTAATCCTATAAGGCTGTCTCCAGCACCGAACTTCTCCCAGCATAGACACAGCTGATCCTTACAGCCAACTGGCCCGGAGGTCAATTCTTCCCAGTGATACCAACAATAATAAAGACTTAATTACAACAAGGCTGTACACACAGTCCACAAAGGGGTGCACCAAGAGTGTCCACCTCAGGTTAACTGGGGAAGCAGACCCACTGGGCCATATTGGAAACCTAGCACAAATATCTACCTTACCATCTCAGGGAATCAGTGAAAATGCGGCGTCAAAGAATCAGATCACAAACGAAAGAAATGGAGGAAAACAAACGACTGGATATAGAATTCAAAACCACGGTTATAAGACTTTTTAAGAATATCCTAGAAAAGGCTGATAAATATAACGAGACCCTCAAAGATATGAAAAAGGACCAACTAGAAATTAAACATACACTGACTGAAATAAAAAATATTATACAGAGACCCAGAAACAGAATAGAGGAACACAAGAATCAAGTCAAAGAATTGAAATACAAAGAAGCAAAAAACACTCAACCGAAAAAGCAAAAAGTTGAAGATAATGTAAGAAGACTCTGGGACAACTTCAAGCGTACCAACATCAGAATTATGGGGGTGCCAGAAGAAGAGAGAGAGCCAGATACTGAAAACCTATTTGAAGAAATAATGACCGAAAACTTCCCCCACCTGGTGAAAGAAATAGACTTACAAGTCCAGGAAGCCCACAGAACCCCAAACAAAAGGAATCCAAAGAGGACCACACCAAGACACATCATAATTAAAATGCCAAGAGCAAAAGACAAAGAGAGAATATTAAAAGCAGCAAGAGAAAAACAGTTAATTACCTACAAGGGAGCACCCATACGACTGTCAGCTGACTTCTCAACAGAAACTATGCAGGCCAGACGGGAGTGGCAAGAAATTTTCAATGTGATGAATAGCAAGAACCTACAACCAAGATTACTCTACCCAGCAAAGCTATCATTCAGAATTGAAGGGCAGATAAAGAGCTTCACAGATAAGAAAAAGCTGAAGGAGTTCATCACCACCAAACCAGTATTATATGAAATGCTGAAAGGTATTCTTAAAGAAGAGGAAGAAGAAAAAATAAAGAGAAAAATTATGAACAACAAATACATATCTATCAACAAGCGAACCTAAAAATCAAGTGAATTAAAAACCTGAGGAGCCAAAACCGGTTTGGCTCAGTGGATAGAGCGTCAGCCTGTGGACTGAAAGGTCCCAGGTTCGATTCTGGTCAAGGGCATGTAACTTGGTTGCGGGCACATCCCCAGTGGGAGGTGTGCAAGAGGCAACTGATCGATGTTTCTCTCTCATCGATGTTTCTAGCTCTCTGTCCCTCTCCCTTCCTCTCTGTAAAATATCAATAAAAATATATTTTAAAAAAAAACAAAACCTGAGGAACAGAATAATCTGGTGAATATAATAGAATCAGGGGCATAGAAAGGGAGTGGACTGATAATTCTCAGGGGGAAAGGGGTATGGGGGGTTCATGAAGAGAATGGACAAAAATCATACACCTATGGATGAGGACAGTGGGGGGGAGGTAAGGGCAGAAGGTGGGGTGGGAAATGGGTGGAGGGGAGCTATGGGGGGGAAAAGGAGAAATAATTGTAATAATCTGAATAAAGATTTATTTTAAAAAAATAATAAAAAAATAAAAAAACATAATTCTACTTTAAATTTATTCTCTTTATGACTATTCTTCATTCTTTGATTTTCTCAAATACTTATATGTTTCCATAATGCCCTGTGATTCATCTTTGTTACAGTAATTATATTTTACTTGTTAAATAGGTAGCATCCTTTCTGGACATTTAAATTTAAATATGAATTAAATAAAATACAAATTCATCCTTATACAAATGAATTTAAACAAACTAGGTAGTCATATTAATAATATTTCAGGAACTCAATAGTCAAATATGTCTAGTGGTTAATAAATTGAATAAAAAATTATAGAACATTTCCATTAATGTTCAAGAAAAAAATTGTTTTGGACAGTTATTTCTCTTAAAGAATTATCTGAGTGCAGAGCATGGTTTCTGGAACTAGGTCCTGTGCAAGTGTTTCTCTGATCTTATCAAATTGTTCACCATTTCTTGTAATTGCTAGGCATCTTTCTCTCTCTCTCTCTCTCTCTCTCTCTCTCTCTCTCTCTCTCTCTCTCTCTGTCTCTCAGCACACACACACACACACACATACACACTTTATTAATGTTTCATCTAAATGTCATGTAATCTTTGAAATCTTCCTTGGTTGCAAAACAAGAATTAGATGCTTTCTATTCTTTGCTCTTCTAAAAGTTTGTTCTTTTACCTTATTCTATTGCAGTTGTACATATACCCTTTTCCATGAAATAGCTACCTAAAGTTGGGCTTTCGTTTACTTAATTTATATTTATATGTCTACTGAAAGGTACATAACAGCAAATTTTATTATGATGTGTTATCCTTTATACATCCTAAATAATAAAAGTGTAGGTAGTGTCCTACCCTCACACCACACCCTCACGTGATGTCGTCACAAGATGGCCGCACACACAGTGGAGATGTGGCCCAGTGGCCACTCTGCCTGGTGAGACCTGGGGGTCCCTCAGCTCTGCACGGTGTGGAAGAGGCCAGTCCCAGTGTCGCTGCCACCTTGCGCAGAGGAGGCTGATCCCGGTGGAGGAGGCGAGTAGCAGCAGGGGATGGCAGTTGGGGGCGATCAGGACAGCAGGAAAGGGCAGTTAGGTGCAACCAGGCTGGCAGGCAGAAGAGGATAGGGGCGATCAGGCTGGCAGGGGAGGGCAGTTAGGAGTAATCAAGCCAGCCTGGGAGGGCAGTTGTGGGCTATCAGGATGGCAGGGGAGGGCAGTTGGGGGTGATCAGGATGGCAGGGGAGCAGTTAGGTGTCGATTAAGCTTGCAGGGGAGCCATTGGGATGTGAGGAGGTTGGCAGGCAGGCAAGCGGTTAGGAGCCAGTGGTCCCAGATTGTGAGAGGGATGTCCCAGATTGGAGAGGGTGCAGGCTGGGTTGAGGAACACCCACACCCACCCCCACCGTGCACTAATTTTGTGCACCAGGTATCTAGTATTACTATATTTGAATTACTAATAGAATTTTATTAAGAATTTTTGCATCTATCTTTAGAGATATTAGGCTGAAATTTTCTTTAACTTATTATTCTTAGTTTCAAATTAGGTAGTTAGTCTTATTTTAAAAGTTGGTAAATTTTCTCTACTCTTCTGATTTCTGGAAGAGTTGTACAGATTTGGTATAATTTCTTCCTTCTAAGTTTAATGGAATTTACCAGTGAAACCAATTAAAACTGGAGTTTTATTTTTAGAAGAACTTTAACTATAAATTAAAATTCTTTAATAGATACAGAGATATTCATGTTTTCTTCCATGAATTTTGTTTTTTTATATGTTTTAGAAATTAGTCCCTTTCATTAAAGTTATCAAACTTATGAGCATAGTATTGTTTGTAACTTTCCTTTATTTTTCTTTTAATGTTTGTGGAATCATAGTTATGCATTCTCCTTCATTTCTGATAGCAGTGTGTGTATTTTCTCTTTTTCTTTGGTTAGCCTTACTAGATATTTAGCAATTTAATTAATCATGTTTTTAAAAAAATCTTTGGTTTCTGATTTTTCTTCGTTGGCTTTCTTCTGTTTTTAATTCTATTTGATTCTGCTATGATATTTATTATATCTTTCCCTCCAGCTGCTTTATGCTTACTTTGCACTTCTTTCTTAAATTCTCTAAGGTGGAAATGATAATGCAGTAATAATCAGTTATTATTTAACAGGAAAGGAGTAAAGGGAAGACGCACTCCCCTGCACATGCAATGGACTAATGGACTTGAATTAACCTGATGCTGAAGTGGACATGGCTGCAACATGGAATGGAGACTGTGGCCACTGACCCTGGTTGTCGCTCTAATGAACCCCCAACTACACTTCTTCTATTACTGGAAGAAGGGAAATGGGACTTTGGAAATCAAAGGCTAGAATTCCATGGAAATAAAGCTTTCTACCATATTGCATCCTTCCTTGCGAGTCCTAGAAAATTCCTTTTCTTGAGATATTGCAAGAACTCCACCCCCAGCAGCAACCAGGGTAGATGAGACATGCTTCTCTCCATTAACATTGGAACTGCTGGTTAAACAATAATGTCAACAGGTTCTCTCCTATTCATTTATGGAAAGACTGTGCATATAATTAATATTTTTTTAGATTTTTGGTAGAATTCACTAGGGAAGCCATCTAGGTCTAGATCTCTTTCTTTTTTTAGTTGTTTTTTTTTTTTTTTTTTTTTTTTTTTGGTAGAAAGGTTTTAAATTACATATCAACTATGTTAACAGATATAGGGCTATACAGGTTTTATATTTTTTTCTTGAGAGCTTTATTCTTTTATGTTTTACAAGGATTCTGTCCATTTTTAAAAAAAAAATATTCTTTTTTGCATAAATGTGTTTATAGTAGTGATGGGGTTCAGAGCAGTTCACCTCAGAAAGTGCCATTTTGGCTTGTGAATTATTTTGAGCTGAGGACAATCATGGCCCAACAATCTCGAGGAGAGGTTTTAACACCCTTCTTTTCTGCCTAAAATAATTTATATATAAAGCCTGCACCAGGAGGGCAGCTAGTACCAAAGATTACTTTCTTTTACATAAGAAAGACTTCTCCATATGGCAGGACAAAGTATTTCCTTACCAAACACTTGTTCTCATCTCATTGTAAATTATCTTCCTCCTCTTTGAAGTCCAAGGCGCCAACCAACTCCTCCTTAGCTTAGAATAATATAAGCCTCAATTGTTCTACTGCCTATAGGCCTCATAGCCTGTATGTATATATAAAATTAAATTTTATTTTATCCTGTTAATCTATTTCATGTCATTTTAATAATTTGACCAATCAGAAGAACCTAGAAAAGTAGAAGATAAAAATTTTGTCCCTAATATTAAATTTATAAACTTTAAAATCTGTAATTTGCACCGTGTCATTTTTTTCTCTGATAATTCTAACTAGAGATACATTAATTATATTTACCTTTTCAAATAATTGACTTTGTATTTACTGTTTTCTGTGTCAAGAGTTCTGCTCTGGCCCTAACTAGTTTGGCTCAGTGCATAGAGCGTTGGCCTGTGGACTGAAGGGTCCCAGGTTCAATCCCGGACAAGGGCATGTAACTTGGTTGCGGGCACATCCCCAGCAGGGGTGTGTAAGAGGCAGCTGATCAATGTTGGTCATAGATGTTTCTAACTCTCTGTTCCTCCCCCTTCCTCTCTGTAAAAACTCAATAAAATATATATTTTTGAAAACAGTTCTGCTCTGGTGTTTCAGTGGCTATAGAACCGTCCTCAGCAAATATAGTCCAAGCAATTGTATATTTATAAGTCATAATTGAACTTTATTCTTAGACTCAGACCTGAAATATATGGAAACCCATGAATTCATGAAAAAAGAAAACATATTGTAAACATTTGTGGTTACTAAGGTGCCAGATAAATACATAGGAAGACACATTTATTTTTCCTCTCTTATATAAATAACTTTAGAGTAATTAAATAAATGTAATTAGGTAAATTAAGTTTTTTGTATAGAATAATTCTGGAATACACATAAAGAATAAAAAATTAAATTGGAAAATAAGCATTTTTCAACACCTAATTAAATAACAAAACACTTAAGGAAATACCAAATGGCAACATTTATTAAAAACGTTAACTATTTAGATAGGGGAAATGGGAAGAAGCTACTACATGTAGCCAATGACACTTATGGCATCACTAGGTGTGTGCTTAAAGATATAATGCAATAAGATTTACATAGAGAGAAAGCAATAAGTCAAATTCATAATGTGGGGTATTCTAAAGGACAAATAACCAGTCTACATGCACACACATATGTAAACATATACACAATAGATACAACCAGAAAATTTTAATGTGAACTGTGTTTTAGGTAATGTTAAGGGGTTTTGTTGATGGTGATGGGTTTGATACTAATATAGTGTCATGCCAAATATGTATTACTTTATTAATCTGATATTTAATTGTACTTAATTATCATTATAAGTGGTCAATATACTCTGCTGGGTGACAGAGAGTTCACTGGGGTAAACGCAAGAAAGAAGGTGAAATCCATAACCTCAATAATTTTATAGGTCACTTAATTTTATAGCAATATAAATAAATAATTAGAATGTCACTTGTTACTGAGTTGACTGGAGTCCAGGGGAAGGATTTATTCATACTCTGAGGGTATCATAGTAGGCTTAAGACAAAAATAAGCATTTACCAGAGTTAAATGATAGGAAACAATATTCTAGGTAAAATAACCTCTTTTGAATGCTATTTTTAAGAAAGAAACATAAGAGTTAATGTTCCTATACATACAATTGTTATAGGGAATGATTGCATCATGGAGATGAAATTAAAAATAGTCACATAAAAATTATTGTCAAACTCCTATTTTTTCATGAGCTGAATCAATTTTGAAAGAGATAAATTAAAACATAAATTTCTCCCGTGTGAAAGACCATTTACAATGTGCCAAGAGCATTGTGATAACTACACATATATTCTATGTAATTTTTCATACTTTACATATGTGCTAGTCATTGTTCTAAGTTACATGAACAAAACTTCATAAACTTGGTAATTTTATCTCTCATTTCCATTATACAGATGAAGATAAAGAGCCATAGAGAGCTTAAGAATTTTTCCATGGAACAGACTGACAAAGGTCAGAGGGGAAGGGGATTGGGAGGGATTGGATGAAAGAAAGTAAAGAGATTAATTAGCCAAAGAACACATAGGCCATGGACACAGACAATAGTGTGGTGATAGCCAGAGGGAGGGGGTGGAGGGTTGGATGGAGGTGGTAAAGGAGAATAGGAGAATGGGGGACATCTGTAATAGTGTCACAAATAACTACGTGAATGAATGAATGAATGAATGAACGAACGAACAAAAAACAAATAATAAAACAAAAGCCGACCAGGGCTTACCTCTGGTCAACAACAAACAAAAAAAGAATTTTTCCAGAATTATCAGGGGATTGTTTTTAAATATATTTTTTATTGATTTCAGAGAGGAAGGGAGAGAGAGGGAGTGTGTTAGAAACATTAATGATGACGTTTCTCAGAATGGAGTCTGCAACCTGGGCATGTGCCCCTGACTGGAATTGAACCCGGGACCCCCCCCCCCCCCCAAGTCCACAGGCTGACGCTCTATCCACTGAGCCAAACCAGCTGGGGCATCAGGGGATTTTTTGTGGGTGGTATTGTTAACAGTATTACAGACGTGCCCCAATTCCCACCCCTTACTTTTACCTCTTCCTCCCAGCCCTTGTCCTACCCCAGGCCTTCACCACACTATTGTCTCTGCCAATTGGTTAGGAATATATGTACATAAAGCCTTTGTTAGATTTCTTCCTATCTCCAATGCCCCCACACCCCAAGATAGGTCAGTCTGTCTTATGCCTTCATTACTATCAAGGTTTGTATAAGTGCATTCTATGATGTTCACATATTGGTGAAATCATGTAATGCATTTTCACAATGCATCCTGCCTATAAGCAACACGATTGTATTTGGATCTGTTATAATAAATCTGAGCATGTATATAATTGAGCTGACACTTAGGATAATTAAGTTTTATTGATTAAAATTACTTGTGTTCCAAACACATTGAAGATGTGCCCTGAGCTAGCTAGGGTTAGTGTGTTTTTACTATATACAGGATTGACTATGTTATATGAAATTATGTCTTTATTTGGAGACTAAGTAAGGTTTAAGAAAATGTTTATGAGAGTCAAATTGACAAGGTCTGGACTTGAGATGTTTAATTTTATGTATCAGCTAGTGGCCTGGTGCACAAAATTCATGCACTTGGAGGTAGCGGTGGTCCCTCAGCCCAGCCTGCACACTCTTGCAGTCCGGGAACCTTTGGGTGATGGCCGACTGTTGCCTTAGGCCAGCTCCCAATGAGCCTAAGCCATCAGTTGGACATCCTTAGTGCTGCAGCGGAGGCATGAGAAGTTCCTGCCACTGTTACTGTGCTCACCAGCCGTGAGCCTGGCTTCTGGCTGAGCAGCGCTTCCCCTGTGGGAGCACACTAACCACCAGGGGGCAGCATCTATGTTGAGCATCTGCCCCCTGGTGGTCAGTGCATGTCATAGCAACACTGCTGTTGGATCAGTTTGTATATTAGCCTTTTATTATATAGGACTAGAGGCCCGGTGCACGAAATTCATGCACGGGATGGGGTACCCTCAGCCCAGCCTGCACCCTCTCCAATACAGGACCCCTCGGGGGATGTCTGACTGCCGGATGTCCCCAGGATCGGGCCTAAACCAGCAGTTGGATATCCCTCTCACACTCCTGGACTTCTGGCTCCTAATTGCTCACCTGCCTGCCAGCCTGGTCACTCCTAACTGCCCCCCCTGCCAACCTGATTGCCTCTTACTGCCACTGCGTGCCGGCCTGATCGCCCCTAACTGTCAGCCACTGCCGGCAAGGTCGCCCCCAACTGCCCCCTCCCTGCTGGCCTGGTCGCTTCTTACTGCCTCCCCCACTAGCCTGGTCACCCCTTACTGCCCCCCCTGCTGGCCTGGTAGCCCCCAACTGCCCCCCTATGCTGACCAGGTCACCCCTTTTTGCCCCCCCTGCCAGCCTAGTCACCCCTCACTGTCCTCCCTGTCAGCCTAATCACCCCCACAAGCCCCCTGCCAGGCTGGTCACTCCCAATTGCACCCCCCTGCTGGCCTGGTCACCCCTGACTGCCCCCCCACTTGCCTGGTCACCCCCAACTGCTGCCCCTGCCAGCCTGGACGCCCCTCATGGCTCCTCTGCTGGCCTGTTCAGCCCTCATGGATCTCCCACTGGCCTGGTCGCCCTATGCAGCCTGCTGTTCAGTTGTTTGGTCGTACCTCACTAACACCCCTGCTGTCCTGGTCGCCCCATGCAGCCTTCTGTTCAGTCGTTTGGTCGTCCCTCACTAATCCCCATGCTGGCCTGGTTGTACGCAACCATCTTGTGAGGGCGTGATGGTCAATTTGCATATTACTTCTTTATTATATAGGATTTGACTAGGGAATAGGATATGCATATTACATATTATTTCTGTGAGAGTGTTTCCAGATGTGATTAGCATTTGATTCTGTGCTTGAATAAAACAGATTTTCCTCACCCAAATGTGGGTGGGTATCATCCAATCCCTGAAAAACCCAAATAGAACAAAATGGCAGAGGGGTGAGGTGGTATTTGCTCTCTGTTCTTGCCCTCAACTGGGGCTTACACCATTAGTTCCCTGGTTCTCAGCGTTATATCAACACTTTCCTGGGTCTCCAGCTTGCATAGCAGATTGTGGGATTTCTTAGCCTCCATCATCAAGTGGGGCAATTCCTTATCATAAATTTCATATTGGTTCTGTTTCTCTGGAGCACCCTGATTAATACAGGCACTGTATGCTTATTTCAGATAGTGATATTTCTTATGGATTAGTTCTGTTTCTGAAAGATCCCATTTTATCAATACTAATGCCTTTTTCTGTAAAGTCTAGTGTATCTGCCATTAGTCTAGCTAGAACTAATGTTTTTTGGTTAATATGTTCATGTTACATAATTTTCCATTCTGATTTTTATATTAAAACTTAATCATCATATAATTTTATAATTCAAGTGAAAATTAGTTTGAAAAATGTTTCATCCATGTAAATTCAGTATAATTACTGATATCTACCTTCTTGTTGCTTTTTATTAATTTCATTGACCTATTTTTATTCCTTATATTCATTTTCATGTGCCTTCATTTGGGATAATAAACATTTATTATTCCATTTTTCTTCTATTGATTTCTTTGTTATATTTAATTATTTCTCAGACATTACCCTAGAGATGACAGCATGCATTCTTACCTAAATTAGTTTTCAGATTATTAAAACATTAGACTATTTTAGCTTAATTTATCTCTTCTTATCATTTATGTTATTGTTGTTGTGCATTTCAATTCTACATATCTCAAAGTCTTCCTGAAAAAATGACTAATCTGGAAAGGCAGGGTTTAAAAGAGGTTACTGAATTGGTGGCTTATAAACCAGTAAAAGATGGCTGAGAAGAGAATGTGAAGTAAAAGGTGATGAAGGTAATAACAGCTAAATGTAGATAAGGATAATACTTTTCAAATTCAGATTACAAAACAAGCAAGAAATTATATTTATTGGAAAAGGAATATATCAAGTATTTTGATCACAATGGAAAACCTAATTCAATGTTTAGTAAATAATATCATGAATAATGAAAAATTCTAGTAAATTAAATAAGAAAAAAAGGACATGCATAACTAAAAATTTCAAATTATGACTGACTAACTTAAAATTAGAGTTTTTTAGACAATCTGATTATAGTGATTATGCCATGTTGGGAAAAAGAGAGCACTACAGATGATAAATATATTCTAAAACATAGGAACTTACATTTGAGATATTCAGAAATAAACCACATTTATGCCTAGAACTTACATTTATGGGAGAATTATCTGTACGTTTTACAGACTCTAATCACATGCCAAGATGATTTCTCCTTAAAAAATATTGGTGATCTTTACTAAAAAAATCCTCTACGGTAAATAACTAATACTGTGTTTCCCCGAAAATAAGACAGTGTCTTATATTAATTTTTGCTCCCAAAGACACGCTAGGTCTTATTTTCAGGGGATGTCTTATTTCCATGAAGAAGAATACGGTACACATTTATTGTTAAATGAAAATAAAGGAAATTTATTACCTGTATACGGTACGGTAGTACAGTAGTTGTCAACACAAACCAGACAAACTGTGAATCCTACAGTATCAAGAATTTACTCATTTATTCAATGACAATCATGTCATCATCTTCTGGAACATCATCATAACAATCCAATTCCTGAATTTCCTGGTGAATTTCTTGTGACTCCATTTCTTTCAGAATCAGTGGACCAAATCTCTCATGTTTAGCAATAGCACTGTCTTTAAATGAGTACTTCTTGTCAAGGTAGCCTGCTCGCAGTGCATTTGCAATGCAACTGTCAGTGATTTTCTCCCATGAATTCTTCACCCAAGTCACAACTTCTTGCAGTTTAGGTTTCACAAAGTTTCCACGCTGATTTCTCTGCATTCTATTTTCAATGTAGTCATTAATTTCCATGCGCAAATTGTCTTTGAATGGCTTGTTTATTGCAATATCAAGAGTCTGGAAATAGGCCGTCATTCCTGCGGGAATCATTATCTGATCTATTTTTCTTTCGTGAAGAAATGTCTTCATGTCTTTAGCGCGGTGAGTGCTAGCTGCATCCCAGACTAGCAGACCTCTTTGGCTCCCTCGCATAACAAGCGGCAGCATTAAATTGACCCACTTCCTTATAACTGCATGTGTGGCCCAGGCTTTTTCAGTTTCAAGAATAAAAACGCCCAAAACACGTTCAATCTTTTCCTTCTTGCCCTTAGAAATGATTAAAGGTGGGATTTTAGTGCCATCCAGACGAACTGCCAAAATACAGGAAACACGTTCACTTTGGTAAGCAGTGGAGGGAATGTATGCTAAGGAGGCACCCCGCTGTTCAATTGTTGTTTGAGATGATTGGCCCATAAACACTGCTGTTTCATCCATAGCAATCATGTTGGAAAGATTGTATTTAGAGAAGTCAGCATCATCAATAAAGGACTTGAATGCAAGTGCTCGCTTAATAACTTGAGTCCAACCTAAACAATGTTGTAGATCTTCTTAAAGACAGTTCACTTCGCTGAAGGAAATTATCCAGCCAGTGTTGTGATGCTTTGAAGTCTTCGGAAGCTATGTCAAACTGTGGAGCCATTGCAAGGGCAAATTCTTGAATCTGAGCCCTATTCACAACCAAAGCCTTTGCTCTCCTGTCAACAACCCATTCACAGATCAGGTCTTCCAGCTCGGAAAATAATGGTTGCCGACCTGATCCACACTTGCGCTTTTTAGCATTTCCCTTGTCCACTTGTTCATGAGGTTACCATACTCTGCTCACCATTTTCGGACCAATCGGATACTCAACATCTTCTCTTTGCAGAAAGCAGTAAGATTTTGGCCCCAAGAGTCTTCCACGATTCCTTTCTTGTGCTCCACGGAGTAGCTTTTTCTTTTTGTGCTCATTTCTATGGGTAAAAAAAAGGGAATTGGGGTATCAAGGTGGGGGGAGGGGGATCACTCAAAATGACACAGGGGAATCAGAGGGGGGAATCAAAATGGAACAGGAGAATCAGAGGGGGGATTACCATTTTAGTAACCCCTTTTGATCCTCCTGTGTCATTTTGATTTTCCCCTCTGATCCTCCTGTATCATTTTGATTGCCCCCTCTGATCCTCCTGTGTCATTTTAAGTGATCCCCCTACCCCCACCCCTGTGCCACTGAACACCTTCACCAGTATCCCTCCTACCCCTTTATCAGACATTTACCCCATGGGGCCTGCCTGGGGACTGTCACTGGGCTTGCTGGGGCCTGGATCTGGGCTGGAGCAGGGTCTGCCACTGACTGAGAACCTTCAGTCATGAAGGCGGCCGCGAGCATCAGGTACTGTCACTAGAGACAGACCAGCACTCACCACTTTCGCGGCATCCCGTCCGCTCTAATCCTCCTGTTCTTCTACACGCATCTGAGAAAGTCTCCTCCTCTCTCCCGCCCCGCGCTCACCACTCACTCGACCTCCACTCCGGTTCCACACAGCAGTGACGTCAGGACTCCGCGTAACGTCACTGGTTGCTAGAAGCCAGTCGGGGCGGCCCTAGCGACCAGTTTACGGTAAATTAATTTTCATTCTGAGACACAGTCTGGGCCTTATTTTAGGGGGAGGCCTTATATTTCACTCAGAAGGAAACCTGTAAGTAGGTCTTATTTTCGGAGGATGTCTTATTTTCGGGGAAACCCGGTAGATGGTAGGCATTTAAATATCTATTAAGTAAAACATTTCAGAATAGCTCAATGATAAATTAGTGGTTTACCTTAAATGTTATAAGCAAACTCATCCTTACTGAGATATAACAGAATCAAAATTAATCAGAATAGTAAGAGAAACTCAGGTTTTATTTTTATTAGATTGGCTCAAAATTATACATACATATTTTTTCTCATTTCCTTGCTCTTAAATTTTCTAAAACTTTAATAATGTTTTAGGATTATTAAATCAACTTTATCAAAATGGATATACAAACAAAATTATCAAGAAAAAATATAATAAATTGTTTAAGTAACCATTTTCCCTGAAATCATATCTATGATCCAAATATATTTAAGATCCTGTTCATTCTACAAATGCTACATAAACTTATATAATTGTCTAGTCAAGAATATACTATATAAAGTTTTCTTCCTTCCTATCTTTTATTTCATTTCTTTGCTATTTTTCAAATATTTCTTATAAATAACTAGTTTTATAAAATGTACTTTAAAACAAAAATCATATTTTTAATAAACAAACATTTTCAAAGATGAGCATCAACACTCTTGCAAGTCTGTTACAGTTTCCTTTTAATTATTTTAAATAGAAAGTGTACCAATCAATCAGTAGTATTACAGAAAATATAAATGAATATTAGTTTTAACTAGGTTACCAATGATCACAAATAAAGTAGTGGTAGTAAACTTTGCATTGCACGCAACATTAAATATAGTTCAAATTAAATAATATTTCATAGTCTTGACTAATTAGAATTGAAAGACCAAAAAAGACAGATTAAAAATTTAGTTCAATTTCTTTTACATGTCCAGAGGGAAAGAAAATGAGGTCAGAAAAAATATCTCTAATAAGAAAGTAAAGAAAATTAATGTAGAACAATGATTTCTGTGAAAATAAAGCTTCAAAGAGATAAAGGTAAACATCCTAGAAAAGAAAGGGAAAAAAGGAGAAACTACGTATGGAAGATACTATTAGATATACTGTTATTATTAGGGGCTCCTTTGTTCATTTCTTTTGTATAGAGAGTGCAATAGGGACATTCATTTCTTTGAGAAAAAAATAACCCTGTGGATCATACTCATGAAGGCTTTTTTCACTTGTTGGTTCCGTAAAGTGTAGATGAAAGGGTTCAAAAGTGGCGCAACTGAAGTATTGAGCACGGAAATTCCCTTGGAAAAAGATATCTTTTCTTTGACTGATGGATTAACATACATGAAAATACAGCTACCATAAGAAAGGGATATTACAATCATGTGAGAAGAACATGTCGAAAAAGCTTTTTTCCTCTGACTAGTTGAAGGGAATTTTAAAATGGTCAAGGCAATAAAGGCATATGATATTATCACCATTATCAATGTGATCAGGAGTGTCACCAAAGCAGAGATGAATCCCATCAGCTCAAGAGTCTGTGTGTCTGTGCAGGAGATCTGCATAAGCGGAGTAGTGTCACAGTAGAAATGCTCAATAATATTGGAGGCACAGAAGTCAAGGTCCAGGCCTAAGATGAGTGGTGGAAAGATGACAAAAAATCCAGCAAGCCAACAACTGAGGACAAGCTGTGTGCAGATTTTATTGCTCATGATGACTGTGTAATGCAGGGGCTTACAGATGGCAACATAGCGGTCATAGGACATAGCTGCCAGCAAGTAAAATTCAGATGCTCCAAAAAGGAAGGCAAAAAACACCTGAGTGACACAACAATTATAGGAAATGGTTTTGTCCCCTGTTGCCATAGTAACCAAAAATTTAGGAATGCATGTGCTAGTATAGGAAATTTCTAAGAAGGAAAAATTCCGAAGGAAAAAATACATGGGGGTCTTGAGGTGAATATCCACCAGGGTGAGTGTGATGATGATCAGATTGCCAGTGATGCTTAGCATGTAAATGAGAAGCAGGAAGATGAATAACACAACTTTGCATTGTGGGTCATCAGTCAAACCTGCTAGGATAAACACTGTCACTGCCGTATTATTTCCCATTACTATACTTGCTATATCTGAATAGGGACAAAGAAGAAAATGATGGTCCCAATGGAAAAATAACCACGATAACTAGTGTTGAAAGTAAAGTTAGCAAAGTGATGTTTCAGATAGAAAAATACATTGCTCTTTTATGTTTTAAAAATGGGTGTTGGCAGGGAAAAATAGTTAAAACTGTAGTTTGAAATTGTACTAGAGAATAACCTATATAGCAATAGTAATTGTTGATTGTTTTTGTGTGGGTAAATTAGAGGGATTAGAGAGACTTTCAAAGCATAGGGAAATGGTTTTTCTCTTTTGCTATTAAGCAAGAGTCGCGGTAGCATGCCATTTCCTGTCTGAATAAGAAATTTTCATGCTGGAATCAAAATGATGTCACTACAAGCTCATATTTTGCCTCACACATACACTTACCACAAACCTAGCCATCATCAATAAACAGGTTTAGTATACATTTTACTATTTTACTCAACTAAGTAAATTCAAATGCCTGATTCTTGTCTCATTTATTTTCATGGTTAATGAGATCCAATTCCAGGTAAGTGATTAGGAGGTATTGGGGGGAAAAATTCTGTTCTCAATAGTATGTCCATCCCCTCAATCTCTGTTGTAACCCAGAATTTACCAATTTGTACCCCAGAACAAAATCAGCAAGCACAGTCTGGTAATGTCAGTCTGTGTAAGAAGAAACTACAGTTTTGTTTAGTAAAAAGTGAGAATAAGAAATATAAAAGCAGAGAGAAATCGCCAGGGCTGGGTAGGTCAGTTGGTTAGAGTGTTATCTTAATACACCAAGTTTGGGGGTTCAATCCCCAGTCAGGGCAGGCACATAGAAGAATCAACCAAGGAATGCATAAATAAGTGGAACAATAAGTCGATATTTCTTTCACCCTTCTTCTCTGTCTCTAAAAACAATTTTTAAAAATTTAATTAAAAAAGATGCAGAGATAAGCATATAAATATGCATTCATTAAATCATACGAGATGAAAAGAGTAAAGAGAAAGATAAGAACAAAGATAAAGCTTTATGGGAGCCTAGAGAGGTAAGAAAGGTTTTTGAGAGATAGGATAGTGAATTTGAGGGGAAAAGTAAAAAGAAGATTAAAAATATGTAAATTAGTAAGTAAAAATTGTAAAGAGGAACTATTTACCAATGCAACTTCTCTCCATCTGCTGCCTTTCTTATACTTACCTTTTTGTTCTTTGTCTAAAATACAGACTGAAACATAAACAGTTTTGAGATCATCATAGCCTGAAAGAGAAGAGGATTATTTGGCAAATTTCAAAAACATAATAAATCACAGAAGAGTGTGACACAAATTTTAAGATGTATATATTTTCTTATCATAAAACTATTCAAATGTTTGGCAAACACACAGTTAAAGAAATATCTATAGATGACTAGTCTCAACATGAGGCATATATTAAGAGAGACAGATTGTTCAGGTTTGCACAGCTACTAAGTTGGACATCAGCATTAAGATTTCCAAAGTTGTCTCCTTAAAAGTATATCATTTTGTACAAAGTACTATGGGCCAGATAATAGCTTATTTCTTTAAAATAAAAAAGGTTAACCATATCTCTACAGAAAATTCTTTCCTCAGTATCTTCATCATCTATCACATGAAATGATTAAGGCCTTGTGATTAAATAATGTTTTCTGTTTGAGAATACAAAAATTATTATTTCTAACTTATTTAAAACATGAATTATCATTAAAAAGGCATGTATAAAAATAAAAATAAACTTTTAAGGACAAATAATTGTTGGTTCAATAATATCTAGATGAGTTCACAGGAGGAAAGTTGGATTTAAAGTTAGGTCTTAGAATATAAAAAAATGAGAGAAGGTATTCATTTCTTAGAGAGGAAACAGACTGAACAGAGAAAGTGAAGAGTGATTTCATTAAAGGAAATTATTAGAGTTTTATTATCAAAATCATGTATGTTTAACATGTAGAGATTTATGAGTGAAAACAAACTAGCCTTTCTCCCTGGACATTCCTTCCACATGCAGGTAATTGTGAAGCTGCCTGTTACAAAATTTTCCTCATTTACACAACTTACCATAATGGCAACACTGTAGAAAAGTTATATTTAAATCACCCAAATAAGAATTTTATCACGTCAAATAATTTCTTTGTCCAACTTCAACAATTGTGCACACCAACTATCTCCCAACATACACTGTAACATAAACAACAACAAAGTTGACAAAATGAAATCATTAGAAGTCAGGCCTATGAATGCAGGTATATTTCTTTGTATTAGATATTGTCAATATTAAATAGATTTCAAAAAGAAAAAGCATTTTAATACTAAACATTCATTATATTTAATTTGTCTTCACTATTTTCCCTATGTTAAAATTTAAAAGGTTGAGGAGGAAATAAGGTTAAAGGTGAAAATAGAACAAATGTGAGATAAAATATACCTAACCAGAAACATTGCCATTACTTTTGAGAAATATTGTTTTCATCTTTTCAAGTCTACCAAAAACACTTACAAATTCAAACACCTTTTAAAATAAGATATACCCACAGATTTATTTGGACAAAAAGTCTCTTGTTTCAATATTTAGATCTCTTATCATCAGCTGAACAGAACACACCAATGTTCCATTTTCTAAATGGATTTCACTCTCTTCTACAATCTATGATTTTGTTTTTAGGCCATACTTTAGAAAAAGTTTGATTAACTATTTTATTACAGATTTTTAGGCTAGTGAATTGAAATTTCCCATTATGTGTTGAATATTCTAAGTATTACAGATTAATCAACACTTGATCCCAGGTAGATTTATGTTTTCTGTGCTCTAAAGAAAAATTATGTAGTTTACAAAGAATTCTCATGTGGATATGAGATTCTTGAACAACATTTCCCAAAGCAAACTAATTTATATGTTGTTATAGAAGTGTTCTCCCCAGGCACTAAATTACTTTTAAAGTATAAATATATATTTTTAAAAATTAGTTTTTACTACGTCTCCAGAGAATTCAGTATATATTTCCCTAATAGACGTGTGACCTACCACACATTTGTGCCTTGAAATCCCAGATAAAGATTTGAAAGAAAAAGTAAAGTTTATGTTAGTTAATAATAAAATGTGGGAATATGAGATGGACAATTTAGCCTGGCAGAAAATATTATACCTCAAGCTAAGTGCACCATTCTTTTATAGTTCTCTAGACACACTTAAAAGAATGCCCTTGGCCATGCAGGGCCCTGTCTCCATCCTAAGCTCATTAGGATTGGATGTGGAGACCAGGCAAGGACCTTGAGAGGCCACTGGCAACCAGGAGCTGATCAGGCTTACATCAGATGGGGGAGCAACATACAACAGATGCCCCTCGTTACAGAATTATAGAAACCACAATTCAATTTAGGTCTTAAGTGAGATGACAGGGATGACTGAGGCTGTAGTTGGGACTCAAAACAAGAAAATTCCTGGCAGTTGTGAATAAAAGAGTCCAGGCCTCAGTCCCAGGAACCCCAAGTGCAAGCAGCAAATGGGATCTCTGCAACTCACCCCAGAGAAGCCCCACAGCTTTTTCGTTCCACCAGAGTCGCCAGAAAATGAAACAGGGCAAACAGTTGATTTGAGCCCATTTTGCAGAAGCAGGGTTGAATCACACATGAATGTTTATTCCAATTATGCTGGCAGGATGGGAGAGCAGCAGGTTATCCACAAAACTCTGCTCTACCCCATCCCCATAAGGCAGCTGCTTCTATTGGGTAAAAGGACAAAGGTTCCATGGGAAAGTGGGAATTATAGGCAAGGGGAAGCAGACAAGGTATAACGGTTACAGGCTATAAGGATTGGGCGTGGGGGGGTCACAAGGGGAAGGCACCTCTAGGACCATATTGTTTAAACAACAATGTTGTTACTCTTTCCATGATGATAGGCAGTTCTTGGGAAAGGAGGTTAACTCCCATGTCTGGGGGCGTTCAACTCCCAGCCAGGTTAGAATGTGCTATCTCTAATCAGAACAGAACAAGTAGAGTTAACAGAGCCTAATTAATATTTCACAGAGCATGATTAATATTTCTTATAATTATAGCCAGTCTCCACTCTTCTATTTCTGCTCCTAGCACTTGTACTTTTTGAGAAAAGCTGGACATTCTGTGTCACCATAGGAATGGAGATAAATAGGCCTTCAATGTGAGTGTTTATGTTATAATCTCTAGGACTTGAGCTGTGTTTAATGTTTTCTGGTGCTATACGTGCCAGAGGATTCTACGTCCTCTACTGTCTTTTTCTTTCCCTTTTGACTCAGTGTTTTTGTAAGAACTCCTTCTCTGGAGTGAGCCTGAGTCTTACAACCTTTCAACTATAATTCACTGCTTTATCCTGGATCCTAAGTTGGTGAGGTGGTAATGTGTGAGGGAGCCAGAGTGAAACTGTTGTAATTAGCAAGTTATTAATAACAGGAAAGGAGCAGAGAAAAGGCCAGACATTATAGGCAGGCATTTCCCTGCCAAACATTGGGGAAGGGGACAGGACAAAGGAAAATAGACGCATGCTAGGAAAGCTGGGGGGACACCTGGAATGTGCTTGCTGTCAATCGTTCCTGGGGACATAGAGAGTTGCCAAAAGGAATGACTTGCAAAGGCATGAGGATTGGGTCACATAACCCCCTAAACAAAGGAGTTAACTCTCTAGCTCTCATGGACCCATGTGTCTCTGGGCTTGTGGGGCTCTTTTGCTCCTGCTTCTCTGCATCTGCTCACATGGCACATGCCATGGGAAGCCACACACATGGACTAATGTAACTAGCCTGATGGTGAATGGGCCCAGCTCCAACATATGAAGGAAGCGCTGGAGACTGGCTCTGATTGTAGCTTTACTGAAACCCCAGCGATACTTCTATGATTGGACTAAGGGAAATGGGACTTTGGAAACTCAGGGGTATCATTCCACAAAAATAAAGCTTTATCTTATCTCATCTTCCAGAAATGCTCTTCCAGCAGTACCACAAGAAACCCCCGCCCCCCACGACTAGTAATGGAGGAAGATGAGGAACATTTTTCTCCTATAATAAAAAAACATTTTTGATCTTCCAATTAAATACTGGCCTTTTAGTGAGCCTTTGTCCCTGGACTCTGACTTTCAAAAGCATTTCTCCAATGGTTTATCTTTTTCCCTCACTGGCCTCTAAACCGTCCCCTGCCTGTAGCATGCTCAATCTAGTTCCTTGAAGGCATGGCACCCATTGACTATGCTCCACCCCCTATTAGGTGAGAGAACAGAGTGAGTGGATGCCCTTTGTCCACAGACACTGGCAAATTCTTTTCCTCTGGACAATGCCCTTTGCTATGGAGAAGGCTCTAGGTATACTTCACAGTGATTACTCTTCACTTCCCTCGCCAAAAAGCACAAGGGTTGTTGTTGGTTTTTGTTATGTTTTTTTTCCCCCAAAGACTCACCATGAGAATCTGGAGCAGTTTTCCTGAGGTAAAGCTCATAAAATGGTTGGGTCTCCCTTAATATTGTAGCCTCTAAGAGTGTCTCTCTGTAGACAGCACCTGGGAAGGCACATGTGCATTCCTTAATTATTGTCAGCTGAACCCAGTGGCATCGGCAAAGCCAAGCCCTGGGAACATGCCTTGCCAAAAGGGCAAGGGTGTTGTCAGCTTGACCTTCATTTCAGCCCATGGTGTGGGGAATTGGTTTTGATATCTAAATCCAGCCTAGCACCAGGAATGCTCAGGGCCTACTCAAGAATGCAAATAATCTCCTCTTGTCTTGACCTTTTGGTGAAACTTCCTGGTATTTGGGATACAAAATCAACTCCCTGGATTGTCTCTGGGTCCCTGTCTCTCCATCAGGAGAGGACGGTGGTCCCACACAGTCCCAACTTTTTCCTTCTATCTCTGTGTCTTGTCTCTTTCTTTTATGTCTCAATACCCAGATGGCCCTACTCCGGAACTGGACCTGATCTCTAGCCGCGCTGGACGCAGAAAGAGAGAAATACCTACAGTCTCATTTTTATCCACAATCATGCTCTGGAGTGCATCCAACATAGTATTTAAGTGTTGATACTCAATTACTGTTGCAGGGGTTTCTATGCCAAGTAAGCAGATTTCACCTGTGACTCCCTGGAAGCAAGTCTGTCCACATTTCAGGGCAGCAGTTTGTCCCTGAATCCTTAGTTCTCTAATGGGTATGAGAAAAGTAGTCATTCATAGTTGTCCAGCTTTTTGGTCATACATTTGGGAGTGATAACTTTCAAGCATTTCACATGTTGGAGTTAAAACTAGAAGTCATGGCCATAATTACTTTTCATTATGAGTAGTCAGATGTTTGCTTGTGGGTCATACAAACATCTGATATTGCATTACACCCAACGCTAGGTGTGGGGAGGCTGTGGCCCTTCCTCCTTCCTACAAAGGAGTAAGCAACAACAAAAAGGAGTGTTCAGGTAGCTAGTTTCAATCCTACCTCCTTGCCCTTTGTTTCATTGACTGCTGTGACAGTGGGGCACCCTTATCCTCCTCACTCAGCACTTGTGTTAGAAAATCCACAACTGGATATAAGGAGCCTTTCCTATCCCTAACCTTGCCCATGGGAGGCCCTTGTGCCATCTTCCAGCAAGTCATCCCCTACCACAAAACGGCCCAGAACTGCAAGGGCTATAATGGGTCAGCCAGCCACAGTTTCATAGATTCTGGCAAAAAGCACAAGACTCATGAGTCAAAGACAATAAATGTTATTACAGCACAGGAGGTTGAATGAGTTTCATGTTAGCTCAGTTCCACCTGCCCCCTAATCCCCAGCAGGGGCAATGTAAAGAGGACCCACATGCATGTTGCGCATATATAATCAGTTCAAGTCACAGTTGAGGAACCCCAAACTTAAGAGACTGACAATATTACCAGCAAATCTGCCCAACCTTGCCACATTCAGAGATAGTTCTTTGTAATAATGGTCAGGGAAGAAATCTGTTATTTTCTCTATCTACCAAGACTAAATAGTATAAAATTATCTGGTGAAAATAATCCAAAACAAGAGCTAAAACAGGATATATAGAAATACTCTAAAAAATATCATTCCTACACTGCTGGTTACATAAAATATACCCTTAAGGAGGGATTTTGAAATTAGTTTTCTGACCTTCTGAAGGCAATATTGTGACCATAAGAAGATGAGAATGTTAGAAGTCCATGGCTTCCAGTATTGACAGAGTTACTTAAATCATCACTTGGAAAGAGCATGACATTACTGACTGACCTTTCTCAACTGAATGTAGGTCATACAGAGCCATATGATAAGCATATAAAATACAATCACTACAAGTGCTACCAGCCAGGAAGTCTACTTCTAACCACACTAAGAATCTACAGAGAAGAAATGACAAGCTTGGGGTTTTAAATTCTTATCTTGAGTAATGATCAGCAAATCATGGCATTTCCATGCTACCATAAATAAATTTATGTCAGAGCCTCATGTCAGTTGTTTTTGAAAACAAAGAGAGGCTCTGATCTTGCCACTTATTAAATAGCAACATCCATTGAATTATATTAATCTCCATCAAATGCCACATTTGACTCTTATTTTATTAGTGAACATGTTAACTCTGTTCTTCTTTCTTGTCATTCATCGCTTCATTAATTTATTTATTCCTCTCTAGGCAGTGGTTTAAATGATAAGAATGTAGAAATATGTAAGATGTAGTATTTGCTCTTGAGAAAATAGAGTCTATTGCAACAAAGAAATATAGTTAATTGCATGTGTTGTAACAGCACTGTTGAGAGTTGATATAAATACCATGAAACTTTGAGTATGAAGTAACTACTATGGTCTTGTCGTTAGGAGTCCTCCAGAGGAGACTCATGTTAATCAACTTTAACTGATACTTGATGTGTTTTACACACTAGCAGAGAAGAACTGGGCAAAGAGCATGCACTCTATATATGTGAAAGTACACAATTTTCAACACATTTTTCTATGGAATATGATCAAGGCATACGATTCCTAACTGGAAGAGATAAGAAATGAAACAGAAATGGCTAGATTATGAAAACACTTGAGGAGTTTGAACATTACTTTGTAAACAATATAAAGCCTTTAAAAACTTCTTAGCAGGGATTAGCCAAAAACATATAACACATAGACACAGACAATGGTGTGCTGATGGACAGAGGGAAGTGGGGGGAGTTGAATGGACGTGGGCAAAAGTGTGGGAAATAGGAACATCTGTAATAGTGTCAACAATAAAAATAACGTTAAAAATTTTCTTAGAGGAAAGTGCAATGAGCAATTTGTATCTTAGGAAGTGTTCCAACAGCAATGTGGAGGCTAAGTCTGAGATCAAAGACAAGAGGGTATTTAAGAGACAATGGATGTGCCTTCAGTCCAACTTTTCTTAACACTTATCCAATATATATTAGTAAAACACAACCTGTTAACAATTTATCTTTACGTTCCAGAGAAAAAGGAACATCAGAGATGGCAACAATAGATGCACAAATGGGATTTTAATATTTTTAAACATCTAACACAATTTGAGAATCATAAGTTCATATATAATACATGCTTATCCTTGCTATTAACAAAAGTAAAAATGTATTCAGAAACACCTGGTTTATTGCAAATTAAGTAGAAAATTACTTCTCCTAATTATTTCCCATTATACCTTAAGCCTGGGGTTGCCTTTTTTGCATTTTCTCTTATTTATTTATATACAGCCTACTAATGAATGATGAAAAGGGGGCTGTGCAGTGTAAGTAGTCAAATCTAATAAATATATTTATGAATTTTACAAAAGATATTCATAATTATTTTGGATATAAAGGAAAAGGGAAGATATTATAGTCTTTTATCTATATTAAATTACTTACATATTTATCTACATAACAAACTTTAACAAGAACTAAATAGACTTTACATTCACATATAATGAATATTTGGTTAAAAAGAAAAATAACATAGAAATGTAGAATAAATATTTCACATAACTGCATTTGGGAACAACCTGAGATTAGGCAAGAATGTCCACGTGAAATCTGAGGAATTCTGGCATATGTCAGATGTCAAACATTTCATGACTATTTTTCTCAAGTGTAATTGTTATCCATAAAGTAGAAAATTTTGTGCCTATAAACTTAATATCTGATGCCTTCAGAAGAAGTTGATCTGTAAAAAAGGGAAAGGGGAGAAGGGTATGGGGAGTGTGCAAAGTGGGCAGGAATGGGGACAGAAAGAGACTTTGCTTGAGGCAAAAGGTGCATGATGCAGTGTACAGCTGATATGTTGTTCAGTTGTACACTTGAAACATGTATGGTTTTGTGAACCAATAAATTCAATGTTTAAAAAAGAAAAAGAAAAGAAAGTCAAATAGGGAAGTTGAAGGGTACCTTTTTACATGTCAACTAGAGGCCTGGTGCATGAAATTCATGCATGGGGGGTCCCCTCCCTCAACCCATCCCATACCCTCTCCGATCTGGGGACCCCTAGGGGGATGTCCAACTGCCGGTTTAGGCCCGATCCTAGGCCCATCCCGACATCCCTCTCACAATCCACGACCACTGGCTCCTAACTGCTCACCTGCCTGCCTGCCTGATCACCCCTAACTGCCCTCCTCTGCCAGCCTGGTAGCCTCAACTGCCCCCCGATGGTCTAGTCACCCCTCACTGCCCCCCCCCCACCAGTCTAATCACCCCCAACTGCCCCCCCCCCGCCAGCTCCATGCAGCCTGCTGCTCAGTCACTTGGCCACCCCACACTAACCCCCTGGCAGGCCTGGTCACACCACACAGCCTGTTCAGTCACCCGTTCAGTTACAATGGTCGCTTAGGCTTTTATTATTATAGATTTTTATCATCAAATAAAATATTCTTAACATGTTATTATGGTTTTATGAAAACCACTTACACAAACATGGTCCCTATTTGAAATGTATATTTGAGTCTTTCAACTTCTTCTCAATGCCCCATATATTATTTATTTAGAAATATAATTTTATCTTTTTACTTCTTTTTTATTGAATTTATTGGAGTGACATTGGTTAATAAAATTACATAGGTTTAAAGTGTACAACTCTATAATACATCATCTGTATATTGCATTGTGAGAACACACTGATAGCTGTCAGAGTGGAAGTGGGTTCCAAGGTTAGATATATACATTTTAAACATTTCACTAATATTCACAAAGGATATGTTAAATTTCTTGCTAACCTGAACTCTAACAAAGGGATATATATTTTTAAATGTATGGGATAATTTATGTAACATTTTGATACATCAAAAAAGTGATAATCCTACAAGTCGCAAGTTATTCATAAGGTCACCATTTACATTGTCCAGAAACAAGTGCTAGATAAATATTTATCAAGGAAACTTATATTAGTCAGAAAAATATTTTCTTTTGGTCACACTGAGGTATAACAATTTGGGAAAGGATAAAAATATTTTGTTTTGCACAAGATCAGTCATTATATCTAATTTTTAATGCTCAAATCACCTAATTTGAAAAATCAAGTACTGTACTACATTTCATAAGGACTACTTTTTTATAGGTCATTTAATTAACTTAATGGAAATTTCTTAAAAGAGCTAATTTCATTTGTCTCTTAAATGGCAATGGGATTGAAGAGATTTCCACTTCATTTTATTAACAAAATGTAAAAGATGCATGGACAACAAAGGACTGTATTTTGTCATCAGTGAGGTGTTGGTTTTGTTTATTTTTTTTTTCTGTCATCAGCAAGTTACTTAGGCTCTAAATATGCCTTAGATGTTTATTAATAAACGAGCATGATAATACCTGTCACACAGTTTTTAAGATGGGAGCTAATGCATTCTCATTGTAAACAATCACTAAGTGTTAGCAATGTGTTCTATCTAATAACTGCAAGGTCAGTAATGCTTTGACCTCTCTGGAGCCTCTAATCTGTTTCTAAAAATACACAATTTGAAGCTTAGTTAAAATTTGAAACTATCAAAATGTGTAACCTAAGAAATGCCACTATATTAATTTGCTCTGCAGTTCTACTAAGCACACTAACAAACCAGATTTCAAATTTGGAACTCACCAATAAAAACAAATTAGTTCATCAAATACAGGAAATGTATTAAATTCTATATAGAACATATGCCAAATTGGGTCTCTGAATTCCAGAATAGTGAAAAGAAACATAGAAAAAATTAAGTCCCACTTTGTCTTTCTGTGAGAGAATTTTGGAAGGAAATCTAGATACACACACACACACACACACACACAAATGAATTTGTCTACAAACAAAAAATATCTTTTATATATGCTCTCAGCATGAGGAAGAAAAAGTCCAGCAGTGGAGGTTAGACTTTGGAGATTAGGCAAGCCACAATGAGAATTACATGTCAAAAGATAGATAATATTTTGAATATAAACATTGAAGAGCTCTGTGACACAACCCACACTTCTTGTTTTATTTGATTTATAACCTCAGGAACATCACTAAAGTGGTTCACGTCGTTGAAAGAAATTCTTTTTGAACAAGTGCTTAAAAGTATCTCTCACTTGTTTGTTTCTCAGTGTGTAAATAAAGGGGTTCAACATGGGGCAACAGAAGTACTGAGCAGAGCTATCCCTTTATTTAAAGACACTCTCTCCTTTGCCCAGGGTTTCACTTACATGAAGATGCAGCTGCCATAGGAAATAGACACCACTACCATGTGAGAAGAGCATGTAGAAAAGGCTCTCTTCCTGTTGAGGAGAAGGTATCTTCAGAATAGTGCTGATGAAGTTTGTGTAGGAGAGAATCACTAACACTAGTGTAACCACGAGCGTCAAAATGGCTGAGAGAAGCACCATTAATTCTATTATATCCGTGTTTGTGCAAGAGAGCTGCAATATAGGAGAAACATCACAGAAGAAATGATCTACAGTGTTGGCTGCACAGAAATCTAGCTGAAGACCTATAAGGAGTGGTGAAAAAATTATTATGAAACCGGCCAACCATGAAGCAAACACCAACAAGTTGCAGACTATGCCACTCATGATGGTGGTGTAACGCAGGGGTTTGCAGATGGCCACATAGCGATCATAGGACATGGCAGCCAGAAGAAAAAACTCGGCTGCACCTAAGGGAATAGTAAAAAACAGCTGTGCTGCACAGTTTTAAGATGTGGACTTATTGCCTGTTGCCATACTGACAAGAAATTTGGGGATGCGTACAGTTGTGAATGAGATTTCTTAAAATGAGATATTTCAGAGGAAGAAATACATGGGCATCTTTAGGTGTGGATCCAAGAGGGTGAAAGTGATGATGTTTAGGTCCCTAGTGACACTCAACATGTAGGTAATAAGATGGAGAAGACAAATGACAGCCTGTAATGGTGGATCATCAGCCAATCCAAGAAAAATAAAGGCTGTCACAGTCGTGTGGTTTCTCAAAGCTGACTTCTATTAAAAAAGAAAAAGAGGAAGAAATGAAAATTAAAGGGAAAAAGGCTGCATGAGATGACTATTTTCTTAAAATCTTCCATAAACACGTTGCTTCCCATATCCAACTCCCTTCTCTCTTCTGCTAGTCAGCACTACCAGCCTACCAAAACACACTCATATCCTTGTTTTTTGTTTTAAATAAAATGTAAACTAAGTTTTTACTTGGTAGAGATGGAAAATTGTAGTGGCTTGGTCTGAATGTTTAGTTATGTGCTTGTTTACTCATAGTATGTCACTTTTAAATAAGAAGTGCACAAGCATGTCTTTTAAATGAGAACGCCCATAAATAACTGGAAAATTTTTGTTGTCTATAATTTAGTTGAAATGTATAACCATGTACCACTTAATTGCACACTACCTTTATTTATTTATGCTGTTTTTGGCTTACAGTGTAATCCATATACGTTTTATTTCTTTTTTCTTTTTTTCCCCTTCAAACTTTAATAATCACAGTAAAATCCACCATTATAGCTATTTTTTCCTTTATTTATTAAGGTATTACATATGTATCCTTATCGCCTCATTACCCCCTCAAACCCCCCACCCCCCCCCTCCCCACCACCAATCATGCCCTCACCCGCCTGGTGTTCGTATCCATTGGTTAGCCTTATATGCATGCATACAAGTTCTTTGGTTGATCTCTCCCTCTACTCCCACCCTCCCCTACCTTCCTTCTGAGGTTTGACAGTCTGATCAATGCTTTTCTGTCTCTGGATCTGTTTTTGTTCATCAGTTTATGTTGTTCATTATATTACATAAATGTGTGAGATGATGTGATATTTATCTTTCTCTGACTGGCTTATTTGGCTTAGCATATACTTTTAATTAAAAATTTTGTTAACTAAATGGAACTCTATTTTCTTTTCCAAAGGTTTGTAAATCCAGCCATTTCACAAAGATCACATATTACATGGGTAATCCTATATAATAAAAGCCTAATATGTTAAGTGTCCGGTAGTCCGATCATTCGTTCAACCAATCAAAGCGTAATCTAATAATGATATGCTAAGGCCACTCAACCACTCACTATGACATGCACTGAACACCAGAGGGCAGACAGTTGACCAGTTGACCAGTCACTATTATGTGCAGTGATCTCCAGGGGGCAGACACTCCAACCGGTAGGTTAGCTTGCTGCTGGGGTCCGGGTGATCAGGACTGAGTGATAGAGACTAGAAACACCCTTGAGCCCTCCCGCAGTCCCCCCCCCACCCCGAGCTGGCAAACCTCCTGCATCCCTCCCCAGTCATGATCATGCACCAGTGGGGTCCCTCAGCCTGGCCTGTGCCCTCTCACAATCTGGGACCCTTCTGGGGATATTGGAGAGCCGGTTTTGGCCCGACAGTGAAATGACCAGTCGATATGATGCACATTGACTACCGAAGGCAGATGCTCAATGCAGGAGCTGCCCACACGTGGTCAGTGTGCTCCCACAGATGGAGCGCCACTCAGCCAGAGAGGGGCTCACAGCTGGTGAGAGCAGTGGCAGTGGTGGGAGTCTCTCCCGTCTCCTTGACAGTGCTAAGGATGTTCAACTGATGGCTTAGGCCTGCTCCCCGGAGACACACCTAAGCCATCAGTTGGACATCCCCCGAGGGCTGCCAGACTGCAAGAGGTTGCAGGCTGGGCTGAGGAACCCCCCTCCCCAAGGGAATGAATTTCATGGACCAGCCTCTAGTATCAAATGAAAGTAAATACAAATAAGAAAAATGCTATATAATAAAAGGCTAATGTGCAAATTGAATGGTGAAATGACTGGTCACTATGACGTGCACTGACCACCAGAAGGCAGACACTCAATGTAGGAGCTGCCCCTGGTGGTCAGTGCACTCCCACAGAGGGAGCACCACTCAGCCAGGGGCCGGACTGACAGTTGGTGAGTATAGTGGCAGTGGCAGGAGCCTCTCCCACCTCTGCAGCAGCGCTAAGGATGTCCAACTAATGGCTTAGGCCTGCTCCCCAGAGATGGAACTCAGCCATCAGCTGGACATCCCCAAAGGGCTCCCAGACTGTGAGAGGGCAAAGGCCAGGCTGAGGGACACCCCCAAGTGCATGAATTTCATGCACTGGGCCTCTAGTCTACAATATTTCAACTATTATCTTCAGTATTTGCAATTTTTACCAATCTATTAAATTATTTTACATCAACCTGTGACCCATTGTTCTTTTACTTCTTTTAATTAAAAGAATCATTCATGTTTTTATTGAAAAAAATTAAAAGTATAAAACTATCTCCTTGGGTCACTGATCTTAAAGATACACAGAACTTCAAAAGATCTTCAGAAAAGCGAGTTGCTTTGTAGGAAGTAAAGTTTCATCATCTTCATATTACAGAGAAATAAGACCCTCTTCTTCTTTGCCAAACATCTTTTTTTTTTCTGTGTTTATTACTCTTTATGGTGACTTTATAATTATGTAAGTCAGATTGCAGGTAAGGAATGTCTGCCTCTTAAAATTAACATAAAATTGACCTAAATATTTCTAGCCCATTAGCAGTGGGAATTCAATACTTTCATCAAACTTCTGAAAATTTAAGACTTAAATCCTTATAACTATTTTTAGTTTAGCTTCCTAAATTGTTCCTGAGACTTGAATTTAATTTCATCTCACTTGCCCTGGTTGTTTCTTTCCTCTGATATACACCCAAGCAGATATAAATATGTATCTTCATGGACAGAGACCATGCCATCTTGAAGAACAGAGCTGCTTAAGACTAGGATCCTAGCCTTGCCACTACCCAATCTGGTCTCAGTCACAAACCGGGACCCTACAGCCACAGGTAAAAGACCTGGAACCACAGCTGCTGACCCACAACACCAAGACCTCAGGCACCCCGGCCCCAGATTTCTGTGAGTCACAGAGTCAATCCCCCTCGCTGCCAGCCCTGCTGCAGTGGCATAGGAACTGCCAGACCCTATCCGCACACACAGGTCTCCTGCCCACACAAAGCAGCAGCATCTCTACCTGAATTTGAGCCTGGGTGTGTGGACATGGGAGGTTTGTTTCCCACAACCACACTCCATGCCCAGGCAGGGAGGCTGTGCTGAATTTGAACCTGGGTGTGCAGACACAGGAAGTTTGTTTTCCATCACCAGACCCTGCACCCAAGCAGGAAGGCTGTGCTGAATTTGAGCCTGGACAAGTGAACTCATGGAGTTTGTTTCTCACGACCAGACCCCGTGCCCAAACAGGGAGGCAGCACAGAATTTGAGCTTGTGTGCACGGACACGGGGAGTTTGTTTCCCGCAGTGCACACCCGCGTGACCAGACCCCACGTCCACACTGGACTGCATTGCCACGTGACATTTATTCAGGGCAAAGGCACATGGAAGGCTATTTTCTGCAGTGCCAACATAGTGTGACTGAGCAACCTGGTCCCCCAAGAAGACTGGGGACCCTGATTCTCCACGCAAGAGGCAGCACTGAGCACCAGTGACTTGACTCTGTTTCTCTTCACACACGCCTAAGATTCCTGATTCCCACTGCATTCACACTAAGAGCTAGTGACTCCAATTCTTGGCACATGTGCACACAGGGACCCTGATTCTAGGCGCGAGACTGCACCAAGCAGCAGAGACCCCGATACTCGATTCTCGGAGTGAACACAGGGTGTCTCTGACACCTGACACACTCTAGGGGACTCTGATTTCTGGCACATGCTGATGGGGTCTCTGTTTCAGCATGGTGCAGGCAGGGTCTCTGATCCTAGGTGCACACACAAGGCCTCACTAAGTGCCTGTGACTCTGATCCTGGACAAGCATGGATCCCACCAACCCATGGCAGCCTCACATCTTGGTGTCAGAGCTCTTCAGTGACACTCAGGGGGTGCAAAACTCTCACTTCATACTGCCCAGGCCCCCACAACTCGACATATGAACCTTCTGGTGATAGTCAGAATGGGGACACAACGAAACAATCCCCAGAGGAAAGAAAAGGAGAATCGCCAAGAAAGAAAATAAGTGAAATGGAAGCATGCAACATGACAGAAAAGAATGCAGAGTAATGGACATACAGTTCATACACAGGATGGACGAGAAAATCAACAATCTATGCAAAAATCAGGAAGAAATCAAAAGTGATATAGATACAATCAAGAACACCATGTAAGGTTTCAACAGTAGATTGGAAGAAGCAGAGGACCAAATTAGTGAGTTAGAAGATAAAGTACAGAAACAAGCCTAATCTGAACAGCAACTGGAGAAAAAAAATTAAAAAGCAGCAGGAGAGCCAAAGGGAGCTTTGGGAAAATGCAAAATGAAGTAACATACGCATAATAAGGCTGCCAGAAGGACAAGAAGAGCAGCAAAGATTAGAAAATCTATTTGGGGGAAAAGAAGATGGCGACTGGCAGGAGGGAGGTGAGGGAGAGGAAGTGAGTGAGTGAGGGTATGAAAGGAGAGTGTGTGGATGTGCGTGGTGTGTGTGTGAGTGAATGAGGGAAAGTTAAATCTCGCAGGAGCAGCAGGGGCTGGCAGAAAGGCTCTCCTTGACTAGGAGAGATTACCACCATGCGGACACTCCCCTGACGGCGGGACTCCAGCATAGAGCCCACACCATATTGAAGGGGAGAACAGCCTTTTTTAAGAACTCATCAACACCACCAACCAGACAGGCCTTGGATCTGCCCCACGACCCAGCAGCCAATCCAGGCAAAATCCTGCTACCCCAGCTACAGACCCGTGGACACTGGGACCTCCACCTCCAAAGGTACACTGCTCAGCAGCAGTAAATGCAATCTCCCTCTTCCCAGAGGCAGAACTCTGGATTCGCGAGTATCTGGATTAGCACGTTTCGAGCCGCACAGGGCACTCTACTCCTTAGGCAGCACTTGGGAGCTGCTGAGAGCCCCTTAGGGTGTGATTCTGCACAGACAAGGGCGCACAACCCTGCAGTATAAATTCTGAATTCCCTCTTCCTGGATAACTGCCCACATTCACCCCAGCAGCTCAACCGCAGTGCCAGGACCCCTCAGAGTGCATCAGAACACTTCACCCTGGCAAGCGCACCTCCACAAAGGCGAAGTTCCAACAGGCAAGCACCCTGAGCCCATCTACCCACAGGGCGCTAGTGGGAGCCACTGTGAGCTCTTCCTGGGTGCGATCTTGAACAAGCGGGGGCACAGTCCCCCCCAGCAGTAGAAGTTTTGAATTCACTCATCCTGGGTACAGGCCCCAGGCACCTCAACTGCATGGCTACACTATCAGGGCCCTTCAGAGTCCTTCAGTGTGCCTCGCTGGCAAATGTACCACGGGTGCTCCAGAGAGCCGTCACTGGGAGTAAGCACCTATCTAGCACAGGTGCAATAGCAAAAGCTGGGTCTGCCCACCCCAATACTGCAGTACTCTGGGCACCACAGTCATGCCTTTCCAGAGAACAGGACCCCTGAGCACCATCACCCCAACAGACGGTTCCTGGGTGCCACTGTGAGTCCCTGCTGGGCATGCGTGATTTCAATTAAGGGTGCAAGACAGCAAAAATTGGGACACTCCCCTCCACATGGCTGACTTCTAGACACCGCAGCTGTGCCTCTCAAGCTTGCAGGCCTACATCAAGAGAACCCAAATAGCTCAAGTAGGGAGCTACACTAGATGAACAAGCCCAGGAGAACTGAGAGAATATGTCAGTAGCACCATCCCCAAAAGAACCTGGTTAGCAAAGTAATTGGATCTATAATTAAAACATTACAGGAAAACATGGGAAGACAAAAAAGCAATCCCCAAAGGAAAGAAAAAGAGGAACCACCAGAAAGGGAGTTAAATGAATTCGAGGCTAGCAGCTTATCAGATATAGAATTCAGAGTAATGGTTATAAGGATGTTTAAACAAAGGATGGATGACAAATACACACAACTCAATGAGAACTATAAGGAACTGAATGAGAATGTCACCAACATGAAAAGAAACCAAGAGGAGATGAAGAACGACATAGCTGCAATAAAGAACACAATGGAAGGCCTAATAAACAGTAGACTAGAAGAGGCTGAGGACCACATCAGTGAATTAGAAGACAAGGTAGGAAAACACACACAAACATAGCAGCAACTGGAAAGAAGACTTAAAAAGCAAGAGGAGAGCCTAAGGGAGCTTTGGGACAACACCAAACAAAACAACATTTGCTTAAAAAGGATACCAGAAGGAGAGGAAGAGAAGCAAGGAATAAAGAACCTGTTTGAAGAAATAATGACAGAAAACTTCCCTGATATTGGCAAGAAAAAAATTATGCAAGTCCAAGCAGTACATAGAATCCCAAACAAGTTGAACCCCAAAAGACTGACACCAAGACACATCATAATTAGATTGGCAAACACCAACGACAAAGTAAGAATCTTAAAGGCTGCCGAGAGAGACAGAAAGTTACTTACAACGGATCTCCTATCAGAATATCAATTGATTTCTCAACAGAAACACATGAGGCCAGAAGGGAATGGAATGAAATATACAAAGTCATTCAAAGCAAGGGACTGAATCCAAGAATACTATACCTGGCAAGGCTATCATTCAAAATTGAAGGTGGAATCAGGAGCTTCACAGGCAAAAAAGGGCTAAGAGAGTTTATCACTACCAAGCCAGCAATGCAAGAAATGCTCAAGGGACTGCTGTAAAAAGAAGAAAGAGAAAGGCAAGAAGAAACACAAACACTAAGGAAAAATATGACAACAAACATGTATTGTCAATAATAACTTTAAATGTAAATGGATTAACTGCACCAATCAAAAGACATAGGGTAGCTGAATGGATAAGAAAACATGACCCATATATTTGCTGTCTACAAGAGACCCACTTTAGAGCAAAGGATTCACACAGACTGAGAGCAAAGGGATGGAAAACATTTTTCAGGCAAATGGAAATGAGAAAAAAGCTGGGGTGCGATACTTATATCTGATAAAATAGACCTCAAAGTAAAAACCATAATAAGAAATAAGGAAGGCCACTACATAATACTAAAGGGAGCAATTCAACAAGAAGATATCTCTTGTAAACACATATGCACCCAATGCAGGAGCACCCAAATACACAAAAAATCTCCTGGAAGATATCAAGGGAGAGATTGACAAAATACCATCATAGTAGGAGACTGTAACACACCACTGACATCACTGGATAAATCCTCTAGACAAAAAATCAGCAAAGAAACAGCAATTCTAAATAACTCACCAGATCAGATAGACCTAATTGACATCTTCAGAGCATTTCACTCCAAAGCCACAGAATATACATTCTTCTCAAGTGCACATGGGACATTTTCAAAAATAGACCACATATTGGGTCACAAGCAAAGTCTCCCCAAATACAAAAAGATTGAAATCATATCAAGCATTTTCGCAGACCACAATGGTATAATATTGGAAATAAACAGCAATAAAACATTCCAAAAATTTCAAACACTTGGAAGCTGAATAGCATGCTACTAAACAATGATTGGGTTGAGGAGAAACCAAGATGGCGGCATAGGTAAGCACCTAAACTGCTGCCTCGCACAACAATTTCAAAACTACAACTAAAAGACAGAACGGACACCATCCAGAACCACAGGAAAGCGGGCTGAGTGAAAATTCTACAACTAGAAGGAAAGAGAAAAGCTCACAGAGAATTGGAGGTACGGCAAAGGGTCTTTGTGCACGCAGAGGGAAGGGCGGCTGAGAGCCTGGCTGACTTTCTCTGGTGGAAGGAGGAAGGAAGCCCCCGACCGCACTGAACCCCAGTTCTGACTGCACTGAACCCCAGTCCCGGGTGAAACCCCATGGGCCCAGGTTCATACAGGGGGAGTCTGGACTGTCAGGTAGAGAGAAAGGCACCCAGAGACTTGGAGACCTGAGGGAGACCCGGGGAAGACCCGGGTGAGCCCTGGCAAGCAGGGTTCCGGAGGGGCGCGTGCCAGTGCGCACAAAGGCTGTGGAGGTTGCCACAGGCTTTCCCTAGCAGAAGGGAGTCCGAAGCTCCTGAATGCACTGAACCCCAATTCTGACTGCAGTGAACCCCAGTTCCAGGTGAGCCCCTGGGGACCCGCGCTCTTACGAGGGGGAATCTGGACTCTCGGGCAAAGACTCAGGAGCCGGGGAAGGCAAAGGTCTGCAGGCGCGTGCATACCAGTGCGCACAAAGGCTGCGGAGGTTGCCACAGGTTTTCCCTAGTGGAAGGGAGTCAGAAGCCGGGAAGGCAGAGGTCTGCAGGCGTGTATGCGCACAAGGGCAAGGCTGACTGGAAGCCAAGACTGTCTGCTCCGCCCTGACACTCCACCCCATCCAAGCTGAGCACAGAGGCTATTGCAATTTGGCAAGTCTAATCCTATAAGGCTGTCTCCAGCACCGAACTTCTCCCAGCATAGACACAGCTGATCCTTACAGCCAAGTGGCCTGGAGGTCAATTCCTCCCAGTGATACCAACACAATCAAGACTTAACTAGAACAAGGCTGTACACACAGTCCACAAAGGGGTGCACCAAGAGTGTCCACCTCAGGTTAACTGGGGAGGCCGACCCACTGGGCCATATAGGAAACCTAGCACACAAATTTACCCTACCAACTCAGGGAAGCAGTGAAAATGCGGCGTCAAAGAAACAGATCACAAACGAAAGAAATGGAGGAAAACAAACGACTGGATATAGAATTTAAAACCACGGTTATAAGGCTTTTCAAGAATATCCTAGAAAAGGCCGATCAATATAACGAGACCCTCGGAGATATGAAAAAGAACCAACTAGAAATTAAACATACACTGACTGAAATAAAAAATATTATACAGAGACCCAACAACAGACTAGAGGAACACAAGAATCAAGTCAAAGAATTGAAATACAAAGAAGCAAAAAACACTCAGCCGAAAAAGCAAAAAGAAAAAAAAAACAAAAAGTTGAAGATAGTGTAAGAAGACTCTGGGACAACTTCAAGCGTACCAACATCAGAATTATGGGGGTGCCAGAAGAAGAGAGAGAGCAAGATACTGAAAACCTATTTGAAGAAATAATGACCGAAAACTTCCCCCACCTGGTGAAAGAAATAGACTTACAAGTCCAGGAAGCGCACAGAACCCCAAACAAAAGGAATCCAAAGAGGACCACACCAAGACACATCATAATTAAAATGCCAAGAGCAAAAGACAAAGAGAGAATATTAAAAGCAGCAAGAGAAAAACAGTTAGTTACCTACAAGGGAGTACCCATACGATTGTCAGCTGATTTCTCAACAGAAACTATGCAGGCCAGACGGGAGTGGCAAGAAATTTTCAAAGTGATGAATAGCAAGAACCTACAACCAAGATTACTCTACCCAGCAAAGCTATCATTCAGAATTGAAGGGCAGATAAAGAGCTTCACAGATAAGAAAAAGCTGAAGAAGTTCATCACCACCAAACCAGTATTATATGAAATGCTGAAAGGTATTCTTAAAGAAGAGGAAGAAGAAAAAAAGTAAAGATAAAAATTATGAACAACAAATACATATCTATCAACAAGTGAACCTAAAAATCAAGTGAATTAAAAACCTGAGGAACAGAATAATCTGGTGAATATAATAGAATCAGGGGCATAGAAAGGGAGTGGACTGATAATTCTCAGGGGGAAAGTGTATGGGGGGGTTTAGGAAGAGACTGGACAAAAATCATACACCCATGGATGAGGACAGTGGGGGGGAGGTAAGGGCAGAAGGTGGGGTGGGAACTGGGTGGAGGGGAGCTATGGGGGGGAAAAGGAGAAACAATTGTAATAATCTGAATAAAGATTTATTTAAAAAAAAATAAAATAAAATAAACAATGATTGGGTTATCAATGAGATCAAAGAAGAAATTAAAAACATCCTGGAGACTAATGACAATAAAAACACAACATTTCAAATCCTATGGGACACAATGAAAGCAGTCCTGAGAAGGAAGTTTATAGCTCTACAGGCCTACCTCAAAAAAACAAGAAAAAAATGGTAATAAATCATCTAACTCAACTACTCAAAGAATTAGAAAGAGAGCAACAAGAAAAGCCCACAGTGAGCAGAAGGAAGGAAATAATAAAGATCAGGGCAGAAATGAATTACATAGAGACCAAAAATAAAAATTAAAAAATTAAAAAATATACAAAAGATCAATGAAACCAAGAGCTGGTTCTTTGAAAGGATAAACAAGATTGATGAATCTCTAGCCAGGCTCACCAAGAAGCAAAGAGAGAGGACCCAAATAAACAAAATCAGAAATGAACGAGGTGAAATAACAACAGACTCCACAGAAATACAAAGGATTGTTAAAAAATACCATGAATGACTCTATTCTAACCAACTAGACAACCTGGAGAAAATGGACACATTCCTCGAAAAATACAACCTTCCAAAACTTTCTCAGGAAGATTCTAAAAATCTCAATAGGCTGATAACTATGGAAGAAATTGAAGCAGTCATCAAAAAGCTTCCAGCAAACAAAAACCCAGGGCCAGATGGATCACAGGGGAGTTTTACTAAACATTCAAGGCAGAACTAAAACCTATCCTCCTCAGACTATTCCAAAAATTTCAAGAGGAAGGAACACTTCCAAGCTCCTTTTATGAAGCCAGCATCACCCTAATACCAAAACCAGATAAAGATAACACAATGAAAGAGAATTACAGGCCAATGTCCCTCATGAACATAGATGGAAAAATCCTCAACCAAATTCTAGCTAATCGAATCCAACAGTACATCAGAAAGATCATACACCATGACCAAGTAAGATTTATCCTGGGGATGCAAGGATGGTACAATATTTGCAAATCAATAAACGTGATACATCACATAAACAAATTGAGAGATAAAAAATCATATAGTCATATCAATTGATGCAGAAAAAGCATTTGACAAAATCGAACACCCTTTCTTTATAAAAACTCTCAGCAAGGTGTGAATAGAAGGATCATACCTCAACATAATAAAAGCCATATATGACAAACCTACAGCCAACATCATATTCAATGGGCAAAAACTAAAACCATTTCCCCTAAGAACAGGAACAAGACAGGGATGCCCACTCTCACCACTCCTGTTCAACATAGTGCTGGAAGTACTAGCCATTGCGATCAGACAAAAAGAAGAAATAAAAGGCATCCAAACTGGAAAAGAAGAAATAAAACTGTCCTTATTCACAGATGACATGATACTGTACCTAGAAAACCCTAAAGACTCCATCAAAAAATTATTAGTCTTAAAAAATGAATTCAGCAATGTAGCAGGATACAAAATTAACGCCAAGAAATCTATGGCATTTCTATACACCAATAATGAACTTACAGAAAGAGAGACTAAAAAGGCAATCCCATTTACCATCGCACCAAAAAAATTAAGATACCTGGGAATAAACTTAACTAAGGTGGTAAAAAACCTATACATGGAAAACTACACGATACTGAAAAAGAGATAGAGGAAGACATAAACAGATGGAAGAACATACCATGTTCATGGATTGGAAGAATCAACATCATCAAAATGTCCATACTACCCAAAGCAACCTATAAATTCAATGCACTTCCCATTAAAATACCAATGGAATATTTCACAGACCTAGAACGAACCTTCAAAAAATTCATCTGGAATAAAAAAAAGACCCCGAATAGCCACAGCAATCCCGAGAAGGAAGAACAAAGTAGGGTATCAATACCAGATATCAATCTGTATTTCAAAGCCGCTGTTCTTAAAACAGCCTGGTACTGGCACAAGAACAGACATATAGACCAATCGAATGGAATAGAGAACCCAGAAACCAACCAAACCACTATGCACAATTAATATTTGACAAGGAGGCATGAACATACAATGGAGTCAAGATAGTCTCTTCAACAATTGGTGTTGGGAAAATTGGACAGATACATGAAAAAAAATGAAACTAGACCACCAACTTTAACCATACACAAAATAAACTCAAAATGGATAAAGAACTTAAACATAAGACAGGAAACCATAAAAATTCTAGAGGAATATACAGGCAAAAAAATCTCAGACATATGCCACAGGAACTTCTTCACTGATACTGCTCCGAGGGCAATAGAAGCCAAAGAGAAGATAAACAAATGGGACTACATCAAAATAAAAAGCTTTGCACAGCAAAGGAAACCATCAATAAAACAACAAGAAAGCCCACTGTATGGGAGAACATATTTGCTAATGATATCAACGATAAGCATTTAATCTCCTACATTTACAGGGAACTCATACAACTTAACAAAAAGAAGATAAACAACCCAATCAAAAAATGGGCAACTGATCTAAATAGACACTTTTCGAAAGAAGACACAAGGAAGGCCAAGAGACATATGAAAACCTGCTCAAAGTCACTAATCATCAGAGAGATGCAAATCAAAACAACAATGCAGTACTATCTTACACCTGTCAGAATGGCTATCATCAACAAATCAACAAACGACAAGTGTTGGCGCGGATGCAGAGAAAAAGGAACTCTTGCACTGGTGGTGGGAATGCAGGCACTGTGGAGAAAATTATGGAGTTTCCTCAAAAAACTGAAAATGGAACTCCCATTTGACCCAGTGATCCCACTTCTAGGAATATATCCCAAGTAACTAGAAACACAATTCAGAAAGGATATATGCACCCCTAAGTTCATACCAACAATTTATAATAGCAAAGATAAGGAAACAGCCTAAGTGCCCATCAGATGATGAGTGGATTAGAAAACTATAATACATCTACACAATGGAATACTATGCTGTGGTAAAAAAGAAGGAACTCTTACCATTTGCAACAGCATGGATGGAACTGGGGAGCATTATGCTAAGTGAAATAAACCAGTCAGAGAAAGATAAATATCACATGATCTCAATCATTTATGGAATATAATGAACAACATAAACTGATGAACAAAAACAGATCCAGAGACAGCGAAGCATTGAGCAGACTATCAAACCTCAGAGAGAAGGTAGGGGTGGGTGGGGGTAACGGGGAGAGATCAACCAAAGGACTTGTATGCATGCATATAGGCCTAACCAATGAACACAGACACCAGAGGGATGAGGGCATGTGAGGCAGTGGGGGAGCGTAATGGGGGGATAAGAACACTTATGTAATAACTTAATCAATAAAGAAATTTAAAAAAAATAATTCTACTTTAAATTTATTCTCTTTATGATTATTCTTCATTCTTTGATTTTCACAAACACTTATATGTTTCCATAATGCCCTGTGATTCATCTTTGTCACAGTAATTATATTTTACTTGTTAAATAGGTAGCATCCTTTCTGGACATTTAAATTTAAATATGAATTAAATAAAATACAAATTCATCCTTATACAAATGAATTTAAACAAACTAGGTAGTCATATTAATAATATTTCAGGAACTCAATAGTCAAATATGTCTAGTGGTTAATAAATTGAATAAAAAATTATAGAACATTTCCATTAATGATCAAGAAAAAAATTGTTTTGGACAGTTATTTCTCTTAAAGAATTATCTGAGTGCAGAGCATGGTTTCTGGAACTAGGTCCTGTGCAAGTGTTTCTCTGATCTTATCAAATTGTTCACCATTTCTTGTAATTGCTAGGCATCTTTCTCTCTCTCTCTCTCTCTCTCTCTCTCTCTCTCTCTCTCTCAGCACACACACACACACTCTGTTAAGGTTTCATCTAAATGTCATGTAATCTTTGAAATCTTCCTTGGTTGCAAAACAAGAATTAGATGCTTTCTATTCTTTGCTCTTCTAAAAGTTTGTTCTTTTACCTTATTCTATTGCAGTTGTACATATACCCTTTTCCATGAAATAGCTACCTAAAGTTGGGCTTTCGTTTACTTAATTTATATTTATATGTCTACTGAAAGGTACATAACAGCAAATTTTATTATGATGTGTTATCCTTTATACATCCTAAATAATAAAAGTGTAGGTAGTGTCCTGCCCTCACACAACACCCTCACGTGATGTCGTCACAAGATGGCCGCACACACAGTGGAGATGTGGCCCAGTGGCCACTCTGCCTGGTGAGACCTGGGGGTCCCTCAGCTCTGCACGGTGTGGAAGAGGCCAGTCCCAGTGTCGCTACCACCTTGTGCAGAAGAAGCTGGTCCCAGTGGAGGAGGAGAGTAGCAGCAGGGGATGGCAGTTGGGGGCGATCAGGACAGCAGGAAAGGGCAGTTAGGTGCAACCAGGCTGGCAGGCAGAAGTGGCTAGGGGCAATCAGGCTGGCAGGGGAGGGCAGTTAGGAGGAATCAAACCAGCCTGGGAGGGCAATTGTGAGCAATCAGGATGTCAGGGGAGGGCAGTTGGGGGTGATCAGGATGGCAGGGGAGCAGTTAGGTGTCGATTAGGCTTGCAGGGGAGCCATTGGGATGTGAGGAGGCTGGCAGGCAGGCTAGCGGTTAGGAGCCAGTGGTCCCAGATTGTGAGAGGGATGTCCCAGATTGGAGAGGGTGCAGGCTGGGTTGAGGAACACCCACACCCACCCCCACCGTGCACTAATTTTGTGCACCAGGTATCTAGTATTACTATATTTGAATTACTAATAGAATTTTATTAAGAATTTTTGCATCTATCTTTAGAGATATTAGGCTGAAATTTTCTTTAACTTATTATTCTTAGTTTCAAATTAGGTAGTTAGTCTTATTTTAAAAGTTGGTAAATTTTCTCTACTCTTCTGATTTCTGGAAGAGTTGTACAGATTTGGTATAATTTCTTCCTTCTAAGTTTAATGGAATTTACCAGTGAAACCAATTAAAACTGGAGTTTTATTTTTAGAAGAACTTTAACTATAAATTAAAATTCTTTAATAGATACAGAGATATTCATGTTTTCTTCTATGAATTTTGGTTTTTTATATGTTTTAGAAATTAGTCCCTTTCATTAAAGTTATCAAACTTATGAGCATAGTATTGTTTGTAACTTTCCTTTATTTTTCTTTTAATGTTTGTGGAATCATAGTTATGCATTCTCATTCATTCATGATAGCAGTGTGTGTATTTTCTCTTTTTCTTTGGTTAGCCTTACTAGATATTTAGCAATTTAATTAATCATTTTTTTAAAAAAATCTTTGGTTTCTGATTTTTCTTCGTTGGCTTTTTTTGTTTGTTTTTAATTCCATTTGATTCTGCTATGATATTTATTATAGCTTTCCCTCCAGCTGCTTTATGCTTACTTTGCACTTCTTTCTTAAATTCTCTAAGGTGGAAATGATAATGCAGTAATAATCAGTTATTATTTAACAGGAAAGGAGTAAAGGGAAGACGCACTCTCCTGCACATGCAATGGACTAATGGACTTGAATTAACCTGATGCTGAACTGGACCTGGCTGCAACAAGGAATGGAGACTGTTGCCACTGACCCTGGTTGTCGCTCTAATGAACCCCCAACTACACTTCTTCTATTACTGAACGAAGGGAAATGGGACTTTGGAAATCAAAGGCTGGAATTCCATGGAAATAAAGCTTTCTACCATATTGCATCCTTCCTTCCGAGTCCTAGAAAATTCCTTTTCTTGAGATATTGCAAGAACTCCACCCCCAGCAGCAACCAGGGTAGATGAGACATGCTTCTCTCCATTAACATTGGAACTGCTGGTTAAACAATAATGTCAACGGGTTCTCTCCTATTCATTTATGGAAAGACTGTGCATATAATTGATTTTTTTTAGATTTTTGGTAGAATTCACTAGGGAAGCCATCTAGGTCTAGATCTCTTTTTTTGTTGTTGTTGTTGTTTTGTTTTGTTTTTTTTTTGTGTTTTTTTTTTGGTAGGAAGGTTTTAAATTACATATCAACCATGTTAACAGATATAGGGCTATACAGGTTTTATATTTTTTATTGAGAGCTTTATAGCTTTATTCTTTTGTGTTTTACAAGGATTCTGTCCATTTTTTTAAAAAAATATTCTTTTTTGCATAAATGTGTTTATAGTAGTGATGGGGTTCAGAGCAGTTCACCTCAGAAAGTGCCATTTTGGCTTGTGAATTATTTTGAGCTGAGGACAATCATGGCCTAACAAACTGGAGGAGAGGATTTAACACCCTTCTTTTCTGCCTAAAATAATTTATATATAAAGCCTGCACCAGGAGGGCAGCTAGTACCAAAGATTACTTTCTTTTACATAAGAAAGACTTCTCTATATGGCAGGACAAAGTATTTCCTTACCAAACACTTGTTCTCATCTCATTGTAAATTATCTTCCTCCTCTTTGAAGTCCAAGGCCCCAACCAACTCCTCCTTAGCTTAGAATAATATAAGCCTCAATTGTTCTACTGCCTATAGGCCTCATAGCCTGTATGCATATATAAAATTAAATTTTATTTTATCCTGTTAATCTATTTCATGTCATTTTAATAATTTGACCAGTCAGAAGAACCTAGAAAAGTAGAAGATAAAAATTTTGTCCCTAATATCAAATTTATAAACTTTAAAATCTGTAATTTGCACCATGTCATTTTTTTCTCTGATAATTCTAACTAGAGATACATTAATTATATTTACCTTTTCAAATAATTGACTTTGTATTTACTGTTTTCTGTGTCAAGAGTTCTGCTCTGGACCTAACCTGTTTGGCTCAGTGCATAGAGCATCAGCCTGTGGACTGAAGGGTCCCAGGTTCAATCCCGGACAAGGGCATGTACCTTGGTTGCGGGCACATCCCCAGCAGGGGTGTGCAAGAGGCAGCTGATCGATGTTGGTCATAGATGTTTCTAACTCTCTGTTCCTCTCCCTTCCTCTCTGTAAAAACTCAATAAAATATATATTTTTAAAAAGAGTTCTGCTCTGGTGTTTCAGTGGCTATAGAACAGTCCTCAGCAAATATAGTCCAAGCAATTGTATATTTATAAGTAATAATTGAACTTTATTCTTAGACTCAGACCTGAAATATATGGAAACCCATGAATTCATGAAAAAAGAAAACATATTGTAAACATTTGTGGTTACTAAGGTGCCAGATAAATACATAGGAAGACACATTTATTTTTCCTCTCTTATATAAATAACTTTAGAGTAATTAAATAAATGTAATTAGGTAAATTAAGTTTTTTGTATAAAATAATTCTGGAATACACATAAAGAATAAAAAATTAAATTGGAAAATAAGCATTTTTCAACACCTAATTAAATAACAAAACACTTAAGGAAATACCAAATGGCAACATTTATTAAAAACATTAATTATTTAGATAGGGGAAATGGGAAGAAGCCACTACATGTAGCCAATGACATTTATGGCATCACTAGGTGTGTGCTTAAGGATATAATGCAATAAGATTTACATAGAGAGAAAGCAATAAGTCAAATTCATAATGTGGGGTATTCTAAAGGACAAATAACCAGTCTACATGCACACACATATGTAAACATATACACAATAGATACAACCAGGAAATTTTAATGTGAACTGTGTTTTAGGTAATGTTAAGGGGTTTTGTTGATGGTGATGGGTTTGATACTAATATAGTGTCATACCAAATATGTATTACTTTATTAATCTGATATTTAATTGTACTTAATTATCATTATAAGTGGTCAATATACTCTGCTGGGTGACAGAGAGTACACTGGGGTAAATGCAAGAAAGAAGGTGAAATCCATAACCTCAATAATTTTATAGGTCACTTAATTTTATAGCAATATAAATAAATAATTAGAATGTCACTTGTTACTGAGTTGACTGGAGTCCAGGGGAAGGATTTATTCATACTCTGAGGGTATCATAGTAGGCTTAAGACAAAAATAAGCATTTACCAGAGTTAAATGATAAGAAACTATATTCTAGGTAAAAATAACCTCTTTTGAATGCTATTTTCAAGAAAGAAACATAAGAGTTAATGTTCCTATACATACAATTGTTATAGGGAATGATTGCATCATGGAGATGAAATTAAAAATAGTCACATAAAAATTATTGTCAAACTCCTATTTTTTCATGAGCTGAATCAATTTTGAAAGAGATAAATTAAAACATAAATTTCTCCCGTGTGAAAGACCATTTACAATGTGCTAAGAGCATTGTGATAACTACACATATATTCTATGTAATTTTTCATACTTTACATATGTGCTAGTCATTGTTCTAAGTTACATGAACAAAACTTCATAAACTTGGTAATTTTATCTCTCATTTCCATTATACCGATGAAGATAAAGAGCCATAGAGAGCTTAAGAATTTTTCCATGGAACAGACTGACAAAGGTCAGAGGGGAAGGGGATTGGGAGGGATTGGATGAGAGAAAGTAAAGAGATTAATTAGCCAAAGAACACATAGGCCATGGACACAGACAATAGTGTGGTGATAGCCAGAGGGAGGGGGTGGAGGGTTGGATGGAGGTGGTAAAGGAGAATAGGAGAATGGGGGACATCTGTAATAGTGTCACAAATAACTACGTGAATGAATGAATGAATGAATGAACGAACGAACAAAAAACAAATAATAAAACAAAAGCCGACCAGGGCTTACCTCTGGTCAACAACAAACAAAAAGAGAATTTTTCCAGAATTATCAGGGGATTGTTTTTAAATATATTTTTTATTGATTTCAGAGAGGAAGGGAGAGAGAGGGAGTGTGTTGGAAACATCAATGATGACGTTTCTCAGGATGGAGCCTGCAGCTTGGGCATGTGCCCCTGACTGGAATTGAACCCAGGACCCCGGGACCCCCCTCCCTCCCCCAGTCCACAGGCTGACACTCTATCCACTGAGCCAAACCAGCTGGGGCATCAGGGGATTTTTTGTGGGTGGTATTGTTAACAGTATTACAGACGTGCCCCAATTCCCACCCCCTACTTTTACCTCTTCCTCCCAGCCCTTGTCCTACCCCAGGCCTTCACCACACTATTGTCTCTGCCAGTTGGTTAGGAATATATGTACATAAAGCCTTTGTTAGATTTCCTCCTATCTCCAATGCCCCCACACCCCGAGATATGTCAAGTCTGTCTTATGCCTTCACGACTCTAGACCTATTTTGTTTGTCTGTTTATTATATTCATTAGATTCTACTTATCAGTGATATCATGTGATATTTGTATTTCTCTGACTGGTTTATTTCACTCAGCATAATATTCTCCACATTGACCAAAACATCATTATGAGGTGCATAACTTGATACACGATGTAATGCAAAATTCACCATTATAGTACAATTACAGAATATACTTATAACCCCCAAAATATACCCCATGCTCATTCCAGAGCCATATCACTATCTTCCCTTCCTCTAGCCCATTAACTTCCCTCTGTCTCTATGAACTGCCTAATCTGGACATTAACATAAATAGAATCACACATTATGTGGACTTTTGTGTCTGACTTTCTTCACTAATATGTTTACAAGGTTCATCCATGCTGTAGCATATATCAGTACTTTATTCCTTTTTATGCCCAAATTATGTCCCATTATATGAATATGCCACATTTTGTTTATCCATTCATCACTTGAAAGATATTTGGGTTATTTGCATCTTTTAGCTATTATGCATAATGTTTCTATGCACATGTGCATACAATTGTTTTTGTGAACATGTGTTTTCAAGTCCTAGAAGTAGAATTGTTGGTTTGTTGGGTCACTTCCTTTTTTTAGGAAGTGTCAAACTGTTTCGTGAGTAGCTACACCATTTCATGGTCCCATCAATAATATATAAATCCCCTAGCAGTGCTAAAGTGGCTGTTATTATGTTTTTTATTTGCATTTCCCTAATGATTACTGATTTTGAGCATCTCTTCATGTGCTTTTTTGCCCAATTATATGACTTCTTTGAATAAATGTCCAATGAAGCTCTTTTCCTATTTTTGTTGAGTTTTTGTTCTATTTATTGTTCACTTGTAAGATTTACTTTAAATGAATTTAACTAAGAAAGTGCAGTACTTACACAAAGAAATGACAAAACTTTAAAAAAAAAGACATTAAAAAAGAACTGAATTGTTATATTGTAAATCAGAAGACGCCTTAATCAATAAGCCAAATTTATTTGGAGTCCTGTTTTGCTAGCGCCAGTGGGCCCAGAGGAAATCTCGCTTCTCAAATTCTGGGGTCCAATATGGTAGAAGTCTCCCTTATTTATACGTTTTTCAGCTCTTTGTCTCCCAAATTTGGAATGAGACTTCCGTACCTTCTGAGAAAAGTCCTGTGTGCTGGGACTGGGCAGTGAGACCATATCTCAAGGCCTGGCCTGGAGCCAGCACTGACAACTCTGTCTGGGGCATAGTTTATGGCCTCTCTGGAATGGGAGTAGTCTTATTTTCCCTATTATTTAAGCAAGCAAATGTTTACAGAAGCCAGAATAGCGGTGTTAAAATATTAAACAGCAGTTTTTCCCAAGATGGAGGTTATTATGCTTCAGAATAAATGAAAAGACATTCATGTTCATGGATAGTAGACTAACAATATTAATTAAGATAGCAATACTTCCCAAGCTGATTTATAGGTTCACTATAATTCTTATCTAAATTCCAACTGTTCTTTTTGCATAAATGAGCAAGCTAATCTAAACCATACATGGAATTGTTAGGGACTCTGAAAAGCCAAAATACTGAAAAAGAGAAACCAACAAGCAAAGGAACAAACAAACAAAAGTCATACTTTTCAATTTCAAAACTTACTATAAAACTACAGTAATTAAGACAGTGTGATTCTGGCATAACAATAACTATACAAAGTGATGAAATAGAACCCTTGGGATAAACCTATGTAACTTTGGATTAGGCAATGATTTCTTAAATATGACACCAAAAGCACAAGCAACAACAAGAAAAATAGGTAAATTTGACTTCATCAAAATTAACATTTTTATGATCAAAGGACACTATCAAGAAAGTGAAAAGTACAACCCAAAGAATAAAAAAAAATATTTACTAATAATATATCTAATAAGGGTCTAGTAGATTTTAAAAAGCTTATTGGAAGGCAAACTGTGGATGGAGGCTTTCAGGGCTTTAAGGATAATAACGTGGGCTCCCTTGATTCTATTGGACATAGGAAAGCAGTGTTGGCTTCCAAATTTTTTAATGAATCAAAACACAAATCTGAACTTAAATTATTTCTATTCAGGGCCACATGGATAATCATTACACCATAGAATACCTTAATGATTTTTTACTCATATGTCTCTGATGGCATTTTATATCCAATACGGAACTCTATATATCTTAGGGATTTCTTTTCAGGTCACTTTCTTTTTTATTAATCTGACAGGTTATCAATACTGCTCCTTTCTTAAAAGGCATTAAATACACAAGTGAGTATGTGCAGGAGTGAGCCAAGGGGAAGTCCCAAGAAGATTCAACTCATTTCCAAATGCTCCTTTCATTTATTTCATATATCCAAAAGTTTAATAGTTCCTCTTAGTTTGTCCTCCTGAATATCTGACATCTCCTGGAACTTCAGATTCATTGCCGCTATTAAACTTTAACTCTCAAATAACTCATTTAGTTTAAAACATTAGCCTTCTTCCTGACTCCAACATCTAAAAAGTTAATTCTCAATGCAGTCAACAAAACAATATTTCTAAAATAAAAATATGATTACATAATCATAGATTAGAAAAAAAAATAACTTCCATATAAACCCCCTGCCTGAGAATCACCTGTAGTCCATGTTTCTACACTGTACTCTAGATAAATTAAAAATATATTTTAGTGATGAGAACCTAGGGACTTTGCATTAAAATAATCTGATCAGGTAGGTGACTCTTATTCACTTCAAGTTTTCAGGTTTATTTACCAAATAAAGTCCTAGTACATGTTAGGACATACAAGCTTTTTATTATTTGAAGCCTACCTCTTTTTTCTTACCTGTTAAATACTGTCTTAACTGAGGCAAACTTTTCTCCCAAGGGCAGTTAACATTTATTGAGAATTCTGTCTAGGCCAGATGCAAATCTAGAATCACTTTATACATACTTTGTCATTTCATTTTCAAAATAACCTTATAAAATAAGAATTATTATTATTATATCTATTTTATAACTGGAGAAACTTTAGCAACAAAAATTTTGAGAAACGTGGTCAGGCACATATTTGTCTGGATTTAAACCCTTGCTGACCTGCTGAAAAATCTGCACTCTGAATTATAAGGCTTGTGTTAGTTGCCAGTGACCTACGAAGTACTTCCTAGAGCCTGGTGCTGGTACATGTGGCTATATTCCTGTCTATGAAACCTCTTACAATCAATATGTAATTAAAGTAGTTTTGAGGAGACCACTACCATGTCTTATAGAGCAAATAAAATATAATACTTGTGATGATATCTTGAAGAGGTGACTCTTACTCTAGCACAGAAAGGAATGCTAATCATAGAGAGAAGTAGGAAGGAAAAGGTGCATTGTGCTAAAAGGTTAAAATGTTATGAGGAGGCACTCACTAAAGGACAGATTAAGTAAACTAGTAAAATTTTTATTTACCTTTTTCTCCAATTTTTTTCTCATTTTTTGAAGAAAAGGGAAATCTTTTGGAGTGTATCCTTGAAGGCTTGTTTCACTTGCTGGTTTCTTAAAGTGTAAATGAAAGGATTTAATAAAGGGGCAACTGAGGTATAGATAACAGCTACACCTTTGGATAAATTTACTCTTTCCTTTGCTGACGGCTTCATGTAAATAAAGATGCAGCTACCATAAGTAAGGCAGACTACAATCATATGAGAAGAACAAGTGGAAAAAGCCTTTGTTCTTTTCTGAGCAGAGGGGATGCTTAGAATAGTCTTGATAATATATGCATAGGAAAGAATCACTAACAACAATGTGACCACGAGTGTTACAACAGCTGAGACAAATGAAATTAATTCTAGGACACGAGTGTCTGTGCAAGAAATCTGCAGGACAGGGGAAGTGTCACATATGAAATGATCAATGACTTTGGAAGCACAGAATTCCAGTTTCAGTCCCAAGATCAATGGTGGAAAGGTAATCAGAAAGCCAGCTGCCCATGAACTGAATACAAGTTGGTAGCACACTTTGTTGCTCATAATAATCAGATAATGTAGGGGTTTGCAGATTGCTACATAACGATCATAAGACATCGCAGCCAGTAGGTAAAATTCTGTAACTTCCGATAAGAGGAAAAAGAATAACTGAGATGCACAACTATTATAGGAAATAATTTTGTTTTTAGTCACTATGGTTATCAGGAATCTGGGAATACAGATTGTTGTCAATGAAACCTCCAAGAAGGAGAAATTTCGCAGAAAGAAATACATAGGAGTTTTGAGACGGGAATCCAGCAGGGTAAGGAGGATTATGGATAAGTTCCCCATCACACTAAACATATAGTTTAGAAAGAGAAATATGAAAATCACAATTTGCAGTTGAGGGTCATCAGTAAGTCCCAGGAGAATGAACTCTATGCTTGACTGATTCTGCATTTCAGATTTGAATCTAGTAAATAGACATAGAAAAACAACTACAAAAGTGGAAAAAAACAGGAATTTAAAAAGCTACAGACATAGAAAAAATATTCAGAATTGTAAAAAAGTTTAAAAGGTTGATTCAATTTGACAAGAGAGATGATATAGAAAATTATAGCATAGATAACCTAAGCAGCCTCTAATTGACTGTTCCATTTAAACCAGTTACCTGTTTATAATGCTACTTGTTTTCCCCATTTGAACTTGAAAGATAATTTAAATTTTAGCTGATCATTTTTAGATGAGTTTAACACACCTATATCAGTGTTAATATGCAATGTTTATTCAAAATTCCTTACTTCATCAAAACACTTTAAATATGTGGAACATATAAAAATAATAAAGTTACATATCCTCTATATGATTGAAATATTGTAATATATATTAATTACTTCTTCCCAATGTGATTCTTTTCCATTTTCCTTTATTTCATTTCATGTAATTGTTATTTTTCTTTAATTTCAAATGTATCATTCTTCTCGTCAGTTGCATTTAATCAGGAGGTTTTGATTATTCAATCTATATTAAAATAGGAAAATATATAATAATTCAAAAGTCAGTAGATATTACTTTACTCATACAGAATTGCTTTCATATATGATAAGATAATTATTCCAAATTATAAGTGACTTACCATAGTAATGTATATTGATATAATTCTCTCATGGAAATATGGTAAAGTCAAGAATCAAAATAAATCGTATCTCTCTCTTGTAATATTATAAAATATTCCATTATTTCAAGAGTAAATTTAATTTCAATCCTTTTTGGAGAAGAATTTGAAACAGACAATGCAATCTAAAAATTATATACATCTGCTAATATCTTTCACCTTCATTCACACTCATTAAAATCACAGACCCAGGTATTATAGGTAATTCCATTAGAATATCCTTTTATGCCAGATAAGATTATTTTTCTGTTTTTATCTTACATATTTTAATTTTTAAAAAATTCCATAAAACTTCTAAATGAAAAGGAAGGTGATGCTCTAGATTTTCTGGGAAATCTCAAATGAAAGGAACTAAAATTTGTAAGCATAACTGCTTCCAATTGAACACCAATGAAAGCAACAGTTTTATCATTTTGCTTATAAAATACACCAAGGGATTAATTGAAATAAAAAGAGGAAAGAAAAAGAAATGCCCTCTGGAGACTAGTGTCAGGACATACCAATTATGAAAAAGAGAGAGAAAGATGAGAAAACAAAGAAAGAAGGAAATAAAAACCACTGCGAATTGCTTTAACTATAAAACTGAAGAACATTATCCTAAAAGAGAACTAGAAATAATTTAAACTCTATACTTAATGCAAACAAGAATTTCAGATTTTCCACTGGGACAATATAGCCAATTCTATTGGTAAGAAAATTTACCCTAAAAAGAGTCTCTCATTTCCATTAGTCTATGTGTTAAGATTGCATTAACTTGGTTGTGACACACCCCTAAAATCGGGGTAAGGGGCGGCAGGTCTTAAAAGTTTCCCTGTTTCCCCATTATTTTTTAAACAATCTATAATAATAAAAGTATAATATGCTAATTAGACCGGACAGCTGAACAACCTTCTGGATATCATTCTGGATGTCCTTCCGGACAAAGCCACCATGGTGCGGGCCAAGGCAGAGGCAGTTAGGGGTGATGAGGCAGGCAGGCAGACAGTTAGGGGTGATCAGGCAGGCAGGCGAGCAGTTAGGGGTGATGAGGCAGGCAGGCAAGTGGTTAGGGGTGATGAGACAGGCAGGCAGGCTAGCAGTTAGAAGCCAGCGGTCCTGCATTGCGAGAGGGATGTCTGACTGCTGGTTTAGGCCCGATCCCGCAGGGATCCCTCTCCACCCCATGCATGAATTTCATGCACCAGGCCTCTAGTATAAAACATAAAGAAAAATAACAACAAATACACAATGAGTATCTTTTATTCTTGACTATTTATTTGGTGCTCCATCTGCTACTCAATACAGTAGCATGTATATATGACAAAAGGAATATTCTACTAGATAAGCACAATGCAATCATCATTATCAAAACATTAACGTATACTATTAACATGTAATTCTCCATTTAAGTTTCACCAATTGTCTAAAATTTTTCTTCATAGAAAAAAGAATACAGTTTAGAATTATATTTTATGTAATTGTCATATTTTTTGTGTCTTTTAATTTGGACCAGTTCCCTAGTCTTTCCTTAACTTTCAAGAATGTTGTTGAAAATTATTTTTCAGAAATAAATATATATATATATCTCCTTCAATCTTGGTCTGAATTTTCTGCATGATTATATTCAACTAGAGGCCTGGTGCACGAAATCCGTGCACTGGTGGTGGGGGTGTGTCCCTCAGCCCAGCCTGCACCCTTTCCAATCTGGGACCCCTTGATGGATGTTGACTGCCCATTTATCGGGCCTAAACGGGCAGTCGGACATCCCTCTCACAATCCAGGACTGCTGGTTCCCAACTGCTCACCTGCCTCTGCCTGATTGCCCCTAATAGCTTCTGCCTGCCAGCCTGATCACCCCCTAACCACTCCCTTACCAGCCTGATCAACACCTAACTGATCCCTGGCTGGCCTGATTGCCCCTAACTGCCCTCCCTTGCCGGCCTGGTCACCCCTAACTGCCCTCCCCTGCCAGTCTGGTCACCCCTAACTGTCCTCTCCTTCTGGCCTGGTTGCCCCCAACTGCCCTCTCCTGTTGGCCCAGTCACCCCTAACTGCCCTCCCCTGTAGGCCTGGCTCCCCAAACTGCCCTTCCCTGCAGACCTGGTCCCCCGCAACTGACCTCCCCTGCAGGCCTGGACCCCCCCCTAACTGCCTTCCCCTGAAGGCCTGGTCCCCCCCGCAACTGCCCTCTGCTGTTGGCCTGGTGTCCCCCAACAACCCTCCTCTGCTGGCCCAGTCACCCCTAACTGCCCTCCTCTGCCAGCCTGGTCACCCCCAACTGCCCTCCTCTTCTGGCCTGGTCACCCCTAACTGCCCACAACTACCCTCCCCTGCAGGCCATCTTGTGGCAGCCATCTTGTGTCCATGGGGGTGGCTATCTTGTGTCTTGGAGTGATGGTCAATTTGCATATTACTCTTTTATTAGATAGGATTCATTAATCTTTGGTAGGAGTCTCACAGAAGTAATGATGTCCTCATAAAATCCCATCAAGGACCACACAATTTCATTTTTTTCTTCATTATTGATGTTGTTTTCTTTTATTTCTTGTTTAACGTGACTATTACAGAATTGTCTACCATAAAGCTACATTTTTATCTTTGTAATTAATAAGTACTTTGTATAGATACTTTCAATTCTATATAAATATCTCAGTCTTTGTAAAACATCAGCTTTATAGATTACTTTATATCAGTATAGACCAGCCGTGGACAAACTACGGCCCACGGGCTGGATCCGTCCCGTTCGGCTGTTCTATCCGGCCCACGGAGACGAAAGAGCAGAGTGTTCTCTTGCTCTCCCCTCCACTCCTTTACTTTGAATTTATATTAGTTCACACAAACACTCCATCCATGCTTTTGTTCCGGCCCTCCAGTCCAGTTTAAGAATCCATTGTGGCCCTTGAGTCAAAAAGTTTGCCCACCCCTGGTATAGACTCATGGTTTCCATTTTTATTCATTGTTATCATTATTTACTTTGATGCTCAATTGCCCAGATTTGGCCAGTGTAGGTCCCTTCAATATTGGTCCCTTTTCCTTTGGATACACCTCATCAAGTTTTAAGGACTTCTTTATTTCCTGGCACCACAAAGTGCTTTAGGCTCATCTTGTACCTTTTCTGCACCAACTTTGGTACCAGCCATTTCTTCAAGGAATCCTGATTCTTATAATAAAAAGTTATTTTAAAACCCAGATCTAGGTGCCATATGCACTCATTGTTATTGGGGCCCTCATAGTGGACAGATTCACACACACACACATGCACACACACTTAATTTATACATATATAAAATATATACAGAAGGATATATATATATATATATATACATATATATATATATACACACACACATAGATATGGACAGACAATAGAGACAGATACATAATACATGTATATGTATACAAAATGCATATACATATATAAATATTTATACCTATATTTGTTTCTACAATCTCTCCTTCTACATAACTAGAGGCCCGATGCACGAAAATCTGTGCAAGAGTAGGCCTCCTTCCCCCCAGCTGCCTGCACCAGCTTCCCTCCGGCACCCAGGACCCAGGCTGCTTCCCTCCTCCTGCTGCCCACAGGCACCCAGGACCTGGGCTGGCTTCCCTCAGGCCGCCGCAGGCACCTGGGACCTGGGCTGGCTTGCCTCTGGCCCCAGCTTCATTAGGAAGGACATTGGGAATGACATCTGGAAGACATCCAGTCTAATTAGCATATTACCCTTTTATTATTATAGATAACATGATCTTACACCAATACATCACCTGACACCACAAAGTGTACTCACTGTATTTATATGACGTGCAATTGTAAAACAAATGTGGCTCAAGGGGATGATATTTCCTCCAGAGATGTTTAAGTTTTGATTTTGCCAGGCACGTGAGGCCCTTAGTAACCCAGGATAATCTCAGAGCAAATGCATGTATGAGATTATTTGAAGTTCAACTTTATAGTACCTACTAGAGTTTCTCAGGTCAAAATTAGAGGCGTTCACCAAGTCTTCTCTTTTTCCATGGACCCAGGGATCAGAAACATTGAGTTTTCTCTCCTCAGTTTCTCAGTCATCACCTCTGAGTCAGGGAAAATAAAACTCAATCGTCAATCTTATTTTCTAGATGTCTATTCAATGTATACTGCACTGACAATCCTTCCCTATCTTGTTATCTTTTCAATTAATGTCAAGCACGTGTTTTTCATATTTCCCATTTCTTCCAGCTCTTTTTCAAGTGAGTCTTGGTATATATTCAAAGCTCTCTGGAATTAATTTCTTCATAAGTGGTTTTAAACATTTTCCTAACTAGAAAAGAAGTTCAAATTCATTTTTAGATGTTTCATGCCCCATGAAATTCAGCCAGTTTTGTATAGATTGTTTCTCTATTCCTTATGGTTTCACAGAAAGATTTTAATATTTTGCAGATTCTAATCATTTCTGGCTGCAAATATTGCCACTCATTTTGTGGATTATATTTTCATTATTTTTCTGATGTTTTCAGAAAACTGTCACAGCTATTTCTCTGCCTATAATGCTTTTAAGGTCTAATTCTTCATAATTTTGTTGCATGTACAAGTCTAATTTGGCAATATTTTGTTCATATTTTTTATATTAAACTAACTTTGTATAACAAAGTTGCTGTTGAATTATTATTTGCATATGTAACTAGTCTATCTTTATTTTCTGAATGCCCTTAAGATTCTCCCTTTATCCTTACAGTTTTAGCAATTCCTACTCATGTATTCCTACTTGATTTGCCTCCTCATGGATTTCTTTTTATTTAACTTGCTTAATTTATTTTTGAAAAAGGGAAGAAAATACTCTTATTTATGACAATACTGTATTGTCTTAATTTATGTTCAGTTTCTTTACCACCCAATTTTTATATTGCATTGATAGCAAATGATAATGTGATATTTATAATAGTATATTAAACACATAGATGAATGTTGGTAAACTCATTTTTATGATTTTATGGCAACCACAGGATCAAATATACAAATTGAAAATTATCAGGGACTAGAAAGTGGGGAAATGGGGAGATGCTAGTTAAAGGGTACAAAATTCTAGTAATCAGATAAATGAATAAGTATAGGGAACTAATATACAGCCTAATGACTATAGTTATAATACAGTATCATATACTTAAAAGTGACTAAGAGACTAGATCTTAAATGTTCTCACCACACACACACGCACACACAAAAATTAAAATTAGCCCTGGCTGGTTTAGCTCAGTGGATAGAGCATCTGCCTGTGGACTGAAGAGTCCCAGGTTCAATTCTGGTCAAGGGCATGTACCTTGGTTGTGGGCCCCCAGGAGGGAGTGTGCAGGAGGCAGCAGATCGATGTTTCTCTCTCATCAATGTTTCTAACTCTCTATCCCTTCCCATTCATCTCTGTAAAAAAACAATAAAATATATTTTAAAAAATTAAAAAAAAATTAAAATTATGTGTGCTAGACTTGCCCTAACCTCCTGGGAAAAATAATTACTTTAGTGGTAATGTAATTGTTTTCCCTACTTTTATTATTCTTCTTTCTCATTCTTTACTCCATATAAAGTTCATCTACTGCCCTGGCTGGGTAATACAGTTGGTTGGAGCATCGTCCCATACACCAGAATGTTGCAGGTTCAATTACCATTCATGGCACATACCCAGGTTGCAAGTATGATCCCTGGTCGAAGCATGGATGAGAGGCAACCCATCGATATTTCTCTTTCTTCTTTCCTCTCTCTAAAAATTAATAAAAACATGTTGTCAGGTGAGGATTAAAAGAAAAAAAATATCTGCTGTGCACTGTAGAAACACACTTTTCAATAAGGGTGTCAAAGGTGTCTAAAGTAATATGAATGCATTACATGGATTGAACAACCATGTTAGAATCTTCAAATAATGTTCTAAATGGGAGCAAACTGAACAAGACAGTGCAAAACAATTTTTATGTCTCCTAACTGGCCCCTAATATATTGGCATGATATTGGTTAATAAGAATATATAGGTTTCAAGTGTACAATTCTATGATACATCATCTGTTTATTGTATTGGTGCCTACCACCCAAAAACAGATCTTATCTGTCACAATGTATTTGACCCTTTTCCCCCTTACTACCCCTCTATACTCCTTCCCTCTCATAACCACCACTGACATCACTCTTTGGGCAGAGCCAATGATAGAAGCAAAGATTAGCAATTTCTGAGACCATGTTTTTTATTATTTTCAAAGTATTTGCATTCAACTGTATGTTTTCAACTCATCCTATCTAATAAAAGAGTAATAATGCAAATTGACTGTCACTCCAAAACACAAGATGGCCACCCACGTGTGGTCAAAGATGGCCACCTTATGTGGACACAAAATGGCTGCCACAAGATGGCCAGCAGGGGAGGGAAGTTGGGAGGGACCAGGCCTGCAGGGGAGGGCAGTTGGGAGCAACCAGGTCTACAGGGGAGGGCAGTTGCAGTGGGGACCAGGCCTGCAGGGGAGGGCAGTTGGGGAGGACCAGGCCTGCAGGGGAGGGCAGTTGGGGGGACCACACCTGCAGAGGAGGGCAGTTGGGGGCGACCAGGGCTGCAGGGAAGGACAGTTAGGGGTGACCAGGCTGGCAGGGAGGGCAGTTGGGACAACTGGGCCAGCAGGGGAGCAGTTAGGCATTGATCAGGCTGACAGGCAAAAATGGTTAGGGTCAATCAGGCAGGCAGGCAGGTGAGAGGTTGGGTGCCAGCAGACCTGGATTGTGAGAGGGATCCCAGATTGGAGAGGGTGCAGGCTGGGCATAGTATAATGTAAATGTTCTCTGTCCTCATTATGACAGACAATATTTGTCCAAATCCATTCATTTAAAATAATTGTATGCACTTTTATGTAAGGTACTAGTGGCCTGGTGCACAAATACATGCACATTGAAAGGAAACGAATTAGAAGAAATATTTTAATATCGCTATTCACCCTTTCTCTATAATAGAAGTGTCAACCAAATTCATGATCAATCGACAATGACAGATGGAAACACACATGTGCAATTGGCACCAGCGAGAGCTTTATAGGTATGGCACATGCTCAAGTCAACTTAGCCTTTTATAGATATAGAATAAACTTGCTTAATTAGAGCTGCTTTCTGATTTAGCTAAACTTATTCCAGCCCAGTGAAGCACCCCAACTTCTCTTTCAGGTAATTGTCAGAAACACAGCAGTAAATACCAATATGAGTTGGATTATTATTATAGACCCCGTGCAGGGAGAACAACGGGTAAAATATTTAACTGCAGCAGTGTTTGACTATATTCTGTGTAGTGAGAAAACCTGAAGTCATTTTCAAGGTCCACCATTATTTCTTTTCAGTCCAGTCAAGTTTCTAAGCTTTCTCAATCTCCATTTTCTGGCTAATGAAAAGAAAATAGGATTTCACCAAGTCTCCTATCTACCTACTTCAGGACTTTTGTGAGGATCAAATGAGATGAGGCACGGGAAAATGCTTCACAGACATTTGGTTACAGTGTAAAGTGTTTCCACCTGGTTATAAAGCAAGTCGTGTTCCTGGGCTACAGAAACTTAAGTAGGCTAGTTGCTAGGGAGAGGAAGCTGGGGGTTGCTATGTGATGTCATTACTTGGATGGACACTTAGCATATTAGGCTTTTATATCTATAGACTAGAGGCCCATTATGCAAAATCGTGTGTGGTAGCCTGCCGCTGCTCGCTGTGCTCGCTACCCTGCCCACCTACTCACCTCCCCGCCTTGCTAGCTTCCCCACCCACCCATCTGCCACCCCCCTCACTTGCTGCCCTGCCCACCCGCCTGCTGTGCTTACCCACTGCCCACCTTGGTGCAATTGGAGCCTGTGGGCAGTGGGAGGAGGGACTGAGTGGTGCACAGTGCACCTCATGGTGACCGGTCGTTTGGTTGTCCTGGTCGACACTGGCTTTTTATATGTATAGCTAGCCTGTTGCTAGGGAGAGGACTGGGCATTGCTATGTGACATCATTATCCGGCACCCACAGCCACCGTTTCCCTGGCTGGGCTGGGCTGTGGGCCACATTTTGCACCATGGGTTCTCAGAAGCATCGGCTATGATTTGGTGGGCTATTGCTCTGGGGTGGTGGCAGGGCCTGTGTCCCACTTAGGAAAAGCCGACTGTTGTTTTGTCGGCGCCAGGTCCACGATGCTGTTTGTCTGTTTGTCTGTTTGGCAGTTCCTGCATTGAGAGTCTGCCCCCTGGTGGTCAGTGCATGTCATAGCAACTGGTCGGAAGGTGGGAAGGACACTTAGCATATTTGCCTTTTATATATATAGATAGATATTTATTAAAATTTGATTAAATTGATACAAACAGAATGGATCAGGCATTTTTAGTTTAAAATATATAAAAGATCCCCAACCTCATATATAAATAAATTATAACTATATTTCTTTTATGGGTTACTATCAATTGTAGACCTAATACTGTAATGCAATATAAGCAACTTTAAATTTATGTATATCTATATCTATATCTACTAGTGGCCCGGTGCAAAAAATTCGTGCATGGGGGGAGGGGGGAGGGTGTTCCTCAGCCCGGCCTGCACCCTCTCCAATCTGGGACACCTCAGGGGATAACCAGCAGTCGGACATCCCTCTCACAATCCAGAACTGCTGGCTCCTAACCGCTTGCCTGCCTGCCTGATTGCCCCTAACTTCTTCTGCCTGCCAGCCTGATATTCCCTAACTGTTCCCCTGCTGGCTTGATTGTCCCAACCACCTCTGCCTTGGCCCGCATCCAGGACCCAGGATTCCCTCCTCCAGCCAACCAAAGGCACCTGGGATCCGGGCTTCCCTCCCTCTGGTCAGCCATAGGGAGGCTGCAGCCGCAGGGGATGGTGGGCAGGTGGCTTCGCCTAGGCTGCAGCTGCAAGTGCTGGTGCCCAGGACCCCGGGTGGGTGACTTCTCCATCTACCAGGCTATAGCCAGCCTCAGGTGCTGGCACCTGGACCATAGGTGGGCAGCTTCTCCGCCTTCCCTGGGATGCAGTGTGGGCGACTTCTCCAGCTGGCTGCGGCCTGGGATCACAGGGCAGATGGCTTCTTCGTCTCCCGGGCTGCAGCCAGCTTCAGGTGCTGGGGCCCGGTTTCTCCGTCTCCCCCAGGACATGGGGTAGGCAGCTTCAGCGGCCTGGCTGCAGCCTGGGATCACGGGGCAGGCAGCTTCTTGGTCTCTCTGGCTGCAGCCAGCCTCAGGCTCTGGCCCCCAACTTCTCCAACTCCCACAGGCCCTGAGAGGCTGGGGGGTGGGGCTGCCGTCATCTTTTCAGGTTAGTTTGCATATTCACTCAGATTGGCTGTTGGGCATAGCGGAGTGATGGTAATTTGCATGTTTCTCTTTTATTAGTGTAGATATCTATATCTATATCTATATCTATATCTATATATCTATATCCATATCTATATCTATATCTATATCCAAATCTCTATATCCATTTGATTTCAGAGCAGAAGGGAGAGAGAGAGAGAGAGAGAGAGAGAGAGAGAGAGAGAGAGAGAGAGAGAGAGAGAGAGAGAAACACCAGTGATGAAAGAGAATCATTGATGGGCTGCCTCCTGCATGCCCCACACCTTGGATCAAGCCTGCAACCCGGGCATGTGCCTTAACAGGGAACTGAACTATGATCTCCTGGTTCATAAGTTGATGCTCAACTACTGAGCCATGCCAGCCAGGCCATATAAGCAACTTTAAGCAAGGCTTGGAGATCAATTATTTCTACTCTAAACAATAATAATGTCACAAACTTGTTAGAATCTCAGTTCCTTTTCTCATTTTATAGCTCTGATTACTGAACCCTTGAACCTTTAATTTCTTTATTCATTTTTCAAGTTTCATCATAACTGATTTTTTAAAGGCTATCTTGATCCTTAAAATTATTTAATTTTTCTCTTTTTTCATCACAATGGCAATTATTACATGCTGTAATAATTATCAGATTTTGCTCACATTTTAGCTGAGAAAATACTTAAGAGCACATGCAATGCTTAGCAATTAGCACATACATGTTGAAATAATTAACAGTGTATATCTAGCAAGTTTTAGTTTTTAAAACATTCAGTACATGAAAGTATCATTTATGGGAAGAGATATTTCTAGTCAAAGATGGAATTTAATATTCTGAGTTGAAGAAAGCAGTTTACCACTAAAGAGTTTTCAATTTCCCCATTCATGTTTCGACAACGTATTACTTACACCCCAATTTTGTCTCATTGTTTTCAAAATAACAAAACCTTTGAAGCATATCCTTGAGAGCTTCTTTCACCTGCTGGTTCCTTAGAGTGTAAATGAAAGGGTTTAGTAAGGGAGCAACAGAGGTATTGAGCAGAGCTACGCCTTTAGTTAAAGACACCCGTTCCCTTGCTGAAGGTTTCATATACATAAAGATGCAACTCCCATAAGTAATAGAGACAACAACCATGTGTGAGGAACAGGTGGAAAAGGCCTTTGTTCGCTGTTGAACAGAAGGGAATTTTAGAATGGTTTTGATGATGTACACGTAGGAGAGGACCACTAACAACAAAGTGATGACAAGTGTCACCACAGCTAAGACAAAGGCCATCGATTCTATGAAATGTGTGTCCGTACAAGAGATCTGCAGTAAAGGAGAAGTGTCACAGAGGAAGTGATCAATAGTTTTGGAAGCACAGAAATCCAGCTTGAGTCCCAAGACCAAAGGGGGAAGTATGATTAGGAATCCAGATATCCAAGAGCTGAGTACAAGCTGACAGCACACTTTGCTGTTCATAATGATGGGGTAATGCAGCGGTTTGCAGATGGCAACGTAGCGGTCGTAGGACATGGCAGCCAGAAGGTAAAATTCTGTAACTCCCAATAAAATAAAAAAGAACAATTGAGTTGCACAACCATTGTAGGAAATTGTTTTGTCTCCAGTCAGAATGCTTATTAAGAATCGTGGAATGCAGATGGTTGTGAATGAAATCTCTAAGAAGGAGAAATTTCGGAGGAAGAAATACATTGGAGTCTTGAGACGGGGATCCAGCATAGTGAGGAGAATGATAATTAAGTTCCCCGTCAGGCTCAAAATGTAGTTGAAAAATAGAAACAGGAAAATCACAATTTGCAACAGAGGGTCATCTGTCAATCCAAGCAAAATGAATTCTATTTCTGTTGATTTGTTCATTTCTTTATTTTTCCTATCAACCCAGAGAAAACAAAATTTAAATCACAAGTGAGAAAATAGTTTTCTTTATTCTCTGCCATAGAATGTTCCACATTCAGAAACTTACCAATATGCAAATATTTTCACCAATCTATTTTGAATTCATCAAAATAAACATGTCCTCTAATGTCAGTCATCTTAACAGAAATTCTTAATTTTTCTCCATTGGCTAGATTGAAATAAGTATAACTTACCACTTAATAGGGGACTTACTATTCAAAATTTAGCTCTACCATTTAGTGTTGATCTATCTTCCAAAGACTTCACTCTCATAGACTATTTAAATAGATTATATTTTTTTTATTTCTGAAGTTTACAAATATTTTAAGTAATTTTATTCCTTTTATTCATCACCAAATTCAACTTCATATATCCTTTCTTACATTTAAAAATAATTTTATTTCAATTTTTTAAACTCCACTGCTTGCTCATTCATTTATTTTATAAATGGTCTTTAGATTGAACACTTAGAAAATTCCTGGTAAATCATTAATAATGATTCTAATTGAAATGACATAGGAAATGAAAACAAGCAGAAAATGTGAAATGGGACTTCCTATATTTTAATTTTTTTACTTTATTCAATTTATAATAGTCTCATATTTCTTTATGGTTGTGCAGATAACACTAAGAAGCTGTATCTTTTTGTTTAAATATAAAATGATTTTAAGCAGTCATAGTTCTTGTCACTGACTAGTATTATAGCAATATTTCATAGTTACTAATTGTAATTTGTTTTTTGTTAATCATATTCTTTGTAGTAGAGCAAGACTCTTTGTCTTAGCCACTTGCCAGATGATATTTTAAAAGCTTCCTTTATTGCCCTTGTTTTAAAATATAAGTTATAGTGACTCTCAATCACTCATTTATTTGATAAATATTTACTTAGTTCTTCCTATGTGCAATGAATTTCTCTAGGTAGGAACTGGGGATTTAGTGGAGGCAAAAAGCATTACTGCTTCAACAAATATATATATAATCCTCACCCAAGGTCATGCTTAGAGAGAGGAAGGGAAAGGGGGGCGGGGAACATTGATCTGAGAGAGAAACATCCCTGCTTGTCTTCTATAGGCTCAAACCTGAAACCCAGGTATGTACACTGACTGGGAATCAAACCGGCAACTTTTGAGTGCATGGGACAGTGCTCAAGCAACTGAGCTACTCTGGCTGGGTGACAAGTATATATTTTTCAGTTTATAAACATTTAGGGTTCTGTTAAGGAATAATTACATTTTCTTTTAGAATTAGTTGTATTACTTTGATACAGTGGTTATTTTGTTGCTGTTTATGTACAAGAATAATAACTTCAATCTTTAAGTCCAGAAAAAAAAAATTGTTGTTAAAATCTTACATTCTTCCCTTAACCAGTTTGGTACAGTGGATAGAGTGTTAGGCCTGCAGACTGAAGGGTCCCAGGTTCGATTCTGGTCAAGGGCATGTACCTTGGTTGCCCTACTAGGGGGTGTGCAGGAGGCAGTTGATCGGTGTTTCTCTCTCATCAATGTTTCTAACTCTCTACCCTCTCCCTTCCTCTCTGTAAAAAAGAGAAAGGGGATTAACCAAAGAACATATATGCATAACCCAGAGACACAGACATGAGTATGGTGATGACTGGAAGGAATAGGGTTCGGGGGCTGGGGAATAATGGGTAAAGTGGGGGAAAATTGGGAAATCTGTAATAGTGTCAACAATAAAAATAAAATAAACTCTGGCTGGTGTGGCTCAGTTGGTTGAGCATTGTCCTCATGCACCAAAAGGTCACTGTTTGATTACCGATCAGGACACACAGCCAGATTGCATGTTCAATCCCTGTCGAGGTGTGTGTGGGAGGCAGCTGATCGATGTTTCTCTCTCCCTCTCCTTTTCTCTCTCTCCAAAACAAAAAAGTCAATAAAAATATCTATGTATATAAAAGCCTAAGTGACCGAATGACCAAATGACCAAATGACCAGTTGACCAGTCGTTATGATGCACACTGACCACCAGGGAGCAGACGCTTAATGCAGGAGCTGCCCCATGTTGGTCAGTGTGCTCCCACAGCCAACCTCCCATGGCTGGCCAATCTCCCACTGTCCCTCCCCGCTGGCTGGCTGGCCCCGATTGCCCCGATCGGGACAGGGTGAGATGGCCCCAATTGGCCCTGATTGCCAGCCAGGCCGAGGGACCCCACCCATGAATAAATTTGTGCACCAGGCCTCTAGTTAATAATAATAAAATTTTAAAAAGGATCACAGCTAAGATGTGAACAAAAATCTCAAAAACAAAATCTGTTCTCTAATTTTTCCTTCAATGCAGTTAAAGTTTATAGAATTAGATAAAGCCAATGAATTAGTCATATATATATATATATACACACACACACACATACATACACACACACACACACACACTAGACACCCGTTGCAGGAAGATTCCTGCAAGAATAAAGCTTCCTGCGGTGGTCTCCACTGCCCCACCTGCTTCTCTCCTATCTCTGCCACCCTGCCTGCTTCCCTCCTTTCTCCGCCACCCCACCTGCTTCCCTCCCTTCTCCACCGCCCCACTTGCTTGCTTCTCCGCAGCTTCGCTCCCTTCTGCAGCACTTGGCTGCCTTCTATGCTGTCTTCAGTCTTCGCTCTGAGCCTGGATATGCAAATTAACCGCCATCTTGGTTGGGTTAATTTGCATACTCACTCCTGATTGGCTGGTGGGTGTAGCAGAGGTATGTCAATTTGCATGTTTCTCTTTTATTAGATAGGATATATGTTATTATATTTTAAATTTTTCATAGAAAATTATATAGGAATTCTTACTTTTCCATAAAAAAGAATAGATCAGTAAGACAATTTAAGATCAATTTAATTATTTTGTACTTCCAAGATATCTCCCTAACTTCTGATTCAAAAACAAACAAACAAACAAAAAACCCAAGTTAAACTTAATATTTGACTTTCCATACACAGGACATATTGGGATTTCTTTTTTTGTTATGGTATGCAGTAGAATATATAAACTACCTAAATTAAGAGTGATGATAATCATTTCAGAACTTCATTCAATTATTGAAAGGTTATAAAAACAATGTGTTTTCTTTTTTTAAAAAAAGGATTCAAATAAAATGTGAAATATGTTTTATTTATTTTTCAAAATATTTCCCATTTTTCACTTAAGTTCACATTCACTACATATCTCAGTATTCAGATACTAAGCAACATTGGTGCATCTCTATCATCCCTTCCAGTTTGGTTAAAATTTGAGAGGAAAGTTTTCCTTAATCTTTAACTGGAAGTGTTGTAGCATAGATTAAAATCTGGGAAGAAATACATTATCTAAGTACAGAAATTTAACATAATTCATGATTGTAACTAAATTTTATCTTTTGGTTCAATAGAGACACAAGGGAATCTGTTGAAATCAGCAAACAAACAAATAATTAAAATATTTTCTGAGAGACTGGTATTCAGAAAGTACTAGTTATGTGCCAAAAAAAAAAAAAATCCACTCAGCTTTTTCTTTTTTTGATGTGGGAAATATGCAACAAAAACATCAACTGCTTCATAGTCCTAAGGTAATATGAAAACCTTCCTATCTATTTTTCTCCAATACAAAATTTCTCTTCCTATTGCAGACATAATAATAGTAATAACAATAATAGGAAAGTAGCAGCAGACTTAATGTTGCTGTAAATAGATTCAGTTATTTTAGCACTTCCAAATGGCTTTATTTCTTTTCCCTCTTTTTTTAATCCATGGGTTTTTAATGCTTGCTTTATTATTTTTAATTAAATTTATTGGGTGACATTGGTTAATAAAATTTTATAGGTTTCAAGTGTACAATTCTATAACGTATCATCTGTATATTGCTTTGTATGTTTATCACCTGAAGTCAAATCTCCATCCATCACTATATACAGTATTTGACCTCTTTACCCTTTGCTACTCCCCTGTCCCCTTTTCCCTCTGGTAACCACCATACCAATTGTATAATAAGGTTATTAATTGTATATTACTAGAATATTGTCAGAGGTGTTTTGTTTTCTTAGTTTTAAGAGAGTGTGGGGATTTTTTAATTATGAGGGAAAAAACAACCTATAGTAAAACATTTAGTTTATGACATGAGAGCCTATTCAGGAGACCTCAGATATCTGAAACATTTGAACTGTATTAATTGTTAAGAGTCTGCTCAAAATGAGTAAAATGGATTGATTACATATATTATATCAGAGACCAAGCTATAAATTATTATTAAACAAAGTTCCCTATGATTTTGTCATGATCAAAAAAAATTATTAAATAAAGTAAAAAAGATGTGCTATTGGTGTTTAAATATAAAGATTTATTTTAAAAATGTTAAGTTAAAATTTTTAATTTAAGTATAGTTAGTATACGATATTGTATTAGTTATATTAATTTTAGGTATGCAATATAGTGATTGACATTTTTATAATTTACCATGTGTTTGTCTCACTAACTCTAATTATCATCTGTCACTGCACAGACTTACCGAAATATTAAGAAAATATCTTAAGACAACTTCAGGTCTACTATCAGAATTCACATAGCTGAATGACAGCCCAAACACTGCTCTTATACAACATACACCTCAGATCTAATGTGTGTGTGTGTGTGTGTGTGTGCGTGTGCGTGTGTGTGTGTGTGTGTGTGTGTGTGTTGTCTATTTCTGGACTCTAATCTGTTTTATTGATCAGTTTACCTCCTTAAAAATAATGCCACACTGAATTGATAACTGTAGCTTTATAATATAAAAATGAATTACAGATATAAATGCAAAACTTTATAGAACTTTTATTTTTTTTTCAAATTTTTTATTAAGGTATTATATGTGTACATATCTTACCATTGCCCCCCACCCCCACCCCACTCCCATACATACCCTCACCCCCCAATGTTTTGCATCCGTTGGTTACTCTTATATGCATGCATACAAGTCCTTCTATAGAACTTTTAGAAGAAAGCATGAGAAATTCTTTTTGTACTTAGGTTAGGTGTACTTTATCTATAATAATAAAAGGGTAATATGCTAATCATTCCAGACCTCATTCCGGACGTCCTTCTGGATGAAGCAGGGGCCTGAGGGAAGCCCGGGTCCTGTGTGCCTGCCAGTGGCCGGAGTGAAACCCAGGTCCCGGGTGCCAGAGGGAAGCTGGTGCAGGAAGCCGGGGGAAGGAAGGCCTCCTCTTGCACGAATTTCATTGCATTGGGCCTCTAGTATGTGACATAAAAGGCATGATCTATTTTTTTAAATTACAAAGGAAACTTCATCAACGTTAACCAAACTTGTTTTTTTCTAAAAACGCTGTTATTATAATTAAACACAAATTAAAAAATGGGAAAATATATTTGCAAATTGTATGTCTGATAAAGGACATTTATTATAATAAATAAAGAACTCTCAAAACTCAATAATAGAATACTCAGCAAGATGAAGAAATAATAAATCTTAGTTCTTGCTTCCTCACAGAAAAAAAAATGAAAAAAAAAACAAAATACATTAAAAACAAAACAAAACAGCCGAAACCGGTTTGGCTCAGTGGATAGAGCGTCGGCCTGCGGACTGAAGGGTCCCGGGTTCGATTCCGGTCAAGGGCATGTAGCTTGGTTGCGGGCACATCCCCAGTAGGAGGTGTGCAGGAGGCAGCTGATCGATGTTTCTCTCTCATCGATGTTTCTAGCTCTCTATCCCTCTCCCTTCCTCTCTGTAAAATATCAATAAAATATATTTAAAAAAAAAACTTTTATAAGAAAATCCAGAAATCAATTAAAAGACTGAATTGCCCCTACTGACCACAAAATTGCGATTGATCACACTGAAATGAGTAAGAACAGCAATTTTCATCTTACCTATATTAGTCCCTCCATCAGGCTGGCATAGATCAGTGTAAAGAGATAACTCTTTCCTGGATTTGGATGAGCACAGGAGATAGTGAGGCTAACATTGAATAGCCTCAGCTTTTTGCTCAGGCTCCCTGAGGGGCTGACATTAGTCTGGCCTCACGTGGAGCACTGAAAGAACTGGTATTGTGCAAACACAGGGGGAAGCTAGTGAGATGGGTACCTGCCTATGTTTCAAGGCATGGCTCTCCATGGCTTAAAAAAGGCACAGATCTCACCCCTCTTCTCCAGAGGGAGAGAGGAATGGAGCCCAGCTTCCTTTATCCTGCCCTTTAATTATGCCTCCCAAAGGGGAAGATTCTGCCCTGCTTCACAAAGAGAGCTGAAAACCTACATAATATGAACACCTCGGGAAGCTGCAGCTGGCATGGCTCTGCAGCATTAGAAAAAGAAGCATAAATGAGGGGTCTCCAGAATATAGAGGAGGAAGAGTGTGAAACTCCTCAGTGGCCCTGTTAGTTGACCAAGGGGGTTAGTTTCTACCTCAATTCACATGGAGAGGTGATGGATCATCCATAGTCAGACAAGAGGTTTATGGTCTCCTAAAAAAAATATATCTAATGCCTGGGACAGATAAGAACAAAAGTTGTGAGTCCATAGCCAGGCTAACTGTTAAAATGTCATTCCTGGTCAAACCAAGCCTGCTGCAAATGAAGAAGACACTAAGAAGACACTGATGCAATTCTGGAAGGATTATTACATTTATGACGGCATCAAAACTCTTGATTGGACTTCGTGTGATGTTACCAAGAAGCATATGAATGGCACCTGGAAGAAGACACTCAAGAGGTTCATCCATGACTTCAAAAATTTTATCAAGGACAAGGAGGTTGCAAAAATCAATAAGATTGTGGTTGAAATGACAAACAACTTTAACCTATGTGCAGATAAGGATGACATTGAAGAGCTCCTAAAGGTAGTTTCTGAGGCACTTACTAATGAGGAATTGTTGGAACTGGAACAGGAATGCATAGTTGAAGAAAAGGCAAAAGAAAAGGAAACCTCAATAAAAGATAAAGGAAAAAAACTATAAAATTCACAGCGAAGGGATTAGCAGATACTTTTGCAAACCTTATAGAACTCCTTTAAAAGTTTAAAAACATAGTCCCCTGTCCCCCCCTCCCCCCCCACACACACACTTGTTTTATCTTGTCTTGATAATGGCCATTTTAATCTGCTCTTCAGGTTCACACAGGAAGTGAAACTGCTGGATTGTGAAGTATACTAAAAAAAACTTTTAACATGTAAGCTCTAGTTTTGATAGAAATATCAGGTTCTAGTAAGAGAGGTTTAACATTTACTAAGATTAATATGGTTAACTGTATATAAGTATAGCATATTTATTCCCCAGTACATATATATGTGGTTTTATTTCTTGGCTCTCAGTTCTGTTCCATTGGTCTGTTTTTCCATGAATACCATGCTGTTTTGATTTCTGTCCCTTTTTAGTATAATTTGAAGTAAGGCAGTGTGATGCCTCTAGCTTATTTTCCCCCTTAGGATTGCTTTGTCTATTCCAGGTCTTTTGTAGATCCATAAAAATCTGATGATTTTTCGGTTCTATTTCTTTAAAAAATTCCATTGGAATTTTGATAGTAAATGCATTAAAACTGCATATTGCTTTGGGCATGTGCCATATTAATTATGTTTATTCTTCCAATCAATGAACTTGAAATATTTTTCAATTTCTTCATGTCTTCTTCAATTCCATTTATTTATTTATTTATTTATTTATTTATTTATTTATTTATTTTCCCAGGATGCTGAATTTTATTTTAATTGTTTACAGTATTACATATGTCTCCTTTTTAACTGATTGACCACCCCCTGCCACTTCCGCCCCCAGGACAAGCCCCCACCACCCCAGTGTCCAAGTCCACTGGTTATGATAATATGCATGCATACAAATCCTTTGGTTAATCTCTTTATCCCCCAGCCTTCCCTGCCTTCTCTCTGAGGTTGGATGGTGTGCTCAGGGTTTCTTTGTCTCTGGATCTATTTTTGTTCATCAGTTTATGTTGTTCATTATATCCCACACATGAGGAAAATCATGTGATATTTATCTTTTTCCAACTGGCTTATTTTGCTTAGCATAATGCTCTCCAGGTTCATCCACGCTGTTGCAAATGGTAAAAGTGCCTTTTTTTATAGCAGCATAGTATTCCATTGTGTAGATGTACCACAGTTTCTTAATCCACTCATCTGCTGATAGGCACTTAGGCTTTTTCCAAATCTTAGCTATGGTAAATTGTGTTGCTATGAACACATGGGTGCCTATGTTCTTTCTGATTAGTGTTTTTGGTTTCTTGGGATATATTCCTAGAAGTGGGATTACTGGGTTGAACAGGAGTTCCATTTTTAGTTTTTTGAGGAATTTTCATACTGTTCGCCACAGTGGCTGCACCAGTCTGCATTCCCACCAGCAGTGCATGAGGATTTCTTTTTCTCCACATCCTCAGCAGTACTTGTCATTTGTTGATTTGTTCATGATAGCCATTTTGACAGGTGTGAGATGGTACCTCATTATTTTCATTTGCATCTCGAATGATTAGAGATTTTGAGCATGTTTTCATGTATCTCTTGGCCTTCTGTATGTCCTCTTTTGAAAAGTGTCTATTTAGGTCCTTTTCCCTTTTTTTATTGGATCGCTTATCTTTCTTTTGTTAAGTTGTATGAGTTCCCTGTAAATTTTGGAAATTAACCCCTAATTTGAGATAGCATGAGCAAGTATGTTCTTGCATTCAGTAGGTGTTCTTGTTGTTTTGTTGATGGTTTCTTTAGCTGAGCAGAAGCTTTCTATTTTGATTTAGTCCCATTTGTTTATTTTCTCCTTAGTTTCCATTGTCTTAGGAGCTGTATTGGTAAAGATATTCCCATCTTACATTGAAGTCCGTTAACCATTTTGATTTTATTTTTGTGTACAGTGTAAGATGGTGATCCAGTTTCATTTTTTTTTGCACATATCTGACCAATTTTCCCAGCACCATTTATTGAAGAGACTGTCTTGACTCCATTGTATTCTCTTTGTCAAATACTAATTGAGCATAATGGCTTGGGTCAATTTCTGGGTTCTCTGTTCTGTTCCATTGATCTATATATCTGTTCTTGTGCCAGTACCAGGCAGTTTTGAGAACAATGGTTTTGTACTATAGCTCTATATCTGGTATTGTGATCCTTACAACTTTGTTCTTCTTTCTTGGGATTGATGTGGCTATTCAGGTTCTTTTTATTCCAGATGAATTTCTGAAGAGTTTGTTCTATGCCATTGAAATATGCCATTGGTATTTTATTGGGGATTGCATCGAATCTATAGATTGCTTTTGTAGTATGGGCATTTTAATTATGTTGATTCTACCAATCCATGAACAGGATATGTTCTTCCATTTGTTTATGTTTTCCTTTATCTCTTTTTTCAATGTCCTATAGTTTTCTGAGTAGAGGTCTTTTACCTCATTTCTTAAGTTTATTGTTAGGTATCTTAGTTTTTTTGGTACTATGGTAAATGGGATTGTATTGTTTAGTTTCTTTTTCTGTGAGGTCATTATACTATATAATAAAAGGCTAATATGCAAATAGACCGAACGATGGAATAACCAAACAACCGAACCATCAACTGAACAATGGGTCACTATGACGTGAGCTGACCACCAGGAGCCATGTGCGGAACATGGCAAGCTTTGGCCATGGCAGGATGGTGGAGCAGGGGAGTGGCGGTGCCACACCAAGGCAGGGCACCGGTCGCTGTCATCAGGGCAAGACTCTGGTGGTTACTTAAAATGCTTTGCTCCTGCGTGCCGTGGTTCTGCCTGGCACTCACACCCGCTGCTGACACCAGAGCCGCTGCTCACACTCACTGCCAGTGCTTGGATCTGGTCCCGATCACTCAGCACTATCAGCAGGTGCAAGCAGCGGCTGCTGGCCCTGATCGTCCATAAGGGCTTCTCTACTCCCCTGGCTCCTGAGGGGCGATCAGGGCAGCAGCCATCATTTGCACCAGCTGCTGGTGCTGGCCCCAATCACTCTGTGCTATCAGTGGGTGCAAGCAGGGCTAGCAACATCAGCTTATAGGAATGGCAGCTGCAGGAGCAGGGCTGGTGGTGGACAGGGGACTGGGGGCCAAGGTGGGAGGGTCCAGGAGAGGTCAGGGAGGATGGGCCGAGACCTGCCCCTGTGCCTACTGCAGCTTCGAGGCCCACAGTTCCTTTCAAGGTGCACAAATTCATGCACTGGGTCCCTACTTGGTGTATAAAAAGCCATAGATTTCTGGGTTTTAATTTTGTATCCTGCTACATTGCCAAATATATTTATTAAGTCTAGTAGATTTTTTTTTTATGGAGTCTTTAGGGTTTTCTATGTACAATATCATGTCATCTGCAAATAATGACAGTTTTACTTCTTCTTTTCCAACTTGATGCCTTTTATTTCTTCTTCTTGTCAGATTGCTGTGGATAGCACTTCCAGTACTATGTCGATCAGGAGTGGTGAGAGTGGGTATCACTGTCTTGTTCCTGTTCATAGGGGAAATGGGATTAGTTTTTGCCCTTTGAGTGTGATGTTGGCTGCAGGAGTGTAATATAAGGCTTTTATTATGTTGGGGTATGATCCCTCTATTCCCACTTTTCTGAGAGTTTTATCAAAAAAGGGTGTTGGATTTTGTCAAATGCTTTTTATGTACCAATTGATATGATTATGTGTTTTTTTTCTCTCAATTTACTCATATGATATATCATATTTATTGATTTGTAGATATTGTACCATCCTTGCATCCCTGAAATAAATCACACTTGGTCATGGTGTATGATCTTTCTAATGTAATGCTGGATTCAGTCTGCTTTAATTTTGTTGAAGGTTTTAGAATCGATGTTCAGCAGGGATATTGGCCTGTAGTTCTCTTTCTTGGTGGTGTCATTATCTGTTTTTTTTTTTGTTTAGTGTAATGCAGGCTTCATAGGAAGAGCTTGGAAGTGTGCCTTCTTTAATTTTTTGGAATAGTCTGAGGAGGATAAGTTTTAGTTCTTCTTTGAATGCATGGTAGAAATCTCCTGTAAAGCCATCAGGATCAGGGTTTTTGTTTGCTGGAAGATTTTTTATTACTGCTTAAATTTCTTAAGTAGTTATCAGCCTATTCAGGTTTTTTTATTCTTCCTGGTTGAGTTTTGGAAACTTGTATTTTTCTAAGAATATGTCCATTTTGTCTAGGTTGTCCCATGTGTTGGAGTAGAGTTGTTTGTAGTAATTTTTTTTTTTTTTTTACAATCCTTTGTATGTCTGTGGGGTCAGTTGTTACTTCACTTCTTTCATTTCTGATTTTGTTTATTTCGGTCCTCTCTCTTTGTTTCTTGGTGAGCCTGGCTAGAGGTTCATCAATCTTGTTTATCCTTTCAAAGAACCAGCTCTTGGATTCATTAATCTTTTCTGTTGTGTGTTTTGTTTTTTTTTGTTTTTGTCTTTATGGCATTTATTCTTGCTCTGATCTTTATTATTTCCTTTCTTCTACATACTGTGGGCTTTTCTTGTTGCTCTCTTTCTAATTCTTTAAGTTGTAGAGCTAGCTAATTTATTGAAATTTTTTTTCTTGGTTGTTGTTTTGGTTTGTTTTTTGTTTGTTTGTGTGTGTGTCTTTTTGTTGTTGTTGTTTTTAGGTAGGCCTGTAGAGCTATGAACGTCCCTCTCTGGACTGCTTTCACTGTGTCCCATAGATTTTGGATGTTGTGTTTTCCTTGTTGTTTGTTCAAAGATGCTTTTTATTTCTTCTTTGATCTCTTTGGTAACCCAATCATTGTTAATAGCACGCTATTTAGCTCAAAGTGTTTGTTGTGGTTTTTTTTTCATTGTTTTTATTGTAGTTACTTTCAAATTTTATGCCTTTGTGATCTGAGAAGAAGCTTGATATGATTTTTATTTTCTTGAATTTAAAAATACTTCGCCTGTTTCCCAATATGTGGTCTGTTTGAAAATGTCCCAGCTGCACTTGAGAAGAATGTCTATTCTGTAGCTTTGGGCTGAAATGTTCTGAAGATGTCAATTAATTCCATTTGATATAGTGAGTCATTTAAGAATGATGTTTCTTTGATTATTTTTTTTGTCATTACTGATAGAATTTATTTTTTTAAATTTCTTTATTGATTAAGGTATTACATATGTGTCCTTATTCCCTCCTTACTCCTCACCCTCCATTCATGCCCCCACCCCCCTGTTGTCTGTGTCCATTGATTAGGCTTACATGCATGCATATAAGTCCTTTGGTTGATCCCTCACCCTTACCCCACCCTCCCCTACCTTCCCTGAGGTTTGACGTTCTGATTGATGTTTCTCTGTCTCTGGATCTATTTTTGTTCATCAGATTATGTTGTTCATTATATTCCACAAATGAGTGAGATCATGTAATATTTATCTTTCTCTGCCTGGCTTATTTCACTTAGCACAATGCTCTCCATCTCCATCCATGTTGTTGGAAATGGTAAGCATAGTATTCCATTGTGTAGATGTACCACAGTTTTTTAATCCACTCATCTACTGATGGGCACTTAGGCTGTTTCCAAATCTTAGCTATGGTGAATTGTGCTACTATGAACATAGGGGTGCATATATCCTTTCTGATTGGTGTTTCTAGTTTCTTGGGATATATTCCTAGAAGTGGGATCACTGGGTCAAATGGGAGTTCCATTTTTAGTTTTTTGAGGAAACTCCATACTGTTCTCCACAGTGGCTGCACCAGTCTGCATTCCCACCAGCAGTGCACGAGGGTTCCTTTTTCTCTGCATCCTCACCAGCCCTTGTCATTTGTTGATTTGTTGATAATAGCCATTCTGACAGGTATGAGATGGTACCACATTGTTGTTTTGCTTTGCATCTCTCTGATGATTAGTGACTTTGAGCAGGTTTTCATATGTCTCTTGGCCTTCCTTCTGTCTTCTTTTGTAAAGTGTCTGTTTAGATCAGTTGCCCATTTTTTGAATGGGTTATTTATCTTCTTTTTGATAAGCTGCATGAGTTCTCTGTAAATGTTGGAGATTAAACCCTTATCGTCGATATCATTGGCAAATATGTTCTCCCATGAAGTGGGATTTCTTGTTTTTTATTGATTGTCTCCTTTGCTGTGCAAAAGCTTTTTACTTTAATGTAGTCCCATTTGTTTATTTTCTCTTTACTTTCCATTGCCCTAGGAGCAGTATCAGTGAAGAAATTGCTTTGGCATGTGTCTGAGATTTTTCTGCCTGTGGATTCTTCTAGTATTTTTATGGTTTCTTGTCGTATGTTTAAGTCCTTGCTCCATTTTGAGTTTAATTTTGTGTATGGTGTAAGTTAGTGATCTAGTTTCATTTTTCTGCATGTATCTGTCCAATTTTCTCAACACCATTTATTGAAGAGACTGTCTTGACTCCATTGTATGTTCTTGCCTCCTTTGTCAAATATTAATTGAGCATAGTGATTTGGGTTGCTTTCTGGGTTTTCTATTCTATTCCATTGATCTATATGTCTGTTCTTGTGCCAGTACCAGGCAGTTTTGAGAACAGTGGCTTTGTAATACAGCTTGAAATCTGGTATTGAGATCCCACCTACTTTGTTTTTCTTTCTCAGGATTGCTGTGGCTATTCGGGTTCTTTTTTTATTCCAGATGAATTTTTGGAAAGTTCGTTCTAGGTCTGTGAAATATGCCATTGGTATTTTAATGAGGAGTGCATTGAATCTATAGATTGCTTTAGGTAGTATGGACATTTTAATGATGTTGATTCTCCCAATCCATGAACATGGTATGTCCTTCCATCTGTTTATGTCTTCCTCTATCTCTTTTTTTCAGTGTCCTGTAGTTTTCCGAGTACAGGTCTTTTACCTCCTTAGTTAAGTTTATTCCTAGGTATCTTAATTTTTTGGTGCAATGGTAAATGGGATTGCTTTTTTAGTTTCTCTTTCTGTAAGTTCACTATTGGTGTATAGAAATGCCATAGATTTCTTGGCGTTAATTTTGTATCCTGTTGCATTGCCAAATTCATTTATTAAGTCCAATAATTTTTTGATGGAGTCTTTTGGGATTTTTTATATACAATATCATGTCACGTGCAAATAAGGACAGCTTTACCTCTTCTTTTCCAATTTGGATGCCTTTTATTTCTTCTTCTTGTCTGATTGCAATGGCTAATACTTCCAGTACTATGTCAAACAGGAGTGATGAGAGAGGGCATCCCTGTCTTGTTCCTGTTCTTAGGGGAAATGGTTTTAGTTTTTGCCCATTGAGTATGATGTTAGCTATGGGTTTATCATCTATAGCTTTTATTATGTTGAGGTATTGTTAGAGACCGGGTGTAAGCTGACACGGTCCTTGCACCTGAAGGCACTAGAAAGGCTGTCCCCTACCCACACAGTTTTCCCAGGCTTGTTTGGATGGCAGTTATCAGTAGAATGAGAGCAACCTTTCATGGCTTACCAGAAGTCTGTAACTATTTACTGAGATTTGCTGTACCGAGAATTTGGCTTCCTGCTTTATCTACCTTAGAGATTAAGAAGAAAGGAGAGTACGTTCCTTTTGAACTGACCTCCCAGTCAGTGTTTGTGTATAAAAGGCTTTACCCAGTCAATAAACTTGCTGCAGTCTCTCGATGACCTGTAGTCCTCCCGATCCCGCTCTCCTGTCTTTCTTTCTTTTCTCAATTCCCACCTCCCTACCTCAGCTCGGTTCAACCTGTCAGGCTGGCCCTGGCAATGTATGATCTTTCTATTCCCACCTAGTTGAGAGTTTTTATCAAGAAAGGGTGTTGGATTTTGTCAAATGCTTTTTCTGCATCAATTGATAAGACTATGTGATTTTCATCTCTCAGTTTGTTTATGTGATGTATCACGTTTATTGATTTGCAGATATTGGACCATTATTGCATTCCTGGGATAAATCCCACTTGGTCATGGTGTATGATCTTTCTGATGTAGTGCTGGATCTGATTTGCTAGAATTTTGTTGAGAATTTTGGCATCTATGTTCATGAGGGACATTGGCCTGTAATTCTCATTCATTGTGTTATCTTTATCTGATTTTGGTATCAGGGTCATATCAATTGATGCAGAAAACACATTTGACAAAATCCAACACCCTTTCATGATAAAAACTCTCAGCAACATGGGAATAGAAGGATCACACCTCAACATAATAAAAGCAATATATGACAAACCCACAGCCAACATCATACTCAATGGGCAAAAACTAAAACCATTTCCCCTAAGAACAGGAACAAGGCAGGGATGCCCACTCTCACCTCTCCTGTTCAACATAGTACTGGAAGTACTAGCCATTGCAATCAGACAAGAAGAAGAAATAAAAGGCATCCAAATTGGAAAAGAAGAGGTAAAGCTGTCCTTATTTGCAGATGACATGATATTGTATATAAAAAATCCCAAAAGACTCCATCAAAAAATTATTGGACTTAATAAATGAATTTGGCAATGTAGCAGGATACAAAATTAATGCCAAGAAATCTATGTCATTTCTATACATCAATAGTAAACTTACAGAAAGAGAGACTAAAAAAGCAATCCCATTTACCATCGCACAAAAAAATTAAAATACCTAGGAATAAACTTAACTAAGGAGGTAAAAGACCTGTGTGCAGAAAACTACAGGACACTGAAAAAAGAGATAGAGGAAGACATAAACAGATGGAAGAACATACCGTGTTCATGGAATGGTAGAATCAACATTATTAAAATGTCCATACTACCCAAAGCAATCTATAGATTCAATGCAATCCCCATTAAAATATAAACGGCATATCTCATAGACCTACAACAATATCTCCAAAAATTCATCTGGAATAAAAAAGACCCCAAATAGCTGCAGCAATCCTGAGAAAGAAGAGCAAAGTAGGTGGGATCTCAATACCAGATATCAAGCTGTACTCGTATTACAAAGCCAATGTTCTCAGAAAAGCCTGGCACTGACACAAGAACAGACATATAGACAAATGGAATAGAATAGAGAACCCAGAAATCAACCCAAACCACTATGCTCAATATTTGACAAAGGAGGCAAGAACATACAATGGAGTCAAGACAGTCTCTTCAATAAATGGTGTTGGGAAAATTGGACAAATACATGCAAAAAAATGAAACTAGACCATCAACTTACACCATACACAAAAATAAACTCAAAATGGATAAAGGACTTAAACATAAGACGGGAAACCATAAAAATACTAGAGGGATCCACAGGCAGAAAAATCTCAGACATATGCCAAAGCAATTTCTTCACCGATACAGCTTCTAGGGCAGGGGTGGGCAAACTTTTTGACTCGAGGGCCACAATGGGTTCTTAAACTGGACCGGAGGGCCAGAACAAAAGCATGGATGGAGTGTTTGTGTGAACTAATATAAATTCAAAGTAAAGGAGCGGAGGGGAGAGCAAGAGAACCGGATAGAACAGCCGGATCCGGCCTGCAGGCCGTAGTTTGCCCAAGGCTGTTCTAGGGCAATGGAACCTAAAGAGAAAATAAACAAATGGGACTACATCAAATTTAACAGCTTTTTCACAGCCAAAGAACCCATCAACAAAAAATAAGAAAGCCCACTGCATTGGAGAACATATTTGCCAATATTATCACTGATAAGGGTTTAATCTCCAAAATTTACAGGAAACTCATATAACTTAACAAAAGGAAGATAAACAACCCAATCAAAAAATGGGCAAGGGACATAAATAGATACTTTTCGAAAGAAAACAGAAGGAAGGCCAAGAGACATATGAAAACATGCTCAAAGTCACTAATTATCTGAGAGATCCAAATCAAAATGGCAATGTGGTACCACCTCACACCTGTAGAATGGCTGTTATCAACAAATCAACAAACAACAAATGCTGGTGAGGATGTGAAGAAAAAGGAACCCTCCTCACTGATGGTGGGAATGCAGACTGGTGCAGCCACTGTGGAGAACAGTATGGAGTTTCCTCAAAAAACTAAAAATGGAACTCCCATTTGACCCAGTGATTCCACTTATAGGAATATGTCCCAAGAAACTGGAAACACCAATTACAATGGATATATGCACCCCTATGTTCATAGCAGCACAATTCACCATAGCTAAGATTTGGAAACAGCCTAAGTGCCCATCAGTAGATGAGTGGATTAAAATACTGTGGTTCAGCTACACAATGGAATACTACGCTGCTATAAAAAAGAAGGAACTCTTACCATTTGCAACAGCATGGATGGAACTGGAGAGCATTATGCTAAGCGAAATAAGCCAGTCAGAGAAAGATAAATATCACATTATCTCACTCATTTGTGGAATATAATGAACGGCATAGACTGATGAACAAGAACAGATCCAGAGACAGAGAAGCATCGATCAGACCATCAAACCTCAGAGGGAAGGTTGAGGAGGGTGGAGGTAAGGGGGAGAGATTAACTAAAGGACTTGTATGCATGCATATAAGCCTAACCAATGGACACAGACAACAGGGAGTTGAGGGCATGAGTGGGGGGTTGAGAGGAGCAATGGGGCGGTAAGGACACATATGTAATACCTTAATAAAGAAAAAAGTAGTATTAGATTACAGAAGAGTCAAACACTTCTGAAAATTAGAGATTTAAAAATAAAAATAGAAATTCTAAAGGTGATCCATTTGAGAATCTATTAACCAGAGATTCCTTATTCTTTTACTGATAAATAATCCCTCCTTATTCCAAATCCTGTAACTTTTATAAACTTGGGAAGGTCTTTATATAACATTATGGTTCAATATTTACTATAGAATAGTTATTTGATAATAAATGTACATGTTTAGTGAAAATGAAGCCCTCACTAATGGCCTTTCTATTATCAATTTTTACCTTAGTGTGTGTAATGGAGAGAGAAGTAATCAATTCAATGAATTTTGGAAAAACTTTAAGGGTCAAATCCTAATAAATATTTGAGAACTCATTTTCCAGAGAGCCATTATAAAAGTCGGAAGGCTTTAGTCAAAGCTCAAATCTATTATTGTACATCAGAATAGTCATAGTGCAGAGAAGACAAACAAATGTAGTGAATGTGACAAATCTTTGAACTAATCTTTAAATCTTGGTAATTATGATAATATTCATACCAGGGAAGATGCTTACAAATTTAATCAGTGTGTGGAAGTCTTTACTCAATAATCCAGTCTCAGTAGATAAAAGAAAATCCATACTGGAGAGAAGCCTTACAAATGTGAAGAATGTGTCAAAGTCTTTAATCAGAATTCACATCTTACTCAACATGGAAGAATTCATACCAGAAAAAACAAAGCCTTAGAAATATAGAAAATGTGGAAAAGCCTTTATTCATCATTCACAGTTTACTCGACACATGAATATTCATAATGGAGGGAAACCTTGTAAGTGTAAAAAATATGGGAAACCTATAGCTGGACCTATAGCCTCACTCAATATCAGAGACTGCATATTGGAGGGAAATTCTACACTCATAATACACGACAAAAGACCTTTGTCCAAAATATATACTTAGAAAAAACCCATGGAATTCATGCTGCGAAGTGACTTTAAAGGTTTTTTTTTTTTTAATGTGGGGAAATATTTAATTGAAAATGAAATCTGAAATGTTGAAGAATTTACATTAGAAAGTAGTAAGTCAATAACATTTTTCAGATATTATGCTAAATTAGAATACATAGAGGATAATCCAAAGTTTTAAAACTTACTAGTAGATAATAATTTTTAGTATGCTTCAAAGTATTAGGAAGACAGATGTCTGGACAGGTGTAATTACTTACAATATATCCTTTTTATATTGACACTATTTGGAATTATTTTAAAAGAAAATATTAATGTGATTTTACTATGAAATCACTTGGTGCAATGTCTTTCTCCCTCGTGCATTTGTGAAATCACGGGGTTGATTGTTGCTGCCTCAAAGATCTGACAGCCTTTGTGTATTAGGGGTTGGGGGGATTCACTCACATCTATTCCTTTGAAGATTAAGGGAAATGTGATGTGCAATGTATGAAGAAAATCTAAATGGATATGCTGTTTGTGGTTGATTTAAGATGTTAATGTAAGTCACCATGAAGTAGATATTCAGAGCATTATTCCTTGCATTAATGTAAGATAGAGGAATATTTTACATTTTAAGAAAAATAAGATGGCAGTTCATTAAAACCCTGATGTATCTTCATAGTAGTTACAGATAGAAGTCATGAATAATGTCTGATGTGGTTATAATAAAGACATCTTTAGAAATATCTTAGAAAGTATGAACAATTCATCCCTAAATGCATAAAATTATTGAATATCCATGTTTACCAAATAATGCAGCTCTGTCTTAAAAATCATAGAAAAGCACTGCTCTCAGATCACTGTATCAGCAGAACAGGAATGCTTGTCATGTGTATTTTAAGAAATGGTCATACATGGGTTTGCAATGATTTATTTAGACTATGTGTGAACTGAATATATTTTTGTTAACAAAGCTGAATGAATTTATAAAAAAAGATGTATGTATGTACAATGAAATACTACTTAGCCATCAGACAAGGTGAAATACTGCCATTTGCTTATAAGTGACAAAATGGATGGATCTTGACACCAACATGCTAAAAGAAGTCAGATGGAAAAAGTAAAAAACCATATGATTTCACTCATGTGTGAAATATAAAACTGAAAGCAACAAAAGAACAAGACAAACAACCAACCAAAAACTATAGACATAGACAACAATGTGGTGGTCACCAGTGGGAAATGGTGGTACAGAGGTAAGAGGGTAAACGTGTTCAAATATATGGTGACAGGAGGAGACTTGTCTTTGAGTAGTGAACACACAATGCAATATACATATGATGTATCATAGAATTGTACACTTGAAACTCATATAGTTTTATTAACCAATGTCACCCCAATACATTTAATAAAATTTTAAAAACTAACATTCAGTAACATGCTGTATAAATTAAAAAAAAATTTATAAACATAAAAAGTTTATAATTTAAAAACATTACAATAAGCTAAGATTAATTATTTTTTTAAATATATTTTTACTAGAGGCCCAGTGCACGAAATTCATGCACTCAGTGGTGGGGGGGGAGGTCCCTCAGCCCAGATTGCGAGAGGGTGCAGGCCAGACCTAGGGACACCACTGGTGCACAATAGGGGTCGGGGAAGAATGCGGGAGGTTGACCAGCCGGGGAGGAACTGTGGGAGGGATCCAGGGCGTGTCCAGCCCATCTCACTCAGTCCCATTTGGCCAGACCCCAGCAGCAGCAAGCTAACCTACTGGTTGTAGTGTCTACCCCCTGGTGGTCAGTGCACGTCATAGTGAGCAGTTGAGTGGCCTTAGCATATCATTAGCATATTACGCTTTGATTCATTGAACAGATGACCTGATGACTGGACACTTAGCATATTAGGCTTTTTATAGGATTATTGATACTATTACAGATGGGTTAATTTATTACTAAAGAAAGAAAAATAATTTATATAAATTTAGTGTGGCCTAAGTGTACAGTGTTCATAAAGTCTGCAGCAGTGTACAGTAATGTCCCAGGCCTTCACATTCACTCCTCCCTCATTCACTGACTCAGAGTAACTTCCAGTCCTGTAATCTCCATTCAGACTAAGTGTCATATACAGGTGTACCATGTTTTATTTTTTATGCTGTATGTTTGTTGTACTTTTCCTGTGTTTAGATGTTCAAATACACAAAAAATTATTATTATGCTACAATTGCCTAAAGGATTCAGTAACATGCTGCATAAATTTATAGTTTAGGAGCAGTAGACTGTACCATATATCCTAGGTGTGTCATAGGCTATACTATCAAGGTTTGTATAAGTGCATTCTATGATGTTCACATATTGGTGAAATCATGTAATGCATTTTCACAATGCATTCTGCCTGTAAGCAACACGATTGTATTTGGATCTGTTATAATAAATCTGAGCATGTATATAATTAAGCTGATACTTAGGATAGTTAAGTTTTATTGATTAAAATTACTTGTGTTCCAAACACATAGAAGATGTGCACTGAGCTAGCTAAGGTTAGTGTGTTTTTTATTATATACAGGATTGACTATGATGTTATATGAAATTATGTCTTTATTTGGAGACTAAGTAAGGTTTAAGAAAATGTTTATGAGAGTCAAATTGACAAGGTCTAGACTTGAGATGTTTAATTTTATGTATCAACTAGTGGCCTGGTGCACAAAATTCATGCACTTGGAGGTGGTCCCTCAGCCCAGCCTGCACACTCTTGCAGTCTGGGAACCTTTGGGTGATGTCCGACTGTCACCTTAGGCCAGCTCCCAATGGGCCTAAGCCATCAGTTGGACATCCTTAGTGCTGCAGCGGAGGCATGAGAAGCTCCTGCCACTGTCACTGTGCTCACCAGCTGTGAGCCTGGCTACTGGCTGAGTAGCGCTCCCCCTGTGGGAGCGCACAGACCACCAGGGGGCAGCTTCTATGCTGAGCACCTGCCCTCTGGTGGTCAGTGCGTGTCATAGCAACACTGCTGTTGGATCAGTTTGCATATTAGCCTTTTATTATATAGGACTAGAGGCCCGGTGCACGAAATTCGTGCACAGGATGGGGTACCCTCAGTCCAGCCTGCACCATCTCCAATACGGGACCCCTCAGGGGATGTCTGACTGCTGGATGTCCCCAGGATCGGGCCTAAACTGGCAGTTGGATATCCCTCTCACAATCCTGGACTGCTGGCTCCTAATTGCTCATCTGCCTGCCAGCCTGGTCACTCCTAACTGCCGCCCCCCCCGCCATCCTGATTGCCCCTTACTGCCACTGCGTGCCGGCCTGATCGCCCCTAACTGTCTCCCACTGCCGGCCAGGTCGCCCCCAACTGCCCCCTCCCTGCCAACCTGGTCGCTTCTAACTGCCTCCCCCACTGGCCTGGTCACCCCTTACTGCCCCTCCTGCTGGCCTGGTTGCCCTCAACTGCCCCCCTCTGCTGACCTGGTCACCCCTTACTGCCCCCCCCCTGCCAGCCTAGTTGCCCCTCACTGTCCTCCCTGTCAGCCTAATCACCCCCACAGGCCCCCTGCCGGCCTGGTCACCCCCAATTGAACCCCCCTGCTGGCCTGGTCACACCCAACTGCTGCCCCTGCCAGCCTGGTCACCCCTCATGGCTCCCCTGCTGGCCTGGTCACCCCTCATGGATCCCCCGCTGGCCTGGTCACCCTATGCAGCCTGCTGTTCAGTTGTTTGGTCATACCTCACTAACACCCCTGCTGTCCTGGTCGCCCCACGCAGCCTGCTGTTCAGTTGTTTGGTGGTCCCTCACTAATCCCCCTGCTGGCCTGGTTGTAGGCAGCCATCTTGTGAGGGTGTGATGGTCAATTTACATATTACTTCTTTATTATATAGGATTTGACTAGGGTAGGATATGCATATTACATATTATTTCTGTGAGACTGTTTCCAGATGTGATTAGCATTTGATTCTGTGCTTGAATAAAACAGATTTTCCTCACCCAAATGCGGGTGTGTATCCTCTAATCCCTGAAAAACCCAAATAGAACAAAATGGCAGAGGGGTGAGGTGGTATTTGCTCTCTGTTCTTGCCCTCAACTGGGACTTACACCATCAGTTCCCTGGTTCTCAGAGTTATATCAATACTTTCCTGGGTCTTCAGCTTGCATAGCAGATTGTTGGATTTCTTAGCCTCCATCATCAAGTGGGGCAATTCCTTATCATAAATTTCATATTGGTTCTAGTTCTCTGGAGCACCCTGATTAATACAGGCACTGTATGCTTATTTCAGATAGTGATATTTCTTATGGATTAATTCTGTTTCTGAAAGATCCCATTTTATCAATACTAATGCCTTTTTCTGTAAAGTCTATTGTATCTGCCATTAGTCTAGCTAGAACAAATGTTTTTTGGTTAATATGTTCATGTTACATAATTTTCCATTCTGATTTTTTATATTAAAATTTAATCATCATATAATTTTATAATTCAAGTGAAAATTAGTTTGAAAAATGTTTCATTTATGTAAATTCAGTATAATTACTGATATCAATTTCTTATTACTCTGTATTCATTTCATTGACCTGTTTTAATTCCTTATATTCATTTTCATGTGCCTTCATTTGGGATAATAAACATTTATTATTCCATTTTACTTCTATTGATTTCTTTGTTATATTTAATTATTTCTCAGACATTACCCTAGAGATGACAGCATGCATTCTTACCTTAATTAGTTTCAGATTATTAAAACCTTAGACTATTTTAGCTTAATTTATCTCTTCTTATCATTTATGTTATTGTTGTTGTGCATTTCAATTCTACATATCTCAAAGTCTTCCTGAAAAAATGACTAATCTAGAATGGCAGGGTTTAAAAGAGGTTACTGAATTGGTGGCTTATAAACCAGTAAAAGATGGCTGAGAAGAGAATGTGAAGTAAAAGGTGATGAAAGCAATAACAGCTAAATGTAGGCAAGGATGATACTTTTTAAATTCAGATTACAAAACAAGCAAGAAATTATATTTATTGGAAAAGGAATATTTCAAGTATTTTGATAACAATGGAAAACCTTATTCAATGTTTAGTAAATAATATGAATAATGAAAAATTCTAGTAAATTAAATAAGAAAAAAAGGACATGCATAATTAAAAATTTCAAATTATGACTGACTAACTTAAAATTAGAGCTTTTTAGACAATCTGATTATAGTGATTATGCCATGTTGGGAAAAAGAGAGCACTACAGATGATAAATATATTCTAAAACATAGGAACTTACATTTGAGATATTCAGAAATAAACCACATTTATGCCTAGAACTTACATTTATGGGAGAATTATCTGTACGTTTTACAGACTCTAATCACATGCCAAGATGATTTCTCCTTAAAAAATATTGGTGATCTTTACTAAAAAACATCCTCTATCTTAAATAACTAATAGATGGCAGACATTTAAATATTTATTAAGTAAAACATTTCAGAATAGCTCAATGATAAATTAGTGGTTTACCTTAAATGTTATAAGTGAAATCCTTATTGAGATATAACAAAATCAAAATTAATCAGAATAGTAAGAAAAACTCAGGTTTTATTTTTATTAGATTGGCTCAAAATTATACATACATATTTTTTCTCATTTCCTTGCTCTTAAAATTTCTAAAAGTTTGATAATGTTTTAGGATTATTAAATCAACTTTATCAAAATGGATATACAAACAAAATTATCAAGAAAAAATATAATAAATTGTTTAAGTAACCATTTTCCCTGAAATCATATCTATGATCCAAATATATTTAAGATCCTGTTCATTCTACAAATGCTACATAAACTTACATAATTGTCTAGTTAACTATATACTATATGAAGTTTTCTTCCTACCTATCTTTTATTTCATTTCTTTGCTATTTTTCAAATATTTCTTATAAATAACTAATTTTATAAAATGTACTTTAAAACAACAATCATATTTTTAGTAAACAAACATTTTCAAAGATGAGCATCAACACTCTTGCAAATCTGTTACAGTTTCCTTTTAATTATTTTAAATAGAAAGTGCACCAATCAATCAGTAGTATTACAGAAAATATAAATGAATATTAGTTTTAACTAGGTTACCAATGATCACAAATAAAGTACATTAGTAAACTTTGCATTGCACGCAACATTAAATATAGTTCAAATTAAATAATATTTCATAGTCTTGACTAATTAGAATTGAAAGACCAAAAAAGACAGATTAAAAATTTAGTTCAATTTCTTTTACATGTCCAGAGGGAAAGAAAATGAGGTCAGAAAAAATATCTCTATTAAAGAATGTAAATAAAATTAATGTAGAACAATGATTTCTGTGAAAATAAAGCTTCAAAGAGATAAAGGTAAACATCCTAGAAAAGAAAGGGAAAAAAGGAGAAACTACTTATAGAATATACTATTAGATATACTGTTATTATTAGGGGCTCCTTTGTTCATTTCTTTTGTATAGAGAGTGCAATAGGACATTCATTTCTTTGAGAAAAAAATAACCCTGTGGATCATACTCATGAAGGCTTTTTTCACTTGTTGGTTCCGTAAAGTGTAGATGAAAGGGTTCAAAAGTGGTGCAACTGAAGTATTGAGGACGGAAATTCCCTTGGAAAAAGATACCTTTTGTTTGACTGATGGATTAACATACATGAAAATACAGCTGCCATAAGAAAGGGATATCACAATCATGTGAGAAGAACATGTCGAAAAAGCTTTTTTCCTCTGACTAGTTGAAGGGAATTTTAAAATGGTCAAGGCAATAAAGGCATATGATATTATCACCATTATCAATGTGATCACAAGTGTCACCAAAGCAGAGATGAATCCCATCAGCTCAAGAGTCTGTGTGTCTGTGCAGGAGATCTGCATAAGCGGAGTAGTGTCACAGTAGAAATGCTCAATAATATTGGAGGCACAATAGTCAAGGTCCAGGCCTAAGATGAGTGGTGGAAAGATGACCAAAAATCCAGCAAGCCAACAACTGAGGACAAGCTGTGTGCAGATTTTATTGCTCATGATGACTGTGTAATGCAGGGGCTTACAGATGGCAACATAGCGGTCATAGGACATAGCTGCCAGCAAGTAAAATTCGGATGCTCCAAAAAGGAAGGCAAAAAACACCTGAGTGAAACAACAACTATAGGAAATGGTTTTGTCCCCTGTTGCCATAGTAACCAAAAATTTAGGAATGCATGTGCTAGTATAGGAAATTTCTAAGAAGGAAAAATTCCGAAGGAAAAAATACATGGGGGTCTTGAGGTGAATATCCACCAGGGTGAGTGTGATGATGATCAGATTGCCAGTGATGCTTAGCATGTAAATGAGAAGCAGGAAGATGAATAACACAACTTTGCATTGTGGGTCATCAGTCAAACCTGCTAGGATAAACACTGTCACTGCCGTATTATTTCCCATTACTATACTTGCTATATCTGAATAGGGACAAAGAAGAAAATGATGGTCCCAATGGAAAAATAACCACGATAACTAGTGTTGAAAGTAAAGTTAGCAAAGTGATGTTTCAGATAGAAAAATACATTGCTCTTTTATGTTTTAAAAATGGGTGTTGGCAGGGAAAAATAGTTAAAACTGTAGTTTGAAATTGTACTAGAGAATAACCTATAGAGCAATAGTAATTGTTGATTGTTTTTGTGTGGGTAAATTAGAGGGATTACAGAGACTTTCAAAGCATAGGGAAATGGTTTTTCTCTTTTGCTATTAAGCAAGAGCCGCGGTAGCATGCCATTTCCTGTCTGAATAAGAAATTTTCATGCTGGAATCAAAATGATGTCACTACAAACTCATATTTTGCCCCACACATACACTTACCACAAACCTAGCCATCATCAATAAACAGGTTTAGTATACATTTTACTATTTTACTCAACTAAGTAAATTCAAATGCCTGATTCTTGTCTCATTTATTTTCATGGTTAATGAGATCCAATTCCAGGTAAGTGATTAGGAGGTATTGGGGGGAAAAATTCTGTTCTCAATAGTATGTCCATCCCCTCAATCTCTGTTGTAACCCAGAATTTACCAATTTGTACCCCAGAACAAAATCAGCAAGCACAGTCTGGTAATGTCAGTCTGTGTAAGAAGAAACTACAGTTTTGTTTATTAAAAAGTGAGAATAAGAAATATAAAAGCAGAGAGAAATCGCCGGGGCTGGGTAGGTCAGGTGGTTAGAGTGTTATCTTAATACACCAAGTTTGGGGGTTCAATCCCCAGTCAGGGCAGGCACATAGAAGAATCAACCAAGGAATGCATAAATAAGTGGAAAAACATGTCGATATTTCTTTCACCCTTCTTCTCTCTCTCTAAAAACAATTTTTAAAAATTTAATTAAAAAAGATGCAGAGATAAGCATATAAATATGGATTCATTAAATCATAGGAGATGAAAAGAGTAAAGAGAAAGATAAGAACAAAGATAAAGCTTTATGGGAGCCTAGAGAGGTAAGAAAGGTTTTTGAGAGATAGGATAGTGAATTTGAGGGGAAAAGTAAAAAGAAGATTAAAAATATGTAAATTAGTAAGTAAAAATTGTAAAGAGGAACTATTTACCAATGCAACTTCTCTCCATCTGTTGCCTTTCTTATACTTACCTTTTTGTTCTTTGTCTAAAATACAGACTGAAAAATAAACAGTTTTGAGATCATCATAGCCTGAAAGAGAAGAGGATTATTTGGCAAATTTCAAACACATAATAAATCACAGAAGAGTGTGACACAAATTTTAAGATGTATATATTTTCTTATCATAAAACTATTCAAATGTTTGGCAAACACACAGTTAAAGAAATATCTATAGATGACTAGTCTCAACATGAGGCATATATTAAGAGAGACAGATTGTTCAGGTTTGCACAACTGCTAAGTTGGACACCAGCATTAAGATTTCCAAAGTTGTCTCCTTAAAAGTACAGCATTTTGTACAAAGTACTATGGGCCAGATAATAGCTTATTTCTTTAAAATAAAAAAGGTTAACCATATCTCTATGGAAAATTCTTTCCTCAGTATCTTCACCATCTATCACATGAAATGATTAAGGTCTTGTGATTAAATAATGTTTTCTGTTTGAGAATACAAAAATTATTATTTCTAACTTATTTAAAACATGAATTATCATTAAAAAGGCATGTATAAAAATAAAAATAAACTTTTAGGGACAAATAATTGTTGGTTCAATAATATCTAGATGAGTTCACAGGAGGAAAGTTGGATTTAAAGTCAGGTCTTAGAATATAAAAAAAATGAGAGAAGGTATTCATTTCTCAGAGAGGAAACAGCCTGAACAGAGAAAGTGAAGAGTGATTTCATTAAAGGAAATTATTAGAGTTTTATTATCAAAATCATGTATGTTTAACATGTAGAGATTTATGAGTGAAAACAAACTAGCCTTTCTCCCTGGACATTCCTTCCACATGCAGGTAATTGTGAAGCTGCCTGTTACAAAATTTTCCTCATTTACACAACTTACCATAATGGCAACACTGTAGAAAAGTTATATTTAAATCACCCAAATAAGAATTTTATCACGTCAAATAATTTCTTTGTCCAACTTCAACAATTGTGCACACCAACTATCTCCCAACATACACTGTAACATAAACAACAACAAAGTTGACAAAATGAAATCATTAGAAGTCAGGCCTATGAATGCAGGTATATTTCTTTGTATTAGATATTGTCAATATTAGATAGATTTCAAAAAGAAAAAGGATTTCAATACTAAACATTCATTATATTTCATTTGTCTTCACCATTTTCCCTATGTTAAAATTTAAAAGGTTGAGGAGGAAATAAGGTTAAAGGTTAAAATAGAACAAATGTGAGATAAAATATACCTAACCGGAAACATTGCCATTACTTTTGAGAAATATTGTTTTCATCTTTTCAAGTCTACCAAAAACAGTTAAAAACTCACTTTTTAAAATAAGATATACCCAAGATTTATTCGGACAAAAAGTCTCTTGTTTCAATATTTAGATCTCTTATCATCAGCTGAACAGAACACACCAATGTTCCATTTTCTAAATGGATTTCACTCTCTTCTACAATCTATGATTTTGTTTTTAGGCCATACTTTAGAAAAAGTTTGATTAACTATTTTATTACAGATTTTTAGGCTAGTGAATTGAAATTTCCCATTATGTGTTGAATATTCTAAGTATTACAGATTAATCAACACTTGATCCCAGGTAGATTTATGTTTTCTGTGCTCTAAAGAAAAATTATGTAGTTTACAAAGAATTCTCATGTGGATATGAGATTCTTGAACAACATTTCCCAAAGCAAACTAATTTATATGTTGTTATAGAAGTGTTCTCCCCAGGCACTAAATTACTTTTAAAGTATAAATATATATTTTTAAAAATTAGTTTTTACTACGTCTCCAGAGAATTCAGTATATATTTCCCTAATAGACGTGTGACCTACCACACATTAGTGCCTTGAAATCCCAGATAAAGATTTGAAAGAAAAAGTAAAGTTTATGTTAGTTAATAATAAAATGTGGGAATATGAGATGGACAATTTAGCCTGGCAGAAAATATTATACCTCAAGCTAAGTGCACCATTCTTTTATAGTTCTCTAGACACACTTAAAAGAATGCCCTTGGCCATGCAGGGCCCTGTCTCCATCCTAAGCTCATTAGGATTGGATGTGGAGACCAGGCAAGGACCTTGAGAGGCCACTGGCAACCAGGAGCTGATCAGGCTTACATCAGATGGGGGAGCAACATTCAACAGATGCCCCTCGTTACAGAATTATAGAAACCTCAATTCAATTTAGGTCTTAGGTGAGATGACAGGGATGACTGAGGCTGTAGTTGGGACTCAAAACAGGAAAATTCCTGGCAGTTGTGAATAAAAGAGTCCAGGCCTCAGTCCCAGGAATCCCAGGTGCAAGCACCAAATGGGATCTCTGCAACTCACCCCAGAGAAGTCCCCCAGCTTTTTCGTTCCACCAGAGTTGCCAGAAAATGAAACAGGGCAAACAGTTGATTTGAGCCCATTTTGCAGAAGCAGGGTTGAATCACACATGAATGTTTATTCCAATTATGCTGGCAGGATGGGAGAGCAGCAGGTTATCCACGAAACTCTGCTCTATCCCATCCCCATAAGGCAGCTGCTTCTATTGGGTAAAAGGACAAAGGTTCCATGGGAAAGTGGGAATTATAGGCATGGGGAAGCAGACAAGGTATAACGGTTACAGGCTATAAGGATTGGGCGTGGGGGGGTCACAAGGGGAAGGCACCTCTAGGACCAGATTGTTTAAACAACCATGTTGTTACTCTTTCCATGATGATAGGCAGTTCTTGGGAAAGGAGGTTAACTCCCATGTCTGGGGGCGTTCAACTCCCAGCCAGGTTAGAATGTGCTATCTCTAATCAGAACAGAACAAGTGGAGTAACAGAGCCTAATTAATATTTCACAGAGCATGATTAATATTTCTTGTAATTATAGCCAGTCTCCACTCTTCTATTTCTGCTCCGAGCACTTGTACTTTTTGAGAAAAGCTGGACATTCTTAGTTACCATAGGGATGGAGATAAATAGGCCTTCAATGTGAGGGTTTATGTTATAATCTCTAGGACTTGAGCTGTGTTTAATGTTTCCTGTAGCTATACGTGCCAGAGGCTTCTATGTCCTCTACTGTCTTTTTCTTTCCCTTTTGACTCAGTGTTTTTGTAAGAACTCCTTCTCTGGAGTGAGCCTGAGTCTTACAACCTTTCAACTATAATACACTGCTTTATCCTGGATCTTCTGTTGGTGAGGTGGTAATGTGAGAGGGAGCCAGAGTGAAACTGTTGTAATTAGCAAGTCATTAATAACAGGAAAGGAGCAGAGAAAAGGCCAGACATTAAAGGCATGTTCCCTACCAAACATTGGGGGAGGGGACTGGACAAAGGAAGACAGACGCATGCTAGGAAAACTGGAAGGCACCTGGAATGTGCTTGCTGTCAATCATACCTGGGGACAGAGAGAGTTGCCAAAGGGAATGGCTTGTAAAGGCATTAGGATTGGGTCACATAACCCCCTAAACAAAGGAGTTAACTCTCTGGCTCTCATGGGACTCATGTGATTCTGGGCTTGTGGGGCTCTTTTGCTCCTGCTTCTCTGCATCCGCTCACATGGCACATGCCATGGGAAGCCACACACATGGACTAATGTAACTAGCCCAGCCGTGGGCAAATTACGCCCATGGGCCGGATCCGGCCCGTTCAGCTGTTCTATCCGGCCCACGGGGCCGAAAGAGCGGAGGGTTCTCTTGCTCTCCCCTCTGCTCCTTTACTTTGAATTTATATTAGTTCACACAAACACTCCATCCATGCTTTTGTGCCAGCCCTCCAGTCCAGTTTAAGAACCCATTGTGGCCCTCGAGTCAAAAAGTTTGCCCATCCCTGAACTAGCCTGATGCTGAATGGGCCCAGCTCCAACATATGAATGAAGCGCTGGACACTTGCTCTGATTATAGCTTTACTGAAACCCCAGCGATACTTCTTCTATGAATGGACTAAGGGAAATGGGACTTTGGAAACTCAGGGGTATCATTCCACAAAAATAAAGCTTTATCTTATCTCTTCCTCCAGAAATACTCTTCCAGCAGTACCCCAAGAAACCCACTCCCAACCCCCACTAGTAATGGAAGAAGATGAGGAACATTTTTCTCCTATAATAAAAGAACATTTTTGATCTTCCAATTAAATACTGACCTTTTAGTGAGCCTTTGTCCCTGGGCTCTGACTTTCAAAAGCATTTCTCCAGTGGTTTATCTTTTTCCCTCACTGGCCTCTAAACCGTCCCCTGCCTGCAGCATGCTCAATCTAGTTCCTTGAAGGCATGGCACCCATTGACTATGCTCCACCCCCTATTAGGTGAGTGAACAGAGTGAGTGGATGCCCTTTGTCCACAGACACTGGCAAATTCTTTTCCTCTGGACAATGCCCTTTGCTATGGAGCAGGCTCTAGGTATACTTCACAGTGATTACTCTTCACTTCCCTCGCCAAAAAGCACAAGGGTTGTTGTTGGTTTTTGTTTTGTTTTGTTTTCCCCCAAAGATTCACCATGAGAATCTGGAGCAGTTTTCCTGAGGTAAAGCTCATAAAATGGTTGGGTCCCCCTTAATATTGTAGCCTCTAAGAGTGTCTCTCTGTAGACAGCACCTGGGAAGGCACATGTGCATTCCTTAATTATTGTCAGCTGAACCCAGTGGCATCGGCAAAGCCAATCCCTGGGAACACGCCTTGCCAAAAGGGCAAGGGTGTTGTCAGCTTGACCTTCATTTCAGCCCATGGTGTGGGGAATTGGTTTTGATATCTAAATCCAGCATAGCACCAGGAATGCTCAGGGCCTACTCAAGAATGCAAATAATCTTCTTTTGTCTTGACCTTTTGGTGAAACTTCCTGGTATTTGGGATACAAAATCAACTCGCTGGATTGTCTCTGGGTCCCTGTCTCTCCATCAGAAGAGGACGGTGGTCCCACCTGGTCCCAGCTTTTTCCTTCTATCTCTGTGTCTTGCCTCTTTCTTTTATTTCTCAATCCCCAGCCACCCCTATTCAGGAACTGGACCCACTCTGTAGCCGCGCTGGATGCGGAAAGAGAGAAATACCTACATTTGGAGCCCGAACAGGGACTGAGTACAGGGGTACTCACAAAAGTAAAAGTCAGGTAAGGATATTGCTCCAAGAACTGCACGCACCACAGATTTTAAGAAGTAAGGTAAGGAGCAGATTGTTGCAAGTTGTATTAACTGGGTGTAAAATATGGGTAATTCAGGATCTCAGGAAAGAGATTTCTACTCTCAAATGTTTAAAACTATCCTCTCTGTTAAGCGTAGTCAGATTCTTGATTTCTTAAGTTTTGTTGATGAAATGAGGGAAAAGGTCAGAAAGCAGTTGTGTGATCGATACACAGCAGAAGGTCCAGAGAAGATTCCTATTCCTACTTTAATTCGTGATGGCCTTGATCCAGCACAGGAGAGTTTAAGAATGTCTAAGCTGGATGTGGCCACGGCCTTACAGCCTGCAGTGGAGGGCTGCGAATCTCTAAGAATACCATCTGCGCCTCCTCCGCCTCCAGGTGTTACTCCTAGGACCACAGACAAAAGCTCACCTGATAAAGATTTATCTCGTAATTATGAGCAGGAGCTAGAGTTTGAGGCAGAGTGGGACAAGCGTCCCTGTGAGCAGGATAAGAAAGGCTTTGCTCGCAGCTGCCCAGCCTTTATGGCTGGATGCTGGCGCTTGGTTGAAAGTGATTTCATACTTCATTTTGTTGGAGGCTCAAACTAATTGTATTAGGCTGAACCAAGTAGCAAGGATTAAAGGAATTTCTCAGCAACTGCCAATGATTCTTTATCTTAAAAAATATTTTTCTTTCCTTTAAAAATAAATAAAAATTGAAAAAATAATGAAAATAAAAACAGTAGATGCCAGACCTTCACTGAATTTTCCTCTAAAGCAAGAAGGAGGTGGGGGAAGGGAGACACGTGGAGATCCAATATGGATGCCTACTCTCCCAGTATGCCAATTTAAAGTTTCCTTTCTCATCATAAAAAAGTCTTCTCGCCTTAAAATTTTAGAAATGTGTTTGGAATTTCTGTGCTCGTGGGGAGAGAAGCCTGGCTTAAAAACAAATGCGTGCAACTATCCACTTTTTTGGACATATTAGATAGGGTTTTAAGCTGGAGTCTCTCTGCAAAAGCTGCAGAAAAAGAAAAACCCAGCACTGTGTGTTTTTTCCCTAAGAAAAAATGGTGAAAAAGTCTTCTGGAAAGAAATTCAAGCAAATTCCAGCAACAGGATTCACATTTCCTTAATAAAGAGTAGTTTTTAAAATGCTAATGAACCTTGGTCAAAGTTAACTTTTAAGGCCTTCAAGAAAATAAGTAAAATTTGTCTCTGTTATAGAATTTATCCAAAGTAAATGCTTTAAAATAATTATAATTGACTCTAGAATCTCAAATAAATTATTGAAATAATGTATTAATCATAAAGATCTAAGTAGCCCAGGTAACTGGCTACGCCTTTTGTTAATGGAGGAAGAAGGCTAGCTGCCCTTCCCCCAGCAGGACAGGTTGACCACTTCCTGCCAGTAGCTGTTCTTTAGGACAAGTTTGCATTTGAATACCTGCAGGCTTGCTACTCAATTCCCCCAGGCAAAGGAAAATCATGGCCGATTTACAAGGTCAAGCAGCTTGGCTGGGCCTGTTAACCAAATGATAAAAACTTGTTTAATTATCTGAGTTTGCTTCCTCATGATTAAAACCTAGAGGACAGAATTGAAGCTATTAATTGATTATGTCTTGTATTTTTCTTAAAAATATAAAAGTGTTATTAATCTAGGAACTGCTAAATGTTTGACTTGCCAGCTTTAAAAGTTCAAAGTGCAAATTGAATTGGGAATAATTATATAATTGTGGTAACTAAATGCTTAGAATATAGCAATTTATTTTGAGAAAATAACTTTTGTGTTTTCTCTGATAATTAGGAATTCAAAATATGTTCCTTATTGGTCTAATTAAAAAAGAAGAATTAATTCTGTGATCCCAACCAAGGTTTTTAATGCAATAACCAGTTTGAGTTTAATTGATATCTTAAGATAATTATAAAAAGTATTATAATCTTTAAATCATATATGGAAATATATATATATATATGTATGTATGTGTATATATATATATATATATATATATATATATATATATATTTGATAGTTTTTTTTCCATGTTAAAATTTCAAGGCTGTAACCAAGAGATGATTCTTGGAGAGCTCCAAGGGCACCCAGAGTAATACAAGAAATTTTTCTCTCTTCTTCTTTTTTTTTTTTTTTACAGTCAGAAAACATTTATTATACTGAAATGTATACATCCTACTATTAAAAAAACAAAGTAGCAAATCTGCTGGTGTCATAATTTAACTTGTTTCACTGGAACAGACTAATGCTCAACACCACTTGGTGTGTGATTTCAAGTTTGAGGAGCTTTTAACTTTTTACCCCAATTCTAAAACGCTATGAGGAATTCAGAATAGCACACAGCATTGAGTGACATTTATTGTTCCATAAGTCTTGAGACTCAAAAAGGAATGCTAAATCGACAAGCAAAACCAAAACAATTAATAGACACTCTCTTCTTTCCCAAGTGATTGGTACAGAAAACGTATGCTCATACAAAAGCAACGGGAACATGACAGGAAGGAAGGCTCTCCTGCTTTATGGCCTATAAGAGTTACAGATATTTTAAAACCAAAGATGGAAACAGACACAGTGCTTCTTTGTATCAGACACTCCCCCCCACCCCCCCCCCATGAATAGAACAGTCAAGCTTTAAATCAATGAAGTAGTTCATCTTCTGGGAAAGATATTAAATTCAAAATGACTCTTTCCTATTTCTGCCCATAGGATCAATAATACATTCAAAACCAAGATACCTGGGTAAGTGGACAGAGATGCTATAATTAAAATGGAATTGAACTTTAAAAACAAGTTGGGTGTGCTACACCACAGGCCTCACCAATTCTTGCTCAGGAATTTTGGGAAAGGCTTTAGATAAAGGGAAGAGATAAAGAGTAGGAAAAATTGCAAAAACAGTGGGTTCTCTTTGATAAGTACACTAGCTGACAAGAAGTTGGTTTTGTGAAAAGAGACAAATTTTTTATAGGAAAAGAAACTATATGTGCTGTATAAAAAGGCCTCTAAATAATCACCAGAATGTTTACTCATAATTGTACCAAAGCTCAATATTTGAGAAGTGTAAGGAGTTTACATGATACAATTTAGTGTTTGATTTATGATGTCTAGTGTTCCAAGAATAATTTCAACTTGTTGATAAAGACTCCTTGACACTGTTGTAGTGTAACCCCCATCTTATAAAGGACGCCTCAAAAAGTCAAATTATGGAGTCATTTATTAAAAGCCGGAGACATACGAGGGAGCAAAAGCGCTCCAGACCTCACAGCCCCAAACAGTTCATCACATCAGGCTTATATTGGCAGAATATCACAAAAGTATTGATTACATCTTTGGGTCTGGAATGAGGAACCTGTTTCGTGAAAAAGCATTTTTTACAGAAGCAAAAATTGAGCAAGTTAGTTATCTAAAGTATTTATGAATCACTGAATCAACAGAAACACATTATCTGGGACCACCTGGGCAATTTAGAATAATTGTGCTGTCCAGATTCTGGGATCACTGAGTCAACAGGAATGCATTATCTGTAGCTATTGAGGTAATTTAGGGTCTGTTCTGATTCCAGGACAACTGAGTCAACTGAAACTCAGTTATCTGTAGTTACTGAGACAATTTAGGATAATTGAACTGTCATGGGTCCCAGAAGAATGTACTTCGATGACCAGTGAGATCACAATCAATGGGATATTCAAACCACCATCAATGGAGTATTCAATTATACATAAGTTCAGAAAATCAAAATAACTTTTAAATGAGTACAGAATCCAAAACAGCAAGGTTAAAATATTAAACAGCAATTTTTACCCAAGTATGGTTGCTACCATACTTCAACACCATGTCGGAACCTATACTTTTTCTCCTGCTTACCTATTTCCAATGTCTGGGGTCGGGCTTTAAAAATGTTTAAGAGGGAGGATGGTGTGGGGGTGAGTTGGGAAGGGCAGTAGAAGACAGAGGGATAGAGGAAAAAGAAAGAAAACCACATAATTTTAAAAAGCCAATGGGGCTTTAAAAATGAAAACCAGAAATAAAATGCTAAAAATGGAAGCAGAAGCAAAGTTTTTCAATAAATCTGTGACAAAGCAAAAACACAAAGCCTTTGTACCTAGTAGGATTTACCCTGATCCTCTCACCAAGGTACTCTTGATAATGCAGGTCGCTTCCAGCTAGTCTTCCTGCCTGGCTCTTCCCAACCTGGCATGATCACATGAGATGCACACACTTAGACACGCTTCTTCAGAGAAGTGCCAAGCCTCTTACCTGTCCACCAGTCACTGTATCAGCACATCGCATCGCTGCAGACAGGCTCCCTGCTGGCTCCACAACAGCACTGTTCCCAGCCCAGGTCAGCAGGAGGTTCAGGCCAAACTGGCACAGAAAGGTAAATGCCCACAGTAGATTTTCACATTCATTTCCAAAATGCATACAGTGTAAAAAGACAGCCAAGGCTGCTTTGAGGAACTCTTATCTACTGGCCTCTGCCAGAAAGGCAGGAAGCCCAGCCTGCACCGGGGCCCCAGAGCAGGCGTGCTGTCCTGACGTGCTCACTCTCACGAGGATGCTTGGCTATGGCAGTGACAGTGAGGAGATTCGCCTCTCATACAGCTCATTAGAAAGGTCATCTTGTGTTTTCAATATGAAACATTCACACAGTAAAATCCAATCCAAAGACTTCTTGGATTCAGTCTTCACACACTTTTAAGCGTGACTTTATTTGGTAATGAATATAGTTCAGACTATATAAGAAATCACTTCAAAATTATGTGGATACCTCCACTATTTTCAACTTTTACTGTGGAGAATAAAAAACAACTCTCATCTTGAAAGTTCTGAACCATCTGGTCACTAACAAGAATGTGAATACCAGTGGGACCCTGTCTGTAAACCTGGTTAATCTGGTGGGAAGGAATATTAAACACCAACGCAAGTTTTCGAGCACCTTCTGAGGCAACCATTTCTTCCTAGTAGATTGCATGATAAACATAGGGTGTCCCAACTGCCATTCTCAGCTCCACTGCCTCTCGGCTCCAGTGAGCTGCCCAGCTGCTCCTGACAGACATAGATGGTTAAGCGGGGCCTAACCGACCTTGACTTCAGTGAATAATACAGCCGAATTCCATCGGCTGCACCACAAATCTGTACTAAATCTTCCTTTGTCAGTTTTAATAAGTCAGCACCTGAAAAATTGGAAAACAGTCTTCTGTAGGAAGAAAATCTGTTTTTGAGCAGCCACTTCTGTGTTTCCTGGGTGGTGGCTGAAGGCTGAAGTTGTTCACTAGAGGTTTGTGAAACACCATCTCCCTGATGATTTGGGGAAGAAGCATTGCTGTCTGGGACGCTGCGGGTGCTCTGCTGTGGGGAGGTGAAAGTGGGCGCTGTGGAGGGACTGTTGTTCACATAGGCTGTGGTGGCATTGGGCCACGGAGAACAACTGCCTCGCTTTGCCAGAGAATCACCGTAGTCTGCTGGCAAAGTCCGCTTGCTGGACTTTTTCTGCTCATGTTCAACTGCATCTTCAATTATAGGCTCAAGCCTCATCTCTGTGAGGGTTGTGGTATCATAGGATGGCTGATACTTTTCTTTTTCGTGAGCAGTTCTCTTCTCCATCTTCTCTCGGTCAGTTTTTTGCTTCCGGTCTGCACCTTTAGGCTTAAAAACTTTGATTTGGCAGCTCGCTGAGTGTAGATGATCTGTATATTCTCCATTTTCATTCTGCTTAAAGGTGTCAACCTGGATCCTAAAAGGCACTCCCTTTTCACCTCCATGCTTCCGTGGAGTAAATTCTGTACTGGTGCAGTGTACCTGAATGAAAGCAGATGTGCGTTTTGCAGGGTCCCACAGAAATTCAACAGCATTTAACTGGCTTGGATTTGTCCTTGTGTCAATTATTCCCACAGACATTGGAATATCTAAATCAAGAAGTCTATCTCCTGGGTGATTCCACTTCCAACCTTGGAAGTTGCTGATGCTCTGTATACTGTAGCCGTCTATCATGGAATACGACTCTTATGATGCTCTTTACCAATTTTCCAGTGATCTCAGGCATATCTCCCATTTTCCAATTATCCAGCATCCGAATTTCATAAGAAAGACCTTGGTTCAGGTAAGTGAACGTTTCATCATGCAGTTTCACTGCTGGAGATGTTGCGGCACACATCACATACTGAAAGGGTGGGTTCTTAGTTTCATCATCCAATGGAGGGCTAGAATCTTCCTGCTTGAAAATGGGCAATACCAAGACATCACCCATGCTGTAAGCGCCAGCACCCAGCTCCTGCCCAATGCCCGTAAGGCTGGCGTCGAAGTCGTGCACCAGCCCGGACTCGATCACCTCGTCCATCTTGAGCACCCAGGCCATCTTCCGGCCTCGCCATCACCTGGCGCGCAGCGTGGCCTCCGCGAGTGCAGCGAAGAGGCCAGAGGTCCGCGGAACGTCCTGGGGGAGGGGGCGGGTGAAGCCTCCAAGGTGCGACGAGCAGTTACCAGCAGCAGCTGGGCACAAGAGCGGCTGGGGCCCCGTGGGCAGGGCAAGGAGAGGAGCTCAGGCTGGAGTAGCAGGGCCACCGGCAGCGCCTCCCTCTCGCGGGCACGGGCGCGGGCCCGGCAACCCTCATGCTGCCGCCACCCAACCCCTGTGCCACTAGCACTGCAGCCACCACCGCCACCCGAATCGCCCAGGAGATAGACTTCTTGATTTAGATATTCCAATATATGTGGGAATAATTGACACAAGGACAAATCCAAGCCAGTTAAATGCGGTTGAATTTCTGTGGGACCCTGCAAAATGCACATCCTCCCCAGGACTGCACGGGGGACCAGAGTTCAGCCTGCTCTGACGACCACGCGGGGGTGAGCCTGCCCGGTCCCCGGCCTCGACCCCTGGGCTTCAGCCCGCCAGCCCAGGCTCTACCGCCCCGCCAACCCCGCCGACACCGCAGGTGCGGAAGATCTGTTCTCTCTTCTTAAAAAACAAACAAACAAACAAACAAAAAACATTTTTTTAAATTTAACTGGTCTAATATACTTGAAATCCCATGGAAAGCTTTAGCAAATAAAAAGTAATCAATATATTTTACTTATATCCATATATTAAATGTTATGAAGGTTTTGGTCTCTAAGAAGGGCAAAATGAAGTAACTAAATATTTCTTAAAATCCAACAGTAGAATTTAAAATGACAAAAAGCCTGTAGCTGCCTGCATTCTTAATTAAGCTAGAGGCGGGGCAACATTTGCAGCTTGTGAATCAGATGTAAACATTTAATAAATTTGCTTTGCTTTTTAAATGAAGATAACTACTTTAATTACTTAAATTAGCTTATTAAATTATAATCAAGGTTTTCAGCAAAATGAAAAGCCAATATTTTTATAAACAATTCTAATAAAGACCAGAAACAACTAGTGAGATTTTTGTTTGTCTGCAATATAAATTTGACTGTCTTTTAAAAGAATGGCTTAGACAGCTGCCTCATGGCTTGCCGCTCCCATGGAGGCCGTCATCTTGAAATAACAAAGGCCAACCCCATTCCTTTGAATAAGCCAATGTCTTTGTAAGCAACTTAAATACGTCTTCTAAGAAAGTTACTGAAGGCTTCCCATAATCCCTCTGTATATGCAAATAAGCCTAAGAGGATACTTTAAAAATCCTATCTAATAAAAGAGTAATATGGAAATTGACTGTACCTTCTCTACACCCACAAGCCACTCCCACCAGCCATGCCCACCAGCCAATGAGGAGCAAGTATGCAAATTAACCCAACCAAGATGGTGGTTAATTTGCATATCCAGGAGTAGAGTGAAGACTGAAGACAGCGTAGAAAGAAGCCAAGCATTGCAGAAGGGAGTGAAGCTGCAGAGAAGCAAGCAAGTGGGGCTGTGGAGAAGGGAGGGAAGCAGGCAGGGCTGCAGAGAAGGAAGGGAAGCAGGCGGGGCAGGGGAGAAGGGAGGGAAGCAGGTGGGCTGGGGGAGAAGGAAGGCATGCAGGTGGGCCTACAGAGAAGGAAGGGAAGCAGACCGCCATAGGAAGCCCTATTGCAGGAATTTTCCTGCAACAGGCCTCTAGTATAATTATAATTTTAATAAAAAGGAGAAATTTAAAAAATTTTTAAATCTCTTTCACTGATATTTACAGTGTAAACTAAGATTGTTGTTAAAATATTAAACCTGACAGTAAATTAGTAGTCAACTTTAACCTAAAAGTGCTTGTGATATGGCTACTCAGACGTATGACCCAGTACTTATTATTGGTGTAAAGAAAGACAAACATTCTTAAGTGAAACTCTCTGTAGCCTGAAAATTATTTTGGAAGGAATTAAAGAGACATTTTCTTCAAACATCTTAAGAACTGTAATTGAAAGGCAATATATTTGGCCTCTTAAACGAAAGTAAATAATTTGTGTCTTTGCCTCCCTGATAAATTTTATGTAAAGTTAAAGACTAATTGCAGAAACTTAATGTCATTTACTGTCCATAACCTAGGACAAATAAAGTTAAAGTTAATAAATAAATTAACCTTATTTCAGACTAACTTAAATTGGATAATTGAGATAAGTGAATATTCATAAAAATTTAATTGTACTGGACAAAAAACCTGTTTCTGAAGTATTAAAAAAAATTTTTATTGATAGTTCATCTCATAGTAAAATTGCTTAACATGCAATGAATCCAAAGCAGTCATATTTCTGTGCAAAAATTAAAATTACCTCAGGCATTAACCATTGTTACAGATGGATCCAGTTCTGGAAAGGCTGGATCTACTGCAGCAGAGGAGCAAAGGTCCTTTAAACCCCTTATATTTCAGTAGAAATACAAGCTCTTATTTATGCCTTAACAGATTTTGCTACGGAGCCCATCAACCTATAGTGAGAGTGCTTATGCGGTAAGTATGGCCAAATTATTGAAACAACTATTATAGGGCACACTAATTCAGAGGAACTTTTCATTTATTTTTCAGCCTTCAAAATGTTATTTGAGAATGACAATTTCCATATTTTATTGGAAGCAATGTCCTCAGTGTGTTATCCACCTCTCTGTGCCAACGTTAGGGGTAAATCCCCGAGGACTTAAACCTAATCAAATCTGGCAACTGGATGTCACTCAATAGTGGAAAGAGCCAATCATACTCTTAAAATGCAATTACTAAAACAAAAAGGGGGAGACGGATGTTACATGTCACCTTAAAACAAACTCAGTAATGCTCTTTATACTTTAAAATTTTTGAATTGTGATGCAGAGGATCATATAGCACCAGAAAGCCATCAGGCCTCCTGTACAATAGTCTCCACCGAGTTAGCTAGGTGGAAGGAAGCACAAACCAGACAAGAGTTTTATCAGATTCAGTAATAATATGGGGAAGAGTTTGTGTTTTATATCTTTCCAGAAGGAGCAGTGCAGCCAATTTGGGTGCCAGAGTGTTTGGGTGCCAGAGTATTACGAGGTGCCAACATAGGGTCAGCTGAAGAAGTTAACCACTGTAGCACAGCTGATAAGTAGAAAAGCGGGAAGCTGAACCTGCTTCTTCAACCATGTTCCTGCTCATGCTAGCATCTGTTAGCTTCCAGTCCTCTGAAAAGTCTTGCGCAGTCAAGTCCAAGGACTCTTGAGTAAATATATACCAGCAGCAGAAGAAACTTCCTTTCATTTAGTAGCTAAAAATGTTAACATGTCTATAGTTTTGTTTTCTCTTGTTGCTGTTTTGTGTTGGCATTGTTTTGTTATTATTTAATAGCCATAGTTTTGCTCTTGATGTTCAAGTTTTAAAATGATAACATGTATGTAGTTTGGTTTTTACATTGGCATTGTTTGCAATTGTTTTAATATTAAAGCTTTGTTCTTGATGTTTAAATTTTACTTTTATTATAGTAGCTTAAAAACAAAAAAAGGGTGAGATGTAGACAGCACCTGGGAAGGCACATGGGCATTCCTTAATTATTGTCAGCTGAACCCAGTGGCATCGGCAAAGCCAAGCCCTGGGAACAGGCCTGGCCAAAAGGGCAAGGGTGTTGTCAGCTTGACCTTCATTTCAGCCCATGGTGTGGGGAAGTGGTTTTGATATCTAAATCCAGCCTAGCACCAGGAATGCTCAGGGCCTACTCAAGAATGCAAATAATCTCCCCTTGTCTTGACCATTTGGTGAAACGTCCTGGTATTTGGGATATAAAATCAACTCGCTGGATTGGCTCTGGGTCCCTGTCTCTCCATCAGAAGAGGACGGTGGTCCCACCCGGTCCCAGCTTTTTCCTTCTATCTCTGTGTCTTGTCTCTTTCTTTTATGTCTCAATACCCAGAAGACCCTACTCCGGAACTGGACCTGATCTCTAGCCGCGCTGGACGCAGAAAGAGAGAAATACTTACAGTCTCATTTTTATCCACAATCATGCTCTAGAGTTCATCCAACATAGTATTTAAGTGTTGATACTCAATTACTGTTGCAGGGGTTTCTATGCCAAGTAAGCAGATTTCACCTGTGACTCCCTGGAAGCAAGTCTGTCCACATTTCAGGGCAGCAGTTTCTCCCGGAATCCTTAGTTCTCTAATGGGTATGAGAAAAGTAGTCATTCACAGTTGTCCAGCTTTTTGGTCATACATTTGGGAGTGATAACTTTCAAGCATTTCACATGTTGGAGTTAAAACTAGAAGTCATGGCCATAATTACTTTTCATTATGAGTAGTCAGATGTTTGCTTGTGGGTCATACAAACATGTGATATTGCATTACACCCAACGCCAGGTGTGGGGAGGCTGTGGCCCTTCCTCCTTCCTACAAAGGAGTAAGCAACAACAAAAAGGAGTGTCAGGTAGCTAGTTTCAATCCTACCTCCTTGCCCTTTGCTTCATTGACTGCTGTGACAGCGGGGCACCCTTATCCTCCTCACTCAGCACTTGTGTTAGAAAATCCACAACTGGATATAAGGAGCCTTTCCTATTCCTAACCTTGCCCATGGGAGGCCTTTGTGCCATCTTCCAGCAAGTCATCCCCTACAACAAAACGGCCCAGAACTGCAAGGGCTATAATGGGTCAGCCAGCCACAGTTTCATAGATTCTGGCAAAAAGCACAAGACTCATGAGTCACAGACAATAAATGTTATTACAGCACAGGAGGTTGAATGAGTTTCATGTTAGCTCAGTTCCACCTGCCCCCTAATCCCCAGCAGGGGCAATGTAAAGAGGACCCACATGCATGTTATGAATATATAATCAGTTCAAGTCACAGTTGAGGAACCCCAAACTTAAGAAACTGACAATATTACCAGCAAATCTGCCCAACCTTGCCACATTCAGAGACAGTTCTTTGTAATAATGGTCAGGGAAGAAATCTGTTATTTTCTCTATCTACCAAGACTAAATAGTATAAAATTATCTTGTGAAAATAATCCAAAACAAGAGCTAAAACAGGATATATAGAAATACTCTAAAAAATATCATTCCTACACTGCTGGTTACATAAAATATACCCTGAAGGAGGGATTTTGAAATTAGTTTTCTGACCTTCTGAAGGCAATATTGTGACCATAAGAAGATGAGAATGTTAGAAGTCCATGGCTTCCAGTATTGACAGAGTTACTTAAATCATCACTTGGAAAGAGCATGACATTACTGACTGACCTTTCTCAACTGAATGTAGGTCATACAGAGCCATATGATAAGCATATAAAATACAATCACTACAAGTGCTACCAGCCAGGAAGTCTACTTCTAACCACACTAAGAATCTACAGAGAAGAAATGACAAGCTTGGGGTTTTAAATTCTTATCTTGAGTAATGATCAGCAAATCATGGCATTTCCATGCTACCATAAATAAATTTATGTCAGAGCCTCATGTCAGTTGTTTTCGAAAACAAAGAGAGGCTCTGATCTTGCCACTTATTAAATAGCAACATCCGTTGAATTATATTAATCTCCATCAAATGCCACATTTGATTCTTATTTTATTAGTGAACATGTTAACTCTGTTCTTATTTCTTGTCATTCATCGCTTCATTAATTTATTTATTCCTCTCTAGGCAGTGGTTTAAATGATAAGAATGTAGAAATATGTAAGATGTAGTATTTGCTCTTGAGAAAATAGAGTCTATTGCAACAAAGAAATATAGTTAATTGCATGTGTTGTAACAGCACTGTTGAGAGTTGATATAAATACCATGAAACTTTGAGTATGAAATAACTACTATGGTCTTTTCGTTAGGAGTCTTCCAGAGGAGACTCATGTTAATCAACTTTAACTGATACTTGATGTGTTTTACACACTAGCAGAGAAGAACTGGGCAAAGAGCATGCACTCTATATATGTGAAAGTACACAATTTTCAACACATTTTTCTATGGAATATGATCAAGGCATACGATTCCTAACTGGAAGAGATAAGAAATGAAACAGAAATGGCTAGATTATGAAAACACTTGAGGAGTTTGAACATTACTTTGTAAACAATATAAAGCCTTTAAAAACTTCTTAGCAGGGATTAGCCAAAAACATATAACACATAGACACAGACAATGGTGTGCTGATGGACAGAGGGAAGTGGGGGGAGTTGAATGGAGGTGGGCAAAAGTGTGGGAAATAGGAACATCTGTAATAGTGTCAACAATAAAAATAACGTTAAAAATTTTCTTAGAGGAAAGTGCAATGAGCAATTTGTATCTTAGGAAGTGTTCCAACAGCAATGTGGAGGCTAAGTCAGAGATCAAAGACAAGAGGGTATTTAAGAGACAATGGATGTGCCTTCAATCCAACTTTTCTTAACACTTATCCAATATATATTAGTAAAACACAACCTGTTAACAATTTATCTTTATGTTCCAGAGAAAAAGGAACATCAGAGATGGCAACAATAGATGCACAAATGGGATTTTAATATTTTTAAACATCTAACACAATTTGAGAATCATAGGTTAATATATAATACATGCTTATCCTTGTTATTAACAAAAGTAAAAATGTATTCAGAAACACCTGGTTTATTGCAAATTAAGTAGAAAATTACTTCTCCTAATTATTTCCCATTATACCTTAAGCCTGGGGTTGCCTTTTTTGCATTTTCTCTTATTTTTTTATATACAGCCTACTAATGAATGATGAAAAGGGGGCTGTGCAGTGTAAGTAGTCAAATCTAATAAATATATTTATGAATTCTACAAAAGATATTCATAATTATTTTGGATATAAAGGAAAAGGGAAGATATTATAGTCTTTTATCTATATTAAATTACTTACATATTTATCTACATAACAAACTTTAACAAGAACTAAATAGACTTTACATTCACATATAATGAATATTTGGTTAAAAAGAAAAATAACATAGAAATGTAGAATAAATATTTCACATAACTGCATTTGGGAACAACCTGAGATTAGGCAAGAATGTCCACATGAAATCTGAGGAATTCTGGCATATGTCAGATGTCAAACATTTCATGACTATTTTTCTCAAGTGTAATTGTTATCCATAAAGTAGAAAATTTTGTGCCTATAAACTTAATATCTGATGCCTTCAGAAGAAGTTGATCTGTAAAAAAGGGAAAGGGGAGAAGGGTATGGGGAGTGTGCAAAGTGGGCAGGAATGGGGACAGAAAGAGACTTTGCTTGAGGCAAAAGGTGCATGATGCAGTGTACAGCTGATATGTTGTTCAGTTGTACACTTGAAACATGTATGGTTTTCCGAACCAATAAATTCAATGTTTAAAAAAGAAAAAGAAAAGAAAGTCAAATAGGGAAGTTGAAAGGTACCTTTTTACATGTCAACTAGAGGCCTGGTGCATGAAATTCGTGCATGGGGGGTCCCCTCCCTCAACCCATCCCGTACCCTCTCCGATCTGGGGACCCCTAGGGGGATGTCCAACTGCCGGTTTAGGCCCGATCCTAGGCCCATCCCGACATCCCTCTCACAATCCACGACCACTGGCTCCTAACTGCTCACCTGCCTGCCTGCCTGATCACCCCTAACTGCCCTCCTCTGCCAGCCTGGTAGCCTCAACTGCCCCCCGATGGTCTAGTCACTCCTCACTGCCCCCCCCACCAGTCTAATCACCCGCAACTGCCCCTCCCCCCCCGCCAGCTCCATGCAGCCTGCTGCTCAGTCACTTGGCCACCCCACACTAACCCCCTGGCCGGCCTGGTCACCCCACGCAGCCTGTTCAGTCACCCGTTCAGTTACAATGGTCACTTAGGCTTTTATTATTATAGATTTTTATCTTCAAATAAAATATTCTTAACATGTTATTATGGTTTTATGGAAACCACTTACACAAACATGGTCCCTATTTGAAATGTATATTTGAGTCTTTCAACTTCTTCTCAATGCCCCATATATTATTTATTTAGAAATATAATTTTATCTTTTTACTTCTTTTTTATTGAATTTATTGGAGTGACATTGGTTAATAAAATTACATAGGTTTAAAGTGTACAACTCTATAATACATCATCTGTATATTGCATTGTGAGAACACACTGATAGCTGTCAGAGTGGAGGTGGGTTGCAAGGTTAGATATATACATTTTAAACATTTCACTAATATTCACAAAGGATATGTTAAATTTCTTGCTAACCTGAACTCTAACAAAGGAATATATATTTTTAAATGTATGGGATAATTTATGTAACATTTTGATACATCAAAAAAGTGATAATCCTAAAAGTAGCAAGTTATTCATAAGGTCACCATTTACATTGTCCAGAAACAAGTGCTAGATAAATATTTATCAAGGAAACTTATATTAGTCAGAAGAATATTTTCTTTTGGTCACACTGAGGTATAACAATTTGGGAAAGGATAAAAATATTTTGTTTTGCACAAGATCAGTCATTATATCTAATTTTTAATGCTCAAATCACCTAATTTGAAAAATCAAGTACTGTACTACATTTCATAAGGACTACTTTTTTATAGGTCATTTCCTTAACTTAATGGAAATTTCTTAAAAGAGCTAATTTCATTTGCCTCTTAAATGGCAATGGGATTGAAGAGATTTCCACTTCATTTTATTAACAAAATGTAAAAGATGCATGGACAACAAAGGACTGTATTTTGTCATCAGTGAGGTGTTGGTTTTGTTTATTTTTTTTTTCTGTCATCAGCAAGTTACTTAGGCTCTAAATATGCCTTAGATGTTTATTAATAAACGAGCATGATAATACCTGTCACACAGTTTTTAAGATGGGAGCTAATGCATTCTCATTGTAAACAATCACTAAGTGTTAGCAATGTGTTCTATCTAATAACTGCAAGGTCAGTAATGCTTTGACCTCTCTGGAGCCTCTAATCTGTTTCTAAAAATACACAATTTGAAGCTTAGTTAAAATTTGAAACTATCAAAATGTGTAACCTAAGAAATGCCACTATATTAATTTGCTCTGCAGTTCTACTAAGCACACTAACAAACCAGATTTCAAATTTGGAGCCCACCAATAAAAAACAAATAAGTTCATCAAATCGAGGAAATGCATTAAATTCTATATAGAACATATGCCAAATTGGGTCTCTGAATTCCAGAATAGTGAAAAGAAACATAGAAAAAATTAAGTCCCACTTTGTCTTTCTGTGAGAGAATTTTGGAAGGAAATCTAGATACACACACACACACACACACACAAATGAATTTGTCTACAAACAAAAAATATCTTTTATATATGCTCTCAGCATGAGGAAGAAAAAGTCCAGCAGTGGAGGTTAGACTTTGGAGATTAGGCAAGCCACAATGAGAATTACATGTCAAAAGATAGATAATATTTTGAATATAAACATTGAAGAGCTCTGTGACACAACCCACACTTCTTTTTTTATTTGATTTATAACCTCAGGAACATCACTAAAGTGGTTCACGTCGTTGAAAAAAATTCTTTTTGATCATGTGCTTAAAAGCATCTTTCACTTGTTTGTTTCTCAGTGTGTAAATGAAGGGATTCAACATGGGGGCAACAGAAGTACTGAGCAGAGCTATCCCTTTATTTAAAGACACTCTCTCCTTTGCCGAGGGTTTCACATACATGAAGATGCAGCTGCCATAGGAAATAGACACCACTACCATGTGAGAAGAGCATGTAGAAAAGGCTCTCTTCCTCTGTTGAGGAGAAGGTATCTTTAGAATAGTCCTGATGATGTTTGTGTAGGAGAGAATCACTAACACTAGTGTAACCACGAGCGTCAAAATGGCTGAGAGAAGCACCATTAATTCTATTATATCCGTGTTTGTGCAAGAGAGCTGCAATATAGGAGAAACATCACAGAAGAAATGATCTACAGTGTTGGCTGCACAGAAATCTAGCTGGAGACCTATAAGGAGTGGTGGAAAAATTATTATGAAACCGGCCAACCATGAAGCAAACACCAGCAAGTTGCAGGCTCTGCCATTCATGATGGTGGTGTAATGCAGGGGTTTGCAGATGGCCACATAGCGATCATAGGACATGGCAGCCAGAAGAAAAAACTCAGCTGCACCCAAGAGAATAGTAAAAAACAGCTGTGCTGCACAGTTGTTGTAAGAAATGGACTTATCGCCTGTTGCTATACTGACAAGAAATTTCGGAATGCATACAGTTGTGAATGAGATTTCTAAAAATGAGAAATTTCGGAGAAAGAAATACATGGGCGTCTTTAGGTGTGGATCCAGGAGGGTGAGAGTGATGATGGTTAGATTCCCAGTGACACTCAACATGTAAGTGATAAGAAGGAGAAGAAAAATTACAGCCTGTAATTGTGGATCATCAGTCAATCCAAGAAGAATAAAGGCTGTCACAGTCGTGTGGTTTCTCATAGCTGACTTCTGTTAAAAAAGAAAAAGAAGAAATGAAAATTAAAGGTGAAAAAGGCAGCATGAGATGACTATTTGCTTAAGATGCTCCATAAACACATTGCTTCCTATATCCAACTCCTTTCTCTGTCCTGCTAGTCAGCAGTAACAGCCTATCAAAACTCACTTATATACTTTTTATTTAAAATTTGTTAACTAAATGGAATTCTATTTTTTTTCTAAAGGGTTGTAAATCCAGGCATTTCAAAAAAAATAACTTATTACATTGATAATGTCATATAAAAGTAAATATAAATAACAAAAATCTATAATATTTTAACTATTATCTTCTGTATTTGCAATTTTTCCCAAAACATTTATTTTACATTAGATTATTTTACACCAACCAGTGGCCCATTCTTTCTCTTGTTTATTTTAATTAAAAGAATTATTCATGTTTTTATTTATACAAATACAAAGTATAAAACTATCTCCTTGGGTCACAGATCTTAAAGCTACACAGAACCTCAAGAGATCTTCAGAAAAGCCAGTTGCTTTGTAGGAAGTAAAGTTTCATCATCTTCATCATTTTACAGAGAAATAAGACCCCTTCTTCTTTGCCAAACATCTTTTTTTTTTCTGTGTTTATTACTCTTTATGGTGACTTTGTAATTATGTAAGTCAGATTGCAGCTAAGGAATGTCTGCCTCTTAAAATTAACATAAAATTGACCTAAATATTTCTAGCCCATTAGCAGTGGGAATTCAATATTTTCACCAAACTTCTGAAAATTTAAGACTTAAATCCTTATAACTATTTTTAGTTTAGCTTTCACCATTGTTCCTGAGACTTGAATTTAATTCATCTCACTTACCCTGGTTGTTTCTTTTCTCTGATATATATCTAAGCAGATATAATATGTATCCTCATGTATGATATATGTATTGTTTAAGTAGCATGCTTAATATCTGCAGTGACAGAGGTGGGTTCTAGAAAACTATCTATTTAAAAAAAATAAAATGTTAGCTAGGCATGCCTGGTAGTTATATTAGTTCATTACTTCCTCTGTTGCCATCATAGCTTCTTCTCTATTTTCAATGTTCATTGTCTTCCTGGTTCAGCACATGACAATTCAAAATTATGGGAATTTTTTTTCCTTGTTTTTCTGTCTTCATCCAGACCAGCCTATGCCCTTACATTCATCACCTCAAAAATCTTTCACCAAAGTTTTCTAAAGAATGACAATACTTTTTAAAGAAAAATATTGGTGTCATATTAAATTGTACTTTAATCTTATTGCATTTTATATATTCCAGTTTGGCTGTCATAACAGTGTACAAGTATTTCCAGTGATTATTGTAGGGGAGCAAAATTCACTGCCCTAAACTATGTCTCTTTGGCATGAGGATTATTTTAGGCTGATTATTTTTAAGAAAGAGAAGACTTAGGAACTTTTTCTTTTTACCTCCCCCTTAACTATCTAAAAGGAATTCAGATAAAGGACCTATGCTAGGAAGAAAGCTATTACCAGAAGAAAACTGCAAAGAATATGAGCTAGGTGCCTTGGACTAGGGGAAATTTAGCAAGACCTATTTGCTCCACTCCTCTCTGTGTCCTTTGTCTCTGGTGACATAGAAAACATTTGTTTACTAAACACTTTATATTCCCATCTTTCTGTGAATTGTCTTCCTTCCCTTTGAAGTCCCAGAACCCTATCTCGTTATCCTTAGTACAGGACAGAATATAAGCCTCAATTACCCAACTGCCTATGGGCCTCATTCCTATGGAGCCCTGTACATACAAAATTATATTTGGGTTTTCTCCTATTAATCTGACTCATGTCAATTTAATTATTAGACCAGACAGAAGAGCCTAGAAGAGTTGAAGAAAAGTACCCCCATACAATATAAATAATTACCATTAATATTTTCCTTCTCCCTTTTACTTAACTCCTTTTTTCTTTTTTTCTTTCCTTTTCCATTTTCTTCAATGAATCATTTTCTAAAAATGTGAATATTCTAGCCATATAAGTAAAAGTCATACTCACTGGTGAATGTTTTTTAAATCCAAGGTTATTCTATTTTTTAAAGTGAAAATCATAGGAAAACATCAGTCAACAATATGTGTTATATAGAGTGCCAAAGTGCAGACTCAGAAGGAAGTTCATATTTGGGTACTGTCTAGCTGAAATTTAAATTACAAAATCCTAAATAAATAAATGTTACAAACTGTTAGGCATAATTATTTTTCTTCCAAATACCATAATAAGTTCTAGCTAGATAGTAAAATAGCCGCTGTTTCTAAGCCCCCTTATAGTCGCAGGGTTTCTGTAACTGCTTTGGAAATTTATAGGTAAGAGGTAAGAGATTCCTTTGTGATATGAAATGTTAAATTTCTATTAAATTTAATGTGACTGATTCATAAATATAAAATAATAATTTCCCAAGTTCAAGAGTTATCCATAATTCACAATATTTAATGACCACGCTGTTATAAATTCATATGCTGTTATAATTATCTAGAGAAAACATATTTATTTAATAAAGAGCATTTCCTTGATTCTGTTGGATACTATGAAGGATATCTATTCAAAGCTTGATTCCTACAAAATGAAAGTTTTAAGATTTCCTATTAAGATAGCACAATTGATTCTTTCAGTATAACTATCAAAATAGCTTTGTAAAACATTAGTCCTCACTTCATGCCATACTATTTCAGTGAATTTAATACAAATCAATTTTTAGAGCTTCAGGAAAAAGTTCTTATGATTAAAACAAAACCACAAATTTTTCCAAACCTTAATGTGTTTGGTAGCAATTTCATTCCCACCTCTCTTCATTTAATGTGAGTTCCAGAATAGAAGCAATTTCTGAAGGTTTCCATGCCATCATTTTTTCTCCTTTAACCCATACTTTTCTCTTACATTCTCATCTAAATATACATTGGCTCCAGCAACAAACAATGACAATATGTAAACTCAAAGATTTTTGACATAACAAAAAAACTTATCTAGTTTCATTTTTTTCTCATAGTTTTTAAAACAGTCAATGCTCACCAACTTATGTAATATTTAACTTGGAGCATATTTTTTAGGATTATGCACAAAATGAATATATTTATCTTTTTAAAAGTATAAAAATGAGATCTAAAAAGAGATTTCAGACTTGTTCTTTATTTTGATAAGTTTACATCCTTCAATAAGAAGCCTAATTGCTTGTTTTGTAGTTCTTAAGATTACAAGAAGTGTAATCCTTTTTATACACAGTGCACTTGTCTCAAGAGCATTAACTGATTAAAAATATTAAGGAATGAGAATTAAAGAGGGAAAGGCTTTATGAGATACCTATTATTTTGAGGTCTGTTATTACCCATACCAAATATTTTACTAGTCATCAGTAATAGCCTATAATAATTAATTCATTCATTTTTACTCAAAATATCACTAACTCAATTAAGATCTTTGAATTTTTTTTCTTTTAATCCAGACTTTTCAAAAGAATAGTGTACTGCACTGATAAAGTCATGTAGAAATAGAAACAAAGGAAAAAAACAGAAAGAGTATATTTTAATATTCATGTCCTCTATTTGTAATTTTTAAAATATATTTAGTTTAAATTAAATTATTTTACACCATATGGTGACGCATTCTTCTTTATTAAACCTATCTTTTTATATTTTTATTAGTCATTATGAAAGACTTATTCTGTAAATCAGATTTCAGCTGAGGGCTCTCTACCTTTTAAAATAACATAAACTTACCATTGCACCAAAAAAATTAAGATATCTAGAAATAAACTTAACTAAGGAGGTAAAAGACCTGTACTCAGAAAACTACAGGACATTGAAAAAATAGATAGAGGAAGACATAAACAAATGGAACGACATACCATGTTCATGAATTGGTAGAATCAACATCATTAAAATGCCCATATTACCCAAAGCAATCTACAGATTCAATGCAATCCCCATTAAAATACCAATGGCATATTTAAAAGACCTAGAACAAACTCTCCAAAAATTCATCTGGAATAAAAAATTTTTAAAAAGACCCTGAATAGCCACAGCAATCCTGGGAAAGAAGAACAAAGTTGGAAGGTTCATAATACCAGATATCAAGCTATATTACAAGCCACTGTCCTCAAAACTGCCTGGTACTGGCATAAGAACAGACATATACCCAGGGGAACAGAACAGCGAACCCAGAAATCGACCCAACCCATTATGCTCATTTAATATTTGATAAAGGAGGCAAGACAGTCTCTTCAATAAATGGTGCTGGGAAATTTGGTTAGATACATGCAAAAAAAAAAAAATGAAACTAGATCACCAACTTATACCACACACAAAAACAAACTCAAAATGGCTAAAGGACTTAAATGTAAGACGGGATACCATAAAAATCTTAGAAGACTCCATAGGCAGTGAAATATCATACATTTGTCATAACAATATCTTTACCAATACAGCTCCTAGGGCAATGGAAACTAAGGAGAAAATAAACAAATGGGACTACATCAAAATAAAAAGCTTCAGCAAATGAAACCACCAACAAAACAACAAGAAAGCCCACTGCATGGGAGAACATATTTGCCAATGCTATTTCCAATAAGGGTTTAATCTCAAAAATTTACAGGAACTGATACAACTTAACAAAAGGAAGATAAACAATCCAATCAAAAAATGGGCAAAGGACCTAAATAGACTCTTTTCCAAAGAGGACATACAGAAGGTCAAGAGACATATGAAAACATGCTCAAAGTCACTAATCATTTGAGAGATGCAAATCAAAACAACAATGAGATACCATCTCACACCTGTCAGAATGGCTATCATCAATAAATCAACAAACGACAAGTACTGGAGAGGATGCAGAGAAAAGAGAACCCTTGTGAACTGCTGGTGGGAATGCAGACTTGTATAGCCACTGTGGAAAACAGTATGGAGATTCCTCAAAAAGTTAAAAATGGAACTCCCATTCGACCCAGTAATCCCACTTCTGGGAATATATCCCAAGAAACCAGAAATACCAATCAGAAAGGATGTACTAGTATGCACTCCTACGTTCATTGCAGCACAATTTACCATAGCTAAGATTTGGAAACAGCCTAAGTGCCCATCAGCAGATGATTGGATTAGAAAACTGTGGTACATCTACACAATGGAATACTATGCTGCTATAAAAAAGAAGGAACTTTTACCATTTGCAACAGCATGATTGGAACTGGAGAGCTTTATGCTAAGTGAAATAAGCCAGGTGGAGATAGATAAATATCACATGATCTCACTCATATGTGGGATATGATGATCAACATAAACTGATAAACAAAAATAGATCCAGAGACAAATGGCAGGGGAGGAGGAGATTAGAGATCAACCAAAGGACTTGTATGCATGAATATTTACATAACCAATGGATACAGACACTGGGACAGTGGGGGCTTGTCCTCGTGGGTGGGAGTGGCCGGGTGGGGGGTCAATCAGAAAAAAGGGAGACATATGTAATACTTTAAAAAATAAAAAAAGATGAAATACATCACAGAGATGTAAAGTACAGCATAGGAAATATAGTCAGTAATCCTATATAATAAAAGCTTAATATGCAAATTGTCCCCTTGGAAGTTTGACCGCTTGCTATGATGTGTGCTAACCACCAGGGGGTGGCATGGAACATGGTGGGCATCCATGACATAGTGCTGTCAGCGGGCGCTCAGGTGCCGGGCGCCTGTGAGGAACCCGCCTCACACCCGCGTGGTCTCTTCTGGGTGAGCCAGACCACAGCTGCCAGGACCATAGGGGCCAGTTGGGCTCCCCATGGGTTTGTGCAGGAGCCGGTGTGCGAAGCTGGCCAGGAGAGAGCATGCTGCCTGCCCGGCTTCCATGCGGCACTGTTGGGTGGCCCAGAGGCCCACACTGTGCCCCGGCCTGCGTTGTCCGGCCGTGCTCACCGCCTTTCCACGTGGGGACTCTGGCACCATGACTCAGGTGGAGGGAGGCGCGCGGGGGCCCGAGGGCCAGGTGCTGCCCAGGGCCCAGAGGTCAGCTGGGACCTGCCCTTCCATGCCAGATGCTCATGCTTCTATTACCAGCCAGGCCTAAGGACCGCCTCTGTGCAAAAATTTTGTGCACCAGGCCTCTAATATTGTAATAATTAGGTATGATGCTAAGCAGGTACTAGAGTTATCAGGGAGAACACTTTGTAAGTTATATAAATATCTTATCACTATGTAATACACCTAAAACTAATATAATATTGCATGTCAACTATAATTAAAGTTTTTTTTAAAAAAATGAAAAAATAATAAAAAATAAAATAACATAAACTTGACATGAACATCTCTAGTCCATACAAAGTGTGAATTCAATACTTCCACCAAACTTCTGAAAATTCTTTAAGATTTAAATACTCATGACTATTTCCAGTTTTGTTTTCCCCCTTTTCCTAAAGTCTTAAATTTGCTTTGATCTCACTCATACTGGTCGTTCTCTTTTCTCTGACATACAGTTGACCCTTGATCAACTAGGGCTAGGGTACTAGCCCTACACAGCTGAAAATTCACTATAGTTTGTCAGCCCTTTGCATACACAGATTCCCATCCATGGATGGAAAATCTATATTAAAGATTAATCCAGTGTTCCAATTACCACAGACTGAGTACAAATGGATATGAGTTGGTAGCACATTTTGTTGCACATAATTATCAGGTGATGAAGTGATTTTTATACCACAACAGAGTAGTCATAGGACATAGAAATATAAAATTCTGAAGCTCCCAAAAAGATTATTTGAAAATTGAGTTACATTAACACGCTAGGAAATCGTTCAGACTTCAGTCTTGGAGATTATCAGGAATTTAGATCAGTGTGAATAAGATTTCCAAGAAGGAGAAGTTTTGGAGGAAGGAATACATTCAAATCTTTTGGCAAGGATTCAGCAGGGTAAAGAGAATACGTTCTTCATCAAGCTCAATATTGTGCTTGAGAAATAGAAATAAGAAAATAACAATTTGCAGCAAAGTTTCATTTGTCAGTCCAAGCCAAATAAACTCTATTTCCATTGATTGGTACTTATTTCCCTTTTATGAATCTTATCACATTGATGTTTCTCTCTCTCTCCCTTCCTCTCTAAAATAAAGGTGTTTGCACAAGTAATAACAAATTGTTTTTGCTTTTTTAAAATACCGACAACTAAAAAAAAAAAAAAAAAAAGACACTTTAGCAAAATCCTATCCTTGACCAAATATTTTGTTTTTCCTGCATGAAATGCCATATGATAGCTAACATCACCTAACAGATCAGTTTAAAGATCATCATATCCTGAAAGATCTCCTCTTTATGAACTCATAGTTCCTATTTGTCAAAACACAACTTACTAAATCATTTCCAATTTGACAAATTACTATATGAATATTTTAAAGAGTCAGGGCATATAAGAGATTTGACTTAAACTTCTATTGATATTAAAGAAAATTGAATAATTCATGATCCAATGCATTTTATATTTCATTTTTCATCCCTCCATTTTTAAAATTTAACTTATAGCCCCAGAATATTATTCTATACTTTTAGTCAATACAGTAAAACCTCATTTGTTTATTACCTTTATCATTGTCCTATTTTTTGCTAAATGCATCAAACTATCTACTTATTTATCATTTGATATTATTAAGTTCAAGAAATAATTTAATGCCCTGGCTGGGTGGTTCAGTTGGTTGGAGTATCGTCCCATGCACCAAAAGGTTGTGGGTTTAATTCCCAGTCAGAGTACATACCTAGATTGCAGATTCAATCCCAGTCAGGGCCTGTACCGGAAGCAACCAATCAATGTTTCTTTCTTACATTGATATTTCTCTTTCTCTCTCTCCCTCTCTTCCTCTCTCTAAAATCAATTTTTAAAAAACAGCCCAGCCAGCATGGCTCAATGGTTGAGGGTCGACCTATGAACCTGAAGGTCACAGTTCAATCCCGGTCAGGGCACATGACCAGGGTTGCAGGCTCTCTCTCTCTCTCTCTCTCTCTCTCTCTCTCTCTCTCTCTCTCCCTCTTTCACTCTGAAATCAATAAAAATATATTTTTTAAAAAAACGTATCTTCAGATGGGAATTTTTAAAAAAGAAATGAATTGATACTTTCCTAAATCTCCATGATGTATGAGAAAAAAACAAAACACATAACTATAGGAAAGCTAAATAAAAGAGAAATCAATTATAATTTATAATTTCTTCAATTCCTTTATGTACAAACCATAAGTTTATCAGTATATCTGAGTGATTTTCAAAATCAGAGTTAGGTATTCATTGCAATTATTATGATAGTCTATTTCTCATGAGGCAGTGGTCTTCAATAGTTTCTTATGATTCTTACTATATTATTTTTATAAACATCTTCATTACTTTCCATTCTTTTAGTTCTATTATTTTACACTCAAATATTTATTTTACCATTTATAAATTGGCCATATTTACCCAAAAAGATGTTTTAAAATAAGTCCTCACAGAATTATCCTGGAAGTTAACATTATTGAGTTTTGTATTTGTCCATATACCTTTTTAAAAATTATTTCTTTTTCTTTTTTTTAATCTTTATTTTTGAGAGTATTATAGATGTTCCTCTTTTTTCCCTCCATATCCCTTCTCCACATGGTCCCCTCCCTGCCGCCCCAGACCTTCATCACCCTATTGTCTGTGTCCATAGGTAATACATAAGATCTTTGTTAATCTCTTCCTGACCCCCACCCACCTTCCCTCTGAAAATCGTCAGTCTGTTCCATTCCCATGTCTCTGATTCTATTTTATTCACCAGATTATTCTGTTCATTAGATTTTTATTCATTTATTTTGATTTTTAGATTAAATTATTGATAGATATGTATTTATTGCCTTTTTATTTTTCATATTTTTTATCTTTTTCTTCTTTTTCTTTCTCTTCTTAAAGAATACCCTTCAACATTTCATGTAATACTGGTTTGGTGCTGATGAACTCCTTTAGGTTTTTATTGTCTGTGAAGCACTTTATCTGACCTTCAAATAGTAGCTTTGCTGGGTAGAGTAATCTTGGTTGTAGGTCCTTGCTATTCATCACTTTGAATATTTCTTGCCACTCCCTTCTGGCCTGCATAGTTTCTGTTGAGAAATAAGCTGGCAGTCATATGGGCACTCTCTTGTAGGTAACTAACTGGTATTCTCTTGCTGCTTTTCTCTTTGTCTTTAACCTTTGGCATTTTAATTATGATGTGTCTTGGTGTGGTCCTCTTTAGGTTCCTCTTTTTGGGACTCTCTGTGCTTCCTGGACCTGTAACTTTATTTCTTTCCCCAGGTAGGGGAAGTTTTCTGTCATCATTTATTCAAATAGGTTTTCAATATCTTGCTCTCTCTCTTCTCCTTCTGGCACCCCCATAATGTGAATGTTGTTACACTTGAAATTGTTCCAAAGGCTCCTTATAGTATCTTCATATTTTTGGATTCTTTTTTTTTTTTTTTTTTTTTTTTTTGCTCTGCTGATTGGGTGTTTTTTGCTTCCTCATATTTAAAATCATTGATTTGATTCTTCTGATACTCTATGTTTGAATCTGTGTATATTATTCTTTATTTCAGTCAGTGTATGCTTAATTTCTGACTGGTCTTTTTCTTTTTTTCTTTTTTTTTGCATTCTCACTAAGATCCTTGCAAGTCCCACTAAGTCCCTTGGAGGTCTCAAGAAGATTCTTGAGTAACTTTATAACTATGGTTTTGAACTGTACACCTAGTGGCTTGCTTTCTTCCATTTCTTTCATTTGTGACATGTTTCTTTGTCTCTGCATTTTGGCTGCTTCCCTGTGTTTGTTTTTATGTATTGGGTAAAGCTGCTATGTCTCCTTGAGTTGGTAGAGTGGCCTTGTGCAGTAGATATCCTATAGGGCCCAATGGCTTAGCCTCCCCAGTCACCTGAGCTGGGCACTCTAGGTCCACCCCTTTGTGGGTTGTGTGCACAGTCTTGTTGTAGTAGAGACTTTATTACTATTGGCATCACTGGGAGGAATTGACCTCCAGGCCAATTAGCTGTGAGGACCAGCTGCAACTACAGTGGAAGAGCTGCTGTGAAAGAGACACCCCAATTGAGCAGTACTTGCTTCAGTAAGGGCTTTGTTGCTCACTGAGTCTGTCCTTTGAGTATGTTGCTTATGGATGTGTAGTGTTGTAATCTGTTATTGTCTGTGCCAGAGGCTAAGACCAACAGTAGTTAGCATATTAATGCAATATTCAGCAGTGCTGAAAATCAGCATAATATTGCCCTGCTGTTGGCCAAATGGCTCAAGGCCATTCCCTAACCTGATAAACCTTTTACTGTTTACCAAACTTTATCTTTGATATGCCTGTTTGCATTCCTAAAGGGCAAATGTGTATTCAAGTGAATAAAAAGCAGACGGGACCGAGTTTTGAGAGAGCTTCTCCACTAGAGGGAAGTTTTCTGCCTGCCCCCACCCCATGCCTTCTATATTCATATTTCTTGTCTAGTGTATTCATTTGTGCATGGCCCCTTCTTCAGATCCTGGCCCCTAGCCACAAGTGGATGTGGCATTCACAGTCTGAAGCTGACCACCAGGTGCACTGGCTCTTGGGTCTCAGAGAGGCACAAAGTCAGCCACTGCCTGGGGTCACCTGACAGGAGCTCCAGCGATATCTGCAGATTCCTCCTATTTGTATCAGGTTTGGAAGTGCCCAGGCAAGGCCCAGCTGTGAAGAAAGGCAGGCAGGTGCTAGTGCTGGGACTTGGGCCTTTTATTGACAAAAAATGATGGAGGTTGGATATGATTTAAATAAAATCTGTAGAATTAAGATAAACATTGGCTAGTGAAAACTTACAACAGATATCATCTATAATAATAAAAGGGTAATATGCTAATTAGACTGGACATCATTCCAGACATCCTTCCTGACGAAACTGGGGCCAGAGGGAAGCCAGCCCAGGTCCTGGCTGCCTGCTGGCAGCTGGAGGAGGGAAGCAGCCTGGGTCCTGGGTGCCTTCCAGCAGCTGGAGGAGGGAAGCCCAGGTCCTGGGTGCTGGAGGGAAGCCGGAGCCAGCAGCCAGGGTAAGGAAGGCCTATTCTTGCACAAATTTTTGTGCATCAGGCCTCTAGTCCTATATAATAAAAACCTAATGTGCTGTGTCCAGTTGTCCATTGAACCAATCAAAGCATCCTATCTAATAAAAGAGTAATATGCAAATTGACCATACCTCCACTACGTCCACAAGCCACGCCCACCAGCCAATCAGGAGCAAGTATTCAAAATAACCCAACCAAGATGGCTGCAGCCATGGAGAGAGCAGAAGGCTTTGGTTTCCCCGGCAATGGAGGAAGCCAAGCTTTCCGCCTGCCCTGGCCTGCCTTGGCCTCTGCTTAAGGCTACAAAGTTTCAATTATAGAAGAGAAATAAATCCCAGATACCAGGGCCTCTGCTTGGGTCACCGGGGGGTGAGGCCAGCCTGCAAACCACCACAGACCCCTTGCTCAGGCAGCCCCATGCCCCAAGGGAACCCCCACCCTGATCCAGGACACCCTTCAGGGCAAACCAGCCGCTGCCCCCCCCACCATGCACCAGGCCTCTATCCTATCTAATAAAAGAATAATATGCAAATTGACCATCACTCCAACACACAAGATGGCTGCCCCCATGTGATCAAAGATGACTGCCCCCATGTGGATACAAGAGGGCTGCCAAAAGATGGCCAGCAGGGGAGGGCAGTTGGGAGGGACCAAGCCTGCAAGGGAGGGCAGTTGGGGGTGATCAAGCCTGCAGGGGAGGGCAGTTGGGGGTGACCAGGCTGGCAGAGGAGGGAAGTTGGGGGCGACCAGGCCTGAAGTGAAGGGCAGTTGGGGGGGACCCAGGCCTGGAGGGGAGAGTAGTTGGGGGTGACCAGGCCTGCAGGGGAGGGCAGTTAGGGGAAAACAGGCTGGCAGGGGAGCTGTTAGGCATTAATCAGGATGGCAGGGGAGTGGTTAGGGGGTGATCAGGCTGGCAGGCAGAAGCAGTTAGGGCAATCAGGAAGGCAGGCAGGCGAACAGTTGGGAGCCAGCAGTCCTGGATTGTGAGAGGGATGTCCGACTGCCCGTTTAGGCCCAATCCTAGTAGGCAGTAGGACATCCCTCGAGGGGTCCCAGATTGTAGCGGGTGCAGGCTGGGCTGAGGGACACACCCCCTTGTGCACAAATTTCGTGCACCGGGCCTCTAGTAATCTATAATAATAAAAGCGTAATGTGCTAATTAGAACAGACATCCTTCTGGGATGCAGGTGGGGCTGCAGCCACAGGATTGAGGCAGCCACCACGGCTGCGATGGAGGGATCCAGGCAGCCGTGGCTATGAAGGACTACTCTTGCAGGAATTTCGTGCCTCAGGCCTCTAGTATGCTAATGATATGCTAAGGCTGCTCAACCGCTCACTATGACGTGCACTGACCACCAGGGGGCAGACGCTCTGACCGGTAGGTTAGCTTGCTGCTGGGGTTCAGTTGATTGGGACTGAGCAAGACGGGCCGGACATGCCCTGGAGCCCTCCCATGGCTCCTCCCTGCAGCTGGCCTACCCATGATGGGCCCCCATCAGGGTGGGCCAGACAGACCCTACCCGTGCACAAGTTTGTTCACCAGGCCTCTAGTTATATATCCTTATGACACTGAAAATAAGATTTTCCAAAATTAAACTTGATTCAATCTCAATTTGTCTTTTCTGTTGTTTTAAGGCCCTTTAAGGCCTTAAAAACCAAATTCCCACATAAGTGGAGCTTTACCATAATGAAAATATGACTAGATATTTTTAACAGGTTTATTTGATTTCAAATTCATTAGGGCCTAAATTCAAATTCTTGTGGTCACCTTTCAATAACTCTTTGCCTTGTCAAGTTACTTAAGCATTCTGATCCTAATTTGTCTTTTATGAAAAATAAATGTATAAGATCTATCTCTTGAGTCATTACAACGGCATTTTTTTAAAGGCAGCACCTCCATAAATCATGTTGGTTATTATCATTGCTCTATTGCTTTTCCTATAGTGTCAAGAAAATATTTGTTGTTTAAATTCTAAGAAGTAAGAGCTGATGAATATAAACTAATAGCTGGTTTAGCCAATGATCAAAGAGGCCTAGAATCATGTCAGCAAACATTAATACTAAGGTAATTTTATTAATAACCTCATTTAAACAAGCAACCATATAAAGAATTTGCACCATGAATTCTTGCCAAATACAAAGCTTCACCTTTCAACATATCTTTTAAAAGTCACTTAAAACACATTACATAATTGACCTTTGCACCATATTAGGTGCAAAATATATAGTGGTTTGTGGTGGGTATCATAACTTTTTTCCATCCTGATCTGTGCCCCAGAAGGCTGGCCTTTATATAAATCATTCACAGACATTCTTGCCTTTTGTATCAGATTTGGTTTGATCAAGAACAGGCACTAGCAATGGATTTAAGAGCAAGCAGAATAAAGCTGGCATGACTGTCTTCTTTTACTAATGAACAGAGCTCCTGGTAGATGGCTTTTTCTTATAGTTTTAACATTATCCAGGTTCCACTTAAAACTCTTTCACCTGCCCCTTCAGACCAAGAGATGGAATTTCCATCATATTAATTGTGTGACAATTATCTAAACCTGTCCCCCAATTTGTAAATAGTCCCCTCATAAAGATGATCTCAATTATTGCAATTTGAGACTACCATCTATTTCTTTCTGGGACTCTGACTGGACACTGTGATCCACCCATCATAGTGGCACTGACAAAATAAGAGCAAATATTCCCCTCCTTTTAAGCTTTTGTTTATGGGTTCTGCTGCCCCTACTTTGTTTAGAAACAACACTACACAGTAAGAGAACTCAAAACACATCTAACTTTCACAAGACTTTTCTAGTGAATGTCCTCTTAACTGCCCCCTTCACTTCATTGTTCCTTAGGCTGTAGATGATGGGGTTTAACATAGGAGTGATTACAGTGTAGGACAATGACACTAATTTCTTGCTCTCTGGGGATTGGTTGGATTTGGGCCGTAGGTAGGTCAAGCTGGCTGTTCCATAGAAAAGGGATACCACAATAATATGTGATAAACAAGTGGAGAATGCCTTCTGGCGACCAGTAGCTGAGGGCATCCTTAAGATGGTTGAGATAATACGGATGTAGGAGACCAAAATGAGGGAAAATGGAAGCATAATAAATAGTAATGTGGAAGCAAGTGCTTGCATTTCATATATGGTTGTATCCTGAGTGACTAGTTTCAACACCAAGGGACCATCACAAAAAAAGTGGTCTATCATGTTTGGCCCACAGAAAGGAAGGGCCATCATCCAAGCTGTCTGTAGCATAGAGACAGGAATACCAGACATCCAACAGCCTACAGCCATCCACAAGCATAAAGACCTATTCATTATGACTGAATAACGAAGAGGGTTACAGATGGCCACAAAGCGATCATAAGCCATCATAGAAAGGAGGAAACATTCAGAGCTACCAAAGAAGAAGAAGAAGTACATCTGGGTACCACAGCCTACAAAAGAGATGATTTTCCTTGAGGACACCAGGTCTACCAGCATCTTCGGCATCATGACCAAGGTGAAACAGACTTCAAGAAGTGATAGGTTTCGAAGAAAGAAGTACATGGGTGTTTGAAGAGCAGAATCCACACTGGTAACTGTGACAATAAGGAAGTTTCCAAAAAAAGTGACTGTGTAGATGACCAGGAACAAAACAAAGAGAAAAACTTGCATCTCAGGGTTGTTTGTAAAACCGAGAAGAATAAATTCAGTGACTCTGGTGTGATTTTCACAAATCATATCTTAAACTAGTTTCTCTCTAAGAATCAAAGTATGTGCATCAAAAGATATGTAGATATAATTTTTAAAATATCAATACAATCCATACATATATCTCTGTTTTCAGTTGCCTTACCATTCTATTTCTTTGAAGCAGAGAGAATGTTTACAATAAGATAAAAATCACTGAAAAAGAAATATTTTGCATGAGTCCTACTAATTGCTTATAACCTACATGAGTTTTTCTCTCAACAGGGGTCATAGTCTGCAGTGCATATTCTTCATCAGAGCCATGCTATTTTTCAGAATTAAGTAGAAAGAGTTAGAAAATAATCAAAATAGAATCATCTACTAATTTTATTATATTATTTTATTTTAAACTATTATATTAAAGATAAATCCAGGGTGCAAAAAGATAAATTATGGAATTGTTTGACTTTTCTAATGCTTGATTATATAAGTTAAAAGTTTTTATTGAATGGGATATACTTAATACCATCAGCCACTATATATACATATATATACATAAACATGCACACACACACATATATGTACATATGAGA